>NC_141696.1:1550373124-1551623327 GCF_964263255.1 Lissotriton vulgaris | reverse complement strand
AGGGTTGCTGCATTGACCTTGGCCTCATAAATTTTTAGTGCTGGGGTTATGCGTTTGGTCAAGGACCTTGGTTTCATTGCTGGAGTGAAGTCTGTGCAGGTTCTGATTATCAAAAAAAAAACAGGTGTGTGTGTCTCAGATGCCAGGATGGTACTGATCCAGCGGTACAGCATCAACAGACACTCCACTACTATATACTCACCTGGGCCCATAAATTCACACCATATGTAAACTGCTGGGGGTCAAGTTTATACATTTTCACTAACCATTTATTATTAGTTTCATTCAATTGTCTCTGTTAATTTCTATGAAAATCTCTTTCCTCTGGTCGATGGACCATTAGTCGAGCTAGTTGATGGTGATATTAACTTTAATACTTACCTACTTTGATATCACCTTATAATCAAATAACCACAGACTCTGAATAGTTTTAAAATGTTATCTAAAGTCAAAAATGCATGTGAACAATCTCAATACAACGTAGACACCAAATACTTAGGATAGAACAATTCAATGAGCAGATACAATGCATCATTCTAAAGCCAATAATAAGGCCGCACCCCTCTCTGGCACTCACTCCCTCCTCGAGTTGCTTCCGGAATCTTCAGAACTAACCCAATTGGATCAGGATAAGATGATCTTCAGGTTCTGCATTCAGCTCCCTCCACCCTCTTAGGCATCTGCTCCAGCAGCAAATCACTCCAACACGCTCTTCCCTTCATTGCAAAGGTTCGACTCTTGTTCTTCTAACTAACTAAACTACCTCAAATATACCTTTCATTTCACCAAGTTCCACCAACTAATGTTTCAATATCGGGGAAATTCTGAGTTTGATTGGACAAGGCAAGGGGTGGTCTTCATCACACCATGCTTATATGACAGATATTCAATTCATTCATTAGTAAATAATCCGTCCCTTTAGTTTTTATTCATAAATCTCATTCCCATACATCAAATGTATCCTTATTGGTAACAAGTAAACTTTATTAAATGCGAAAATTCATATTCCAGCGCTGGACAGTTCCCTTCCCACAAAACGTTCTTTTTGTCCTTTGCATCCGTCCCAGTCACCCTGTCACTGGTTCAGGGTTGCGCTTTAATGGACATGCGCAGGGTCTACCAGGCACATGCATCAAAGGATTTTGCGATCGCAAACGGTGCGAATCGCAAAAATCGGCTGTTTGCGATCGCAAAATCTGCTTTTGGAATGCATGAAGGGTGAGGGCCCTCGCAATTTGAGAATTCGCAAATATTTGCGAATTCTCAAATTGCAATTGCATTTAAGGAATCACATTTTGCGATTCCTTAAATGCAATGCAAGAAACTTTAAAAAATTGCGATTTCGCAATTAAGGGGAGCATATTACCCTGAGGTTGAACCTCAGGGTAATTTGCGAAAACTTTGAAAAATGCATTTTTGTGCATTTTTCAAAGTTTTATGTTGTGCACACACATGCCCTTAGGGCATGTGTGTGCACAACATATGTGCACAGATTGATTTCAGGGGTGCAACAGGGTGTCCTTTGGACACCCCTGCACCCTTGAAATGGCATTCTCAATTTGCGATTCGCTAATTGCTAATCGCAAATTGAGACAGTCTTCCTATTCATTCCTATGGGCCTCTCGGCCCATAGGAATGAATGGGGAGTTATTCCTTAATTGCGAGTCGCAATTAAGGAATATTAAGAAATCGCAATTTATTTAGCGATTTCTTGATGCATTGCATTTTGCAATTCCTTAATTGCGATTCCTTATTGTTAGCAATTAACGAATCGCAAAAAGCAATATTGATGCATATGCCTGTACGTCACTCAGTTCAGTCTAGCCATACGAGAAGGCCCAAATGTTCACTAGTAATAAAAGTCAGAAGACAAGTATTAACTTCTCAAATAATTGATTACACTGTATACTACCCACCTCTACTCTATCCCATGATTATTATTATTATTTCTTTTCCCCGCTTTAGCATTAGTAAATAACATCCTTATTTTCTTAAGCATGCAGGTGCCATGCACAAGAGTTTTTAAGACGCCATTTTTAAATCTTCTACTCATGCGCAGGATTTTCCCACCAAGCGTTATGTCTCCATACTACAGAGATGTAGTTGACGCATATGTGAAACAGATTCCCAGATTTAAAGCGGTATTAGACCTATTTCAGAGTTATTCATGTTAGGCATGCATACACAAGCTTCACTACCCCACATGTTGGTGTAATGCATATTAATTTTCACAAAACTTTATTAATAACTTGTTAGTGAATTAAACGAGCGGATTGCTTCCGAGCAAGTCTCTTTTTTTCTAGAGACCTTGCTCCATCAGTACTTTTAATTATATTGTGTGGGAATTCAGTGAGGCTGTACAAAACTGAACCTTCGTAGAGCTAGGTACAATTTTGTTTTATGATGAATATTCTCGTTAAATTTTCAACTCACAGTAATTTCAACATGTAATCTTCATTCAAACAATCTCTTGAGTCAAGTTCTTGCTATCATTTCAATCATAACCATAATAGGAAATATCAGTTTTGATCCCTGTAAATAGTATTGACGTTGAATGCCAGTACACCTTTCATTCCAAGGGAGCAGTTTATTTAATGCAAAGCCTGTCCCCGGAAACACATTTATTGAGGAAAAACACAGAGTTGTGACGGCACTTAGACAATTCAGAATGTATAATTTTGCAAATTCAGTGAGGCAGGGCAGCTGTGGCCCTTCTTTCAGCCCTATTCCTATGCGTCATAGTTGATGTACTTCTTGAATTACAACCTAAAGTCCATTTCAACCTCTACTCTTTATTTTATCAATCTCCTCAGTAGTGTTTCAACTGAGTTCTAGTATACAGTCAAAGTCTGTTTAGTAATGATTTTTGTAGTGGTGGTTCAGTTGTCTCTTGAGCCTACCTTTGAGTCTCATGGCATGACCTCTTACTGTGGGATTTTGCAGAAGCTGTCTCATATTGTTTACTCAAACTCCTAAGCCCTTCCCTCAGTCTAATATCATCAATATAGTGTTGGATACTCATCTACCTTAAGACCAGTTTCCAGGGCCTCAAGGCAGCGCACGTTTGAATGTAAATAAAACATAACCACTAGACCACTAAAGAGGAAAAGACAGCCCGAGACTACTACACATCTACCTACTATACAAAACAAATTCAAAAAGGTGCACAATAAGGGCAGAAAGTCAATTCAAAACAATATGAAGGAGCCCCTTAAACCATCCACACTTTAACCAGTGGTCTGTGAAGAAGCATTAGGAACAAAGGAATACTCTGCTCCCTCCTGACCAACAGCCTAGGGTCTTAAGAAAACTAAACATTGAAGGTAAATACAATACAAAAGGGTCTTAAACACCAGAAACCCCAGTTATACACTACTAAAGAGGCCTTCAGACAAACCAAGTAAAATGGCCTATCTTTCCCTTTTCATTAGTAAAAAGCTGTTAATTGTGGTGGAAGTAGCCCCACGCATCCTTGAGTCGTTGTAGCACTACACCTGATGCTTTACTGACAGCTTCAACCAGTCATAGAATCCGGTATATTTAGTATCTTTTGTTAGTCTACCGCCAGACTAGTGTTGCTTTGCTCCCAGATACTGCAAACGATAGATCGCCAATAGGGACAATAACAGGACCACCAGGTAGAGTAAAAGGCTGCTTTATTTAGACAGGCAAGCAGTTGAACCTCTTTTAAACATCACATTACATGAAATCCCACCTTACAAATACATAGAACAACCTATCCCCACCACCCCTAACCTCCCCTCAACTTGCAAAGAACTCCCCAACCTAAACAATTCAAACTTTCTGCCCAACCCCTTCCTCACACTCACCATCCTTCCAACCTCACCCCCAACTTGCTCTCATGCTCCTCCTCTTCCAAATTCCCCCAAATCAGTGCCCTCATCCTTTGGGATCAGTGCCTGAACCCTGTGACTATTGACCACTTATCCTAATTTTTTACAAAGAAGCTCACGCAACTGCCCGAGCAACCTGACCTATAACCCAAGAAAGTGACATATACAACTCTCTCTCGATTAAGTATAACAGCAGGACAAAGAAGGAATCTAAAGAACCCAAGGAAGAAAAGGTCTGGCATTACTAACAGTTTGAGCTAATCGAATTGCAAACAATAATGTTTGTTAGTTTTTTTTTTTGTTAAATAATATCCCAGCAGCAGCGTAAGTAACAAAATAAAATCCACGAAGCAAGAAAAGCCTTTTGTGTCAACGTTTTCACCTGTAACTTCTTGTAATTATGACAGCTCTTTGAAAGCAATTTACTGTTACATCTGCTGGACCTTCCTGCTTGTGAGGATATGTAGGACTTGTAGGTTCACCAAGAACCAGACGAACCCAGAGTCAAAAACTGAGTAGCAATTTGCAATGACGTTTTATTATGTACCGGGTATACAGCAATTATTGTGTGAAAATGTATACATGGAAAAATCGGTATGAAATACACCTATGTATTTCTGAAATGGGTACAAATTATTGAGTTTAGAAACCGTACATATTTGCACATTTTCAAAATTGGGAATACTCATACTAGCATGAGAATTATTGGTCATTTTTCAAAATTACTTATTTTTTACACAATGTCTTTCATTTGGAAGGCAGAAATGCATCAAAGCTCAATAGGTAATAACAGTTGCTTTACAAATCTGAATTACCCTAAGTCTCCCGATAAAAATGGTACCTCACTTGTGTGGGTAAGCATAGAGTCCACGACCGGAAAGGGCTCTAAACCCAACGGGAACACATCACATTTTCACAATGAAAATGTACCCTTTTTTTGCGAAGTGTGTAGCTGTCGTTTTTTAACCCTAGCTCTGCTGGCACCAAGGTAAACCTAGCAAACCTATACATTTTTGAAACCTAGACACCCAGGGGAATCCAGGATGGGGTGACTTGACTGCCACCAGGTTCTGTTACCCAGAATCCCTTGCAAACCTAAACAATTGTCAAAAAAGCCACATTTTCCCCACATTTCTGTGGTGGAAAGAGTTGGAATCTGTGTGGATCCACATATTTCTACCCACCCTGCGTTCCCCAAAGTCTTACGAGAAAAACGGTACCTCACTTGTGTGGGTCGGCCTAGTGCCCGCGACAGAAAACAGCGCAAAACGCAACGTGGTCACACCTCAATTTTGCAGTGAAAAATTACCCTTTTTTGGCAAAGTGCCTAGCTCTAGTTGTTGTGCCCTAGCTCTGCCGGCACCTAAGGAAACCTAGCAAACCTATACATTTTTGAAAACTAGACAGCCAGCGGAATCCAGGATGGGTTGACTTGACGGCCTCCCACCAGGTTCTGTTACCCAGAATACCTTTCAAACCTAAAATATTGTCAAAAAAAAACATTTCCCCACATTTCTGTGGGGTAAAGTTCTGGAGACTGCATGTATCCACAAATTTCCTTCCACCCCGCGTTCCCCAAAGTCTTCCGAGAAAAATGGGAACTTGTGAGAAGTTAGCCTGGCACATGATGTCCACTAATCTAGAGGGCACTTTGCACCAGTCTAAACGACCCTTATTGATGGTGGTTGTAAAGTCAACCTTATAGACAAGCTATCCTAGTGGTAGCATGGAGCAGCAGTCATAAGCTAAGACTTCAGAGAGCATGTGAAGCAAGCTGTTTTACCAATTATAATCCCTTGAATACCAAATGAAAGGACCCCACACAAAGTATATATCAAATATATATGTATTTATTTCTAACACAACCCTTCTGCACTCTTTATGAGGTCAGAGATTGAAATACATCATAAGTTACTCAATTAGCATACGTATAAGAACCACTACAGAAAAAGTGAGTAGCCCTAGGGCCTAGGGAATCGCTGGAGCTACACTAAACAACCAAAAGTTAGGAAGTAGGAGACTCACGGGAGACGCGTGCATTGTCTAAACACAGTCGCAAGTTACCATTAACTTATAATCAGTGTTCCCTCGAACCTGCACGCCTGTGCGGACGCGTACATCAGTGCCCCAGAGTGCGCAGTGCTGTGTCTGTGGCGCGCACACACATCCAAGAGCATTCGCGCCACCCTGCAGCGTGAAAAACTGGCATTTAGATCTCGCGTAGGAAGAGGCATTTACCAAGTGCTCCGGAGAGGGAGCACTTGGTAAATGTCTTCTGTTTTCTAAAGTGTGGTTCATTCCGCGCTTTTGTTTGAGTATTTGTGTCAATTGCAGAGCCCATAAGGAGCTGCGATTAACATGGATGCTTTAAAAAAAACACACACAATCGGCCCTACAGCCACACTCTAGAAAACAAAAGAAATGCAGCACCAAACACAGCGTGTGCTTTCAGAATCACCTAAAAGCACATGCTGTGCTTGTAGACCTGCTGCATTTCTTCTCCTAATAGTGCTGTACTGCGGGTAATTGTGTGCCTTTTTGTAAAGTTTTCATGTTAATTGCAGCTCATGATGGTCGCTGCCATTAACATGAAAACGTTAAGAAAGGCGCACAATCACCCTGCAGTTGTGCTCTAGTAAGGGAAGAAATACAGCAAGCTTACAAACGCATCAATTGCTTCCAGGGACCAGGTGACATATTCGCGGACCAACGGCCTGGGCAATGTACATGTAAATAGAAGTAAAGTTAATATCGTGATGCGCAGTGTGCCCCTATCGGCAAATTGTGGCGAGAGCCTCGAACTTGACATCTGTGTTTTGTAGTTGTTTGATCTTGCAAACTGCCTGAGGAAGACATCCCTCACTAGGAGCACAAGACGAGGGGGTCCTGATATCTGGCATGGTGCTTGAGGAGGGCGGAGGAGGCTCGATGTGGCAAGAGGTGCGCCGAAGCTCGGATCCCGATGTGGCTTTTGCCACTCCTACGCCCTTGAGAGAGGACCTATTAGCCACCAATGAGTCCCCCCAGCCCGTCGCCGCACCCGCCCGTGGAAAGAGGTGGCCAGCGAGACTACTGTCAGTGTTCATACAAATAACACCCTTGTCGATAGTTTGAAGTAAGTATTTATTGAATTAATAAGGCCCGCCAGCAGCGGTAGGAAAAGGGTATAAAGAGGATGAACAGCTGACGAAATGACATGAGCGTCATGTGACGTGCACTAAATAGTGTGTGAACATTCCATATGACGTAAGGGATAGGAGGTAGGATGACACTGTGATGGCGAGCCTTCTGCAACCAAGCTTCTAAAGCACATCAGTTACAAGATGTTGCTTGATACTTTTGGCTGGTTTGGCCTTCATTCTGGCGTTTTTCTTTGTTTTCCTGAAAGAGCTGCCATCCGAGAAGACAAAGAATGAAGATGGAATGGAAACTCTTTTGTTGGGCTTCGGGAGTCTGCTGGGGCTGTCTCTGGCAGCCTGACTGTCGTGTTGCAGCTTCTCTGGGACCGGGACCTACTCTGATTCCTTTGAGCCCGGAATGTTTCCACCAACACCTCTGTCGCCGGCAAGGTTCAGGCAAGTGGCAGGACATTCTTTTCACATGGGCTATAGCATGGCACTTCTCAATGGCATCGTGGCAGTAGTATGGAGTTCGATATGATTCTGTGCTTTGCCATTATGTGGGACATTCAAAGGAAATACTCAAGGATTTTAACGGAAACTGCAGTATGGACTGTTTTTTGTACCGCTTTGGAACAGCATTCAGTCTTTCACATAAGAATGTGAATTCTTTACACAACTTGCAACTTATTGTGAAAAGTGTTAGGAGGAGGGTGTCGTTGCAACCACCTAATTTGCCTCTTTAATGGACGAGTGACCGTGGACTCTTTTGTTACCCATAATTTTACAAAATAAAAATTCTTAGAAATGTTGCTAACCAAGATCCACAATGTTAGTATAGGGGTATTTGCGTTTTTGTCATTGGGAATGTGTTCAAACTGTTTGAAAAAATGGACATAACCTTTAAAAATTGTTTAGCTTGAATGAGGACAGAGGGCTTGGGATTGGGAAGGGAGGAAGCGCCACTCTTCGCAGCAACAAAAGTTGAAAATGACAGAGCCTCTGGATATTGTTTGACTCCTGCCCAGCCCTGCTTCCAATCCGGGGGAGGTATTCGCCCGAGTAGACATTTATACTGAGGAAGAACTGTGCCCATCAGCCAGGAGCATAACGGGAGGTGAATGTGCACACCATCAAGAACTCCATTCAAGAGAAAATGTGCACCACTCTAAAATGCTAACACTGGGGAGAAAGGCACACCTCTAAATATTACATACTGAGATAGACCATTATGAATACGAAAGCAATACTGCACGAGAAATGGACAGTTCTCAAAGACAGTATTAATGGCGAGGAATGCATATCTGTAGAACAGTAATAATGGAGAAAATGTGCACCGCTGTCAAATTAATGCCGAAAAACATATCGACATCTGTAAGACTAGACATACTGGGAGAGAAATGGCTCACAGGAAAGACATATACTGTAGGACATTTGCAGATCTGTAAAACATTGATATTATGGGGGAAATGCATATAGCTGTGTAAAGTTAATGATGGCACACATTTGTGCACAAAAATCATCCACAAACAAGTGAGTCAAGTGATATGCCCTAAGTTAGTAATAGCCTTGCTTTTACTTCCTCCCCTTATCTCCAAAGGCTCAGGATCCTGCAGTGTCAGAAGGGAAGGGAGGCACCCGGAGGGCAGAACATATACATTCTCTACCCTTAACTTGCATTTTGAGGGGTAGCCATCAGCGTGGACTCCCAAACTCCTGCAGCCCAGCTGTTCCTCTGAGTGCCTACATAACAACAACCCTTACCAACACACCACAGGAAGAGCACTTGGCTGGACTGGAGCTGCAACCTTGGGGCCTCTGTGTGCGTGCAGGGTGAATACAGAGTAATGTGACTGTATGAATGCAGGGTGAGTGAAGTGCCCGTGTGACTGCAAAGGAAGATATGGGACTGTACGAGTGCAGGGTGAGTTGTGTGCCTTTGTGCCTCCAGAGCGAATTATGCATGTCCACTGTATGAGCACAACCCAAAGGATGTGCCTGTGTGAGTGAGTGTGTGGAGGTTCATTATTGTGCCTCTGTAAGAGCTGGGGTGAGTGCTGGGGTGCATGGTGAGCGATGTGTCTGGGTGAGCGTACAGTGAGTTGTGTGAATATGAGTATACTGGATGAGGGATGTGAATGCACTCAGTGAATGGTGTACGCTAGTGAGAGCAGGGTGAAAGGTATTTCCTATTGTGAGTGTAGGCTGAGCAAAGCGTTGTGCATCTGTGAACACAGGGTGAGAGGAGCGATGTGTCTGCATGAGTATAGGGAGAGTGGTGAGTCTTTGTGAGGTCCTTAGCAAATTTTTGTCAAAGGTCTTTTTATTGATCATTTAGTAGAAGAGAAAGAAAAACCTGAAGAAAGGAACATGCGACAATCCCGCATTTCAGCCCACGCAGGGGTTAGCTAAACAAGAGTCCAAGGGCGATACAACAGAGTTGGTGTGGGCCATCTGCGTTCAAGTCTTTGTAATCGGCCTAACGCCCAGGGTGGTGCCATTCTTCCAACATATGGGATAGTAGCCAGTAAGCACTTAGGGTGGAGGGCGCTGAAAAGTCACAGGTGCACTGGAGTCCACCAACGCGAAAACCTCAGTTCATCCCCCATTAGATTGGCACTGAACTCGATGTGTAGCGATAGGGATTCAGACCTGAAACAGATGTAGCCTGCGGGTGCTAGGTGGGCAGACTGCGGAAGGCAGACCTTTGGAGAGGAATGCTACCAGCGGGCCCCAGCGAAATTCAAAGTTTTTAAAGTCGTCTAAAAATATATCAGCCATCCTCTCCATACTAAGCAACCTCCACAACCTCGAATGCCAGAGAGATATGGCCGGAGCCTCCCTCTTCTTCCAGGCCGCCGCCAAAGTAATTTTGGCTGCACCAAGGCTGAGCCACAAAATCCTCTTATCTACCCTGGTATGGTGTTCAAGATCAGGATCACGGAGGCCCAACAGGGTGGCAGCCATCGTGGTGG
This sequence comes from Lissotriton vulgaris, assembly GCF_964263255.1. Taxonomy (NCBI): domain Eukaryota; kingdom Metazoa; phylum Chordata; class Amphibia; order Caudata; family Salamandridae; genus Lissotriton; species Lissotriton vulgaris. Next base: position 1,551,613,379 of record NC_141696.1, on the reverse strand, counting down.
GGATAGGGTATCCCAGGATGTCTTTAATTTGGGCCAGGATCTCTTCCCAGATTGGGCGGATAATGGGGCAGTCTCACCAGATGTGTTGGAAATCCCCTAAGAACCCACATCCCCTCCAACACCTATCAGAGGTACCCGGGAAGATCAGCTTTAATTTGGCGGGATGTAAGTACAAATCCATCATGGTTTTCATATGTGCCTCCCTAAGCTCCACCGAGTGAGTGGCAATATCGGACCATAGGTGAGACCACTCGGCGTCAGAGGTGTCATGTTGGAGGATCCCTTCCCACATATGCATATACCTGGGCCTAGGGGAAGTAGCGGTGGTGAGGAGGTACCCATAGATGAAAGTGATTGCCCGCTTCATGAATGCAGTCTTGGTCAGAAAGGCCTCGAATGGCGTGAGGGGTTGGGTGGCCGCCTCACGCACCTGGGGCAAGAGCGCCCAGTGTAGTAGTTGAGCGTGATGGTATAGCTTGGTCTCCAATACCTCGTAGTCCCTCTTGCAATTCTTAAAGTTGAGTGGGTCATAATTGTGGAACAGATGCGTGAGAGCTAGAAACCCTCCGTCGTTCCAAGCTCTGAAGGGCCCCTCAAGGGATGCTGGGGGGAAGGCAGGATTGAAGTGTATGGGCGTGAAGGGGGAGGGAAAGGTGGTCCATCTATCATCTTTAGAGACAGAGTCCCAGACCTTCAGAACGGTGCTAGTGGGGTGCTGAGGTAAACATTCTTTGGTCGGTCACATTTGGGTCGCCACGCCAAATCCCAAATCGACCTCCCCGCCACGCTTCTATCCATATGCAGCCAGTGTTTTTCTGATTCTCGCTGTGACCACTCGACCAGCATGCGGAGTTGCGCTGCTTTATAATACATATGCATGTATGGCAGTCCCACACCTCCCTCCTTCCTCGGTCTGCGTAGGACGGTGAAAGAGAAGCGCGCGGCCCCCTTGCCAAATGAAGCGCAGCATCATTGACCGCACCTGCCGAAAGAATTCTGCGTCAAGGTCTATAGGAAGGGCCTGGAAAAGGTATAAGAGCTTCTTGAGGAGGTCATTTTGATCGCATGGATCCTCCCAAGCCAGGAGATGAACATGGGTTTCCATCTGGCCAGATCTGACTGGATCTTAGCAAGTAGCGGGGGGAAGTTAGCAGAGTACAGTTTCCCCAATGTGGGGGTCAAGTGGATGCTCAAATATTGAATGGAGGAGTTTGTCCATGGCAAGGGGGTGAGTGACTTAAGATGGGGGATGTCCGATTGGGGGATCGGAAGGTTGAGGACATAGGATTTGTCATAGTTGACCTTGAAACCGGCTACTGCTTCAAAGCGCGTCAATGCCGCCTGCACATGAGGGAGAGAATGAGCCGGATCTGATAGGGAAAGGAGAACATCATCCGCAAAGAGAGTAATCTTGTGGGATTCCCCAGTGAAGGGTATCCCACAGATGTCAGGGTTAGCTCTCATTGACACTGCCAGAGGTTCAATGCTAAGGGCGAATAGCAGCGGTGACAGGGGGCCCCCCTGCCTAGTGCCTCTGGAATGGTCAAATAATGGAGAGAAATGACCGTTCACCACCACTCGAGAACGGGGGGAGAGATAGTTCGCTCGTATCATTGTTATGAATTTGGAGGAGAAGCCGAATGCAGCCAGGGTGCTGAACAGGAATCCCCAGTCCACCCTGTCGAACGCCTTCTCGGCATCGAGGCCCACCAGGACCGCTGGGATTTTAAATTTAGTTGCTTTCTCAATAAGGTGTACCACCCTCCTTGTATTATCATGGGTCTGGCGCCCTTTAATAAACCCCGACTGATCCGGGTCTATAATTGCGGGCATAAGATAGTTGAGCCGGTGGGCGATGATGGAGGAATAGAGCTTTGCGTCCAGATTCAGGAGGGCAATCAGCCTATAGGACGCGCATTGACTAGGGTTTTTACCGGGCTTAGGGATGACGGAAATAAATGCTTCCGCCATGGTGCGGGAGGTTCCGCCCTCTTCAGCCATGTGATTAAATAGTTGTACCAGGTGCAGTCATAATTCAGAGGCAAAAGTTTTATAGAAGATGGCCGTATACCCATCCGCCCCCGGGGTCTTGTGGGGTTTTAAGGCCTTAATGGCTGTCAGCACGTCGTCCCTGGAGAAGGGGGCGGACAGTGCCTCATTCCATTCTGCCGACACCTGAGGCAACGTCAGCCCCTGCAGATACTCGGCTTGGGCTGTAGCCTCCAGGCGCTCCCCTGTATAAAGGGATTTGTAGAAGGCCCCTAAGAGCTCCGCCTTAGTCTCATCCTGATGTGTCACCTCACCCCGTGCAGTCAGAATACCCCCAATGTACTCACGTTCCCTTTTATCCCGCAGCTGTCTGGCCAGGTGCCTCCCCACCTTATTGCCCTGGGAGTAAGAGAGCCTCCGCAGTTTCAGCAGGGTGTATTCAGCTCTGTTGTCATAGTGGGCCCGGAGTTTACCCCTGACGGCCGTTAGTTGCCTGAGTCCCAACCTGGAGGGATTCTCCTTGTGCGCCTGCTCTAAGAATGAGAGTTCTGCCTCTAGGAGTTCCCGCTCCCGACTGCGCTGCCGATTAAAAGCGGCATTCAGTGCAATGCAGTGTCCACAAAGATGCGCCTTGAAGGCATCCCACGTGGTGTACATTGATGTGTCTCCTGGGGCATTGAGTGTGAAGAACTCGTTAATAAGTCCCCGTAAGGAGGTGCATGAAGGTTTGTCCCGAACCAGGGAAGCTGGGAAGTAGCACTTGGAGCTACCGTTATTCCGCACACCCCACTGGAGTCCTATCGCAAGTAAGCTGTGGTCAGAAACGGATAGTGGGTAAATCTTGGCCTCCCTCAGATCTCCCCGCAGAGACTGGCTCACTAAGAAGTGGTCGATCCTTGAATAGGTGCGATGGACGTGGGAGAAGAAGGTGAAATCTCTGGATTGGGGGTACAGGAAGTGCCAGGCGTCAACAAGGCCCAGGTCAGAAATCCGTTGCTGCGTGTCGGGGGAGAACACGCCCGTAGCTGATCTTTCGGAGTGTGTGCTATCTAAGTCCGGTTGCCATACCATGTTAAAGACTCCCATAGCAATCAACGGCCCCTCTACAAAATCAACAACGACCTTCAGCAGCGTATGTAGAAGGGCGTTTTGCCCTGTGTTAGGTGCGTACAGGACAAGAAATGTGCAGAGTCTACCTCTCAAGAGGCCTTTAACCATGACCCAGCGTCCCTCTCTGTCACTCGACACCCCCATAGGTTGGTTGGAAGTGTAGGGTTGAACGGAACATAAGGGCCACCCCCCTGTGTTTCGTGGCGGCGTAGTATCTTTAGATTAATGGGAACATCTTGTGTTTAAGGCGGGAATCCTCTTTTTTGGGCAGGTGGGTTTCTTGGAGGCCCAGTATCGAGATGATGATCAATGATATACTTCCAGACCTTCTGGCGTTTTTGGGGGGAGTTAAGCTCTTTCACATTCCATGTTCCTAAGGATAAGGGTGACATTGGAAGGTCCTACGAGATAGCCCTACAAAGGTCGGTAGCCCTCGCCCACCATGGTGTGGAGCCAGATGAACAGTCCCCCCCTCCCAACTCCTCCCCAGTGCCCCAGTGCAGCATTAGTAAAGTTAGAGGTATTAGTATTGTAAATGACACATTTTTTATTTATGTTTTTGTTTTGAAAATAGCGAAATTAATAACTTTGTCATTTACAATGCCAATAGTGTTAACTTTTGCAAACGTGACACCTATAGCATTTGTAAGGCAATATGTGTTATATTTACATGACTTAGATGTATTAATATTAAAAATTGGGCCACCTGACCGCCTCTATTAATATTTTTTTTAATCTGCCTCACAAACTTGCTGGGACAACTTTACTGTGTGCAAGCAGCGCTGTGTGCTTGACAGGCACAGACATGGCATCAGTACACCTTTACTGTATTGTATGTATGATAAGATTACCATACGACTTCGCATCATTAATAGGAACTCAATGTTTCTGTCCTGGGTTTCCCCCTTCAAATGTCTACGAAATAGAACGTGCATCCAATATGAGCATCTTGACTACAAGTCCCAGAATTCATTGCAGAGTTAAATAAAATCCCATGACTACAACACGGTGTCCTTGATGACAGGGAGTCATCTGGTTAGTGGCCCTTTCTTCTAAAGACAGACATGTTCTTTAAACAACCCAATGTGACCTTTCCCCCCAAAAAACGAGTGTTTCTCTAATTATTTGTCCAATTGTTGGAACAGGATTTGGAATGCTCTGGCGCTGGCTGCATTAAGGGGGCAGGGAGGCGGAGTTCCCGGAGTCAGCAGGGGTGCGAATCTGTTTGCAATCTGAGGTACAATGTCTGCTGCATTCGGACAGCCAATCAGCAAATGATGCAAGGGATGAGTAAGTATTGAAGAGGCATTGTCGCCTTATTAAGGGTGAGGTTGTGTTTGTGCCGAGTGAGGGTGGCAGGGGTCAGGGGGGGGCTCAATGCAAAGCGAGAAGGGATGGGTGCAAAAAAAGAGCTTCAAGGAAAACAAAAAACAAGCATTAGCGAAATGAAACAAGTCGGATAGGGGTGGACAAACAAAAGCGCGGAGATGCCGGTCTTATGGCCTATTGAGCGCTATGCCAGTTGCACGCAAAAAAATAACAAGCTTGGTGCTGTGACATTAGGCAGGGTTCCCGGGTTTGGGCGAGCAGCTTTAAAGGGCCTCGAGTGTGCAACTGCACCACGCCTTTGTGTGCCGGACTTAAGCATACATGTCAACATCCCCGAATCAGGCGGGAGGCTACCGATTTCAAGGATAGACTTCCACCTGCTGATTGCTGCCTGCAAAAACCAGATTCCTTGGCGGCTTCAGACAGCAAGGACTGGTCTTGTTTTACTCGAATTATGAACTGCCAGTAAACTGCTCCTGCAGGCCCCCTTTTTATCACGTTCTCTCTACCTGCCATAGCAATTTCTCTGTGCTCCTGACAGGCAAGGAAAAAATCTATATTAGTATTTCTGATATCCACTCCTGCAGCAGCACACTTGCAGGTCACCATACATGCCAATAGACTGATGTAGGCAGCAGAAGAGGTTAATAGGAGAAATACATAATCCCGATTATTTAAAAAAAATCTTCAATTTTTCTTTTCCAAAATATTGCCATGTACACTTCTGTGTGGCTGGACCAGCCCCTCTGTTATCACGGGTCTCCTCAGTGCAAAGCCCCACGTCCCTACAGTGGCAAGGCTAGGAGAATGGCTTCCCTCTGATATGTGGTATTGTCTGTACACTGGGGTGTCTGAAACGGAAGCGGAACATACATGTCAGGTCTGAAGGGGAGTGATGGAAGCAGGAAAGCAGTTGTGTATGGATTTTCGTGGCTACCTCCAGTCCGGTGCGCTGCTTCTTCCAGCAGCTCTGCCTGGATGAAGGGGCAAGCTTTGCTTCGCTCACACCAGATGCTTTGATATGAGTGGCACTGCTGGCCTCTCTATAGCATGTTTGCAAAGATGTTGAGTTTGAAAGCATGCTGTCATTTACTTCTTAATGCTGTTGCTGTGTAAACATGTAAATGTACATGTATTTATATCACCGACCCGGTATCTAAGCGCTTGCTTAGGGAACCCGTCCTGGTATTCCCCTGTGAGATAACCCCAGCAGGGTATCCACAAGGTGAAAGCCAGGCATCCCACCGCGAGGGGCCGTTGTGGAGATTAAGCAAGCTATTGCCCAGAGTCGCAGAGTGTGAACCCGTGAGTCAAGTAGGCACCAGAGCGAGAATTGTCGAGTCCGTGGAATTTTTGAGCCGAAGACCCGCCGAGGCGGGGAATTGAACCCTGGTCCAGGGCCGATCTCAGCTTCCGGGTCTGCCACCTCTAACCCCTGAGCCACACTTCTCCACATCGAATGTGGGATATTGGAGGCGTTGGTTTTTAATCACTGAAAGTTGCCCAAGTCTGTGTGTAGCGCAAACAGTGGCACTCATATCTGTCGCGTTACAGATGTGAAAACAAAACGGTGTTGCTATAACACTAATTCTTTGCGTGATGGTAGCATCTCAAACTTTTTTCTCATCAGGATTGCGATTTATTTGACTATGCGCCGTCGGCAGTGACACCATGTTTTGATTTTGCAGTTTCTGTTGACACCATCAGTACTGTATCCCCATTGTTATTTATTTCTTCCCTCTTTCCCTCTCCCGCTGCAGTCACACGAGAACAGAGCTAATTTCATCGGCACCGGCCCCTGCGGCTGGAGTGTGTTGCGGTGTAGTGCCAACCCCCCCTGTCCCGCGGAACGCGTTTGGCAATTGGGTGGAAAGAAATACCTTTATCCCGAAAGTACAAATCAATTTAAAGTAATACCCCCAAGTGTACAAGGCAGCTAGCTGGGTTTCTGTTTTAAATGAGCATGTTTACAGTCTGAAGTATGCACAATTGTTGATGAGTCTGAACCACGAGAGAAATACAAATCCTCACTGGCTAACTATAACAAGAAGGACTGGGCGAGAAGGGAGGGGAGAGTGGCAGCAGCAGATGAGCCTGATTAAAGCTGATGAAAAGGGAGGGGGAGGAGGGAGTGCGATGTTAGCAGCAGCAGGGAAGGGGGCGGAGAGGAGGCTCTGATGGAGAGCGATGTAAAGCCATGCTTTGCAGCGAAACCTAACAAGAAGAGACATGGATAAAACAAGATGGTGGCTGTTTCACGCTGTACCACATTTGGAAGAAAAAGTAAAGCGTGAGCAGGAGGGGGCAAAAGGAGAGAGAGAGAGAGAGAGAGAGAGAGAAAAGTAAAGTGCGAGCCAGAGAGAGACAGGGCCGTGAACAGGGATGTAATTAGGGGGGAGGAGGGACAGAACTGAAGTGCTGGTGGGCAGAAAGGACGGCCGTGGGAGATGGGAGGAGATTGGGGAGCAAATGGGTCTGATGCAATTAAGCCTTTGATGTTGCACATGCTGCTGGCAGGGGGAAGGCTTGGGCAAGCTCGTCCACGAGGAGCTTGTCATGTGATTAGATTCCCATGAACTGTTGGCAATCCTTGAAGAGAGCCAATCAGCTGCCTGAAGCGAGCCTTTGGGGAAAGAAGCAGATCAGCGACATGAGGGCTCACCCCTGATCTATTTCTTCGAAATAGAAAGGGACGAGCCCTAAAAAGGGACAAGGTACACCCTGCTTCAGAAAGACAAAAAAGACAAATATGACTGCACAGCCATATCATCCTAAAGCACACACACATACTGGTTGGATTTGGCACGAGGGTGAGTAATGGTTCACTATATACAATTGTATTAGCAAGTGATTTCACAAAAATGAAATGCACTGTTAATAATTAAAAGGATGAGAAACTGAACCATTGACTCACAGCTCGTGAGCTGTAAAGCCACGACAAAGCACCCACCTCTTTAAAGGCCATTCATACACCTTTCATATGTGTGACACATACAAAACATTCACGCCGCCAGCCGCGGACCCATCCCTTTACAACACTCACACCAGCAGACAGCGCCATTTAAGGGCCCATCACTTCCACACGCCCACATTCCTGACACAGCAACTACACAAACTGATGGATTGCGTGAAGTGGCGCTTAGCTAGCAGTGTGTGTAGTGACCAGCAGCAAGTCACTACTCACACACTGGCAGCCGACCGCTAGTCCACGCACACCGCCAGCCAAGCACCAGTCCAAGCACACTGCCAGTCACGCGCCAGTCCACGCACACTGCCAGCCAAGCGCCAATCCACGCACACTGCCAGCCAAGCGCCAATCCACGCACACCACCATCACATTTAGGATTTTATATACAAAACATACACAAACAAATTGCAAATAAATACAAATCTACTAACATAAAATCTGAAACGAAATACATTGCACTAATGCCAACCTTGAAACTGAATATTTTTTTTAAACAATACAGACCAGGTAGTTCACTTTACCACTCATGGATGCTTCCAAAATTTCTTTTGTGTGTGGTACGCTCTAAAACAAACAGGCCCACACAGCCAAGGGTTAGAAGGACACCCGGGGCAGAAAAGGCGAGACTCCTTCTGCAAACCTCTTCGCTAACAGACTCTACATTTCCTAGTGGGAAAGTCTTTTGAAGATGTGGGAGGAATTCAATATGGAAAGTGGCGATCTTTCAATCGAACCACATCCTCCATCACTCCATATCCAGGAACACTTGCCTGTTCCACAAGAACAAGGCTAGCTATCACAGAGTGCTGAAACTGAAGAAATGTCAACTTTGACGCAGGAGAACACTCCTTGAACACAATAAAAGCATTGAAACTTGCTAATTCAAAGAGATGGATGGCCAACTTCTTATACCAAACATAGCCTTCTGAATAGCAGTGTAAGGTTCCAACCTCTGATCTACTTTGTCAACACCACCCATGTGCTTATTGTAGTCTAGAATGCACACAGGTTTGTGCACTTCAGCAACCTGACCCCAAACAGCCACAGGTGAAGTACTCTCATCATGGATAGTAGTCAGTATGTACACATCCCTCCTGTCCACAAATTTCATAGCTAGTAGTTCATCACTACGCAAAGAACTGCACTGTCCCCTCTGAAGTTTGTTGCAAACAAGCTCTTTCGGATTACTTTTACGGTTAGAGCGGATTGTGCCACATGCAAAAGTGTCCATTTTAAACAATTCCTTAAATAATTGCACAGCAGTGTAGAAGGTATCAAGGTAAAAATGGTGGCCTCTGTTAAACAGTCTTCTAGCAAGATCCCACACAATTTTCTCTGAAACTTCAAACGTGGACGGACATCCTGGGGGGTCAATAGCAGAATCTCTATCAGTGTACACACGAAAATTAAAATCATATCCTGTCCTACTCTCAGACAACATATACAGCTTAATTCCATAGCGTGCTCTCTTGCTAGGGATGTACTGCCTAAAAACCAAACGGCCCTTGAACAAGACCAAAGACTCATCAATAGATGTTTCTTTCCCAGGAATATAGATCTCAGAAACTCGATCTACAAAGTGATCAAGAACTGGCAGAATCTTAAAAAGACTGTCACAGTCAGGGTGATCTTGTGGCAACACCATAGAATTATCAACAAAATGCAGCATACGTAGCAAAAGTAAATACCGATTACGAGTCATAACTGCAGGAAATATGGCTGTTTCCAACAAGGGGCTAGTAGACCAATATGAAGCCAGGTTTGGCTTCCTTACCACACCCATCAATAAAGTCAAACCCCAAAACTTCTTAATCTCTTTCAGATTTGTGGGAGTCCACCGGGTAGCTCTAGACTGGGGCCTAAGTTTGTCACTGTTGTCCCTCAAAAACTGTTCAGCATACAAATTAGTCTGGTCAACAATCTCACCCAAAAATACATCATCCATAAACAACGGAAAAAACTGAATAGGCAAAAAAAATTCACAATCCATTCTACACCCTGCATCACCGCTAAAGGCAGGCAACACCGGCTGCACCATGTTTGGATCAACCCAGAGTCCAGCACTTCCTGTAGGAAGCCTAGCAGCCTCAGGCTGCAATCCAGATGCCTCTTGCACCATTGGCACAGCTGTTTCCTCCTCTAAAACAGGCACTTCATCTGCACTGAGAGTTGCTTCATCAACACGAAGAGTACCTTCATCTGCACTGAGAGAACCTTCATCATCTGATGATTTCATGTGGAGAGAAAACTCACTGCCAGAATCTTCTCCTACCTCCTCTCGCTCAGACGCACTGTCAGTCTCATAATCATGCTCCGAGCAAGATTCAAGAAGCATACCAACCACCTGCTGAGCAGTCATTCTACGGCTAGCCATAATGATTACTAATAAAGGTCACTTGTCAAAAAAGACAACAACAACAAACACTATGTAAAATAAGTAATAAACAAAAAGCACCTTTATCAAAAACACATATATACTCAAAAATGATACCATTCACTTGCCAGAGGCAGCTAAACAACTCACCACCACCTATTCTGCACAAACACAGTATGGATCAACAATATCCCCCTAAAAAAGAAAGCAAAAAGAATTGCACATAAGACCATGCAAAACACATCGCAAAGAATTTCTAGTTCAAAACACTAACTAAATATGCTGCCATTATGACACCACCTACAAAGAAATTCATTCATACATTACAATATTACTCATTTGGAGCAAATACAACAAACATGTTTTTCTTACCAAAAAAATGCAACTACGCAAAACTGCAGAATCACCACTGTCGAAACCGCAGACAGGAAGCAAAAGTTTTACACTAGAATAAAAAGGAGAAAAAAACATAACAATCAAATTTGCAAATAAAGCACCTGTCCACACACAATCCAGCAGCCAAGCTATGAGGTAGGTGGGCCTAAGAGTATAAATTAAATATTCACTCCGTAAAAGGGGAGCAACCCTTGCCCTTGAGGCCACTCCTCAACACAAAAATTTCAAAAGCCCTGGTGTCTACTGGCTTCTGCTACCCTTGGGGGCAGATGGTCCTAAACACATACTGCTATTCTGCCACCCAAAGAGAGCAGAAATGGCCACAATCATCCTCCCACAAACGGGAGCGACCCATGTCCAAGAGGCTGCTCTCAATCATAAAAAAACCCTGGTGGCCTAGTGGCACTACAAATTAATTAATGCTCCCAAAAGGAGAGCAACCCTTGCCCAAGGGGCCACTGCCCACAAACAAATCCCTGGTGGTCTTGGGCCTAATTTGTACAAAAAAAATGGCGATCTGGCCCCCTGGGGGCCAGAGACAGCCACAAATATTGAGCCAAAAGGGGAGCGACCCTTGCCCAAGGGGTCCTTCTCCACCCTGGAGGCCTAGTGGGCCCTAAATGAGAGTGACCCTTGCCCAAGGGGCCACTCCCAAACAAACAATCCCTGGTGGTCCAGTGGCAATTTCTTTTTATTATATAACAAATCTGCCCCCCTAGGGGGGGCAGACAAAGCCTAAATTATTTGCCCCATACGGGGAGCAACCCTTGCCAAAGGGGCCGCTCCCCCACACAAAACAAACATGGCCCCCTAAGGGGAGTGACCCTTGCCCAAGGGGCCACTCCCCAACAATTATTCCCTGGTGGTCCAGTGGGCATTTTTTTTTTAATTATATAAGAAATCTGCCCCCCAACGGGGCAGACAAAGCCTAAATTAATAGCCCCTATTAGGGGAGCGACCCTTGCCAAATGGGGCTCCTCCCCCAAACCAAACAAACATGGCCCCCTAAGCTGAGTGACCCTTGCCCAAGGGGCCACTCCCCAACAAACACTCCCTGGTAGTCCAGTTGGCATTTTTGTATAAACTATATGAGAAATCTGCCCCCCACCCCCAGGGGGGCAGACAAATCCAAAAAAATGATTCCCATAAGGTGGGTGACCCTTGCCTAAGGGGCCGCTCCCCCAAACAACAAAAAAAACACACATAAATTAAAAATCGGCACACAAAAATATAGGGCCCATAGGGGAGCGACCCTTGCCTAAGGGGCCACTCCCCCAAACATCGAAATTCAATTGCGCTTTAAAAAAAAAATCCCTGGCTCTAGTGGGCATTCCTGTTGCACGATCGCGCAGTAGGAATGCACAAAAGAGGCACCAGGGGAAAGGAAAACCAGGTGCTTGCGATGACCTAGCGGTGCAAAAATGTTATCAATTACAGCTTGAGATATTGTCGAATTGAACATTGGTGTCAATGATGCATTTCCTGGAACAGTGTATTGTATTGTATTGTATTGTATATTAAATTTATATAGCGCTTATCCAGGGGTCTCTAAGTGCTTGCCTTGGGAACCCGTCCTGGCTTTTCCCTGTGAGATAACCCCTACTGGGCATCCCCAATGTGAAAACCAGGCATCCCGCCGCGGGGGGCCGTTGTGGAGATTAAGCAAGCTTAATGCCCAGAGTTGCAGAGTGTGAACCCATGATTAGGTCAGGCACCGAAGCGAGAATTATCGAGTCCGTGGACATTTGAGCTCAGGATTGATTTAACTTGTTGTAGAAGGAAGAACTGTTACAGGCTAGCATTCTTTTTGTATTTTCTAGGTAAGTCCTAGGGGATGACTGGCGCACCCTGTCGGGATGGGAATGCCCCCTGCAGGTTGTACAGATGTGTTCTCCTGCCTTACGTCCCCAAATGATTTCATCTGGTATCCGTTTTTTTACTTTGGTTGTGGTTTCACTCTAATCTAGTGTGTGCAGAGGTGTAGGCCTGCCCCTTGTCATTAAAAAGGTCCTGGACCTGTCCTGTGACCTGGATAGATGCTCCCCCCAAGCATGCCATCATTTCACTGACAGTGGACTACTGTCGTTGGTCTAGGACCGTGGTACTCATAGTGCGGCCTGCGGGCCGCCGCCTTCCTTGGCGCCTGTGGACCTTGCAGGTAATGTACCCATGGTCTCTCAGTGAGTGAGAGAAAGTGGAGAGAAAGAGAAAGTGGAGAGAGAGAGAGAAAGTGGAGAAAGAGAGAGAAGAGAGAGAGAGCGAGAGTGGAGAGAGAGAATGGAGAGAGAGAGAGAGTGGAGAGAGAGTAGAAAGAGAGACTGACTAACTGACTGGTAGACTGAGATACTGACTGACTGGCAGAGAGAGACTGACAAAAAGAGAGAGACTGACTGATAGATAGACTGACAGAGAGAAAGAGAGAGAGACTGACTAAGAGAGAGACTGGCTGAAAGAGAGACTAACTGAAAGAGAGAGAGACTGAGAGAGAGAGAGACTGAGAGACAGACTGACTGACTGAGAGAGAGAGAGACTTGAAAATTAGAGAGAGACTGACAGAGAGAGAGAGACTGACAGAGAGGAGAGAGACTGACTGACAGAGATAGAGAGACTGACTAAGAGAGATTGACTGAGAGACAGAGAGAGACTGACTGAGAGAAAGAGAAAGAGAGACTAAGAGAGAGAGAGAGAGAGAGCGGCTGGCAGAAAGAGAGGGAGAGACGGACTGACTGAGAGAGACTGACAGACTAAGAGACTGATTGACTGAGAGAGCCTGACTGACAGAGAGAGAGAGACTAACTGACAGAGATAGAGAGACTACAATACAAAACGAATGGGGTTTGGGGCCAAGCACAATTGCACCTATCCTCAGTAAGTCCTTTATCTAGCTCGACCGCGATGGATGCCACGCTATGGTGCCGGCTAAACCACGTATCTGCGCTTATTAGGGAATGAGGACGGTTGACTGGAACTGACCCACTAGTGCGAGAAATTCTTGAATCACATTATCATTATACAAGAAAAAAAATTCTTAAGATATATTAGAGTCATATCGAGTCCTACAAGTTAGATACTATAGAGAAAGTGTACAGACCACAAGAAAATGTTTCATCTGCCCTGAAGAAGTCCAAGAAGGACGAAAACGCGTTGGCTATGGTCTTTTTATCTCACTGGAAGACAATTTATGAATAAAGAATATACTTCAAACAACTCCACTGAACAACTCTCATTTGTATGGAATGAGCTCTGCAAATATATATGAAAAAATTGTTATCTTTATTGTGAATTACAATTACAGTCGGTGTGCTGGACCATTGTATGTTGCTCTTTAAAGATAGAGAGACTGACTGACAGAGAGAGAGAGACTGACTGACAGAGAGAGAGAGAGAGACTGACTGACTGATAGAGAGACTGACTGACTGAGAGCGAGAGACTTACTGACTGTGAGAGAGGCAGACTGTGATGGAGTGGGGGGTCAAAAATCTGTATGAAGCTATGAAATGCCTCTTAAGATTGCCATTGTCTGCTAATTCAAATGTTTTATCAAAATGTGCTCTTTTGAAATGTAGCATTTTCTTTTTTTTTGTCCTCATTGTGCAACATTAATAGTAAGGAGTTTTCGGGGTCCCTTTTCTTTCCATCCTTTACCTTCACTGCCTTGGTGCTGGGTCTAGGCAGTACCCCTCAAGCTTTAAAGAAAAAAAGGATCCCCTTACTTCCATTTACTTTGAAGAAGGATTTTCCAAGGGGGTTGAGCTAGCCATTTTGGATACTCTTACAGGCCTTCACCTGATTTTGCATTGCTAACACATAATCATTGGACTTAAGAGAGAGAAAAGACCAGTCCACGCTACTACGACCTTACAGAGGAAATTCTCTGTAATTATCCCATATGATATTTTTCCCATATCTCCCAAAATTTATACTTCTTAAACGGTAATTTTCGTTTTTTTATCCAAATTATTTATTTTTGGTTATTTTTTCTAACACATTTGATCCCATCACCCCAAAGATTACTAAATCAATACTTACAATTAGATGTCTTCCCAATACCTCCTCTAGTGTCTTACCCACATCATTCCAGAAACCATCGAGATGGGGGCACTGCCGGAACATGTGTAGTCCGCATTTCGGGCAGCTCTTCACTGTGGACCCGTTAAATTTGGACAGCTTTATCGGTGTCCAATACGCTCTATGAGTGGTAAATAAATGATTTCTCTTTAAAGCGGCAGATGTTACAATTGACCAGCATTTGCTCATTGATACTTGCCATAGGTTGTTTATATCCATTGTCGGCAGTTCATTCCCCATGTTTTCTCTGGAATCCGGAATTCCTCCTCCCCGGCTGAGATTAAGGCCCAATACCAATAGGAGATTTCTTTCTGGAAGGGGTCCTTATCCAGCATCTTTAGTTCTAGAGAGTGACTTCCTTTTCTGACTTCTTTTAATGATTTCGCCCAACTTGAAAGTTGATAATATTTAAACTTTGATAGTGAAGCATTTGTTTTTTGGGATAAAATCTCCCAATCCAATATTTTGTTCTGAGACAAAAGTTGCCCCCACTCTGTTATTCCTGCTGTTTTAAAGGGAGCACAAGTTTGTCTCTGAGGCACTCCGGGGTACCCGGCGAATCCCATATCGGGCCAAGTCACTGAAATAGGGGATATCCAAGGTAGATCTTATACAATACCACGATTTAGCGGCTGACTTTAATATCTTCAGTTTCACCTTTTTGAAGTATTTCGGGTGACCGAATTTAAATAGAAAATGTCTAGTTCTTTTGGTCATTATCTGGAGATACAGTGGGTAATTATTATATAGGCCTAGCAGCGTCCTACTGGATTTAAATTGGAAGGCTCTACAAAATTCCAAGAGGTCAGGGCTAGCAATTCCCCCCTGTTCTTTCCTTCTCCTTATTTTACTCCAGGCAATTCTTGGTCTTTTTGAAGACCAGATAAAACTCGAGAGTTCTCCCTGGATTTTCTTTATATTTTCCCTCTTGAAGTCTAACGGGATGGGGCCAAAAGCGAAAGTGAATTTCGGTATGATTGACATTTTGACTATATTTGATTTACCCAACATCGTTAAAGGTTAGCCGCCCCAAACTTTCAACAGCTTTTTTACTTCAACTTCGAATCAATGAAAATTAATTTGGGCTCCCTTACCCAGATCCTTAACAAGATCTATACCCAAGTATCTGATTTTATCCTTGTTATAAGGACTAGTAGTGTGTTCGTTCCAGCTCATGGTTTCAGTTTTAGCTTGCTTAATTTGATAGCCAGAGATTTTCCCGAAATTAAACAGAGTCTCTTCTATTATCTTTAGGTCTTCCTTCAAGTCGCTGGTGAAAATCATTAGATCATCAGCATTAAGGGCCACTTTCTTATACCAACCTTGATTAAAAAGGGAGATATTAAAGACTCTCTGCCACTGACTCAATATAAAAGTTGAAAAGCAGAAGGGAGAGGGGACACCCCTGTCTTGTTCCTCTCTTTATCTGGATGTTCTCAGTGAGGTTGCGATTAACTAAGATTTTTGCCCTAGGAGAGCTATAGATTTTTTCCACCATGTTCTGAAAATTAACCCCTAGATTACATTTCTTTAATACTACAATTAGATAGGTCCAATTAACTCTATCGAACACTTTGGCTGCATAAATGGTTATTATCGATAGGGGTAAACTCTCACTAATGGCAATGTCAATTGCTCCAATTAATTTGTGTGCCAGCTCTTGTAGGTGTCTTCCTGCCACAAAGCCCTTTTGATTGGTATTTATCTGTTACCCTGCTATTTTCCCCAATCTTTTTGCCATTATTTGGGTGAAGATCTTATAATCACAGTTTAAGATAGATATTGAACAATATGATTCACATTGTTTAGGATTTTTACCAGGTATTTTTACCAGGTTTTAAAAGGATGGAAATCGTGGCATCATTCCAGGACTCAGGGAGTTCACCCTTTTCCAAAAAGATTTTATTTAGAAGGACCGTTAAAGGGGGGACCAATATATCTCTTAAGTTTATATAGAATTCATTTGGAAGGGCGTCTGGGCCTTCAGCTTTACCTCTCTTTAGATTTTTTATGACGCCTTCTACCTCTTGGATTGTTATCTCTGAGCTGAACTTTTCTCTCTCCTCAAGTGACAGAGTAGGGATATTTTGGGCATCTAGAAAGTATCTTATTTCCTCAGTTGCAGGGTTGCAGTCCTTCGTATAAAATCTGAAAAGAAGGCGGTAAACTCTTGTTTTATTACAGCCTCCTCTGACCCATTATGTAGTGCGTTACGGGGATCTATGCTAGCAATTTTGTTTCTGGATTGATCGGTTTTGGTTTACCAGGCTAGCATTTTTCCACAACCTTCACCATACTCATAGTGGGCTAGTTTCCCATTTCTCTCTGACTCTATCTTCCAATATTTCTGCAAATTTTTCTTTTTGTTTTAGTCTGTCAGCTTCCAGCCACTGTCTGCTAGAAGGAGATGTATCCGCAAATATCTGCAAATCAAGTGCTTCGATGCTACATTCCAGCTTGTGGATCTCTTGTTTAAAACCCCTAGATTTGTATGCTGCCAAACGGAGGATTTTTCCCCTTATCACAGCTTTATATGCGTCCCATGCGGTTTGAATTGAGACGCCCTCATTATTATTCTCAAAGTATAGATCTATCTCTTGCTAAAGTTGTTTAATGATCTGGGGTTCCAAAAGAATAGTGCGATCCATTGTCCATCTCGATAACGTGAAGCCGTCCTTTAGTTGTGTTGTAATCTGGACTAAGCATGGGCGAATTTTGCGAATCTGGCGTTCACGAATTTTGCGAATTTGCGAACTCGCAATCCGCAAAATCCCCGAATTCTCGCAAATTTGCAGATTTTTTTTGTGTTCGCAAGGATTTCTGCCAGTTTGCGAGGGTTTTGTACCAGTTCGCAATTGCGAACTTACATGTCGGCTCGCAACGGTCACGATTATGTTGTTTCTACGTCTGGTTCATCATCACAGGTTCCCAGCACCCTCTGTTTCACCCCTGCCACCCTCTGTTTCACCCATGCCACCCTTTGGTACATCAATGCCACCCTCTGGTTCATCATCACTGCAGATTATGGGGGGAAAAAGCAAGCACACCTGCCCTGCTTCAACTGACATGAATTAATTTGGGGTTGATTAATTAATGTGTCCAGGACCTTTGTGGCCTACTTGTAGCGATTCTATGATCCGGCTGTGAGGGTCAGAGCAGGGTCATACAATTGTTGCAACTAGCAACTGAACTCTGGAGGGGCCCCAGTCAGGAAGCACTACAGGGAATGGTTACTAATGATGAATTTGAACTTTTGCACCTGCTGAGTGCTTTCAGTTTAGCAAAACTCGTTTTTCTGCAGAACAGCATTACAGCAACTGTAATGCCCCAAACAAGCTTACTTGTGAAAGTTGATTTCTAATCCAAAAGGGATCCAAAGAAGTCAAAAGGCCTCAAATCCAAAAAAGTGCAGGCAAATGTCAACCTGAGGAGTTATTCTCATAAAAATCATCATTTTCAGAAGGTCTATGCTGCTTGCTCGTGGATTTGTTGTGCAGAATTGCAATTTTTGTAATTTCGCGAGTGCGAGATTGTTGCTGCCCGCCGCACCTACATGTTCGCAATTGCGAACTTACACTGCACGCTGCAAAATTGTATCACCAAGAAAAAAAACTCCGCTGCGTGCGAATTTGCGGATTTTCGGTAAATTCGCGAGCGTTCGCGGATTGCGAATTTACCGAAAATCCGCAAAATCCGCGAGCAGAACGGATTTTCCGCCCATGCTTAATCTGGACTGCTGAATGGTCTGAAAGGTGAGCTGGAAGGTGAACCACTTTTAGAGTCTTTTCTATTACCCTTGATCTTCCAGGAAGTAGTCAATTCTGGATTGTATTCCCAGTTTTTTATTTTTAAATATGAAGTTGTCTTGCTTGTCACCTTTCTCTTTCCAGATGTCAACTAAACTCAGGTCCCTCATATACACTCCTAACCAATCCCTCATCTTTGGCAAACTTGTTTGTCTCCTTCGAGGGAACCGATCCACTTTAGGGTCTAGAATAATATTAAAGTCTCCTCCTACGATAATTGGGGATGTAGCCAAGATCGATTGTGAGTATAAAGATTGTAAGGGAGAGGGAGAGGGATCGTCCGTATTTGGGCCATAATAGCCTACCACCGTAAAGACATCACTGAGTATTCTTACATTGGCTACTGCCCACCTTCCCTTTGGATCTGTTTCTACCAACTCCACTCTCGCTTCTAAAGACTTCTTAAAGAGAATAGCTACTCCCTTAATAAAGCACTCTTGATTTGTGCATATATATGTGTCGACCCAGTGTAATTTTTTATTATCTCCTCCCATTGTTTTTTTAATAGATGGGTTTCCTGAAGAATTATTATTTCACTATCAATCGATTTCAGATACTCTAGTATTCTCCTTCGCCTGCTCTTAGTTCGTAACTCATTAACATTCCAGGAAGTTATTTTCACGTTTTTTAGATCTTTTTTCATTTCTTTCTAACTTTTTTCCTGCCTTTCAAGTTCTTCTACCAGCCCCCGATTTCCTCCTCTTTCTGAGGTAATAGAAATTTTCAGGTAGCTAATGTGTCCCCCACTCGCACCCTATCCATGCACCCATGTTCCTTGTATGTCGTGTAACTTCCGTTCTGTGCATGCTAGAAAGACGCAAATACATTTGCGTCTATCCTTAACATGTCAGCTATCCAGTCATGCAAAGAAATCCCGTTAATTAGGCTTCTAGGCATATGGTGCCAACGTCTCTATATGGTGCACTTCTGAATCTCGCACACGTTTTCTCCATGTTTTCTGGCCCAGTCGAGCTAGGCCCTTAAACGAGGCCCCGAGCCTCATCTTTCCTGTCTCCGAAAGCTGTATGCATCCCTGACCCCTGCCTTACTTCCTGCCAGCGAAGCGGTGCCCGGCTCGGCCTGGACTGCCTGCCAAAAGCGTATTTTGCCTACAGTTATCTGCTCAGCCTCCTCGAAAACACATTCCAGTCTAGTGAAATAGGTAAACATATTCCTGGCTGCAGAGCAAAGGGCCCGGCCTTCCTGTCCTCCTTGCAAGTAAATTACTGCTCCCGTTACCATGGTAGGCCCATGGCTCCGCACGTTGCACCAAGACACGTATGCACGCACTAGCATTTAGTATTGAACGGCCTCTGCCCGAGAGACCTTTTACTTCAGACACTACATCCTCCAAACATGAGATACCAGATATGTTATAGGTACAGGTTGCCCTGACATTCCAGACACCAGTCTCCTCTACTAGTGCTAAAGTCAAAGCCCCCAGTTCTCCCCAGTTACACGTCATGCCAGCTGCGCGCGCATTCAGGTCATAGGTTTCTGCTGATCCTGCAACTTTCTCTATGCATCCACCCACATGTGACGTTTCTTGTGACGTTTCTCTGACATGACCAGTGCACGCCCATGTGTACGCCTTCTTACACGCCTCCTGTTACGCACATGTGTTCTTATCTCTCTCTTTCACCCGTTACGCCTACTGTATTGGTTTCAATTGTACCATTTTACTATATATAATGTGTAATGCTAATAAAACGTTGAATGTCCCTTCCTGAACCTTAGAGGTGATGGAACATGATATCCAATCCTCGAGGATTTTCCATTAAAGCCCGTATGACTCAGATCCCACGGACTCTGCCTCTCATTTGAATGAGCTGTCTTTTATTAATAATTATATGAAAAAATGATTCGGTAAAATTAATTTACCACATAATTTGGCACCCGAATAGGGACCCCCCCTTCCCCACTCGCCGGTGAAGTCACGCAGGCTTTGACCCCTTCTACAGCCGCGACGGAAACCGTGCACGTTTGCGGGTTTTCCTGCTATCTTCCCTCAGGCCTACGGGGGAGACGGAGACTGCGGTCCGGCGTCCAGACGAGGTGGTGAGGAATGCGGAGGATCCCGACCAGAGCCCTAGTCGAGAGAGCAAGGTCCGAGGAGTCCGGAGGCCCACCTGTTCCGAAGCGCATGCGTGGTAGCGTGATGCGTAACAGCCAGATGTCGTAGCAGTCCAGTCCAGTCCAGTTTCTGAGGCCTTCAGTTTCTTGCTTCCCGGTGAGTACCGTTGTTGGGAACGCATCTAGACGGGTTTCGTTAATTTGTCCCCGGTCAAGACAGGTCTGGGTACACAGATCTGGTCCTGACGTGTTCACTTAGGTGAATACGGTCCGACGTGTCTCTTTATGGGACCGGTATTGTCTGTACTGTTTTAGCAGTGCATCTAGTTATTCAGTATTCAGTATTATCTCGAGATTTTCAGAATATGTGTTTTCTGTGTACTAGGTAATTCAGTCTGAAATGTTTTAATGTGTTTTTAATGTCGTGGTATGAATGATTGTTTGCTGTTCATTACTGTGTTTATTGTGTTCACGTCCGAATCACTCCAGTCATGCCACTGTTCTCGAAATTACGTCAGATAGGTACTAGGAAAGGGATACTCGAAGAAGCAGTTCCCGTCCCGCCTAGGGACACTCCAGGATATTTTATGTACCACAAGCATGGCTTAGATGCCGTACTGTATTTAGATTTATGGGTGGACTACACTAAGGATCTGGAAGAGAAGTATAGATGGCCTGTCTCAGGGACATGGGATGCTGAATGCATCATGAGAGTAGAAGAAGCATTGTGGAAAAAGAAAGCCAGACAATCTCAGAAAGATGCCATAGAATTGTGGCATAAAGAATCGCATAGAAGAACAGAGAAAGAATTCAGAAAAACAGAGAAAAGTAGAGAAGAATCCGAAAAAGCCAGAGAAAAAGAGTTACTAGAAGAAGGAGAACAAGTCAGATTAGAACAATTAGACCGCCAAAGAAATGCACTCATTACAGGCATGTATCCAGTTCTTGCCGAGGGCCTGCCCAAAGCGACCCCGGACGTACCCCGTAACTTGCCACCACCATTGGTTCCGACTAAACTCCGTCACAAACAGACCGCAGCAGACATTTTCCTTTCTTCCTATTTAGATGACGTAGCTCCAGTATATACTAATGTACCCGTACCACCCGTTAATAATGTACAGCAGCCTGCTCCGTCTGTTCAAGCCACGACCCCTCCACGTCTCCATCTTCCCGCGCCTGTTGTCACTTCCCCTACTGCTGCTGCTACTGCTACTGGTCCCCCTACTATTGGTCCTCTCAATCCTTTTTCGACAGTTGCAACCCAGAGTCCACCCCCATTACATATACCTCTTATACCCGCCATGACATCAGCAGCTACAACCCTGTCAGTTCATGCCCTCGCTTCTGCCTCAGGAGGTGCCGTAGGAGGCCACCTCCGCACCCCGCCACAAGTGAAACGAATGACAGTCAGAGAATTAGCATTACAACGTACACCGAAAGCGGTTGCATACGAAAACCTTAGACAGTATATTACAGATTGTAGATATGACCCAGTACCTGGCAAGGAAGGAGACATGATGTTAGCCTCGCTACGTCTACGACGTGTTACAGATTATTTGATGCTATTACCAGAAATGACAAACCATCTAGACAAAATATACCATTTTATTAGAACGGGGGAGAGACCAGAATGTATTCGTGAGGCCATGGCATATCAAAAGACTGAGACACAAGGATTTATCTTACGGTTCTTGATTAATTGTTTGATAAGGGAACGAGACCGGCCAGGTGCTGTCAATGAAGAGATGGATGCACTGATAAAATGGAGTCAGAATATTGCAGATTGTAAACATGATAAACAGAATTGTATAGATGCCATGTCCAGAAAGGTCCGTAAAGAAATAGTAACAATGCATGACAGACAGAAGGCTGAAAGGGAAGCCGAGTCCGACAAAAATTAATCCTCAGAGGAGGAGGAAATAGATAATCCAGTAGAAAATCAAGGTACAATAGCGTACGTAGGTAGAGTGAAACTCCCTAAACAGTATTCTTTTGACAGACCTTTTGACAGACCCATTCGTCTAGAAAACAAGAAGCGTTTCCTTTCCTCGATACCAGAGCAATGTTCTCTTGAACATGTATTTCAAGATACTGATAAAATACTGAAAGAAAGAATAGGTTACCATGAACTTAATACCATGCGCGATCAGGAACTAGCCCGGTCAGCAGTCCAATGGGCTGGAAATGACGGTATATATAAAGATGATTCAGTAGCGCAAACATTTTTGAGTCTCTCTCCAGACGAACAGCGACTAGCTGGTATATACATGATCCAACATCTCATTACTCTATATGAAAATCAACAATCCGATCCAGGTCCATTGTATAATATATTGCAAGACTTACTCCTGAGAAGATGGAGAGGCCTAGGTACCGATTTAATTAATACCATTCTAGAACAGCGTCACAAATACAGAACTTTCCTGACTCCACATTTTGTTTCTGTTCCACCTCCAGTAAGACAGCCATATCACCTAGACAGACAGAATCCCTTACGAGAAGTTCATCCTGTCCAGACTACAGGGGGTACGCTTCAACGCGTATTTGTATACACTCCTTTGACCAAAATGGAATTATTGGAAATGAAGAAAATAGTGCCTTGTCACGATAAAGACCCTGCAGGGTTCCACCGTGAATTAAAAGACATGTTACTGATGGGAGATTACACGTATTCCGACATTCTTAAAATGTTAAAAGTATTGTTGCCAGCAGGGATTTACGAAAAACTGAAAGAAAAAGAATGGGAGGTGGGAGATAAAAAGATTATCTGGACTGAATTAGAAGACGAGGAAAAGACACGTACCCCAGGTTTAGGTCTTGGGGACAAAACTAAAGCATTACCCGGATTATTAGTACAAGTCTTGCCTAGATTATTGACAGTTAAAAAGGAAGACTGGGATGCAATCTCAGCCTGCAAACAGAAACAAGACAAAGACACTAGTGATTTTTATTCCAGATTCGAGAAATGTTTTATTATTAATAGTGGCCTGAAAACAAGTAGCAAATCATATCCGCATCTTTTTGTAACCAAATTAGTAGAGAATTCCTTACCACAGGTTAAAAACAGAGTATTGAAAGTCGAAAGCACATGGCAAGCAAATACGCCTTCCCAAATGTTACAAATGTTACAGTACCACCAGAACAGAATTAGAGAAGAACACGATCATGAACAGAGACGTATGAAAGACGCGAAAATGAGAGTACTAGTTGCCCAGTCCGTTCCAGCAGATGGTCAGAAGAGGGGTAACACGCAGAACCCACAGACTAGTCATTCTGCAGCTCCTGTTAAAGGGAATTGCAATTACTGCAAACAGCCAGGTCACTTCATAAATGAATGTGCCGTTCTCAGACACAATATTGCTACAGGCAAAACGAAAGAACGACCACGTCCGCCTAGACCAGAACACGTCCCACAGAATATTCCACAGAATACGCAACCTCCACAGAATGCACAGCAACAGACAGTAGCTGTACCCCAACCCCAACCCATTGCCGCAACACAACACGTCACACAGCAAATGTACCAGTATGCACAGTCCGATTACCCCGATTATCAGCAGTACACATGAAACAGCCTAGAGAGAGAGGTTGGCTTGCCCCTTATCGAGGTTCCTGTAGATCAAGATGGTCCCTATGTACATAGTCAGGTATTAGGGAAAGACAGAAAATTTTTGATTGACACAGGGGCGAGCAGAACTACCATTAGTCATGACGAGGTTCCAGGGGCACCCCTCTCAGGCTCACAGAATGTTTCCCTTGGATTTTCAGGAAAGCCTATTGTTAACGAAGTATCAAAGCCAGTTCCCCTTGCAGTTGGTCCATTGTCCCGTACTACAGATCTGTTACTTACGAAATCATGTCCCGAAAACTTGCTTGGTATTAAAACGCTGAAAGCTCTAGGAGCTGTTATATGTTGTTCTCCGGAAGGAGTGAGATTATTTTTACGTGACTTTAAGGGTCATTATGTATTGAGAGATTTTGATGTAAGATTGAAAAATGTTCCACAGCATTTATGGGCGCAAGGTCCAACTGATGTAGGTTGTATGCACATTACTCCCTATCGTGTCACACTCAAAAAAGGTGTTGTACTGCCCCGAATCCGACAATACAAATTGCCACCCGAGGCTGTAGCAGCCTTACTGAAAATTATTGACGAACTCATTGCCCAAGGAGTAGTTGTAGAAACTGACTCCAATGTATGGAATTCCCCAATCATTCCGATTCTTAAACGAACTGACCCGAATGCACCTTAAGTTTACCGACTGGTGATCGATCTTCGAGAACTCAATAAATGCATAGTACCACAGTACCCAGTAGTCCCAGATATTTCGTCACTATTGACTGCCATTGATTCCGAAGCTGCGTTCTTTACTGTAATCGATCTTAAGAACGCCTTCTTTAGTGTCCCCATTCATCCCGATAGCCAATACCTTTTCGGATTCTGTTTAAATGGCCGAAGCTTCAAATTTGCACGTGCACCTCAAGGGTTCACGGAAAGTCCTAGTATTTACAGCCAAGCACTGAAAAGACAACTAGACAGTATTCACATGCCTACTGACACTGCTCTACTGCAATATGTCGATGATCTATTAATCACCGCACGGACAGAACGTGACTGCGAGCGCGCGTCACTGACAGTCTTGTATTTTCTGGCCGAAAAGGGGCATAAAGTGTCCCCTTCGAAGCTCCAATTCTGTGCCCAGCAAGTGGTATACCTTGGACACTTGCTGTCCAAGAGGGGTAGACAGTTGACACCAGATCGTATCCAGTTAATTGCACATCTGCCACAACCCAAGACCCAAAAGGAAGTACGGGCCTTTATTGGCCTCACTTCGTACTGCAGACAATGGATTCCCCAATATGCATTTCTAGCCAAACCACTCATACAGTTGACAACACAGGAGGCAGCGACTTCGACTGTCCTCCCTTGGACTCAGGAACATACACAAGCTTTTAATGACTTGAAGAAAGCTTTATGTCAAGCACCAGTTTTAGCGACACCATGTTACAGCAAGCCTTTTACACTTTTTGTCACAGAACGTGATGGCACAGCATTATCTGTTCTCACACAAGATCAAGCAGGACACCATAAGCCTTGTGCTTATTTTTCTAGTACATTGGATCCAGTAGCCCAGGCTCTGCCTGCGTGCTTGAAATCAGTTGCAGCAACAGCTCTAGCTATCAGACAAAGCAATTCAATAGTGTTAGGACATCCTTTGACAGTACAGGTTCCACACTCCGTGGAAGTTCTTCTGAACCGTACCCAGACTCAACACTTGACCATAGCACGATTGACAGGTTATGAACTGACACTGTTCCAGCCACACATAGAAATCAGACGCTGCAACATACTCAATCCTGCCACATTGTTACCCTCGAGTACAGTTGATCCAGCACCACATGACTGTGTAGAAGTCATCAATACAGTGACAAAGCCCCGACAAGACTTGACAGACATTGCATTGACCGACCCAGACCTGACACTTTACGTGGATGGTTCATGTATGAGAACAAGCACAGGAGAGTTAGTGGCCGCCTATGCAGTGACCACTGAAACTGAAGTTATAGAAACACACCGTATTGACACACTATCTGCTCAAGCTGCAGAGCTCATTGCTCTGACCCAAGCCTGTATACTAGCCAAGAACAAGAAAGTTAACATATACACAGATTCACAGTATGCATTCGGAGTCGTTCACGACTTCGGTGTTCTATGGGAAGAGAGAGGTTTTTTAACTTCTCACGGTACCAAGATCCAGCATGGTCCCCTCATTCAAGCCCTGTTAGAAGCAATACACTTTCCTACAGCCATAGCCGTTATGAAGTGCAAAGCACATACTAAAGTCACCAACACTATTTCCCAGGGTAACGACCTGGCAGATCGAACAGCCAAACTCACAGCTCAGACAGACATATCGACTGACATGACAAAGACCGAAGTACCGTCACAGACACATTGCCTGACAGTTAAGGATCCCACTCTAGACGTACTCGACATACAGACACATGCAACGCCAGATGAAATCAAGAAATGGACTGAACAAGGAGGGATCCAAACAGATCAGGGATGGATGACGAAGGGAAGAGCCACATGGTTCCTCCCCGACTCTATGGTTCAAGTTATCATTAACACAGCACATAGTCCAGCACACTTAGGAGAGAAAGCCATGTTAGACAGTTTACAGAATCTTTGGTTCAACAAACATTTACGAGCAGCAGCAAAACAGAAAGTGCGTACTTGCATGATCTGTTGTCAGTTCAATCCAGGCAAAGGTGTTCCCGTGGAACAAGGTGGATTTCATCCTCCTGACCATCCTTTTGAAGTCCTCCAGATGGATTATATCCAGATGGACAGATGCCGAGGATTCAAGTATGTCCTCGTAGTTGTATGTGCTCTTTCCCGATGGACATTACACTGCTGTAACCACTGCCAAACAGCTGGTACATGAGTTTTTCCCACGATATGGCTTGCCTCGTGTCGTGTACTCTGATAATGGACAGCCATTCTCGTCCGAGCTTATGAAACAGGTATCACTCCTGTTAGGTTACCAGTGGAAGTTCCACTGTGTCCGACACCCCGAAGCCGCAGGTCTCGTAGAGAGACATAATCAGACCCTGAAAACACGCCTAGCAAAAATCTGTGCAGAGAAAGGTGTAGATTGGATAGTTGCCTTGCCAGTTGCACTCTTTTACATGCGAATGGTAGCCCATTCTAGGACAGGATTGTCTCCGTATGAAGTTATTTTTGGTCGTCCCCCGAACATGTGGGGTACGCCTATGCCTAGACGCATAACTGATGTTGATAGTACTATGCTGACAGATTACTTGGCTTCCTTGATGTCTGCACTACAATCTTGTCGTTCACAGGTCGCGGCTGCCTTTCCAGACAACACCCAAGTGAAACCGCATGAGGTCATCCCTGGCGATTATGTCTTCGTGATGAACTTTGATAGGAAAAGTCCGCTGGAACCCAGATGGAAGCAGCCAAAATTGGTATTGATGTCAACGAGGACTGCAGTCAAGCTGGAAGGAAGAAAAGGGTGGCTGCACTCGAGCCACGTTAAGAAATCTCACGGACTGTGTCCAGAAATTTTGATTAAGGACTGCCCACTTTCAGAGACTGACTCTAAACTCCCCCTACTAGAGAAAACTCCCCAAGAGGAGTATCGTTCCAAATTAAGGTCTAGTAAGTCAGACAGCGTTTAATTGTTTAAGTCTCCCTCGGGTGAAGCGGTTAGACAAGTTTCTGACATGAATAAGATAGACCCAAGTAGTCAGAGAGATAGGCGTAGCGAAAAGAGAAAACAGTACTGTAAAGTTTTGCACAGCAGATGCATTATCGCATTAATTTCCATGTTTCTTCTGAGTCTTACGATTATATGCATAAGTCTAATGTTACATGTTTTTTTTCCTCTTGATTCACATGTACATGCTTCCTCTAATGACACTGTAGAGCACACTTTTAGTGACCTGCCCCCACACGAATTATCCTATCGTTTAGCAATGCGCAACAATACATTCATCCGTATGTTACACCATTCTCACCAAACCAGCAATGCCACCAATTGCTTGGTATGTGGCCGACTCCCTCCCTATCAGAAATACAAGGGAGCTCTGCCCCTCTTTCCTTATTCGTTCACACATAATGGTTCGTGTGGTGCACGGTTTACTTTAATGTCTTCCCTAGATAGTAAGTCCAAGGTTTCCCAAGGCAATTGGATATGGGGGAACCTGAATACAGTTATGAATAAAATATGTTTCCCAGACCAAGAAGGTCTTCCCCCAAAGGACAGGGACCGATCTAGAAAATGAAGTGTATGGATTGGGTAAGTTTACACTTAACCTCATGATCCTGAATGTGCAGTCTGAGACTAATTCGGACTTGCCGTCTATTACAGTTTTGCCAGTGAAAGGTGAATTATGTGTCAGAAAGAATGGTTCAGTACATCTAGGACACAGTGATTGTAATACTGTTGTCGAATTTAGTGATAAAGGAAAGTCTACTTTCAAAGCTTCCCGCCATTCTTATTTCATATGTGGTCAGACAGCCTATGTACGTCTGCCATTGGATTGGGATGGGACGTGTTATATTGCGTTCCTATTACCACCTGTTTTCCTAGCCCCGCCTGATTATCATAGAAATCCGAACCTTGTACATGTGAGACATAAGAGAGACCTTCCTCCTGTTATTGATTATTCTGAATCATCATGGGATCAGTACAAAGATTACATTAAAGGATATTTCTGGTTCATAGGTCCTGTCCAAAATAGTAAGATAATTCGAAGATTGACCAGAACTATGGAAGCAGTAGTGAATGAGACTACTTTTGCTTTAGGTAACCTGACCGAGGAACAGTCTGCTATGAGACTTGTTGTTCTTCAAAATCGCCTTGTCCTTGACGTCATCCTGGCAGATATGGGCGGGGCTTGTAGAGTCATCGGATCCAGTTGTTGCGTGTTTATTCCTAATAACGCGCCATCCGTGTATAAGGCCATAACTCGGCTTCATGAAATAGCTCACCTGATACACCAGAATCCAGGCTCCTGGACTTGGTCCGGTTGGCTCTGGAGTGTAATCTCTGCCTGGGGATGGAAATTGTTATCATTCCTAGGAGTAATATTGGTCATAGTATTCAGTTGTTGTCTCTGTCTGCAATGTGGGCCAGCGATTTGCGGCTTGTGCGCCACAGCTTGTATTCCCCCATCCAAGTACACGTTCCCGTTCCCGAATAAAGAAAGAAGAACAAATGATGCTTTACGAACAGATAGATGGTCTCATGAACATGGATATATCCTAAAGGGTGTAGTAGGGTCCAAGGAGGGAATGAGGTAATAGAAATTTTCAGGTAGCTAATGTGTCCCCCATTCGCACCCTATCCATGCACCCATGTTCCTTGTATGTCGTGTAACTTCCGTTCCGTACATGCTAGAAAGACGCAAATACATTTGCGTCCATCCTTAACATGTCAGCTATCCAGTCATGCAAAGAAATCCCGTTAATTAGGCTTCTAGGCATATGGTGCCAACGTCTCTATATGGTGCACTTCTGAATCTCGCACACGTTTTCTCCATGTTTTCTGGCCCAGTCGAGCTAGGCCCTTAAACGAGGCCCCGAGCCTCCTCTTTCCT
This sequence comes from Lissotriton vulgaris, assembly GCF_964263255.1. NCBI lineage: Eukaryota > Metazoa > Chordata > Amphibia > Caudata > Salamandridae > Lissotriton > Lissotriton vulgaris. The sequence goes on along the minus strand of NC_141696.1, from coordinate 1,551,584,137 downwards.
GTCTCCGAAAGCTGTATGCATCCCTGACCCAGCCTTACTTCCTGCCAGCGAAGCGGTGCCCGGCTCGGCCTGGACTGCCTGCCAAAAGCGTATTTTGCCTACAGTTATCTGCTCAGCCTCCTCGAAAACACATTCCAGTCTAGTGAAATAGGTAAACATATTCCTGGCTGCAGAGCAAAGGGCCCGGCCTTCCTGTCCTCCTTGCAAGTAAATTACTGCTCCCGTTACCATGGTAGGCCCATGGCTCCGCACGTTGCACCAAGACACGTATGCACGCACTAACATTTAGTATTGAACGGCCTCTGCCCGAGAGATCTTTTACTTCAGACACTACATCCTCCAAACATGAGATACCAGATATGTTATAGGTACAGATTGCCCTGACATTCCAGACACCAGTCTCCTCTACTAGTGCTAAAGTCAAAGCCCCCAGTTCTCCCCAGTTACACGTCATGCCAGCTGCGCGTGCATTCAGGTCATAGGTTTCTGCTGATCCTGCAACTTTCTCTATGCATCCACCCACATGTGACGTTTCTTGTGACGTTTCTCTGACATGTCCAGTGCACGCCCATGTGTACGCCTTCTTACACGCCTCCTGTTACGCACATGTGTTCTTATCTCTCTCTTTCACCTGTTACGCCTACTGTATTGGTTTCAATTGTACCATTTTACTATATATAATGTGTAATGCTAATAAAACGTTGAATGTCCCTTCCTGAACCTTAGAGGTGATGGAACATGATATCCAATCCTCGAGGATTTTCCATTAAAGCCCGTATGACTCAGATCCCACGGACTCTGCCTCTCATTTGAATGAGCTGTCTTTTATTAATAATTATATGGAAAAATGATTCGGTAAAATTAATTTACCATATTTCTTATATATTGTGTTTTGTTGAGGACATGGCTTTTTTTTCCTAACTTGCTCCCATCTCCTGTGCATAGTTTCTTCTGTCTTTTTTTTTTTCCTTATTTTTTTTTTTTGTTTAAGTGTGTGAGTTAAAACAAATATGATAAAGGAAAAACAGGAGTCACCCCTTCCTGTAGAAGCCTCCCTTTTTCTTCTTTGGGCTTTATTAATAGCCTACTTTGAGCTCCGTGTTTACCTAAAAAGTTTTTCTGAGAATGATCTGCTGTTTCCCTTCAGTAAGCAATTATTTCTGTATCTGTATCTGGTCACGTATTTGTTCTAGGAAGGTTTCAACTTCTTTTGGATCTCTGATATTATACATCATGTTCCTCCACATGATCCTGAGGGAGGCCGGGAACTTCATTTGGACATGTGGCATCAAGGGACTTTAATTCGGGCATCATCTGCCCCAGCTCCCTCTGTCTATCTTGCGTTACTTTCACGATGTCAGAGCGTATTCTTAAAGACCAGTCGTCTGTATTATATGACCCAGTTTTCAAAGCCTCACTTAGTATTCTCTCTTTAAGAGTATATGTTCTAAAGTTAATTAATATTTTCCTAGGATTTTTTCTCTCCTTATTTTTCCCAAACGGATCTCGATGTACCCGTTAAATGTCCTCTTCCAGCCCGAGAGTTTTAATCCAAGGAAAATATTCCTCCAGAAGTGTAATTATAAATTTCTTTATGTCTGTTCCTTCTCGCCCTTCTGGAACATTGAGAACTCCAAGGTTACATCTTCTGGACTGATTTTCCAGTGCTTCTAGCTTCTCATTGAGGCTTTTGTCTTTTGCCTTCAAGGTTCTAATTTCTTCTTGGTTCGACTCTACTTTTTTGCTTAAGGAGTCAACTGCTGCTTCCACTGCTGTTACTCTCTCCCCTAGGGCATTTAATTTGGTGTCCAGCAGCTCACATTTTTCTTGAATCTTATTTTGATTCCCTTCTGAGATTTCAAACCTTGACCTAATCTCATCTAGCATCTTTTGCAGAAAGTCATCTGTGGCACTTCGGGATTTATTCTGGGTTTTATTCGGACTTGTAGGTGGACTCTGAACTGGGCTATGAACAGGGCTATGGACGTAAGCATGGGCGGAAAATCCGTTTCGCTCGCGGATTTTGCGGATTTTCGGTAAATTCGCAATCCGCGAGATCCGCGAATCTCCCGCCAAATCCGCGAGCAGCGGATTTTATGGCTTGCTCGCACTGTTCGCGTGAGTTCGCGGCTTGCCAGTACAACTTCGCACCCCGCGAGTAAGTGCTAAATTGCAGAAATACGATCTTAGCAAAACTGAAACTACTTACCAGGTTCAAAAGTTCAGGCTCATCATTAGTAGCCATTTCCTGTAGTGCTTCCTGAGGGGCCCCTCCAGAGTTCAGTTGCCAGTTGCAACTATTATGTGACCCTGCTCTGAACCTCAGAATAGTTACACATATGCCACAAAGGTCCTGAATTACAGCTAAGGGAGACAAGCAGGAGCCAGGCTGGAAGTTAAAATCCATTAATCAGCCCCTAATTCATTATTGTCAGTTGGGGCAGGGCAGGTGTTGTAACTAATTTTGCAACAATGAAAGCACTTAGCAAGTGCAAAAGATCACTAATCAGGAAGCACTAAGGAAGCAGGTGCCAGCTAAAAAAATATTCTGTGACACATTAATCAGCCCCAAATTAATTCAGGTCACTTGAGGCAGGGAAGGTGTGCTTTGCTTTGCCGAAAATAATGTACACTGGACAACCAGAGGGTGTGGTGATGAAACAGAGGGTGGCATGGGTGGGCCAGAGGGTGGCATGAGTAGTCAGAGAGTGGCAGTGGTGACAGAGAGTGGCAGTGATGAAGAAGAGTGTCCCAAACAGGCTGGACACGTAGAAACAACAAGTTCGCAAAACTTGCGACCCGACAGGTAAGTTCGCAAATTGCGAAATTGTAAAAACCCTCGCGAACTGGCAGAAACACGCGCGAACACAAAAAAAAAAATCTGCAAATTCGCGGGAATTCGCGGATTTTGCGGATTGCGAGTTCGCAAATCCGCAAAATTCGCGAACGCGAGATTCACAAAATTCGCCCATGCTTATATGGACGGTACTTTAGACTGGGCTCTGACTAGGGCCGCAAGTCTGTTCTGCTATTACGTCTGCCGTGCCATCTTGAGAACTAGGGGTTAGAGATTTTTCCATTATTCGCATTGAGTTTACCAGCTTTCCCTGTTGACTTTGTTCTTGGTTTTTTTCCTGACTTTGGCCCCGCTCTTGTATCTTGAAATAGGACCTTAGGGATGGGGTGATCTTTATTTTTGATGGTCTAACCCCCTCACTTGTATCCAATTTCTCCCCTAGCTGCCCTTTTTTGTAGCTTGACTTTGCTTGTAGTTTTGAAGTCTTCTGGGAAATTCTTTTCGTAATACGTGGAATAACAGGCTGTTTGACAGCTGGGGGTTGGTTCGACTTAAGAAAATACCTGTTCCTTAAACAATAGGAGGATTGCCCCCTCACGTCTAGACTTGTGCCCACCCTTTTCTCTGCAGCAGGGGTTTCTACAGTTGCAGGTTTCCCCAACCGAGGAAGCTATGTTTAAAGTACCCTCATCTCCTTTTGATCCCTTTTTCCCCTCTTTCTGGGCATGCAACTGGTCAAAATAAAATACTTTCTTCTTATTAATATCCCCCTTAATTACAATGGGTTCAGCAGTTTTTTCTGCTTTTTCTGTGTTTTCCTCCCCCCCTCCACCTTTGCTCCGAATACCCTGCTTACCCGGCTCATGTGCTGGTTCTGATGGTAATAGAGCCCCTCCTCCGGTAGTTTCACTATCGGTTTCGCCTTCGACCGGAGAATTGAATCAGGATTCTCTTTGGAGTCTGTTACTAAACCGCGGGTCTCAAAGTTTGCTTTGCTAAACCTTTGGCCCGCCTGATACTCTGCTCTGCCCGCATTTGCTCCCGTGCAGTTTTGCGTTATGGCTCCTCCACCCTTCCCCGGAAGAAGACCGAGATCCTGACCACTGCCCTCCGGCAGGTCCTCTGGGCTGTGGACGCCGTCTCCCACCAGTCTATTTACAAAAAGGGGTGGTGAGGGACAGAGTCTCTGAATTAAGCAGAAAGCTCTCACCCAGTCAAAAGATCAGGGCTAGATCCAACACCGTTTTTTAGCTCACTGCACCATCCCAGTTTCAGAACCTGGCTGTATGCAAATTAGTCTGTTCCTGTCCCAGTGCATGATGGGAACAGGACAAACCAAACTACAGAAGCCAATTCTTACACTGGGAAGGAAACAAGCTCCCGGGGACCGGTTTCTGGCATTACAGCCGTCTTCGGCCCGGTTTGCTTGAATCCTGATGGTGCAATGAGCAAGGGTCTCACATCTGAGAATACCCTTCCACGCTTAGGGTGGACAAAAATATTTACAAAAAGGGGTGGTGAGGGACAGAGTCTCTGAATTCAGCAGAAAGCTCTCACCCAGTCAAAAGATCAGGGCTAGATCCAACACCGTTTTTTAGCTCACTGCACCATCCCAGTTTCAGAACCTGGCTGTATGCAAATTAGTCTGTTCCTGTCCCAGTGCATGATGGGAACAGGACAAACCAAACTACAGAAGCCAATTCTTACACTGGGAAGGAAACAAGCTCCCGGGGACCGGTTTCTGGCATTACAGCCGTATTCGGCCCGGTTTGCTTGAATCCTGATGGTGCAATGAGCAAGGGTCTCACATCTCAGAATACCCTTCCACGCTTAGGGTGGACAAAAATATTTACAAAAAGGGGTGGTGAGGGACAGAGTCTCTGAATTAAGCAGAAAGCTCTCACCCAGTCAAAAGATCAGGGCTAGATCCAACACCGTTTTTTAGCTCACTGCACCATCCCAGTTTCAGAACCTGGCTGTATGCAAATTAGTCTGTTCCTGTCCCAGTGCATGATGGGAACAGGACAAACCAAACTACAGAAGCCAATTCTTACACTGGGAAGGAAACAAGCTCCCGGGGACCGGTTTCTGGCATTACAGCCGTCTTCGGCCCGGTTTGCTTGAATCCTGATGGTGCAATGAGCAAGGGTCTCACATCTGAGAATACCCTTCCACGCTTAGGGTGGACAAAAATATTTACAAAAAGGGGTGGTGAGGGACAGAGTCTCTGAATTAAGCAGAAAGCTCTCACCCAGTCAAAAGATCAGGGCTAGATCCAACACCGTTTTTTAGCTCACTGCACCATCCCAGTTTCAGAACCTGGCTGTATGCAAATTAGTCTGTTCCTGTCCCAGTGCATGATGGGAACAGGACAAACCAAACTACAGAAGCCAATTCTTACACTGGGAAGGAAACAAGCTCCCGGGGACCGGTTTCTGGCATTACAGCCGTCTTCTGCCCGGTTTGCTTGAATCCTGATGGTGCAATGAGCAAGGGTCTCACATCTGAGAATACCCTTCCACGCTTAGGGTGGACAAAAATATTTACAAAAAGGGGTGGTGAGGGACAGAGTCTCTGAATTAAGCAGAAAGCTCTCACCCAGTCAAAAGATCAGGGCTAGATCCAACACCGTTTTTTAGCTCACTGCACCATCCCAGTTTCAGAACCTGGCTGTATGCAAATTAGTCTGTTCCTGTCCCAGTGCATGATGGGAACAGGACAAACCAAACTAAAGAAGCCAATTCTTACACTGGGAAGGAAACAAGCTCCCGGGTACCGGTTTCTGGCATTACAGCCGTCTTCGGCCCGGTTTGCTTGAATCCTGATGGTGCAATGAGCAAGGGTCTCACATCTGAGAATACCCTTCCACGCTTAGGGTGGACAAAAATATTTACAAAAAGGGGTGGTGAGGGACAGAGTCTCTGAATTAAGCAGAAAGCTCTCACCCAGTCAAAAGATCAGGGCTAGATCCAACACAATTTTTTAGCTCACTGCACCATCCCAGTTTCAGAACCTGGCTGTATGCAAATTAGTCTGTTCCTGTCCCAGTGCATGATGGGAACAGGACAAACCAAACTACAGAAGCCAATTCTTACACTGGGAAGGAAACAAGCTCCCGGGGACCGGTTTCTGGCATTACAGCCGTCTTCGGCCCGGTTTGCTTGAATCCTGATGGTGCAATGAGCAAGGGTCTCACATCTGAGAATACCCTTCCACGCTTAGGGTGGACAAAAATATTTACAAAAAGGGGTGGTGAGGGACAGAGTCTCTGAATTAAGCAGAAAGCTCTCACCCAGTCAAAAGATCAGGGCTAGATCCAACACCATTTTTTAGCTCACTGCACCATCCCAGTTTCAGAACCTGGCTGTATGCAAATTAGTCTGTTCCTGTCCCAGTGCATGATGGGAACAGGACAAACCAAACTACAGAAGCCAATTCTTACACTGGGAAGGAAACAAGCTCCCGGGGACCGGTTTCTGGCATTACAGCCGTCTTCGGCCCGGTTTTCTTGAATCCTGATGGTGCAATGAGCAAGGGTCTCACATCTGAGAATACCCTTCCACGCTTAGGGTGGACAAAAATATTTACAAAAAGGGGTGGTGAGGGACAGAGTCTCTGAATTAAGCAGAAAGCTCTCACCCAGTCAAAAGATCAGGGCTAGATCCAACACCATTTTTTAGCTCACTGCACCATCCCAGTTTCAGAACCTGGCTGTATGCAAATTAGTCTGTTCCTGTCCCAGTGCATGATGGGAACAGGACAAACCAAACTACAGAAGCCAATTCTTACACTGGGAAGGAAACAAGCTCCCGGGGACCGGTTTCTGGCATTACAGCCGTCTTCGGCCCGGTTTTCTTGAATCCTGATGGTGCAATGAGCAAGGGTCTCACATCTGAGAATACCCTTCCACGCTTAGGGTGGACAAAAATATTTACAAAAAGGGGTGGTGAGGGACAGAGTCTCTGAATTAAGCAGAAAGCTCTCACCCAGTCAAAAGATCAGGGCTAGATCCAACACCGTTTTTTAGCTCACTGCACCATCCCAGTTTCAGAACCTGGCTGTATGCAAATTAGTCTGTTCCTGTCCCAGTGCATGATGGGAACAGGACAAACCAAACTACAGAAGCCAATTCTTACACTGGGAAGGAAACAAGCTCCCGGGGACCAGTTTCTGGCATTACAGCCGTCTTCGGCCCGGTTTGCTTGAATCCTGATGGTGCAATGAGCAAGGGTCTCACATCTGAGAATACCCTTCCACGCTTAGGGTGGACAAAAATATTTACAAAAAGGGGTGGTGAGGGACAGAGTCTCTGAATTAAGCAGAAAGCTCTCACCCAGTCAAAAGATCAGGGCTAGATCCAACACCGTTTTTTAGCTCACTGCACCATCCCAGTTTCAGAACCTGGCTGTATGCAAATTAGTCTGTTCCTGTCCCAGTGCATGATGGGAACAGGACAAACCAAACTACAGAAGCCAATTCTTACACTGGGAAGGAAACAAGCTCCCGGGGACCGGTTTCTGGCATTACAGCCGTCTTCGGCCCGGTTTGCTTGAATCCTGATGGTGCAATGAGCAAGGGTCTCACATCTGAGAATACCCTTCCACGCTTAGGGTGGACAAAAATATTTACAAAAAGGGGTGGTGAGGGACAGAGTCTCTGAATTAAGCAGAAAGCTCTCACCCAGTCAAAAGATCAGGGCTAGATCCAACACCGTTTTTTAGCTCACTGCACCATCCCAGTTTCAGAACCTGGCTGTATGCAAATTAGTCTGTTCCTGTCCCAGTGCATGATGGGAACAGGACAAACCAAACTACAGAAGCCAATTCTTACACTGGGAAGGAAACAAGCTCCCGGGGACCGGTTTCTGGCATTACAGCCGTCTTCGGCCCGGTTTGCTTGAATCCTGATGGTGCAATGAGCAAGGGTCTCACATCTGAGAATACCCTTCCACGCTTAGGGTGGACAAAAATATTTACAAAAAGGGGTGGTGAGGGACAGAGTCTCTGAATTAAGCAGAAAGCTCTCACCCAGTCAAAAGATCAGGGCTAGATCCAACACCGTTTTTTAGCTAACTGCACCATCCCAGTTTCAGAACCTGGCTGTATGCAAATTAGTCTGTTCCTGTCCCAGTGCATGATGGGAACAGGACAAACCAAACTACAGAAGCCAATTCTTACACTGGGAAGGAAACAAGCTCCCGGGGACCGGTTTCTGGCATTACAGCCGTCTTCGGCCCGGTTTGCTTGAATCCTGATGGTGCAATGAGCAAGGGTCTCACATCTGAGAATACCCTTCCACGCTTAGGGTGGACAAAAATGTTTACAAAAAGGGGTGGTGAGGGACAGAGTCTCTGAATTAAGCAGAAAGCTCTCACCCAGTCAAAAGATCAGGGCTAGATCCAACACCGTTTTTTAGCTCACTGCACCATCCCAGTTTCAGAACCTGGCTGTATGCAAATTAGTCTGTTCCTGTCCCAGTGCATGATGGGAACAGGACAAACCAAACTACAGAAGCCAATTCTTACACTGGGAAGGAAACAAGCTCCCGGGGACCGGTTTCTGGCATTACAGCCGTCTTCGGCCCGGTTTGCTTGAATCCTGATGGTGCAATGAGCAAGGGTCTCACATCTGAGAATACCCTTCCACGCTTAGGGTGGACAAAAATATTTACAAAAAGGGGTGGTGAGGGACAGAGTCTCTGAATTAAGCAGAAAGCTCTCACCCAGTCAAAAGATCAGGGCTAGATCCAACACCGTTTTTTAGCTCACTGCACCATCCCAGTTTCAGAACCTGGCTGTATGCAAATTAGTCTGTTCCTGTCCCAGTGCATGATGGGAACAGGACAAACCAAACTACAGAAGCCAATTCTTACACTGGGAAGGAAACAAGCTCCCGGGGACCGGTTTCTGGCATTACAGCCGTCTTCGGCCCGGTTTGCTTGAATCCTGATGGTGCAATGAGCAAGGGTCTCACATCTGAGAATACCCTTCCACGCTTAGGGTGGACAAAAATATTTACAAAAAGGGGTGGTGAGGGACAGAGTCTCTGAATTAAGCAGAAAGCTCTCACCCAGTCAAAAGATCAGGGCTAGATCCAACACCGTTTTTTAGCTCACTGCACCATCCCAGTTTCAGAACCTAGCTGTATGCAAATTAGTCTGTTCCTGTCCCAGTGCATGATGGGAACAGGACAAACCAAACTACAGAAGCCAATTCTTACACTGGGAAGGAAACAAGCTCCCGGGGACCGGTTTCTGGCATTACAGCCGTCTTCGGCCCGGTTTGCTTGAATCCTGATGGTGCAATGAGCAAGGGTCTCACATCTGAGAATACCCTTCCACGCTTAGGGTGGACAAAAATATTTACAAAAAGGGGTGGTGAGGGACAGAGTCTCTGAATTAAGCAGAAAGCTCTCACCCAGTCAAAAGATCAGGGCTAGATCCAACACCGTTTTTTAGCTCACTGCACCATCCCAGTTTCAGAACCTGGCTGTATGCAAATTAGTCTGTTCCTGTCCCAGTGCATGATGGGAACAGGACAAACCAAACTACAGAAGCCAATTCTTACACTGGGAAGGAAACAAGCTCCCGGGGACCGGTTTCTGGCATTACAGCAGTCTTCGGCCCGGTTTGCTTGAATCCTGATGGTGCAATGAGCAAGGGTCTCACATCTGAGAATACCCTTCCACGCTTAGGGTGGACAAAAATATTTACAAAAAGGGGTGGTGAGGGACAGAGTCTCTGAATTAAGCAGAAAGCTCTCACCCAGTCAAAAGATCAGGGCTAGATCCAACACCGTTTTTTAGCTCACTGCACCATCCCAGTTTCAGAACCTGGCTGTATGCAAATTAGTCTGTTCCTGTCCCAGTGCATGATGGGAACAGGACAAACCAAACTACAGAAGCCAATTCTTACACTGGGAAGGAAACAAGCTCCCGGGGACCGGTTTCTGGCATTACAGCCGTCTTCGGCCCGGTTTGCTTGAATCCTGATGGTGCAATGAGCAAGGGTCTCACATCTGAGAATACCCTTCCACGCTTAGGGTGGACAAAAATATTTACAAAAAGGGGTGGTGAGGGACAGAGTCTCTGAATTAAGCAGAAAGCTCTCACCCAGTCAAAAGATCAGGGCTAGATCCAACACCGTTTTTTAGCTCACTGCACCATCCCAGTTTCAGAACCTGGCTGTATGCAAATTAGTCTGTTCCTGTCCCAGTGCATGATGGGAACAGGACAAACCAAACTACAGAAGCCAATTCTTACACTGGGAAGGAAACAAGCTCCCGGGGACCGGTTTCTGGCATTACAGCCGTCTTCGGCCCGGTTTGCTTGAATCCTGATGGTGCAATGAGCAAGGGTCTCACATCTGAGAATACCCTTCCACGCTTAGGGTGGACAAAAATATTTACAAAAAGGGGTGGTGAGGGACAGAGTCTCTGAATTAAGCAGAAAGCTCTCACCCAGTCAAAAGATCAGGGCTAGATCCAACACCGTTTTTTAGCTCACTGCACCATCCCAGTTTCAGAACCTGGCTGTATGCAAATTAGTCTGTTCCTGTCCCAGTGCATGATGGGAACAGGACAAACCAAACTACAGAAGCCAATTCTTACACTGGGGAGGAAACAAGCTCCCGGGGACCGGTTTCTGGCATTACAGCCGTCTTCGGCCCGGTTTGCTTGAATCCTGATGGTGCAATGAGCAAGGGTCTCACATCTGAGAATACCCTTCCACGCTTAGGGTGGACAAAAATATTTACAAAAAGGGGTGGTGAGGGACAGAGTCTCTGAATTAAGCAGAAAGCTCTCACCCAGTCAAAAGATCAGGGCTAGATCCAACACCGTTTTTTAGCTCACTGCACCATCCCAGTTTCAGAACCTGGCTGTATGCAAATTAGTCTGTTCCTGTCCCAGTGCATGATGGGAACAGGACAAACCAAACTACAGAAGCCAATTCTTACACTGGGAAGGAAACAAGCTCCCGGGGACCGGTTTCTGGCATTACAGCCGTCTTCGGCCCGGTTTGCTTGAATCCTGATGGTGCAATGAGCAAGGGTCTCACATCTGAGAATACCCTTCCACGCTTAGGGTGGACAAAAATATTTACAAAAAGGGGTGGTGAGGGACAGAGTCTCTGAATTAAGCAGAAAGCTCTCACCCAGTCAAAAGATCAGGGCTAGATCCAACACCGTTTTTTAGCTCACTGCACCATCCCAGTTTCAGAACCTGGCTGTATGCAAATTAGTCTGTTCCTGTCCCAGTGCATGATGGGAACAGGACAAACCAAACTACAGAAGCCAATTCTTACACTGGGAAGGAAACAAGCTCCCGGGGACCGGTTTCTGGCATTACAGCCGTCTTCGGCCCGGTTTGCTTGAATCCTGATGGTGCAATGAGCAAGGGTCTCACATCTGAGAATACCCTTCCACGCTTAGGGTGGACAAAAATATTTACAAAAAGGGGTGGTGAGGGACAGAGTCTCTGAATTAAGCAGAAAGCTCTCACCCAGTCAAAAGATCAGGGCTAGATCCAACACCGTTTTTTAGCTCACTGCACCATCCCAGTTTCAGAACCTGGCTGTATGCAAATTAGTCTGTTCCTGTCCCAGTGCATGATGGGAACAGGACAAACCAAACTACAGAAGCCAATTCTTACACTGGGAAGGAAACAAGCTCCCGGGGACCGGTTTCTGGCATTACAGCCGTCTTCGGCCCGGTTTGCTTGAATCCTGATGGTGCAATGAGCAAGGGTCTCACATCTGAGAATACCCTTCCACGCTTAGGGTGGACAAAAATATTTACAAAAAGGGGTGGTGAGGGACAGAGTCTCTGAATTAAGCAGAAAGCTCTCACCCAGTCAAAAGATCAGGGCTAGATCCAACACCGTTTTTTAGCTCACTGCACCATCCCAGTTTCAGAACCTGGCTGTATGCAAGTTAGTCTGTTCCTGTCCCAGTGCATGATGGGAACAGGACAAACCAAACTACAGAAGCCAATTCTTACACTGGGATGGGGCAGTGAGATAAATAACGGTGATGGATCAAGCCCTGATCTTTGGACTGGGTAAGAGTGGTCTGCTTAATTCAGACACTCTGTTCATCACCACCCCCTTTTCTAAATCGTTTTTGGCCACTATAGGTGTGGCAGGGTATACTCAGACATGAGTCCCTTTCTCACTGCTCCGTCAGGATTCAAGCAAGCCGGGCCGAAGACGGCTGAAATGCCAGAAACCGGTCCCCGGTAGCTTCTCTCCTTTCTGGTAAAGAATTGGCTTGGTAGTTTAGTCTGCCCTGTTCCCATGATGCACTGGGCCAGGGACAGACTGATTTGCATATAGCCAGGTTCTGAGCTGGGATGGGGCAGTGAGATAAATAACGGTGATGGATCAAGCCCTGATCTTTGGACTGGGTAAGAGTGGTCTGCTTAATTCAGACACTCTGTTCATCACCACCCCCTTTTCTAAATCGTCTCCCACCAGTCGGCGTAAGCCTGGAGCACGGAGCTGCGGAGAATTGAGCTCCGTAGTGCAGATTGCCGATAACTTTCGCCTGACAGCTCCACCCCAGCCGGTATGTAGATGGTGTCGATAGTGGTATTTACCATTCCCAACTGTTTTGTACGCTCTTTTGAGACGCGGGATGTGGGCAACGTCCGGAAGGGGGGCGGAGAAAGAAAAAATTGAACTTGTGTTCACATCCGCCGAAATACTGCTCTGTATCGGTTAAGTATAATTAAATTTTGAAGGAGGGGTTAACAAAGACTTTCCCCCTCCCCCAGGCACCTCGTACTACTCAGTTTTTACCACGAGCACTCCTCCAATAAACAGCAGCATCACCTCGTCCCTCTTAAAGCATTTTTCAGCGAATTTTCAATCCAAGCAACAAGGAGCTCCCGACCGGACTCACTGACCGGCTGCCGTCTTCTGTAGCATTTTCTAATGTTTTGCTTCTAACTTCGGCGGACTACCATGGGGCTGAAGCTTGATTCATCCGGTGTTTAATCGATTTTTCTGGGGCCAGAGATCTGATTGCCAACCTGAACCAGCGGTCAACACTTTCTGCGGCCTTATTATCTTGGTCTAGTGGAGGGCATCGTAGTCCTCAGGAAGTAGGTGTTTGAAGAAAATAGCACTAGGATCAGTCCAAGTTAGCAACAGTATTTTTTCCATGACGATGTTGGATTTGTTGTAAAAATCCCGTCCAACATGTGCAAGGCATTGTGAGTCAATCCAAAAATTACTTACAGCTTAATCAGATAGACTAATGATTCACCTCATGGGACAGCAACTTCACTAGATTGACTGGGGACAGCTGTTCATGGATATGGTGAAGGCAATCCATGCCTATGGCCACATTACTGATCCCTGCAGGAATACAATACCTGGACTCATTGTACTGCAACAATCAGTGGTGTTAGAGAAGAGTTGTTACATTGGGGAAGTGAAAAAAAAGCAATTTTTTTATTTTTTATTTTCGTATTTAATTTAATTTATAAAGTGCCCGAATCACCCCATCAGGGTATCTCCGCGCTAAGACTGCCATAATCTATCAAGGAAAAACAAATCAGAACAGTATAGTTTTCAACAGCTTTCTAAACACCAGGTAGTCAGTACATTGACGTAGATGGATGGGGAGTTGATTTCAGTAGAGTGGGGCTAGGTGGTAGAAGGTTTTGCCACCCAAACGCTTTTTTTTAAGAGCGGGATATGGAGAAGTGCTTTAAACCCAGAACGGAGGTGCCTGGAAGGCAAGTAGCTGACAAATTTGTCGTTTAGGTAACTGAGACCCAAGTTGTTTATGGATTTGTAAGCAATGCAGCAGATCTTAAATTTGATCCTCTTCTTCACCAGTAACCAGTTCAGTTTTTGAAGAAGGGGAACAGACGCTGTTCGGTGGGGAAGGGGAGAGGGGGGCATTGGCTACCAGGTGGGCTGCAGTGTTCCGGACTACCTGCAGATTGTTTAAGGAGCTTTCATTAGCTGAAATCAGCAAAGAGTTGCAGTATTCCAGATGACTTAATATTAAAGCCTGAATCGAGGTTTTCCATGTGGAAAGTGGCAAGATAGGGAAGACTCTTCTGAGACGACTAAGGTTGTGTAAACATGCTACAGCGGTAGAGGTGATGTGCTCTCCAGCATTAGTTTGTGGTCTTGTACAGAGCTTTGTCTCCATCCATTCTGCATTTCTGAGTGGTGCGGCATAGTGTTCTCGTGGGGCACTTCCCAAGATCAGGGCTTTTACGGCAAGAATGTGGAAGCTTTCTGTGTCCTGTTCACCTTTATGCTGTGAATTCCTGGACACACATAGCAGTTTGTTTGCACTCGGGGTAAGCAGTCCAGATGAAAGACATGCTTTGATCTCTGAAAGAAAAGGAAAGCTGGAGATGAGCTCTGAAGGTTAATGGACATGGAATAAAGATTTTGTCTGACCTACACGCCATAAGGTCAACTGCCTCTAAGATAGCCTTGTTGTTTTTAACTTGCTTGTGACATCTTGTGCAGGCACATATCTCAACTCACTCTCATTTGGAACCTGCTACCCTCTGTTTCGACTTAGTTCCACTTTCCAAACAAGTGAAATACTTCCCATAGATTTCAGAGGGATCCCCCACCCTGAAAATATACCCCATACTCCAAAAAACAAAAAAAAATGGTTGTGTAAATAAGTTTAGAGATTTATCCTCCAGGACCTCTCAAACCCACCCTCCTAGGGGGTAAAAGGTGCTATCACTGCCTTAAGCTTCGGTACTCACAACTCTCGGCCTTTTACAGGTGACGTCCTAGGGGTCCTCACACTCACCCAGGTGCTAGCCTCTCTTCTTCACCCATCTTGTTGCTTTCTGTTACATACTGTCACAGTGTTTCTGAAGCTCTGGCACTGACTATGGTGCTTGGGCCAGGCCTGTTGGGTGAGATTATAGTTCACAGAGTCCCACCCAACATAGGATCACAAGGGTTAGCAGCTGCTACCCCTAGCCTTGTTTGTCACCTTCGCCAGCCTGGCCTGTATTTTCATACCAACACAGCTATAAAAGTATCATTAAAATCTAGTACTTTTTAATATAAATGTAATGTAACAAATATAAACCTCTCTAAAGAATTCCAATGCAGGTCAGTCTTCAAATACTTTAAAAAGAAACAAGGGCAAAACTGCTTGTGGTAACGCTCTTGCGTTAGCGCACTAGTGTTCCGCTAGGCGGAACAGGAAACACAGGAAACGGAAACGGAAGGCGGCCATCTTTGGTCATTGGCGCCGACCGTTTCAAGGCTATCAGTTGTGCATCCCCGGCGCTCCGTCCATTAATAAAGACTTCTACTACAATCACCAGTTGCAGTCATCTTTTAATGATATTACAATGGCGACGAGGCTTCCGTTTTAACACAGAACCCCTGGACATATTGCAGAAGAGCAATAGAGGTCGAGGAATCGAGCGTGCTAGCAACAGAGGCTGACCACACCAGGACGGAGCGTGGCAGAGGGCTACACCTGGCAACTCAAGGAGCGCACCCCAGCCTGAGGTATACTGGAGGTTCAGGCAGTGGAGGTAGGCCCGCGAGCGCCCAGGGCACCGAGCACCACAGCAGCTTGAGCGAGCGAGCATAGCGACAGTGCCCGAGCGAACAGGGGGCGACCCGAAGAGCAGTGGGAGCATCACCCCAAGGAGAATAAGACCAGCCAGGCAAGCTGGCGGAACAGAGAGGTGGCAGAGGGGAGTCATCCACCGCTCGCTCTGAAGAGATAACAGACGCCCATGCGGTAGGAGGGGCAGAAGCGCAGACACTACCCACCCCTTCCCAAGCTCAGCTAGGAGAAGATAGCAATAGTGACCCTGGAGAGGAGGACCCAACCAAGCATAACACCCCAGGCAGCCCCCAAGGGAAGACAGTCTCTGTCCAACCATCCAGGAACAGAGCGAGAAGAATGGCGGTGCACTCGTCATCCCTCACGCAACTAGTACCGTTCCTAACCAATCCAGGGGAACCGGAGAGGCTTTGGGAGGACTGGAAGAGGTATTTCCTTAACTACCTCGACGCGCTAGAGGAAGAGGCAGGCGCCCCATACTCCAGCAAAAGAAGAAAAAAAATCCTGCTACACAACCTAGGCCCGGAAGGGATCAGAATCTACGACACCATCGTGAAGGTGGAAAGAGATGCCGGAGACACTGATGTCTTCAGCCACGCCATAGCCGACCTAGATGCGCACTTCCGGCCTGTGGTGTGTGTCGCGATAGACCGGTACAACTTTTTCCAAAGGAAGCAAAAGAGCAGTGAGACGGTAGATGAATATGTAGTTGCCCTGCAAAAACTTGCCATCTCATGCAAATTCGGCGCACTACACGACGATCTAATCCGAGACCAGATCATCATGTACACGTCGAGCGCCCATGTCCAGATAAAATTATGGGTGAACGGAGATGCCCCGCTCAAAGAAATCTGGGCCATGGTCAAGAAAGCTGAACTGTCAAAACGCTGCGCCCAAGCAGCAAAGAAAGAAACAGGAGGTACGCAGTCGGTGTGCCAGATATCGACACGACAAAGAGGGGACCGCCCTAAGCAAAAGGAGCCGCCGAAACATCCAGATGGCAGGAAGCAGAAGTCCACCAATCCCAAAGACCAGAGAGGGAATAAGGGAGGACGTCTGAGCTGCTACCGATGTGGGAGCGTCAACCATCTGGGGAATGACAAGGCATGCCCGGCGTTCCGGGCAAAGTGCTCGTATTGCGGAATATTTGGTCATTACGAGAAAGTGTGTCGCCGGAAACCGAAAGGAACTACAGTGAAGTTCGTTGACAGAGAGCAGCAAGACGACACCAACGAGTCTGAAGAAACGGATGACCAAGAGGAAATCCTGTACATAGATGTCCAGGTATTGGAGATGGACGACTCAAGAAATGACAAACCCCGATTAGACATGCACATCGGAGGGATACCGTTGGAGATGATAGTGGACAGCGGAGCTCCCATCTCAATAATTCAGAGGAAGGTATGGGAAGACAAATTTGTGTCCACACATGGAGAAAGACTATGTCCCATGGACTTGTGTCCAGTCACATACACCGGGCAAAAGATCCCAATGTTGGGGTACTGTCCTTTGACGTTCGAGTTCAGGGACCGCCAAGCCGTGTGCAAACTGTACATAGCAGAGAAAGGCCCATCGGTGCTGAGCTGGAGAGACCAGGATGCCTTGGGGATCCAGTTGAATCCAGGAGGAATCGAGAAAATCCTGCTAATGGACATGGAGAAGAGAGACGACGTGGAGTCTTGGAAGAGGGCGTACCCAAGAGTATTTAATGGACAAATCGGGGAGCTGGCGAGATACAAGCACCTAATCAAGCTGAAGGAAGGAGCAACGCCAGTGGTGCACAAAGTGAGGAACATCCCGTTCAGGAACAGAGAAGCAGTACAACAAGAGCTAGACAGACTCGAGAAAGAAGGGGTGATAAGAGCCATAGAAAGTGCAGAGTGGCTTTCTCCCTTGGTGGTAGCTCAAAAACCCAACGGCAAAGTCAGACTATGCGTGGACCTGAGGGAATTGAACAAAAATATACTCGTCGACAAATTCCCCCTGCCACGCATAAACGAGATGTTGTCGAAGACCAAGAACATCAAATGGTTTTCAACGGTGGATCTGTCGTCGGCCTACCATCAGGTCAAGCTACACCCCTCCTGTACACACCTCACCTCCTTCATCACACCATTTGGGTGTTATGAATTCTTAAGGATGCCGTTTGGTTTAGCTTCAGCAGCCGCAGTCTTCCAAAAGATGATGCACAAATTGCTGAAAGGAGTCCTCGACGTTCAATTCTTTCAAGATGATATCCTTGTCATGGGGAAGTCCATGCACGACCACAATGAGAAGCTCCACAAAGTGTTCAAGATTCTACAGGACAACGGACTGACAGCCGAATGGTCGAAATGCAGATTGGGAGTGAAATCAGTCACCTATCTAGGCCACGAAATAAGTGCAGACGGGATCAGGCCCAAAACCGCCAACATGAAGGCCATTCAAGATGCGCCCACCCCGTGCAAGAAGGAGGACGTTCGGTCATTCTTAGGAATGGCCGAATACTACAGCAAGTTTGTGCCACAATTCGCTTCCAAGACGCACCACCTTCGACAGCTGCTCAAAGAGAAGAATAGATTCCAGTGGGGTCAGGCAGAACATGAAGAGTTCGAAACGCTAAAGAAAGAGATGAGTGCTACCATCCCACTCCAGGGATTCGATCCCCAAGCAGAGTCAATCCTCACGACGGACGCAAGTGACCGAGGACTGGGGGCAGTCCTAATGCAGAAAACTGAAAAGGGAGAGATGCACACTGGCAGCTTCGCATCCAGATCCTTAGCCCCCAACGAAGAAAAGTTCAGCGTGGTGGAAAAGGAGATGCTAGCAGTAGTGTGGGCCATGGAGAGATTTCGTCAGTACCTGTGGGGAGCGAGATTCTTAGTAAGAACTGATCACAAGCCCTTAGTCCGAGTTTTGACATCAAGTGGTCATGCGCATGCCACGCCTAGGATTGCAAAAATGACTCTGCGCCTGTTAGACTTTATGTACGACGTGGAACACATCCCCGGACCACAAAACAAAGTAGCGGACTTTTTGAGCAGGGCAGCGGCCATGGAAGCTGGGATTGACCAAGAGGACCAAGAATGGGAAGGCTATGTGGTCGCCACTATCGAAGAAGCAGAAAAAGCAATAAGTAAGCAAGAGTGGGAGGAGGCGTACAAAGAAGATACTGATTTGGGAGCCATCAGAGGATATGTTGTCCACGGATGGCCGGAGAAAAGACATCTAAGAGAAGAGCTCCGAAGGTACTGGGAAGTCAGAGAGGAACTATCGCTGGCCGAGGACTCCATCTTCATGATGAGAGGTGACAAGGTGATACCCCCTAAGGGCGTACTGGAACATCTGATGTCCTTACTACACGAAGGACACCAGGGCATCACCAAGACCAAAGCCCTGGCCAGGCAAGCTTACTGGTGGCCGGCCATCGATACACAGGTTGAAAGGCACGTGAGACAGTGCGAATCTTGTGCCAAAGCAGACAAATCTCAAAATCTAATCAGACCACCCCTTGGAAAATTCCCCATACCAGATGGACCGTGGGAAATGCTATCAGTGGACATTTTAGGACCAGCCCTAAACAAAGCAGGTACTCAGAAATATGTAGTAGCTTTGGTGGACAAATTCTCCAAATGGCCGGAAATTGAAGTAAGAGAAAACATGGACACGGAGGCGGTGGTGAACTTCCTACAGTCCACATTCCTAAGAGAAGGTATTCCGAAGATCATCATTAGTGATAATGGTCCTCAGTTCACTTCGACAAAATGGACAACCTTCACCGAAAGGAATGGGATAGAAGTGAAGCACCCACCCATCTACCATCCCGCGGGAAATGGCCAAGTGGAGCGGTTTAACCGCGTGATCATGGGAACCATCCAAGCCGCCATCAACAACGGATTAGATTGGGAGAAGGAGCTGGAAAAAATGGTCTGGGCATACCGGATTACGCCGGGAAGCTCCGGGTACAGCCCTTTCAAGGTTTTGAGGGGGAGAGAAGCGTTCACCAAGGACAATCAGGCGTGGAGGAAGTTGGTGATACAGAGCAGATGGTCTCCAGCAGTGGTAAAAAGGAATCTGGAAAGAGCACAGGAGATCTATACGACGCACTTCAATAAGAACCACAAAGGGAAGAGAGCAGAGTTAGAGAAAGGGGACTGGGTAAGAGTCAAACTAGCAGTCCACAAGAAGAAGGGTGAGAGCAAGTTCTCGCCACCATTACAAGTTTTGGAACCGTACGACTGATCGGCTTTGCTGAGCGACGGAAAGGTATGGTCGCAGGACAGGATGGCAAAGTGCAGCAGGATAATCAAGGAGGAATGTGAAGGGGAAGATGGTCCAGAGTACGTCGAAGAAGATGGAGGAGAAGAAAGTAGCAGAGAAAGTAATGTGAACGTAGAAGAAGGACAGCAGGAAGTAACCGAGGATAACAATGGCGCAGGAAGGCAAGAAGGACAGTGGAGCGAACGGAAGGGAGAGAGGAATAAGGATATGACGGACAAGAGTGGTAATCAAGGTGAAGAAGGCATGGAACAAGAGTGCAGAGAGGGAGCGATGAAGGTGAGAACCAGAGTGGGAAGAGAAGTGAAGACACCTGAGAGGTTTAAGGACTTTAACATGGACTGGAAGTAAGAACTTTTATTGTTGATCCAATTTGTAGCAAAGGGGGGAGATATGTGGTAACGCTCTTGCGTTAGCGCACTAGTGTTCCGCTAGGCGGAACAGGAAACACAGGAAACGGAAACGGAAGGCGGCCATCTTTGGTCATTGGCGCCGACCGTTTCAAGGCTATCAGTTGTGCATCCCCGGCGCTCCGTCCATTAATAAAGAATTCTACTACAATCACCAGTTGCAGTCATCTTTTAATGATATTACACTGCTGCGTTTAAGGTTCTTTCAGGGCTATTTATATAAACTGTAGCATTTCCAGAACCACACAACGCCCCCAATTAGTGGACAGGATGTGGTATAAGGACTGTAGCTCACAATTTTGAAGCTGGGGAACCAAGTTCGAGGCTCACTGGGAGTCTCAATAGCCTGTATTTCTGGGCAATAATCTCTTCGTGAGTAAAAATGAATGTGTCCGTCTGCAATGCAGGTGGTGCGCATGTAAAGCGCTCCGATACCTTTGTGCCCAATTGGCGCTATAGAAAACTCAACAGAAATGGCCCAGTGAGAGCCCGCCCCCTGCTGGAGCTGTCAGTACAGATGAAACTATGCCCTGGATGGATCACTCTGTCTGAGCATGCGCGGAACACCAGTTTTTGTGAGCATGCGCGGAATGCAGTGTTTTTATCTCTGAGCATGCGCAGTCATAAGTATGCCTTTTCCGCGCCTGCGCACTGGCCCCGTCTCCATCCTGCTCTGCCGTCGGTGCTGTTCCTCCTCCTTCCTCGGAGCCGGTCTCAGGCCTCAGTTCACGCGGAAAAAATGAAGAAGAAAAGACCGGAGGAATGAGGGGCGGGAAACCACAACAAGTGAGTGATGGTGTGTGCAGAGAAATAGCAGAGTCAAGAGCAGAGGAGACCAGGGCGAGCCAGAGCTGATTCAAGGCCGACCCTGAGCTGATTCAAGGCCGACCCTGAGCTGGGGCTGATCCTGGAAAGGCCAAGAGTTCAATTCAGCATCTATTTGCTCTAATGTTTGTTAAAGAGCAGGTTGGGATACTTTTTGAAGCAATTACATTTTGTATTCACCGTTTTACGAATTTGTTTGAAGGGGTCGGGGGGGGGGGGGGGGGGGAGAGACTGATTTTACAAATGTTCAAGTTTTTTACGTGCTTTGAAATATTACAACTGGTCATCCTGGTTGAAGTGGCCAGGTGCCAATCCTGTACACAATCCCGCGTACAGGAGCACAATTCGCCAGGGAATATGAAAATGTTCTCAGTGTCGTTTGTTTACTGAGTTATATTTTAGATACATTAAGCCCAACCCAGTAAACAAAAGAGACATTTTATTGATTAGTTAACCTTCTGAGAGTAACATCTCTATTCAGCTAGCAGCCAAGGGAAACCCCTCTCTTTAACTCCAGGTACCAAATGCCTTGGTGTAACGTTAATCATTTAAGTGCTTGGCTTTAGTTTTGTAATTCACTGTTTTCAGTTGTGTTCGCGCATTTGGTTTAAGTCTACTGTACCAGAGCTGCAAATCCATGATTGCACTTTTGTGCTGACTGAAGGCTTTGGCCAGGAAACTATGGTGTACCAGTGACAAGGACTCCTCTGGAAACCCATTAATAGCTGCCACAGATAGAACAGCTTTGTATCTGGATGTGATTCTTCCTAAACATATTTCTGTTGATGCCTAGAATGAGTATCAAGAGAGAATGAGTGAAAGGTCGGAGAACATGGACTTTAGGTGGGGAGATATGACTGTTATGTTACTCATTGCATGCATGGCATTGCAGTTTTTATTGATTACAAGGCACTAGATAACTCGTTTGAGACAGCAATGACTGGCTTATGAAAAAACACTGCAAATAAATTGCCCTCTTTGGTGTCCCCGGACATGTCTATTGATGCATTGGCAATTTCTGGTTTAACAGCTTTGAATCCCAAATGACTGCATATCTTTTGAATGTTTCAAATGGTGACATAAATGAATATGTTTGAAAAATATTTCCTGTTCAACTGATCATAAGGTTCTCTGCCGTCATATATGCCTCTGAAAATGGTCTGCACTTGCAGTGTCACTGACTGATCCTTTGGGTCACGAGCAACCTCTGGACTGCTATATATATCATGCGCTCTCCAATGGCAGCCCCCAACAATACAACATTCTTTTAAAGTACTTGTTATTGATTGGGTATTATTACCAGTGTTGCTTCTTGGCTGGTGATTATCCACCCACTTGCTTGTAGGTGAATAATATTCCTCGATATTTGATTAAAAGCACCTCTAAGATCATTGGCTATTGCCTTGGGTCTTACTTTGTAAGAGACAATGCCAAGTACAATTTTGCATGAAATATCTGGACCATGTATGGACCATCAGATGTCTGTCATTCTGGGAAGGTGCTATTTCAAATAGCGTAATCGTTTAGGTAGTATTTCGAAGGACCAGCTCAAGGCCTGACATAAGTTTCTTACTCTCAGGGTACTTGGGCCCCAGCCCAGTTCATTGCAGAGCTCGAGGAAACCGTACATGTTCGTGACAGCAAGCCAGGCACAGCTTACTGAGCATGCGTGAGCGTGCGCAGATTAGAGACCCTGCAGGAAAACGTCCTTTGTGAAAAGAGACACCAGTAACACTGTAGCATGCCAGAGATCATACATTGTGAAAGGGATATCAGTAACACTGTAGCATTCAGAGCTGCCAAAGATCACACATCGTCAAAGGAAGAGCAGTCGCTCTGTATCTTTCAGGGCAGCCAGAGATCATACATCGTGAGAAGAGCAAGCAGTAACACTATGACATTTGGAGCTGCCAGAGATCACACATTGTGAAAGGGACATCACTACACAGTAACAGTCTGAGCTGCCAGTGATCACGGATCGTTAAAGGAAGAGTAGTAACGCTGTAACGTTCTGAGCCCACCAGAGATCACACATCATGAAAACGGGTGAGCAGTAACACTGTAACATTGATAGTTGCCATAGATCACACATTGTGAATGGTAGAGCAGTAACACTGTGACATTCTGAGCTGCCAGAGATCACACTTATGAAACGGATATCTCTACAAAGGACCTCTGGTTAAATCAGGAAAGGTTCCAGAGGACCATTTTAATCTCCAAATAAATCCCTCTTTCTTAGTTAAGTGCTTCGGTAACAAACCGCGTCGAGCCCACCCACTCACACGAGGGGCAGTGGGTGAGAGTTTGATGATGAAGTATGCCATAGGTGGTACCAGCCCATTCCTTACGATTGGGTGGCTTTGGCAAGCTTTTCTCTTTATATTCTGACACTTTTCTTATTTTTATTAAAATCTGTTCAGAGTTCCCTGAGTGAAACCTCATTTAAACAAGCATTTACAATGCAACGGTTTCGCCTTTGCAAAAATTAGAGCTATGAAAAAAGGATAGAAGAGGGAAGAGTCTAGAAATGGTTATTTGGAAGATCATCGAAGTAAAATGAGTAAGAGGGTGGAGGTAGAGCATACTACATGGTCACAATATCACAAATGCCCTCTTTTCAGTATTTGGGCCCCATTCTGTCCTGTTCCTGCTGCAAGAAAATGTGGAAAGTACAATAGACATGAATCTCCCAATGGGCTGCTTGTAATTTCTTTCAAACATATTTTCAGCTTTTTAATCCGTCAGGTCCAAAGCCAGTTATGTTCTTTAAAATGTGTAGTTACATGTAGAAAGATCCATGTACTGATCTCAGCAACTCACTAGTTAACAACAAATATTTCCTTCCCTTATCCGCTAATGACTGACACATTTCATGCGACGAAAGTTCCGGAGAATTTGAGAAGTTACTTATTCCTTTAATTCCGTTTGGAGTTTTGCTTGGGAAGATGATTGGGTCAAGCTTACTAGACAATGCATGCGCGGTCTGTTGCGAGCATATTGTGCATTACCATGAACATAGAAGAGCTTAGAGCCCGCCCATTTCTCACTATTGACTGGCTTTCCCTCGTCACTCTGATTTGCTTGCTTCTTATTCATGTCCCAACTTCATAACCCTATGTTTATCCCTCCCATGGAGCTTTGCCTCTTTACCATGTGAAGGCACCTCACAGGAGACGGTTTCTGAGCCTTAAGAGCCTCATTATCTGAAAAGGTTCCACATCAACCTCTGAGTGACACATCTCAAAAGGTTCACTATAAACCTATGAGTGACCCATCTCAAAAGGTTCTGCACCAACCTCTGAGTGACCGATCTCAAAAGGTACCGCATAAACCTCTGAGTGACCTATCTCAAAAGGTACCGCATAAACCTCTGAATGACCTATCTCAAAAGGTACTGCATAAACCTCTGAGTGACCCATCTCAAAAGGTACTGCATAAACCTCTGTGTGACCGCCAGAACCTCTTGCGGGGCCTAGAGGTACATACATGCACAAGCTCGCAGGGCCACCAGTAACCACATACAACACCAAACCAATGAAAACTCGCTCTAATCATCCCATGGATTAAACACAAACCCATTAGAATCACCACCAAAATAAACCACTGAGCCATCACTGACAAGTGCCTCGTTCTGTCCTTCGGCATTAGAATCCCCACCAAAACAAACCCACTGAGCCATCACTCCCTCATTTAGTTCCAAAATGGGCGTTAATCCTAATTTTAGACAAAATCTCTCATTTTTGCCTTCAACAATATATCTGGCGATATATCCATTTGAAAAAAAGTGGGTTGCATGATGTCCATAAAATTGGCTAGAATTCAAAATGGTAAATGAATACAACTTTTCCATGTTATTCCCCATCGTAGACATGAAAATTCACAGCGTCCAGGCAGAGGCGCAGAAACACCGCCTTCTATTTGTAATATTGCATGCACTATTACCTGCCGTGTTATCAGACCAGTGGTAACTGTGCCCGCTAATGCTCTCCATGGCCTGCTATGAGGGCTGCTTGGGGCAGCAGCCTGCCCTGCTAGTGCCAGAAGAATGCTGGGTAAGGAGCGTATGACCCATACTATCGCGACACAGCGCCTCCTCCCCGATGGGACCTTCTATGAGCAATCAAGCTTTTAGCAAAGGGGGTACGTTTTCGCAGCATGGGGCAGTTGTAAAATCAGATTTTTTTGCTTTTTCTGTGAATGAATATATTGGCATTTGTGAGCTGCCTTCCCCAGCCACGGCGCG
Organism: Lissotriton vulgaris; assembly: GCF_964263255.1. Classification (NCBI taxonomy): domain Eukaryota; kingdom Metazoa; phylum Chordata; class Amphibia; order Caudata; family Salamandridae; genus Lissotriton; species Lissotriton vulgaris. The sequence goes on along the minus strand of NC_141696.1, from coordinate 1,551,559,033 downwards.
TGTTTGCACAGCTGAGCCACCGTGCCCAGCTGGTACAATCTCTCGAGTGATGCTGTCACAGGGCAGCAGCGTGTGTGGTTATTTCAGGCAGACAAGGGAGGTTTATGAAGTTCTAATGTGATTTCAAGCTGTGAAAAGCAATTCATAAACAGATGCAAGGAAAAAATATTTGCTCTGGGAAAAATTGCTGATTACTGTTTGAGGAGAACGAAGTTTATGTTTTGCTGCGCCGGTGGGAATGCCTCGCCATCTAACTGGAGGGCACACAGCGCTCAAAAAAGGATTTCTTCCCCCACACTGAGATTGGGGCATATTTGCAAACAATCATTTTTGAGGATTAAAGGTGGGATGTTGGCATGCTGCAGAGACCTCGCCGCTTCCAGATCTGATGCAGAAAGGAAAGCGATGCGCAGGAGCAGACAGGGAAGGGCGCCGAGGACAGGTGTTAAACAGTACTTTTAAAAACACTGTCCGAGTAACTTGCTTGTGTTTTCTTAACATTTACAGAGTGCCTCGCCTCGCCCTGAACGTTAATAAGTGTCTTGCGCGCGAAATGAATGGCTTACATACGATGCTACAAAGCTCCGAGAAGCCCAGATGCTCTAATTCCAGCGCTACTGCTATAGCAGAAGCACTTTACCCTGCACGACGCACACTGGCCAGCAGAGGGCAGTGTGTGTGGACTGGATATTATCAAGCAATCTAATGGCAAGTAGCTGCCAAGGATGTTACCCACAGGGAGGGCCAGACGTGTCCTATGTGCGCCACATTCTTGTTTGAAGTAATACATGGCAAAACATACTCATTCAAATGCAGCAGGAATCCCCACACGCAGAGTAGGACTGACTATTTGTCCAAATGGGCATTTCCGGGGGGCTGCAACTCTTGCTGCTCAGTTGTTGAACGAATCGGGTGGCTGCGTTATAAGATGTGAGGCACCGGGCGGGCGGCACACAGGAGGGAGAGAGAGGGGCAGAGAGAAAAAGAGAGAGAGAGAGAGTGTCTGAGACAGGAAGAGAGACAGAGAGAATTAAATGAGAAAGCGAGAGAGATACGAAGCGGGGCTGCTTTGAACAGTCTCTCCAGGACCAGGACTGATTTTGGGCCCCCAGTCCGACCCCTGGGGGCCACAATTGCTAATGAGTGTAAAAGAGGTTGTGAGTGACAGTGCCCTACATGAAGGAAAGCGAGGGCGCCTCGCTCGCTGGAGGCCCGCACCCGCCCCCTCCCCCGCCCTCCCTCCCTCCCTCTTTTAATCCCTGGAAAGCTTGTTTGCAGACATTACCAGATTCAATAAACAGGTTGAATCCTTAATGAGAAAAGTCAAGGCGCTGTTTGCAGGGCAGCCCGACCCTGCTCGAGATGCGCACTCTGAATACCCTAGAGCCCGGCTTATACAAAAGCACGACTGAATGAACAAATACATAATGTGACAGTCTGAGAGGAGGCTGTAAGGGAACAAACACTAGGAGGGGGAGTTCAGTGGCAGGGTCTGGGAAGTAGGAAGCTTCATAAAAAAGTCAGATCTGATGTGGGGGCTGGCCGGGATTTTATAAGGGGCAATCAAGGGACAGTTTAGTGTCGATAGTGAACCAAGGGGGCACAGTCATGGCAAGTCACTAGCACGCACCGCAGGGACAAGAGGCGGAGAACTCCCATGGCAAGATCAGAAAGGGCGGCCCAGGGACAATTCCAATTCGGGTGCGCAAGCGATTGATGTGAAGCGGCGACGTTACAACTTCTCTCCACTTCCTTTCCGCCCGCACCTTAAGTAGTCGATCCTCCAGTCCCATCTCGTGGAAACCCAGTCCTGTTGAAGCCGCCATCCTGAAGCACGAACCACTGTATACCGCACACGCTGTCTTCAAGCACAGAAAGGGTCAGAGGTCAGACAGTTCTATTGTCAACAGAGAAAAGGGACTAAAGTACTAGCTAGGAGAAGCCATCTTGGATGAGGAAGAAACTTGTATTATTTCGCTTTAGCCTGACAAATTTAATTACAGATTCCACCCCCACACACCTATTGAACTTCAGTGACTATTTGCAGTGTAAGGGACCTCAAGTGTCTGGAAAACAGAGCAATGTTGTGAGACTTTTCTCCGGGACGTTAAATACGCAGTTGCAGAGACGGAGTCGCAAGAAGGCAACGCACGTGTAAAAGTACTAGCGCTCTACCTTTAGATGTCAAAGAAGAACAAGTAGCCCAGTGCAAAGTGCATGACACGCTGATCTGCTAAGCCAGTTCGACTGCAACAACAGAGACAAGTCAGGTCCCGGGCCGCGCTGTGATTGGCTGACGTCACGGGGGTGTCCCGGCCGGCAGCCAATCACAGCGCGGCCCGGGAATGACGTCACGGGGTGTCCCGGGCCGGCAGCCAATCGCAGCGCGGCCCGGGACAAAGGGGCGGGGCTTAAAGAAAGCACCAGAAACGCCCCCGAATCGCGTTTTCAAGAGAAAACGCGATTGACAGCCTCTGTCTCCCAATGGCTAGCCTCCATTTATGGAGCTAACCAATGAGAGGCAGAGGCGGGGCCGACGTCCCTACTGAAAACAAAAGTTTTCAAACTGGGAGGGGCTGTGCCCCTCGCCAGGTTCGAAACCTAAAAAGAAACCATGACTTTCACGAGATTGAAAACTTTGAAGTTAATGTATAGTTTTGAATTTACCATAAGGTATTGGTTTGCTTTTCCTCCAATATTTTGTGTTTTTTCTTTTACCTTTTTGAGCAATATTTTGCACAGACAAACCTTGTGAAAGGCAACAACTCGGCACTCGTAAAGGGGAGACCTACTGACTTTGCCTGTTAACCTCTTCGCCGCTAATGACAAGGGTAACTCGTCATGGAGTTTCCATTGATTTCAATGGAAATTACATTGAAGTTGAAGGAGCAGCATAGCAGCCAAGTGGTTAACACTGTAATGTGCAGGGGGTGCCGGTCATCCAGTTGTGACTGGCCAACTTTGAATGTGTGGGAGGTAAACAAGAGCCCTAAATGCTTCATGCAACTTTTAAAAAGGTAAATTGAAGGAGTTTTCCACCACTTTGTTTAATGTGTTTGTCTCCTCGTTGGCAGAGATAGGAAGAAAGTGGGCTGTTGATATCTGTTCTTATGCAGACGATACCCAGCTGATGATTACCTTGGATGAGAAAGATGACCCAAAGGATAGGTTATTGAACTGCCTCACCGAACTATCCAACTGGATGTATAGCCATTGTCTGAAGCTAAACGCAGATAAATCCGAAATACTGCTGTTCGGTAGACATACACAGCTATGGGATAGCAGCTGGTGACCCACAACCCTGGGTACCCCTCCCAGCCCGACAGTGACAGCAAGGAATTTAGGAGTGACACTGGACAACACCCTGTCCATGAAAACCCATGTATCAACAAGCTGCAGCAAAGGCTTTCCATTATTGAAAATGCTCAGAAGAGTCTACACTTGGTCCAGTCATTACTAATGAGCAGGCTGGACTATGGAAACTCCCTATTTGTAGGTATGGCAGACTATCTTTTTGCCAAACTACAGGTCGTACAGAATGCTGCAGCAAAAGCAATCTGCAATAAAAGGAAATACGACCCAGCCAAGAGCTGCATGAGAGAGCTCCATTGGCTGCCAATGAGACAAAGAGCCACTTTTAAAATGCTATGTATAACGCATAGAGCACTGTATAACACGGGCCCACATATTCTAAAAAATAAAATCAAATTTTATGTGCTATCTAGAAACCTCCGGTCTCAGACAACAGCGAGAGCAAGAACTACCCGAGTAAAGAGAGCTAGGATGGGTGGACGGGCCTTGTCCCACCTAGCCGCAACCAAATAGAACGAGCTGCCCATGAACCTCAGGCTGACGGATTGTCACCTATCTTTTAGGAAGCAACTGAATACCTTTCTCTTCCCCAAACCAGATTAAGACAAACCACTCTGTATTAGCCTACCGCCCACCATAGACATTATAGCGCCGTGATATCCTACTCAGGATGATTGTTTGCGCTTTATAAGCAACATTAACATTAACATAAATAACATTTTCAAAACACTCGGTCAAATGGTTAATTTATCAGCACAATTTCTTCATAAATATCCTAAGACCCAGAGGTTCTGAAGGGGCACTAATTAGATATTCCAATGTTTTCAGGCTGTGCCAGGCAGACCTTACCCAAAGCAGGGATTTTCAGGGGGTTCATCCTCCCAAAGAAAGATTTGAAATAATTGTGGTACAGCAGTGCATTTCATCACAATTTCTTCAACACTGGCTGCACAGCCTATATCAAAATGTGGTGTATGTCATGGGAATGGTTTACTTCATACTTCCATGAAAGTAGAGCTACAAAATTACTGTCACATATGTGCACAAATTATTATCCAAACCTGCACTACTAATGATTCTACTCAGATATAAAAACAAATTGCAGTCTGTGACAGGCTTGGGCATGAGGGGTCCCAAGCCCATTAGCGCTGAAAGGCTTTATTAATGCCAATACAGCACTTTACAGTTCTCGTAACTTAACAAAACAACCAAATCTCCTTGGTATTTACACAGATACAGCATCAAATACAAATGTGGAACATCACTGCAAAAAAAGAGCAACATGGGCGCAGGGTCAAAACATCTTAGTTCAGTTTTGTTGTTATTGTGAATGTTGCAATCGAGTTATAGCACAAAAGCCTCATAGCGCCTAATTTAATTGCATAAAACAGAAGAGCAAAACACGATTTTCTGTGCCTAGAAGCTGATAATGAACGTGGTCTGAGTACTAATTAGATGTAGATGCTGCTTAACTGGCAGCTCTGTGCATCATTCTCCTGTGGTTTAGATACGAAGGTTCATGACATGATAAACCAGAAATCATTTAATAAAATATATTCTTATTGCAGAACTGGTAGCAATTCTTTGTTAGTGTACTACCTAAGTGTCAAAATACCCAAAGAATTTAACTTCCATGTAAATGTTTCCGCCTTGGCTCTGACTAGGAGCTGTGGTGCTTAATATCAAATTAAGTCATGATGGAAGCATTTTCTACCCATTGCCCACTTTATTTTCCATGCTGAGTAAATAGATAGAAGTTATTTTAAGGAGTAACCTTTCTTTGAGCATAGAGCTGCGTTAAGCTCTGGATGCTGTTCCCTCACTAGATACCTTGATTTGACCAGCTCCAGTAGCCATCTTGTTTCAGCTCTACAGTAAAGTGTAAGAAAGTTGGTAGTACTGGTGACTGCCATAAACGCCATGCAGAAAAGCCAAGGCTCAAAAATCTCCTTGATGAAACAAAGCTGAAGATCATTGCCTCAAGGAACCGTCACTGCAGTCAAAGCAAGACTGACTACCACAAGATTAGAGCTAGCACGGGCGGCGACCTATAACTGCATTTCAAAGCCAGGTTCTGCATCATGGGCTATTGTTTAATGTAGCCGGGATGTCCCCTCTCTCCACTCCTCTTCGCCCTCACTGTTGAACTCATGGCAGAGTGGATAGAAGCGGTGCACAGTTAATAGGGTTCTGTTGGCTTGATTTGTCAGAAGATTCACTATCCCTCTACGCAGACATCTGACCGTTCCAACAACAATTAGAGGGTTCGCAAGGAGACTGTGACATATGTTGCAGGTTTACACAGATGCCTCTGGACTGGCCTTTGAACTGATGGTTAACTGGCAAAAATCCACCTTTAGACAGGTGTGGGGTGCCATGCCTTCACCACCATGTATTCCTCTCAGATAGCTGAATATCAGTTTAAATACATGAGTACAGAGGTCACCCTGAATCAACAAAGGGCCTGGGACCTTAATCATGGCGCTGTGCTGCAAGGTTATTGTCTTAATATGGACATATGCCCCTCCTACCCATCTCTATGTCGGGACGGATGGCTTTATACTTGTTTTCTGTCCATCCTGCAGGATTATCCCTGCATCTTACAGCCAGTTTTTTTCCTACTTTTAGGCCATAAGTACCAGGTAAATTTGGGGCAGTAAACTACCAAGGTCTCATGGAAGTACACTGTGACTATATTTGAAGGGTCTGGGAGGTTCTTGATTTAAGCCTTTAAACTGGGCAGTGCAGATGATAACAGGAGACTGGTTCTTCTGGGATAGCAAATGCCCGGCGTTGCACCTTGAACTCAACACCTCAGAATAGCATGGCGCCTTACACTCACTATAGAGCTGCCCATCCCATTCTCTCCCTCCAATAACTCATTTGCTGTTCTAGTGTGAGGCGCTGAAGTACAATAAATGGCTGGGCAAGGAGACAAATGTGACTTTTCTGTGGTATGGGACTCAGTTGCGTCAGGTCGGAAGATTTGTAAGCTTTAAATCCTGGGATCTGATTAGGATGTCTCACTAGTGAGATGTGGTATAATGACCTGATAAAATCTGTTGAGCAACTCGCACAGACGTACAAGTTACTCTGACCCCAGTTTTTCACGCTTACCCCAGTTTTTCACATACCTCCAGCTCCACCACGCACTCTGCACATCATGAGGCTCGGAAGACTATCCCTGAGTTTAACCATCTGGAGGCCAAATTGGTAACTGAACCCCTGGAATGCAAGGATATTTCTAGACTGTATACGTCCTTACTCCTTACATTCAAACAAAGTCAATACTAGGGCAGTTTGGGAGTGAAATCTAGGTGAGCTGCATGACAAAGATTGACAGTAGGTAGCGATGTTAGCACAGTACCAGGCCATTCCCCTCGAATCGAAGAGTAATTTAGTGCAGTTACCTGCACAGGACATCCAACGGCCCCTGTCAGATTGAAGTAAATCAGGGTTCCCAAGGCCTACACGCTCCGGAGATAACCCACTTACACTCAAGAACTGTTGGCACGGAAACTGTAAAAGGCAAAGAACAAGTTTATTAAGACCCCATGGGGTGGTGGTACACTCAAACAGCACCCTTCGGTAATGCAAGAGGTATCACACCGAACACCGGTGTGACCCCGTTTTATATACAGTTTTGGGGCAATAAAAGATAGGCGGCACAAGTTAAGACACATTTTAAGGACATATATGGTCATGTTTTGGAATACTGCCAGCTCATTGGAGGGGGCACAACTCCGCTGGTCAGTTTAGTGCACATTCCTGAAGGCTTACTGGTCAGCTAGAACTGCGCATGTGCGGCTTGACCAGTACTAAAAATAGCCTGTTGCTGGGCAGACTGGAGTGGTCAGTGGTACGGACAACGGACTAAAGCAGTCACCCGGCAAGCAGTCAGAGCGGGCTAGAGTCACGCTTAAACAGCGACTCCTTCGCTGCAACGATCAAACCCAGGAAAACTATTTCCCGCCGCCATTTACGGCGAGGAAGCAAGGCCACGCCTACCTGAGGCCACGCCCACCCGCCCCTCCTTAGCCCCATAAAAATGTGCAATCACCGGACGCGCAGCGGACGGGCGCAGCGGGCGCGCCGTCAGCGCGCCGAAGGCGCGCCAAAGGCAAGCCCTCAGGATCGAGTGATGTATACAGCTGATACATTATGCGCCCTACGTCCTAAAACCATCCTGGCCTGCTACCACACGGTCACTGCAGGTAAGGCCTTCTCGACTTGCCCACACTGCAATCCGACTCCCCCCCCCCCCCCCCCCCCCTAAATCCACCATACCTGCTTTGAAAGCAGGACTCCTCAACTGCCGCTCCCTCCCTAAACACGCCACCGAAGTAAATCTCTTAATTCAGAATCAGGATCTTGACCTGTTGTTCTTAACGGAGACATGGCTATCTGACTACACCGACCCGGACGTCGTCACAGCCCTCCCCACAGGTTATCTCTGTCAAGCGTTAAATAGACCTAAAGGGAGAGGAGGCGGGGTAGCCATAATCCACAGGGAACAATTCATCTGTAGGATGACTAACGCTGATATCGAGGACTGTGAGTGTGGCCAGTTTTCCATCCAAATCTCTCCAGCCCTCACCATGGCAGGGCTTCTGACCTACCGTCCCCCTGGGGCTCCAGGCAATTTTATCAACTCCATATTCGAATCTATTTCCCAACTAGCCTCTTCCACTTCCAACTTCCTTATATTAGGTGATCTGAATCTCCACTTCCTAGACCCGATGGATCGAGTAGCCTCGGACATCAGACACGACCTTACATCTTTAAAGGTATGTCTAGTGAACAACGAGCCCACCCATGAGAAGGGCCATCTATTGGATCCCATCTTCACCAATATAGCAACGATGACCACCAATCCTCCTGTGACCCTTCCATGGACTGACCATTTCCTGGTCCCTTTTTTCTGGGAAACTCCCACACCTAGTCACCTAACCCCTAAAACCCAGGTTACCGACCGCCAATGGCACAAACTGTCATCTGAGAAATGGCCCCTTTCTCTTACAGATTCCACTCCCGAGCTTTCCTCTGACTCTAATACGGCCGACAAACAATTCAGTGATTGGATCACGTCGTCTCTCGACACTATACTTCCAAAAATCACTACTTTTAAACAGCCTAAAAGGATATCCCCTGCTTCATGGTACACTCCAGAGCTTAAAGCCCTACGGCAAGAGTGTAAAAAAACCGAACGCTCATGGAGACGCGATAAATCAGGAGTCAATAAAAACATCTATTCCATTTCTCTTCTAACTTATAAAACCGCTATTCGCAAAACCAAAAGCGTGTTTTTTCAGGAGAGAATAGAGAAAGCGGGATGCTCCGGGAAGGAAGCATTCGCTATCCTTAAAGAGCTCTCAAAACCTCCAGAACAAGGACGGGGACCTCCTTCCGACCCCAAAGCCGACCAGGAGAAATGCCAACAATTGGCTAACTTCTTCCAGGACAAAATCCGACTAATCCTGGATTCAATTCCTCCCTCGAGCCCGAGGGGAGAAATTGCTCTCCCATGTCCGACATCTTCTACTGGTCTGTCCACGTGGGGCCAGGTCACGATAGACGAAGTACGGACGACGCTCAACTCCATGAAGAGCGGTTCCCCCAGAGATCCTGCTCCTCTTCGGATCCTTAAAGAGGTAGCCCCTTCTATCATCCCCTCCCTCACTCATTTGATTAATACTTCACTCCAACAGGGAGTTGTGCCCCCGAGCTGGAAGAAGGCGGTGGTAAAAGCCTTACTGAAGAAACCCACTCTTGACCCTGAGAACCTGGCGAACTACAGGCCCATTTCCTTACTCCCAGGAGTTAGTAAGATCGCGGAAAAACTTGTCAACAAGAAACTCTCGCAGTTCCTAGAGGCCAATAACAAACTGAAAAATTCCCAGACGGGCTTCCGACCAGGACAGGGCACGGACATCGCCCTCCTGGCGGCGGTAGAGGAAGCCAGAACGCTATTGGACGGGGGAGGATCAGTGGCAGTGATCCTCCTCGACCTTAGCGCAGCGTTCGATACCGTTGACCACCAACTCCTCATCGAAAGACTGGCAAGAGTTGGACTGGAAGGCACAGCCTTATCCTGGCTTTCATCCTTCTTGGCACAACGATCTTATCAGATCTGGGAGAAGAACGCCCGCTCCTCCGAAATGCCCCTCCAATGTGGTGTGCCTCAGGGCTCCTCCCTGAGCCCCACATTATTTAATATCTATATGTCCACATTGGAGGAGGTTATCACCCCTTTCGCAGTGAGTGTCATCAGCTACGCTGACGACACACAATTAGTGGTGTCTCTGTCCCATCCCAAACAACAGAAAGCTGATCTCCTCAACTGCCTCACGCAGGTCCATCACTGGATGAATAGATCAGCCCTAAAACTAAACGGGACCAAAACCGAGGTCCTTTTACTCGGCCCAAAAGGAACCTCACTTCCCCTGGACATGTGGCCAACCTGTCTAGGTCCTCCCCCAGACCCAAAGACAGAGGTGAAAAGTCTGGGTGTATGGATAGATTCTGAACTCTCATTCGCCCCGCAAGCAAAGAAGGTTGTAGGGACCTGCTTTGGTCTTCTAAAATCCTTGAGGAAAGTCCTGCCCCTTCTTCCTCCTAAATCGCAAAAATTACTAGTCCAAGGTCTTATTATATCAAGACTAGACTATAGTAATGCGATTATTTGGGCGCACCGGAAGCGACTCTGAATAAACTGCAGAGAATTCAGAACACTGCTGCCCGGATTATTACCAACACCCCGGCCAGATCATCGGCCAAACCCGCTCTCAAACTCCTTCACTGGCTCCCCATAAGGGAGAGAATTAAATTTAAAGCCTTGTGTCTTGTGCACAAAACTTTGAACAACCAAGGCCCCCCAGTCCTTCGCAATTTTATCACCCCTTACATAGCCACTAGATCCCTCCGTTCCAACGCAGAAAATCTCATCAACGCCCCAAGATTTAGGAAAGTTCGTTCAGGAGGAAGACGGTTCTCGGTACAAGCGGCCCGTCTTTGGAACTCCCTTCCTCGTGACCTACGTCTCGAACCTCAATATCTGCGTTTCAGGAAGTTATTAAAGACACATCTTTTTCCCTAGTTCCTTTGCCCTCCCCGTGAACTCAGCCTCGGTCCTCAGTTTTACTGTTCTAGGGTTCTCCAGCGCTGGGATACCTCCGGGTGACTATGCGCTTTATAAAAATAAATAATAACAATAATAATAATAAAGGGCACACCGGCCACGAGGCCGCTTATGATCTAAGATGGCCGCCGCAACATTCAAAATGGCGTTTTCGTATATAGCCAAGTTAAGGAGGACAACGTGTAGGTTCAGCTAATCGCTAACGCGGCCGGGCCAATTTACGACAGACGACCCTTTTAGCGTTTAGCTGAATCTACCTCATAGTGAACATAATCAGGATGCTCGTCCTCGATGTCTATCAACATAATTTGTGTCACCTCTTTGTGAAGCATCATTTTGTCATGGGCAAGAGCTCGTCTTGATGGTATGCAAGCTGATAAACACATTGAACATAAAACTGGGCCACATTGAATACATAGGCATATAAAAAACATAGCTCCCACAAGTACACACAGAATCGTTAACAGTTTCCAGCCCCAAGTAGCAAGCATGGACCAGAACCATCCCGAAAGTGTCCAAGTTCCATTGTCCGGGTGTATTTCAGCTGCAATTTTATGAAGCTTGGAGATGGCATCATAAACGGATGGAGAATTGTCCGGAATATATACACAACAGCTGCTTCCGATAATTCTACATGCCCCCCCACGATCAGCCAAAACGACATCCAACACCATCCTGTTTTGCAGCGTAACAATCCTGGAAATCTGTAGTTCCTCAGTAATATTCCCCAGGGCAATGGCAGTGTCATTCGCTACAGCCTCGACAACACGTGTCAGTCGTCTTATTTTCCGGCTGTTCAATGCAGCCCCCACAAAGGAGAATAGTCCTAGATTGAAGTCCACATACTGTTGCAATGCAGTGTCTGTCTGGTCAATGTCATCCAGAACAACAGTTCGCTTAACCCTATTCAGAACGAAGTCGTGATACAAGGTGTAATCATTGTGATACATTGGAGGGGCAATGAATACAGGAGGTAACACAAACGATACGTAGCACGTGCCCAACCACCCTAATGGAAGCTGATGGTAGCCCTTCGTTCCACAAATAAAATACGTATTTCGTGATGCAACAAATGAAATGCCATTCGGGCTATCAAAAGTGAGAGTAGTGTTACATTCGCTTTTCCCCACTGCAATCGAGCCCTTATTCCTAATACATAAATCGGCTTTTGTAGCAATGACATTTATAACATGTGCACTAGATACATTAATGTTCCGCTGATTGCTGTATACACGTGGGGCAGACACATTATCAGGCCTATACTCCTCCCATTCAAATCGAGTGCCCTCAGCCCGTGGAAACCCATCCTTGTCATGGGAACATACTTTATTCAAGCGGAAAAGCACCCCCCCCTTTTGTTGGCCATCTCAAAGTAAAGAGGAGGGTGTACCAAGCGTTGCATGATCCATTATGCGAAAACGGGAGTGGAATAAGTGGGGTGCCCCCTCTCTTCTGGTGTCCTGGCAACATCCCACACACCCAGCAATTTGAGGTATTTGTCATGTTATGTGTGTGGTGAAGAATCTGAATGAAGCTGTTATTTAAATACGTTTGTCGGTGTCGTTCTTCATGAAAGGGCAGTGTAAAATGAAAATGTTCAGACGGAGCCGGGGTAGTCGGCAGCAAATGTTCACGTACAGGCACCACAAGTTCGACTACCCAGGCTATGACAGCTATCACCACAATAGTCAGGACGAAGAGAAAGGCACCCAATATTTTCTTATCACGAGATGCCATTGATGCCATAGTTCAGAAATGTTCGTGCAAAGCCTCAAATAGCACAAATTGTTCACAACGTCTCAGATACACGTGCGTGTATACCTAAAAAAAGAAAAATACGGTGCTGAACTCCGAGGTAGCCGTTGTTTTCTTCTCCGGGCCAAGACGGGTGTCGCTACACTGGCAGAACTGATCCCCCCCCCTTGGAATTCCCGGTTTCCGTTTCACAAACCTGGAGCGGTAACCAACCAGTCTTAAAATGCAAAAAAAAATCTTCTTATCGAGGACGCAAGTTGTAGCGCTCTCGTCCGGCAGCAGCTTGGTCCGGGAAGGCTCCCTCAACTTCGGCCGGCGTCACAGCTGGGCTCTTTTCTTTCTCCAAGATCTCTTTGTAATCAGTCAGCACAGCAGGAGTCACCAGATCCGGAGAGACACGGCGACAATGTGTCGAATGCACCCACCGCTTCCTGTTTGTCACTCGTACAGCGGTGCGGGTTGCAAGGAGGACCTGTTCGGGGCCCTTCCACCTGGGCTCCAGACTGCTTGCTCTCTCAAACGAGCGAATCATCACGTGGTCACCAGGGCGGAGATCATGGCCCTCTCCAGTAGAGTTGTCAGGGAGCGCTTCTCGAACCTGTTGATGAATAGAGAGTAAATCATTTGTTAATCGTGCCAGATAGTCATTCATCATAACACAAGGCACATCATGTATTAATCGCGGCTTGGGCACCCCCCAGATATTCATAGGGCGCCCAAACACCACCTCATAGGGCGTAAGGCCAGTTCGTGAGTGGGGTACTGATCTAAGAGAGAGTAGTGCTAGCGGCAAGGCATCGGGCCACTTCAACGATGTAGACGCCACAATTTTGGCCAGCTTAAGCTTCAACGTCGCATTGTACCGCTCGACCAGACCTGCTGACTGAGGGTGGAATACAGCGTGGAACTTCTGCTGAATCCCTAACCCCTTCAGTACATATTCCACAATCTTTCCAACAAAATGGGGCCCATTATCGCTCCACAGAAATTTACAAACTCCAAAGCGAGGAAAGAATTCCTTAAGCAACACCTTAGCTGTTGTCAAAGCTGTGTTGTCTTTCGTGGGGTAGGCCTCAACTCATTTGCTAAAAGCACATAAAACCACTAGGACATACTTCAGGTTATTGCAGCGCTCGAGTTGGATGTAATCCATTTGGAGCACCTCAAATGGTGCAGAAGGTGGAACGAACCCTCCTTTTGGAGTATGGGTCCCCTTTCCAGGATTGTGTTGCAAACATACCAGGCAGGTCTGCACTACTCTCTTTGCAGTATTAGCAATCTCGGGATGTTCCCAAACTCGTGTTAAAAGCCGAGTGATTGCAAGAGCTCCGACATGGGCCAGTCCATGTGTCATCTGGACCATCGCCTGTAAGTAAGCCGCAGGCAATTTCCACTTCTCCATGTCTTTGCTTCTCCAACAACCCTCGTCATCTAGTACCCCATCTGCTGCCCATGCCGCGAGTTCAGATTCAGTAGCTGATTTTTGAATATCCAGTATTTCTGCTCTAGCGTCACTCCATCGCTCAGCCTGTGATTGTATCACGTACATGGGGGAGCTAGTTCGGGACATAGCCGTTTGTCTTGCTATGCTGTCTGCAAAGGCATTTCCTTGGCCCACTTTATCCGTGATCTTTTTGTGGGCACTGCACTTCACTATCGCTACTTTCTTAGGGCCAAGCAACGCATTTAGGAGATCACGCACTAGCTCTCCGTGCATAATGTGCTCTCCGTGTGATGTCAGAAACCCACGTTCTCTCCAGAGTAGTCCGAAGTCATGGGCCACTCCAAAGGCATACCGGCTGTCCGTATATATGTTCACACATAAACCGGTACTCAATTCGCAGGCTCTTGTTAAGGCTATCAGCTCTGCTGCCTGAGCCGACTTTTGTGGTATCCTAGCTGTTTCTACCACTGTCTTAAGCGTCGTGATCGCATAGGCTGCGGAAGTCGTACCATCTGGCAGCCTTAAACACGATCCATCAACCCACAGTTCCCCATCCACATCTGGAAGTGGCACATCCTGTAAGTCGACACGACCCTTTGTCTGTTCCTCGGTCAGGAAAACACAATCGTGATGTTTATCTTCCTGACCCTCCTCGGCCGGATAGGGTAATAAAGTGGCAGGGTTCAACGTAGCACATCTTTTCAGTGTAATATGTGGCGCCAAGAGTGTCAACTCATATCCTGTTAGCCGTGCACTCGTGAGGTATTGGGTCTTTGTTTGGTTTAGCAGGGCATCTACTGCGTGAGGAACTAACACCAACAGTTTGTGTGATAACACTATTCCCTCACTCTGTCGTATGGCCACTGCTGTTGCTGCTACCGCTCGAAAACACCCAGGCAACCCTCGCGCTACAGGATCCAGAATGGCAGAGAAGTATGCACATGGTCTCTGCTTATCCCCATGTAATTGTACTAATACTGACAATGCGCACCCATCATTCTCGTGCACGTACAATGTGAAAAGTTTCGTGTAGTCTGGTGTACCTAACACGGGTGCAGAACAAAGGGCCTGCCTCAACTGCTCGAAAGCCTTCTGACATTCATCTGTCCACTCAAGGGGCATTGGTGTAGCTTTGGACAGTAATGCTAGCAAAGGTTTTATGATATGTGAAAAACCCATGATCCATTGCCTACAAAAGGACGTCAACCCTATGAAGGCACGTACATCTCTCTGCGTGCGGGGGACTGGTGTGTCTAAAATTGCTTGAATTCGATCAGATGTTAATGCACGCCCCTCCTTAGACAACAGATGACCGAGATAGGTCACCTGGGGTCTACAGTATTGAAGCTTTTTCTTGGAAACCTTATGATTGTTTTGTGCCAAAAAGGAAAGCAACGCAAGTGTGCTCTGTTCACATTGTGCATAGGAATCAGCGGCAAGCAGAAGGTCATCCACGTACTGGGTGAGCGCAACACCAGACTGCAATTTAAAAGAATCCAGCTGTCTTTTCAAAGCCTGGCTGTAGATGCTAGGACTTTCAGTATATCCTTGGGGAACACGGCAAAATCTATACGATTTATTATTGAGCGTAAAGCCAAACAGATATCTGCTATCAGGATGAACAGGGATGGAGAAGAACGCGTTCTTTAAATCAATAACGCTAAAGGTGGTGGCTGTCGGTGGAACCAAGGTAAGCAAGGTCGTAATATCGGACACCACCGGGTATTGGGGAATGACAATTTTGTTGATCTCTCGCAAATCAATAATAAATCGATAGACCTTGCCGTCAGTGTCTCTCTTAAGAATCGGAAGAATAGGACTATTACAAACATTATAAGGGACCTCCTCCACAACCCCTGCAGAAATCAAATCCTGAACAATATGTGTCAATGCAATTTCACCTTCTCTCGAAATCTTATACTGTGGCACTCGTGGTAGAGGGGCCCCCTCCTTGACAGTAATGTGTATTGGTGGAATACGCATCTCTCCCACATCCGTATCTGAGGTCGCCCATAACGTATGCGGTAGAGAGGCCAAAGCTGGAATATCTAAAATAGCATAAAACCTGTCGGGGTCAGGATAATTGTCATTCAGGATAACCCGCACTCCCTCTGGAGCGCAACGTATTGTCGCTCGAAAATATTTAAGCAAATCAATACCCAGGATATTGTCTGGGGTATGGGGTGATAACAAAAATTGGCCAAAACTAAAGTATTTGTCAAGACATAGTGCAAGGGGCTTGGACAATGGGCTGGGGGAGGGTGTGCCATCAAACCCTACGCACGTAATCATTTCGCCAGACAGGGGAGCCCTCGGAACCAAGTTTTTCGACAAAGCGCTACGAGTAGCTCCTGTGTCGACTAGAAATTGATCAGTAGAACCCAGAATGCCCGCTGTTACATATGGACCCTGCTGATCTACCGGCACTTCAACTGATTCCTTACCCCATCCTACGCAGTCCTATGCATGCACATAATCCTGGTGTTCCACAGTCTCTCCCTCCAAAATCTGATATTGATTCCGCCTATCAAACGTGTTCCGTTCATCCTGGCCACGGCCCCTCTCCTCAACCTTTCCGCGATCACTTCCGCCACCTCTCGCTCCCGTATAACCTCCTCTTGACCTTCCACCTCCTCGACCACGCTGACTACGCTGCTCACGAAGTACCGGACAATCTTCGGCCCAATGCCCAAACTCCTTACAATAAGCACACTGATCCTCCGCTATGTCCGTACGACCATACGACGCGTTTCCTCCACCCCGTCTACCTCTATCGTTCCCTCTACCCTGTGTCCCCCGAACCTGTGCCAACATCACCTTCGTTTTCAATTCCTTCGCCTTTTTCTCCACACTTTCTTTAGCCTCCAATTCCTGCCGCTCATAGTATTGAGCCATAGATAACAAGGACGCAGGGGTCGCCGTGGCCCAGGAACTTTCACTCGACTTCAATCGCTTTGCAATCTCTGGTAGGAGATTAGCCACATACTTATCTACAAACAGATGCCGACCCGTATCGTCAGTTAAAGATTGACCACTGTAATCATGAAATGCCTCCTCGAAGCATGTAAAGAAATGCGAGACCGTTTCGTCGGGTTTCTGCTTGCACAACGTTAACATGGTCCAATCAATCTTTTTAGAGGGAACAAGCGTTTTTAATTTAGTCAAGATAGCTGCCGGAAGGTCTAGAATGAGCTGGCAAGGCTTACATGCTGGTTCTCTATCTAAATCTGCAGCATTTATTTCTTTCCATGTTCCCCCCAATATCGTTTCATCATTATTTTTACGAATTTGCCTCCACATATCAGGTGGTAAAATTAGCCCAAAAAACAAATCTATATCCACAAGAGTCATCACACAAGACGATATAGCCCCTTCCACCCCTTCATAAAATGCCGCCGGATTCTTCCGAAGATCGGGTAAAGAATTTTTCAATGCCATGACATCTGCTCTATTCCACGGCGTATATACCCAATTATACACAAAATACCCTTTCGCATCCTTCGACAATTTGTCATCATCCGTACCTTCCCCTCTAGGTGGAACATACAAAGGCGCGGCTTCACGCATAGGCATAACATGCAATGCAGAACTCTTATCTGAACCACGGAGAGAGCACTCCTTAATCTGCCCATTATTCCCCGACTCGGACTCCTTTTGCCTCCTTTTCCGTTCCTCCCGCAATCTGGTTGTCTCATCCCGCAGCTTGATCAGTTGCTTGAATAGGTCGTCAACATCTGAAAGATCAAAATCACCTTTAGCCAAATTCTCACGATACACTGACAACGATTTAGGCTCTAACGTATCAGAAAGTTCACGAAACGCGCCTACAACTTCATCCGCCAAACTGGACAGAAAATACATTAATTCAAGATCCGACCACGCTTTCTTTTCTGTTAACAACTGCTCCTGAGTAACACAATTCTTATTCACTTTACGAGCCCAACTGCGTAAATGAGCGGACCTCTCCGCAGTAAACCTGAGAGCGGATATACCCTTCTGGCCCAACTTATCCTGTGCATCGTCCTCTGAATCCGCAGCTGGAGCCGTCGGCGAAACGTACGGAGGCGGTGACCGATCTAACAAAGAAAAATCATCAGTTTCATTATTAAGGACAGGATAAAGTGGTCGGCGGATAGGAAATTGACCAGTCGTTTGCAATTTATGTTCCCGCTCCTCCCTTTCTTTCTTCTCCTGAGCCTCCTTTTCCTCAAGCTGTAAAGCCTTATCCCGAGCAGCCTTGCGCTGCTCTTTGTCCGCCAAGGCAACTTCACGTTTCATTCGCTCACGCACCGCTTTCTCCCACATTCGCACGCAATCAAACATGTTTTGTCTAGACCTGCGTTGAAACAGACATTGCTCTACAAATTGTACTTTACGTAAATCGAACGACCCGTGTAGAGGCCATTGCAATTCAGGATCGGCCTTAGTATACTTATGCCATAATTTACTGTACATAATAGGGGGAAGGCCATATTTGATGTACATCTCCCGATTTGGAGTTCCCTCTGGGGGAGCCGGCTGTGCTTCTGCTAACCTAATTGAGGTACCTTCTCCAAGACAGCACATTCCTCGGAGTGTGCTGAAAACAGGCATGTTCGAAAAGTATCACGAAAGCGTGACACCACACACAATGGCACTTACAGTACTTCACACGATTGTGCCGCTCAGAGGAAAAAAACAAAGTTAGAGAAACATCTCTACATGCCTGACTATGTGAAGTGCACTACACATATAAGTTCAAAGATCACAAATTCACAATGTTAGCTAACTCAAATCAAAACGTAGATCGTAGGACTTCGGCAAGCGTCCGAGGACTACCTTACCGAACACAAATCACAGAATTTCAGTAAGCGTCCGAAGACTACCTTACCGAACACAAATCATAGGACCTCAGTAAGCGTCCGAAGACTACCTTACCGAACACAAAGCTTACCCAAATTCCCAAATGTCCAGATTCCAACTGCCAAGGTCTTGTAAGCCAAATCAGCCAAACGGCACTTTCTCAGCGATGCAGACACTCGAAAACTCAGTCGGAGACCGGCGCCACCTGGAAGGTCAGATCGGAAGGAAAGGAAAAGACACCGTGGCAGCCAAGACTCGGGTCACTCGTGGCAGCGCGCGCCCATGGCGAGTTTCCAAGCCTTCGTCACGACCTCTCCTTCGGGCATCCGAGTCGCCGATGAGTCCCTTCGTGGTCGCCAATTGAAGTAAATCAGGGTTCCCAAGGCCTACACGCTCCGGAGATAACCCACTTACACTCAAGAACTGTTGGCACGGAAACTGTAAAAGGCAAAGAACAAGTTTATTAAGACCCCATGGGGTGGTGGTACACTCAAACAGCACCCTTCGGTAATGCAAGAGGTATCACACCGAACACCGGTGTGACCCCGTTTTATATACAGTTTTGGGGCAATAAAAGATAGGCGGCACAAGTTAAGACGCATTTTAAGGACATATATGGTCATGTTTTGGAATACTGCCAGCTCATTGGAGGGGGCACAACTCCGCTGGTCAGTTTAGTGCACATTCCTGAAGGCTTACTGGTCAGCTAGAACTGCGCATGTGCGGCTTGACCAGTACTAAAAATAGCCTGTTGCTGGGCAGACTGGAGTGGTCAGTGGTACGGACAACGGACTAAAGGGCACACCGGCCACGAGGCCGCTTATGATCTAAGATGGCCGCCGCAACATTCAAAATGGCGTTTTCGTATATAGCCAAGTTAAGGAGGACAACGTGTAGGTTCAGCTAATCGCTAACGCGGCCGGGCCAATTTACGACAAGGTGTGGAAGATGGTTAGCAGCAGACGCCTGGCTTGCACCTAATACAAAATCCCCCTCACCACGCCAGCTACATTTTACCATGTGATCTGAGTTTGTCCATGTATACCCTGGCCAGTATGGCACACAAGCCACGTGACCTTGAACCTAAAGTTGCCGTTTTGGGCATAAGAGAGCCTGGTCTTCTTCCAGGGCGCAAAGATCGCATGCAGGGCTGGGAATCTTGATAAGCAAGCTTGATATTGCGCGCCACTGATGTCAGGCTGAACCTCCCTCTTTAGATGAATGGCAGAGCAGCATGGACTATTGTGCACCCACAGAGCAGGCAGTTTATAGTACAGACTCTGCAAAAAGAAATCTAAGTATATCTGAGATCCAGGGTCTTCTCTTCCTGGTTTGTCGTAATTTTACCTGCGGCCATTTGGTTCTCCTGTACACTTTATTTGTATATCAGCATGATTCTTGAGAGAGGTTGTGGCCAGGCCGGTACTTTTGCCTCGGTTTCGCTTGACTTGTTTATTTGTAAGGTATTGCTATTAACAACAAAGTGATAAAACAACTGCAAACGAGTTGTGCAGTCTGGCATAATCCAACAACTGAAAGTGATTGCAAGATAATATGAATGTGAATTATGGGTAGAGTTTGTTTAAGCATTTTAGAAAAACATATACATCAACTGCAGTCCATATCTGATTGGAAATTACTTTAGTCTAGAGCTTTTGAAAAAGAGAGGCATCCAATTTTTTCCAGTTTACGGTAGATTTATGACAGGAACAGTAATATTATTTGCAAAGGATAGGAGATGACTACCAATGTAACAGTAAAATGATCTGACACGAGAGCTGGAAAGGCATTTAAATGTGCACAAGGTAGTCTGTACCGAATAGGCAATCAAGAAAATGACCATCTTAACCACATCGCTGCTGCACATTTTCCCCTCCGGTGCTGAAGACTTCAGATTTACATCATTTCATGACGAGCTTTGCTCGTCATCAGCACAGCTCCACTGTGCCTCATGACGAGCTGAGCTCGTCATGAGCATGGAAAGGGTTAATGTTAGGGTTGTTGAGATTGAAGTTTAAGTCTGTCTATATTTTGAGTGGAGTAGAAGATTTCAGACAGACGTGATTGCTTGCTGTGCCAATGGATTCAAACTAGCCTGGCTGATGAGGGGTGAGGCCACAAAACCGGTCCCAGGATGCTTGTTTCTAGTCCAGGAAGGACCTGGCCTGGCAGTTCGAGATGGACTGTTCCCATGAAGAGCAGGGTCAAGACTGATTTGCACATGGCTGGGTCCAAACAGGGGGTGGCATAGTGAGCAAAAGAACAATGAATTAAACCCAGATCTGTTACTGGAGGTGAGTGGTTGAAAATTGTCAGCACTCCGTCCATCATCTTGTTGTGTTCGCTATGTTCCCCCTGAGTGGCCAAGGTATGTCCAGACGTGGGTCCCTTGCTCGTTGTAACACTGGATTAAAGCAAGCCTGGTTGATGAGGGGTGAAACCCGGCAACTGGTCCCAGAATGCTTGTTTCCAGTCCAGGGTGGACCCGGCCTAGCAGTCGGGCTGGACTGTTCACATGAGGAGCAGGGTCAAAACAGATTTGGATATGGCTTGGTCCAAACTGGGGTGGCATAGTGAGCAAAAGAACAATGGGTTAAACCCAGATCTGTGACGGGGGTGAGTGGTTGAAAAGTTTCAGCACTTCCTCCATCATCTTGTTGTGTTTGCTATGGGTTTTCAAGTCATAAATTAAAGTCCTGAAGCACAGTAATGTGGTCTTCATTGATGGCAAACTTTGTAGTTCCGTAGTTCGAGGGTCTGTGGTTCGGTGGTTCCAAACCCGTTCAATAAAGGTCGTCGGAAATAGACGATTTTGTTGTCAGCGGACCGCAAATCACGAGTGCGGTGTGTACGAGTGTTTTCGTCTTAATCGATCAATGAGAACACTATGTATTCAGGGATTTCGTTTGAACCTACAGGTTCCATTTTGTGTACGGCAGCCATTTTGTGTGGTTGCCCTCACATAGGCCGATGACTGCGGCGTGCGAGTCCTTGGGACACGTACACCTTAGCTGACTTCTGAATGACCTGGCCGAACTGACTCCCTTGCCCGAGGCTGACCTCACTGAGCCAGTTCCTTGTTAAACAGCTGGTCAGATAAAGATCAAAGAGCAGGACATTGCTGAGCTTACAGTACACTGCTCCCACCTTTCTATCTTGCTTCTAATCTGTTTCTGCTCCTTCCTTTATGACATAATCACTGATTTGGGTTGAGGTTTTATGATGGGTTTGTCCGGCCTGATCCGACAGGATATTGGAATGTGCTTGGTCATTTCTGGTGGGCTGGACAACGGAAAATGGGATTGTCGTCATGCGCTACTTTTGAAATGTCACACTGTGATTGGTTAGTTTGTATGTAATCAATGCTACTTTGGAATGTGATTTTTGGCATAAAAGACCATGCTCCGCTCAGTGAAATTGTGCAGTCTCTAGCGAACCACCTGTGTTGTGCTTCGTAGACCTCTGTTCCTGGTTGCAGCCAATAAACTTTGGTCTTTGACGTCATCGAGAAGTGTCCCGTGTCTCTGTTTGCCGAGGCAGGGGTATCCAAAGTCTTCGAGCGTTTTCCCTGGCGCTGCTGGGTTCTAAAACCCGGTTCTTCAACTTGCAAAGGAACACTTTCAAATCATGGAGCTTGGAAATAGCAAAGTTTAGTTGGCTGTAAATTCCATGGATCTTGGTAATAACAAAGTTTAGTTGGTGATATGGCAGAATTCGTTGCACAGATTTATTGTTCCATTGTAATGAACTTGCGATGCCTTGCTGAAGTAGAGAACCTGGGTATGAGGAGAGCAGGATTTGAAGGTCACAACAGTGAGTAATGGCGATCCCACCTCCCGTATGATCTATTGATTGATTATTATTATTTTACAACTTTCAGGAATGCAGATGGTATATTGGTGTTTGATTTTGTAACAATATGATGCTGAGCAGATGGTGGGGAAAGTAAACGTGACCGGGCCACCTGAGAATGAGAGCGGACCGGGGCAGCTCTTGCCAATGAATGTAGATGCTCAGAGGAGTAAGTACGAAAAGCCAGCTCACCTCATAAGAATGAGGCAGCATTTCAGGCAGTAAACAGAGGCATACAAGCACAGAAAGGCTTGCCTTTAGCACACCGGAGGCACCCCCTAGCAGCAGAGGGCCTTCTGCACTGGAAGGTATACACATCTTTCTGGTCACCAATATGATGGCCGCAAGAGTTCAGAGAGCTCCCTTCCACAGTCTCCAAGGTAAAACATCTTAGAGCTTACTTTGATGACAAGCTCTCATTTGAAGGCCATTTGATATGTATCATTTCTTGTTTTTTTTACGTTCAAAATATTGAGGAAACTTTTCTTGTTCATCCCACACGATCTACAGTAATCTGTGTTCTCTGCACTCATTTTATCAAAAATCGATTGCTGCACTGCGCTTTTTCTTAATATTCAAAAAAGTTCTTAAACTTCAGGCTCTTCAAAATACAGCTGCCCGCCTGCTATTGGCCATTCCTAAATAACAATCTGTATCGTTTGCTCTTCCTTGGTTGCACTGGCTTCCTATACAAAACAGATTGGATTCAAGGCTCTCTGTTTTGCCTTTAAAGCATTACAGGGATTGGGTCCAGAATTATATAAGCAATGGTATCGGAGGTATGTGCCCGATAGAACCCTGCAATCATCTGCTCACAATCTTGTGATTCCCAAAGTCAGAAGAGCTACCTGGTGCAGTAGAAGTTTCGTAGCTTGTACTGCCAGGCTATGGAACTCCATGCCACCAGATCGTAGGAACAATCCCTGGCATAGCCAATAGGTCTTGCCTTTGGGACCTTATAAGTTTTTAGCCATGCATATTGTGCTGCATAACTAAATACTTATAAGGTCCCAAAAGCGAGACCTATTGGCTATGCCAATGCTTTTTTTCAGTCCCTTTCAGTCTCTGTGTATGTGGAGCCGTGTCTTCACTACACCATTCCACCACCTCCTCCCAGTCGGACTACTTTTTACAGAGGCATAAACTCACTACCTGATTTGCTTGAAAAAAAATGTTTCTCTCGGTACATCCCTCCACTAGGAAGAGAGAAAACGGGTAAATACAGCAGCCATCTTGGAGGTAATCATTTCAAGCTCTACGATATACAGTTCAACAAAACACTTTCAAATTATTGAAAATTGTTCAGAAACGTTAAATAGCTTTGTGTTTCTACGCCGAATGAATACCGATACAGTAGTTAAGAAATACTGTGCACACCTTTTCAATACGCACTAGCAAATTCTTGTTACGAAAGGCGACACAAATTATTATTTCCATTCATTTTAACAGTCTCATAAATGGTGTACTTTCAGTACATCCAAACTTTGACACTCCGGCACCAAGTGAGTCGCAAATATTGTTGAGGAATGTGATTATTTTTCCTAGTAGTATGAGTTGTGTTAAGGTTATTAAGTTTGTCCCATTTCGATCTCATGCATTTTTCTCTAGTATTTTTAATAGGGATAGATTCATTGAAGTTCAGTTTGTAAAGGAATAATGTGAGATGTTGTAGGGAGTGGTGGATATGTGTGCCTGTTAATGGAGTGAAATGGATTGAAAAGAGGGAAGAGCTTGGAAAGCATGTTTAAGAGGGTAGTAGACTGCAGGGTTGGGATGAGTGCAGAGAGTGAGGGAAAGGAAGAGGTGAAAGGGTGTTTTTTCATTATTTTATTTAACTTTATGCTTAAGTACAACCCGGTAAGCAATGTTGGCATCACTCCTTTCAAAGAGTTGATTCTTCTATGTACAATGTTCTCTGTACTCCTTACATTTGCTAGATTATGTTATGTTTTATAACAGAGACTTTTTCAGTGTTATAGTGACTCTAGTGTGGCCTGGCAGTGTTGAGTGTTCGTATACCTCCCCCTTTTGGTATCGCACACCACATCTCAGAGGACAATCTGTTTTCTGTTTAACCACTTGGCTGCTAGGCGTTTTCCCCCCCTGTGCTGGAAAATGCCATTTTAGTGGCACCATGACGAGCTCAGCTCGTCATCAGCACACGACACCCGTGGGTGATGACGAGCTGAGCTCGTCATCAGCATCGAAGGGGTTAAGCTGAATTATAGGAAACGTGGATGTTGTTCATATGTTGCATGGGTTTGTTAGGTTGTGTTGTAAATGTTAGTGATATTTGGTGTGAGTAGTCGGTGGTCTTTAGCAATTCCGTTACCTGCTATCTGGGGGTATTGGTATCAAGACTGTCTGGCTTAAAGTATGTTTATGAGATAATTGTAAGTAAGGTATCCTGCCACAAAAGTCCATGGTATCCCTTTAAATGAGAGTTGTTGTGGGGTGTTGCTTTGGTTTTGTTTCAGTAATTCTGTGTTGTCATATATTGTGCAATGAAGAGTGTAGTGCTTTTGAGAGCTCGGTGAGGTCTAACTCTGGTGTACTGTCAGACTTAGACAGATGTGTATGCATTGTTATAGTGCTGTAATGCAAAATGTCTGGGTTCCCCTACAGAACGTGTTGAGGGCCCCTGAGTCTCCTAAATATTACAGATATTCATTGGGCTTTAGGGGTTGGGACGCCATGGAGGGCTGACCCCCGCTGTAGGGGCTGCAGGGCCTGTGTTATGCCCCTTTATTGTTGTTTTTTGGGGGGGGGGTATGATTCTTTATTAATAATTTTGGCACTGTTGTGAGCTTGGTGAAACCCAATTATATTGAATATCTAAGCTATGCTGTCAATAATTTCTGGATAGTCTCTATGCAGAGAGGGGCAGCAATATTTCCTTATACTGTTAGCTCTATTTTGCAGCCGTCTTATTCTAAGAGTGTTTTTCACCTAAAAAAAACGTAGTTCTTGAATCTGAGCGCAGACGGGTGAATGACAGAAGTATTGCAATGCAATGAATATTTTTCTTCAGTTCATGTGCAGCATGATCTAAATAAAGGAACTGTCTTGTCTGACATCAACTGTAAAGCGCTTAGGGACCATCTGCTTAATCTTTTTGTTAAAAAATAGTATTAAAACAGTGTAAGTGTTATTTACAAAAGGATCCAGTAATTGAAAAATGCCACATTGAACCAGTGTAAGTACGTTGATGTCCTTAAGCCTTGTCTCCTCTTTTAATGTGAAGTTTTCATCTGCATCGCTGCCTTGGGAGCATCCAGCTTAATTTGCATATCTGATTTTCCCCGCCCCTGGTTCTTGTTTAGCGCGCTAAGGTGTCTCCTCTCACAGCCATCTGTGCGGAAGGATATGACAACTGCGAGTCTGCCCAGCCGGCTGGGCCCATGATTACCTCACTGGGCTGGAATGTTAACAATACCACTGGACAGCTGCCTCCGTCTCGATGAGCCATGCCAGAAACAGGGATTGATAACAAAGCTGACTCGCTTTCTTTTTTGTAACAGTAACGCACAAGTCTATTTCAAACGCTTTGCATGCTACTTACAACCTTATTTATTAAATACGCTGCTTTATTTCTCAATAGAAGCTCTTCCTTCGCTGAGCTTGAACTTGTTCGGCATTTATCACCTACTGTACATTTTCTGAATGGGTTGAATGTGTATATTTTGAACTTAGACGTCAACCGACTTTCAAATTTCAGTAAAATGTGCAATTTTTTGCCATTTAGAAACTGCAGATTATATCAATTTTGTGGGGTCGTGTGCTCTGCAGGGTCTCGTGGGACAGGGCCTCTCATAAGTGCTGCCTGTGGAAGGCAGAAACTGCATCTGCAGAGCTTAGCGGGTGACTTAATTACCGTGACGGAGAAAACACAGATGCTGGCTGCGCACGTGTACACAAGCTGGAGGCCAGCAAAAGCCTCTGGTAGAACTTTGAAAAACCCCCTTACTACAAGTCGAGCAAGCAGCGCATGCGCTGCGCTAGGCTCAACCTAAACACACAGCTTCTCCTTTTCTGTAAAACCTTACAAACCTCACTATTTAACCAATAGTGGTTTTAGTCTTTTATCCTCTTCTCTTACTTCCAAACCAATGGAGCACCAGCTCCTAGAAACTTTGGGTTGTAGTGCACTATATAAATTAACATTTGATTTCATTCATTTTTTTTCACATGCTCAGTACATGGTTCAGCTCCTTTTAATGTTGTTTCTGGGATGATATTAAAGGACTTGAAGAGAAGTGAGTCATTCAAATAAACTTTATTCGGCTTATCAACAGCCATTAAACCACTCATCTAAAATTAGTACACAAGCAATGGACTTCCAACTTAAAAAAGATTTAAAAATAAATCCTAAAAAAAGTAAGCAATAAGAAACCAGATGAAAATCATTGTGCATAATACATTACAAAGTCCCATATCTATTTCTGATCCCCCAATGCACAGTGAACTAAATTTGCCACAGCAACACACAGATCGATATTGGACAATTTTTGTAAGAAGGCAAAAGCCTCCTTATGGTATCGCACATTTGAAATTTTTTAAATTGGGGTCATGAAATGTTTCGGTGCACAAGAATATGAATGACAAATAGTGTAACGTGCAATGTGCTTTGTTAGGGAATATTGCCACATGGGTAACTTGGCCATGGTAAGCTCTAAGCAACTTCCCTAGGAACTGCCATTAAGAAATATAATATTCTTAATAATTCCTTGCTGAGCACTCCAAATTCCATAGTTACTATACAATATCAATCCAAGTCACAAATAACTGTCCAGGTAATCCAAATCAAGCAAATTGTATCTAAATCATGTCCATTTAGACAAAGAGTCACTCCAACTGAGACACCAAGAGTCGTCGTTGATCACAGTGTAGATCCGATTTTGTTATACACTTCTCCCAATCAATAAAGGGTTGCAGCAGCCAACACGTGTTTCGTCGGGCATTCATATCATGCCATACCGACTTCTTCAGGGCAGAATAAGTTATCTTCTTGAAAAAAGGAATATATTCTTCAGTAGGGAAAACAGGATCGAGACTCCACTTGCTTAGGGAAATCATAATATGTATCCACTGTCATAATCCAAAAAAGTATAGGCTCCAAGTATGCCCCGATCACAATACAGACATCGTATATCTCCTCCACATCAGTAGTCAAACGTATCAATATCGTATTTCAACTCTTCTAGTCAGTTATAAACATCTTCAAAAGTGTTAGTCAGACGAACGCTGGTACGCGTCAGTCTGCTGTCAGCGTGTATGCTCACTCCGGCATCAAAAAACAGCGCAAAAGCCTCCTTATGGTATCTCCCATTTGAACATTTTTAAATTGGGGTCACAAAATGTTTCGGTGCACAAGAATATGAATGACAAATAGTGTAACATGCAATGTGCTTTGTTGAGGAATATTGCCACATGGGTAACTTGGCCATGGTAAGCTCTAAGCAACTTCCCTAGGAAATGCCATTAAGAAATGTAATATTAAAACAAAATCTTATAAGAATTGCTGACCTATAAAGTTCACACCCCAACCACATAATGATTCCGTTATAAGTGACACTAGAACAAAGTTTATCAAAATTCGCCTTTCTTTAAACACAGCTTTTCCATTTATATTTTCCAGATTGAAAAATAACTCTGGATGGCCTAAATCTAAAAAGCCCTTTTGAATATAATTAATTCAAGTTATCACCAGGGCATTATCCTGGGTCAAACCCACTTCAAATTATAACATAAAGGATGGTGTGGATTGAGTGACGGCCAAGATTCTTCACAAAGATGTATTCTCAACCTTCTGCAATGTCCCTGCACCCCTGTATCCCCATACACCTGATCCATAAGTTGCTACAGAAATGCACTTTTTAAATTATTGATAATTTCCGGTAACATGTTTTGATCCCAACCGACGAGCAAAGGTGAAAACTGACTCCACAGCTCTTTGACATTGAGACACCCTATTAGTATAAAGACTGTGCTAATTTAGGTTCTGATCCAGGGGAAAGCTAAGTCAAGTAAATCTCTTAACCTTCCAAATTTCAGTCCCACCCAAGTAAAGTGCTCTTGCTTTCACATTTGTAGGGGTAATAGTCTCTGTGAAAGATTTTCTAGGGTTAGTTTTGAGATATAACCCCCCAGTAAAGTTATAAAAAGCACCTAGGAGGAGTTGCAGGCCATTTGCGGTTCTTGAAATGATACCTGTATCATCCTTGTACAGTAAAACCGGTAGAACACTACAAATGGGATCCCAAAGCATTAATATACACCTGGAACAGTAGACAGGCTCTGCCCCAAGTGAAGATTTAATTACAGGGAAAATGTCACCTTTTGTTCCATATCTGACCCTGAGTATACAATCCCAATTCATCCTTTGAAGTAATCCAATGTTAGCCTGGTCGATTTCTATCCTGGCCATAACGTCCCAGAGCTTCGCTCTATTAACCATGTCAAAGGCAGAGGATAGGTCCATAAACGTTAGGTGATTGTAACCCCTCCCGGTCTTGACAAATTTACCAATAATCAATTCAGGCAATGCTCAACTATGCCAACTCTAGGACGAAACCCATATTGCACTCAGGACAAGGCCTGATTTTCCTCCAAACATGCCTCAAGTTTACCTGCAAGTAACCTACCAAGTATTTTGAGAGGGCTACCAAGGAGGAAAATTGGGCAGTAACAAGATGGGGAATGCCTATCTCCTGTATTAAAAATAGGGGCAACTATAGCTTCCCTCCAGGAAGGGATGAGGACCCCTTTCAAATAAACTCTAAAAACATTAGTTAAAATAGACACCCATAGTGCAATATATATTTTTTAGGTCTACTGGTACTCCATCGGGTTTAGTAGCCTTTCAAGCAGAGCTCTGAATAATGGCAGCAAATGCATCCTTGATTTCAATAAGTTTCACTGAAGTTGGAAGACAGCTCCTGATTACAGACATCTGCTTCCCTGCTTACTATATTCAACCCCATGTTTCCTGGATTATAAATGCTACTAAAATGGTCCACCCAAGTTTCAACAGAAATGTGAGAGTCCAAGGCTGGAATTTCATACCCTCAGAAGAAGGACTGGTTGCAGCGCTTTCGAAGGTCGTCAGAGTCCCTCAATCCTGCCGCCTTTTAAGATTCCTCCCAAGCTCCATCCATAGCTCAGTTCTCCTATTCTCCAGGATAGCTTGTAGCGTCCTTCCGAGCTTGGGTGCCCGCCAATCACTACACCACATAAAGTGTCTGAACCTGCATTGACTTCACTACACTTTAACACTTACGTCCCAGTTATATCAATACCATCTGGAGTCAAAAGGGTTCAGTCATTGCTAACTCATACGACACTACATTCCACCTCAATTAAATAAAAATAAAATTACAAATATATACGATTATAACTCTACAATGAGTCTTCGTGGAGCTCTAATCACATATCCTGATCGTGTCTTCAAAAACTAGGAAAATACAGGAAAATTGTCCATGACCTGCATTGGCGATGTAGGGACAACAGCAGTCAGGGAGTTCTCAATAGTCTTCTCAGAACTAGTCTCTGCAGTGACATCAAGGACTGATAAGCGATGAGTGTCCTTTACTACTCACAACATAGAGTGGCCCAGCATCAAAAGGCACTCTGTCTCCTCTGGTAAAAGTAATGTCCTTACCACATCTGCGGTTTTCTGCGTATGCTTTCATTTTCTGTTTGATATAAGTCCTTCTTCAAGTTTCATCCTCATTAGTAGACATTTTGTTGGTTCATTGAGGTAACTTGCTTGTCATAACAATCACCATCAGATGATGTACATTATCAAGGGGACCAAAGAAGTCCACAGTAATTCTTTCCCATAAATGTTTTGGCAACTCAGACATGTTTAAGTTGTGTTGAGTGGTTTTTGATGACAAGCAATTGCATAGCTGACAAGCCTTCAATTCTGTTTTAACCTGGTCAACAAGATAAGGACACAAGACTCGGTCTCAGAGAGCTCATTTTGTGGCAAAGATTCCACAATGCCCTCCTTGGAACACTTTGATTATCTGTTGTCGCAGACTCTCTGCAAAAACCATTCTCGAACCTCGTACGATAAAACCTTCTTGAGTAACTGACAGTTCATCTTTAATATTTAAAAGTTTCTGGTATTCACTGGCGTAAGCAAGCGGTCGAGTGTACTGGTTCCACGACCGCTGTGTAATAATGTCCTCTAATTTCAACATGTCCCGCATGTTCTGCAGAAAATCCGAGCCATCGAGCGCCCGCAAGCCGGACAGAGAAAGGTCTATTCGGTTCTGAGGAGTGCCCGGGATAAAACTCCCACCCCGACTCGTAAGAACCAAAAGTAAGAGATGGCCAGCATACATCAAACAGGGGAATGGAACAGGCCTGCACATGGTCATGGTTGGCGGGCTCATTAAACTCAACCCGGCTGTTACGCTGACAAAACAGCAGTCAAAAGGAACAAGAAGCCTGCCCATCAAAGGGCTATCAAACAAGTTGGGAGATGAAGCCACGATCTCCTACTTACGGTCATTTGAGATCTTACTACTACAAGAGACATTGCTGGTAGAGCCGCAGCATCAAAAAGAAATCACCAGGATGTGGTAGCGGAGGTCTAGCTATTTATATATCAACAAATAATACAATTACCTCATGGGACCTCGCAAGCCCTTCACACTCTCTCCAGTCTGTGGGAATCTCTTTCAACACTCATCATGGCCAGCCCAGGACCATCATTTTATTGAATGTCTACATTCGTCCAAACTCCGTGTCCAGGCAAACACTCTCAGAAGAGTTGATAGCACAGTGCTAAGAATAAGATCAGGATTCTCGAACGCCGACATCATATTATCTTGAGACTTTAATATGTGGCCAATGTCGGACCTACAAAATAATGAGGTAACCACATCACAGGAAAGTGTCTGGGCCATCCCACCGCAGTATTGCCCCGGATGGCGCAAGAATGACTAGAAAGGCAGCACCCTACAAGGAAACCTAGAACACCTTTGCCTTCGAGCCCTCAATGGGCGTTTCACTCCGGACAAGCCTCCTGGCCTCTCATTCTTATCAAATACATGCACATTTTTAATCAACTAAAATTTTAGAACATTCTACCAGCTGACATCTTCCACGTCACTGGCACAAATCAGTCTGGAATTGGGCACCTGTAAACAAACATTGGGTAGAATGAAAAATTTCTTCACGTGCTACCACAAGCTGAGGTCATCAAAAGAGGGCAGCTTAGCGGAACACCTATGGTCCAATCTGAATACATAACGATGGCAAGCGGGGCATCCCTACCTGTCAAGTGGGCTAAAAACCCTAGGGCTGATCGATGTATGTAACCTACATGTTAGTCAAAACGGGTTTAAAAGGCTAGCAAAAATAAGCGCAAAAAAAGCTCTCCTCAAAGGAATAAGGAAGTTAGATCGTGCAGAACTGCAGTATTAGCCTGCTTCACCCACGGAATACACACTTAAACTGCGCACTGGTGAGGTTTTGGATGAAAGTATGCCATTTTAGTGGCATACTTGATGGTCTGTTTACCTGTCTTAAAGCTTTGCTTGCATTCATGTTACCAATGAAGGGAAACATTTTTTTTCGGCAAGTCTCTCAACGGAGCAGTCACTGTGGGAAAGTCTCTTCTATATCTGGAACAGTAACTGGCCATGCCAAGTAATTAACGTACCATGGTCAAATCTTGTGGGGGGCTGGCAGTTGATAAGGCTTGCAGTTTAGCAGGATCGGGTATCTTAGCCCCATCAGAAAAGATATGGCCAAACAATTTGAGTTTTGTCTTATTGAACTCACATTTCTCAACATTCAAAGTTAAAGCTGCATCAGCAAGTAACAGACACACTTTTGTGTAAACTTTATCGTGTTCCTTCTGTTTAGCTCAGAAAACCAAAATGCCATCACTATAATTGACAGCATTCATGACAGGCTGTATGGCATGTCGAATGACATCTTGGAAAAAGCTCTGCAGTGGATGACGCACTGAAACTCAGCATTTTATATCGGAACAGACCAAAATGTGTAGAAAAGTTGGTAATGTACCTGCAATTCTCCTGGAGTTCCAACTTATGATCTTCTTTGTTTCTTCTACTGGTTCTTTACTTCAGACAACGGATAAAACTCTGCAGGACGCTGGCGTATCATCGGATGTTGGCTGGAGATCTTCTACAGGTGATAAACTATTTCAACCACCTTGTGTCAATATCCCTGATTGACCCAGGGCTATTTGCTGACAATAACGTAATTTTTCACTGGATTGTTAAATATAAACCTCCATAATGAATATGCTGACTATTTTGTTCCCTTTTGCTTGGAGATGGGCAAAAGAAAGGCCCCTAGCAACATGGTAAAGAATAAATCTCAAGGGAAAGCATGCACAACGTTAATTAATTATCAGACAAAGCCTAAGGAGAGCAATAGAAAAGCAAATATTAACCGCAGAAAAGACCCTGTCCTTTGGTGCAGAGGGCTCTGTAGCTTTAACCTCCCAGGGGTGTGAATTAGATTCTTCCAATCCTCTACTTGAGAATGGGGATGAGTCTGTCTAGAATAGTAAAAATGGCTGTGTCCAAATTTTTTCCGAATATATTTTTATATGTGGCCCCGACTTGCAACCTCCTTCAAAATCCCCAGGAACCCAGCGATTAGTCCTAAATTAGGACAGACGGGGGTAGGAAGCAAGCAGACAAAAATCATTTATTCCAACCAAGACCCAGTTATAGTGGCCACCAAAAATACCACTTGGAGATATAAAAAATTTGACCTCCTTGATAGAATTGCTAGATACATTTGTGAAGATGGCAATGAATGCCCTAACCACCAGATTTAATCAAATGGAAGCGCTAGCTACCATCTGCATGAATATGATGGAGAAGCAGGCACAGCCGCAACTCAGAATCACTTAAAAGCCTTAGGGGCACACAGTGAGGAGGAAAAAACATACAGATGAGCCCTACTAGAGAACTATTGAATCTAAGGGGGTTATGTAAAGAGTGCACTGTCGGACCTCCATCCTACCCTAATTCAGCCTTGTGCAGGATCAATAATACCTATAAGACAGGAAATTCAAGTTCCCATTAAATAGGCATCCCAGAATAGGCAATCCTGTACAGTCAGATTGTACACTCTCTCTGACATCCTCGATTTGCCACAAGCAACAACACCATATGTGGTGATTTGGGGTAACGGCCCAACTTTATCAGCACCAGAAACTGAATCTTAGGACACTTTGAAGTGTCCCAAAGCCTTGCACTGGGTGGGAAGTAAAAATGGGTTAACACTGGTCCTTTTTTCTCATCTAAAAATGGTCAGAAGAGTGAGATGGATTGGGAGGGTTAGTGAAACCTTACAAGGAGATTTTGTGGTTCTTTCACATTCAAATCGTCAGAAGAGCTAGCACACCAACAGTCTCCCGTCAAAGTGTAATTTTCTACTGCTGGATTATATTTACCAATCACCAACCAGCATCGATCCGACACGTTTGAAAGGGGGGGGGGGGCACATATGAGGTCCCCCTATAACATACCAGTTAATTACTGCTTTGATAGCCTGACAATGCTAGATGGTGTAGATTGACTTGCCCTAGAACCTTCTAAGGCCCCAAATGTAATGGGGACAGATCAGCTAACTGTTCTGTCCTCATTAGGGAAGTGACAAGAATTTATGAGACAACTAAAATACTCTTTCTGTAGTACCTCCATATTGATACTTAACTCTGCCCAACTCCCAAATGTTAGCTCATCTATAACTAACACCTCAGGTGGTCTAACCAAGGTCTTATTCTGGAATGTCACAGGTTGGCGTTCTAAGACTGACACACTGAGTGGGCAGATTTTGTCAGCAACTTTAGTATTTTTTGATTGCAGTAAACTTGGATGTGGACCCAATACATATTAGTGGTTTTAAAACATACCATACTCCAGCGATATCATCCATATTTGGACGGTCTGAAGGGGGTCTGTGTACTTATGTTTCGAAATACATGAATGTTTATTAAGATAAACCTGCTAGTGTCCAATGTTTATTTTTAAGTTAACACCATCAAATTATCTCCTGATTGTTTACTAGCTGTTGTGAACTATTATAATAATGCGTTGACCAAGGAAATATGCCTAGTCCTTAGACAACTGGGCTTGAGTATATTCAGAGTGGTGCTGCCAAAGATTTGTTCATTCTCTGGGGTGGGGATTTTAATACCAGTTTGTGTTTAAACCGGAAAAACACGTGGCCGAATATCTAGTGAAAAGACTGATTATACCCACTTTCCGCACACGCCTTATGGGGACAACCTAAATGAATTATTATTTTAGTATGATTTAGCATTTAGTAATGAGTTATGTACACCGCCAGTTCCATTTGGTTGTGTTTTTTACGGGACTGTCGCAAATACTGTCATAGATTACGTGTTACTGTCTAATAGACACTTAGCCAGAGCTATGTCCCCCAGAGTGCGTGTCTTGAATTGTTTGACAATGATGAACCCACAATTGGTTGATGGCATCATGCTTGATAGAAATAATGGCTACTCCCTGCGTTTGGTCTAAAGTTGACCCTGATAAATGTACCCAACAAGCAGTGAATATATACAAGAAAGCCTTTATACATTGTTTGGATGATCTATTGGATCATGCAAAATTTCTAGAACCTTCCGAACCAATTACGACCGGGATTAAGGAGGGTTTATCCGTAACAAATAGAAATCCAAAATATCATAAGCAACAATGGTATGACACAAGATGTACTATGGCCCATAAGAAACTGAAAGATGCCTTGCATAAATCACCGAAGTGTAGATATAAAATAAAGATGGGTAAATGGGAGTATAAACAAGCCTTAAAAGAACGGAGAAAAGGACAGAGAGATGAATCATTGGAGGCCTTGCATGAAGCTTGCAAGCATTGACAAAGATAACACTGCTTTTTTTAGGTTGCGATAAATGCCTCTTTCCTGAGACCGCGATTAGATATTGCAATTGGGCAAATTTAATGGGTAAGCCATTTTTCCAATACTTTAAAATGCCGAAAGAGAAGTGGAGTGTCTTCGGCTTCTTATTGGCACCGTCTTCCACCTATGCCCCGCCCAAGCTCCCATCAATCTGTCTTTTACATTGGAAGAGGTCCCTCAAGCTTTAAAAGCGAGTAAAGGGGATAAGCAACCGAGCAGTCAACATTTTTAAATCTAACATGACATTGGTTTTGGAAGCATTGTGTAGTTTAGGTTTTTTCGAAAACTGGTCGAAATCACTTATCCTCACTCGTCCTCTTTCCCCAACCACCCCCAGCATCATCATAACTGTGGTGACCACCTTGGTGCCTTAGTGAAATTACTCAAATAGCCACCTATCCCTAGTATCAGGAGCACTAGTTTTGGACATGCATAAAACATGTGTACAATAGCGGTCCTGCTCAGTGCCACATCTTTTACATCTCTCATCACAACCACACACCCCTCCCTTTGAACATTTTTGTTTGAGTTTAATGCAAATTAAAAGATGTCTAATGATGCAAGCAAGCGGCTCCATGGTAAGTACAAATAACAGTGACGACAAGGGGCAACCCTGTTGCATCCCTCTGCATATTTAAAAGGTATCTGATGTGTGGCCATTAAAACGTACCCATGCTGTTGGGCATTCATAGAGGAGTTTAAGCCATCTCAAGAACGACTCTGGCATCCGCATGTGGCCCAATACTGTGAACATGTAGGTCCATGCAATGGAGTCGAAGGCTTTAGCTGCATCTAACGGTACCGCTGCCGCCTGCAATGTGGGTTCTCTTTGGTGTAATAGCGCAAAAATGGTGCGTAGGTTATGCGTGGTTAAACCAGTAGTTATAAAGCCAGCCTGATCTGGTGGCACCAAGAGGGGTATCAGAGGTTGTAAACATATTTCAATCACCTTGGCTAGAATTTTTGCATCCATGTTTGAGAGATAGCGGCCTATACGATTCGTACCTTTCTGGAGCTTAATCAGGTTTCATAATTGTGGGGCCAATAACTCAGCGTGGTCTTTGTAAGAATTTCACAGTGAACCCATCTATGCCAGGGGCTTTGCCATTCGGCAGATTTCGAATAGCCTCTTTTACGTCTTCAACTCTCGCTAGTTGCGTTAGATATTGTCTCTGCTCTGGCGAGAGGCTGCCAGAACCACATATCCAAAGTTTTAACTCAGTTCGGTGAATGGTGCTGTGTTCTGTGGCTCATAGTCTCTCGTGTAATATTTCCTGAAGGTCTCAAGTATATTGAGTTTGAATATATTGCATTGCCATCCTCGTCTACTAAGTGTCCCACTTGTTCAGCAATTTCAGTGCAAGTCAGTGCCCAGTTCTCCCACCCTCCACATATGCTCCAGCTACGTGACACTTGAACATGGCCTGTGATTTTTGTTCTGCAAGGGTCTCGAATTCTATCATGTGTTCTCTAATTGCTGCCAAAATGGCCTCAGTTGGTCAACATTCATACTCTCTTTCTAATTAACTTAGCATTTCTTTGGTATTGTTTAACTGTATCCAAATAGTTTTCTGTACACCCGCGTGAGTGCCTAAGCATGTCCCGTGTATCGTGTCTTTAAAGGCTTTCCACAGAGAGCTCCGGCTAACTACAGAGCCTGTGTTTAATGCAAAAAAATCGACAATCGCCCTCTGACCTTCCTCTTTAAAGGCTCCATCAAGGAGCTCTGTCGGACGGAAGTGGCAGGTAAATTGTGTAATGGTCGCATTCGGTATTTGTAAACTCATCAGGATTGGTCCATATTCGGACAGTGTCCTAGGGAGATGCCTTACCTCCTGTATCCACTGGCACACCTGAGCGGAGATGAGCCAGTAAACTAATCAGGACCATGTACCATGGACTGAGGATATAAATGTGCCCTCCTTCTGTGAGGGATGTCTCAATCTCCAGGTATCCACCAGGCTAGACTCCTTGATCTCACTCCGTAGTACCTTGGCTGCTTGTTTCTCAAGCCACACCATGTCTGCAGAGCGATCCTCCATCCGATTTAGATTTGTATTTAGATCCCCTCCCTAAATTACATCTGTCGGTGTTGCGAAATGTAGTTGTCTCCAAGTGGACATGAAGAACTCCGGGTCCTCTATGTTTGGTGCAAAAGTATTGACCAATGTAAAACGCAGTGCCCGCCAACTTCCTCTGCGCTTTGAGGCGCCTACCCTGGTCATCTGCATAGTGTGCTGCAAGCGTGAAGTGGACCCCACGTGTAATCAATAATAGAACCCCGTGAAAATGTGGAGTAGGAGGAGGTCAACCAACACGCCGCCCATCGAGTGCCAACAGTGCAGTCCAAGCGCCCAACTAGGTGCGTTTCCTGTAGTAAAGCGACGGGTATATTGTGTCGTTCTAGGAACCGAAGCACCAATCTGACCTTAGGAGGAATCGTTGAGGTCACGAACATTCCATGTAATAAAATTAATACTATCACTTGTTCTGGTCAATTTGTCTTCTCGCTCCATAATGATGTACTATTCTTTTTATGTTGCACTAACAGTGTGAGCCAGGGAGCCATATATGTCATGCATGTGTATATAACATCACAGTAGCCCAACATCCACCCACTCACACTTAAGCAGGCCCAAATAGCCAATGACATCCCCAATAAACAATGAACATGCATACTTACAACAGTGACATAACTTTCAAGGGCCCAGCATGCAGGAAGTATGCAGCATCGCATTATTTGCAACGGTTAGGCACAGTCACTTATCAGCCCTCCGGCGAATTGTTTCCAGCACAAGGTCTATGTGCCCTCATTTGAGGGTGTGAAGGGCCTCGCAGCCTTGCCAATAATCAATTACAGGCAGGTGGACATAATGCCTTACTAGATCTCCGGCGGTGTCAATCTCGCAGCTCTCGGGCCATTGGCTCACGCTCCACTAATCCTAGGCCCTTCACCTCTCGCACAGCAGCTCGGAGCAGGCCCTGTCCCACTCTTCTTCCAGCGTGGTCTGGCTCCGCCCACAGCGTGGTCCGGCTCCACCCACTTTGATATGCGCCTCTGTAGGCCTATGCTGTGGCCTGGATTAGTACACACATCCTGCAAGGGTGTCGCCGTCTGCCGCTATGTTGCGGATGGGATGCCGTGACGACCTGTGCACATGTGCGCTCAGCGATCTCAGCTATTGGTCACACCCTGCGCAACACTCTTAGGCTGCGCTCAGTTTTTTGGTTGTGTCTCGGTTCGCAGACCGAGGGACTATGTGGCCCAAGGAGCCGACCTTAGCTCCCAGCCTGCCGCTTCATGCCCTCCTCCTCTCAGTGGTGTTCCACTTTGCCCAGCGGGTTTGTCTGTCGCCGGGCACACCAGTCAGTGTAGGCCATCGTAGAGATTAGGTTTTACCACAGATGGTGGAGGATGGCCTGATCATAAACGGATATTTAGAACCCAGCTGGCAGAGCAACACTAATGTACAGTCATGTTTTCGTGGGCTCTCTGGCTGCCCCCTTCTGAGATGGAGGAATTGAAGAAAAGCGAGTCATTACTGGTTCCAACATGAGTTGCATGTCATTTTAGAGTGTAGTGTGACACCTTCAAAAATGCTAAGCATATTTAATCAAACCCACGCAATTATGAAACCCACAAAAGGTTGCAGTATATGATTAAAGCTTCTAGAGGCAACTAATTTATTTGTTCATTATTACTGAATTTGTTAGGCTTGAATTTGTGCTAATTTATTTATGGCTTGCATGTTATAGCATTCATATAACCATGAATAAATCTAATTAGAATTCAGTTTCTGTGATGAGATTCTCAGGTTGAGTAACTGCCTTTAACACAGTGTTTGCATTACAGATATCTTTGTTTCTGTATAGTGCAGTTCTGTGCGCATTTGATCACGGAAAACTTATGTAGGCCTGGGAGGAATTCATGGACTTTTACTTCACAGAACTCTGCGAAGTGCCGGAAAAACTTTACCTTGGTCTACGCGGTCCGCCAGTGGCCGAGTCTGTTTAGTTGCGCTGCTCGCACTGATTTGTAGCGCCGAGAATTTGCCCCACGCTGTATAATCAGCTCAAACAGCACTACACGTTGCACCAGAGGGTGCTGCTGCTTGATTAGACATTGTACTCGGGTGACCGCTTACTTAAAACGAGCAGCAGATTTCTGCCAGAATCGCCAGTGTTGAAAATCTCGCCAGGAGGAGGTTCAGGGTGCAATTGTATCATGACCCCTCGCCAACTTACCGTTGATAAGCCGCTCAAGAGAAAAAACTCTGCTCTGCGTCACTTTTCGGAGTATTTCGGACCTCCACTTAGAGTGGGAAAAACTCCACAAACTCCGCCAGCAGAGCATAATTCTTCACCCACCCCTAATCTTATGGCTCAATTTACAGTTTAGTGGAGGGAGGGTATTTCATCACAAAAATTACGGTGATTGCTTTCCCCCCAAACAAATGGTATTCCCAACCTATTTAGTCAGAAGAATTGACAACTTTCTGTGAACAAATCCCCCATTGATTCTGTTGACGGAAAGCACCCTCAGGCGGCACAACATAATACGGGACATCTGACCAAGGGCATAGCACCGTCCACCTTATTTAGGGTTAGCAGTGTGAAGTCTTTTTTTTTTTCTCCCGGTTACCTGCCAATATAACTTGGCAGTGAGAGGATGAAATAAACAGAGACATTAATACCGACAGAAAAAACTCCCTGAGTGTGGCAGTGAATTGTTTTTTGTTTCCAATTACAAGCTCCCACTTGTTGAAAATCATAAACTGTAGTGAATTTTGGTAAATGACTGTCAAAATCAACAGCGGCTGTCCACCAAACTTTTAGTACCTTGACGGTAACTGCAGGGCCAGCAGTGATCTATAAATGTAGCAGATGATTGTCTGCCAAACAAGATCAGGTCCTTAGTTTCTGTGTTAATTAAAGCTCTGATCAAGGAAGTATAAGGCATCTTTGTTTTTGGCATATCCATGCCTTGCTAATTGGATTACAGGTATCATTGTTTGAAACTCTGCCTTTGAGAGCTCTGATCTGTCACACAAATATACATGGAAACATTCAACATGTAGTTGTGTTCGTACTCTCTAACCTGAACTCTTCGTTCTTCTTCAGCCTTGCATTGCAAGTCACAGAAAAGTGTGTGTGCCTTCCAAACACTGTTCCCAAACTGTGGAATTATCTTCCTTTATATCCCTGATCGATGCCTGAAAACCTTGTTTGTATAAAGCTTCTAAAAAACTTGGTTATTTGTTCAATAAAACCTTAACCTCTGGCTGCAGATTCCTCTACTTTAGCACCTGAAAACTGCAGTTGGTATTGCTGTGCTCCTTGAATAACAGGAATAAATAAATGTCTTTAAAGCTTTCTTATTTATCCCAATACATGCTGTGGACATCACCATTTATTGATAATGTCTTTATGTCAATTCATGTTGTTCATTGGATTTCACATCTATGTTTTTGTTTTAATCCATGGTGTCAGCAGAGTCATGTTTACAAATTGTACCTGCTTCTTACTGTGTGTCTGGTTTTTGGATTATAATTTGTGTTGTGAACATTGTTAGTGGAAGACTAACAATCTGCTCTGGAGCTCGTTACAAGTTTACAAATGTTTTGGTTTATGTGAATAAAACGCTATGGGTACTAGATTATGTTTATACTATTTCTATAGTAATGCGCTGTAACTATCACTTACAATTGTGTTCCTGGCTTTTGTTACTTCATTTCCATATATGGAAACAAATAGATTTATTTTAATGCTGATATTGGTATTTTGGCTCATAAAATGCTAACACTTATATATTTTTTCATCCATTAAGTGAAAGAAATCCAGAATAACAGCAATGGTCCAATGAATATCGTGGACACCAGGAATTGCAATTCAACCTTTGAGACTCTATCCCACTTAAAAGACTCTATCCCACTGAAAAGTACAAAACAATTTTTGGAGACTTTATTCCACTAAAGAAGCTCTACAGTTGTTACCAATGTGTGCTCCTTGTGCAAACAGTGCAGAATTGGAAGCAGACACCAATGGAATGATGTGTGCTTGATGAACGTGACATAGTACCTCAAAACAAAGGAGTAATGAGTATCTCATGAGTATGTCTACATATTAACATTACAAGGAACTCAAGAGACCTACAAAGGAGAAAGACCACACAAATGTGTAGAATGTAATGTTTCCAGGCTAAAGGAACTAGGATAACAATAGAAAATGTATACACGGAACACTATCCATGGGCAAATCAACTCCTTGCTGTCTTCTGCGTAAAAGGCGACTCTAAAAACACATCAAAATATCCCCTCTTGATAGGCTAGCACAGAGCTTTGCCATTTAAATGAAAACTGGATATGAGAAGAGTGCATAATATGAAAAACAGATATCTTCTAACAAAGCACATGTGCCATACTGGGAAAAGATCATATTTGTGCACTAGATGTGCTTTAAAATGGCACCTAATGCTGTAATATTGACTTCATAACGACGAGAAAGGAAATTAGATAGCCAATTGAGAAATTATGCCACCACGCTGTTAACTTAGCTGAACACCTGTACACAGTGGGAATATCCATAGAAATTATTTATTTGGTTTATCAATGCAAAGGCACTTCATTTAGGTGAACAACTTTGCAGTTGTAACACTACTGGTAAGACTTTAGAGTGTAGAGAGGTTATTTTTCATCTATATGTGCAAGTAAAATGTATCTAACTTGAAGGTACTAACTTGGACAGACACAGGAGAAGCTACATGCATTTACCCAGTTACTCTAGGATTGGATTTCAAGGAATAATTATTTAAACATAATGTGTGCATTTTGGAGGAGACCTACAAATGCTCGAATGTGATAGAGATTTTTATATAAAAACATCAAGGAGATCTCAGTATATTAAGACTAAATACATCTACAGTGTTTATCAAGACTTTTTATTAGAAAACGCTATTTGATAGCAGGCAAACAAAACTATACTGAAAAGAAACATTTCAATGACCCAAATGTAAAGGCTCTATCACAAATGGCTCTCTCATTGGACAAAAGTCTGTCTACACTGAACTAAGACCGTATAAATGCACTGAGTGTGACCAGATGTTTATTACAAAGGCACAGAAGATGATAGATCAACAAACTCTTACAGGTGAAGGTTCTGAGTGTCACAAGGCTTTCCATCAAAAGGGTGAACTAATACTACATCACAGAAATCACACTACGGAGAAACCATATAAATGTTCTCAATGTGACTAGACTTTCAAGAAAATGAATAATTTATCATCACATGAGAGAATTCACACTGGGAAAAAAACATATAGATGCTATGAATGTAATAAGGTTTTCATGCAAAAGAGTGATTTACCATCACATAAGAAAATTCACACTGGTAAAAAACCAAATAGATGTTCTGAATGTAATGAGGCTTTTAGTGAAAAAGCAGGTCTGATAAGCCGTCTGAGAACACCTACTAGCGAGAAACCATATAAATGTTCTGAATGTGAGAAGGCTTTCTGTTCAAAGTCAGCGCTGATAATACATCAGCGAGTTCACACTGGGATAAAACCTTACGGATGTTCTAAATGTGAGAAAGCTTTCACTACAAAAGGACAGTTAAAGAGACATCAAATGTCTCACAGTGGTGAGACTCCATACTCCTGTTCTGAGTGTGACAAGTGTTTCATCACAAAGGGCCAGCTAATAATACACCAAAGAAATCACACCGGTGAGAAACCATATGAATGTTCTGAATGTCAAAAAGCTTTTAACGGAATAGGTGGACTAATCAGTCACCAGAGAACTCACACTGGTGAGAAACCATATAAATGTTCTGAATGTGAGAAGGCTTTCAGTACAAAGGCACCGCTGATAATACATCAGCGAGTTCACACTGGGATAAAACCTTATGGATGTTCAGAATGTGAAAAGGCTTTCATTACAAAAGAACAGTTAAGGAGACATCACATATCTCACAGCGGTGAGGTTCCATACAAATGTTCTGAGTGTGATAAGGGTTTCAAAACCAGATTTCTTCTAATGCGGCATCTGAGCGATCACACTGGAGAGAAACCATATAAGTGTACTGACTGTGACAAGGCATTCAAACAAAAATATATACTGTCATTACACCAGAGAAATCACAAGGGAGAGAAACCATATAAATGCTCCGAATGTGAAAAGGCTTTCGTTCTGAAGACTGACCTATTAGTACATCAGCGATATCACACTGGAGAGAAACCCTTTAAATGTTCTGAATGTGACAAATCATACGTTCTGAAGAAAAGACTGACAGTACATCAGAGAACTCACACTGGAGAGAAACCTTATAAATGTTCTGAATGTGATAAGGCTTTCAAGCGGAATGATAATCTGTACATACACAAGAGAGTCCACACGGGGGAGTCACCATATAAATGTACGGAATGTGACAAGACTTTCAGGCGAAGGGGTCATCTTTCAGTTCATCTGAAAATCCACACAGGGGAGAAACCTTATAAATGTGCTAAATGTGACAAGGCTTTCAAGCAAAAGAGTCATCTTTCAGTTCATCAGAAAACCCACACAGGGGAGAAACCATATAAATGTACTAAATGTGACAAGGCTTTCAAGCAAAAGAGTCATCTTTCAATTCATCAGAAAATCCACAGAGGGAAGAAACAATATGAATCTTCTACATGATAGAGATTTCTAGCTGCAGATTCCTTACCTTGGAAATTCCAATCATGCGTCAGACTGGATCCGGAAGATTTTTTATGAGGAGTGCCCCTGGCCACCAGTAGGTGACGCCGGGTCGGCTTCGCGTCCATCTGCTTCGTCTGCACCGAAAATGACATTGCGGTACCTATATATATGTTACTCAGGCGTGCTGACATCAGTTCTTCTCTTTCTGTGCCAGCCTAATTTGATCGCGAGAAGAGCTACCCCTTTGTCACTTTTTGACAGGCCTTTTTTTCAATGTTATGTTGACTTCTTTTGAGGTTTACCTCCTGATGTGTCCTTGCATAAGTCAAATTTTTAGCCCTGTGGTGCCTCTCAGCGGGCGATGATGGCGACGGACCTGCTCCTCGTTTGCCTTTTGTGTTTTTAGCGTAGCCACAGCACCAAGGTATGCTCCGATTGATGCCCCAAGGCTCCAAAGGCTTAGAGGGAGCAGTCCCTGCAACTGATAGTGGCCCGACAAGCGACTCCACAGCAGACGAAATCCTAGTCGAGGGGAGGGTCCTGGGATCATTTGTGCGGCCCGAAATCCTCTTTGTCCTGCTCGAAGTCATTGAAAAATTCAGGTAGGAGGCATAAGAAGAAGCAGAAGAAGTCAAAGCATTCTTTGACTTCTTGTTCAACTGCTGAGAAGATGAGAGCCTTGCGATCTAGGCCTCGTTTTCTGTTGCGACTTCCTGCCTTCTTGAACTTCTGAAGGCTGGAT
The DNA here is from genome assembly GCF_964263255.1 of Lissotriton vulgaris. Classification (NCBI taxonomy): domain Eukaryota; kingdom Metazoa; phylum Chordata; class Amphibia; order Caudata; family Salamandridae; genus Lissotriton; species Lissotriton vulgaris. Next base: position 1,551,514,325 of record NC_141696.1, on the reverse strand, counting down.
CAACCCTCACCTCCATCCCAGCTCAATGAGGTCATGCACTTAATTTTGGGTGGTCTGGCCCAATAACGTGCATTCAGGTGCCGTGGGGGTCAAAGGGGACCACCTCTGGTTTCTTGCCGCCAGCTCGGGTGGGGCACCATGGGATCCATTCCTGGATTAAGACTGCCACCAGTTGAGCCACCTTGACCTTCCCCAGCACCAGTGCTCCCCACACGACCGGCTTTATTGGCATCCTCACGGAGCCGGAGAGGTGTCGCTCGTTGCCCACACTGACACTGGCGGGAGCCCTGCCTCCCAGATTGGAGTCTCATTTTCATTGGCTAGGCCTCGGGGGTAGGGGGGGCGGTGAGGGGTCGCTGTTCCCTTTAGAATACCAGCCCTATGATGATCAGAGGACCTGTGGGAGGCCAGTGGCCTGGATACTTCTCCATATGTTGGTCTACCTTCTATCATGGCAATGGAGGAGAGTGCATCATACACAATGGTGGTGCGTATAGCAGATAAGGTCCTGAACCTTCAGTTTCCCATGGTGGTAGTTCAGACTAATCTTTTGACAGAGGTGCTGCAACCAAGAGTCTCTGCTGAAACCAGGAATCTCCGCTTTGGAACCCTTACTTCCATTCGATGTTGCCCTCATTGATGTCCTTTTGGGTACCTGGTCAAAACACAGTTAGTCTTGTGATTTGGACAATTGCCTGCTGCCATTGCCCTGCACATGGGGATCTCAACTTCCTCTCCCAACATCCTACCCCTGAGAGGTTGGTGGGCCAAGCCTCCACCTCCTATGGTGCTTTCCCTAGCGCGACCCTGAGTGATTTCAGCGACAGCCTGAGAACACCTGGCTTCTCTGGGGATATCTAGGCTTCCTTCATGGACATGCCCTTTGAAGGCACCCAACTCTTCAGGGAAAAGGCAGATATAGTGCTCGATCGATTTAAGGATTCTTGTACTACGGCCAGGTCCTTAGGCCTCTCTGCGGCCCCACGTCCACCGCAATCTGCCTTTCACTGCCTTCAAAGCTTCTAGCCATGACCATTTAGCCCAGTCACCGTGTTGTGCAGGCTTCCCAGCCTCTGCGTGGCTGAGGGCGTGGTACCCACCGACCTCTTGGGTCAGGTGATAGCAGTCTAGTCTGTCTAGCTTCACCGCCACTACAACAGTCTCCAAACCCTCCTAGTCTACTCCTTTACCACCATGGCTATCCAGTTTGGGGCAGGATTCGCCATCGCCTGCCCCGCTAGTAGTTCCTAACAGTAACTGGTGAGTTTTGCAGAGACTATCCCTCCCCCAATGGCACCATCTTCCACGAGGAGGTCACAATACTTTTGGTCAAGGGGGCCACTGAGAGGGTTTCGGTGCCAGAAGTAGGCTGTGGTTGTTATTCCCGCTACTTTCTGTTTCCCAAAACGGACAAGGGCCTTCATCCTATCCTCGGTCTCCAAAGCCTCAATCTCTTTCTCAGGAATGAGAAATTCATAATGCTCAAGTTGGCTCAGGTCTTGTCTTCCCTAGACCCTGGAGACTGGATGGTAGCATTGGACTTGCAGGACGCCAGTTTTCACACACCCATCCAGCCTTCCTATCGGCGCTATCTGCAGGGGAGTGTAGGCCACAAGCATTTTCAGTTCACTTTGCTCCCTTTTGGCCTTACCAGTGCCCTTTGGGTGTTCACCAAGCTGATGGTGGTGGTTGCATCTCATCTGGGGTGCCAATCTTCCCCAACCTCGACAACTGACTGTTGAAGGCGGGCTCATCCTAGGCTGTTGTTTCCCATCTCCAGGTAACGTTGAACCTCCTGCACTCTCTAGGGTTCACTATCAAGATGCCTAAGTCACACCTGGTTCCCTGTCAGACACTCCCTTTCATCTGAGCCGTTATGGACCCAAATTAAGGTTCCACTCAGGCATAACGAATGGTGACGGAGGGAACCTATGTACAATAGGAAACTTGAACAAAGGTTAATCAGGCAACCTCAAGAAGGCAGAAATAGTAAAGAGATAGCCAGTCAGTCTGTCAAAATATCTTTATTCGATTTAATTAAAAATCACACAAAGAGATAAAAACATTTCAGACATTAAAAAATATATACAATACAACTATTTACAAAACATTTACAACAAACAACTCAGAGTATGCGTTGGATTGATAAAACGTAATTCATTTAGTAAAAGACCAGAATCCCACTTCATAATTTACACTTTTTACAGGGGTCGTAAACTAATGGATATGTTTCTTAATTCTTGTTGCAGCTACCAAGAAATTGGCCATGCAAAAGGTGGTACGTGGGTTGGACAATAATTGTAGGTAGAGGAGGGCTGGTCTCACTTGAGTGAAACCAGCCTCCTTCAATACCGGTACCAGATATTTTTTCCTTGGTTCTAAATAAAAACCACAAAACATAACAAAGTGCATGGTGTCTTGGGTAGAGAAGTGATCACAATTACAGGGAGGGGCTAGTTCAGGTTTTTCCCATATTTTAAAATATGGGAAATCAGATTTTGGTGTTAAACAGACCAAAATCTGCTTGATACTGATAAATGACGATACCACAGGGTACGTTCTTTTCATTAGTGATAAATACCACCTGTTAAGAGTTTATGGGGGATTAACATGCAGATGCACCAAAATGTGCTTAATACTGTAAATACAGTATGTTTTCCCCAGTTAAATTTTGGTGGGTATGACCTGCTGAAATTTAACTAAGATTGTTATTTAACGCACCCTATAAATATCTAATGTGGTAAATACGTTCAAACTCATAATTCCGACCCATGCTTGAATAGGGGTTAATATTACAAGCAACTCTTAATAGGCCCCAAGTGTAAAAAGTCCTTCACTACATAGGGTGATCATTTGACAGTCATTGTAGACTGAAATCATATACATATTCTGAATGCAAAATATTCATTACAAATATATCACTACTAATACACAAGAGAACTCGCATGAGTGTGAACCCGTATTTATGTTCTGAATATGACAAGACCTTCAAGTAAAAATGTCGTCTCTCATGGCATCAGAAATTCCACACCAGGGAAATCCTCTAAATATTTCCCAATTTAACATGATTTTAATTAAATAATTATACCTGATACAGAGCAGACAGAGGCTTTAGCATAAAGAAATGTTACATGGCTACAGGAATCCATCCTTCGCCAACAGTACTGACCTAAATGTTCAGAATACCGTACAGCCTGGGGAGATGAGAGTATGTGCTGATTTCATCATTACATGTCGCCACTCAATGAACATTTCAAAACTATTATAGAAGAAACCCAGTAAATGAAGAAAAATCAGGACATCACTCAGAATAACTGAATAACCTTTTAAGCAACAGAGCAACCAGAAGGAAACTAGACACTTGGGCGGAACTTAACACATATAGTGAAAAGTATAAGGTACTACAGAAACCTCATAATGATTAAAATAGAGACATAAGCAGTTATATGTGCTCATGAAAAGATAAAATGAAACTCAGAAATGGTAGATTACTCCTAACATACTAGGTTAGTTGACATTCTAAAACATGGTTTTCCAAATGTGTAGAGAAAAGTGAACAATCCAAAAGATGCAGGATCTGCAATACAGGAAAGATACAGCTGACGTTGGTCCCTTTACCAGATTCCAGTATTGTTCCACATACTAGATTACAGTATGGAAGAAACACTGGGATCATGAGCTAGAGAAAATTGAAATTTCTGCAGTCTAGCGAAGTCAAATATATAACATAAAATGCATCTCTCTATCTTAAGAATGCTGGAAACTGAGCTTTTCACTTTAAGGCACTACATATATATTTGTGAATATGAATCCATTTTGGAGACATTATTGGATTAACAGAAATAGTTAATTGGATCTGAAAATCAGTCAATGCACTGATGAAGCGACTCCCTTCTTTGCAGTCCCTTGTTAGCTTGGCAGCTTCAGGGTCTTTGGCACACAGCGAGGAAAGATATCTGGGACAAAGAAATCGGAGACAAAGGGACAGATCTGTTGCCATCAGTGTTTTTAAAATTAATATTTCCCTCCATTTACCCTTCCTGAGTGTACTTGGTATTTATTGCATCACTGCATTTTGGCTATTGTTTTTCTGAAAATGTGTCATTTACATAATTGCAGATAGAGCAGCTCTCCCCTGAATATTTGTGACTCATTGCCTTTGGAAGTAGTTAGTGTAATAAAATCAAGGATCCCATCTCAAGGAGCATGACAAGGTGGTAGTAATACTTAAAGCATCCTTAGATGCCTGATATATTTTGTACTTTGTACATGCCTCCACCTTAGAAGCAGAGTGTAGACCCTAGTTTACATAGAAGGGGCTAACGAGATACTGAAAACTACAGAATTGTTGCATGATTATTTACTAAATAGGTTGATGTTGGTATTGATATCATGATCAGATGCAACTGCTGGACGTGAAGGAGCATTGTGTTCTGATGCCGTACAAAGATATGCATTGCAGTTGCCCCTGACAAGAGCATGGACACCGAACAGTTCTGAAAAAGAAAAAAATAATAAAGTTTTATTATACATAACAAGTTTGTGACATTTGTATGGAGAAAACAGTGAGACTTCATAGAGGATAAACCTTCAAAGAAAATTAAAATATGGTTACATTTTGGCTTGCTGACCTACATATGGCAAATTTTCTATAGTGGTTATAACCAGGCTAAATCTTTCCCAAAAATTTGGCGAATCTGGCCATGTCATTATTGAACAGAAATGAGGACCATTTATTTTTAAATCATTTTATATTTATTTTTACTTGAATGTCCTCCAATTGGCCTGGTGACAGAATCGGCCACGGAGGGAGGATTTCCTCATAGCTGCCATACACCATTGTGCGTCTCAATTTTTGAGTGAAACTAATCAGGTACAACCATCTTTCATCTGGGGAGTCCCCTGATATGAGTGTGTTTCAGCTGCACCAGTCATTTCCAAATCTGCTCTTTGCCCTCTAGCCTTCACCTCGACACTGGCCCTGGAGCCGTACTGCACTCACCGCACAGTCCTGCACATCTCACCAAGTATATGTCTTGTGCTGGGAGCACCAACAGCTCCCCTAATCTACAAAAAGGGGGTGGGGTCGCACACTACTCACACACCGGCGGAAGTTGCTCCTAAGGACTCTGGTCATTGTAGTAGAGTGTTCGCGATGCATCATCTTTCGATCTTGCTATCTTCGCTGTCTTCGCCATCCCTGGACACGTGTTTCGGGTTTTCAACCCTCGTCAGCAGGGATAGGCAGTGTTCTGGGGTCGCCGATGGCTGCCAATATCTGCCAGGTATAGTACCACTCCGGCGCGTAGGTGCGGGATCCCAGGCTCGTCAGCCCGCTGCTCAAGGGAGCTTAAAGTTACAAAAAGGGGGTGGGGTCGCACACTACTCACACACCGGTGGAAGTTGCCCCTAAGGACTCTGGTCATTGTAGTAGAGTGTTCGCGATGCATCATCTTTCGATCTTGCTATCTTCGCTGTCTTCGCCATCCCTGGACACGTGTTTCGAGTTTTCAAACCTCGTCAGCAGGGATAGGCAGTGTTCTGGGGTCGCCGATGGCTGCCAATATCTGCCAGGTATAGTACCACTCCGGCGCGTAGGTGCGGGATCCCAGGCTCGTCAGCCCGCTGCTCAAGGGAGCTTAAAGTTACAAAAAGGGGGTGGGGTCGCACACTACTCACACACCGGCGGAAGTTGCCCCTAAGGACTCTGGTCATTGTAGTAGAGTGTTCGCGATGCATCATCTTTCGATCTTGCTATCTTCGCTGTCTTCGCCATCCCTGGACACGTGTTTCGGGTTTTCAACCCTCGTCAGCAGGGATAGGCAGTGTTCTGGGGTCGCCGATGGGTGCCAATATCTGCCAGGTATAGTACCACTCCGGCACGTAGGTGCGGGATCCCAGGCTCGTCAGCCCGCTGCTCAAGGGAGCTTAAAGTTACAAAAAGGGGGTGGGGTCGCACACTACTCACACACCGGCGGAAGTTGCCCCTAAGGACTCTGGTCATTGTAGTAGAGTGTTCCCGATGCATCATCTTTCGATCTTGCTATCTTCGCTGTCTTCGCCATCCCTGGACACGTGTTTCGGGTTTTCAACCCTTGTCAGCAGGGATAGGCAGTGTTCTGGGGTCGCCGATGGCTGCCAATATCTGCCAGGTATAGTACCACTCCGGCGCGTAGGTGCGGGATCCCAGGCTCGTCAGCCCGCTGCTCAAGGGAGCTTAAAGTTACAAAAAGGGGGTGGGGTTGCACACTACTCACACACCGGCGGAAGTTGCCCCTAAGGACTCTGGTCATTGTAGTAGAGTGTTCGCGATGCATCATCTTTCGATCTTGCTATCTTCGCTGTCTTCGCCATCCCTGGACACGTGTTTCGGGTTTTCAACCCTCGTCAGCAGGGATAGGCAGTGTTCTGGGGTCGCCGATGGCTGCCAATATCTGCCAGGTATAGTACCACTCCGGCGCGTAGGTGCGGGATCTCAGGCTCGTCAGCCCGCTGCTCAAGGGAGCTTAAAGTTACAAAAAGGGGGTGGGGTCGCACACTACTCACACACCGGTGGAAGTTGCCCCTAAGGACTCTGGTCATTGTAGTAGAGTGTTCGCGATGCATCATCCTTCGATCTTGCTATCTTCGCTGTCTTCGCCATCCCTGGACACGTGTTTCGGGTTTTCAACCCTCGTCAGCAGGGATAGGCAGTGTTCTGGGGTCGCCGATGGCTGCCAATATCTGCCAGGTATAGTACCACTCCGGCGCGTAGGTGCGGGATCCCAGGCTCGTCAGCCCGCTGCTCAAGGGAGCTTAAAGTTACAAAAAGGGGGTGGGGTCGCACACTACTCACACACCGGCGGAAGTTGCCCCTAAGGACTCTGGTCATTGTAGTAGAGTGTTCGCGATGCATCATCTTTCGATCTTGCTATCTTCGCTGTCTTCGCCATCCCTGGACACGTGTTTCGGGTTTTCAACCCTCGTCAGCAGGGATAGGCAGTGTTCTTGGGTCGCCGATGGCTGCCAATATCTGCCAGGTATAGTACCACTTCGGCGCGTAGGTGCGGGATCCCAGGCTCGTCAGCCCGCTGCTCCAGGGAGCTTAAAGTTACAAAAAGGGGGTGGGGTCGCACACTACTCACACACCGGTGGAAGTTGCCCCTAAGGACTCTGGTCATTGTAGTAGAGTGTTCGCGATGCAGCATCCTTCGATCTTGCTATCTTCGCTGTCTTCGCCATCCCTGGACACGTGTTTCGGGTTTTCAACCCTCGTCAGCAGGGATAGGCAGTGTTCTGGGGTCGCCGATGGCTGCCAATATCTGCCAGGTATAGTACCACTCCGGCGCGTAGGTGCGGGATCCCAGGCTCGTCAGCCCGCTGCTCAAGGGAGCTTAAAGTTACAAAAAGGGGCTGGGGTCGCACACTACTCACACACCGGCGGAAGTTGCCCCTAAGGACTCTGGTCATTGTAGTAGAGTGTTCGCGATGCATCATCTTTCGATCTTGCTATCTTCGCTGTCTTCGCCATCCCTGGACACGTGTTTCGGGTTTTCAACCCTCGTCAGCAGGGATAGGCAGTGTTCTGGGGTCGCCGATGGCTGCCAATATCTGCCAGGTATAGTACCACTCCGGCGTGTAGATGCGGGATCCCAGGCTCGTCAGCCCGCTGCTCAAGGGAGCTTAAAGTTACAAAAAGGGGGTGGGGTCGCACACTACTCACACACCGGCGGAAGTTGCCCCTAAGGACTCTGGTCATTGTAGTAGAGTGTTCGCGATGCATCATCTTTCGATCTTGCTATCTTCGCTGTCTTCGCCATCCCTGGACACGTGTTTCGGGTTTTCAACCCTCGTCAGCAGGGATAGGCAGTGTTCTGGGGTCGCCGATGGCTGCCAATATCTGCCAGGTATAGTACCACTCCGGCGCGTAGGTGCGGGATCCCAGGCTCGTCAGCCTGCTGCTCAAGGGAGCTTAAAGTTACAAAAAGGGGGTGGGGTCGCACACTACTCACACACCGGCGGAAGTTGCCCCTAAGGACTCTGGTCATTGTAGTAGAGTGTTCGCGATGCATCATCTTTCGATCTTGCTATCTTCGCTGTCTTCGCCATCCCTGGACACGTGTTTCGGGTTTTCAACCCTCGTCAGCAGGGATAGGCAGTGTTCTTGGGTCGCCGATGGCTGCCAATATCTGCCAGGTATAGTACCACTCCGGCGCGTAGGTGCGGGATCCCAGGCTCGTCAGCCCGCTGTTCAAGGGAGCTTAAAGTTACAAAAAGGGGGTGGGGTCGCACACTACTCACACACCGGCGGAAGTTGCCCCTAAGGACTCTGGTCATTGTAGTAGAGTGTTCGCGATGCATCATCTTTCGATCTTGCTATCTTCGCTGTCTTCGCCATCCCTGGACACGTGTTTCGGGTTTTCAACCCTCGTCAGCAGGGATAGGCAGTGTTCTGGGGTCGCCGATGGCTGCCAATATCTGCCAGGTATAGTACCACTCCGGTGCGTAGGTGCGGGATCCCAGGCTCGTCAGCCCGCTGCTCAAGGGAGCTTAAAGTTACAAAAAGGGGGTGGGGTCGCACACTACTCACACACCGGCGGAAGTTGCCCCTAAGGACTCTGGTCATTGTAGTAGAGTGTTCGCGATGCATCATCTTTCGATCTTGCTATCTTCGCTGTCTTCGCCATCCCTGGACACGTGTTTCGGGTTTTCAACCCTCGTCAGCAGGGATAGGCAGTGTTCTTGGGTCGCCGATGGCTGCCAATATCTGCCTGGTATAGTACCACTCCGGCGCGTAGGCAGTGATAGTGGCAGTTAACCAGCTTGTGACCGCGGCGCGTTGCTGGACCAGGAACTGACTTTCATCCCTTGAGAAGCCCAGCTAGAGGACAGGAGAGGCTGGTTCAGGCACCAACAACAAATTTCCTCCACTGGGTCCACTCACATACAACATGCTCTATGACTCCACTGAGTCTATCCCTATTTGGACCGGGAGGCCTCTCGAGGAGAGTGGCCAGTACACCACTTTGCAGCCCTGCCACACATGTGTTTTACAGGCTTAAGGCACAAATCCACTGACCCAGGTCGACGGGCAGGTGATTTCTACTGTTAAGGCAGCAGAAGCAAGGCAGCAGACTACGGAGCGGGCCCTGACTTTAATGCCAGGTGAAATAAGACTTGAACGTATGAGACTGATTTTATGTGTACTATGTGTTTAATTCTTCAGAAGCTCTCCCTAGCGAGGGGAACTGGGGCTGCGAGCGACTGTTGTGTTACAAAAACGTGCAATCTGGACTTTGAATTTTAATAGCATCGTGATTACCGCTTTTTGAGCGCTTTTAACTATATTTTAAAATTGTTTGAAATTCATCTCTGGGGGCTTTAAAATTAAGGGGAATTGATATCTTAGGCACTCTGACACCCTAAACACCTCTCTTCCTCTTTTAAATCCGCCCTACCGCTCCTTAGCCGACACTCGGCGGCGGTGGGCGCCATCTTGAGTGAGGCAGTCGGGGAGAGCGCTCTAGTCGCGCCCTACTCCCGCCCTCCTGGTGTATTTTAATCGAACTTGTGCAGAGCTCGGCGCCCTTCAGAAGCTCTCCCTAGCGAGGGGAACTGGGGCTGCGAGCGACTGTTGTGTTACAAAAACGTGCAATCTGGACTTTGAATTTTAATAGCATCGTGATTACCGCTTTTTGAGCGCTTTTAACTATATTTTAAAATTGTTTGGAATTCATCTCTGGGGGCTTTAAAATTAAGGGGAATTGATATCTTAGGCACTCTGACACCCTAAACACCTCTCTTCCTCTTTTAAATCCGCCCTACCGCTCCTTAGCCGACACTCGGCGGCGGTGGGCGCCATCTTGAGTGAGGCAGTCGGGGAGAGCGCTCTAGTCGCGCCCCACTCCCACCCTCCTATCTCCCTACGTAATGTGCAAGGCAACCAGACGGCGCAGCGGGCTGGCGCAGCGGGCGCGCCGGATACGCGCCGAAGCCGCGCCTAAGCCAAGCCCGTCTGCGCCCGTCCGCGCCAAGACCGCGCCGGGCGCGGGCCATGCTGCTTTCACTTCCCCTGTACTCAGGTATGACTCTTCCGAGCTGCTGTCTATGCGTCCTACCCCACCTAGTCCTTCCTGTTGTGTGCATTCCTTTTCCGACCACCTTTGGGGCCCTTACATCTGCCGATCGTGTGGTTGGTCATCCTCCAGCCCCGTCAGCCCCATTCCTCCCCCTCCCCCTCTTCCTCGGCATAAGACAACCTCCTTTAATGGTGGCCTCATCAATGCCAGATCCTTAGCGCGACACGGACAAGACATCCATGACCTTATTATAGCAGCCAATCTTGATGCCTTGTTCATCACTGAATCCTGGTTGCATGATGCTTCAAACCCCGATCTTGCCACCGCTCTCCCCCCTGATTACACCATCTTCAGGCGAGATAGACCCATTGGTCGGGGAGGCGGACTGGCTATCATTGTAAAAAAAGCACTCAAGTGCCACACATTTGATCTGGCTTCCTTTAAGGACTGTGAATCCCTGGGATTTGTTATCCAAACCAGTTTCTCCTCCGCCTTTTCAGGAGCACTCGTCTATCGCCCCCCCGGAAATGCCTCTACATTCCTGGATTCCCTTGATGAAACTCTGGCAGCTTTTCTTACCCATTACCCCACCTTCACCCTTTTTGGAGACTTCAATCTTCATTTAGAATCCGATACTGACCCCCACACTCTCAATTTCCGCCACTCTCTTGAGATTTTTGGTCTCTCTCAATTAGTCTTCCATCCTACTCATCGTGCCGGGCACACCTTGGACGGCATTTGCACAAACCTGACTTCCCTTGATGCTTCCATCCCCTTGCCACAAATATGGACAGATCATTGTCTCATTCCCTTCTCCATCAATAACAAAACCTTGCCCCCTCCTCCCATTAAACCCCCCCACACCCCCTTCCCTGTTAATTGGAAGAAGGTAGCTGAGTACATCAAACTCAATCCACAACCGGCTGTACCCCCCCCTTCCATCATGGGTGACGCTTCACTAGATTCCACAAACTTCCACCTGTGGATCGAGAGAGTAATCTCTGCCGATGCAAAATCTGTCATCCAAAAACCCGTCCGAGGAAAAAAGAAACCCAATGCCCCCTGGTATACTCCGGCCCTCGCTGACTGCCACCTCAAGTGTAGGCTCTCGGAGAGAGAATGGAGAAAAACCTACGATCCCACGTCCAGATCTATATACATTCTCCAGAGAAAGCAATATCTCTCCAATATAAAAAAAGCAAAAAAGGCATTCTTCACTCTAGCAATAGACTCAGCTAAACAGAAACAACAAACGATTTTCAATATCGTAAAATCTTTTACTCATCCCAAAGCACTGGCACTTGAAATCCCCCCCTCACAAGCCCTCTGTGATCAAATTGCTGATTTCTTTGAGGAGAAAATTAATAACATCCATAAGGACTTCCCCCCTGCACCTATTCCAACCCAAGAGCCTGACATAACTATTCCCTCACTAAATCAATTCACAGCAGTCTCCCTATCGCAAACGCACAAAGCCATACTAGCCTGCAAATCAGGTGCTCCCACGGACTCCTGCCCCCCAGTCATCTTGCACCACCTTATTGAGTCCGTCAACCCTCTAATCAATGCGATTGTGAACGAATCCCTCGACTCCGGTATTGTTCCTATTGAGTGGAAGAAGGCCACAGTCAAGCCCCTCATGAAAAAGCAAAATAAACCCCCTACTGATTTGTCTAATATGCGCCCAATCTCACTTCTCCCTGCACTAGGCAAAATCACCGAACAACTAGTCCATGAGGAATTAAAGAATTTTGTGGAAAATCAATGTATCCTGCACCCACAGCAATCTGGCTTCCGCTCCGGCCACTCCACAGAGACCGCTTTGATTGAGTTGTCAGACACCATCAAGTTCTTGCAGGATGAGGGCAGGCAGGCTGTCCTCATCCTGCTCGACTTAACCGCGGCCTTCGACACCATCTCACATGCTATTCTAATTAATAGGATGCGTGAGATTGGTGTCTCGGGCTCCGCGCTTGCTTGGATAACTTCATTCTTGTCCAATCGCTCTCAAACTGTCTCCTTAGGCCCCTTTCTTTCTGGTGAACGATCCATCATCTCAGGGGTGCCCCAGGGTTCCATCCTGAGCCCCCTCTTTTTTAATGTATATATGGCCCCCCTTCTCACGCTGATTGAGTCACATGGGATTCTCGTGACATCCTACGCTGACGACACCCAGCTTGTCGTCACTATCGATAAAAGACTTCCGGATGCTGCCATCAGATTCCAAAACTGTCTGTCAGAAGTCTTTTCCTGGCTTAACCTGCATCATTTAAAATGCAACAGCGCCAAAACAGAAATAATTCCCCTAGGTAAAGGCACATTCTTTTCCCCCAAAGACTGGTGGCCTCATAACTCCGAAGCACCACCTAGCGCGGTCGTTTCAGCCCGCAACCTGGGCGTGCAATTTGACGCGTCCCTCAGCTTCGATGAACATGTGCGTATTACCGCAGGGCGCTGTTTCAGTCTGATCAGGCAATTAAAGAAATTTTTTAATTTTTTGCCTATCACAGCCAGGAAATCAGTCGCGGTGGCGCTTATCCTCTCCCGGCTGGATTACTGTAACGGCCTCCTAGCAGGCATCAAGAAATCCTCTCTGAAAAAACTACAAAGTGTCCAACATGCAGCAGCCAGGCTTGTTTTGAAACTCCCCCGTAGATCCTCGGCCTCTGCAGCCCTCAACGCCCTCCATTGGCTGCCCCGCCATAAGAGAATCTTATTCAAGCTCTTAGTCACTGTATTTAAAGCTAACAGGTGCATGGGTCCATCCTACCTGACCAAGCGCTTCCAGCGTTACACTCCAACCCGCTGTTTGAGGTGATCTGGCGCCAATTTCATCTCTGAACCCCGAATAAAATTAAAATCCAAGGGTGAAAAGACCTTTTCTTTTCTGGCGGCTAAGGCTTGGAACCGTCTCCCCCCCAACCTTAGGCACGCTCCCTCAGAAAGCCTATTTAGGAAATCCCTGAAAACTTGGATTTATTCCCAGTCCGACTCCTCAGTGCTCGCAGCTATTTGATCCATGCCCCCCATAGACGACCTTCTGTGTGCTCAGCGCCAAGATGCTCCCTCCGGAGCGAAAGCTAGCGCTTTACAAATGTCAATAAATATCAAAATATCAAATAGTAGGTGCGGGATCCCAGGCTCGTCAGCCCGCTGCTCAAGGGAGCTTAAAGTTACAAAAAGGGGGTGGGGTCGCACACTACTCACACACCGGCGGAAGTTGCCCCTAAGGACTCTGGTCATTGTAGTAGGGTGTTCGCGATGCATCATCTTTCGATCTTGCTATCTTCGCTGTCTTCGCCATCCCTGGACACGTGTTTCCGGTTTTCAACCCTCGTCAGCAGGGATAGGCAGTGTTCTGGGGTCGCCGATGGCTGCCAATATCTGCCAGGTATAGTACCACTCCGGCGCGTAGGTGCGGGATCCCAGGCTCGTCAGCCCGCTGCTCAAGGGAGCTTAAAGTTACAAAAAGGGGGTGGGGTCGCACACTACTCACACACCGGCGGAAGTTGCCCCTAAGGACTCTGGTCATTGTAGTAGAGTGTTCGCGATGCATCATCTTTCGATCTTGCTATCTTCGCTGTCTTCGCCATCCCTGGACACGTGTTTCGGGTTTTCAACCCTCGTCAGCAGGGATAGGCAGTGTTCTGGGGTCGCCGATGGCTGCCAATATCTGCCAGGTATAGTACCACTCCGGCGCGTAGGTGCGGGATCCCAGGCTCGTCAGCCCGCTGCTCAAGGGAGCTTAAAGTTAGAAAAAGGGGGTGGGGTCGCACACTACTCACACACCGGCGGAAGTTGCCCCTAAGAACTCTGGTCATTGTAGTAGAGTGTTCGCGATGCATCATCTTTCGATCTTGCTATCTTCGCTGTCTTCGCCATCCCTGGACACGTGTTTCGGGTTTTCAACCCTCGTCAGCAGGGATAGGCAGTGTTCTGGGGTCGCAGATGGCTGCCAATATCTGCCAGGTATAGTACCACTCCAGCGCGTAGGTGCGGGATCCCAGGCTCGTCAGCCCGCTGCTCAAGGGAGCTTAAAGTTACAAAAAGGGGGTGGGGTCGCACACTACTCACACACCGGCGGAAGTTGCCCCTAAGGACTCTGGTCATTGTAGTAGAGTGTTCGCGATGCATCATCTTTCGATCTTGCTATCTTCGCTGTCTTCGCCATCCCTGGACACGTGTTTCGGGTTTTCAACCCTCGTCAGCAGGGATAGGCAGTTTTCTGGGGTCGCCGATGGCTGCCAATATCTGCCAGGTATAGTACCACTCCGGCGCGTAGGTGCGGGATCCCAGGCTCGTCAGCCCGCTGCTCAAGGGAGCTTAAAGTTACAAAAAGGGGGTGGGGTCGCACACTACTCACACACTGGCGGAAGTTGCCCCTAAGGACTCTGGTCATTGTAGTAGAGTGTTCGCGATGCATCATCTTTCGATCTTGCTATCTTCGCTGTCTTCGCCATCCCTGGACACGTGTTTCGGGTTTTCAACCCTCGTCAGCAGGGATAGGCAGTGTTCTGGGGTCGCCGATGGCTGCCAATATCTGCCAGGTATAGTACCACTCCGGCGCGTAGGTGCGGGATCCCAGGCTCGTCAGCCCGCTGCTCAAGGGAGCTTAAAGTTACAAAAAGGGGGTGGGGTCGCACACTACTCACACACCGGCGGAAGTTGCCCCTAAGGACTCTGGTCATTGTAGTAGAGTGTTCGCGATGCATCATCTTTCGATCTTGCTATCTTCGCTGTCTTCGCCATCCCTGGACACGTGTTTCGGGTTTTCAACCCTCGTCAGCAGGGATAGGCAGTGTTCTTGGGTCGCCGATGGCTGCCAATATCTGCCAGGTATAGTACCACTCCGGCGCGTAGGTGCGGGATCCCAGGCTCGTCAGCCCGCTGCTCAAGGGAGCTTAAAGTTACAAAAAGGGGGTGGGGTTGCACACTACTCACACACCGGCGGAAGTTGCCCCTAAGGACTCTGGTCATTGTAGTAGAGTGTTCGCGATGCATCATCTTTCGATCTTGCTATCTTCGCTGTCTTCGCCATCCCTGGACACGTGTTTCGGGTTTTCAACCCTCGTCAGCAGGGATAGGCAGTGTTCTGGGGTCGCCGATGGCTGCCAATATCTGCCAGGTATAGTACCACTCCGGCGCGTAGGTGCGGGATCCCAGGCTCGTCAGCCCGCTGCTCAAGGGAGCTTAAAGTTACAAAAAGGGGGTGGGGTCGCACACTACTCACACACCGGCGGAAGTTGCCCCTAAGGACTCTGGTCATTGTAGTAGAGTGTTCGCGATGCATCATCTTTCGATCTTGCTATCTTCGCTGTCTTCGCCATCCCTGGACACGTGTTTCGGGTTTTCAACCCTCGTCAGCAGGGATAGGCAGTGTTCTGGGGTCGCCGATGGCTGCCAATATCTGCCAGGTATAGTACCACTCCGGCGCGTAGGTGCGGGATCCCAGGCTCGTCAGCCCGCTGCTCAAGGGAGCTTAAAGTTACAAAAAGGGGGTGGGGTCGCACACTACTCACACACCGGCGGAAGTTGCCCCTAAGGACTCTGGTCATTGTAGTAGAGTGTTCGCGATGCATCATCTTTCGATCTTGCTATCTTCGCTGTCTTCGCCATCCCTGGACACGTGTTTCGGGTTTTCAACCCTCGTCAGCAGGGATAGGCAGTGTTCTGGGGTGGCCGATGGCTGCCAATATCTGCCAGGTATAGTACCACTCCGGCACGTAGGTGCGGGATCCCAGGCTCGTCAGCCAGCTGCTCAAGGGAGCTTAAAGTTACAAAAAGGGGGTGGGGTCGCACACTACTCACACACCGGCGGAAGTTGCCCCTAAGGACTCTGGTCATTGTAGTAGAGTGTTCGCGATGCATCATCTTTCGATCTTGCTATCTTCACTGTCTTCGCCATCCCTGGACACGTGTTTCGGGTTTTCAACCCTCGTCAGCAGGGATAGGCAGTGTTCTGGGGTCGCCGATGGCTGCCAATATCTGCCAGGTATAGTACCACTCCGGCGCGTAGGTGCGGGATCCCAGGCTCGTCAGCCCGCTGCTCAAGGGAGCTTACAGTTACAAAAAGGGGGTGGGGTCGCACACTACTCACACACCGGCAGAAGTTGCCCCTAAGGACTCTGGTCATTGTAGTAGAGTGTTCGCGATGCATCATCTTTCGATCTTGCTATCTTCGCTGTCTTCGCCATCCCTGGACACGTGTTTCGGGTTTTCAACCCTCGTCAGCAGGGATAGGCAGTGTTCTTGGGTCGCCGATGGCTGCCAATATCTGCCAGGTCTAGTACCACTCCGGCGCGTAGGTGCGGGATCCCAGGCTCGTCAGCCCGCTGCTCAAGGGAGCTTAAAGTTACAAAAAGGGGGTGGGGTCGCACACTACTCACACACCGGCGGAAGTTGCCCCTAAGGACTCTGGTCATTGTAGTAGAGTGTTCGCGATGCATCATCTTTCGATCTTGCTATCTTCGCTGTCTTCGCCATCCCTGGACACGTGTTTCGGGTTTTCAACCCTCGTCAGCGGGGATAGGAAGTGTTCTGGGGTCGCCGATGGCTGCCAATATCTGCCAGGTATAGTACCACTCCGGCGCGTAGGTGCGGGATCCCAGGCTCGTCAGCCCGCTGCTCAAGGGAGCCTAAAGTTACAAAAAGGGGGTGGGGTCGCACACTACTCACACACCGGCGGAAGTTGCCCCTAAGGACTCTGGTCATTGTAGTAGAGTGTTCGCGATGCATCATCTTTCGATCTTGCTATCTTCGCTGTCTTCGCCATCCCTGGACACGTGTTTCAGGTTTTCAACCCTCGTCAGCAGGGATAGGCAGTGTTCTGGGGTCGCCGATGGCTGCCAATATCTGCCAGGTATAGTACCACTCCGGCGCGTAGGTGCGGGATCCCAGGCTTGTCAGCCCGCTGCTCAAGGGAGCTTAAAGTTACAAAAAGGGGGTGGGGTCGCACACTACTCACACACCGGCGGAAGTTGCCCCTAAGGACTCTGGTCATTGTAGTAGAGTGTTCGCGATGCATCATCTTTCGATCTTGCTATCTTCGCTGTCTTCGCCATCCCTGGACACGTGTTTCGGGTTTTCAACCCTCGTCAGCAGGGATAGGCAGTGTTCTGGGGTCGCCGATGGCTGCCAATATCTGCCAGGTATAGTACCACTCCAGCGCGTAGGTGCGGGATCCCAGGCTCGTCAGCCCGCTGCTCAAGGGAGCTTAAAGTTACAAAAAGGGGGTGGGGTCGCACACTACTCACACACCGGCGGAAGTTGCCCCTAAGGACTCTGGTCATTGTAGTAGAGTGTTCGCGATGCATCATCTTTCGATCTTGCTATCTTCGCTGTCTTCGCCATCCCTGGACACGTGTTTCGGGTTTTCAACCCTCGTCAGCAGGGATAGGCAGTTTTCTGGGGTCGCCGATGGCTGCCAATATCTGCCAGGTATAGTACCACTCCGGCGCGTAGGTGCGGGATCCCAGGCTCGTCAGCCCGCTGCTCAAGGGAGCTTAAAGTTACAAAAAGGGGGTGGGGTCGCACACTACTCACACACCGGCGGAAGTTGCCCCTAAGGACTCTGGTCATTGTAGTAGAGTGTTCGCGATGCATCATCTTTCGATCTTGCTATCTTCGCTGTCTTCGCCATCCCTGGACACGTGTTTCGGGTTTTCAACCCTTGTCAGCAGGGATAGGCAGTGTTCTGGGGTCGCCGATGGCTGCCAATATCTGCCAGGTATAGTACCACTCCGGCACGTAGGTGCGGGATCCCAGGCTTGTCAGCCCGCTGCTCAAGGGAGCTTAAAGTTACAAAAAGGGGGTGGGGTCGCACACTACTCACACACCGGCGGAAGTTGCCCCTAAAGACTCTGGTCATTGTAGTAGAGTGTTCGTGATGCATCATCTTTCGATTATGCTATCTTCGCTGTCTTCGCCATCCCCGGACACGTGTTTCAGGTTTTCAACCCTCGTCAGCAGGGATAGGCAGTGTTCTGGGGTCGCCGATGGCTGCCAATATCTGCCAGGTATAGTACCACTCCGGCGCGTATGTGCGGGATCCCAGGCTCGTCAGATGATGCATCGCGAACACTCTACTATAATGACCAGAGTCCTTAGGGGCAACTTCCGCCGGTGTGTGAGTAGTGCGCGACCCCACCCCCTTTTTGTAACTTTAAGCTCCCTTGAGCAGCGGGCTGACGAGCCTGGGATCCCGCACCTACGCGCCGGAGTGGTACTATACCTGGCAGATATTGGCAGCCATTGGCGACCCCAGAACACTGCCTATCCCTGCTGACGAGGGTTGAAAACCCGAAACACGTGTCCAGGGATGGCGAAGACAGCGAAGATAGCAAGATCGAAAGATGATGCATCGCGAACACTCTACTACAATGACCAGAGTCCTTAGGGGCAACTTCCGCCGGTGTGTGAGTAGTGTGCGACCCCACCCCCTTTTTGTAACTTTAAGCTCCCTTGAGCAGCGGGCTGACGAGCCTGGGATCCCGCACCTACGCGCCGGAGTGGTACTATACCTGGCAGATATTGGCAGCCTTCGGCGACCCCAGAACTCTGCCTATCCCTGCTGA
This sequence comes from Lissotriton vulgaris, assembly GCF_964263255.1. NCBI lineage: Eukaryota > Metazoa > Chordata > Amphibia > Caudata > Salamandridae > Lissotriton > Lissotriton vulgaris. The sequence continues at coordinate 1,551,495,694 of NC_141696.1, read as the reverse complement.
CGAGGGTTGAAAACCCGAAACACGTGTCCAGGGATGGCGAAGACAGCGAAGATAGCAAGATCGAAAGATGATGCATCGCGAACACTCTACTACAATGGCCAGAGTCCTTAGGGGCAACTTCCGCCGGTGTGTGAGTAGTGTGCGACCCCACCCCCTTTTTGTAACTTTAAGCTCCCTTGAGCAGCAGGCTGACGAGCCTGGGATCCCGCACCTACGCGCCGGAGTGGTACTATACCTGGCAGATATTGGCAGCCTTCGGCGACCCCAGAACGCTGCCTATCCCTGCTGACGAGGGTTGAAAACCCGAAACACGTGTCCAGGGATGGCGAAGACAGCGAAGATAGCAAGATCGAAAGATGATGCATCGCAAACACTCTACTACAATGACCAGAGTCCTTAGGGGCAACTTCCGCCGGTGTGTGAGTAGTGTGCGACCCCACCCCCTTTTTGTAACTTTAAGCTCCCCTAATCTATATGTAGCCGGGTCCAGGGGAGGATCTCAGGAAGCTTGCTGATCCACTGCTCTGGAGCATGCATCACAAACCACAGGAAGGGAAAAATCCAAGGCAAACTGCTGTCCCTGCCATACACGTCCATTCTCTGACTTAGCAGGGCGACAGTCTTGTTAATGGATAAAGGGCCTGCAGAATGTTCCTTGTTAGACTGAAAAAACAGGTACCTGCATGGCAAATGCTTTCTTTTATGCCCTACACTGAATAACTAAGAAAAGATTTTTTTTAAACGCTTTGAGTAGGTTGGAAAACCAAACGCCCTTAATCTGTGGAGATTGACTCATCTCAGATTTATAATGACTTTACAAGAACTTGGGTGAGAAGGAAGGTGATTTCATTGCACTTTTGGATATAGGGGACAATGAACACTGCTAAAGGGACTGTGCGTCAGATGGAAACCTGCGGGACGAGTTTCTCATTCAACAATCCCTTTTTAAATAAATCCTCTAAATGGAAAAAACTGTTCACATGTAATTTTCTTTGTCCACAAAACTGAATTTATCAAAACGCCATCATGATGAATACCTTTGCTGCCATGAACCTGTGACAGGAATGCAGGGAGGAGGCTTGCCCGTCTAGCCCACTCTTCTTTGAAGAGTTTGAAAAGGCTCTTCTCATACAAGGCACACAAAGGACAGCAGATAACAAGGACGGCTGTTGGATTCATTATCCACATGTACAACAAAGTTCTTGCAGTAAGTTTATTTAACTGTCTACTAGTACAGATGGGAAAAAACACAAAGAGCTGGAGTTTAATGCAGATCAACCCTTCTCTTAAATCGCCTGGTGGAATACTCCCACACTCTAAACACTCAGCAGCACACATTCCGCCTTCCAATAAGCCTTTTCGGGCGTGCCCCATTCACACAGCAATCCTTGACACAAAGATCCAGCATCGACGTAAATATATTTTACATACCTACGTAAGTGTAAAGTTTCAACAGGCATCTCACACATTCGTAAATAGGAATGTTCCATGATAAAGCAGGCTTTTATGTTGCTTTTTTCATTTACAGTATTCTCCTAAATCAAAGAACTACTCTTTATTGAGAGTAAATGTGTAACCTTGCTTGAGTACTCTTTTCTGTGGTAAATGTTGTGCATCTTGTTCCATTTAGGCCTATCCTGAATGGTGCTTTAGAATCTGTGTAGAGTCTGGCTATTCTTTTTTAAGTGTGGCAGTGAAAGACCCGTACTTACCAATTTGCTCTGAAATATCTGCCTGTTGACCAGACCAAAAGTCTGTGAAATGTCCCGAAAAGCTTCATATAACCTCTTTGACGCGACGGAATTTGACATGTGCGTAGTTTGGACGGCCCCGGGCTGTCCGATGCACACCGCCACCATAGCGTCGGACGGCCTCTGGCCGTCCGACGCATCGGAGAGGTTTAGGGTAATTATCTGTAAGTGGGAACCTCATAGACAGAATGTTGGAGACTGAAGATCTGGTCTTTTTGCCAGTAGACCACCTCTGAAACTGCCTTGTATTAACTTTAAAAGGTGTTTTCTTCTGTCAATTCATTCATATGATCAAAAATATTTGTGCTTTATTTTTCAAATATATCAATTAATCTGATTGGCCTGTTTGAGCTTGGCATTGAGATCTTACCTTTGAATATATGATTATACCACGATTTCAATTACCACGCATGGCTTTACCACGCGAATTTTACATCGCAAGTGGCTTTACCACGCTGGTATTTACAACGTAGGATTTTACTACGCGTAGAAACGTCTTACCTGCACGTCTTTCTCTACGAGCCCTTACTTCCATCCTCCATGGAAACAAGCGTCAAAACACGTATACCAAAATAAAAAAAGGACTGCTTTTTTGACGTACACGGCACGTCTTTGGGGGCGGCACTTTCCTTTTTCTTCGGTGGTACTGAAGTTCGTTTTTTTAAATTTAAGTAATCTGCTCCTTTGTTTGTTTTTTGGGGGGGAGACCCCCCCAGCCTCCCTCCGAGCCCCCACCCAACGCAGAACGACTTGAAGGAATACCACGTCTCCCCCCCCAGCCCGTGGTAAAGACGTCGTGGAAGGCACCGTCGTTGTAAAGAAGTTTGCGTGGTAAGTGTCACGTGGTAAAGGTTATTAGTGGTAATGCCTTCGTGGTAAATGATGTTTCCCCTTACCTTTCATCTTTAGAAGTTTGACCAAGCTTGTTTCCCACAGCTCGGGAAAGCCTACTATACTTTATCGGGGTAACTAGCCTGCCAGGATGATTGAATGTGCATCCTAAGGTCTGTGATGTTCAGTGCCATGGCTATCATTGTAGAACTTTGTTTGACAATATGCCTCCTATTAGTAGGCTAGTATAGTTGACCTAATATTATTTTGCAAGTACCTTGTCCTCGATAAAGATACCTTTGCTGCTTTTCACATTGAGTTTTAGTAGTTTGAGGTAACTTTTTGTGCCCTATTGCAATGTTATTGATGATTTCAATGTAATGTTGCTTTAAGTCATAATGGAGCTCTGATTTCGTTCTTTTTTTTTTTGCTTCATTATCATCAATCGGTGTCGATTTTCTACTTTTCGTTTTATAGATTGTTGGCGGGAATTTGACGTAATGGCCATGGCACAACGGTTTCTAAGGGTTCCTCAAAAGCTTGAATAAAATGTGATTGATCCTCAAAACTCCTCCACTGTCGCTTGATCGATTTGAAGATATTGAAAGATGAAGAATGAGAGTTGCTTTATGTTGACTATTCCCTAAAGTATCCTCCTTTTGATTCATGAGTTCCAATTCTGCATTAGGATATGATACAACAGCTGTGTGTTTTATGTTGAGCAGAAAATTCAAACTTTGTGGAGTATGATCACTCTGTGGTGTCACTATTACCACCTGGTGTTTGTGTTGGTAGAGTTGTGCAAACATTTGGAATCGATTTCAGATTGAGCTATTGCCGAGTTGACAGTAAGTATCAGGGTTAAGTTTGGTGGAACAGTGCTCGGTGCTGTTAACTTGTTTTGAATGAAAAACTGTTCCATGCTAGCATTCTCTTTGTCTTTTCTAGGAAAGCCTTGGGTGATAATTGGAGCGCCCTGTTGGGATGGTAATGTCCCTTGCAGGGTGTACAGATGTGTTTTCTTACTCTACGTCCCCAAATAAGAGTATCTGGTATCCATGTTTTCATATTTGCTGTGGTTTCCCTCTAAACTAGTGTGTGCAGATGACTAGGCCTGCCCCTTGACATGAAAAAGGTCCTGGACCTGTCCTGTGACCTAGATGGGTGCTCCCTCCAAGCAAGCCATCATTTCACTGATCGTGGACTACTGTTGTTTGTCTAGAATATATAGCTGGAGGTGCAGCGTACCATGTACCTCTAGTCAGTGGTTGCGACGCAACCTCTCTGTGTCACTGGAGCAAGTGTATGTTGTGCATGTTTGTAAATGTGGCCTCTCTGGTACATGTATTGTGTGTCTGAGTGAAACAGAGTAATGGAGGTGTGTGGGATGCTGGAATCCATTATGGATGGCGCTGGCCTGGCTTTGTGCACACAATGGAGGTGAGCTTGCTTTCCCAAACATTGAAAGCGTATTGCTGACATTCCTGAGCTGAGGAGACCTAGACACTTAAATAGCAAGAGAGGAGATAAAGTGTTTTTAAAAGTTCTACTTCACTGGGAGGAACGGATTTGTCTTCTGTGAGCACTGCCATTTGTAAATGGTAGCGGTGAAGAATTGGAGAGCAGACTCTGTTGTTCAAAGTGAACAGGGCCCCTTAGGTAACCCAGCCTTTTCTTTTTTTCTGTCCCTGGATCACTTTTCACTGTGGCTGATGATAGCCAGGTTCAGAAAGCTCACTCCTTTATGCCTCTATTGTGGGCGTTTTAGGCTGTAGACTACTTTCCTGTGAAGAGCATCGCTCTGCACTAAGGCTGTGTCGGGGGAGAACCATGCCAGCAAGATTCTTAAAGTGCAGATATTAGAACAACACCTGTCTGCTTTAATGTATAAAGGTGGGAGCCACAAACCCACTTGTTGCTCTATTTCCAGGTTCTCTATGACCAAGGAAGGGTGTGCTCTGCCGGGTGCGTAATGGAATGATGTATAACCAGAGCTCTGGTCTGCCTGACTGGCAGCTTCCTAGGTGTGTGAGGACATCACCTGAAGTCTTGCCTTGCTGGAAGAAGCTGCCCATGTGACATGAAGTGCATATATGCCAACCTACCTGCTGAGTGAAAGAGCTTGCTTACTCTGCAGGAGGGGTGTTTTTCCAGGAAGAGCCAGAAGCAGTGAGGCCCAGCTGCTGGTAGGGGTCTGTAAGAGGAAGTTAAATGGAGAAGAGCAACTGCATGCTCTAGGTTTTGGTGGGTATTAGACACTCCTAAGTGGGGGTTCAATGTTACGCTGCTGTGACAGAAAAGTGTGCCCATGGCTGACCAGACCACTATGACCGATGACGTGGGCCCATGGCTGACCACACCACTGTGACCAGGGAAGTTTACCCATGGCTGACTCTGCTGCTAGGGCGAAGAAAAAGGCAACTACTTTTTGTTGTATGTTGCTACTTTTAGGTAAGTAGATTTCCAAGTTCTTGGATTGAATAATGCCTGCAAATGTAAGATGGGATAAGCAGATTTTAGTTGTTGCCTTTGGGGCTGGCTGTTGATCGGAGGCAGTGTTTTGATTTATAGTAAATCATGTACTAGTGCTTGTTGTTTGATCCCTCAGATTTCTTTGTTGATCTGCGGCCTATGTACCGTCTTGGGTTGATCCATCTTCTACAATGAATCTTTCTCTTGTTCTTCTACATTTGAATGCTGTTCTTTTGATCAGTTTCTGTGATTTCTTGAAATTCTGACCTCATCAAGTTAGCAATCTGGTTCGGTTGTATTGCTATGCTTGATCTACCTAGCTTTACAGTTCCTCACCCATTGCTAGTGTATTAGTTTCAATTCGGTTTCCTTCTTTTTAGGCTATTGTGAACAAGCCGTAGTTGCTTATTACTATTTTCAGGAGGTGTTCTGTGTTCGATGTAAGCTGTTGGATAAATGTCTTATTGCAGTTCTCGTCCTGGTTTTGAGTTTTTATCCAATAGCTCAAGATTCAATTTCTTACTTTCATACTTTTTCAGTGAGGAGATGGTTCAGAGTTTTGTGTACCATTGCCTTTACAACAATGCTTTTGCTCTTCCTTGTTAGTTTTTAGAGGACTATTTTCATGCACCAGATATCCCCCTCTGCTCTGCGTTAACCTCACCGGTCTGTGTTGTACTATGCTGCCTTGTCCTGCCTTATTTCTTTTTCAGTTTTTTCCAGAAGAAGAGCGTTTTTCTCTACCTGGTATCCACCTGGATAGTATCTGGTTAGCATCCTGATATTTTTTTCTAGATTGTTCTACAATCACAGTGTTTGGTTTTCTAGAACCCCTGGCACTAAAGGCTCAGTCTATTGGCCCCCTAATCAGAAAACAAGGTGGACTGCTCCCACCTTGTAACAAATTGGGTTATTAGTTGCAAAGTATAAAATCCTCCAAAAGTAATCTGTACGCAATTGTCCTATTACTGGGTACCAACTACCCTGTTGTAGCACTCACCTCTCCCGGGCTATCAAAGCAGCTCAGTCCAAGGCCAACCCGGTGGAGGTGCTGATAGGCAATCAATCCCAATTCACTGGAGCGAAACAACAAAACTCAATAAATCAATGTCTATTCAGCGCTTTATCTTTTGAAAAGGGAATGTACTTTTATTACACACCTCTACTACTGAATACTTCACATGAAATTACGAATACATACACTCAGGTAGATGGAAATTCTTTCGGTGATACCCTCATATCACATTACACCCCTAGACGGCCCTGAACCACATAATCACAATATCCCCTTTGTTTACCAGATGCAATATCACCATATATGGGGGTGTCATGCTAGATAAAACCGGCCTACTGGCTTTATCAAGGGTTGTCACATTAATAATAACCATGTTATATTTTGTCAAGTAACTCATTATACGGGGTGTCCATGTATATGTGATGCAGGCCTACTGACTTTGTCGTCATGTCAGCACATTAAAAGAAACAGCCTCAGGTCGCCATCACAGGACACCATCATTTAAATCACTGGAAACAGGGCTGCCAATAATAAGCATTTCATTATAATCGTAAATGTTAACTGTTCCATGACCATATTGTCAATAAAGCATTTTAATTGAACACAACGTATGTGTCTGAGTCATTCTTCACAATCTCCAGGCCACAAAAGGCAGCCGTGGGGCCAATCTTAAGGCGTCACCGCACTCCCAAATTTGAGTATGCAGCTCAGAGCCCTTTAGATCCAAATGAAACCTCTTCTGAGGGCATGCCTTTAGCTCCATGTGAGACTTATGGCAAGTTGTTGTAAACATTTTCTGGGAGCTGCTGTGTTCCTTGCACTCTCCCAGAAATATCAGGCACATATTGGTTGTGCTTCTGTGTTTCCAGGGGCACCACAAGAAAAGACAAATGAGCAAACAAAAGCCCTGCGTGGCGGCTTTATTGGGTGCCCAGGCCTGGTCCTTAAATAATATATGGGCAGCTTTGTTTTTTTCCCTTCTATGTGGCCTCGTGTCACATGTCTATTGTTTAAATATTTCTTGCTAGTTGTCCCAGTTCCACCCGGGAAACCCACAACTATCTTGGGTTGTGGTAGGAGTTCCAGTGCCCAGCTGTCTCACCAGCCCTCAGTGCACACCACCTCTCTCTGGGCACCACACAGTAGCCTATGAAATATCTTTCTTAACCCCACCGTGCTGGACCATTCTTTTATTGGCTCCCACCCACAGAAAGAGCATTGCAGCATCCCCGGACAACGAACAGTGTGAGCAGAGTAGTGTGAGGCTGGCAAACCCGCCTCCTCAAACATGTGCATGAGGGAGCGGCAACATAGCTGACATTCGTATCACTTCTCTTTATAATAATAATAAAGAAATGTATAAAGCGCATGGTTAGGCCATCTCGGCATGTCCGCGCGCTGAGTGAGAGGGAGGTGACAGTTGACCGCATCTGATGTCCACTTAGTGCCAACCGGAGAACAGATAGGTTTTGAGCGTCCTTCTAAATTTAACTTCAGAGCTCTCCATCCTGAGTTTTAGAGGGAGCTTGTTCCAGTTCTGTGCTGCCAGGAGCCTCTAGGAACAGCCCCCCATTCTGGCCTTCTTTACCTTTGGGATTTCCAGCAGCCTGGGCCCACTGGATCTAAGAGACCTCCCTGGTACATACCTGGTGACCAAGTCACTCAGATATGAAGGGCCACGGTTCTGGGAAATACGGTGACAGGTGCCTAATATCTTAAACATAACTCTTTCCTTAACTGGGGGGCAGTGCAGTGAGTCAAGGGCTTTTTTTGAAGCCGCCCTCCTATGCTGCATGAGTACCAGCCGTGCGGCAGTATTCTGCAAGACCTGTAATCTCCCCAAACCTTTTGCCGTGGCCCCAAGATAGAGTATGTTGCCATAGTCTAGGCGAGATGTGATAAGAGCATGCTCCATCGTCTTCCTAGCCCCTATTGGGAGGAGATCCAACGTTTTACGTAGATTTTTTAGGACTCCAAAACATTTCCTAACTACCCGTCTAATATGTCCATCATAGGAGAGAGTGGAGTCCACCCAGATCTCCAGATTTTTCACCTCGGTGCAAGGTATGGGGGTAGGGCCCAAACTCGGAGGCCACCACGCCGATGTCCAGCTCGATGTATCACCTCCCACCACAAGCACCTCTATCTTGCTGCCATTTAATTTCAGGCAGTTCTTATACATCCAGGAGGCAAGCTCCTGCATGCAAGCCCTGAAATTAGAGGCTGCTACCTCCGGTGTTTGGGATAGGGAGATCAACAGCTGGGTGTCGTCAGCATAAGAGACAACCTCAACTCCAAAACCTTGTACTATCTCCGCCAAAGGAGACATGTATAGGTTAAACAAGGTAGGACTAAGGACAGAACCCTGAGGCACTCCCTTCTCCAATTTAATGTCATTGGAGTAATGTACACCCTGTCTGACCTCAAAGCTGCGATCCACTAGGAAGGATTTCAGCCACTTCAGGGCCGGGCCCGCGACACCTCCCTTATTCAGACACTGCAGCAAGGTGTAATGTGCTACAGTGTCGAAGGCGGCACTGAGGTCTAACACGATCAGAGCCATGGTGTGCCCAGCATCTGCCCCCTGTCTAATGTTTTCCGTGGCACGTAGTAGAGCAGTGTCCATAGAATAACCTGCCCAAAATCCCGATTGCGACGGATGTAGGAGACTCGCGTCTTCCAAATTTCTCTTGACTGATGTTCGGCTTCTTCTTGACTGGGAGAACAATGGCTCATTTCAAGTTCCCTGGCAGCGTGTGTAGCCTGAAAGAGACGTCTAACACATGCCTAATGAACGGCTCAAGAGTGTCCAAACTCTCGCCTATCACCTTAGGTGGGGCAAGAACTCTGGGAGAGCTAGATTTAACACTGAGGCAGATACTCCTAAAAGTCTCAGGAGAGGGAACAATGAAGTTGTTCAGTCTCAGCCCTGTCTTAATTCCTCCCATCTGTTCTTCAAATTCAGCGCCTCTCATTACAGTCCCTGCGAAGGATGAGTGAATTTCCTTCACCTTCTCCAAGAAGTAATTCGCAACCTGATTGCAGTCCTCAGCAGAGCCCCTGCTTGGCACAGCCATAGCAGCCAGGGAGGAGATTTCCTTATATATTTAACATGTTTGGGACATGATTGCATGTCCCAAAGAATAACGTCCCCAAGATGTTGTGCTCAGTCCTGGGGGATGGCGCCCATGAGCAAAATGTTTGACTTGGCTCCTGATGCTCCTTGCCTGCTGGAGGGATCATCTTGCGTAGTCAGCAGAACATCTTCCTGGCTGCATGCCCCAGCCACCAGAGCCTCCTGGCTGCCTTGCAGGGCACATTTGTGGGGTACTGGAGTCTTGTTTTTTTCTCCTACTGGTGGTCAGCTTGAGTGAAAGTCCTTAAGTCCATCTTTGCAGGGCATTAGATGGCTTTTCCTATCAGCTGGGCATTCTTTCTGCTGTTGGTCCCCTCCAGGTCCAGGGTCTTCACAATTGTCTCTCCTTATTTCAGGATATTTTCAAGTGGTGGTGGAAGTTTTAGAGGCCAGTCAACCCTGGCCAATCTTATAAAGCTACATCCTCCCTCCTTTGCTGTCCCTACCCTCCTGCACAGCTTTTTGAGACAACCGAAAATTGCAACTTTACGATTTCTGTGATAACTCCTGTGAGGTCCTCAGCTCTGCCCATAGATGATATCACTGCTTGATTCCTTCGCACCAAAACATCAGAGGTGAGCCCCTCCTGTGTTGGCTCCAGTGGTCTCGCCCCCTCCTCTGTTCTAGTGGGCCTGTGCTATTCCAGCCCAGGTGCAGTGTGACAAGCTAATTAACCAGCTGTTGATCACCTCTCCATCCCTTTCTTTCCCAGAAACTGAGTCAGTCGCTCATAATTGCTGTTTTTGAGTGGCGAGGCCCTTGTTCCATCTGCTGTTAACTTGCCCCAGTACGGAGGGCAGGGGGGAGGGTTGAAGAAGGGAAGGTTCAGGGAGGTAACCTCAAGGGGATAAAGAATTTCTGGATACTGATCATGGACTGGAACTTAGAAATATGATAAGTCCAGAAGTCATTTAAATGGTGGATGTGAGGTATTGTGAACTGAAACTACAAACTTGGTGTGCAGATTTGATACCTCGTGGACTTTGTAGGATTACATGGGACGAAATCTTACTTAAGGGCAGGTTTTGCCTATATGTTTAAAACAGCAAAAGCACTAAAGATTTTCCAATAAGCGCCACAGACCGACACTATGAAGGCCTACTCCTAGTTAAAGACATACTCCAGATCAGTACCAACCCTTGCAGAGTCCCGTCTGCGACTGGTTACTTGTGTGGACATACCATACTTCGCATGATGATAGTCTCACATACCCAGCCGGCACATGTGTTCACATGTGACCAGCCAAAAGCCTCTTACACTAGCTGAGCAAAAGGGGCATATCTTACAACACACACGCTGGTGGTATAAATGGTCAGTCCAATTACCATGAATTCTCTGTGAGGGAGACACAAGTACTGAGACTTATCGCATTAAAACAACATGGGTAGTCGGAAGCAAAAAATGCAGGTGGACTAAATAGGCGGAACTCGTTTGCTACACACTCCACAACCCACTGAGAAATATTTGAGTGAGTTCTATTTCAGGTAACGATCAGTTGCATGAGACATTACATGGACAGTTAGTGGAACACCAATCATAAATAACCCTGGGCGTGGTTCGCGAAGCAGCGCTACGTGGAGCTACGCAAAGTGCACTTTGTGAGCTACACGTAGCACTACGCCCACTGCGTAGTACACTGTTCGCGATGATTGCACAGTGCCGGATGCTTGTCCGCACTGTACAATCATTGAAAACGGCATCTTGCACAGTGCGAGCTGTGTTTTACTGCCGCTCGAGAAGATTTTTACTCGAGCGGCAGCTTTCTCAACGCGGACTGGTAGTTTCTCATCGCGAGCATACGCGACCACTTGCAATGAGAAACCTGACCTCCCCGCCTTGAGAATCTCGCTGGGAGGTTTATTTTCCACGCTCGCGATTTGCAACTTGATGTCATTTTGCTTGCTCGCAGTCGCCAACTTGACGTTGAGGACCGCGAGCAAGCAAAAAATGACCGCTGCACTACGCTACGCGTGTTTCCACTGTGCTACGTGCAGTTTGCGTAGTTCGAAGTAGCGCAAACTACACAAGCGTAGCATAGTGCTTTGCCCAGGGTTAATCATAAATAACACACTCAAGAACACTAGAAAATGAAATGCCTTACAAATTATTTTAAAATTAAACCCCTAATATGGTGCACATGATATGCATTTTAACCACAGTAAACACAAATAAAAAGGCAGCAGAGTTTAACAAAAGCGTAAACAGTAGATAGTACTCCAACATAATTGCTGCATGTTGCATTGCAATCTTACCTTCATTCTGCTACTTCCATTAGCTATGCCAGTTTTAGCATATTATCAACTAAAAGCCTGTTTCAAGATTCAGAGATGGTTCACAAACACTTACCTGTTAGAGCATGGGCACTCACAAACTTTCTCTCGGGGCCAACTTTACCGTGTGGTTTGTGGCCGAGGGCCGCACTGGTGGGGGCGGAGTCAGAGGGGGAGGGGGTGGGGCTAAAGCAACAAAAAGAATTTGACCATGAGGTTGAACACAGGTCCCTGCAGCAGACGCCTTCGTCCACTGAGCCACCAGACCCGGCATACACACATCTCCCTCTGACTCCCTCCCTCTGACTCCCTCCCTCTGACTCCCTCCCTCTGTCTCCCTCCCTCTGTCTCCCTCCCTCTGTCTCCCTCCCTCTGTCTCCCTCCCTCTCTCTCTGTCTCCCTCTCAGTCTCTCTCTCTGTCCCTCTGTCTCCCTTCCTCTTCCTCCCTCTACTTCCCTTCCTCCCTCTGTCACCCTCTGTCTCTCTCCCTCTGTCTCCCACCCTCTCCCTCTGTCTCCCCCTGACTGCCTCTCTCTGTCTCCCTCTTTGTCCCCCTCCCTCTGTCAACCTCTGTCTCCCTCCCTCTCCCTCTGTCTCCCTCTCCCTCACTCTGTCATCTCACCCCCTGTGTGTGTCAGCCCTCAGCCCGGGCTGAGACAGCTTCCCGGCGCACACACACACAGCCGCACCAAGTACTTCACAAGTCTCAAAAGACCATTTACATGTTAATAAAGCTTTGTTGTATTTCACCGCTTAGCGCCCCTGCTTCTCCACGTTGACAATCACTGGAATCCCTCGGCCTCCACAGAGCAGAGTCTCAGAGACGGGCTGTTGCAACCCGCAGTGTTTGCTAACACTATTTAAAAAATGTTTTAAAACACAGGTAGGATGTCTGCAAGGTCCGCTGGCCATCAAGGAAGGTTTGCAGGGCAGATGGAGGCCCGCGGGCCGTACTATGAGTACCTGTGTGTTAGAGCAATAAGGCTTCTGTTCATTTTATTAGCAAGCCTGCTATTCTTGCCCCACAAGGGCAACTGAAAAGCACAGCCGGCAAAGGCCAATTGCCTTTCTCAGTAGCCTTCATTGAGAGTCAGTGATGAGATTGTGCATGGCTTGTTCAGCTGCCCTCTGGAGTGGAGGTGACCTCTTCTCTTAGCAAGCTGTGTCTAACTTTTATAAGATTATTCAGTAGTTGTTGAAAACTTTCAGAACAATTAACAGATAGGGGCACAATGCAATTCGTATTCCTTAAAAATTATATCTGAAAGAAACAGGTTAGTATTAGATTCCTTAACTTAGAATATCCCCAGGCGTCAGACTGGATACGGAAAAGTTTGCGTAGCCGTACCCCTGCGCGTCGGTAGGTGTCGTTTGCGGCTCCTCGTCCGTCGTTGGCACCGGGATGACGTTTTAGGGGTACTTAGACGCCGCCCTCGCGCGCTGACATCAGTTCTTCTTTTTCCCTCGCCAGCAAGCGCAGGTCCGGAGAAAGTGGTACCCTTTAGTAAATTTTTGACTACACTTTTGGATCTTTTCAATCTGCTTTTCGAGTCGCGTCGACTGCAGCCGACTGATGTCGGTTACCGACCCCCATCGCCGGTGCCTTTATTGCCTTGGGGCCGGCCTTGACGTCGAAGGCTAGGCGGGAGCGGTCCTACAAACGCCTCTAGCTACGGCAGTCGGCCCCGTGCCGTTCGAGGTCCCGGTCCAGAAGGAGGTCGAGGGACCGGTCGCGGGGCCAGAGTCGTCATAGCTCTGGGAGTCAACATCATTCCTCAGGCTCCAAGTCCTCAGGTAAGAGGCACAAGAAGTCGAAGAGGTGACATCACTCTTCTGACTCCCCCCGACGCTTGCCCGATGCGGCCGGGGGTTCGGGCGACAGCGCCCACGCGGCTCTGCCGAAGCCGCAGGCGTCGCGGCCTGCTTCATAACCGCCGGTCCCTGGGCAGAGCACGGCACTAGAGGAGATTGAGGCCTTCCTCATGGCCATGAGGTCGCTCACTCCTCCGTCGGGTTCCACCACGCCTTCGGGCCCAGCTGCCCCGACTGGGTCCCCAAGCAGGCCGGGTGCTTTGGCCCTGCGACATGGGGTGCTTCGGCCCTGGTGCCGACGGTGACTTCGGTCCCAGCGCCCCAGGGCCCCGCCAGATCCGGATCCGGGTCGTCGCCGGTCGACCTTACGACCTCGCCAGCGCCGACCCCCAGGGTGTCGCCCCAGCGCCGTCCCAGGACGCCACCGTCCCTGGTCCTACCCTCGATTCGGGTCCGGCGCGGAGATTTTTACTTCTATGACCCGGCCCCATCCTTTGACCTTGAGTATCAGGAGATGGGTGGCGAGGAGGATTGGGAGGGGTTTGAGGACCCTCCGGCACGTGAGTGCCAGCCTTACCAGGACTGGGCAGGTGAGCTTGGGGATGCCAGTGGTCTGGACTCTTCGCCAGACACTGGTTTTGTCTCCCGCCTACCGTGGCTACGGAGGAGGGGGCTGCCAATAGTGTGGTGTTGATGCGGGCCTTATCCCTTGAACTCTCCGTCGCGGCCGTGAGGTCTAACCTCCTCACTGAGGTCCTTAAACCGCAGGCAAGCTCCTCAGAGCCTCTGCTGCCATTTAATGAGGCCTTATCTGATGTTCTTCTGGGCACCTGGTCCAGGCCCGCTACAGGTCCGCCTGTAGATAGGAACGTGGCCAGACGCCACTGCCCGGGTCGGGGCGACCCTTGCTTCCTGCCCACCTACCCCACCCCCGAGAGCCTGGTCATCCAGGCCTCTTACTCCCAGACCGCATTCCCGACGGCTCCCCCGATCGGGAATCCAAGAGGTACGAACAGTATGGAAAGAAAATTTTCTCCTCCCTGAGTTTGGGGTGGCGGTCAGTTAACACAGCGTGCCTCTTGGGTCGTTATACCCACTCTCTGTGGGACACGGTCGCGGCCGTGCTGCCACAATGTCCGGAGGATGCCCGGACTAAACTGGCCCAAGCCCTTGCGAAGGGTTGAGATGCAGCACGGTATTCTGTCCGGTGTGGACTGGATACAACGGACTCGCTAGGTAGGGCGTTGGCAACGACAGTGGCGATTCGTCGCCACGCCTGGCTGAGGTCCGCCAACTTTTCGGCTGATGTCCAGAACACCCTTATGGAGATGCCGTTTGATGGCCGTCGCCTCTTTGGCGACAAGGCAGACAGTGCGCTTGAGCGCTTTAAGGACTCTAGGGCTACGGCCAAGTCCTTGGGCCTGTCAGCCCGCTCCAGCAACCTGCTGCCTTTCGCTCCTTTCGTGGCCAAGGAAAGGGTGCCCGCACACGTACTGCCAGCCACGGGCCACAGACTAACATCCAGCGCGGTGGCATACGTGGTAACAACAGCGAGGCCAGTCCACATCCACCCCCGCAGCAACCGCCTCAAAGCCTTCCTAGTCCGAGCTTTCAGGCCCACATGACGCCAGTTGGGGGCAGGGTTCACCATCACCTCCTTCACTGGCGCACAAACACTTTGAACAGGTGGGTGCTGCAAATCGTCCAAAGGGGCTACTCCCTCCCCTTCAAGATACCCCTCCAGCCATGCCACCGCAGTACCACTGCGTATCAGGGGAATCACTTGAATCTTCTGCCAGAGGAAGCTACGGCCCTCATGGCCAAGGGGGCCATTGAGCGCGTTCCTGTGCCAGAAGTAGGGTGTAGCTGTTAATCCCACTACTTTCTGGTTCCCAAGAAGGGCAAGGGGGCCTATGCCCTATCTTGTACCTGCGGAACGTCAACGTCTTCCTCCGGAAGGAGAAGTTCAAGATGCTCACTTTGGCTCAGGTCTTAGCTGCCCTGGAACCGGGAGACTGGATGGTAGCGCTGGACTTCCTGGACGCTTATTTTCACATCCCCGTCCTGCCAGCCCACCGGCGTTACCTGCGGTTCACGGTAGGCCACGAGCACTTTCAGTTTACAGTGCTCCCCTTCTGCCTTACCAGCGCACCTCAGGTGTTCACGAAAGTGATGGCGGTGGTCGCAGCTCATCTGCGCAGGTTAGGGGTTTCAGTCTTCCCCTACCTCGACGACTGGTTGTTGAAGGCGGGCTTGCCCCAGACAGTCGTCAGCCACCTTCAGACTACGGCCGACCTCCTGCACCTGCTGGGGTTCTCCATCAATGTGCCAAAGTCCCACCTGTGTCCATCTCAGAAGCTACTCTTCATCGGAGCGGTTCTAGACTCGGCGCAGTTTCAGGTTTATCTTCCCGAACAGCGGGTTCAGGATATTCAGGCTCTGATTCCGATTTTTCAGCCGTTATCCCGAGTCTCGGTCAGGTTGACGCTGCGGCTTCTGGGGCTGATGGCCTCCTGCGTCCTTCTGGTGCATCACGCCAGGTGGCGGATGCTGGCTCTGCAGTGGGACCTGAAGTTTCAGTGGGCTCAGCATCAGGGCAACTTGTCCGACCATGTCTTGATCTTGGAGGGCCCTGCAAGACAGTTGCAGTGGTGGCTCACGGACCGCGATTGGGTCAGTGGCAGATCCTTCTCTCTACCCCAACCGGAGCACGTAGTTGTGACGGACGCGTCCCTCCAGGGCTGGGGGGGCCACATGGGAGAGGCAGAGATCAGAGGCCTCTGGTCTCCGGCGGACTCTTGGCTTCACATCAACCTTCTGGATCTGCGGGCGATCCCGCTTACACTGAAGGCATTCCTCCCCTCTGTCCGGGGGAGTGTAGTGCAGGTATTCACGGACAACACCACCGCCATGTGGTACTGCAACAAACAGGGTGGGGTGGAGTCGTGGACCCTATGCCAGGAGGCTCTGCACCTCTGGCAGTGGCTGGAACATCAGGGCGTGTCCCTGGTGGTTCAACACCTGGCAGGTTCCCTGAACACCAGGTCAGACTAACTCAGCCATCGGTGCATGATGGATCACGAATGGTGTCTGAACTCGGACGTGGCGCAAGGCCTCTTTCAGCAGTGGGGAGAGCCTTGGTTAGATCTATTCGCCACAGAAGAGAACGCGCAATGTCATCAGTTTTGCGCATTGGAATTTCCAAGGCGGCACTCGCTCAGAGACGCTTTTCGTCGCGAGTGGAGCTGCGGTCTGTTTATGCCTTTCCGCCTATACCTTTTCTGCCCAGAGTGCTGAAGAAGATTAGACGTAACCGGGCCCAAGTTATCCTTGTGGCTTCGGACTGGGCACAAAGGTACTGGTATCCCGAGCTACTCAGCATGTCTGTCGATCCCCGATTCATCTGCCTCTTCAGGAGGACCTTCTGTCGCAGCAGCATGGGACGGTCCTCCACCCGAACCTGTCCAGTCTCCACTTACATGCGTGGAGATTGAGCGGCGGCAGTTGAGGCCATTTGACTTGCCTCCTGAAGTCTGTAATGTGATTCTGGCAGCCAGGCGTCCCCTCCACAAAATCGGTATACGCCTGCAGGTGGAACACATTTGTGGCATGGTGCACAGCAAAGGCCTCTGCTCTGGGCACTATCAAGGGCTACCTCTCTGCCATTTCCTCCTTCTTAAGGCTTCCTGATCAGCCCTCTTTGTTCAAGTCCCCAGTTGTAAATAGATTTTTGAAGGGCATCACTCATATGTTTCCTCCTGTTCCTTTCGTGATGCCTCAGTGGGACTTGAACCTTGTTCTGACTTACCTTATGTGCGCTCCTTTCGAGCCACTTCATAACTGTCCTCTTCATCTCCTTACTCTCAAGACTGCATTCCTGGTTGCCATCACCTCTGCCAGGAGAGTGAATGCGCTCCAGGCTCTTTCCTCTAAACCTCCTTTCCTTTCTGTCCATCCGGACAAAGTTGTGTTGTGGAAGCGACCCTCTTTCCTGCCCAAGGTAGTCACAGCCTTCCACATCGGGCAGTCCATCACCTTGCCCACCTTCTTTCTGCCTCCGCATCCCTCGAAAGAGGAAGAGAGGCTCCACCGTCTGGACCCAAAACGTGCGCTCTCATTCTATTTGGATCGCACACGCCAGTCCTGGGTGGATGACCAACTCTTTGTTGGTTACGTGGGCGCTAAGAAGGGTCGGGTGGTGCACAAGAGGACCATCTTTCGGTGGATTGTGTTGTGCATCAAGGTATGCTACTCTTTGGCTAAAAAGGAGCCTCCTGTTGGGCTGAGGGTCCATTCCACTCGGGCCACGGCGGCTACTACTGCCCTGGGTCGGGGAGTCCCCTTGCAGGACATCTGTCTGGCAGCTACCTGGGCCTCGCTGCACACGTTTGCAAGACACTACTGCCTGGACAGCCAAGTCCAGAGAGATGGCTTCTTTGGCCGTTCCGTTCTCCAGGACTTTCTGGTATGATCATTGGTTCGCAGACCCACCACCGGGGTTGGTATTGCTGGGGTATCTATTCTAAGGTAAGGAATATAATTCTAACATGTTTCTTTCAGATGCACAAGTTACTTACCTTGGGTAACGATATATCTGTAAGAAACAGTAGTTAGTATTAGATTCCTTACCGCCCCACCCATCCTCCCCGTTCTGCGAACCGATATCTAGGGTTAAGGTCATCCCCTTTCAGGGCCCTAGTTTCATGGCACCAGTGTTGGTTTTTATCATGGCTCTGCGTTTCTGGCGTGGAAAAGCTATGTATAAGAGCTGACGTCCGCATGTGAGGGCGGCATCTAAGTACTCCAACGTCATCCCGGCGCCGCCGACGGACGCGGAGCCACAGACAACGCCTACCGACGCGCAGGGGTACTGCTACGCAAAATTTTCCGGATCCAGTCTGACGCCTGGGGATATTCTAAGGTAAGGAATCTAATACTAACTACTGTTTCTTACAGATATATCGTTACAGAAGGTAAGTAACTTGTGCTTTAAGGTTTCTGATTAAATACTACGAATATATTCAAGCAATCTTAAGTATCACATTGCAGAACACAGAAGCATGAACTAAATGTGCATTCTATTAATCACACGTACTCCCCTCGGATTGATAGACAGTCACATGTAACTCAAAGTTGGGGATTTCCCAGGGAAAAAAAGGCATAATAGTCACGACGGTCCACTCACTGGAACAATCTGAGAGAAGCAGGTTTATGCTCTTTTAATCTTAAATTGAAGGTTGACCAGATAGGGAATCTGTTGTATGTACTTTCATGTTTGCAATACTTGATCTGCTGTGCCCCTGAAGTTCTTTTCTGGTACTGGGACCAAGTTCTGTTTTTTGCATGATTTGTAGGTCCGGTTTCTAAAACAGTACTAGAATTCTGTAATGCGAGTGTTTACTCCAACCAATGTCTGTTCCTTTTTGCTGATATCTTTTGTGAGTTTTGGCTGCTCCAAAGACACAGCTGTTGTTAATGCACTTGATGTTGAAGCAAAAATAAGCGCTGTGTCAGGTAAAACTGCTGTAACGATTGCCACTGTAGTATTGCATCTAGTAGATGCAATGGACCTAGTGGAAACTATTTTTTAATTTGCTGCACTTGCTCTCTCTGGCCTAGAAGATGGATTTATGGTACTCACGTTTTTGCATGCACTCTACAGTGTACAAGTCACCATTTAGGTGACCATTCTCTGCCATATGTGCCTTTGTTTCGTTCTAAACTACTGGTTTGCATAAATCTCATCAAATACCTGATGTAGACATTGTAAGATTCACAAATTGTCACAGATGCAGGTCTCAATCACAGAGGACACTAGCCACTCAGATTGCATCATGTCGATCACGAAAGGCCACATAGGCCCTGGCGCACCAATTCATGCTGGAAGGATCCTTAGACAACTGTATGTTTATTGTTTGAACCTCCCACAGTGTTTACACGTATATTGTCAACAAAGTGGGAAAAGTCTCTTTCCATCCCAATAGCTTCATTCAGAAGGCCAAACCAGTTGTTAGGGCAATTTGGTTTTTACTTCCATTGCCAACTCTTCCCTTCAAAAGATCTCAAACTGATTCAACACCTTGAAGTAACAAAGATAATATTACCACTGCTTACAACTGTAGGAAAATCCATCTTTGTGCTGGTTCACTCAAAACGTTTTGAACTAATGCTGTTGCTTTTTGGAGTCCGTACCCAGGCCCCAGTGCATGTACTCTGGCCTCTAAAATCTTGTCCAGTTGGTTAAAAATCATACTCGGCACATATAACTTACCTATAAGTCCTTGGTGTATAGTACCCAGTGTAATCTGGGCCTGTAAGTGAGTTATCACTAGTTTACTGCAGCACCAAGTTCACTAGAGCAGGGAGTCTGCGTGTCCTCGACCATGATTTTAAATACCTGCAGAATATATGACTACAAAGACCAGAGCACATTATCGCCAATGTTAAAAGGCCGATGCCAGGTTTCAATGTTTGTGTCATTTGCAGAACAAGACACATCTGCTTATCGTAGCAGATTCTTTTTTTTATT
The DNA here is from genome assembly GCF_964263255.1 of Lissotriton vulgaris. Lineage (NCBI taxonomy): Eukaryota > Metazoa > Chordata > Amphibia > Caudata > Salamandridae > Lissotriton > Lissotriton vulgaris. Next base: position 1,551,475,878 of record NC_141696.1, on the reverse strand, counting down.
TCAAACCCATGTATCCCCATTATCACTGTGGCTCTAACAGACAAAAGAGGATATTATTATTAGAATTGTAAGGCTGTATTACGGAATTCTCTTTGTGGGACAAAAGGTTCATCCCCCTAAGATTACGACATTGGAACATAATCCAATTCTTTATAAGATCTGTTGAAAACTGTTTAGTCCTGAAGAAGGTGGAAATAACAAGGTGGCACCGAAACGCTACGTTGACTGTTCTGCCGAATGGACCCCATGAGGATCTAAACAAGCAATCCTCAACTAAAACTTGGTGAAGCTAACTCGCTGAAATTAACTTTATTTGAAGCTGCTAGCTTCCCAGATTAAAAATGGTTCCTTTCAAACCATGATCAATTAAGCTCCGCCGACATGTTTCGTTGCCAAAGAAGAGTTTCGGGCAACTTCTTCAGGGCTGTTGGGGTTCTAATTCAGTGTCTCATGGTAGATTTACATCAAACCATTTGGCTGCATCCATAACATATACCTGCAACCATGTTTAAAAGGAGAACCGTAGATGTGTCAATAGATCACATTTCTCTGCAGTGAATGCCCCTGAGTCTTTTCACCGCTGCCGAAAACGTCCGGTTCCTACTCCAGTTCCAGTTGAGAACTGAAGTAGGAACCGGACGTTTCCGGTAACGGTGAAAAGACTCAGGGGCATTCACTGCGGAGTTTCAGCGAGTTAGCTTCACCAAGTTTTAGTTGAGGATTGCATGTTTAGATCCTCATGGGGTCCATTGGGTAGACATGTTATTAGCATGGTATCACTTTTAGGTTTTCATAGTTTTGGTTTCATGGTTTTGATTGGTTAAAGACACGCACACTTATCTCTACGGAAAGGTGGTAACCGATGAAGATAAGTGGACTTGCTGACGAGTACCAGCTAGCAGTCCCCTTGGTGTTACTACCGTGAGGTGCCTCCTTTCCGCTTCACACCTTTTTTTCATGCAGGTTGGGTGGACTATGATGGTATAGGTACTGTTTTAGAATTGGAATACACCACAGCTGAGGGACTCAGTTAGGTCCGGTAGAGAGTTATAAAGTATAGGTGCCACTCCAGTGCTAGATTTATAGAGTTAGGTGTAGTACTGATTGATCAGGTCCCTTGTTGATTGATATTACGTTGAGTGGGGGGCGACCTGGTTTTTTCTTTCCCCCTATAGCTCCCATTGTGGGAATGTAGGTTTATAGACACTTGACTCAGAGTAAGATATTTGTCTTGTTTAAGATGAAAATATTGTTTATAGATTGCTTATGCTAGATAAGGATTATACTCACATAGACAATTAGTCCATGGGGAGGCGTCTGCCCTCTTTATATTAAAGTGTAGGGACTTTTGCCTTTTTTCTTTAAACAAATCCAACCAGCTGAGGGTCCCGTATAGTAACAGATGAGATCAGGCAGACCAGAGACCCAGATTTAGTGTGTGCTGTGATATCATTAGACCTGCTAGCAGAGTTTGATACTATCTCACACTCTATCTTGTTCAGGCAGCTAAAAACACAAAGGCATTACAGGGAAAGTTCTGGAATAGTCTACCTCTTTTATTACAAGATTTTTCCAAGATTATAAGGCTTGCTATATACTGTTCTGCCCCTAAGCCAATCACATTGGGAGTGCCACAGGGTTTGGTTTTGTGTTCAACACTTATTAATCCATTTACCCCCCCCTCCTTCACTGATGTAGCTGCTCGGCATCCCTTTTTTCACCTGGTGCAATGATACCCATTTGATATTCAGATTGGATTGAGATCCAGTCAAGGCAGCCTCCAACTTCAGAAACTGCCTGAAAGACGTTGCTTGCTAGATGGGTGCAACTTCTCTAACTGTTAATGGAGGAAAAACAGAAGTTATTGTCTTTGGACCTGGTACAGCCTGGACATCAGAGTGGTGGCCGGAAAATCTATGTGCTTTGCCATCACACACACCGCAGGTGCAGAATTTCTGGGTTATTATCTATAAAGATGTGAATTATGAAGGGTGAATTATGTTGCTTTACATAATTAAGAACATTCTGCCATTTTTCACACAGGGTAAACATGGTCAAAGTATAAATTAAATCTAGAATGAACGATTGCAACTTCTTTTTGGTAGGAGAACCAATCATCTTCTAGATCATCTGCAGCTGCTGCAAGATGCAGGTACCAGGATGATTCTGGGTTTAAGAGAGATACACCCATCTTACAACATCTACAGAAATTGAACTGTTTCGCAATACCCAAAAGATGCCTATTCAAAGCGCTTACAAAGCACTGTTGCATCTAAGGTCTACAACAACCGGGACACCTATCTGAAAGCACTCTTTTGTTGGTAGATCTTCTTGCAAGAACTTAGATCTAAATAAATATTTTTAATTGTTACTCCAAGAATCAGGAAAGTGAGACGAGGTGGCTGTTATCACGCTAAGATGGGGGCATTCATTGCCACCAGCCATCCACTCACAATCAAAACTCCTCATCCATAAGAAAAAGATTAAAAGCTACGGTACTTGCTTCCTATAAAGACTAAAATGACATACGTTTAGGAGCAAGGCCTTTATTTATGAGACTTCTTTGATCTCTGTTCCCTACATCAGTTATTCCTAAAGTTTCTATTACATGGGGAGTAGTGAATGGTTTGTTGTTTTCCCTGTTAGCACTGGGACACTTCCTAGGAAGCAGTTTTACGTGCTATTTTAAATGGCCAAATCAAATGTTGTCTCTTCCTCTCTGCCCCTCACTCTTCCTTCATCCATCCACCTGGATTCAGAGATCTCTTTAGAGGGTTGAAAATCTCTCAACTTTTGCATCCGTTAGATCCTCTCTTAGGAAGTAGTGGTTTTGGTCACTGTCAAAAGACATTGGTTCAAAGCCAGCACTGATGTCACATTCCCAAGTCCCCATCTCTTCAGAAAAATATGATAGCCTTGGTTGACCACACATCTTCAACGGTGGCACGATTAGAGACAGGGAAGGACTGCATCCTGCCACAGTGGACAACTCACAGCAGCAATGATTTGAGAATTGAAAACCTTACAATTCCATTTGTTGAATTCACAATACTTGACATGAGCATGTGATCAAAAAGTACTCCAGATTTCGAATGCATAAAAAAACAAATGAAATATATATCTCTCGTAGACTTATAACTTTCATCAATATCTTTTAACCCTTCATATGTGTCACAGGCTGCCAATTCAGCACAAGGTTAAAAGTGCGAAATCCAATGCTGTTGTGAAAAAGACCTTTCTTGTGTTCCTCTTCATTGACACCCAAATCAGACACATATATGTTGAAATATCTTAATTCTCCAAAATCAAAACGCACTAGCAAGTCCATTATCTGATGGCAATCTCCCTGCTCCCATTTCCACAAAGGTACTGGAAAAGATCATCCATAAGCAACTCGTGACACACCTATACAGAACCAGCTACTTGACACCTCCCAATCCAGCTTCTGCAGCAATCACAGCATAAACACCGCTCTGATAGCAGACAATGACGACATCTGAACCCTCCTTGATCAAGGAGAAACAGCATCTCTGATCCTCCTCGACCTCTTGGCAGCTTTTGACACCAAATTCCATGACACGCTGATTGAAAGACTCCACCACATCGGCATTCAAGGGGGTGCGCTCAGATGGATCAAATCTTACCTCACCCATCTCCCTGCTCCAGTTTCCGGCAAAGGTCATTGAGAAGACCGTCAAAGAACAACTGACCTGCTAACTCGAAGAGAACAACATCCAGTCCGGGTTCCGCAGCAACCACAGCAACGAGACTACACTCATCGCCGCCAGCGACGACATCAAGTCCCTGCTGGACAACGGAGAAACAGCGGCCCTCATCCTCCTGGACCTGTTAGCCGCCTTGGACACAGTCTGCCAACACCTAATACAAACATGCCTCCACAACGCTGGGATCCAAGAGAAGGCCCTGGACTGAACCATCTCCTTCCTCTCCGGCAGAACACAGAGCGGGCGCCTTCCCCCCTTCCGCTCTGAAGCCACCAAGATCATCTGCGGCGTACCCCAGGGCTCATTCCTCAGCCCAACTCTGTTTAACATCTACATGGCACCGCTCGTCCACATCGCCCATCAGCACAACCTCAACATCTCCTACGCCAATGACACCCAGCTGATCCTCTCCCTCACCAAGGACCCCCCCACCAAAACCATCCTTCACGAAAGAATGAAGGCCATCGCTGAATGGATGAGGAACAGCCGACTGAAGCTGAACTCTGACAAGACGGAGGTCCTCATCCTCGTACCCACCCCTTCGGCCTGGGACGACTCCTGGTGGCTGACGCACTGGGAACCACCCCAACACCCACCGACCACGCACGCAACCTAGGGGTCATCCTTGACTCCACCCTCTCCATGACTAAACAGGTCAACGCCGTCTCCTCCTACTGTTTCATCACCCTCCGCATGCTCCGCAGGAGCTGCAAGTGGATCCCCACTGAAACGAGAAGAACAGTCATCCAGGTCCTCGTCAGCAGCAGGTTGGACCACGGCACCGCCCTCTACGCAGGAGCCTCAGCCAAACTCCTGAGATGGTTCCAACGCATCCAGAACACCTCTGCATGCCTGATCCTCGACATCCCTTGCTGCAGCCACATCACACCCCACCTGAGAGACCTGCACTGGCTCCCGGTCAACAAGAGGATAATCTTCAAGCTCCTCACTCATGCACACAAGGCACTCCACAACACCGGACCAAGGTACCTCAACAGACGACTCAGCTTCTACACCCCCTCCTACCAGCTCTGCTCCGCTGACCTCGCCCTCGCCACAGTCCCCCGCTTCTGAAGAGCGACCTCTGGCCGCAGATCGTTCTCCCACCTTGCCGCCAAGACCTGGAACACCCTCCCCATCCACCTACAGACTCAAGGCCTGCTGACCTTCAGAAAACTCCTCAAGACCTGGCTTTTCAAGCAGTAGCAGCATCCCCCACCCCAGTGCCTTGAGATCCTCACGGGTGAGTAGTGCGCTTTGCAAAGGATATGATTGATTGAACGCCTGAACTTTGGACCGCCGAGAAGACAGCACACTGCCTCCCTGTCCTTGGCCCATACACCCTGCATCTACCAAAACAGTAGTGAAGGACACTCCTTCTCCCACATTGCAACGAAGACCTGGAACAGCCTCCCCACACAACTCCGGACCATCACCTCACTTCCAGATTTCCGAATGGCCCTCGAGACCTGGCTGTCCGAATTAGCCTCTGGGACCTGGAAGCTTCTGGGACCTGGAAACGTCTGGATACTACGCTTTATAAATCCTGATTGATTGATTGATGATGTAGGTAGAGGAATGTCTATATCTTACCCCTCTGGCAGAAATCTTTCACTTTTTTAGTTCTATCAATTTTTATATGCGGATGATACTGGGTTGATCATCAAGTTTGAGGGAAACGTTCCTGCACTCAGACTAAGAATTAAACAGTAAATGATTGGATTTGTTGACTGAATGACTGCCAGGTCTATGGCCTTAAACTTCTCAAAAACTGAGTAGCTGCTGTTAAGAGACTGCTCATTCTGGGCTCTGGCGGCTCACCTTGTTTGATTCCTTGCTCTGCTCCTCCTGTTCTGCTCTCAATCTGGGTATAGTGTTTCATACTAATCTTACCTTTCAAAACCTAATTTCTAAGACGTTCCAGCTACTTTTTCAACTTAAGGTTTGTAAAGAAGGGCTTAGCCCCTCACACCCAAAAACCTTTGGAAAACACTAGTCTAAGCATCCATTCTGTCGTCTCTCTTGGTCTAACTCAAAAACTATTCTTCAGACTTGCAGGCATACAGAATGCCTCTGCCATGTACATGTCGCATGCAAATTTATCAGCTTATTTCTCATTACCTGCATATACTCCATTGGCTTCCTGTTGCGAAAATTGCATTTTCACAGCCCTAAGTCTTGCCCAGGGCAACTAGAGATCGGTGTCAGTGTTACCTTAAGAGTTTATTTCCTCACTATGGGTCTTCCTACGCTCTGAGGGCCATTCCTGCAGAAAACATTATTATCCCATGTGTAATGAAAGCAAGGTTTTTATAATTGGTCATTTAAGTTTCTCACTGTTTTACTTTGGAACAATCTACATTACTTTCTTCGCTTCATGATTCCTTAGTTGCAAATCAGGTGAAATCTGAAAACATAACTCTTCACTTTTTAAACTCTTTGTTAGGCATTGCATCCACTTGTCCAACCAAATGCCAGGACTCTCTAGTTCAGGTAGCAGCAGGCTATACAAAACCCTCAATCAGTCATGACCAATGGGAGCACAGGAAATCTGTAGACTTGTGCTGTCACCCAGAGATTCCTCACCAAGTCCAGATCCACCTACCCTTTTATTATGAAGACTACCAGACAAATTACCTAGCACTCATGCAATGCAGGGCAGCTAAAAAAGTGTGGCACACTTTCAGCTGGCCTATGGTACTTTTTGTAAGACTGCACCTGTCTTGATAAATCTGTCCCTATTTCTCAATGATTAATTTCAGCAATTCTACACAGGATCAGTGCATAAGTAACCATGCCATCTTTTTAAAGCAAGTTGAGTTTCTGAATATCACCTTGTTTTCAGTGTAAATCTACCAACAGTGCTATGGAAGTGAAAGTAAAACACACACACATTGCAACTATTTACAGGCATTCAACTGAGGCTGCAAAAAAATGTGACTACTATACTTGACATTTTTACTTTCTTTTTAAAATTTTACGTAACACACACATGGTCTGAGGGCATATCACAATTTACAAGAAACCAGATTCTTTTATACGTTACCCTGAATCACAGGATGTTTTGCAGAGTGCTAGATTCAAGCTTGGAGACAGATATAATAATTACTTGTCACCAGATACTGGTTGAAGTTTACACCCAGTAAAGACATTTTTTTTTATATATTTCTTTTTATTAACACAAGGCATCATTCAAATACAGCAGTGCATATGATAGAGGAGGGTCGTTCACAAGTACAATACTTAGTACAAACATATCGGAGGTGGGGGGGAAGTAGCATGAGGTACAAATAATAGGCAGATTTACACGCAAGGATCAGGGGGAAAGAGTAGTGTCCAGCTCAACAATTACAGGTGGTGTACAAATGTTTCCTCTATATTGGTTCCAAGGTCCCCAAGTACTGTTCCATTTTTTAGGGCGGCCACGAGCCAGGTAGACAGTTTTTTCACGGAACATACACCAATCCATACTTTCTTTCCACCTGTCCATAGTTGGTGGCATCGCAGACCCCCACAGCTGTGCAATATTCCGCTTTGCAATCATAATTCCAAGAGTAACCCATTGGGTTTGCGCAACGTTTAGGTCTGTGGGCTCCCAAATATTCAATAAACATCTCTTAGCTTCTAGTAGGAGCCGCACACTTGTTACCTCATGCATTACATCATGTACCCCGTTCCAATATTCCACCATATCTCGACATTCCCACAGTATATGGAAAAACGTTCCCACCCTACCACATCCACGCTTACAAAAGCCATCTTCCGAGAACCCCATTGCAATCATACGGGGACCGGTGACATAGATCCTATGCAAAAAATTTAATTGGACAAGTCTCAATCTGGCCGGGATCGCAACTTCCTTAGGGGAAGAGACCACAGACTGCCAGTCTTCATCGTCTAGTTCAATACCCTCCTGCGTCCACTTATTCCTTAATTCCGTCAAGAGGTCAACTCTGTGGTTTATCAATTTTTTATAAATGAGTGAGATGGTCCTGTCTGGTAAATACCGAGATGGTCCTGTCTGGTAAATACCCATCTAGTATTCAATCTTCTAATGGGGATGATTCTGGTATAACCTCCCCCTCAGGGGATATCGATTTCAGTGCATGCCGCACCTGCGCATAGCGAAAATATTCCATACCATTCAAATCATATACGGTTTGTAGTTCCATAAATGACTTCATTTTACCCTTCGCCCAAACATCGCCCACAGTAGAGATACCTATCAAGTCCCATTTGTCAAACCCTTTCGTGTTCCACAAACAAGCTAGTCTTTCCGAACCAAATAACGGAGTAGCCAGAGTCAAACGATTCTTCCATCCCAATGAACAGGTAACATCATGCCATTTACGTACTGTTACTCTGGTCGGGCCCGTTAAACTTTTCTCCACAGATCTAGTATAAAGCGCTCTGTTGTAATCACCACCAGGGAGTAGCCATCTATCCATTGCGTAGCCCGGATCCGTATTAGACCCATAAGTGCCATGATTTATAGCTCCCAATTGAGACACCCAATAGTATCTTTTAATGTCAGGGAGGGCAATTCCCCCATCGTACCATGGGAGCGTCAACTTAGCCAGCGCTATACGTGATCGACCGTCCCAAAGCAAACTACGCTGCAATCCCTCCACTTCCCGAAAGTAACTAGCCGGTACCACATCCAGAGTGTTTTGATGGGCATAGAGGAACCGTAGCAAAGACATCATTTTAAATAGGGCTGCGCGTCCTAACAGCGAAAGTGGGAGTTTCTTCCAGCCCGCAACATCACTTTACAAACGAGCCAGCGGAGGAAGAAGATTCTTAGCATGTCGAATTACGGGATCGATAGAAATATAAATCCCAAGATATTTAAATCCGTCTCTAGCTCTCTGTATAGGACAGTTACGCGGCAGGTCGAGGACCTCACCGTATAACACGTAGAGATAGGATTTCATCCAATTTATTATCAATCCCAAGTTTCTACCATAGGAGGCTGAAACATCACAGACAACGTTAAGGGATTTCCTGGGGGAGGTTAAATAAAGCAGTATGTCGTCGGCATATAAAGAAATTCGATCCTCAAATTGCCGGGGCCAACGGATACCCTTTTTTCGAGGGCTCCCAGCGGATCCAAGCCACCAGAGGCTCTAGTGCCAACGAGAACAGAAGGGGAGATAGCGGACATCCCTGTCTAGTGCCCCGCCTAAGACAAAATGGCAACGAGACCCGATTGTTTACAACAACCTGGGCCAGAGGTTCAGTATACAGGAGCTTCACCCAGCTAACGAACTCAGGACCAAAACCGAACTTAGCCAAAACAGCCCACAAATATGGCCACTCCACCATGTCAAAAGCCATCGTAGCGTCAAGTGACGCGAGTACAGCTGATTCTCGTAAGGTGTGCGCCCTAGCAAGAACTCCGTGCAATCTGTGCAGATATAATGCCGTATTCCTATGGGGAATAAAGCCAGACTGATTGGGATGTAACCAGTAAAGAAATTAAAGAACCGACCATCGTGAAAATAGGTTGGTTCTTAAAATTCTGAACTGCTGTGGGTAGAACCTGGCCTACTTCATAAATAATAACGAGGTAAGTCGGAAATTGTTGCCCCCTATGATTGGAGCCAAATCAATAAAAAACAAACTCTCTCTAACTAAAGCACATGAGGTTGCAGAAGGGGAACCATTTCAAATGAGAACAAGAAAATGCATTGCCTTCAAAGAAGGGCCATGATCTAAGAACAATAATAAGCAAACAATCTGCACAAAATGTGTTTATTACATTTTATTATAAATGTACCAAAAAGATATCTCCAATATTTGAATGCAGATCGTTCTCACATAACCACTTTAATGATATCCAATCCATAACAGTAACCTTAAAACCTTCAATGAAATCAGTCACCGGCATCCATTGCAATCACACACATAGATCATCAAATTAAAAAGTGTACTCCTCTGTACATTAAATTCCTCACAGATCATCTACAGTGTACTGGTATAACTTCCAGTACATAGGAGGTCTGTTTACAACACAGAGAACAAGTCGACAGGTGTATCAGTGTTATTCTGGTTGGAAAAACTCCTTCCTCAGGACCAACATCATAATAGCAATTGCATTATGGATGGGAAGTCGGGGAACAATCTTCAATTACTTCCCATATGGTTGGGCAGACTTTCTTTCCTAGATTATTGATTTTCTCTTCCATATAACATGGGCATTTGTACCAAGGACTATGTGTTGGGTCTTATTAATCCTGGTGAAGGTGCATATGTTGTTCTTCATCTATAACATGCTGATAATCTGGCCTCTTATGATGTTCTGGCGAGCTCTGGGTCATCCTTGCACCAGTGTACTTCCATGACACCACCTCCAATGTGGACCAGAAAAGAACAGGCTCCTAAACTTCACCAGAACGAATAGGACTCGATGACAGAACCCTTTCAAAGGGCCACGGAGCAAGTAGGAGTTCCTTGACCCAACCTTAGAGGTTGAGGCATTTAAATTCTGCTGTCCTGGGGCCTGATTACAATGGGCCCTGGGTAACTGGTCCACGTGCTATCCCTTCATCACTTGACTCTCTTATGCATGCCAACCACAGCACACTGAGTAATTCCCACATTCTGGGCCTGATTCACAAAAGTCCTCGTGCAATCGTGGCGGAGACCGCAAAGTTGTGAAAAAGCAGCATTTCTCTTGTAAATACCAAAACTGCTTTGGCGCAAAAACGCCTCAAATTCACTTTGTTGTTACCTATCAAATAAAGAGGCAGGCGCTGGTAACTGAAAAGCTAAGAACAGGTTTATTGCTCCAGAGGAGAGCACGTCAATTCGGACACACAGAATGTCTTCAGGAGGTGCTCTAACTGCATCTCTGTGGCATGGCCTTTTATACCCCTTTTCGTCAGTTTATTACATAGTGAAACATCCTTGGAATCCCTGCCTCCAGCAGGTTCCCACACAGACCCAGCATCTGTCGTCCCCCCCTCCCAAATCTAACAGATGATCGCTATCTTGCAGCTGGACATTCCGACAGGATCTAAAAGTGTGTGGGATCGGTCAGATCTGAGAGTACGTGCTATTGATTAAATCAGACTTCTTTGTTAGTGCTACAAGTCCTGCAGTGTGGGGGCAATAAACTATGTCTGCAGGGGTCGGTTAGTGCCTGAGATCGGATTGAGCAGCCAGGTGCGGTCAGGGAGGTTATCAGCAGGCCTTGCTCATGTGCAGAGGATGAAAGGACAAATGGGTTTAGGGCGGGAAGTGGCTCCGGGGCTTTGTCATGAGGACAAGGTTTTATAACCCCAGTATGTTTGGTCATGCTTTAGTCAGAGTGCTGAGGACGATTGCGAGGTCAGGGTGAATCATAGGTGACTAGCAGTGAATTAAATGGCTGCGATATCTAAAATGGTTGCTGCTTACGCACACGCAAAGGCTCTGGTTAGGCAAGATGGCGCTGGCAATGTTTCACGATCTTCACTTTGCTCTTAACAGTGGCGAACATAAATGAATGGCGCTTATGTATAACTAAAAATTATCGATTTCCACAGTCCCCAGTTTTTATCATAAGTTAGTTCATTTCTGTTCATATCTGTTGTGATGATGTATAAGTTGACATTATTATACACAAAAGCTAAGTATACAGTTGGGCTGGCCATTGCGGTCTTTGGTGGCCTATATGTTTTACAGGCAGATGAAAACAATTCGCTGTCAATACAAACCGTTTTGATCAATAACCTATACAGTCAATGTAACAAGCGGGGAGACCGTGCATACAAAATGACATTTGTCGAATCATACGTTTAGACCGGGGGATGAACATAATTCGTAGATGCTGTTAGGATAAGGACCATTAAGTGCATTATTTGAGGCCTAGACTACATGGGGATTCAAACTAAAAGCATATTCATGAGGACAACTGGTATTCTACAATTATCATTATACACAGTTTACTTTTTCTTCTATATTTCTTCGTTACTTATTCGTACACAGTAAAAGCGACCGATGTGAGGTTTCCAAGGAAAATCTTTTTCTTGTCCAATTGGGGCATAATCTATACGAGGTGATTGGGAGAGAAATTCAACCTAATTTAAGTGATGGTCATGGAGTGATATTGTTCAAAAGGCTTTTCTTTCCAGTGTCTTTTATTTTATTTATTTATATGCTTCTATAGCGCCTGAATAGACCCCCGAAGGGGTATCTCTGCGCTTTGCCATACAGAGGAACCAGCTATTGTGCCCGAACAGTACTAGTGGGGGTGGGCGGCGGGAAGAGAATTAGATGTTGGAAAAAAGATGAGTTTTTAGGATTTTTCGGAAAGACAGGTGATCAGTAATGAGCTTTAATGACAGGGGGAGGGTGTTCCAGAGAACAGGTCCTGTGTATGCCAGAGCCTTGCCTCCTTGGCGTTTTTTTTTTAATTTTCGGAACCTTAAGGAGCTGGAGATTGCTGGAACGTAGTGAGCGGCCGGGAACATAGGGAAGAAAGGCTGTGGTGAGAAATTTAGGGCCCTTCCCAGTCAGGCATTTGTGAATTGTACACAAGATTTTAAATTTGGTGCGAAGTCGCACTGGCAGCCAGTGGAGTTCCATCAGTAGTGGCCGGGAGGGAGTCCTAGATGGAGCATTCATGACTAACCTCGCGGCCGTATTCTGGACTACTTGTAGTTTGTTGGGAGCCATCACTGGTAGGCTCCCATTGTTCTCTTCTTTCGTTGGCACTGTTGAGCACTGGCAGTGGAGCTATGCGTCCAGCTCTGATCCAGATTTCGTGTTGCAGGGCATGGCCGTTCTTGCTCTCGGACCACAGTTCTTTTTGCCCTGTTCCCTAACTAATCTATCATAGGTAGACAGGGTACCCGCACTGTATTCTTGATCCGTGAAGTCCACCCCTACTAACCCTATTCTATCTTTGTGCTGTGTTTCTTCATCAAGTCAATTACAAAAGCCCATATGAAAAGGGGGCAGCGTTTGGGAAAGTCAAAGGAAGAGAGGGTGGAGTGGGGTCAGATCTGAAATAGACCAAGGGGGGGGGGGGCAGAAATTTCACGCAAGTGAGCCCACCAATTAGGCTCAATGGGCTTGGACTTCCGGCACAGGTGGATCAACAGGTTGGGGGCTTCTGGACAGCCCTTTCTTTCATTTTCCTTGTTTTGAATGGTGCCTCGTCCAGCATCTCTTTGCTCTGCGGCTCCACCTTGGTCGCGGTCATAGGTGTCCCATGATCTGCAGCCAGGCTATACGTCGCGTCTGACCCCTCTCTTCCGAAGACTGTATGATATTTTCAATCTAGTAATAAGTATAAGACAATTTTCAGAGAACTGACAGGGGAAGACGTTTACGCAATTCAATTTCTCTCCCAAACCCAAGTAGCTGGGGAAACATTTATCTGTTACTCAAAAATGACGACAGCATGGATACCCTAAATCCTTACATCTGTGCATATTATTTAATCATGAACCATTACTGTTGTGCTGGTCTGCAAGCATTTCTATGAATTTCCACCATCATTTTTATCTTCGGTGTCCATTCCTTTTACGTTCGTGTTTGTGGCAAGAAATCTAATATCTATCAGTTATATACTCTGTCAAATTCGAACCGGCTCCTCCGGCAGAGACTTGTCGTTATAAACTAAATCCTGTTGAGCTATATTTTCTTCAAGGTTTGCCAACTACAAAAAGTGAGATGTGCTATTATCATGGGCATACAGGTACCCTTCCTAGCTATTGTTTACCATAAAGTAAACAGGCTAAGCATTGTTCCATCCTGTCAATGTTCCTTACTTTTAGCTAAACATTTTGACTTCGGTACCCATTCAGCATGGCTTACCACAACATTCCTTTTACTTTAGTTTAAATCATTTTTATAAAAAAAATTCTCATTTCTGCGCCATTCTTTGCAACCTAGTTACGTCACTAGTCAATGAAGTACTTGTAATGTCGTTACAATTCGTATGTAGGGTGACCAGAGTCTTGAAGTCAAAACAACCAAGGACATTTCACAGAATTCGAAGAAGGACTACGATCTTACTACAAGCGATGAGCGCGTTCCTTAGCAGAGAGTTGCAGAACGGTCAGTAAGAACTTACATAAATTGCGATTTTTAAACCTGGTAGCTTGCTTGTTAAATCTTTTCTTGAAACAACTGCTAACTCCTACCAATTTTAGTCGATTTATCTTTAAAAACCAGGACATGAGCTATATTTCTTGAAATTTTCTCGGACAACTGGTACAAAACTGGGATCATTCTGGCAAAACGGGGACGTTTTGGTCACTCTACTTATGTGCAATGTGTGCAGTAACATGAACGATGATGGTGGTTCTACTAAGGTATCTAAAACAAAACACCACTGACATATAGCTCCCTTTTTAAGGGCCAGATTAGGGGACATCAGTCGTCTTACCCATCCTCTCATTTTCAGCCAATTAAATTCCATCATTTTTCACAGAAAGGAGGGGTAGTAACATGGCAAAATATGGTATTTCGTCTCTGTTAATTTGTTCAAACACTATCGTGTTTAAAGCCAATTAGACGTGTACCGGTGAGGTACAGTGTCATCATTTATTCAAAAGCAAATTCACAGCATTCTTGTGAAGTGAATGGCTAAAGGTGAGTCCACCCAGTTGTCATACGGAATTGATCCCAGCATGGTCATTCCTGGATTGTGTAGGTAAGCTCACAGAAGAGAGAGAGAGAGAGAGAGAGTGTGCACAACAATAGGCTATTTAGTACACGTACAACATAGAGAGGTACAGGACGATTTTCATATTAAACACACAAGCCAAAGTAAAAAACATGAATACATAGTTTACATACACACAAATACCGAATAGGAGGCGACAGTACATGCACCAAGTACAAGAACCGAAGACAAAACACAGAGTTATTTTTGGACAAAGGGACTTATTCATGCACGTTGCGCATCTCAAAATTTCATTCAATTTTACTCTGGGGTCAGGTTCCTTCCTTCCCTCCTTCCTAACAGTCGATCATTTAAGTAGGCGACCTATTTTGAAAATACTTACTCCCCTTAATTGGTCGGACACTAGCCCAGTCGTACTGATACTCACGGTGGGGCCGCCCAAGATCTAGGAACGATACTCCAAGTTGAGGTAAAGGAGGGATGCCAGTCGGACGTGCAACAGTACAATTCTTATGTTTCTATGTGGATGGAAGAAGAAGGGGTAAATCTAAAACACGACAATATCTCTAACTTCTGGGTGGAGGAGGATTTTGATGAACCCCGGGGGACTCTTCACTTCTCTATTTGGTCAGTACATAAATCAACTCAATGGTGCGCATTACTTTGGTCTAAAAGCGTTCCTAGAAAAGGTCGCACACTTGGGATATCAGTTGGAGTCGGGCTCATTGTACTGCAATAATCCTTCAAGCCCCTGATGCAGACTACCCTCCCATTCACTGGCTTCAGAGAGACACGTTTCTAGTAAGGAATGTGCTAGATTTAAAAAAAAATGATATTCGTCTTTCGCATGTGGGCACCATGTTCAGCCCTATTTTTCGCATCCTACTGACCGTTCGATCAACACCTCAGTCATACAAAAGCGTTCTCATATCGATCCAGGAGCACATGACCCATACGCATTCATACTATACAAATCAGGATACATACGCATTCATACTATACAAATATTTCACGCCTCCAGAGATAACCTCTGCATACAACGTACTATCTCACAGTACTAGCCCATTTTTCGCGTGGAATACAGTGCGTTTAGGCCTTCTCCATTCTTCAGCTGAAACTACGACGAAACCTAAAGAAAAAGAAAAGAGGGGGATGGGGCAGCATTTAAAGCATATCAACGCGCGTTATAACTAAAATATTTTTACTTACAATGTATCTGACTTATTTCCTGGGATGCAGTCCTTGGCATCTCGGCATTGAAGCCCAGAAGAACTGTTAGTGCGGTAAAGATAACTAATGGTAGAACGCTCACTACATAGATCTTTTGAGTGTGGTATTACGGACCGCGTGTGGAGAAAGGGTCAGATGCCAGAGGTACTCAGTATAAGGCGAGGGGGGTGATGGATCAATGCTTTTACTAAAGTAAACGATCCACAGTGGCCTAGGGCCGTTCCTATTCGCGAAGCAGGGAAATTATAGGAGGTGGCGAGTTTCATTGGGTGCATTCGTGTTTCCAATGGTATGCATTTTTGCTACACTGTAAGACCACTAACAGACTAGCCTAATGTCTGCATGGAGATCAGTTTTGCGGGCGGGTGGAGGGCACAGCACAGCACAGCTCTAGTTCGATAAAGCTGGGGCACAGCGCAGTTCTAGTTCGATAACGCAGGGGCACAGCTGTGCCAGAAAATCACAGATTTGTAATTGCCAAGACTGGCAGACCTGTTTCATGGGGTCCGTAAACACGGACTAAGCCATGCCTGAAATGTTTGCACAAGGCATACCAATCTATAATACACAAAAGAAACTGTGCCTTTCTAAAAACCGGTAATATGAATTTTTGCCTGACTGCTAAAATACAGTGCCTAAAAATGTTTTCCACATATAATCTAAACAGATGACCGCTACTTTAGGAGGTTACGAGAGGTTAAAACAGAGCAGGAGTTTCCTAAAAATGCTCATTCTAGTCATAAATTTTGTGCAAGGACATCAAACGCTAACATTTAAAACGAGCTTTCTGGCGATGTTTTTCGAACCCTGGCTTTGGCCATGCAGGCAAATATGTTTAGAGAAGATTTTTCTCTACTTTTTACTTAATACGTTTATAACTAATTTCTGCCTAATGTTAGACTGGATGGCATTCCCCTGGTGAGGCTCAGGAGCGTTTGAAAAACTCCTCTTAAACATGTGGGGTGCAAAATAAAGATTACAATGTTTAGGACTCCAAGAACCAGAATGCACTTGGGGTTCATAGCTAACCAATTTCAGGCTAATGTACTTCCTTGGGAACCTTACAACTGTTAAATAAACAAAAATTCCTAATGGGAAAAAGGTGCTCCTTTGCTCCTCTGAGGGAGCTGCGAAGTAAAAGAGGTTCGATTTACTGTCCTCTTTAGTGATATATCTAAACGTCAGGTTCTTTACCAATGCTTACGTTGTAGTTTTCCAATAACTTCAGAAAAGACAGGCATGATGGATATCGGTCAAAACAAAGCTCTCAATCAATCCTAAATTCAGACAAGAAGTCTGCATTACCTATCCTTTACTATTTGCAAATAGTAATCATTGTTCAAAAACTACCAATCAATCAATATTTTACGATGCTAATTAATGTTTCTTGTGAAGGGCTATTCCCAGCGCTTCGATTTTAGCGGGGTCGAAAGATCCCATCAGTGGCCTACTGATTTTCTCGATTTTTCCTAGTGAGTTTTATGCCATAGTTTGCTATAAGCTACAGAGATTAATCCGTATTTCACATACATGTCCTTTTTATTAGGGGTGCCCTCCAGGTGAATGACCTCTAATAAACGGTGCGGGCTGAACCAATTACCAATCAGTGGGGAGAAGATAGGCATGACGTCATAGCGTCAATAGAAAATCTAAAAAATTGTGGACAAAGGTCCGCACTACCTATCCTTCGTTGTCAGCAAAGAGAGAATATTCCTGTTCTTCATTGTTTGCAAGCAGGGAATATCTCAAAAAGAGCCAAATATCCTAAGGACCAAAGAACCAAAAAGAGCTTAATACTAGTATTCAATCCAAACAATTCCAAGACAATCAAACAATCAATCAGACGATAAGCGTCTCACACAACCTTTCCCGGACCATGTGGAAAGTTCTTCGCTTTCCCCTTCCAGCGCCTGATAGTCCTCTTACTCCAATTTTACCGCGGCACTCCTGTGGGATCCCAGTCAGGACTGCAGGTCACTCGAGAGAGGTCCACTCGGAACCGGTGAAGTTCAGGTTGATCGGCAGCCCAGACGAGGGTCTTTTTCGGGCAGGTGCACTCCAATCGTTTAGATGTTCACTCTGTCGTTAGGACGTCTCTACTGAACCCACGTGTCTCTGATGGGAGCCACGTTGGGACGCCAATTGTGAAAAAGCAGCATTTCTCTTGTAAATACCAAAACTGCTTTGGCGCAAAAACGCCTCTAATTCACTTTGTTGTTACCTATCAAATAAAGAGGCAGGCGCTGGGAACTGAAAAGCAAAGAACAGGTTTATTGCTCCAGAGGAGAGCACGTCAATTCGGACACACAGAATGTCTTCAGGAGGTGCTCTAACTGCATCTCTGTGGCATGGCCTTTTATACCCTTTTTCGTCAGTTTATTACATAGTGAAACATCCTTGGAATCCCTGCCTCCAGCAGGTTCCCACACAGACCCAGCAGCTGTCGTCCCCCCCCCTCCCAAATCTAACAGATGATCGCTATCTTGCAGCTGGACATTCCGACAGGATCTAAAAGCCTGTGGGATCGGTCAGATCTGAGAGTTCGTGCTATTGATTAAATCAGACTTCTTTGTTAGTGCTACAAGTCCTGCCGTGTGGGGGCAATAAACTATGTCTGCAGGGGTCGGTTAGTGCCTGAGACCGGATTGAGCAGCCAGGTGCGGTCAGGGAGGTTATCAGCAGGCCTTGCTCATGTGCAGAGGATGAAAGGACAAATGGGTTAAGGGCGGGAAGTGTCTCCGGGGCTTTGTCACGAGGACAAGGTTTTATAACCCCAGTATGTTTGGTCATGCTTTAGTCAGAGTGCTGGGGACGATTGCGAGATCAGGGAGAATCATAGGTGAATAGCAGTGAATTAAATGACCACATCATTTGCACTTTAGCCCTAGTACACTCTGGGAAACCATAGTCCCCACGAGTACCGGCTTTCTCTGATTTTACTTGTGGCAGAGGACCACCAGAATAAAATTGTTTTCCGGTACCTTGTGCCACATTTTATCCTCACCCACATTATCTACTCTGACCTGGTCCCTCACCCCAACTTCACCGATAGGCAGTTGGATAAAAGATCTCCAATAAAGAGCCCATCTTTGAGGTGAGCCCGTTGGGCATTGCACCGCCTGCCCAACGAGGAGCATTGCCGATGATGAAGCATGACACTCGCAAGGGTGTGTGAGGCCATTATATCCAACAAATTGGATATCCAGGGGTAGTCCTCCATCGAGCACTAGCCCCTTACCCTTGTGACCTCCTCCTCCCCTTTCTTTTTCCCCCCTTCTTTAGGAACAGTCCAGTCATCTATTTTGTTCTCTACTTATTTAGGGCTACGACTGAGGCCGGACCTTCCATTCTCTTCTCTTTGAATGGTAATCAAAGCCCTACTGGATCACAATTGATCCCTGTCTTCCCCTAATTGTTGTTACATCCTCTGCACGGCTAACCACCGTGGGGGATTCACTCTTGGCGGGTAAGATTAGCTCATTCCCCCAACCTTTGCATTCTCAGCTAATTACTGAGAGACCTTCGGACCCTGTTAACTTCTTTCGGGTTGCCCACTCTTTATTCTTTATTCTTTCTCTTGCATTTACACCTTCATCTCACCTCTCTATACCTCTTCCACCACAAGATGGATGGACAGGGACTGAGTTTCGGTAAAGATGATGCAGCAGCTATCCATACAATACCATCCATCCTTGGGATTGATACAGAAACAGCCACTGGGAGTAACTCAGCGAATTGGAAATCCCTCTCCGATATGAAGTGAGAGTGGGTCAGAATTACCCTACATGGAGCACCTGTGGCAAAAATAGCACCAAATGGCCTTATCGTTAAAAACTTCCCCAGAATATTCTGGGAGGATGGCCAATTTAAGATCGAATGGTCACTAATCTCATGGAAGTGTACACACGACCTCCTGATTCTGCTGATCAACACAGCAAAACGATTAGCGGATGAACTACTCACTACTACTAATTCAAATTGCAGAAAGTGCACTTTAGAGTGCTTGACAGAATCCAGGTTTTAAAACCAAGTTGGCCGAACTGAACAAAGAAATCTCCGAACATAAAGAATTCCTTATGAAGCAAAAAGTAACGAAGTTACAGAAAGATATCCAGCGTTTCTCTAAAGAAAAGGTCTACCCTTATTTGAAAGACGACTACGTCCCTCCCGGGTCGGGTTATCGTTCTGACTCTAGTGCGAATTCCTCCAGGAGAGGATCTAATAGTGACGGCAATTCAAGCGGTGATGATTGGCAAACACAACCCCGGAGGGGTAAGAGGGGAGGGAGACGTGGACAATCCTTCTACCCACACCCTCCTCTGCAGGGCCCACCTTTTTGGCAATGCCCCCAGTTTCCACACCCTATGCCACCATATGCACCCCAATATCCACCGCAATTTGCCCCCCATGGCACTAACCAGCAGCCTTTTTTAGACAGAGTTTAGGGCAGAGGGTGCGGGCACGGGCGCAAGCGCGGAAACGGACCTGACAAGAGGGTACAATGGGAGGACACTCAGGGTCAAGGGATGGACACCAGGAGCAAGACAGCACGAAAGTAAGCCTGGTAGTGAATCTATCTTCTCGCCAACTAACGGCAGGTGAAGAAAAAGTGCTTCAGAAAGGACTGGGGTTTGCCCCTACACCACAGATTGATCATTTCCAACAATATTGTGAAATCCAGAGATTTTTCCGTAAGATCAGATTGAGAGCTTTATTTGATGGTAGACCACAAGAGATTCCAACTGACTCAGGCCTCCACAACCCTTCCAATTTCACCCCACATAGTGGGATGGTCCCTAATGAAATCCTAACATATGAGCAGGCTGTGCTCAAAGACATTGGATCTATGAGACCAAGCAAGAAACACCACAACCTCTCTAATTCTGAAAGACAGATCCTGGATTCCTTAGCTAACGACCAGACCATCACTATCAAGCAGGCAAACAAGGGCGGGGCTACAGTCCTAATGGATACCACTGACTATGACACTGAGTGTCTTAGACAGCTAGGGGACAGGCGATACTATACCCCCATCCCCTCCAACCCACTGAGCGCCTTAAGACAGTTATCACTGGACTGGTTGAATCTGCTGAGTGTCAGGAGTGGATCTCCAAAAAAGAGGCTGATTTTCTATCAAAAAAAAGAACCTAGGAGGAAGAGCTTAGCGCGCATCGAAGATGGTGGCGTGAGCACAGGGCTCCCGAGACCCTCGCTGCCTCCCGCATCTATCCTGCCACAGATCCTGATGTAAACGACGGGTTCTTTTAGATATCACCCTGCTGACACGGAAACTTTTTCCAGAAATCGATTTGGCCGCCGGGATCCGGACTTACTCCACCTCGAAACTTTGTGGCCTACACCGATGAGAAGCCCGGGACTTGAGTCCCCGAGGTACCCAGGTGGCAATTGAACAACAACGGCTGCGGAAACCGGCCAGTGCCCCTGCAGTACTTTCGGTTTCGTTTTTGGTCTTTGTCTGCTGTAACCTGTTGCCGCTTGTCTTTGCTGGCCCGTGGTCCACCACTGATCGAACGCCTGCCTACAGGCCCTGTCCCTGGACTCTACAGGTCGGCTTCGCGGGGAGCCATTCAAACCAGGTCCCAAAGGCCCCATTGGGGCGTGTTGCTCAATATGGCGAGCAAACCAGAAAGTGAGAAGCGATCTACCTAGGTTACGCACCGAGGGGGCACCACCCAATCCCACACTATTGATCGCTGCACCCGCCCAAAAGGATCTCCCAGTGGTGTGGGTAAAGCTCTGGACGAGGCTGGAGATGGCTCCCCTGCGACTGAAGAACTGACATTGAGGGACGTCATGGGCGCCATTGCAAGCATGAAGACGTCCATATGCCAGCAGTACGAGACATTGGCTTCTAAGATTGACACAGTGGCAATCGATGTTACCTTGATCAGGGCCGATCTGGCGAAGACCAACGAGCGGGTCAAGTCTCTGGATATTAAGACTGCCAGTCTTACGACCGACGTGACCGATCTTCAGACAGAAGTTCGTAATCTGCGGTCTTCTAATGACTTGTTTACCCGTCGGCTGGATGACTTTGAAAGTCGGGCTAGATGCAATAATGTGCGTATAATCGGGGTTCCGGAGAAGCCCACTGAATTATCGACGGATCTCCTTGTGGAGGACCTGATACTGAACCATTTGGCCCCCAAAGGCCTCAGTACCCTTTTCACAGTGGAACGTGCCCACAGAGTCCCTGGTGGGAAACATAAACCAGGCGGCCCTCCACGACCCATCATAGCCAGGATTTTCAATTTTCGGGACAGGGACGCTATCCTGCAGGCGTCGCGGGCCAACGGTCCCACGAAATTTGAAAATGCAACAGTTGGTTTTTACCCGGACTTTACACAGGCTGTACAAAAACAGCAAATGGGATTCATGGGGGTGAAAAGGCGACTTAGGGACATGGGCTTGAAATATGCTATGCTCTTCCCTGCCAGACTACGCATCGAATACAAGGAACGTGCGTTTTTCTTTGACCGACCTGAGGTCATCAGCGACTGGCTTGATACTTTGCTAATGCATCGAGATCACCCGGAACAATTGAGGGGCTCTGAAGGTGGCTCTGCGGAGCAGGAGGAGTGAGAACTGCCCGGCACGCGTGCTCTATAGACATTGCAGCAGCAGTTTGATGACCTTTTTGTATTGTATGTATATTGGTAAATACCCGGGGGCGGTGGGGAATCGGGACTCTCCCTCCTCTAGGGGTTTCTTCTCTCTTTTTGTAGATTAGTTTTATACTGGGGCGACAGGCGCACTGCAAGTTGGGTGGCTTTTTGGTCTAACGCAGGGGTGCAGGGTGGAGGGGTGTGTTTGGGGAATTTCTTTGGGGGAGGTGGGGGGGACTCTGTTTTTTATTTATTTGTTCCGAGGCTATACATTACTACATATTCTGATTTTGGTGCCGGTTTTGTTATGGGAGGGGCTCTGTCTTAATTTCCGGGATGCGGGGTAGGGGGCTGAGGGTGTTGAGTTGGAATGTCAACGGTCTGGGAGACAGGATAAAGCGGGGGATAGTATTGCAGTATTTGAAACTTCTTTCCCCGGATGTCGTGCTGTTACAAGAAATGCACTTGATCGGAAACACATGTCATGCATTGAATAGACGGGGCTATCGTCTGGTGGCTCACTCTGGATTTACTTCTGGGTCGAGGGGGGCTGGCGTGCTTGTCAGGAACTCCCTCCCCCTAGAGGTGAACGATACTATACTAGACGATAGAGGACGATATGTTGTTATCACGGGCAGGTGGGAGGGGAAGACAATCTCCATACTCTCTGTGTATGTCCCGCCAGGCTTGCAGTAAAAAAAAAAGAACAAAAAAAAAGAACCTAAGGTCCCTTATTTTTACATCCTCCCGAAAATACACAAGGGGACAACCCTTGTACCAGGAAGCCCTATTGTATCAGGCATTGACTCTGTCCTAGAGCCTCTGTCACAGTTTTGTGACCACTTTCTACAACCGCTGGTCAAACGAATACCTTCATACGTCCAGGACACCACTGATGTTCTACGGCTCCTGGATATTCTACAGGAGGATATCCAGGTCGATTTTCTCATCACCCTAGACGTGGAGGCCCTCTACACTAACATCCGCCAGAGGGCCACACTAGGGGTGATTGAGAGAATCCTCAGTGCGAAGGAATGGAGCTCTCCAATACCACCTTCCTTCATCATGGAATGTGCTACCCTTGCCCTCACGGAGAACTACTTTGAGTTTAAAGGGCAGCATTACCACCAGACCCAGGGCACTTCCATGGGCAGTACTTTTGCCCCTTCGGTCTCCTGTCTCTACATGGCTGACTTCAAAGAAAGACACATCAATGGACCTATGAACCCCTACTATCTTAAAATCAAACTATGGATGAGGTTCATTGATGATATCTTAGTACTCTGGACAGCCACTGAAGACCTATACAAAGAATTCTTCATTTGTCTAAACACCCTCAATGAATACCTCCACTTCACCATAACGGCGTTTGCATCTAATATTGCCTTCTTGGATCTCACTGTCAGACTGGAGTGGGGCAAAATCGATACTACCATGTATCGCAAACCAACAGACCGCAATAGTTTGCTCCATTTCACCAGCCACCACCCTAAGGCTCTGAGATTGAATCTGCCATTCGGACAATTCTTGCGGGTCAGGCGCAATTGTTCCAACTTGTCAGATTATAAAACCGAGTCTTCCCTACTATCCAGAAGCCTCTAGAGATATCTAAGGCACGCAAACATGCACAAAACAACCATAGGGGGGCCCTCCTCAAGTATAACACCAGGACAACACAGGAGGCAGATCTCCTCACTTGTGTCACCACCTTCTCACCAGCCTCTAACGAGATCAGAAAAATAATCAAACGACATTGGCAGATCCTGAATACGGGCGAACTCAATCTTACTACACCTAGGTTTGCCTTCAAAAGGTCAAGGAATATTAAGGATATTCTGATACATACCAGGCCGAAGAAGGTTGAGCCACCCAAACAAACCACCCTGTGGCAACTCCCACCTGTACGGGGTCACTACCAATGCGGCTCTTGCAGTATTTGCCCCTTTACCAGCACACACAAAAGTATCACACTGACTGATTCATTCCGCTGGGAATTACGGGGTCATACCAACTGCAATACCCCCTACTGTATCTATCTATTGAAATGCCCAT
The DNA here is from genome assembly GCF_964263255.1 of Lissotriton vulgaris. Lineage (NCBI taxonomy): Eukaryota > Metazoa > Chordata > Amphibia > Caudata > Salamandridae > Lissotriton > Lissotriton vulgaris. Next base: position 1,551,451,624 of record NC_141696.1, on the reverse strand, counting down.
GTGATCTGAAATACGTGGGCATGACCACCCGCCCTGTGAAAATCTGCATCTCTGAACATAGAAGCAACTTTCGTTGCAAGAAAACCAACACCAAGATGTGCAGGCATTTCCTAGAGCAGAACCACTCAGCTGACTCACTGTCCTGGTTGATTCTTGAAGCCTCCACGGACAAATCCAAGCACAATCTTTTCTTGAAGGAACAGAGGTGGATACATCGTCTGTCCACCGACAGCCGGGGACTAAATGAGGAATTATCTTATCATACCAACATAAAAACTGCCAAGAAAGATTTCTATAACAATGCCATCATAGAATCTAAACAAAAACAAAAAACCTTGTTTTCAATAGTTAAGTCTTTTACACATCCTAGAGCGTTACAGCCCGAAATACCTCCATCCCAAGATTTCTGCAATCAAATAGCGGACTTCTTTGAGGAGAAAATTGACTCCATACAGAAAATGTTTCCCATGCAACAAGTCTCTCATGCTGCTACCCTCTCCAATCAGGGAGAAATTACCATTGGAAGTCTGAAAACCTTCACTCCGGTCAGTCTACCCCTAACTCAGGAAGTAATCCTAGCCTGTAAGTCAGGAGCCCCCTCAGACCCCTGCCCCCTAGAATCTTACATCAGTTAATTGATGTGGTGAATCCAATTATAAATAAGATCGTTAACTCCTCCCTCAATACAGGCATTGTTCCACGAGAATGGAAACAAGGAATTGTTAAACCTCTGATGAAAAAACATAATAAATCACCTTCAGACCTCTCCAACTTACGCCCAATTTCTCTTCTCCCAGTTTTGGGAAAAATCACGGAACAACTGGTCTACAGAGAACTAAAAAGCCACATAGAAACATACAAGGTCCTCCACCCCCAACAATCAGGATTTCGCCCTCACCATTCCACTGAAACAGCACTAATTGAACTGACAGACTCCATAAAGCTGCTTCAGGATCAAAGAAAGAACACCGTGCTGATTCTACTGGACCTCACAGCGGCGTTCGATACCATCTCTCACTCTATACTGCTGGGCAGATTAAAAGACATTGGTATTTCAGACACGGCTCTCGCGTGGATAACATCCTTCCTAACAGACAGATCCCAAACCATTGCCCTGGGCCCTTTCCTTTCCAAAGAGAAGAAAGTTCGCTCTGGAGTCCTTCAGGGATCCATCCTGAGTCCTCTACTTTTTAACGTCTACCTAATCCCACTCATCTCTCTGATTGAATCATTCGGCATACTCGTAACTTCGTATGCCGATGACACTCAACTCATCGTGCCACTAGAGGAAAACTCTACTAATGCCGAACTCAATCTTAAAAACTGTCTAACGGAAGTTTTCCACTGGATGGAAGTAAATCACCTTAAATGTAACGCCAGCAAGACTGAAATCCTCCCAATGGGAAAAAATGTCAATTTCTGTCCCAGCCTATGGTGGCCAGAGGGCTCCACCGCTCCTCCCCAGACCGTAGTGACAGCAAGGAATCTTGGAGTCCTGTTCGACACCGAGCTATCCTTTGACCAACACAGGAAAGTAGCTGGATGCTGCTTTGGCATCATTAAATCTCTTTAAAACATTTTCGACTTCCTGCCCACTGACTCAAGAAAGACGGTAGCAGTGGCTCTTATCCTCGCCCGCCTAGACTACTGCAATAGTCTAATGGCAGGAGTTAAAAAATCTACACGAAAAAAACTGCAAAGTGTACAATACTCAGCAGCCAGACTAGTTCCAAAACTGCCCAGAAAATCCTCAACATCTGCTGCCTTAAAAACTCTTCATTGGCTGCCTCTGCATAAAAGAATACTTTTAAAAATTCTAATCACTGCATTTCGGGCATTCCACTGCACAGGCCCTAAATATCTCACCAGGCGCTACCCCCACTACAACCCTCCCAGGACTCTACGATCCTCTGACGACAATCAAATAAAGATAGCTAGGTTTAACCTCAAAACCAAAGGGGGCAAAACATTGACTTATCTGTCCTCCAGAGCCTGGAATTCCATGCCTAAAAACCTCAGGTCCCTAACTCCAGAATCCCAGTTCTGGAAGCAACTGAAAACCTGAATTTTCAATCTTCCTGACGACTATGTCATGGCCGCCATCTAACTCGGCTTACGTAACTGACTGCATACCTCCAGAACAGCGCCAGGATGCTCCTTCCGGAGCGACCGTTGCGCTCTACAAATACATTTACAAATTACAAAATTACAAATTCCCATGGAGCTCCCTGTGATTTATCTCTGCATACACATTGCCAAACTTCCTGGCATAGTTCAAGGAACAATTTCTGCCATTTCATCTGTTACTATGGCCAAACTTACCAACTATGACGTAGAACATAGTAATACCAGACCAATGGAATCCCCATACTGCCCTGTATGTGTATGTAAATGTGTATGTATAGGCATTTATATAGCGCACTACTTACCCGTAGGGTCCCAAGGCGCTTCGACCGCTGCGAAACCCTTCCTGGCTTCCCTGAGAGATGGTCCCTTAATGGGTATCTCCAGGGTGAGACCAGGCATCCCCGGCGGTCTGGTGGGGCCGTTAGTGAAGATGAGGCAAGCTAATGCCCAGAGTTGCCGAGTGTGATCGCTGATCAGAGTGGGCACCGAGGCAAGAGAATTTTCGAGTCCGCTGACCCTGGTCCAGAAACCTGCGCGCCGGGAATCGAACCCTGGTCCCGGGCCGTCCTCTGCTCTCGGGTCTGCCGCCTCTAACCAGTGAGCCACACTACTTCACTGCATACCTACCACCTTACTTCATGTACCATCAACTAAGTACCCCCCTTATAGTTGGGTGCTCCACAACACGCCCACCACTAGCTCCAAGTATGTAGCTTCTACCACAATCAATAGGTAGGGCAGTGTATGCATTATGCCCTTCTACCCTCTACTCAGGTAGCATACACCTGCAGGGAATTGCCCCGACACACACTCATGCACGCCCGGCTCCAACCGTAACTGTGGGCTTCCGGCACCTGATTCTCAATCCATTGGGCTTACTTTAACCTGTTGGCTGTGCTTCACAAACCCCGATACCATGTTCTCTCAATCATCAATAACTTTATACACTGACCTGCCATTTCCCGTGACAATACTTCCATAAATGCAATAATTCTATGCCAGACTAAGAGAACAATTCGAGAGAACAAGGCCATTCACTCAGCCTCTCTGTTCTGAGTAATACTACCATGGTGCAACTTAACCAAGGCCATTTCCTACCCTTTCACACACTACCCTCCACTCCATCATGGCCGCCCAATTCACCAGTAAAATCACATGACCTACTAGTGAATCTCACTTCCTGTTTGGGACTCCTGAAACTACCCGGGTTGCTACTTAATGAGTAGGCATGAGACCGGCACTCCACTATCCGAACCCGGTGAGATGGGTAGGCGTAACGGGCCCTGACACGAGCAGCAGAAGGTAAGTGTGCCGCTTTGCATTGGCTTTGTCTGCGAGCCGGTTTAAACTTATACTTTTGCCACGCAGAGTGGATCCAGCACTGAGGTCTCTTATCTTTACGAACACTTTCTTTAAACGCAACGGGCATCGGAATTGGAGTGAAGCGCCAACACAGCGATTTGGGTCACGAACCCTTTCTGACTTTCATTTTATTTTATTTGCTGACCGCATTGTAACGTGATTCTGTGCAATGTCAACTGGGGGCCCCCTGCACTGCCAGATAGCCTGTGCCAATTAAATGTCGAACCACACGCCCTGTTCCCCACTTACCAATAAACAACGGCTCGCACCTGCGGGGCAGAGGCATACCATTCACCGGCATTTAGCAATTTTTATGCACTCTACACAACAACGCTCTAGCGTATGTCCGCTCATCCGTAATATTTGGCAGGGCAGAGATGTGACAGTTGATTGCTGTTAGCGCTCTCTATGTGTCTAATTGTATCATGTAGTTGGCCGTTAATCCCAAAGTCAGAGCACACGCACCAAAGGGGTTCCCACCATTGGGTAATTGGGAACCCCCCCATTCAATGAATTTAAACATGTGGAACACTTAAGGACAGTGCAGCCTTGAGAATACCCTCATTTCACCTTGGGACTGGGCTCTAACCACACATACTTTGTCTAATTCTAGCTATAGACACATGTATCCAGACTAGGGCACCTACATTATGCTCCTTTTCAAATGTACCAACGCAACATACTGGTTTCCTTCCCCAGCCCCAATTGTTTTGGCTTCTCCCTCGATGTCAGCTCCACCGGGTATTGTTGACACCTCTTTACTTTAACCTGTAGGTGAGTAAGATTACTGCCTATTCCAGGGGTGTGTGATACCTTTCAAATGGATACGGCTGCTTCCTGTTTTTAACTTGTTTTTAATCACATACTAGTCACTACCTTCACTAGTATGTCACTTTCACAGTGTGTTCACGGTCACTACAGGGTCACATGTTGTTACTTACCTGTGGTAATGTTCTCCTTTTGTCTCCCCCCTTATAGGCAAGAGCAGTGTCACACAGGTAGTAGAACTTATGTGCTGTATTTAAACAGATACTAATCATTAGGTCATGTTTTGTAGATTTTAGTTTTCCACTAGGTCCTGAAGAATCGCAGTCAATGTACTAAAGGCGAGAAACCTGTTGACCACATCATTTGCACTTTAGCCCTGGTACACTCTGGGAAACCATAGTCCCCACGAGTACCGGCTTTCTCTGATTTTACTTGTGGCAGAGGACCACCAGAATAAAATTGTTTTCCGGTACCTTGTGCTACATTTTATCCTCACCCACATTATCTACTCTGTCCTGACCCCTCACCCCCACTTCACCGATAGGCAGTTGGATAAAAGATCTCCGATAAAGAGCCCCTCTTTGAGGTGAGCCCGTTGGGCATTGCACCGCCTGCCCAACGAGGAGCATTGCCGATGATGAAGCATGACACTCGCAAGGGTATGTGAGGCCATTATATCCAACAAATTGGATACCCAGGGGTAGTCCTCCATCGAGCACTAGCCCCTTACCCTTGTGACCTCCTCCTCCCCTTTCTTTCCCCCCTTCTTTAGGAACAGCCCAGTCATCTCTTTTGTTCTGTACTTATATAGGGCTACGACTGAGGCCGGACCTTCCATTCTCTTCTCTTTGAATGGTAATCAAATCCCTACTGGATCACAATTGATCCCTGTCTTCCCCTATTTGTTGTTACACCTTAGACAGGGTACCCACACTCTATTCTTGATCCGTGAAGTCCACCCCTACTAACCCTATTCTATCTTTGTGCTGTGTTTCTTCATCAAGTCATTTACAAAAACGCCATATGAAAAGGGGGCGGTGTTTGGGGAGGTCAAAGGAAGAGAGGGTGGAGTGGGGTCAGATCTGAAATGGACCAAGGGGGGCAGAAATTTCACGCAAGTGAGCCCACCAATTAGGCTCAATGGGCTGGGACTTCCGGCACAGGTGAATCAACAGGTTGGGGGCTTCTGGACAGCCCTTCTTTCTTTCATTTTCCTTGTTTTGAATCGTGCCTCGTCCAGCATCTCTTTGCTCTGCGGCTCCACCTTGGTCGCTGTCATAGGTGTCCCATGATCTGCAGCCAGGCTGTACGTCGCGTCTGACCCCTCTCTTCCGAAAACTGTATGATATTTTCAATCTAGTAATAAGTATAAGACAATTTTCAGAGAACTGACAGGGGAAGACGTTTACGCAATTCAATTTATCTCCCAAACCCAAGTAGCTGGGGAAACATTTACCTGTTACTCAAAAATGACGATAGCATGGATACCCTCAATCCTTACATCTGTGCATATTATTTAATCATGAACCATTACTGTTGTGCTGGTCTGCAAGCATTTCTATGAATTTCCACCATCATTTTTATCTTTGGTGTCCATTCCTTTTACGTTCGTGTTTGTGGCAAGAAATCTAATATCTATCAGTTATATACTCTGTCAAATTCGAACCGGCTCCTACGGCAGAGATTTGTCGTTATAAACTAAATCCTGTTGAGCTATATTTACTTCAAGGTTTGCTAACTACAAAAAGTGTGATGTGCTATTATCATGGGCATACAGGTACCCTTCCTAGCTATTGTTTACCATAAAGTACACAGCTAAGCATTGTTCCATCCTGTCAATGTTCCTTACTTTTAGCTAAAGATTTTGACTTCGGTATCCATTCAGCAGGGCTTACTACAACATTCCTTTTACTTTAGTTCAAATTATTTTTATAAACATTTTTCTCATTTCTGCGTCATCCTTTGCAACCTAGTTACGTCACTAGTCAATGAAGGACTTGTAATGTTGTTACAACTCGTATGTAGGGTGACCAGAGTCTTGAAGTCAAAACAACCAAGGACATTTCACAGAATTAAAAGGACTGTGATCTTACTTCAAGCGATGAGCGCGTTCCTTAGCAGAGAGTTGCAGAACGGTCAATAAGAACTTACATAAATTGCGATTTTTAAACCTGGTAGCTTGCTTGTTAAATAAATCTTTTCTTGAAACAACTGCTAACTCCTACCAATTTTAGTCGATTTATCTTTAAAAATCAGGACATGAGCTATATTTCTTGAAATTTTCTGGGACAGCTGGTACAAAACTGGGATCATTCTGGCAAAACGGGGACGTTTTGGTCACTCTACTTATGTGCAATGTGTGCAGTAACATGATCGATGATGGTGGTGCTACTAAGGTATCTAAAACAAAACGCCACTGACATATAGCCCCCTTTTTAAGGGCCAGATTAGGGGACATCAGTCATCTTACCCGTTGTCACAATCGCCTCGACCCACGAACTACCCCGAGGTAGGGAGCGGAGCCACGGGAACTATGATTACCAGCATGCATATCGGGAGGCAGAGCGGAACGAACACGCCTACATAAGCCGGCAGACGTGAGGACGCTGCGTCGGATATTCGTACTGTTGTTGGCGTCGTAGGATTTCCCTCCCTAGTGTCCAAGTAGGTATTCACCATAGGACGCCGAAACCAGATGGAGCGGACGCTCTTTGGTTTATCTTGATCTCGACTTATAGGTTCTGTCTTGGACGCACACCACGGAGGTGTTTGCCGCGTCTCAGTGTATCAGAACAAAAACCCCTTGTTCCGAAGTCAGGCAAGATCGAGCGGCTGCTCTCTGCCTGAGCTGTACTGTTTGGGCTTCCTGAGAAACAGTAGGATAGGGCTCTCGAAGTGGTACAGGTCGAGCGACTGTTCCCTGCCATTACTCAAACGGAAGGAAGAAGGCCCAGCTGGGCATTTCCCTCGTTGGGTAATTTCATCCGAGCCCTTCCGAAGATCAGGACCTGGGCTCAGCCTATCGAACCCATCACAGCTGTCGAACAGCATTGTCGGCCGCTACTTAGCACAGTGTCCTTCGTTGGCAGAACACTGGGACAGGTGTTCATGCGAAGGACGGTGAGATCCACACGGAGCTGTGATTGGGTATCGTTGACACTCTTTGATACTAACTATATTGTGTGTAACTATAAAAAGCATTGCTCATTACCTTTGAACATTAAATCGGTAAAGCTTTCATTGGTTGTCTGTTGTCAAAGTATTTGCGGGCTGTCCCCGATCCCGTTAACCTCAGGGCGTTACAAAATATCCGACCTTTACAACCATAACTATCCCCTGGTCGGTGGGCACAGCCATGGCAACAATAGACGATGTGTTGGCCGTTCTAGCCGCGGTACAAGCGGAACTTGCCACCTCTAGACAAGAGACAGCGGACGTCAAGGCCCGAATGGACGCCTATCAGGCGGACCCCTTCGCTCCTGGTCCTACCGCCCCAACATCATCCACAGCAGTGATGGTGGAAATGCCGATCTCTATCCCTCTGGCCACACCGGAGAGGTACAGCGGTGATCCAGATACAGTAGATGTTTTCCTCACGCAGATAGCGTTGCATTTGTCCTGCAAGCCCAAGGCGTTTCCTACCAGTCAAGCCAGGGTGGCCTTCCTGATTTCCTACCTTGCAGGCAACGCTGCGCAATGGGCGGTTCTGCTAGTGGGCAGAGACGACCCACTCCTGTGCGATTGGGGTGCTTTCCGCAAGGAATTCCTGAAGGTCTTTGACAGGAGGGCGGATTCATATATCGCAGATCGTGAGATGTTAGAGTTAAAACAAGGCAGCGGTGACTTGTTGCAGTACCTGAACTCTTTTAGGCGATTAGTGGCCGAAACCTAGTGGCCTCTCTCTAAACAAACTGCGCTGTTCCATCAAGGTCTGAGCGAGGAGCTCAAGGACGTGGTGGCACAGATCGATCCCAAAACCCAAAACATGTGAAGGTCTAATCAATTTGGTGTTGCGGCTGGATCATAGGCTGAGCGAAAGGAAAGGCGACCATAAGAGGAAAGGAAAACCTGTGACCCCCTATGGGGCGGTGGGAGGCCAAGAACCTAGCTCACCTGCAAAGGCCAAACCAATGGACATTGGAGCCATAAGGGCCAGCCTAACTGCCACCGAGAAGGAGTTGAGACGCAAGCAAGGTCTATACTTGTATTGCGGCAAGAAAGGACATTATGTCCGCGAATGCCCTGCCAAACCCAAAACCAACCGATACCGGTCCAACCGAACGGTGATGGCGGTGGTGGATGCACCGGCGGAAAACTAACGGACTCCCGGAATAGCGAGGGGGCCTCCTGGAGTCACGTAACCATCCCTTCTATGTATCGTTCGGATCAAGCAGGGCAGCAACATTTGTTCATTACGGTATACGTTGGGGTTCTCGAACAATGGATACCTGTGGTGGCCATGGTGGACTCCGGAGCCACCGGACTCTTCATGGATCAGAATGAGGCCCAGAGATTAGGTATCCTGCTTATTCCGAAGGCCATACCCGAAGAAGTGTATGCCATGGATGGGAGACGTTTAGCCACAGGACCCATCGGACACCACACTGGGGAAATTCCTGTGCGGTATGGGAAGTGGCATGAGGAATACATTGACTTTAACATCATCCGAGCTCCACAATACGGTGTTATACTTGGTCTGCCTTGGCTCAAAAAACATAACCCATCCATAGATTGGGCAACCCATGACATCCGGATGACCTCGCCGCTTTGCTCGAGGCGGTGCGTGAACCGACAAGATTCCCTCCACAGCCATCAGGGCGAAGGACACACGGTCGCCACTGCAGCTGAGAAGGAGGTAGCACTCCCAGACGCATACCTGGACTACGAGGACGTATTTGATGAGGTGCGGGCTGAAGTACTCCCTCCGCACAGAGAGTACGATTGTCAAATAGACTTGGTACCGGGGGCAAGCGGCCCAAGCGGCAGACTATACGCCTTAACCGAACCGGAGAATATCCATCTTCGCGCATATCTTGATAAGCTCTTGGGGTTGAGGTTCATCAGACCCTCCAAGTCGCCTGCTGCATCGCCCCTCTTCTTCATTCCGAAGGCCAATGGGGAGTTGAGGGCATGCGTAGACTTTAGGGCCTTGAACGCCATCACCATAAAAAACAAGTACCCTTTGCCTCTTATAAGTGTTCTCCTTGAGCAGGTGAAGAAGGCCAGGATCTACACCAAGTTGGATCTCAAAGGGGCTTACCAGCTGGTGCGCATGAGGCAGGGCGACGAGTGGAAGACGGCGTTTAAGACCAGGTTTGGCCTCTTCGAATATCTTGTCATGCCCTTCGGTCCCTGCAATGCCCCTGCGGCCTTTCAGTACTTCCTCAACGAGGTGTTCCGCGAGGTCCTAGATGTATACATGTTGGTATACATCGATGATATTCTCATCTATTCAAACACAGAGGAAGACCACGTCGTTCACGTTCAGGAGGTACTTCAGAAGCTACGAGAGAATATGCTATTCTGCAAGCTCAGCAAGAGCGACTTTCATGTCACGTCAGTTGAATTCCTCGGAGTGATGCTGAGCCCAGACGGGCAAGAGATGGCGGAACATAAGATCCGGGCAGTGGAAGAATGGCCAGTCCCGCAAGGGGTTAAGGATGTACAGAGCTTTATTGGGTTTGCCAATTTTTATAGGCGCTTCATTGATGGGTTCTCAGGTTTGGTAGCCCCGATAACACAACTTCTACGGAAATCTCAAGAGTTCGTATGGAATCAAGAAGCGCAGGGAGCATTCGTGGCGCTGAAGAAAGCTTTCAGCTCAGCTCCAATATTGGCTCACCCTGATCCAGAGCATTAGTATGTGGTGGAAGCCGATGCGTCAGAGGTTGCGTTGGGTGCCATACTGTCACAACGTCATCACGGGACAGGAGAGCTTCATCCTGTGGCATTCATGTCCAGGAAGTTAAACGATGCTGAGCGCAACTATCACATCGCGTAGAAGGAGCTGCTAGCGATCAAGGACGCCTTCACCGAGTGGCCGCACTTGTTGATGGGGGCACGTCATGTGGTCACGGTTTACACGGACCATAGGAATCTACAGTTTATGACGGCGGCGAGACACCTATCACCCAGGCAGATGAGGTGGATGTTTTTCTTTTCTGGGTTTAACTTCCACATCACATATCGGCCTGGGTCGGAAAACAGGAAGGCGGACGCGTTGTCACGGCAGACAGCGGCCAAGGACCCAAGTCCGGCCCTAGAACAGTCCATTATTCATCCCAAGGTGGTGTTGGGAGTCATTCAACCGGATGCATTCCTTAAAGCCATCCAGACGGGGATCCGTTCATTTGCTTGGGACAGATGGCTCCGCAGTCACAGGGAATGGCAAGTCGTGGACGGGATTCCAATGAGGGGGCGTTGTCTGTTGCTACCAACTCCCAGACTCCAGAAGCAAGCATTCGAATGGTGCCATGTATCGCCCTGTGCAGGACATCTCGGTTTTGAGAAAACGATAGCCAGCATGGGAAGACAGTTCTGGTGGCCGGTCATGCGAACGGATGTCAGGAGATGGGGAGCCGACTGTTCCATCTGTGCCTCCATGGAGGTCGATCACAGAAAGCCTCAAGGGCTCCTTCAACCTCTTCCCACGCCAAGCAGGCCTTGGGAGAACATTTCTCTAGACTTCATTGTTGGGCTGCCCGCGGATCAGGGAAAAACGGCTATCCTGGTGGTGATCGACTACCTCACCAAGATGGGTCACTTTATCGCCTGTAAACAAGTACCATCTGCAGGTGTGTTGGCATCCTTGTTGTTGAAGAACGTGGTGAGATTGCACGGCCTGCCCAACGTGATAGTGTCCGACAGAGGGTCACAGTTCACCGCCCAGTTCTGGAGAACGTGGTGTTCGGTGCTGCACGTCAAATCGGCCATGTCCACAAGTTACCACCCGCAGACGGATGGCCAGACTGAACGCCTGAATCAGTCACTCAAACAATACCTGCGCTGTTTCGTCGAGCAAGGAAAGGATGAGTGGGTGGATCTGCTATGGATTGCTGAAATAGCATACAACAATGCCACGCATAGCTCCACCAAGGCTTCTCCTTTCTACAGCAACTACGGTCATCACCCCAGGTTCCTCCCTTTTGTTCACCCTCTCAAAGAAGACAAGATGCCTGAAACATCAAAGAGAGTAGCTAACATCAAGGAAACCCTGATTCGATCCCGGCAGTTTTTGGACAAGGCCAAGGCGGACTATAAAGCAGTGGCAGACAGGAGGAGGAGGCCTGGACCTCTGTACAGAATAGGGGACTACGTTTGGGTGTCTACTCGGAACATGCGGTTTCGCAATCGCAGCTTGTTTCATCCAAAGCATATTGGTCCCTACTGTATCACCAAGAGCATCGGCCCCGTGAAGGTGTGTTTGCCTCCAAGTCTGCGTATCCATCCTGTCTTTCACGTGTCCTTGCTCAAACCGGCAAGTGAAAGGGCAAGAACAGTCCCAGCCCCAGCTGCGGTTGATTCCGAGGAAGAATACGAGGTCGCTGGTATCAAGGGCTCCAAATGTCGACGGGGTAAACTATGGTACCTGGTAGCCTGGAAAGGCTATGGCCCTGAAGAACAATTCTGGGAGCCGGCAGCTGGGATCCACGCACCCCGCTTGGTCTCCCTGTTCCACAAGAAACACCCGACTTGTGCGGGTCCGGTTGGGAGGGGCTGATGGAGGGAGGATGTACTGTCGCAATCGCCTCAACCCACGAACTACCCGAGGTACGGAGCGGAGCCGCAGGAACTACGATTACCAGCATGCATTGCGGGAGGCAGAGTGGAACGAACAGGCCTACATAAGCCGGCAGACGCGAGGACGCTGCGTCGGATATTCGTACTGTTGTTGGCGTCGTAGGATTTCCCTCCCTAGTGTCCAAGTAGGTATTCACCACAGGACGCCGAAACCAGATGGAGCGGACGCTCTCTGGTTTATCTTGATCTCGACTTATAGGTTGTGTCTTGGACGCACACCACGGAGGTGTTTGCCGCGTCTGAGACATCCTCGTCTCTGAGACGCACACCACGGAGGTGTTTTCCGCGTCTCAGTGTATCAGAACAAAAACCCCTTGTTCCGAAGTCAGGCAAGATCGAGCGGCTGCTCTCTGCCTGAGCTATACTGTTTGGGCTTCCTGAGAAACAGTAGGATAGGGCTCTCGAAGTGGTACAGGTCGAGCGGCTGTTCCCTGCCATTACTCAAACGGAAGGTAGAAGGCCCGGCTGGGCATTTCCCTCGTTGGGTAATTTCATCCGAGCCCTTCCGAAGATCAGGACCTGGGCTCAGCCTATCGAACCCATCACATCTGTCGAACGGCATTGTCGGCCGCTACTTAGCACAGTGTCCTTCGTTGGCAGAACACTGGGACTGGTGTTCATGCGAAGGACGGTGAGATCCACACGGAGCTGTGATTGGGTATCGTTGACACTCTTTGATACTAACTATATTGTGTGTAACTATAATAAGCATTGCTCTTTACCTTTGAACATTAAATCGGTAAAGCTTTCATTGGTTGTCTGTTGTCAAAGTATTTGCGGGCTGTCCCCGATCCCGGGAACCTCAGGGCGTTACACCCGTCCTCTCATTGTCAGCCAATTAAATTCCATCATTTTTCACAGAAAGGAGGGGTAGTAACATGGCAAAATATGGTATTTCGTCTCTGTCAATTTGTTCAAACACTATCGTGTTTAAAGCCAATTAGACGTGTACCGGTGAGGTACAGTGTTGTCATTTATTCAAAAGCAAATTCACAGCATTCTTGTGAAGTGAACGGCTAAAGGTGAGTCCACCCAGTTGTCATACGGAATTGATCCCAGCATGGTCATTCCTGGACTGTGTAGGTAAGCTCACAGAAAGAGAGAGAGAGTGTGCACAACAATAGGCCATTCAGTACACGTACAACATAGAGAGGTACAGGACGATTTTCATATTAAACACACAAGCCAAAGAAAAAACATGAATGCATAGTTTACATACACACAAATACCGAATAGGACGCGACAGTACATGCACCAAGTACAAAAACCGAAGACAAAACACAGAGTTATTTTTGGACAAAGGGACTTATTCATGCACGTTGCGCATCTCAAAATTTCATTCAATTTAACTCTGGGGTCAGGTTCCTTCCTTCCCTCCTTCCTAACAGTCGATCATTTAAGTAGGCGACCTATTTTGAAAATACTTACTCCCCTTAATTGGTCGGACACTAGCCCAGTCGCACTGATACTCACGGTGGGGTCGCCCAACATCTAGGAACGATACTCCAAGTTGAGGTAAAGGAGGGATGGCAGTTGGACGTGCAACGGTACAATTCTTATCTTTCTATGTGGATGGAAGAAGAAGGGGTAAATCTAAAACACGACAATATCTCTAACTTCTGGGTGGAGGAGGATTTTGATGAACCCCAGGGGACTCTTCACTTCTCTATTTGGTCAGTACATAAATCAACTCACTCGTGCGCATTACTTTGGTCTAAAAGCGTTCCTAGAAAAGGTCGCACACTTGGGATATCAGTTGGAGTCGGGCTCATTGTACTGCAATAATCCTTCAAGACCCTGATGCAGTCTACCCTCCCATTCACTGGCTTCAGAGAGACACGTTTCTAGTAAGGAATGTGCTAGATTTAAAAAAAAATGCTATTCGTCTTTCGCATGTGGGCACCATGTTCAGGCCTATTTTTCGCATCCTATTGACCGCTCGATCAACACCTCAGTCATACAAAAGCGTTCTCATATCGATTCAGGCGCACATGACACATACGCATTCATACTATACAAATCAGGATACATACGCATTCATACTATACAAATATTTCATGCCTCCAGAGATAGCCTCTGCATACAACGTACTATCTCACAGTACTAGCCCATTTTTCACGTGGAATACAGTGCGTTTAGGCCTTCTCCAATCTTCAGCTGAAACTACGACGTAACTTAAACAAAAAGAAAAGAGGGGGATGGGGCAGCATTTAAAGCACATCAACGTGCGTTATAACTAAAATATTTTTACTTACAATGTATCTGACTTATTTCCTGGGATGCAGTCCTTGGCATCTCGGCATTGAAGCCCAGAAGAACTGTTAGTGCGGTAAAGATAACTAATGGTAGAACGCTCACTACATAGATCATTCGAGTGTGGTATTACGGACCGCGTGTGGAGAAAGGGTCAGATGCCAGAGGTACTCAGTATAAGGCGAGGGGGTGATGGATCAATGCTTTTACTAAAGTAAACGATTTACAGTGGCCTGGGGCTGTTCCTATTCGCGAAGCAGGGAAATTATAGGAGGTGGCGAGTTTCATTGGGTGCATTTGTGTTTCCAATGGTATGCATTTTTGCTACACTGTAAGACCACTAACAGACTTGCCTAATGTCTGCATGGAGATCAGTTTTGCGGGCGGGTGGAGGGCACAGCACAGCTCTAGTTCGATAACGCGGGGGCACAGCTGTGCCAGAAAATCACAGATTCGTAATTGCCAAGGCTGGCAGACCTGTTTCATGGGGTCCGTAAACACGGACTAAGCCATGCCTGAAATGTTTGCACAAGGCATACCAATCTATAATACACAAAAGAAACTGTGCCTTTCTAAAAACCGTTAATATGAATTTTTGCCTGACTGCTAAAATACAGTGCCTAGAAATGTTTTCCACATATAATCTAAACAGATGACCGCTGCTTTAGGAGGTTACGAGAGGTTAAAACAGAGCAGGAGTTTCCTAAAAATGCTCATTCTAGTCATAAAACTTGTGCAAGGATATCAAACGCTAACATTTAAAACAAGCTTTCTGGCGATGTTTTTCGAACCCTGGCTTTGGCCATGCAGGCAAATATGTTTAGAGAATATTTTACTCTCCTTTTTACTTTTTTTTTTTTTTTTTTGTAAGACCTTTATTGCAGAGTTGTGCATATACACAGCAGTGTGCCTACAACCCTGTGAAGGGCCGGCTGCTACCAGTTCAACAGCAAGCAATTTGAAGCGCACATCCAACGGCATCAGGCGAGTACACACAAAATATGCAAAGGACAGCGAAAGTCAGCATTCCATGCTAATCCCTTCTTCAGCAGTCTTATCCCGCACATCATATATAGGTCTTATTTTATGAGTTTTATAACCAACAACACCAACCCCCAACCCCCCATCCCAAACAAACCCGGTTCCTGGTCACAGTAAAAGTCCACAGTAGTAATGTAGAATGTTAAAGCAATACAGAAGGCACGTAAAGTCCAGCAAGTAGTTGAGTAGGCCATGCAACCCCCAAATCCAAAACCCTGCATGTGCCACCAGCCACTGGGCGAATATAGTAAAGCCTACACAGCAAGACAGCCCTTCCCCAAAGGATCACCCACACCAAGAGAGAAAGAACATCCCACATCAGGCACAATCGTAGCGCAACCATACATTCAGGTAATCACTCAGACTCCCCCACCCGTCAACAGACCCCCGCTATCACCACCGGAACTGTCACCATCAGCCGGGGAAAGCATATATGCGGTATATGGAGCCCAAATGTCACGCGGACGCGACTTCGCCGGCAGACTCTCAGCATAGCAAGACAACTGATCTCTGCAATAGGCCATATCTCTCAACCACAGTCGAACATCAGGTGCCCGCCTTCCTCCCCACACCATAGCCACCCTCCGTTTAGCAAGCTGTAACGCCAAGACAATCAAACGCCGCTCCTTAGCCGGCACTCCAGAGGTGAGTCCCAGCAAGCACAGGCGTATATCCAACGCGACCGCAGTGGCCGTCATCCTAGTTAATGCCTCAGTCAACGCCTCCCAGAAGGCATACACTCGTGTAAATCCCCAAGCCAGATGCACAAAGTCCGCATCATCCTCTCCACACCGGACACATTGAGCAGATTCGCGAAGACCATACCTAACTAGCTGCACTGGCGTATAATACCATTGATGTAGAAATTTAAAATGTAGAAGGCGAAAGTTGCCGTTGGCCACGTACCTCCCAGTCATGGAGCAGCATTCAGTCCATTCATCATCATTCAACGGTTCAGGCAGGCACCTATCCCATCTGGCCCTAGCCAGCACAGCACCCCCCCCCCCCTCATCCTCCTGTGCAACTCGATACAATCTAGAGAGCAATTTAACTCTATCCGTCGTGGTGTAGAGTAGCTGCAAGGCCCCTAGCGCCAAGGGTTCCTCCGGGTACGTAGGATATAAGGAGTGTATGGCCGCCCGAAGTCTGACGTAAATGAATGTAGACATGACCACAATCGCGGATCGCTCCGTCACATTCTGTAACAAGAGGAACGTGGCCCCTGGGAAAAGATCTCCCATAGTGTGTAGTCCAGCGCCCTGTAGGACCTGCAGACCACCGATTTCGCCCGACACCGAGATCTCCGAGTGATATAATAGCGGCATACTAGGAGCATATAACGGCAATCTGTTCGCTCTCCTGCCAAGCTCTCGCCACGCGTTAGCAGTGGAGCGCACTGTGTCTACCTCACCCTTATCAAACACTGAGTGAGTATTAACCACCATAGCCCTCAGCGGGTTCAGCAGAACAGCACTGGCTTCAAGCGCCACGTGCGGGGTATACGGAGGAGCTGACAACCAGTAGGCGGCGAAATGCGCTTGGGCACATAAGTAATATAATTTCATATC
Source organism: Lissotriton vulgaris (assembly GCF_964263255.1). Classification (NCBI taxonomy): domain Eukaryota; kingdom Metazoa; phylum Chordata; class Amphibia; order Caudata; family Salamandridae; genus Lissotriton; species Lissotriton vulgaris. The sequence continues at coordinate 1,551,434,705 of NC_141696.1, read as the reverse complement.
TGGCACGACAAAGCCTCCCAGATCGTATGGTTTAGTCAGCACATCCCACGTCACTCGTGGTTTCTTACCAGCCCAGGTTAAGGTGGTCAACAAGGACCGCAGTCTGGCAAAGAAGTGCGACTTCAGTGGGAGAGGAATAATAACAAAAAGATACAAAAATTTCGGAAGCACCACCATTTTGATCAGAGACACACGATCAGCAAGGGTGAGGGGGAGCCGAGTCCAGCGCGCCACCTGGTCCTCCAGCTTGGAGATAGCCACGCCATAGTTGGCCCTGATAATTTCTTGGCAATCTCGATGAATCCAGACTCCGAGGTAACGCACCGATTCCGTCGCCCATTCCAGTGGGAATTCCAAGGGAAAGGGAAGGGTAGCGTCGGTGAGAGGGAGCATAACAGACTTTTCCCAGTTGATGGTCAGACCCGAGTGACGGCCAAACCGTATGAACTCTCGGAGTATAGGCTCAAGATGGTGAGCAGGCTCGCGTACGTAAAGGACCATGTCGTCGGCATACATGGACACCGCCAGCGACCGGAGGGGGAATTTCAAAGCCGCGTCAGCATGTCTCTGCCTCAAGACACAATCCAGGGGTTCCATCACAATGGCGAACAGCAAAGGTGAAAGAGGGCAACCCTGTCAAGTTCCCCTCTGTACCGGAAACGAGTTCGAGACCTGACCGTTGACCCTCACTCGTGCTATGGGGTTAGTATAGAGAAGGGTTATTAATGATGTAAAAAAGAAAGGCACCCCCATCCGATGCAGGATTGCTATCATATATCGCCATGCAACTGAGTCGAAGGCCTTCGCGGCGTCAAGCATGACAGCCACCGCAGCCAAATCCGGTTTGAGCAGATGTAGCACTGCAAAGAGAGCCCTTAAATTGTGGGTGGTAGATCGGAGTGGAATAAATCCTGACTGGTCCGGTAACACCATGACCGGAAGGAGTAGCCGCAGTCTAGTTGCCAGCACCTTAGCTATGATCTTAACATCAGTATTCATGAGGGACAGGGGTCGGTACGATTCGCACTTGTTTGGAGGTTTACCCGGTTTTGGCAACGCAACAAGGAGCGCCTCTCTCATTGTAGTCGGGAACTGGCCCTGGTTTACTGCTTCCTCCAGCACCCTCGCCAAGTGCGGAAGTAAAAGATCTACATATTCCTTATAGAATTCTGACGGCAAACCATCTGTACCAGCAGCTTTACCATTAGGAAGGGCAGCTATCGCTTCCCTAAATTCCTCCTCCGTTATATGATGCATAAGGAATTCCTGTTGACCCCTCGAGAGCCAGACCAAAGCTATGTCCTCAAAGTACTGGGCTATTTCCTCCTCTGTCGCCGTCTCCCGATACTCATACATCCTTTCATAATATTTCGTAAAGCAGCCTAGGATTTCAGTTGTGTTAGTCACAACCTCCTCCCTGTCAGCTAGTTCGTTATATTCAGTAACCTTCAATCTAATGTCTGCCAGCAAAGTTTCCTCGGGGCATTCCTCCAACCGGCGCTCAAGCGCCAACAACTCCCCTTCCAACCTAGTCATGGAGTCTCTCAACGATGTAAGCACTCCAGATTGTAGGCCGATACACGCGCCACGTATAGTCACTTTGAAGGCCTCCCACACCGTACACATACTGTCAACAGTCCCAACATTCTTATCAAAGAACTCTTCAATTATAGTTCTGAGCCGTTCCTGCAACACCTGATCAGTCAAGGTTCCCGGCGACAGGCGCCAAGTGAACGGAGCCGGCGCGCACGTTGGCATCCGCATTTCCAAGCGGACCGGCGCATGGTCGGAGAGCGTGCGAGGCAAGTGGCCAACATCCATCACCCATCCACTGACATCCCGAGTCACCAACCAATAGTCCAGTCTCGACCACGTGTCATGCGCTGATGTATAGCAAGTACCCTCTCTCCTATCCGGGTGTCTCAGACGCCACGCATCCACCAGCCCAAGTCCTCTCATACCCTCACTGACTTCAGCAGCCGCTTTCTTGCGCACACAGGGCTTGTCTTTTTTCCTGTCCATCTCCCCATCCAGAATGACATTAAAATCCCCACCGCAGAGCACAGCCGATTGTGGCAGCATGTAGATCTTGTTCCAGAGTGCAACATAAAAATCAGGGTCATCAACATTTGGTCCATATACATTAATGAGCGTGATCGGGGTTCCGCATAATTTACCATGTACTATAATATATCGCCCATCAATTTCCTCATGTAGTATTACAAACGGTAAATTTTTTTTAATCAGAATCATCACACCGCGTGCATAAGATGAGCAGTTTGACGCCAGTCTGACGCCCGCCCATCTGCTACCCACAGTTTCTGCCGCCCTACCCCAAAGATGTGTCTCCTGAAGGAAGGCAACGTGCGCACCATGCCTGTTAAGAAATGCCAGCATTTGCCTAGTCTTTTGTGGGCGGTTCAACCCTCTCACATTCCAAGTAATACATGTAATTTTACCCCCCCTGTCCATTCATTCAGATCCAAAGTATGTCCCAAAGGCAGCAACACCACCCCAAAAGCCAATGACAGATACAGCGCACATAGCCATTCATTCCTCGAGTGTCAGCCAGAAGTGCCGTACTTACCAGGCAACACAATGACCAGTATCCTTCCAACCCCTTTACAAGCCTCCCATACCTCCCATCATACACAAGGAAACACTGCGACCATACCCAGGAAATCCAGAACCCCCCAAACCCCCCTCCACCCACTTCAGCATCCCCAACCTGCCAAAGCTGACCCCATCCCCCCTCCCCCAACAACCTTAACAGTGCATACATAAGTGTGTGGGGATCTCCCATTCGTGGGGACGCAGTGGCGCACAGCTCTCGTCAGGTAACTGACGAGAGAGCGGACCGTGCAATCGATGAGAACATCCCGCTCCTCCCTCCCCAACCCCATAGCAACAAGCATTGCTGCAAGTCAAAGTCACCTAGCCTCAGCAGTAAAGGAAGGGGCTCCCCCAACTGCGCTTCAATAGAACCATCATTACGCCAATATCAAAGTGCAGTCAGACAATTAAATACAATGTTCTCACCTCCATACGTTCCATCGCAACTATGCACAACCAAAGCGCCACAGATAACATGTCCATTTAACCAGCGTTCCTCAAGTAAAGGCAGGGAAAAGCAACCCAGTGGGGTATCGAGCAACGCAGCGCCAAGCGGCAACACATTTCACAGGGAAAACACTCCAACAATGGGTGATTAGCAAGGAGTCAGGCGCCTAAGCCACATCGTCCAGTAGTTCCCCCTCCCCCTCCTGCTGCATGTTTGAGTCTCTTTTGTGTTTTTTCTGTTTTTTTGCATAGTCCATAGCAGCCTTAGGGGTGGCGAAGATTTTGTTGTCCGACGGGGGTCCTATCCGAAGACGAGCCGGATACAACATGGCGTATGGAATGTTCTTGGCGCGAAGCAGTTGTATCACCGGGGCGAACTCCTTGCACGCTGTTTGCATTGCCACAGTGAAGTCTGGGTAAAACTCAAGTTTATTTCCTTGGTATTCGATAGTACCCTTCTCCCGGGCAAGACGAAGTATGACATCTCGGTCCTTATAATTAAGTATGCGAGCAATGATAGGACGCGGTTGAGCCCCAGGCACCGGTCTCTTCGCCAGAGTGCGGTGTGCCCGCTCCACGATGAAGACCCGCGATAGCTGGTCTGAGCCGAAAATGTCCACCAGCATGCGTTCCATGAAGTCTTCCATCCGACCTACATTCGCGGATTCCGGCAGGCCCGTGACGCGAATATTATTGCGCCTGGACCTCCCTTCCAACTCCTCGTTCTTCGCCTGAATCACCGCCAGAACCCTCTCCATATTAAATACCTTAGTTGTCACCGTGGCCAGCCCATCCTCCGCAGCAGACACCCTCTGTTCCACCTCACCCATTCTTTCGTTTTGCCGGTCGAACTGCGTCGCCATATGGTCGAGCCTGTGATTGACCGCTTCCATGGTGCCTTCAATGGACTGTAGTGTTTTCTGCATCGCCACCAGTGTGGCTTCCAGGTTCGGGGTACCCCCAACCGCCACCGCAGTCTCTCTGTCTGGCGGCGCCTGCCAGGAGGATGGCGCCGTCTTTTTAGCCTCAAAGGTGAGTTTGGGCTGATTGCGCTCCGGCCGGCCCATGGCGCCTTCTCGATGTGTGACGCAGCCCAGCTGCAGCAGTCCGTGGGGCAGTCTGGTCACCCCCGCAGTTCTGCCCAAGGCAGCCCCCAAGACGATTCAGAAGAGTGGGTGCTATGTCTCAAATCACCCGGCTGTCACCTGCCTCAGCAGCCACAGTGCAGGAATCAGCAGTATGTCCAGGAAAGTAGGCCAGGACCACCGTCCCAAACTGCCACCGGGTCCCCCCTCGAGGTCTTACAGCAGCAAGAGCCCTTCCGACGTCCGTGGGCGGCAGCGCTCCCCCAGCTCCTCTCCGCCGTGCTCTACCCCCTTCCCTCGTCCCCGCCAGCTGCAGCTCGCACAGCGCGGCCCAGTGCGGGCCAGCGCCGCCTCCGCAGCCCCGGGCTCGCCTAGGCCCTCGCCCCACTCCCCACCACCAGCAGGGCCGGGCTCCGGGTCACGCGATCTCCGAGCACTCTCCTGTCATCCTCGAAGCGCCGCCGCCGCACGTAGCGCGGGTCTCCGTCCTCCAGGCCGTTCTCCCAGGCAGTGGGAGCGGCCGTCAAGCTCCAACACGTTTGCTGGGCACAATTCACTGGGTCGCACGCCTCCGGCCCTGATGCAGGCGGAACTCGGCACTTCCGGCAATTCCGTTCAGGCGGTCCCCCCAGCGAAGGGAGAGCACCGCACCCGCTTCCCAGTCACTTCAGCCATGCTTCGCCATCAAGTTGGGGGGAACAAACAGCAGGATGTGCAGGATTTTAAAGCAAATAAGTGACGGTCCCGGCAGAGCCTCACATGTGTGCGGCCATCTTGCTCGGCGCCCTCTAGCGCCCCCCTTCTCTCCTTTTTCCTTAATACGTTTATAACTAATTTCTGCCTAATGTTAGACTGGATGGCATTCCCCTGGTGAGGCTCAGGAGCGTTTGAAAAACTCCTCTGAAACATGTGGGGTGCAAAACAAAGATTACGATGTTTAGGACTCCAAGAACCAGAATGCACTTGGGGTTCATAGCTAACCACTTACGGGCTAATGTACTTCCTTAGGAACCTTACAACTGTTAAATAAACAAAAATTCCTAGTGTGAAAAAGGTGTTCCTTTGCTCCTCCGAGGGAGCTGCGAAGTAAAAGAGGTTTGATATACTGTCCTCTTTAGTGATATATCTAAACGTCAGGTTCTTTACCAATGCTTACGTTGTAGGAGTGCAAAATAAAACAGATCTCGACTATTCTTTTGACGTTGTTTCTGCATACTGTATCTTTTTTCAACTTTTTAGAATCGAGTTACTCATTTTACTGGCCATTTAAATTTGAGTTTCTTCTTTGCATATTTGTTCCACAATGAGTCATACATTAGGGGACCAATACCATCATTTTTTATTCGACAAACGATCCAGGCTCAAACAACCATTTTCCAATAACTTCAGAAAAGACAGGCATGATGGATATCAGTCAAAACAAAGCTCTCAATTAATCCTAAATTCAGACAAGAAGTCTGCATTACCTATCCTTTACTATGTGCAAATAGTAACCATTGTTCAAAAACTACCAATCAATCAATATTTTACAATGCTAATTCCATGTTTCTTGTGAAGGGCTATTCCCAGCACTTCGATTTTAGCAGGGTCGAAAGATCCCATCAGTGGCCTACTGATTTTCTCGATTTTTCCTAGTGAGTTTTATGCCATAGTTTGCTATAAGCTACAGCGATTAATCCGTATTTCACATACATGTCCTTTTTTATTAGGGGTGCCCTCCGGTGGAGCCGGATGACTGACCTCTAATAAACGGTCCGGGCTGAACCAATTACCAATCAGTGGGGAGAAGATAGGCATGACTTATTAGCGGTCAATAAAAAATGTCAAACAATTGTGGACAGAGGTCCGCACTACCTATCCTTCGTTGTCTGCAAAGAGAGAATATTCCTATTCTTCGTTGTTTGCAAGCAGGGAATATCTCAAAAAGAACCAAATATCCTAAGGACCAAAGAACCAAAAAGAGCTTAATACTAGTATTCAAATCAAACAATCAATCAGACGATAAACGTCCTACACAACCTTACCCGGACCATGTGGACAGTTCTCCGCTTTCCCCTTCCAGCGCCCGATCGTCCTCTTACTCCAATTTTACCGCGGCACTCCTGTGGGCTCCCAGTCAGGACCGCAGGTCACTCGAGAGAGGTCCACTCGGAACCGGTGAAGTTCAGGTTGATCGGCAGCCCAGACGAGGGTCTTTTTTGGGCAGGTGCACTCCAATCGTTTAGATGTTCACTCCGTCGTTAGGACGTCTCTACTGGACCCACATGTCTGATGGGCGCCACGTTGGGACGCCAATTGTGAAAAAGCAGCATTTCTCTTGTAAATACCAAAACTGCTTTGGCGCAAAAACGCCTCTAATTCACTTCGTTGTTACCTATCAAATAAAGAGGCAGGCGCTGGGAACTGAAAAGCAAAGAACAGGTTTATAGCTCCAGAGGAGAGCATGTCAATTCGGACACACAGAATGTCTTCCGGAGGTGCTCTAACTGCATCTCTGTGGCATGGCCTTTTATACCCTTTTTCGTCAGTTTATTACATAGTGAAACATCCTTGGAATCCCTGCCTCCAGCAGGTTCCCACACAGACCCAGCAGCTGTCGTCCCCCCTCCCAAATCTAACAGATGATCGCTATCTTGCAGCTGGACATTCCGGCAGGATCTAAAAGTGTGTGGGGTCGGTCAGATCTGAGAGTTTGTGCTATTGATTAAATCAGACTTCTTTGTTAGTGCTACAAGTCCTGCCATGTGGGGGCAATAAACGATGTATGCAGGGGTCGGTTAGTGCCCGAGACCGGATTAAGCAGCCAGGTGCGGTCAGGGAGGTTATCAGCAGGCCTTGCTCATGTGCAGAGGATGAAAGGACAAATGAGTTTAAGGCGGGAAGTGGCTCCGGGGCTTTGTCACGAGGACAAGGTTTTATAACCCCAGTATGTTTGGTCATGCTTTAGTCAGAGTGCTGAGGACGATTGCGAGGTCAGGGTGAATCATAGGTGACTAGCAGTGAATGAAATGGCTGCGATATCTAAAATAGTTGCTGCTTACGCGCATGCAAAGGCTCTGGTTTGGCAAGATGGCGCTGGCAATGTTTCACGAGCTTCACTTTGCTCTTAACAGTGGCTGTGGCGAACATAAATGAACGCCGCTTATGTATACCTAAAAATTATCGATTTCCACAAAGTTGTGGGGGAGTCAATGCACTCAGGGCAGAATCTCCGTGTGTGGGAAAGCCCCACGACTGCCAGGCGTCTGCCACAAATGATGAAGCCCTTTGTCTATCAGGCCCTGCTGTGGGTGCTTCTGACTTTCTTTCTAAGTCTCTCTGCTCATCACAGGGTCTCCTTCAACACAATTGATGACTCCAGTGGTCCTAGTGGCCCCTGCTGGCATACAGAGATCACAGGCAAGGGTGGAAGCCCCAATGAGGTCAGATGCACCGGGTGACGGCCGCAACGGTCCAATCGGTCGCCTTGTGGCATATGGACCTCAAAGACATGGGTAACATCCTCAACAGTCTCATATGCAATGTGTCACAGCTTAGCAGTATAAGTGGCAACAAACCGTCCCAGTGGCCTCCCCTTCTGGTATATGGGGGTCACAGACATGGGCGATCGTCAGTTGCACTGGGAGGTGGCCTGCATTTTCATGATAGCCTTGACGGGGGTTACCAACTTCTACCAGAGAGCAAAATACTCTCTCTCTCTCAACACCAGTGTTGACTGGGCCGAACACCTCACACACTGTTAAGTGGGATCCACTTACCAGTATCCCCGCTGGGCCACGCTCCCTCAAGGCTTCCTCCTTTACTTTTTTTGTGGAGTGGTTCAGGGTTGCCTTAAGCACCCTTGGATTTGCATTCGCTATTTGCGATTACCAATTTGGTAATCACAGTTAGCGAATGCAATACCATTAATTCCTATGGGCCTGTAGGCCTAGAGTCACATTGCCTAATAGCGATGCACAATTTCCAAATCGCTATTAGGTAATGTTAAGGAATCGCAGATTTTTTTGCCATTCCTACATGCATAGTGTGAGAAGTTGGCCAGGCATATGCTGTCCACTAGTTATAGTGGGCACCTTGCACCAGTCCAAACAACCCCTTAGAGGTGATGGGTTAAAGATAACCTTATTGAAAGCTATCCTAGTGGTAGCTGTGGAGAGCAGCCTTTAGGCTAAGTCTTGAAGGAATGTAAAGCAGTTTGTTTTACCAGTCTATAATCTCTTGAATGACCAAATGAAAGGAAAACCACACTATATATGTATGTATGTATATATATATATTATTGCTCCACAGCTTTCTTCACAGATCCCTGGGTAGAAGAGAAACAGCAGCACTCACGGGTTTTTCAGCAATTTCCAACACATTTTATTCAAGACAAACGCGTTTCAGGAAGCGTCCCTTCCTCAGTGTCATAAGGGAACGCTATGCATGGCGCCATTTTTAAAACAATCAAAACAGTGTAATACCAGTAGACAAAGGACTACACTCTGCACGATCATGGGCGCCATCTTGGAGTGTGTTTTGATGCGCTTTAAGCATGCATTATCTGTATCCAAACAGAAACATACAGTTACACTTCGATATTGCCCTGTATCGGCATTGGTGTCTCTCCATAGAGACATATGTCCCTTGCAAACATAGTGTTACAATTACTGTTTATATGACTAAGATCGGGGGTGCGCGTCCAGTCCATGTCTCTCTTCATGAACCAAATATATGAAGATTATGTATCACTCATTGAATTTTTGAGTGACGTTCATGCAGGTAAAAGCCTGCTATTTTTCTATCGCACATAACGTGCTTCCAGAGATTTAAATCTTGCCGTGGATCGGCAATTGCAGCCAAATGGCTGCTTTTCCTCATATATAAGCAGGAAACATTCCAAGAGACATGTTCTCCAGACACACACCACTCCATCTTGTCAATAAAAATTCTCTCCAGAATTCTCAGAAATATATATACCTTCGAATACTCACAAAAATTACATATCTGATTCGTTCTTCAAATTACATTTTCTTGTTGAAAGGAGCTGTCGTAATGAAAACATCATAAGACATCGAATAACCAGGTCTAAAGTATAAATTAACTTTGAGAAAGATTCCAAATTATCATACAGAGGTAATTAGATTGACATAAATCACATTTCATTGGTTTTACCCGAGATTTGAAGCCATCTCTTCCCCCGTATTGAGTCCCCCCGGTGTTTTTGTTTCAAGATCTACTGTATATCGTGATTCAAGCCTTCTTAATTACTGCAATTTATTTCCTCCCCTGATATTCTCGGGAACACAATCTAAACAAAAATATTTTAGAAGACCTCTATCACTATTGTGCTTGATGGCAAAATTGCGAGCGACTGGATAGGAGAAATCCTTATTCACAATCGCTCCCATGTGCTCGAGGATTCTCAACTTTACCGGGTTGATTGTACTGCCTATGTACTTTAAGTTACACGGACAGCTGAGGCAATATACTGCATGGCTAGTGTGGCATGACATAAACTTATTGATCCTCTTTCCTCCACTGCACCCTCTTACTTCATAAGAAAGGATACGTTTACTGGATGTGCAAGCTTTACATCTTCCACAAGGGAAGAACCCTTTTGCATCTTTTAACGTCCCTGGTTGTTTTGCCATTGGATTTAGATGGCTAGGTACCAAATGGTCTCTTAATGACCTCGCTTTTCTGAAGGTGATCAATGGTGCAGGGGGAATATCAGGTCCAACGATGGAATCAGTTTTAAGAATATGCCAATGTTTGATCATAATAGATCTTAATCTGTGAGAGTCCACAGAGTATGGGGTGATTAATCTAAATTTACCATCATCAGAAGTGGGACCATTTTTCTTTTTGAATAAGTCTCGTCGGGGTAGTTTCCTCACACGATTAAGTGCATCTTTTAGCAGATGTTGTTTGTAGCCTCTCTGTAGGAATCTCTCCACACTTCCCTGTGCTGCTATTTCAAAATCATTGTCAAGTGTACTATTTCTTTTTAGACGTAAGAATTCCCCATAAGGGATACTGTTGATCAGTTTGCAGGGATGACTACTGGACGCATGCAATATGCTGTTGCCCGCAGTGGGCTTCCGATACAGTGAGGTCTTGATTTTACCATTGTTAACCTCAATTTTCAGGTCCAAGTAGTTAATTGTTTCTTTACTAATCTCCCCAGAAAATCTCAAGTTACAGTTGTTATTGTTTAGTACTTTGATATATCTCTCTGCTTCTTCCTTTGACCCTTCCCAGACCAAACAGAGATCATCAATATATCTGTACCAAGCGACCACCTTGTTTGACCACTCAATGTTTCCTGGGGCCCAGGCTACCTGCTCCTCCCACCAGCCCACAAAGAGGTTCGCGTAGCTGGGGGCGAAACAGGAGCCCATCGCCGTACCAGACAAATGTCTAAATAATGTGTCCTGGAAAAGAAAGATGTTATTTCTAAGACAAAAATTAACAAGTTCCAGTAACATTTTGTTATGCATGGCCAGTTTTAATGGTCGTTTGCTTAGAAAATACTCCACCGCATGCAGTCCTTGTTAGTGATCTATGCATGTGTACAAGCTGGTTATATCAAGAGTAATTAACCAATAAGATGGTAGCCAATCCAAAGTCTCGATCTTTTCAATGAAATTAGTTGTATCCTGGATATAGGATTTGAGGATCAAAACAACATCAAATAGATAGTGGTCCAAAAGCTTTGAGAGATTTTCTGTTAATCCCCCAATCGAAGAAATAATAAGTCTTCCTGGAGGTTTGACAATGTCTTTATGTATTTTAGGCAAATGATAAAAAGTTGGGATAATCGGGTCTGTAGTTTTCAGAAAAAGATATTCATCCAAGTCCAACATTTTCTTATCATGCCATTTCTTTAGAGGGTTGTGTGCTTTCATAATACTTTCTTGGTATTCTTTCTTGGTTGTTGTTTCATAGCAATGTAAGTCTGTGAGTTGACGCATGGCTTCATCTGTATATTGTTCTCGTGATAGGATAACAACGTTCCCTCCTTTATCAGAAGGTTTACAGATGATAGTTGTGTCCTCTGATAACGTTTTGATTGCCAACCTTTGAGATTTATTGGTGTTATATATCTGTTTTTTAGATGCAGGTTCCACTCGAATTGCCATCAGATCCCTGATGACAGCATCCGAAAAAGTATCAATGGCATCAACTGGAGTTTGTGGTAAGAATCTAGAAGTTGGTTTCAAACCACTACTTGGTGCCTCTTTCTCAATCTCTATATTGGCTAACCTTTGTGTCAGTGAGTCTGTTGATTGAAGACTTTCTAAAAGTTCACATGCAGTCAAGTCATTGACATTAAGAAGATCAGTTTCTTTTTGATTTTGTCTTAAATATTTGGTTTCCTTGCTCGTGGGTTTGACCTTGAAAAATGTATGCAACTTGATTTTCCGGATACATTTAAAAAGATCTATTCTCGTCTGGGTGTACTCCATACAAACATTTGGACAGAAAGTTAATCCCATTTTAAGGACCGATTCCTCACAAGTTGTTAACATCCTATGGGATAAATTCACAATTGTAAGCTGGTCCTGTCGATCTATCTTCTGGAACCTCACTTGCTTCTTGTTATTCTTGGGGTTATATTTGCCTTTGTTTTTATGTTTGCTTTTCCCTTTCCAGCCGCCTCTTCTGGTTTGGCGTTGTCCTCCGGGGTTTGTTCTTTCCTCCCCTTAACCAGTTAAGCCTGATGATGTTGAATTCGTGCTGAAAAAGGGTTTTGGCTGACGCCCCAGATGCCACACTAGCCATGCAGTATATTGCCTCAGCTGTCCGTGTAACTTAAAGTACATAGGCAGTACAATCAACCCGGTAAAGTTGAGAATCCTCGAGCACATGCGAGCGATTGTGAATAAGGATTTCTCCTATCCAGTCGCTCGCCATTTTGCCATCAAGCACAATAGGGATAGAGGTCTTCTAAAATATTTTTGTTTAGATTGTGTTCCCGAGAATATCAGGGGAGGAAATAAATTGCAAAAATTAAGATGGCTCGAATCACGATATATAGTAGATCTTGAAACAAAAACACCGGGGGGACTCAATACGTGGGAAGAGATGGCTTCACATCTCGGGTAAAACCAATGAAATTTGATTTATGTCAATCTAATCACCTCTGTATGAGAATTTAGAATCTTTCTCAAAATTAATTTATACTTTAGACCTAGTTATTCGATGTCTTATGGTGTTTTCATTACGACAGCTCCTTTCAACAAGAAAATGTAATTTGTCGAACGAATCAGATATGTAATTTTTGTGAGTATTCGAAGGTATATATATTTCTGAGAATTCTGGAGAGAATTTTTATTGACAAGATGGAGTGGTGTGTGTCTGGAGAACATGTCTCTTGGAATGTTTCCTGCTTATATATGAGGAAAAGCAGCCATTTGGCTGCAATTGCCGATCCACGGCAAGATTTAAATCTCTAGAAGCACGTTATGTGCGATAGAAAAATAGCAGGCTTTTACCTGCATGAGTGTCACTCAATAATTCAATGAGTGATATATAATCTTCATATATTTGGTTCATGAAGAGAGACATGGACTGGACGCGCACCCACGATCTTAGTCATATAAACAGTAATTGTAACACTATGTTTGAAAGGGACATATGTCTCTCTATGGAGAGACACCAATGCCGATACACGGCAATATCGAAGTGCAACTGTATGTTTCTGTTTGGATACCGATAATGCATGCTTAAAGCGCATCAAAACACACTCCAAGATGGCGCCCATGATCGTGCAGAGTGTAGTCCTTTGTCTACTGGTATTACACAGTTTTAATTGTTTTAAAAACGGCGCCATGCATCGCATTCCCTTATGACACTGAGGAAGGGACGCTTCCCGAAACGCGTTTGTCTTGAATAAAATGTGTTGGAAATTGCCGAAAAACCCGTGAGTGCTGCCGTTTCTCTTCTACCCAGGGATCTGTGAAGAAAGCTGTGGAGCAATTATTTTGTACGCGGTACACCAACGCGTGGCAGCACCTGCCAGCAGAGTGACTCGCGATACTGGTGAACTTTGGAGCATTGATGTGTATCTATATATATATATATATATATATATATATATATATATATATATATATATATATATATATATATATATATTGTATGTATTTATTCTAAACACACCCTACTAGTCTCTTTATGAGGGTAGAGGTTAAAACACACAAGTTACACTAATAACACAAGTAAATTAGCACAATATACGTTGAGCCCTATGAGCGTACCAAACCATATATTAAGAAAGTGGTATAAGAACCACGACTTGACTAGACACAAGGCCCACTAGAGCCTATAGAATCGCTGGGGCCACAAGGAACCACCCAAGGTAGTGACACATGGGACCCACTGGGGCCACATGCAGTGTGTGAATACAGTCGCGAGACGCTGTTAGCTTCTATGGGGAAAGTTGCGGTTGGAAATTTAAAGATAAAGGACACTTAGGAGAGGACTTTGAGCAAACCCCTTTAGACTTAGGGGGTTCTAGGGCCAACACCCAAGGGAGTACTGGAGTACTTGAGTTACCTCACCCAGGGAAGCCGGGTGCATAGGTGTCTTTTGGTGTTGGTAATCGTTGTCGTTTTCAATGGCGATCTGCAGCAAAGTGCTCCTGCCGTGAAAGTGGAAAGTCCGGTGTGATCCAAGCCTGGATCGAAGATGAGAGGAACTTGAAAGCAGAGGGGGGCAGAGTCTGGGTCACTTGCAATTGACTAGGGGCATGATAGTTGAATTCCCACCGCTTTCGGGTGATTTCAGGTGAAAGAGGTGAAGCCTGACTCTTCAGCCATGAGGACCTGGAATCTAGCTGTCCCACGAAGGATGTCGAGTGCTGCTTTATGGGTTTCCGGATTGGTCCCAACAAGCCTTGGAAACAGCAACCCACACAGAAAGCAGAGATAGGCTTCGACGCAGACCGGCAAGGTCTGAGGGACTCACCACTTAGTAGGGAGTCAGGGAAGCCCAAGGAAAATCAGAATGGCCTTCGTGGGGACCCACCAGTCAATGGATCAGGGATCGCGAAGGAGCCTCAAGCAGAAATGCAAGAAGCGGGCTCACAGAACACTTGTGGAGTGTAGGCCCACAATCTCCGGTGCAGATGATGCTTGGGGCTTGGGCTATATGTAACCCAAAGCACAACTTCAGGAAAGCTCGGGAAGTCAATGCACTAGCAAATGTGCACAGTGTCCAGGAGTTCTGGTTCCATGTCACTCGTGAGGGCTGCGGGTCCCAGCTTTGCTGGGGACTCATGTCGGCCTTAGAGAAGTCTGGAAATCCTCTTCCTGGGCTGCAAATACTTCTGAGTCCGACGGGAGCTTCGGAGATGCAGACCCGCAAATGCTTAATTGGTGCATGCTTGAGCAGGGGAGTCACTCCTTGACCCCAAGGGAGATTCTTCCGTCCTCTAGTCTTTAGTAGAGCGTTGAAGTTCCAGGATTCAGTTTCAGAGTTTTGTCCATGTGTAATCTAAAGTCCTGTTGTCAGGGGGTCCTTTACTTATTCTAAGAAAAGGGGTTGGACATATTTCACGGACCCACCTATGGGAGGGTCTGGAAAGAGGGGTGGCTACACCCATTTCCTTAGTCTAGTTCTGCACCAGAGAAGGGGCTGAATGCCCCTGCAACTGGTTTGAACTGGACTATGCACAGGAACACCAAACGTGCCCCCAGTAGAGACATCAAAGCACTCTGAGTGCACCCACCCAGCCCCAATACACTAAAGCCTGTCTGGGAGGTGGTTACACCTCACTGTGACATGAAACTTATTATCCAGGCCTCCCCTGCCTGGGTTTTGGTCAGCAGCAGGAGGCCAGACTCGTGTCTGTGGCTGCAGCATCCATTGGGTGACGCCAGGGCTCTTTTAAACTGGTATACCGGTGTTTACATGTCTCTCCCTCTAGAAGGTGGAATTCTACCCCCACCACCAGGACTGGTGGGGGTGGTAGGAATCCAAAGTGTTTGACACCAAACACGACATGTTTCCATGCAGCCATTCCAAAGTTAGCATTTACTGCGAGGTTATAATGCACATAAGAGTATATGGTCTGGCTGCATCACAGAACGGCCCCAGAGAATAGATTCCGAAGGCTGCAGTGGGGCCCTGCTCATGCATGGGCACCCTCTCACACGAAACCAAGCACCCTGCCTTCAGGACTGATAAGGCCTGCCATAGGGGTGACTGATAGGTTTCTATGTGCGGTGATATAAGGTAGATATAGGTAACCTATATCTCAGTAAGGGGTGCATGCACCACCTTACCCAGGCTGCAGTAGCAGTCCTGTGGTGTCATTTTGGAAGGTGTCCCAGGGGTGGCATAATACATGCTGCAGACCCTGGTATGGTATACCTAGGGGGTTCACCCAAACATATTTATTTATTTATTTATTTATTTATTTTAAAAATTTATAAAGGGCAACGTATACCCGTGGGTGTCTTGGCGCTATGACTTAGCTAGCAGTCTCAGATTAAGCATGTATCTTAATTTAAGAAGAGTTGGCCTGAACAGATTATTGGTCAAATAACCAAGTTTTTATCAATTTTCTGAATTGGAGAAGGGAGGGTGCCAGTTTTATTTCGTTTGGAAGCGTGTTCCAAAGTCTGGCTGCAGAGTTGGTGAAACATCTGTCGCCCCATTTGACCGTACTGGTGCGTGGCACTACCAGTAGATGTCTCTGTTCCGATCGTAGGGATCTTTTCGGTTGGTAGTGGAGGAGTTTCTGTTTGAGAAATGCTGGTCCAAGACCTTTCAGAGCTTTAAATGTGAGGCACAAGGTCTTGAATTTAATTCGATTTTTCACCGTTAACCAGTGGTAGTTCCTTATCGCGTGTCTGGTGGATTGAAACTTGGGAATGCCAGCTAGTAGCCTTGCTGCAGCGTTTTGAATTAGCTGCAGTTTGGTCACCACCCGTGTCTGAGCATTTACGAACATAGTCACTGGGACCTGGGTCGTTACAGTACTGAGAAGGAGGGGTCCCAGTGTGAATTGGCAATAAACACCAAATTATTTAAAAAAAAATTAGAAATACAATAAATGAATCTGCATTGTTTTTATTCACAATGTAGATCTATTTGTCAGATATAGTATCTGGTAGTACAAATTTCAAACGGTTGTACAGTGCCCCAAGGGGAGAGGGGGAAGTGATAAGGTGAGGATAGTGTGGTAAAGGGAATCGTGACAGTAAAATCAACCAAGTATCAAAGATGCATTTGTATGTCAATTTCAATATACAAAACAAAAGACCATAGGTTCAATGTATCACTGGATATGAATCATGCTTCACAAAATACATTAATGTTGAAATATTGGCGTGAAGCTGAAGGACAAGGAGCAATTGTCGACGTTTCGACCCTCAAATTGTTGCAGGAATTAGTGGTACCCTTGCTGTGGGGTCTTCATCAGGACAGGGTGCGGGGCAGGCAACCTAGTCAATATAAATTACAGGGGTTACTTAAATATAATTAATCACCTGGTCATGAGTCACAACATGAGTAGTTAAATTTAAATTAGCACACAATAAGGGGTGGAGCATACCAATTCTATTGATGCTCGTCTTGTAATTAAAGGACGGAATACCTCATCTGGAAAGATGTTCCGATCTTGGAATAAAGAAATGAAAGAAATTATTCAGGAATCAATGTCATACTAATTAAAATGTTAAGAGAATGGTGCAGACCCGTTGGTCTAGAATAGGGGAATGGACATATCATTACTAGCATCGTTGCTAAACATGGCAGTGCAGCTCATAAGCAGTATATGTGAACTGAGTATTAACTTACAATTAGGACGTTCGTGAGCGGTAGAATTCGAATCAGAGCCCGGGGACGGTGGACAAGGTAATATCTGTAGAAAAGAAGTCTAATTTAGATTTATAGCCACGCGGAGCACAACCGTGTCCGTGTTGAACGTTAAATAGAACAGCTTACCCGAGGATGGATTTGGGCTGTTCTAGTGTCCGTGGGCTAATGTAGAAGAGAGGCTGCTAAACAGCATCTGTGGGAAATTAACACGGAAATCGTGTCATTAGCTGTAAATCCTAAGTCCGGGCTACATAGGGCCAAAAGTATTTGGGAGTTAAACACTCACCGATAGCCGAGTGAATCTGGCGTGTTGTGTTGCTCGTGTCGGCAATGGCGAACTGAGCTTCCTGGTTGTGGCAGTCGCTATGGTGACTGCATCACGTGACCACAGGGTAGGGTGTGGACAGTGTAGAAAGACTATCGGCAAACACCGATCCGTAGGTAAAGCGAGTGAAAGAGATAATATGAATTATCATCATGTTTAAAAATAATTGTAAGAACAATTATTGGAAAAGTTCTAATATTATTGTAACAGATGCCAGTGATAACATCTGGGTATTCTTTCATATTGAAATGTTACTCAATGAGTGTTTACTGAAAAAAAAAATACAATGAAAGAGATGTGAGTTGCAGTGCTTAGTCAGCCGAAGAAGACCTGATCAATCGCAGCACTGGATCCGGACAATAATGATACTGCGTGGATGAATAGAGACACTGAAAAACGCTGATAAATCAACCGGAAAGGGAATTAGTTGCTTTCAGGACTCGGTCAAGGCAATAATGATAATCCCTCTTGGGAACAACAAAGCACAATACACATATTGGTACTCACAGAACAGTTGCAGATAACCTCTAAATAACCATATATATCTTTGTATGGCGTACCTGTCATAAGATGGTAAAGGCCATTTGCTAGCAAAACGAATAACATAGAGCATGACAAGTCGCCCACATAGTTAGTAATTAGACAGAGAATGTTAATATTGAAACACATAGGGTCACTTTTTAAGAAGCATACATGTAAGGCTGATTTATACTGTGGCGTACCTCTCACAAGAGGGTATAGGCCAATTCTGGTCAGATACAGTGGGTCGAAGCACTTAATTACTTCCTATTAGGTCGGTGGCCCAAAGAAAAACTTAAGGCAGGGTCGCCAGTTGGGAAAAGGAACTATCCTGTTCATTGAGGCCATTAAGAATCGAATCAAAGAAAAGCATCCACTTCAATTCGCGTGTATTGAGAATACTGGAAATATTGCCCCCACGGGGTCCTAACACTGCTTTTTCTAACACAACCCATCTGAGGCTTTCTGGGGGGTGTGCAGCGAGTTTGAAGTGACCTACAAGTGGTGCGCCCTGAACCTCGCACCTGATCCGGCTCATATGTTGGAGGATTCTTATTTTGGCCTTCTGCTGTGTTTGACCGATATAAATCAAATTGCATGGGCATGTTATCGCATAGATTATATTGGAAGTATTGCAGTTACTATGCGATCTGAGCTGGATTTTGCGTTGATGGTGCTCAAATTCCTTAGTTTGTATCGCAGTGTTGCAGGCCTTGCAATGGCCGCACCTGAAGTGACCTACAACTGGTGGAAGGTTCCATAGTGAAGTGATGGTCGGATCTTCTAAAGTTGGTAGGAAGGATCGTACTACATAGTCTTTTACACTTTTCGCTTTCTTGAAAGCGTGTAGTGGTGTGCCCATCTGGTTCACATCATCTGCAATTAATTTCCAATGCTGATTCACAATGCGTTTGATTTTATTGCTTTTGGTGGTGAATGCTGTTACAGACAATCCTGTCTTGTTGTTGGCCAGTACTGTCTTTCCTTTATAAAACCAGGACTACAATCCTCAGAAAGTAAAAAAGGCGTTACATAGGAAACTTGGCAGCTGTACAGGGTGGTGGGTTGGGAAGCTTCTCCAACAGTAATGCAATTGCTCACAGCATTGCCAGATAAGTTAAAGATTCATCTCATGGGGCAGCAACTTCACTAAATTGACTGGGGACAGCCGTTCATGAATAAAACATAAAGTATCAAGTTATCTAAGACAATTTATAATCACGTTTTGTGCCCTTGAAGGTTCAACGTCAGGCAGCTGCATAAACAAGCACAATGATCACAGCTGTGTGGAGAGCAGGTACTTTTTTGTGGATGTGCACAAATGTTGCCCAATCTAGACATGTACTTCAGGCTCCCAATGTGTGGGCGAAGCCAAAGCCCCTCTCCTGGAGTTCTTACATAATTATCTGGCGACAGCTGCATTGTCGAGCCAGACCATAAAAATAGGCAGAATCTGAGACTCTGCTGTTTAAAGCAACTCTCATGTTTGCATTCTTTCTGGCATTCCCAGTTAGTAAGCCAGTGTTGCCATTTACACAAGCTGATAGGAAGGCCTGTTTGCCGGCCGCAGATGTGTGGAAATAGCAGTCGCCAGCTTGCTTAGAAGACCCATGGTATTCTTCAAGACACTTATTCACAACTTTAGTTGACATGAGACCAGATGGGAGTCAAGCATTCCTGAGTCATGCAGATGGATCACCTTTAATTAGTTTCCAGTTTCAGGTTGTTCTGTGCAAGAGACTATGCAGAGCGGCATTGAGGCCACTCGCTAAGTCACATATTTTAGATTGGGAAGTACCAACTGTTACCCAAGAAGGGGTGCATTAGTGGGACATCATGAGAAAGATGGTAGTGAAGTAATAATCGAACTTGTGCTACTCGTAAATTTCAGGTCTATGCAGTGAACATTCTGACAATGTAGACTGTCTTTTAACTTAGTGGGGCTGGGGGAACACCAGGTGGCATTGGTGTCAGCGACACATACGTGTCCAGGACATGGCAGAGGCTGAACCTATGTGCCTCTTTCCTACGAACATGTCACATTGCAAGGGTTTCCAGGAAATTGCGTGACTAGTTGTTATAGTCCAAGTTTTTTATTTGCTTTATGGGATTGGTAGTCTTTTTTTATTACTTTATAAAACCAGGACTACAATCATGAGACAGTAAAGAAGCTGCATGAGCTAATCTCACATCAACCTCAGAAACATGGCAGCTGTACAGGGTGGTGGGTTGAGAAGCCCCTGAGTAATTATGAACAGCTCCTCCAACAGTAATGCAATTACTTACAGCATAGCCAGAAAGGTAAACAATTCATCTCAGAGGCAACAACTTCACAAAATTAACTGGGGGACAGCCCTTCATGGATACGATGAAGGCTCCAATGACCATGGCCAGATTACTGGTCCCAGCAGGAACGATAATGCCTGAACTTGTTGCACTGCAAGATTCGGTGGTGTTAGAGGAGAGTTCATAATGAGGGGAATGAATAAAAGGCGCATCTTGTACAGAGCTTTGCCTGCACGCATACAGATTTTCTGAGTGTGCCAGCACAATGCTCTTGTGGGGCACTTCCCGTGATACCATTGACGTCCCTGATCCTCCTCATCTTCTCCGCTGCCTTCATCACATTATCCCACTGATCAAGAGACTGCATTAGATCGGGATCAAGTGAGACACACTCAGATGGATTGCGTCCTTCCTCAAGGGATGAACGCAGAGAACCGGCCTACCTCCCTTGACCTCGAAACCCACGAGTACCGGCTGCAGTGTCCATCAAGGTTCATCCCTCAGCCCCACCCTCTTCAACACCTACATTACGCCTCTAGGCGACATTGTCAGAGCCCACGATCGAAACATCATATCCTACGCTGACGATACACAGCTGATCCTCTCGCTCTCAGCAGACCCCACCACCACGAAGACCAACTGCACAGCTGCTTGAAGAACATCACAGACTGAATGAAGGACAAACTCAACACGGACAAGACCTAAGTGCCGATATTTGGAAAGCATGCCTGCCTCTGGAACGACACTTGGTGGTCTGACAAACTCAGAAACACTCCCATACCAAAAGACCGTGCCTGCAGCTTCTGCACCATCGTGGACAGAAAACTCACCATGAAACATCAGATCATCGCAGTCTCCTCTGCCTGCATCCACACTCTCCACATGCTCTGAAGAAACAGTCATGCAAGCCTTAATCATCAGAACGGCTGGACCACAGCAACACAATGAGACTCTCCAGAGGATACGGAACCCAGCAGCCAGACTGATCCTCAACCTGCCCGAATGGACCAACATCACCCAACACTTGAAGAACCTCCATTGGCTTCCCATCCAGAAAATATGTCAATTCAAGTTACTGACATGCCTTAAAAGCCCTCCATGAGCAGGAACCAGCATACATGAACCACTACCTGAACATCCACCAACCATCCAGAAATCTTTGCTCAGCCGACCTTGCACTTGCACAGACTCCGCACATCTACGGCAGCCACAGTGGAGGCTGCTCCTTCTACCCCTTTGCCGCCAAGTCCAGGTACGCCCTCCCTCCACCCCAGAGCATCACTGACGGACTTCAGGAAAAGACTCAAGAACCTGGCTTTTCCAATAAGCCCAGCAAGCCAGTGTCTGGACACCCTCACGGGTGATAAGCTGAGCTTTTCAAGTATTGATTGATTGATGATCAGGACTATCAAGATAAGAATGGGGAAGCTGTTTGTGCCCTGTTCATCTTCATGCTGTGTACTGCTGGACACACCAAATCGTTTGTTTGCACTTGGAGTACGCAGTCCAAGGAAAAAAAAAAGCTTTGTTCTCTGAAAGAAAAGAAAGCTGGAAATGAGCTCTAAGGGTTAATGCACACGGCATAAAGACTTGTGGCTGACCTACACGCTGTAAAGTCAACTCCCTCTAAGATAGCCTTGCTGTTTTAAACTTGCTTGTGACATCTTGGGTATGCACATCTCAAGTCACCGCCATTCGGAAGCTGCTACCCTCCGCTTTAACTTATTTTCACTTTCCAAACAAGTGAAAGGCTTCCCGAAGACTTCAGATGGGATCACCCACCCTGAAAGCATGCCCCGCACTCCAAAAAACAAAATAACATGGTCATGTACATTAGTTTTAAAACATTTACCCTCCGGGACCCCTAAAACTCAATCTCCTGTGGGACCAAAAGATGCTATCACTGGCTTGCATTTCGGTACTTCACAACTCTCAGCTCTTGGCCTTTCCCCAGTAATATGTTCTAGGGGTTCTCACACCCACTCGGGTGCTAGCAAGAGACCCAAAGCAGCCCTGGCAATTTTCTTGGACCAGTCCCTGGGGAGTTACTGCATGACCCCAGGAGGCTGGAAAACCGTGCTGCTTTTGTTACTGTGGGCCAATATTGAAGCACCTCCTCAAAAGTGGCCCCAGTCTCAAAACCGGCCCCCATCCTTTCAGCCTCCCGGGGAAACACCTGATGCCCGGTCCGGCCAGTATGGCCCTGGGTGGTACCCTCTGGTCTTCACCTGACTTGTTGCTTTGTGTTTGTCGCAGTATTTCTGAAGTTCGGACACTGACTATGGTGCTCGGACGAGGCCTGTTGGCTCAGATTATAGTTCACAGAGTCCCACTTAACGTACAACATAGGATCACATGCAGTCGCAATTGGCACAGGTAAGAGTGGTGGGGGTGGTGAGGGTCGGGGAAGCTGGCGATGCGGCGAGCACAAGGTAAGTAGTTTTATAATTTATTTAATTTAATTTAACTTATCCCATGGCATGTCGACTTCCTCGCCGCAATGCCCCACCACCCTTACTTGTGCGGAACCGCTACTGATCGCATGAGTTAGCAGCTGCTGCCACTAGCCTTGTTTGTCACCTCCACCAGCATGCCTGTATTTCCATACCAACACAGGTATAAAAATATCATTAAAATACCATACTTATTTTTACAATAAATTGAATGCAACAAATATAACTTGTCAAAATCATTCAAAAACAAGTCAGTCCTCATTTTATGGCTTAAATCGTTTTATTGTTATTATTATCATCTGAAAAATGCACACAAAAGTAACCTTCGTAAATATGTATTTCACTCTTGTTTTAACCTAACTCTGTTACCTTTATTTTTTACAATATAAATATGCAACTTGTTAGCTTCGTAACTGCATATATGTAACTTGTGGAGTGCTCAGCCTATCTTGTGTACCTCGTTAACTATATATGTAACTTGTTTGTGAGTTTAGCCTATCTTTTGTACCTTTTGTAACTTACCTGGTTCTTTTGTAAAGCGCTCTGACACCTTTGGGTAAAGTTTGCGCTATATAAAACTACATAAAATAAAAATAAATCATTATTGCTATGAACACATCATGTTTGCATAGTACAACACACATCTTTTATACCAGCCACTCCCAACTCTTCAGGGCGGTTACATTCAATGATGGGCAGTATTTTATTTATTTATTTGAAAAGTTTTAGAAAGCGCAAACAAGACCCATAGGGGTATTAGAGCGCTGTACCGAGTTGGCGCAAGCGAGGGTACAAATACAATGTGAAAGTGGGTGAAGTTGCAACATAATGGAAAGTGTTCAGGTTATGAGTTGGGAGTATAACCGGTGCCCTAGAACACGAAGAGCAAAACATCATAAAATAACACGCACCAAAGAAGTTCAACACGAATCAAAGACATTTTAACAAAAGCAAGAGCGAGATCCCCAGTTAATGCAATTTAGGAGCCATAGAAGACTAAATATAATGTGATACTTATCCAAGATATATGAAAAATAGTACTACTTTTTCCCCAACTCCCCACGTCTCCCATTCCCCCACCCAGTCCTCCTGTTACAAACTACATATGAGGCCATTGTACAGAGGTATCACCAGTCTGTGTGTTTATTATCTGTAGGGGGGCTATTCTGCATCTGTTAGTCGAAGGATGCAGAGATATTTCAGACAGGTAACGTCTCTGAATTCAGTGGACAAGAGGGTGAGGAGTGGTTTCCAGGTTTCTTTAAAAGCAGACTGTGAGCTTGCAAAAGAGGCATTTATTCGTTCTATCCCCCGAATGTACCATAATCTGTGGAAGCAGCCTAGGTACATGGGTGTTGTTTGCGTCCCCCAATGTGTCAAGCTATTTTGAAGTGCAGCACCCAAGGCCAGTCCCATCTATCTCCCCTGCGTGATTAAAGTGGGAATGTCATGGGTTATGCAATCCCAATACTGTGCATGCTGGAACCCTTGGGATCTGTGTATCAATTGCTGATCTATTTCATCTAAAATACTGGTCAAGTAAGAGGTCAAGGCAGGGCAATCCCACAGCAGATGTAAGAGGGTGCCATCCACCCCACATATGTGCCTGCAAGTTGGACTGAGATCTGGGTTTCACGTTAAGGAGCTCCAGTGTTAGATACCAATGAGTGGCTATTTTGATGGTGGTTTCTATACTGGGCATGTTACGAGCTGTGTTTGGCAGTGTAATAAATGTCTCCCTACTCCATACCTGATAGGTCCCTTCCTATGTCTTTTGCCCACCTCTTTTGGCTGGGTATAGGTTGCAAGGGAGCAGGCTGGCGGAGCAGGGCATAAAGTTCGGAAATAAAAATCTTTTATCGTTGTTTTTCATGACCAACCACTTCTCATATTTCAATAATTGTCGACTAACTAGTGGAAGTGTAGTGGAGTGAAGCAACCAGTGCCTTATCTACAAATAACGTAATCTTTCAGACTCTGGTAGTGTGTTAGTTGTCTTAGTTGTACTGTATTGTAATTGCATTTGCATAGCACTTACTAACTCTGACGAGGCGTTGAAGCGCTTTTTCGGCGAGTAGCAAGCTACTCCAGGACCCATAGAGGATTAGTGTTGAATTAGTATAGAGAAACATGCAAGTAAATTTTAAGTAGCGGATATGTTAGTCAGTTATTTGGATTCGAAGGATAGCAGAAGGATAGAAGAGGAAAGAAGATTTGTATTTATATTGCGCTTCTAACCCCTGATGGGGTGTTGAAGTGCTTTTTTGGCGCTCTACTCTGGAAACCCATAAAGGATTAGTGGTGAATTAGTATGGTGAAATATGAAAGTAATTTGAGTGGTGGATATTAGTCAGTTATTTGGCGTGAGAAGGATAGCGGAGGGATAGAAGGGAAAGAAAGGTTTGCATTTATATAGCGCTTTTTATCCCTGATGGGGTGTTGAAACGCTTTTCTGGCGAGTAGCAGGCTACTCCGGAACCCATAAAGGATTAGTGTTGAAAATTTGTATGGTGAAATATGAAGTAATTTGAGTGGTGGATATGTTAGTCAGTTATTTGGATTGAAAAGGGTTGAGGAGGGGTAAAAAAGGAAAAAAGGTTTGCATTTATATAGCGCTTGTAACCCTGATGAGCTGTTGAAACGCTTGGTTGGGGAGTAGCAGGCTATTCTGGAACCCATAAAGGATTAGTGGTGAATTAGTATAGTGGAATATGAAATTAGAGAAGTGAACATGCTAGTCTGCTATTTTGATTGAAAAGGATAGTGGAGGGATAGAAGAGTGAAGGATTTCTATTTTTAGGTCATAGCAGTAGGAGGAGGTTTATGGATGAGTAAAAAGGGTTTTTGGAGGGGAAGAGTCAGAGGGAAGAGTTTATATAAACAAAAGAAAAGGAGAACGGGGAAAAGGACATTGCCTAACTGGTGCCTTTACACCCCTGTGTGCCAATTCCTCTTGCCATTGCAAGAAATTGCACCAACCAATGACTTCTAATTGTCGAGCCCTGTAGTGCCTGGCGCCGCACTCCCCCCCCGAACACCACCTCCCAAGCTGTCGGGGCACACCCAATTTACTTTAACAGACCCAGTCCATTCTTATCTGCAAAAAACATCCCCCTGCGGAGCCCGCTTCCCCGCCTTACCTTGTAATCCGACCCTTTGCTGCCCTTCCCTAAGCCACCATAACGAGGGCCCCCACGCACCTCGCCGCTCCCCTGCCTCAGATCTTGAAGCACCCTTTTTCCCTCCCCCATCCATGTTGTGTCACTCCAGGCCGAATTCCTCTTTTTCAATACTGTGGGTGATTAATAATCTGCCAAAACGGGTGACCTTTGAGTCCCCTGCTGTTGTACTGCTATAATGAGGATGCTTCCCTCTTGAAGTAAACGAAGTTCACCACTTTTAACCAAATAGTCCAGAGTAATCTGTAGTAATCCACAACAGTAATCAGTATTTCATCCATCCTTCTTTTAATCACTCCGGAGACAGCAATGATAACTTAGAATGTTTTATTTCACATTTTCAAATGTCTTTTGCTGCCATCCAAGCTTAAACAAAGATACCTGCTTTCAACATTCTATTAAGCCGGCATTGTTAAAACTTTTTAGAACAACAGCGGTCCCATGCATGCAGGTATATATGAGACAATAAATATAGACAGAATCAGATCTATATTTGGAGCGACATGTCCAGCCGGACAGAGGTCTTCAAATTTACTCAATGAACAAATGAACCGTACTGAAAGAATACCTTCAACAATTCACCAGTGTGGTACACAAGCCTGTGCCCAAACACTAACAGATCAAATACAGGCAAAAGTAACGTTTTCTGTTTAAAATTCAATTGTACAGAAGTATCAAGAAAGCACCATTACATCACATATAAATCAAGTTGTGTATAGGATGCTAGACAGGTCGACGGCGTTTTGGTCCCCCTACTTAATCATGGGGACCATCATCAGGACATTCAATTAGTGCCTTAACGTTATTAAGCCTCAACCATAAATCAGGGTCGCCGCTAGACCCCTGCCCGGCCAAATTTTTGGCGAGGATGGCGGATGTGGTAAACCCATTGGTAAATCCACTCCTGAACCGTTCCTTGAGCGAGGGGATGGTCCCGCAGGCCTGGAAGCAGGCAATGGTGATCCCCCTCCTTAAAAAGCCGGGCTTAGACCCCGAGGTGTTGGGCAATTACAGACCTATATCGCTCCTTCCAGCGTTGGCAAAAATTACGGAAAAGCACGTACACAGCGTGCTCTCTGTTTTCCTGGAGACTAACGATCTGCTGCACTCCTCTCAATCCGGTTTCCGGCCCTATTTAAGTACGGAGACGGCACTTTTCGAAGTGTCTGAGGCCATCAAGGAGGTTCTGGACTCTGGAGGTAAAGCCATGCTTGTCATGCTTGATCTGTCGGCGGCCTTTGACACCGTCCCCCATGAGGGGCTCCTCGCCAGACTTTATAACATCGGTCTGAGGGGGACGCTGCTCAGCTGGTTTACATCTTTCTTAGCTGGCCATCGGCAAACGGTCTGGGTCCCTCCTAGCTCCGCTGAGATGCCGCCACTGGGAGTCGGAGTCCCGCAGGGTTCTGTGTTGAGCCCGACTCTTTTTAACATCTTTATGACCCCTTTGGCGGCGCTGGTGGAGTCTTTTGGGGCCTAGATCGTTTCCTACGCCGATGACACCCAGCTTCTCATCACGTGTAGGAAAGGTGAGGACTTCGCTGGAGAGAGCATTCGGGATTGTCTCGGGGCGGTTTTCAACTGGTTTCGCAAGAACAGCCTTAAATGCAACTCTGACAAGTCGGAGGTGCTGTTCTTTGGCTGTACCACGGACCCTGATTGGCAGGCATGGTGGCCGATTGATATGTTTCCTCCAGCTCAGGCATCCCAGGTGGCAAAAAACCTGGGAGTCAAGATCGTTAATAGTCTGACGATGAGATCTCACAACCTTGGCCTCATGGGCACATGTTTCGGTATTCTTAAGATGCTCCGGATGTTTCTCCCTCTGCTCACTGAAGAGCATAGGAAGATCACGGTGCAAGCCTTGATTGGCTCCAGATTGGATTATGCCAACGTTCTCTATCTGGGTCTTCCGGATTATCTTGTGCAGCGCTTACCGATCGTGCAGAATTCCGCGGCACGTGCCATTTTTGGCCTCCGCAGGTGAGCCAGAGTGTCCGGCCTTTTACAGTCGCTTCACTGGCTGCCTATCCGGAAGCGGATAGTTTTTAAGGCGTTGACCCTGGCCCATAAAGCGCTCTTCGGTTCGGGAGCAATATATCTCCAACGCAGGCTGGTTTTCTATCGCCCCACCAGAGCTCTGCGTTCTGAATCTTTGTCTCTTGCGGTGGTCCCCCGAGTTAGAAAGGCCCGTATTGGGGAGCGCTCCTTTAGTGTGAGGGCGCCCCAGCTTTGGAATACTCTGCCACTGGCCTTACGCAGCACCTCTAATCTGCTGTCTTTTAGGAAAGGTCTAAAAACCTGGCTTTTTACCCTTTAGTTGTGTTATCTTGCTGTTTTTGAATGTTCTTCAGCTGTTATGTTTTCTTTGTATGAGCTGCCACTATAAAGCGCCGGGACACTCCGTCGGAGTAGCCGTGCGCTATAGAAATCAAATATAACATAACATAACATAATTGCCAGGGCAATACAGTGGGCCATTACAGGCAAGAAGGTAGTAGCCTGAACTTGGCAAGGCAACCCAGAATCGGGCAGGTTTTGACCGCGTTACAATAGCGTAATCCGACGGTGCCAGGATACTACCGGGTTAGTCGGTAGTTCGGTCTGTTCCCTGGCGTGCTCCTCCTCCACCCGAGCATATTGACAATTCCCGACTCTCAGCGCAATATACAGAATATTCTCCGGTTCACCATGAACTGGATGACCTCTAACTCCCTGAAGGTGAACCCAGACAAAACTGAAGTAGTGGTTCTTACCTCAGGGGTCTCCCCCTGTTCCAGCCTCTTCTGGCCCCAAGAGCTGGGCACCACTCCAATACCTGTGCCAGCCGTGAAGAGTTTGGGCATTAGGCTGGACACTGGACTGACTCTAAAGACCCAGGTGTCTGCCGTAGTGGGAAACTGCATTGGACTGATGCGGCAACTCCGGAAATTGTCGATCCTGTAGTCACCTGCTACCATGCAGACGATGGTGACTGCATTAATCCTATCCTGCCTTGGTTACAGCAATGCAGTCTACATTGGTCTCCCTGGAAAAATTTTGGGAAAACGTCAAGTGGTCATGAATTATGCAGCGAGGTTGATCTACAAATTGCCTCAAAAAGCGCATGCCACCCCCCTGTTGCAACAGCTGCATTGGTTACTGTTGTAAATAAAGCAGGAACTCTTGATGCATAGAAGAAAGGTTTATTAAAATAAGTGTTAAGTGAAGGAACCCGACCAGCTGAGCCGAGTACGAGATAACCAGTAACGGCTGCGTGAGAGAATCCTGGGCTCGGAGGCACAAGAGAATTGCCAGCATGAGCTCAGGCGGTCCCACGAGCCAGCAGGAGAGGAACCAGCATTACAATAGACAATAGATATAACAGTTACCCATTAAGCAAAGGGTTATTTTCAAGGGTCTGTGCATTGCACATAAATCCCAGTTTGGAGAAGCACCCAAATACATCAAAGACCGCATGAAGCGATATGCGCCTGGACATTATCTTCGTTCGTCGCAAGCTAGCTTCCTCGATTGCCCATGTTTCAATACAGCCACCTTTGGAGGCCGGGATTTTTCAGTTACCATCCCCCAGATTTGGAACAAGCTACCAGATGGTATGCGTAAGGAAGCCAGATTACTTCTGTTCCAGAGGAAACTCAAGACGATGCTGTTCACAGAGGCGTTCGGACATGCCAATGCCACTCCATGTTGAGTTTAGCTGCGTAAAAGGACTCTGGTCTGTCTGACACATTCTGTAGCACTTAGAGACGTTTGGTGATTAGCGCTCTACAAATGCAAACTAACATAACATAACATCCCAATTCCATTATACCAGGTATCGCATCTGAGCCGCTCAAAAGTAATCTAACAAATTTGGGATCCCCAACCCTCCATCATCCGGGCTCAGAAACCCCAACTCCTGTTGCATTCGCAGTCGGGTTCCGGCCCACACAAAGTATAGTATATCTTTTTGTAGGGAAGCGAGAATTCCTCTGAAGGGGGGAGACTGGTATTGTCTGAAACATGTACAAAGCTTTAGGTAAAATTTTAATTTTCATAGCTGCGATTCGCCCAAAGAGAACAACACGGCATAGTTCAGCGTGACCGTGTGTGTGAGTGTTAGGGCCAGTTTAATCCCTAAGTATGGGATAGAGTCAGCAATTTGGGTCACTGGGAAGCGGTGTCCCATCACCGTCAGGCCTTCGCGTGCACTGGATAGATGGAAGGCCTGAGATTTGCCAACGTTTACCTTGAAGCCAGAAGCCAGACCAAAGGTCTCTAACTCCTCTAGAAAAGCTGAAAGTGACAACTCCGGGGCCTCAAGTGATGCTAGAATAGCATCAGCATAAAAGCTAATTGTGTGCTCCTCCCCTCCGAGTGGAATACCTTTAATGTCTGGATTATATCTCTAATCCGCTGAGCCAATGGTTCAACGTACAGGGCGAACAAAGGGCACCCCTGTCTGGGAAAGGGACGAGAGGAGCTGCCATTTATGCTGACTGTAGCTGTAGGGGAGCTAGAACAATTCGCCACCCAGGCCCAGAATCAATCTCCTATGCCAAAGGGATACAAGGTCTGTTCCAAGTATCCCCAATTGATCCGATCAAATACCTTCTCAGCGTCGCCCACCAACAAGATTGCATCTAGGTCTGTGTGGTGGACCTTATCGATTAAATGAAGGATCTGTTTTGTATTGTCGCTACTTTGGCGTTTCTGAATAAATCTCGCTTGATCCGGGTCTATGGTAGCTGGCATCAGTGGTCCTACTCTTGCTGTAAGAATACTTGTGAATAACTTCAAGTCAACATTTAGAAGGTATATTGGGTGATAGGAACCGCATAATGTGTTATCTTTTCCAGGCTTGGGTAGAACTCCAATACCTGCCGTTAGCATGTTGGAGGGGACGGAGCCCAGGCCCGCAAAAGTGTTTAATAGTCTTGTTAGAATGGGAGCTAATAGCTGGCAGAATGTTTTATAGAAGGCTGCAGAGAACCCATCTGGACCCAGAGATTTGAGGGGCTTAAGGCGAGATTCTGAAGTTTGAAGTTTATTTATTTTTGCATAGTTAATTAAAACCAGTGCAATACATGTTACAAATATTCATAAAACGTTGTTGTTTAAAACCTTTAAAATCAAGAAGTAAAAAAATGAATTACAATTTAAGGGATAATCAATAAACTGGTAACGACACGCTTTTTCACTAACTGCTGGGAAGAACTGATCCCCGTTTTAGCTTGCGCTCGTCTGTTTAGACCATATACTGTGTTTAGCGCATGGACTCTGCTTGCACAAAGTTGTCCGCCTAGTGCTAGATGGATGTGTTTAAGATAATGTGATTAGGTCCTATTGTCCATCTGCAAGTCACCCTGGCTCTGTAGCGTTTCCTGCCATTTTAGGCATTCTCTGTTCGACCACCGTTGGAAATTTCACAAATCTGCAATTTAGTTTGGTGTGCCTTCTAGTGAAAATCCCTTTTTGCTTGAATTGGTCTTTAAGGAGCAGTTGTCATGCATACTGCAGCTCCTCACATGAGCAGATAACCTGAAGGATGTAGCCGTTGTTGGAGTTACATAGCCTGCATGTTTCTTTTCCGTCTTTCCTCAGCCATGGTGGTAGGTGCCCTGTACATGGAAGAATCCCTAGTCTGTGCTTTAGAAAGATAATTTTTGTGGCTTTGGGGTAACCCTGGTTAAAGTATATTTGTGGAGTTAATGATTTACAGGAGTTTAGGGTCATCCATGCATGGGCTCTTTTTGAGACTGATGCCTTGTCCTCTAATAGAGAGAGTAGTTTTACATTCTTCCAAACTAGTTTTTTGAAATTGCTATGACCAAGCTGTACGTCCCAGAGCTCTGAGAGTTTAGTGACTTTCAAGGCTAGCTGAAGGTAATTTCCTGCCTCAGAAACGTCCCTGCATTGTATGTCGCGCCATAGCAGATAGTTTAGTGTAACTGTAGTGGTGCTTCTTAGTTTGTGCCAACGCATGATATATACCTGGTTAAGTCTTGTTTTTGCAGGCCGAACTCCAGTCTTATTTGAGCCGGAGTAAAGTTATTTAAGTTGTTTTCTGTGGCGTATTTCTGCATTGTAGTCAATAGTCGTTGGAGTCCAATGTAGGTATGACTGAGTAGGACTACGTCATCTGCATACATAAGGTTGGTCAGAGTTTTCCCGCCTACCCTTGGTGAGTGGGAGTTGCAGGCATCGAGTGCTTTTGGTAAGTCCGCCATAAAAAGATGAAACAACGTTGGCGCGAGCACGCGCCCTTGTTTCAGTTTTTTAGTAGTTGGTACTTTGGAGGACAGGTGAGTGCCACTTTGCGGCCGCGAAAATCGGAGTTAGCAGATTTGAACTGACCACAGCAAAGTAAGCACCTATTTAGGGGTACCATCTCCCCCTTACGGCGCTAAAACGCTTATAAATTGTATTGATTATACTTATAATTGTTTTAATACCAGGGCGATCTTTTAACTTGCACTCTCATCTTCACACGTTGTACTTGAAAACAATCATAAATCAAACTTTCCTACCGGTAGCAGCGTTAGTTCCCCGGTCCACCACGGATTCTTCCGGTTGAGTGGAGGGAACGTGTAACGTCATACCGGAAGTGCCAGTAACACCCACTCCAGGTCAGCAGTCTAGCTGCTCAAAAACTATAAATACTCTTGATGACCACGACGCGCCGCGGTCGCGCCGAAGGCAAGCCCGTCTGCTCCTGTCCGTGCCTGGCCCGGGGTTAGGGTCAGAAACCCTGTCTCTGCTCAAACTCATCCGAACAATCCCCCCGCAGTGACATCAAGCGCAAAGTCCAAAATTAAAAGAACTGTATTCCACCAAACAACTTAAGAGCCTTCGTCCACCCCCACTTACATTGCTCTAAAAATATTCCACCAGAAAGAGACAAACCCTACGAGAACTGTGACTTTAAACTCACTTCCAAACAAAAAGTCTCAACCCATGTACCAAACCCCAATCCACTGACTGCAGGAAAAAACTCCTTTTCCTTCATCAGCATAAATTTCCGCTCTTTACCTAAACATAAATCAGATATCTTGGATCTATTATCATATGATAAACCAGATGCAATATTCCTTACGGAGACATGGCTTCACGACAGCTCTGGGCCTGACGTTGCGCCAGCTTTACCGGAGAACTATGCCATAGTAAGAAGAGATCGAAACGGAAAACCTAGTGGAGGGATAGCAATTATCTTCAAAAACCACTTTAATTGTGACTTCGAAAACCTGCAGTCCTCTCACTGCGAGGCCGCCCTCTTTAAACTACACTTATCCCCCAATTTCACCTTTTCTGGCGTCTTGGCCTATCTCCCCCCCTCCTCCCCCATCCCCTGGACTATGTCCTTTCTCGAACTCATAACTCCACTAATCCTAAATGCTGCCAATTTTTCCCTTCTTGGAGACCTAAATCTCCACTTAGAAAAATAGATCGGACAATATCAATGCCAACCTACTCGCGGATCTTACCTCCCTAAACCTTGAACTAAAAAATTCTGGTCCCTCTCATGAGGCGGGCCACCTTCTCGATCCAATCTTCTCCAGTCTCACCGAGATAGTTTGCCATCCAGCCTTACCCACAAGCTGGTCCGACCACTATCTAATTAATTTCGACTTAACTATTCCAGCTAATCTATCCCTTACCCCTAATATGCCTATCTCAAAGAGCAGGAACTGGAAAAATCTTGATATCAACAAGCTAAACTCCCATTTGGACGAGCATATTCCCATCATAACAAAACAAATCGAACAATTCTCCTCAGTAGTACAAAATTGGCTAACCAAGGCCATAGATACTTGTCTACCTATGACAAACAAAAAAATAAGCCACATACGCCCCCAGCCCCATGGTTCACAGAAACATTAAAAGCAGAAAAGTCACACTGCAAAAACTTAGAAAGAAAGTGGAGAAAAAATTACACTACTGAGTCAAAAACTGCTTATAAGTCTGCTCTAAACAATTACCACAAACTCTGCAAGCTAGCTAGAGCAGAACATGTCTTTAATACAATCACTGAAGCTACTAACTGCTCAAAACTCTCTTCAACACAGTCAAAGTATTGGCAGGCTCCAAAACATTGGCACCAGCGCCTGCACTAACCAAACAAAAATGCGATAACCTTGCATCCTTCTTTGTACACAAAGTTGAAAAAATATATCAAGACATCATACTAAATCAGGTCAATACTACCCTGGCAACCTGCCCTGTCCAAATACAGCTCGCTAACACGCTACCAAACAATAGCCCCTCCCATAACCCTGTGGGAAAAACAACACCTTTAAAACACACTCTGACAAACTGGCCCGCACTCACAGCCGAAGATCTAACAACAGACCTGAAAAATATCAAATCAGGATCCCCTAAAGATCCCCTCCCTACACCGATACTGAAACAGTTAAATGCCTCTTCACAATCAGTTATCATCAACCTACTGAACACCTCCTTGCAGGAATTGTCCATCCCTCCTGAGTGGAAACAAGCTATGATTCACCCACTCTTGAAAAAAGCCAATACGGACCTCGAAGAACCTAGCAATTACCGTCCTATATCATTGCTCCCCATCTTTTCGAAGATTCTAGAAAGACACATGCATAAACATCTTAACCATTTCACAACAACACACAATCTACTTCACCCTTCCCAGTCGGGTTTCAGAGCTGGCTACTCGACCGAGTCCACTCTATTAGGAGTCACTGAAATGATACGGAAACATTTAGACAACGGAAACACTGTAGCGCTCATTTTGTTAGACTTGAGCGCTGCTTTTGATACCATATCCCATGAAGTCCTCCTAAACACACTACACTCTCTAGGCATCAGGGATTCCGCTCTATATTGGCTCACCTCATTCCTTGACCAATGCACCTTCCAAGTTTTTTCACACTCAGTCTGTTCAGAAGCCCTTTCTTTCAACCGTGGAGCTCCTCAGGGCTCTATCCTAAGCCCTCTACTGTTCAACCTGTATGTCACCCCTTTGACAGAAGTGGCAGAAAAGTCAGGACTCTCTCTCTTTTCATACGCCGATGATTCCCAAATCATTTTTTCACTATCCCTTCACAACAACAACGACCCCTCAAACCTTAAAACTGGGCTCACCAACATAGCTCACTGGATGCAGCAAACGTTTCTTAAACTTAACGGCGAAAAAACTGAGGTCTTAGTCCTAGGAAAAGAAAAAGAATTGTGGAACCCTACACATTGGCCCCCTGAAATGGGTTGCCTCCCCACCCCAGCATCCCAAGTTAAAAATCTAGGCTTTTTAATTGACGACTCACTCAGCATGCACCCAAAATCCATCAAAGTTGCAGCCACCTGTTTCACCATCATCAAATGGTTTAAAAAAATCTGCTGGATGCTACCTGAGTCTACCAGAAAAACAGTAGTCAATGCGCTAATAACATCCAGACTTGACTATGGTAACAGCCTATACCTCGGAGCAAATAAATCTGTCATCCATAGACTGCAATTAGTACAGAATGCAGCAATCAGACTCCTGAGTAAAGTCCCAAGAACCTCCTCTATCACAATTCACAGACGTAAACTACATTGGCTCAAAATAGAGAACAGAATCAAATTCAAAGCCCTGTGCTTCATGCACAAAATCAAGAACAATTGTGCTCCCCGTTATCTTCAACACCTTGTCAACCCATACCTACCTTCTCGCAATCTCCGCTCCGCCACCCACGGGAGATTCATCGTAACGAAAGTCAAACAAGTTAGGATGGGGGGCAAAGCTTTTTCCCACTTAGGCCAGCAGCATGGAATTCAATACCCACAACTCTTCGCAATGAACAAAGCTACGTACAGTTCCGAAAAGCTTTGAAAACCTGGTTTTTCAATAAATAACCACCATGATTATCTGTAAACCTCCGACATCGCCGTACCTTGTGCCGGGAAACCCTATTGAGGGTAGCTGTTGCACATTACAAATTAAATAACTAACTAACTTCCTAGTTTCACCTGCACCCAGGTGTTCGTGTGGAGGAGCATCAGCATGTTTAGGGTCGGCTGTGTTAAGCCCCATTGCGCCAGTTTCCCCCATAGTCTGCCTCGCTCGATCAATCAATCAATCAAAGGCATTTATAGAGCGCACTACTTACCCGGAGGGTCCCAAGGCGCTTGGGGGGGGGGGGGGGGGGGGGGTGCTGCTACTGCTCGAACAGCCAGGTCTTGAGCTTCTTCCTGAAGGAGAGGTGGTCTTGGGTCAGGCGCAGGTCGGTCGGGAGGGAGTTCCAGGTTTTGGCGTTTTGGCGGCCAGGTAGGAGAAGGACCTTCCTCCTGTAGTCGTTCTTTGGATGCGGGGAACGGCGGCGAGGGTGTGACTGGCTGATCGGAGGTGGCGTTTGGGAGCGTAGAAGTTGATGCGGTTGTTGAGGTAGCTCGGGCCTTTATCGTGTAGGGCTTTGTGTGCGTGGGTGAGGAGACGGAATGTGATTCTTTTGTTGACGGGGAGCCAATGCAGGTCTCTCAGGTGTCCGGAGATGTGGCTGTGTCGTGGGATGTCGAGGATGAGTCTGGCCGAGGCGTTCTGGATCTGCTGGAGTCTCTACTGGAGCTTGGCGGTGGTTCCGGCGTAGTGGGCGTTGCCGTAGTCCAGTCGGCTGGTGACGAGGGCCTGGGTGACCGTCTTCCTGGTCTCGGTGGGGATCCACCGGAAGATCTCGCGTAGCATGCGCAGGATGTTGAAGCACGACGAGGAGACGGCGTTGACCTGTCTGGTCATGGAGAGGGAGGAGTCCAGGATGAAGCCCAGGTTGCGTGCGTGGTCTGTCGGTTTGGGTGCGGTGCCCAGGGCGGGGGGCCACCAGGAGTCGTCCCAGGCGGAGGGCGTGGAGCCCAGGATGAGGACTTCCGTCTTGTCCGAGTTCAGTTTCAGGCGCATGGTCGTCATCCACTCGGCTACGTCTTTCATCCCTTCGTGAAGGTTGGCTCTGGCGGCGGCGGGGTCGTTGGTCAGGGAGAGGATCAGCTGGGTGTCGTCGGCGTAGGAGATGATGTTGAGGTTGTGTTGGCGTGTGATGGCCGCGAGGGGGCTCATGTAGACGTTGAAGAGGGTGGGGCTCAGCGAGAATCCTTGAGGGACGCCGCAGATGATTTCGGTGGCCTCTGACTTGTACGGTGGTAGGCGGACTCTCTGTGTTCTTCCGTCGAGGAAGGAGATGATCCATTCCAGTGCCCTCTCCTGGATTCCGACGTTGCTGAGGCGCTGCACTAGGGTGCGGTGGCAGACAGTGTCGAATGCCGCGGAGAGGTCTAGGAGGATGAGGGCCGCTGTTTCTCCGTTGTCCATCAGGGCTCGGATGTCATCGGTGGCGGCGATGAGGGCGGTCTCGGTGCTGTGGTTGGCTCGGAAGCCAGACTGTGAGGGGTCGAGGGCTCCATTCGTCTCGAGGAAGGCGGCCAGCTGTTTGTTGACGGTCTTCTCGATGACTTTGGCTGAAAACGGGAGGAGCGAGATTGGGCGGTAATTCTTAAGTTCGGTGGGGTCCGCTGTTGGTTTCTTTAGTAGAGCGCTGAGTTCAGCGTGCTTCCAGCTCTCCGGGAAGGTGGCGGTTTCGAAGGAGGTGTTGATGATGTCCCGCAGGTGGGGTGCGATGACAGCGTCGGCCTTGTTGAAGACGTAGTGAGGGCAGGGGTCGGTCGGAGATCCGGAGTGGATGGAGTTCATCATGCGGACGGTGTCTTCGATGCTGATCGGACTCCAGGCGCGGAGGGTGGTGGTGGGGGGCGTTGGTGCGGTCGTGGCGTGCGTCGGTTGAGTGCTGAAGCTGTTGTGTATGTCCGCGATCTTGTTGTGGAAGTAGGAGGCGAGGGAGTTGCAGAGGTCTTGCGATGGGGTAATGTCGTTGTTTCCGGCGTTGGGGTTGGAGAGCTCTTTCATGATGTTGCAGAGTTCCTTGTAGTTGTGTGCGTTGTTGTCCAGCCGGTCCTTGAATGCAGTTTTCTTGGTGGCGCGGATCAGTTGGTGGTGTTTCCGGGTGGCAAGCTTGAGGATGGTCATGTTGTCCGGTGTTGGTTCTCTTCTCCAGGCTTTCTCGAGGGCTCGGCAGTTCTTCTTGGAGCTCTTGAGTTCGTCGGTGAACCATGGGGCCTTCTTGCTGCCGGGTCTGCTGGGCGGGGTCCTCAGTGGGGCGAGTTCGTCCGCGCAGTTGCTGATCCACTTCGTGAGGTTGTCGGCGGCCTGGCTGGGGTTGGCTGAGCTGGCGGGAGGGTGCTGGCTCAGGGAAGCGGCGAGCTGGTCGGCTGTGATCTTGTTCCAGCTTCTTCGAGCAACCTGTTGCTGGTGGTGGTGGATCGTCGTTCTTCTGAAGGTGAAGTGGACGCAGCTGTGGTCCGTCCAGTGGAGTCCTGTGGCATGGCTGAAGGCGATGTCTTTGCTGGATGAGAAGATGGCGTTGAGTGTGTGTCCAGCAAGGTGGGTAGGGGTGGACACCAGCTGCTTGAGTCCGAGGTTGGCGAGGTTGTCGAGCAGGGTGATGGTGTTGCGGTCGTTGTTGTTCTCCAGGTGGAAGTTGATGTCCCCCAGGAGGATGTAGTCAGCGGAGGGGAGGGCATGCGGGCTGATGAAGTCGGCGATGTCCTCACTGAATTGAGTGCGAGGTCCCGGGGGTCGGTAGATTAGGGTGCCTCTGAGGGTGGTGTTCGGGTCGGTGTGGATCTGGAAGTGTAGGTGTTCGGCGGTAGTCAGGGTGTCGTCGGTGTTGGTCGTGATGCGGATGGTGTCCCTGTGGATGATGGCGATGCCTCCTCCCATCTGGTTGGCGGTGCGATCCCTCCGGGTGATCTTGTAGCCCTCTGGGATGGCGATGGCGATGTCGGGCGCTGAGGAGGCGTTCATCCAGGTTTCCGTGAGGAAGGCAACGTCAGGAGCTGTGGTGTCGAGGAGGTTCCAGAGTTCCAGAGTTCGATGGCGTGTCTGTGGACGGAGCGGGTGTTGAGCAGGATGCACTTGAGGTGGTTGCTGCTGGTGCTCGGCTTGACGGGCGCTGGTGCGAGGCAGGTCCGGATGCAGAGAACTTGCAGGCGTGGCAGCTGAAGGGTCCGTGGGTGCGTCTCGGGGTAGCTCGGTAGCATCCCGGGAGTCTGCCGGTGTTGAGTGTGTTGAGGGTGGAGGCGTCGTACGTCCGGCGGGCGGGCTGGGGTCTGCGGGGACCAGGGGTTCTGGCACTGGGCGCGGTCCAGGCGCGGACGGGCGCAGACAGGCTTACCTTTGGCGCACCTTCGGCGCGCAGTCGGCGCTCCCGCTGCGCGCGGTCGCTCCGGGGGCGTCATAAGTGAGGAGCCGGGAGGGCGGTTCAGCTGGGTGGCGGGAGCGGGGCGGCCAATGGGCAGGAGGGGGGGTGGAGCGCCAGAGGGCAGTGGCGGGAAGAAGGCGGCAAGAGCAGCCCGGAGGGCAGCCAAAGCGCGGGAGAGGGAAACGAGGGAAGGGTGATCAGGCGGCGGGCGGGGGAAGCTACAGGCACACAGTAGGGGTACAGAAAGTAAAACGGGGAAGCACCAGGCGGCAATCACACAGTGGGGGTACAGAAAATAAAAATGGGGAAGCACCAGGCGGCAATCACACAGTAGGGGTACAGAAAATAAAATGGGGAAGCAGCAGGCGGCAAGGGAACCAGGCACGCAGAGGAAGGCAGGCAGGCAGCGGTAAGGCGGAGGAAGCAGGAAGAGCGCAGCCGTCAGCAGGGCAGCTGGCAGAAGGGCAGCGTGCTGGCAGTAGCAGGCAGGAGCGTCGTAGGTGGGGCGACCTCACCTGGGCAGGCTCGAGCGGTCACTCCAGGACACTGGGCTGGAGCTCCTTAAGTGAGGTGCCGGGAGGGCGGTTCAGCTGGGTGGCGGGAGCGGGGCGGCCAATGGGCAGGAGGGGGGGCGGAGCGCCAGAGGGCAGTGGCGGGAAGAAGGCGGCAAGAGCAGCCCGGAGGGCAGCCAAAGCGTGGGAGAGGGAAACGGAGGGAAGGGTGATCAGGCGGCGGGCGGGGGAAGCTACAGGCACACAGTAGGGGTACAGAAAGTAAAACGGGGAAGCACCAGGCGGCAATCACACAGTGGGGGTACAGAAAATAAAAATGGGGAAGCACCAGGCGGCAATCACACAGTAGGGGTACAGAAAATAAAATGGGGAAGCAGCAGGCGGCAAGGGAACCAGGCACGCAGAGGAAGGTAGGCAGGCAGCGGTAAGGCGGAGGAAGCAGGAAGAGCGCAGCCGTCAGCAGGGCAGCCGGCAGAAGGGCAGCGTGCTGGCAGTAGCAGGCAGGAGCGTCGTAGGTGGGGCGACCTCGCCTGGGCAGGCTCGAGCGGTCACTCGAGCCTGCCCTGTTATTGATGAAGTGAGATATTGCCCTAACAGCACGCAATAATAGAAGTCAAGTGCCATTACCAGCCAGAATACAGCACTTCTCGCAGTGAAGACATGCTGCTTAGCTCTGGCGACGTCTCTGCTCAGGCACACTCTTCAACTGAGGCCTGCTGTTGCAACCCGTGCCCCCTTGGCCCCTGCCCAGCCAACCGAAGAGCTCAGCCCCAAGACGAAACCAAGTTGAAGAGACTGGTACATGCAGAAGCGCTTGTTTACCGGCAGCCGGCAGGTGAGTCTACAGGCTCTCTGTCTCCCGTTCAATTGATCTCTGCAGCATTTCCTTATCAATACTAGGCTGCAAAGCAAGTTAGTGCACACCATTCATTTCAGATTGCGCCTACCCGGCAGTTTATGTATTCACGCACAGGACAACTTTGTATTCATGTTGTAATTGCGATAAATTATGCCAGGCAATTTCCAGCTCAGTGCATCTGTAACCACAGAGGATTGGAAGTTTGTCCTTCTTGGCTCAGTAGTGCTAGTTACTTCTATAGTATAGTGCTACGAGGAGCCAGTCTGCGACTGTAAGCACATGAATATGAAAATTGTTTTAAAATGTTATTACATATATAATATAAGATAGCCTGCCACAAAAACTGCAGACTTTTAGAGTGCATTATAAACAGTGCTTTAAATGGGGAAAAATAAGTGCAGGTACTCATTAAAATGAATTAGAGGTGTGGCAAATGGGCGGGGCTAGGGGCGGGGCTAAGGGCAAGATATGATGATACATATAAGTGCTACTGAGCATCACCTTCAAACACCAGCTCAAATCATACATGTCAACATTTTAGGACAGGGACGTGGGAGATTTACAATATAAAATCGGGAGAATGAAAATTCCCCATTGACTTCTATTGTAGATAATGCAATTTCAGGCGGGAGACAGCTGAAATAAAGCAATTTTTGCCTAGAAAAATCGGTAGACTCCCCTTGAATCGGGTCTATTGGCATGTATGCCTCAAATTAAGCACTGGAGATAGGATTTGTGGTGGTAGTGTGGGCCTAGACATTGTCTTTCTGGGCCTGTCTTGATTTTTAAATGTAAAAAAAATGCACGTATTTGTTACCGGTGCTAATAATGAGTTATTGAAAGTCTTCTCTTTCTGTGTAGCCGAGCATGTTCAACAAGGCCCGGTGCAGGGGAAGCAGAAACAGGCATTTACTGGCAGATGTGAAGTGCATCCCAGCTGTCCCATCAAACCCAGCTACGGCAAAAAGGTGCCTACAAGGCTGTCCCAGGAATTAGATATATGCAATGGCAGGTCACCACTGCACAAGACAGCGAAGGAAACAAGAGGTCCAAAGTTAAGGCACTATTTGTAATTGAAAAAAGAAGGCACAGTGATATTTATTCGCCTACCTACCCTCACCGACTACGTGCATTTCTGTAGCACTCATGACACAGGCAGTGTCTGAGGGGTGTGAAGAACTGTGGGCTCCGCCCTATTACAGGCTTAGCTGGGGAGACACAGCCCTAGGCCTCTGTGCGATATTTTATTGCTAGGCGCGAAGCACACAGGCTAGTGTAATGTACATATATTCGTGTGTTTATCATGTTTCTTCATCGTCCTAGGCTTGCTGTTTCCAAGCTTGCCTCGCCCCAGCTGAGCCGCGAGCCAGCCCCTAGCAATAATTATCCCCAAATAGAGGCTCGGGATGGGTGCAAGCCTTTTGACGAAAAGGGTAACAGTGAAAGCAGCTCGGAAAATGATTTAGGAAAATAGAGCAAACCTG
Organism: Lissotriton vulgaris; assembly: GCF_964263255.1. Lineage (NCBI taxonomy): Eukaryota > Metazoa > Chordata > Amphibia > Caudata > Salamandridae > Lissotriton > Lissotriton vulgaris. The sequence goes on along the minus strand of NC_141696.1, from coordinate 1,551,392,898 downwards.
CTGCGTGCATTCCTCTTTTAAAAATTATCAGCACCACAGCTGCCTGCATAAAAGACTGCCATAGTGCCTGCCCTGGAAAATAAGTGCCGGTGCTGAGCACCGAAAACCAAAGGCACAAATTAAGCACTGGGAAGGGCTAACTTTACACCCATGGAGCCTGTACCGAGGTCAGTCATATCATCCTGCAAAGGCAGTGATTAGTGTTAAAGGGGCACACAAAGGAAATCAGCCTCTGTGCTGAACAAAAAGATGAAAAAAACGGCTTTGGGAAAGATAGAGTATTGTGTGGCGCTGCCGCTCACTTTAGTACGGCCAGTGCATTTCCCTAAATGGGACAGGATTACTGACTGGCAGCCCAAGCCTATTTCACACGTCTGATGGAGGAAGGGAGTGGGGGGCTTAACACTTTAAGGCTAATAGCCGTTGCGCACCTGATCAACAGTGCAAGGTCTGTCTAGACCCTGCACTGTTGATCGCAGCATGACGTCATGGCAAGCCCTCTCAACCCCCTGCAGTCTAGGGCCATTCAAGTGAGCGCTTCTGTGATCTCCAGCAGTGACTTTGCAAAAGGCTACTGAGGGGCTCACTGACTTGCAGCTCCTCCGTAGCAGAGCGGCATCTGCCCTGAGCTGGACGACATACCTAACTGGAGCCTGCTGTGTGCTCAATGAGAGTACCGGTACGCTCACTGACCTGAGAAAAGTGCTAGTACTGAGTGCCAGAAAATTCGGAAGTGCCGGTACTCAGTACTGGTGAGTACCGGCCCATTTAAAGCACTGATTATAAAGCAAGTGTAACCTTTCATTTCATGGTATTTGCTCCTGCTGAAAGATATTATTAGAACTTCTTGTGTAAAGTGTCTGGTATTTCTCTTTCCATGCACCTCATTACGTGGTTTTACTTGTGGGAAAGTGTTACTCTAAGTGTCACATCTTTGGTAGTTAAATGTCATTCATAAGTCCACTAATACCATGGACATGCCACACATAAGCAAAAAACTTGGCTGCCTATTTTGCACTCACACAATCGGTCTCCTAATAGTGCCCTTCAATTTCTTGTGGTTCGCAGCAGTTTTAAAATCTTCTTAGAATTTCTCTTTGCTCAGGTGGGTGTAATTTCTAATACTTGTATGTTTTACTGGTCTAAATTGCTTGATTTGGCTCGCAAGAAAGTGTCATTGTCGTTGAAATATCACTCATAATTAAAGTGACATTATGAAAATGTCACACATAGCAATTTCATACCTTGGCAGATATGTATGTGTGCCACGCCCCGTCAGTCCTCGTTTTAAAGGAAACAACGGCAAAACTGCTGACTTAAAATGGCTTTTAGGGGTTTTACACAAATTGTAGCACTTTCAGAACCACAAAATAGCCTAACTATGGAAGAAGATGTGATATAGCACCAGACCTGCTGACTTTGAAACAGGGAACCGGGTTCGAGTCTCGACGTTGGCTCAACAACCAGCTCGCGCTACCTAAAACTGCAGAAAATGTTTTAAAAAAATGGCCCAACTGTCGGCACCGTCAAAATATGGACTGGACCTATAGCTTTCCACTGCGCATGACTACGGGAGTAGTATCCTCTCTCTGAGCATGCGTGGAACACCAATGTATCTGAGCATGCGCATTCATAATATCCCTTGTCTGCGCCTGCGCATTGGCCCCGTCTTCATCCTGCTCTGTGATGTATCCGTCAAGGAGAGAGGCAGACTGCTCACGATTTAGTGATTAATGAGGATTTATTAAGGAAGGGAGATAGAGACACGAAGAGCCCACGCCAACCGCTGCACTGGAATCACTGGAATGCCTAGGCACAGGATTCCACATTCCAGAGCATGGGGCGAGGCGAGCTCAGCAGGAAGCACGAGGATACAACGCATCCTCCTTTCTAGAAAAGAAAAGAATTAAACTTAACAATAAGTACATACAAGCAAAGTAATAAATGCAGTCACATTACATTGAGAACAATTTGGAAAGAAAAAGGTTATTCACCAACAATGTAATCTTTATGCCACGCAGGAGGTTTCCTCAGACGGGAAAAACTTGAATGAGAGGTGTGGACGGGAATGGGCCGAAGGGAACGAGGGAAAGCAGGAGGGCGACGTGAATTGGAACTAGCAGGAGAGGTCCCTGAATGGTTGGGAGCAAAGGAACTGCTAAGAAAAGGTGGAACTTTGACAACCTTAGAAAGACTCCAAACATTGCCGTCTGACAGCTCTACAACCTGCCTACCCACTCTAACAACTAACAACGGGTCAGAAAAACGTGATACACCAGATCTAAGAAAACCAGACTTTCTCACACGTACCCAATCACCAACCTTACAGGGATTGCTGGAATTGGAAGACACCACAGGAGGACGACAACTAGCACGTTTACCATCAACAAGGTCTCGCATCCAGGGTTGGCTTAAATTACATACACCTTTCCTCCCCCGCATTATTTCAAAAGGAGACAGTTCACCATTGGCCTTAGGGGTATTCCGATAACTCCATAAAAGTTTTCTAACAGCCTCGTAACAATTCTCACCGTTGCACACAGCAAGTTGCAGACCCTCCTTGAGAACCCTAATCCATCTTTCAACCATTCCGTTGCCTTGAGGATAATAAACAGAAGAGCGTTTGTGTAGGATGCCATGATTGCAACAGAAAGATTTCATCTCGGAGGAGGTGAACTGTGAGCCGTTATCAGAAAGAATGGAAGAGGGAAAACCTTCTTTTTCAAAAATTGAATTGAGGAAATCGATAACCACCCTAGAAGATACATCGGGAACAAATTTCACTTCTGGCCAACTAGAGAACTGGTCTATCAGGACAATGGCGTACACTGGACTCTGACCAAAGGACATCGGACCGGCAATGTCTACAGAAACGCATTCCCATGGTTTTTGACGGTCTTGAGATAGAATCGTGGAGATATTTAACGGGCTTTTGTGATTTGTCACTCACACAACATTCGACACATAACCTTACTTTTCTCTCGATCAGTTTGTCGACACCAGGCCACCAAAACTCACTCCTTATTCTTTTTTTCATACTGGACATGCCTGGGTGACCCTCATGAGCCATGTCCAAAACGGTGTTTCTTAAGTTATCCGGAACCACTAACAGTAAACCTCTCAAGAGAGTTTCCCCTTGGACGGAAAGTTCTTGAGCCACATGAAAATAAGGCAAAACATTAGGGGAAAGACTATTTTTGGGAGGCCAACCATTTTTGACATAGGATACAACATCTAAGTAATCATGGTCACTATTACAAGCCAAATTCCAATCATCTTCACGAATGCATCCATTGGACACTTCACAAATTGACACTACTTTGTCAGGGTCATCGTTAGGTGCAACATGATTGTCGTCTTCGATGGGAAGTCTGGAAAGAAAGTCAGCAAGGACATTCTTTGCACCGGGAATGTACTCAACAGAAAAATGAAAATCTTGTAGTTTATACTGCCACCTTGCAATTCTAGAAGTGGCTTTTCCACAACCTTTGGTTGTGAAAAGATCTACAAGAGAACGATGGTCCGAGCGTACCACAAAGTCTGTGCCATATACATACCTACGAAAGTATTCAATACCCCACCAGCAAGCTAATGTTTCTTTTTTCAAGAGTGGAATATTTTGTTTCAGCTCCCCGCAAAGGCCTTGATGCAAAAGCAATGGTAACAAAACAGTTGTGTTGCTTTTGCATCAGAACCGCACCAATGCCAACGTTGCTAGCATCTGTGACAATAAAGGATTTACAATTGGTGTCGAATGGTGACAAAGCAGGAGCAGAAATAATACATTTTTTGATAAAATTAAATTGACATTTACAGTTATCGTCCCAAGTAAATTCTTGATGGTTCTTCATTAAATTGCGTAGGTGAGACGTTTTATCAGAGAAAGATGGAATGAATTTGGCATAATACTCGGCTAAACCGAGAAAGGATCTAAGTTGATCTTTGTTGACAGGTTCAGGTGCATTTTCAATTGCTTTAACTAAACTCAATTTGGGAGAAATGCCTTGTTTACTAATGGAATGACCCAAATAGTCCACTGAATTTTTTCCAAATTTGCACTTTTCTTTGGTGAGGGTGAGACCGTTGTCTTGTAGGATGGAAAGGACTTTAAACAAAACCTCAGAATGTTCACATTCGTCCTTACCAAAAACTAGAATGTCGTCCTGAAAATATAACACATTAGATACATTCTTAAACATGTTGTGCATTACACGCTGAAACACTGAGGATGCGGACACTAACCCAAAAGGCATTCTTTTATATCGGTATGCACCCTCAGTGGTTATAAACGAAGTCAGATGCTTACTATCATCATGAAGTGCTATCTGATGATATGCGTTAGATAAATCCAAAGTGGTGAAAATAGATGCATCCTTGAGCTTAGCAAACATTTCTCCAATATTGGGTAAAGGATGTCTATCCACCCACACATTTGAATTTAAATCGCGCATATCCACACACAAACGAATTTTCCCATTAGGCTTGTGGGCTACGACTACTGGCGAAAGCCACTCGGAGGATTCAATTTCCTCGATTACGTCTAAGTCGCATAACCTCTGAAGTTCTTTTTTTACAGATTCACGTAAGGCTAAAGGTATGTTGCGTACCTTATGTACTTTGGGAACAGCATTATGTTTGAGAATAATTTTGTGTTTAAAATTTTTGAGTAAACCCAAAGTAGGGGAAAAAACTTGTGGAAAAATAGTTTCCCATTTGTTGTCGGGGGACACATCAACATAATTGATGAAGTCAGAATAACCTAAAACCTGATCGGGGTGATTGGGATCAAGTTTCATCATCAATTCTCTCTGTTGTGGCCAACCCAGTAAGCATGATCCATCCTTAGCAACATAAACCTTAGCATGTATAGATTTGCCCTTAAACGATAAAGTGGAGGGAAAGTATCCAAATACATCAATGGGTTTTTTCCCATATCCTCTTAATTTTATGTCAGAGGGAAATAATGATATGACATCTGGAAATTCTTTTAGCAATACATCATCGCCTATTAAAGTGTTCTTTGCACCAGAGTCTGCCATGACTTTTATAGATTTGGACCCAATTTGAAGCATACAGAAGGGTGAGTCTTTTTTTTCCTCTCCAACTTCGTAGACAGTGCAGATGTCGTCGTACTCATCGTCATCGATGTCCACAGGTTGAACTTCAGAGAACCTGGGGCGTCTGGGGTCAGAATTAGAATACTTCGATTTGTTGCGATTCTTACACATCCTGGAGAAATGGCCCCTAGACTTACAATAGTTGCAAAATTGTACAATAGCGGGACATCTCTTATCCGTTGCTACATGGCCAGGAAAGCCACATTTGAAACAAATAACATCCTTTCTGAAATTTTGATGTGAAGTAGAGGTCAACATAGGTTTGTTGGAAGAAAAGGTAGATGGATTCTTTTTGACATTTTGGACTACTGATATACTGGGATTTTCGGAAGGAAATTATTTAGGTTTTTTATCAGATAGCTCTTTTATGCCAAGCTTCATATCTTCAAATCGGTGAGCGATGTCAAGTGCTTTTGAAAGAGATAAGTCCTTAGCATCAAGTAATTTTTCTTGAAGTTTCACATCAGAGACGTTGTGCACAAGTTGGTCTCTTAGCATTTGATCTTGGAATTGTTGATAGTTGCACTTGGCAGCAAGGATCCTTAAATCTTTGATAAAGGAATCAATTGGTTCCACGGGAAGTTGTTTTCTGCTAAGAAACTTGTGACGTGCCACGACTTCATTAACTTTTTTTATAAACTGTTTGTCGAGTTGCATAATTGCATTTTCGTAGACATCAACTTCTTCTTCGGATGAATTGTCTAATGTCATTGGAGGCAGATGAGAAAGTATTTGTCTTCCTTCTGCGCCGAGGGAATGCTTAAGTATGGCGAGTTTGCGTTTGTCTGTGTAATTCTCACCACCAATAGCTTCAAGATAGGCTTCAAATCCTTCACGTCATTGTTTCCATTCCAATGGTGGTTCACCGGGACTCGCCAAAAATGGCGGAGGGGCATTAAAACTTTCCATAGAGATGCAGGAGAATGAAAGGAAAAGCTGAAGAATGTAACTTTAACAGTGTGCAGAAAATATCTTACTTAGGCACTGTGATGTCATAAATACAGTGGTAAAAAGGTTCTTAAGAGGAATTATTCTTCGAAGAATAATATGAGAATTTCCTTCAATAAAGGCTTTGTGATGTCACAATAGCAGCTAGAACAGACTTCTTGAAGAAGGGCTTTGTGATGTCACAATAGCAGATAGAATAGATGTTGCTTGCACTTGCTTGTGCTGACGCTGCCTGATTGCTTGTGCTGACGCTGGCTGATTGGAATGCCGAGAATGTTGAGCGCATGCGTTTGCTCGCGCTGAAGTTTCCAGGCGCGTGGTAGAGCGCACGCGTCAACTCGCGCAGTGAAAACAAAGCGTAAAGGATTAAAATGAAAATAATCTCACCGCTTAGTGTGAAGAAAGCGGGATTTTCACCAAACTGACATCGATTCGATAATGAAGGCTCGGCAGACACAGAAGAGGAAATTCAGCATATTTCGATGGCAACGGTAATCATGGTCCGGGGATACCGGGGCTGCAGGCTCTGAAGTTGCGTAGGTTCGTTCACACCAAGTCGCCAGTGATGTATCCGTCAAGGAGAGAGGCAGACTGCTCACGATTTAGTGATTAATGAGGATTTATTAAGGAAGGGAGATAGAGACACGAAGAGCCCACGCCAACCGCTGCACTGGAATCACTGGAATGCCTAGGCACAGGATTCCACATTCCAGAGCATGCGGCGAGGCGAGCTCAGCAGGAAGCACGAGGATACAACACTCTGCTGTCGGTGCTGTTCCTCCTCCTTCCTCGGAGCCGCTCTCGGGTCTCAGTTCACGCGGAAAAAATGAGGAAGAAAGGACCGGAGGAATGAGGGGCAGGAAACCACAACAAGTGAGTGAGGGTGTGTGCAGAAACTCTCCCTGCTGTACGTTGTTATATATTAGAAACATTAACCTCAACCAAGTTAATAAATTGAACATTTTATTTTACTGATTAGTTCACCTCATGAGAGAAACCTGTCTCTTCAGCTGGCAGCCAGGTCAGGAACAGGGAAACCCCGCTCTTTAGTTCTGGGTACCAAATGTCCTGTTGAACCAGAAACAATTTAAGTCCTTGGCTTTACTTTTGTAATTCATTTTTTTCAGTTGTTTTAGTGCATTTGTTGAAAGTCAACTGAACTAAAAGTACAATTCCCTGATTGTACTTTTGTGCTGATTGAAAGTTTTGGCCAGGAACGTACCAGTGGCAAGGGCTCCTCTGGAAACCCTGTACTAGAGCCCCATTAATAGCTGCTACAGAGAGCACAGCTTTGTATCTGGATGTGATGCTTCCTAAACATATTTCTGTAGAAGCCCAAAATGAGGATCAAGAGAAAATGAGTTAGAGGTCGGAGGACATGGACTTGAAGTGTGGAGGTAGGAGTGTTATGTTGCACATTGCATGCAATGCCTCACAGTTGTTATTGATCTCAAGGCACTCGATAACTCGTTTTAGACTGCAATGGCTGGTTTACAAAAACACTGAAAATGAAAATGAACTAAACTGAACTCTTATGTGTCCCAGGACAGGCCTATTGATGCAATGGCCATTTCTAGTATAACGGCTTTGAATCCCTATGACTCCGTTTCGTTTCACACAGCTTTATTAGATCATTGTGAACAGATCATAAAAGCAAAAGAATGCATATAAAAAATATCCAGATCAATAAATATTCATAACTTTTGAATGTTTTGAAACGTGACATAAATGAATACGTTTGAAAATATGTTCCCTTGTTCAACTGTTCATAATGTAGCTGGTTAGATATATGTATATGTATTGACGTTCCGCCAAAAATCATCAGCACTCGGAACTTGACTTCAGTTTCAATGGTAAGTCAGGCAAATAGGTCACGCCATCTTGGAGTGATAGAATTATAGACAAAAAAGGTAACTTAGTGGTTGCTCTCGCTAGGTTAGAGAATTTACAATCTTCACTCTCCAACAAAGCTCAATAACACAAAACGAAATATTACTCATAATTAATACACGCACATACCTGGAAGTTCTTGTAGACCTGTGGAACATAATCGCGCCCTGCCTGTGCAATGCATTTAGCCTATGCTGTGTGACAAGTTAAGTCAGGAAAAATGCGGTCACGCCAACTTGGAGTGATAAACTTTACATAAAGAACACAACTTATTGATAGCTCCCACTATGTTATGGAAGTTCAAATCTTCACTTGCTAACAAAGCTTGATAATACAAAACCAAACCAATCACATCCGCATAGCTACTTGTTCTCGCAGCGCAGTGAAACATAATTACACCCTAAATGGGCAATGTATTTAACCTCTGCTGTGTGACATGTTGTAAATGCAATTTCCACCTACAAATCAAAGACCAAAATTAAGTCCTGAAATGGCAATATCATTCTAAGGTAATTAGTCTCTCACCCAAATTACCAGTATCACTGAATTGTTCCATATACCTACGGACCTGCCTGGTTCCTGCTTATAAGTGCACCACAAGTTCCTCCCCAATATTCCGTCTTGTCAGTGACTTTGTCATCTAATCTAGAAAATTACGCAATTCAAGTCTTTGCAACTTTTTTCTCTGTCACCGCCTCTGTCACGTTGTACACGATCAATGCAAAAGTATTTAAGTAAATTCATATTGCTATAGTGATGTGCCTGAAAGTGCCTTGCAGCAGGGTAGCTCGGATCTCTGTTTTGGATTGCCCGCTAGTGTTCTAAAATGCAGACTTTTGCCGGGTGGATTGTGCTTCCCACATATCTTAGGCTACCTGGGCATGTTAGGCAATATATCAAAAAGGGTGTATTAGAGTTCATGAACTTTGTGATACAGACCAGGTCCTTTAGACCTTGGATTTTATACATAGTCACCTTGTTGCTGTTTGCACAAGCCTTGCACCTCCCACAGGGATAGAAGCCTGTTATACCCTGTATTCCTCTTGGCACTTTTGGTAACTGTAAGTAGCTTTCTACCAGCTGATCTCGTATTGAACGTGTTCTTCTAAATGTCAGTAAGGGGTAGGGTGGCATATCCTATCCTATTACTGTGTCAGTCAATCAGGGGACTTGTAAGCGCGCTACTCACCCATCAGGGCCTCGAAGCGCTGGACTGGGGGATCCGCTGGTCTGTTTAGCCAAAGAGCCAGGTCTTGAGGGTCTTTCTGAAGGTGTTCAGGGAGGGTGCGCGTCTGATGTCTGCCAGTAGCTCATACCATGTTTTGGCTGCAATGTGAGAGAAGGATCTTCCGCCAGCTCTGGCTCTGTGGACGCGTGGGATTCCGGCCATTGTGAGGTTGGAGGATCTGAGGTTTCTTTTGGGTACTTTGAAGTTTATTCTGTCGTTCAGGTATTTGGGTCTGTTGTTGTGTAGGCATTTGTAGGTGTGGTGAGGATTTTGAAAGTGATTCTTTTCCCCACGGGGAGCCAGTGGAGTCTTCGTAGGTGTTAGCTGATGTGTTCTTGCCGGGGGATGCAGAGGATGAGTCTGGCTGTGGTGTTCTGTATGGTCTGGAGTTTACGGAGTAGGGACTTGTTGATGACGGCGTAGAGTGTGTTTCTATAGTCAACTCTGCTGGTGATGAGTGCTTGGGTGACCGTCTTCCTTGACTTGGGGGGGATCGATTTGAATGTCTTACGGAGTATGCAGAGGGTGCTGAAGCAGCTGGATGTGTCGGCGTTGACCTGTCGGTTCATGGTGAGTGAGGAGTCGAGGATGATACCCTGGTTCTTGCCGTGGTTTGAGTGGGTGGGTGTGCTCCGAGGGGCTGTCGGCCAACAGGTGTTTTCCCGTGCTGAAGGGGTGGTTAAAAGGATGAGGACTTCTGTCGTCTCGGGGTTGAGTTTCAGACAGAAACTTCATCCACAACCAAATCTTTGCAAACTCCACCAACCCCAAGGAACTCTTCTGCGTCATCCAGGAATTCACCAACCCATGCAGCAAAGCCACAGACATCAACCCGTCCCAAGACCTCTGCAACAAGCTCGGAACCTTCTTCCACAAGATCAAAAGCCTTTATGACAACTTCACTGACCACCCTCCAGACGCCACAGCCTCCTCACCACCCCCCCAGGACAACAGCCAATCCACCATCTCCAACTAGTCACTCATCACGACAGAAGACACCGCCTCGACCATAAAAGGCATCCACTCAGGGCCCCCCGCCGACCCCTGCCCGCCTCACATCTACCACAGAGACGTCTGGAGTTGTGGATGAAGTTTCTTTTGGTGGTTCTGATTTGGTTGTGCTAGTCTGTCATGGCGTCGTAGGTGGCGTAGTTTTTGGCTGTCTTGGTGTTTCTCCAGTTCTTCTCAAGGCGTCTGCAGGTGTGCCTGGTTTCCTGAAGGGCGGTGTTGAACCAGGCGGCTTTCCTGGGGCGTTGTTTGTCGGGGTTGCGTAGTAAGGCGAGCTCGCGTGCGCAGTTGGAGATCCAGGTGTGGAGTTCTCTGGTTGCGCTGTAGGCACCGGCATTCCCGGCTCTCCAGGTGTGGCTGTCTCGGGTGAGGGTAGAGTTAAGTTGCTCGTCTGTGACTTTGCTCCAGTCCCTTCGTGGTGGGCGTGGTGTAGGTTTGGGTGCCCTTAGTTTGTTGACGGTGAAGTATACACAGTGGTGATCGGTCCATGGTGGTTGCATTGTGTGGCTGAAGTGGATGCTGTTTCCTGTGGCGAAGATGATTTGAGGGTGTGTCCTGCTCGATGGGTCGCTGTGGTGACGAGTTGTTTGAGTCAGATGTTGGCGAGGTTGTCCCGAATGGTGGAGGAGTTGGGGTCGTTAAGGTTGTCGAGATAGAAGTTCAAGTCTCCGATGAGTATGTAGTTTGTTGATGCGATGGCTTGGGGTGTGATGAAGTCGATGATGGCGGTGACGAAGGGGGTCCGGTGGGTCTGTAGACAAGGGTTCCTCGAAGTGTGGAGTTGTGGGTGATCTGGATCTTGAATTGCAGGTGTTCGGTGGAGGGGAAGGTTTCGCTGGAGGTTGTGAGCAGAAGGTGCTATTGTGGGCAATGGATAGGCCCCCTACCGAGTGTTTGGGGCGGTCCGTATAGTCTGGGATGGCAATGTTGATGTCAGGCGAGGAGGAGGTATTGGTCCAAGCCTCCGTGAAAAAGGCGATGTCAGGTTAGAGGGAGTCTAGAAGGTTCCAGATATCCAAGGCATGCGTGTTTACGGAGCGTACGTTAAGGAGGATGCATCTCAGTGTGTCGTCGTTGTTGGCGGCGGTGTTGAAGGCCGGGGATGTGGTGAGGGTCAGGCGGCAGTGGGGGGAGGAGAACTGGCCATGGGTCATGTTTGCTGAGGCCTGTTTGCAGGATCTGAGTCTTCCGGGGTTTAGTGCATGGATGGCGGCGGAGTCGTAGCGATGGTGGGTTGCAGGTCCAAGGTTCCTGGCGCTGGCCGCGGACGGACGTATACTGGCTTGCCTTAGGTGCGCCAGCGGCACGCCCACTGTGTGCAACCATGCAGCGGCTGCCATAAGTAGGGGAGGGGGGGGGGGGAGCAGCTGGGAGGCGGGTGCGGGAACGGCGGAAAAAAAGCAGCTGGACACAGTAAGGGGAGGCTGAAGGGAGAGATGGGCACGAGGGGCAGCGAGAATAACAAAACACAGTAATCAGGTACTAAGGCACTAAAGAAAAATAAACAGAACACAAGTGGCAGCGAGAGATAAGCTGGCACAAGGGGTTGCGAGAATAACAAAAACACAGGAATCGGGTACTAAGGCACTGACGAAAATAAATAGAAACACAAGTGGCAGCGAGAATAAACGGGCACAAGCGGCAGCGAGAATAACAACAAGCATTTGCAATGCAATAGGTCTCGCATTTGCGAAATTTTAAGCTATTGGCACTGTAAAAGTAAATGACAATGCCTTTTTGTTTATATGTTTTCAAGACCAACAGATAGATGAAAGGTTTGTCATTTACAATGCCAGTAGCTCAAAGTCTCGCAAATGCGAGACCTATTGCATTGCAAATGCTTGTTTAGCTTTCACGGCACAGCGTTCTTTAAATACATGGTGGTGTTAATATATATATCACTGATACAGCGACATGAAATAGCAGATATGAAGTATGTTGCCGCTATAGAAAATAAACAGCATGTGAAAAAATGTGAGAACAGATGGGGAGTGAAGGACATGGAAGGAAATTGTGAATTGTTGAGAGAACAAAACAAGATACAGAGAGAGCGTCTATATATGCGCGCTCGAGAGAGAGACACAGAGGGGAAGGTGGAGCAGGCACAGCACGTGCTTGGGTGCTTGAGAAATTGCAGTCTCCATGATGTCCGAGGCAGGCCATGTTATTCCAGTTTGGACCCAGCCGTACACAAATCAGTCTTGGTCCTGCTCCCCATGGGAATGGTCCAGCCCAAACTGTGAGTTGGGCAAGCAGCAGTTGATGCTTGTTTAGAAGAAGTCAAAAAAGTGCCAAAAAGTAGAATAACCCATTGACTAATGGATGTGCTTTATGCAAAACAAGATAAAGGGAACTAATATTAGCAAAGCATTAAAACAATAACCAAGATAACGCATTGCAAGCTGCGATGCGGGTACATTGGTATGTTAAATTGCCTTAATAAAGAAATGTTCATTGCATTTTCCTGAACATGCAGAAGTGTTCTGTAGTTCTATTTTTGGAATGGCAAGGCATTCCAAAGATCTACCGAAAAGAAACTAAGTCGAATTTGTCAGTTTGGAAGCAGGGTTTGTAAGTAGGACAAAGAAGGCAGAAGTGACAGACAGAAACAGGAATGCAATGTGAAAGGTAGCTTGCTAAGGGAGCAAAACATTTGCTGGGTTAAGGTTTAGAACACATTCTGTGGTTCCACTTAACAGAAGGAAGGTGTGGCACAGACAACATAATGTTAGCTCATTTGCCAACTGGCATATGCTTTGACGTGCAGTGGAGAAACTAGGTCAATTCTTTAGTAAGAAGACAGCAAAATGGTGTTTAATTGTATGGTCACCAAAGAGTAGATGCAGCTCTTTGTAAGTGGCGAAAAGTCAATATTGTTTCCAAATCAGTAATCCACTGTAGGGAATAATAACAGTGATCGCTAGAGGCAAAGAGACGGAAAACAGAGAAAGCTATATAAAGATAAGCAGGGGTGGAACAGAAATGGAGAGAGCTATGCATGAAAATGGAGTAAGTTGTAGATAGATAAAGAAATACATATCAGGTTGTAGAGCTGTAGTGAGACAGGAAGACAACAAAGCCCCTCCCCCCCCCCCACAACCATGCCCATCCCCCCTCACAACTGGTTTGGGAGGGAATTGAAAACGTATTGCTTTTGGTCCTGATTGCAGTAGTTTGTTTTCGTTATATATTTTAACCGTAAATCTGTGTGTTAAACGTACCTTTTAAGTATATGTTAAATTCACTGTATTATGTGTTTTGACTGTGTTGTAAAACGCTTCCTTGGGCATATTTTAGACCAGCATTCACGAAGCAGATGGGTTTCACTGTATTTAAAAAGCAATGGTATTTACATTTTGATGCCCTTCAAAAGCTGCAATCAACACTTTCCAATGTGAGCGACGTTCCCTTATGGTGTTACTAGAGGTCCCTTGAGTTAGGTACAAGTACTTCTGTAGCAGGCAGGGCGCTTTCTAGAGAACCCATCGGCATAATGCTTAACTCATTCACAAAATTAGCGCCTCATGCCAGACATACAATGTACACTGAGGTGGAGTTAAGTTAGGTATATCAGGTTATCAGGTATGTAAGGTGGGGCAAGGTAGGTACTGTAGAAGAATGTGTTAAAAGGGCATGGTAGAGTAGGCATGGTGTAGTAGGCTGGTATGGTATGTCTGGTACGGGTCATAAGTAGGTAGGCTATGCTAGCTAAGGTACTGTAGATAAGCATGGCAGATAGGTGTGATAGGGTGTATATTAGGTTATGTATGATACATTTATTTATTTATTTATTTATTTATTTATTTATTTATTTATTTTGTGTACTTGTAGAGCGCAGACCTGTCACCCAGAGGGTATCCTGGAGCTAGGAACAGTAGGCAGGTATGGCATGCTAGCTCCAGGAAATATGCTTGTTTAAGTAAGGTAGATTAAGTATGACAGGTCTGCTGAGGAGGTATGGGAGGCAAGTATATACAATAGGTATGCTAGGTAAGATAGATTGGGTATGTTAGGTTATCTATGATAGGTACATGGCTGTGATTAGTTAGCTATGGCGGGCATGTGTGGTATGGTCGCCTAGCCTAGGTAGGTTAGGCGAAGTAGGATGGTTATGGTAGGCAAATAAGGATATTTATGGTAGGCAGGTAGGTTAGTATGGTAGGTATCCTGTAGCAGCATGTTAGGTTGGAATGCTAGGTAGGTAGATTTTATAGGTTAGTCAGGGTAGGTTACTTATGGTAGATAAGGTTAGTAAGCTAGGTATGATAGGCTGTGTTAAGATTGTGGTTAATATTGAACATTTTGTGCTATGAAAGCATTTTCTAGACCTGCTTGCAAACCTTAGCATTGTTAATGACAGGCATAAACATGTACTGCTGTTAAGAAAGCACACTTTTTACCTACAGATGAACGGCATATTTGCATATTGTTTATGCTGGCTTACAATTCACAGCATTAGAAGTAAAAAAATCCAGTCATGAAGTAGAAGAAAAATAATGGATCAATCTAATTGCCTTTAGACGCTTTTCAATAAGAACAGTAATGATCATAATAAAGTGCCTTTTGCTGAAACGTTACATTAGTAGTTTGCTGTCCCCTTAGAAAAGAAATAAACACTTAAGTGTGAACAGTAAATAGCACTGCGCCTTTATTTTAAGAGAGGCTCAGGCATCCGGGCAGCAAGCATTAAAGCCACAAACTAGCATGGCATGTGTGCCAGCAAGCTTCATACATCTAAGAGAACAAACTTCGAATCACTTTGAAGTTGCAGCCCATGGTGCATCTGCATTTTAACAACAACAAAAAGACCTTAATCCCAGCAATAAAATCTAATGGGAGCAGAAATGGGGCAACTAACCCATCTTTAAATTCCAGGGCCTTGCTGGACAGCCCGCCCAAGCAACCACAAACCATGAAAGACATGAAATGCAGCGGCTGAAGGGGCCGACACAAGATCTCTTTCTCTCTTTCTCTCTCTTTCTCTCTCTTTCTCTCTTTCTCTCTCTTTCTCTCTCTTTCTCTCTCTCTCTCTTTCTCTCTCTTTCTCTCTCTTTCTCTCTCTTTCTCTCTCTTTCTCTCTCTTTCTCTTTCTCTCTCTCTTTCTCTCTCTTTCTCTCTCTCTTTCTCTCTCTCTTTCTCTCTCTCTCTTTCTCTCTCTCTTTCTCTCTCTCTCTTTCTCTCTCTTTCTCTCTCTTTCTCTCTCTTTCTCTCTCTCTTTCTCTCTCTCTCTCTCTCTCTCTTTCTCTCTCTCTCTTTCTCTCTCTTTCTCCTTCTCTCTCTCTCTCCTTCTCTCTCTCTCTCCTTCTCTCTCTCTCTCCTTCTCTCTCTCTCTCTCTCTCCTTCTTCCTGACGCATTGATGACAACAGCAAGCGATCGCTGGAGCGGTCTGTGTGAAATCTATACAAATGCAGTCTCTTCAAACATCAGACATCACATCACCCAGCAGATTTAATGTGCACAGATGCGAAATATCAACCGGACCTTCATAAACTGTGTGAGCTGTGGGTACGATCAACACTAAACACAAGACCAACACTCATGTGGATGTGCGTCACTGTGCCTGTGGTGATAGTGTGAACCAGGCCTCGGTTTAGAGTAACTTCTTCTCCTTGTGGGTGACTGCGTGTGGGCCGACCAGCGACTCAGAATGAAAATAGTAAAATGTACATTTAGCAACACCGCAGGCACACGCGCTGCCCAGAACTATGAAGAAAATAGCATGTCTGCAGCTGATTACGCTGCACGTTAGCGGGTGTTCAAATAACACTATTGTAGACCGTTTTATTGACTGCTTTGGTTATAACGAGAGAAAGGTGCCAGGCCATAAATGTTCTGCAGACTCGTGTGCAGCCTGTTATATACAGTTTACTTCTTAAGCCCTTCAAACCTGGATGACTTTTCCATGGCACCGAATACTGAACTACTTACTACCAGTGGAGAACCAGCACCGCCTCTCCCCTACCTCCTCCCCCGCCCAGGGACGCACAGGAATGACTGCACAAGCGAAACAAAAAAAAAAAACGGGCGGAAACATAATACTGAATCCCGCCCCTCCAGGACTTCCTGACCTGCCTCATGGTTGCCAAGGCAATATTTCTAAAAATATTGTCGTGCTACCGTAAGGCAGGTCATGGAGTCCTCGAGAGGCGGGATCCAGAGCAGACAAATCTGCTAAACAGGAGCTTTTTCCAATGGCAGGCCTCCGTTTCCTGAGGCCTGCCAATGGAAAAAAGGGGTGTGGCTTCACGCCATACTGAAATCCCCTGCTCACAATATCTCTTTGCCTGCAGCAGGGCATGCCCTGCAATGTAGGCTTCAACCTAAAAACACAATAATCTGGTACTAAGGTACTGGAAAAAAAAAACACGGGGCAGAGACACAAGATACCAGTAATGCCAGAGAGCGGTCTTGAACCCTACCAGGGTGGGGCTTGCGGCGCAGCGGAGCTGCTGGGGAGAGAGCAGGCCTCGGACCGAGGGTCAGGGGTCCGACTTCAACATGTGCCAGTTAGCCTGCATTATCTTCCTCACACTATTTGCCGCACTGGAGAAGCTTGTTATCAGCCTGAAGTTATCCTTCTTATCCGTTTCCTCTCTTCTGGACTCCTCTCTTACTAAATCAGTACTGGAATTCCCTTCTCCTCTCTATATCGCTTTCTTCAGAAGAACTCGCCTCTGGTATCCTCTCACCTCAAATCTTCTTATGCTCTCTTGTGCGTCTCTCTGGAAATCCTTATTCCTTGTACTATTTTTTTTATCCGTAATAGTTCCCCCTACGAGATGCTATTCTTTAGGTTGATTGGGTGACTGCTCTTAGCGTGCAGTACTGAATTACCTGCCATGGACTTCCTAAACAGTGCTGTTTGGATCTTGTCATCTTGGACAAATACCCTCAGATCCAGAAAATTCAATTCTGTCGAGCTTATCTCACTTGTAAACTTCAGATTTAATTAATTACAGTTGAGATAATCAATATATTGTTTGGCCGACTCTTCCGTGCCCTGCCAAATCAGAAAGAGATCGTCAATATAGTGTCTCCAACTGACTGTCCTCTCAACCCGCACATCATATGTGTCGGACCATGCCACCAGCTTCTCCCACCAGCCTACGAACAAGTTTGCATAGCTGGGGGTGAAGCAGGCTCGCCTGGCCATCCCTTTCACCGGTTTATATACCTGGTCCTTAAAGATAAACATGTTGTTATGCATGCAGAAGTGTAAAAATTCAATCAACATCTCACTGTTTTACCTATATTTCAATGGACGACTACTTAGAAAGTATCTGATGGCCTTAAGTCCATTGTCATGTCAATACTCTTGTACAAATTGGATACATTTAGCATTATTAGGAAATCTGTTTCCCACACAATTCCTTCAATTTGTTTAAAAAAATCTTTTGTATCTTTAGTATGCAAGGCTAGTTCAGATACAAATGGAAATAAGATATAGCCTACAAATCTAGACGTGTTCTCCATCAGACTACAAATGGAAGAAATTATTGGTCGGGCCGAAGGGTTCTGTTGGTTCTTATGCTCCTTCGGCAGGTGATACAAAGTTGGCATTCGTGGATGCGGCGTCGATAGCAATGTGAATTCCTCAGTTGAGATCGTCCCCTTTGATTGCCATTTTGAGATAATCTGTTATGCTGTTCATATATTCATTGATCATGATACGTAAATAGTTCTCCTGGATGTTGAGTTAGTGGAACGCCTCCTTACAGTAATTTTCTCGGGTCTGCAGCACCACATTTCCACCCTTAACTGAGGGCTTAATCACAATTGATTTGTCTGCCTCCTGATTCTTGAGTGCCTGTCTTTGCGAATATGAAACATTCAACGTACTCTTAGATCTGTCTCTGTCCTCCTGCAGTTTAAGAAGGTCTTGATTAACTCTATCTGCAAAGATGTCAATAGCACCAGGAGATGTTTGGGGATAGAACTTTGAAATTGGTCTGAATGGGCTCAGTGGTCTTGCTTGTATGATTCCTAGATGGACAGTCTAATCCATGTCGTCCAGTCATATGTCATTCAACTGTGACCCACTACTGGCATGTTCTTCAAGAACGGCTAGTGTATCTAGATCATTCCCACTTAGGATTTTCAGGCCTGTTGGTATAGTTTCTATTGTTCTTTGGTTTTGGTCCAAACCGTTCAGTTTGTAATATTTAAACAGCTTGATATTTCTTACAAATGTATACATGTCAATCCTTGTTTGTGCATATTAAAAGTTTTTAGTTGGACAGAACGTGAATCCTAGTTTGAGGACTGATTCCTCCGCTGATGTTAACTCTTTGGGTGTCAGATTGATGGTGGTTACGTTTTCTCTGCCGTCTGGGGCAGTCATTGTCTGAATTTCCTATTCCGTTTGTTGCGGGTGGTCCTGTTCGTGTTTCCACTTCCTCGGTTTCTACCCTCCCCTTCTCATCGGACTGACGTAGGGTATATATTCTAAAACAAGCTCTCTGGAAAAAATGGTCTACACTTGCAGTGGCACTGATTGATCACTGTGGTCACTAGCAGCCTCTGACCTGCTCCTCTCTCCAATGGTACCCCCACCAATGAAAGATTCTATTAGAGCACGTATGATTGGCTGAGTTTTATCACCAGTTTTGCTTCTCGGCTGGTCATTATATACCTACTGGCTTGTTGGTTAATATTCCTCGATATTCGATTGAAAGTGCCTAGAAGTTCATTGGATAGAACTTTAGGGCTTACCTTGTATGCAACAGTGGCGAGCCCATTGCATGAAATATCTAGAACATATGCAAAACCATCACATGACTACTGTCATCACGCGTAGAAACCATTTCAAATAGCTTAATCGTTTATGTACCATTAACGAGGCCTGTGCATTGCATCCTAAACTGAAGAGACTCCTTTGAAATAGGTTAGGAGATTATGAAATAGAAGGTTCTGAGCACTCCCAAATAAGTACACATAGAGTTATGTTGTTTGTCACCAACATACTCTATGTGGACTTATTTAGGAGTGCTTGGAACCTTCCATTTGATGACTTGGACTTTTTTCAACAAGAAGAGGGAGGAATTGCTGGCTTCTCTCTCTTCTAGAGCACCCTATACTTCCTGCTTTAATGTGATTTTCATAAGATGTCGACTTTACTGATATTTTAGTTTGTGCTTTGTGATCCCCAGTCACCCCCCTTCTTTGTAAATTGGGTGGCAGCACCACTTTACTGATCTAATTGTTATGATATATATATATATTCTGCTCTTGCTCTGAGTCGTTCAACTTGAAAAGCACTCGACCAGCTCCAGAGTGTATCAAGCATCATACTTTATTATTCACGGATAAGGACAAAGTCAAAACTGCTTCTCTCGCAGTCCACGCCGCATTCACTGACGCCTTTCGAGGCATTCCTCTTACTCAGGGTAGGTGGCATGAAACAGCACTCCCGGCACTTCCCGCGCTTAAATGCATGATGTGATCCGCCCTTTCGCCGGCTGCCACACGTGCATTCAGCAAAGCCTTCTGGATAATTTAGTGACGGTTTTGAATTAACGTGCACTTTTCTGCTGACGGAGCCCCCAAACGAGCCCCAGCAGATCGACGATGTCCACAATTCCTTAGTGTTGGTCCCGTAAAAGAGGCCGGCCAATGCCATTCTCAAGGGCCCCCACATTACCAGGGTGGTGCTTCTCGGCGGCACGAACGCCGCCTATAATGTTCTGCTCATGCTCTGAGTCGCTCAACTTGAAACACTTGTACACTCTGGTGCTGGTTGAGTGCTTTTCAAGTTGAACGACTCCGAGCATGAGCAGAAAATTATAGGCGGCGGTCGTGCCGCAGAGAAGCACCACCCTGGTAATGTGGGGGCCCTTCAGGATGACATTGGCCATCCTCTTTCACAGGATCAACACTAAGGAATTGTGGACATCGTCGATCTGCTGGGGCTCATTTGGGGGCTCCGTTAGCAGAAAGTGCACGTTTATTCAAAACCAGCACTACATTATCCAGAAGGCTTTGCTGAATGCACGTGTGGCTGCCGGTGAAAGGGCGGACCACATCGTGCATTTAAGCGTAGAAGTGCCGGGAGTGCTGTTTCACACCACCTGCCCTGAGGAAGAGGAATGCCTTGAAACGCGTCTGTGAATGCAGCGTGGACTGCGAGAGAAGCAGTTTTGACTTTGTCCTTATCCGTAAATAATAAAATGTGATGCTTGGTACACTCTGGTGCTGGTCGAGTGCTTTTCAAGTTGAACGACTTCGAGCATGAGCAGAACATTATAGGCCGCGGTCATGTCGCCGAGAAGCACCACCCTGGTAATGAGGGGGCCCTTGAGGATGACATTGGTCGGCCTCTTTTATGGGACCAACACTAAGGAATTGTGGACATCGTCGATCTGCCAGGGCTGATTTGGGGGCTCTGTCAGCAGAAAAGTGCACGTTTATTCAAAACCGGCACTACATTATCCAGAAGGCTTTGCTGAATGCACGTGTTGTGGTAAATATTTTAGTAATTTACCTTGATCGGAATTTCTATAATATCAATAAGGTCAAGTATGAAGAGCAGAGTCCGTGGTGGTTCGAATTCAGGGCCTTTATTCAGTAACTCGAGTTAAGGGAGAGCTCCGTCACCTGAGGAGGATCGGAAGAATCTCTAACTTTATTCTCAGAACTCAGTATATTTATACATAGAAATGAGGAAGGAGCTTCCCTTTAAGTCAGGCACGTGTCATATGTTGCAATAAAACAGAAGTCATGACTAAAGAAAAGAGGCTGCATCATATAAAGAGGAAACATGGCAGAGGAGATGAGGCTCGTCATGATTAAATGAGGAAGCACGAGAGAAGCAGAAATGTGGAGAAATAACCCTAGGCTGGTTCCTTAGATAAGAGAGAGAGATGGTCGTGACAGGATGTCTGTTTGTCGTGTTTCAGCATTCGGGGCTCTTCTCGGAATTGGTTGCCGTGGTTTAGCAAAACGGGGCCTATTTCTCGGAATCGGCCCGATTATAGGGAAATGGTTACAAATGGGGGGTCTTGTTCTCGGAATCGGCTTAACCATAGGAATGTAGAGTTTGAGTGAGGAAGCTGTTTCTCGGAATCGCCCGAACCATAAGAATGTACCTTTGAATTTAAGAGGAAGGAGAGTGCGTGTGCAACTTTGTGTGCGCGTGATTGGGTTTGTTCGTGTTCTCGTCGCTTGTTTTCCGACATGATGGGCTCGGGGACGTGACTGAGAGGGTGTATGATGGGACATAAACTACGAAAAATAATCTTTTTCCACATTCCCTCCTTGTCCTATAATATACCCTTTTAAAATTCTTCTGCTTTTTAGTCTACTTCTATACTCATTAGGCCGCCTACCTGTTCCTGTAACATGATTCTTTCCTTTTCTTTCTTTCTGGACTGGGGTTTGGGAATGCAGGCAGTGATACAGAAACTACAGAGAGCTGGGCCACACTGAATACAGAGGCAACAGGTGAAGAGAATGGCTAGAGCAAGACTTATTATTGTAAGGATCTTCCACCCCCATGAGGACAGGAGGCCCCAGAGCCATCCCGCCAGGGACCAGGCAGCAGTGTCTGCGTCTAGTTTCTTTGACAGTACATGAAGGCGGGAAACGGCAGAATATACTGAGGGTGCATTATCTGGAATGTATATACAGCAGCTGGATCCAATCAGTTCACATGCGCCACCACGCTCCGCTAATATTATATCTAGGACCATATGGTTCTGTAACGTCATGAGTCTATCGGAAGCCATCTCAACGGTGATGTTACTTAATGCACCAGCTGTTTCGTTTATGGCTCCCTGGACTACACGAGTCAGTTGTCTTATGTGGCGGCTATTGATCATGGGCCCCCAGAAAGGGATGATTCCTTTGAAGAAATCGCCAGCCTCCTGATCCACTGTGTCTTCAGCATCCATGACCCCCCTTCACCGTCTATTAATCACGGTCGGAGGATCACCTAGATGATAATCTGCTGGGGCGGTGTAGGTAGGGGGGAGGAGAAATGCAATGTAGCACTTCCCGGACCAGCCTTGAGGTAGCCAAGAACGTGCGTGAGGTCCATAAATAAAATAAGTGTTGGGGGCGGTGGTCATTGTTGGGAAGTTTAAATCAGGTAGTGTGTACGCTTTATTACACGCACTGTCTCCCATCTTCGGACCCTTGCCCTTACCTCTTACACAAAACAGGCCCTTATGAGGCACAGCCCATCCTCCCTGCTCTGTCTGTCTCTTCTGAACTGAGAATGTTTCTCTAAAGGAGGTAGTGTCATTTAAGAGGGAATACCTGGTATTTTCACTATTATCTGCTCGTCCCCATGTTGCGATGAAATCTACCATCTTTTGAACAGCGCGCACAGTCTTTGTTTTTATCTCGTTCCAGGTACTAGTGTTCTTGGTTTCAGGGATGTTTCTAACAGAGGCGGAGAATATCATAGAGAGAGCACAGGTAGATCCAGCATAGCCGAAAGGGAGAAGGATAAACGGCATACCTCCGTGTACGGAGTGTGGCATTAAGCCGCAGACCCAACAGTTGGTTTTGTTGATCACTAGTTGGTGTTGATGGAGTGTGGAGATGAATGTGTTATTGAAGAATTCTTTTCTCCTACTTTCGAGATGCGGGGGAAGATCTACGTGTGAATGCATAGCAGTGCTGTTCAAAAGCGTAGGGGAAGAAAGTGGAAAAGCTAGATGAAGGAGCCAACCTAGACAAGCCATGATGCAGAAAATAAGAATCATGCTAGAAAGGAAAATGTGAACTTTGTTTCGTACAATGAGTCTTTGTCTTCATGATTTCGGCTGCTTAGTCTGAGTAAAGTATGCGCCTGTGACCGGACACTTCCCAGCAGCCGCTTCACCAAGCGTCCGTCTTGGGCTTAATTAGCCACTGGTAGGTCGAGGTCACGCACCATGTCTCAAGTCTGTTTTGGATAAGATCGCAGCCGCGATTTGTACTCTTCTTTGGGCAAAAGTTCTGGAAGGGGTGAAATAAAGTCTGTCGTTTCAAAGTCTGATGGTTTAGTGTCTCTGGTCTCGGGATCAGCAACAGCGTCCGAAGGAGTTGGTCCGTGGAAAGGCTTGCAGTGGCTCACATGGAGCCACCCTTTTTGTCCTTCGACTTTGACGGCGGTCCTTGTTGTGAGCAGCACCAGCTTGGGAGACGTCCACCTTCTTTCCAGAGGGCTGGTTCGGTCAAAATTTCGGACAAGCACCCATTGGCCAGGCTGAAGGGAGTGCTCGTTGGGCGTGGTCTTGTCTGGAAAAGCTGCAGCCACCTGTGAACAGCAAGAACGTAGTGCAGGCATCAAAGAAGCCAAGTAATCTGTCAGTACATTTGCGTCAATATCAGTTAGCTTTTTAGGAGATGGGACACCCCAGATATTTGGAGGTCTCCCATATGTGTCCTCATAGGGTGACAGGCCCGTCCGAGAATGTGCCACCATTCGCATGTAGAACAGGGGAACTGGAAGAGCTGTCACCCAGTCGATTTGCTTGTCGGCGCATATTTTTGCCAACTTGGTTTTTAATGTCTGGTTGTGTCGCTCCACCAGGCCTGCTGCTTGGGGATCTCTAGGACAGTGAAATTTCCAGGTGTAACCTAACAGTAGGGAAAAGGCTTCCATTAATTTAGAGGAGAAGGGTTGTCCATTGTCAGGGTAGATGACTGGGCAACCCGTATCTGGGGAAAAAATCCCTCACCAATTGTTTAGCTGTCATTTGGGCACCATAGTGTGGGACAGGGTAAGCTTCAGTCCATCGGGTTAAGATACAGACCACTACGAGGACATACTTGTATCCTCGGCATCTTTCCATTTGGATATAATCCATTTGGAGGACTCAAAGGGGTAATCTGGAGGATGGAACCCTCCTTGTTCAACTGATACGCTTTTCCCGGGATTGAACTGACAGCAAATCATACAGGTTCATACTTTTTGTTTGGCTGCTGCACGCAGATGCTTGTTGTGCCATATCAAATTCAGACTGTCTAACATTCCTTTTTCTCCAAGATGGGCAGGACCATGGGCAGTTTCAATCATTACGGGAACCATTATGTCAGGGAGAAACCATTTGGACTTGTCTTTTGTTACCCAACCTTGATCTGTGTGTGTACCTCCCTCTTCCTCCAATTTTCTCTTTTCGGTCTCTATGGCTTGGTTTTGGATGTCTACTACATCTTTGGTGGGATCGATAACTGGACAGATAGTTCTAATGATGGTTTCAGTGTTTAGTGTTCCTGTCTGAGCAGCATGTTTAGCTGTGGCGTCCGCCAGAGCATTGCCTCTAGTGATAGAGTCTACGACTTTGGTATGTGCTTTGCGTTTTAGTATAGTACTTCTGTGGGTCTGTGTACTGCTTCTAGTAAATGGAGGATAAGATCTTCATGTTGGATCTTTGTTCCATGAGAGGTTAGGAAACCTCTCTCCCTCCACAAAATTCCAAAATTGTGGACTACCCCGAATGTGTATTGTGAATCGGTGTAGATGTTGACTCGTTTTCCTTTAGACCACTCACATGCTTGTGTGAGAGCTATTAGCTCTGCTGCTTATGCTGAATGTACGGATATCCTAGCTGCTAGGAGGACTGTGTTTTCTGTAGTGACAGCATAAGCTGCTGAAAGTTCGCCTGATTGGAGGCGCATACAGGAACCGTCTACAAACAGTGTGTGTTCTGGTGTACTTAGAGGGACATCTGTAAGATCAGACCGGGGCTTTGTGACTAGTTCGACTACCTCTAAGCAGTTGTGAATCTGATTGTCAACTGGAATAGTAGGCAGTAACGTAGCTGGGTTGAGGATATTGCATCTTTTGATGATGATGTGGGGTTGGAACAGAGTGACCTCGTAACCTGTGAGGCGGGCTATGGTCAAAAATTGTTTGTGTCCTATTCAAGAGTAGTTATACTGCATGTAGAACTTGTACTTCAAGAGAGTGTCCTAGTACTATGGAATCACTTTGTCGTATTGCTAGAGCTGTAGCTGCGAAAGATTTCAAACAGGCAGGCAAACCTTGTGCAACAGGGTCAAGGGTGCTAGAAAAATAAGCACAGGGAAGATGTTTGTTGGCTTGTGCTTGTGTGAGTACTGACAAGGCTGTACCTTCCCGTTCTGTGACAAAGAGGACAAAAGGTTTGGCATATCGGGTGTAACTAGGACGGGTGCAGAGCATAATGCTTGTTTAAGGGTGTCAAAAGCAAAAGTATGATCAGGTGTCCATGGCAATGGGGAAGAGGTTGTGGTCGTTAGCTGTATCAGGGGTTTGGCCAAGTATGCAAATTGGGGAATCCACTGTTTAAAGTAGGACGTGAGGCCAATAAAAGCACAGACTTCTTTCTGTGTCTTAGGGACAGGAATGTTAAAAATGAGTTGAATTCTTTCAGGTGGGAGTGCCCTACCCTCCTTTGACAGCAGGTGTCCTAGGTAGGCCACCTGCTGTAAACACAATTGTAATTTCGAGGGTGACACCTTGTGGCCATGTTGTGCAAGGAACATTAGGACAATTCGTGATGCTTGTTCACATTCTGGTTCAGAGCGTGCGGTGATCAGTAGGTCATCGACATATTGTAACAATGTTGTATTTCAGGGCATAACAATGTCGTCTAACTGTCTTTTAAGTGCCTGACTGTAGATACTGGGACTTTCTGTGTACCCTTGAGGAGCTCTTGTGAAACAGAAGCTACAACCTTGTAGTGAGAATCCGAATAGGTACTGACTTTCTTGGTGAATGGGTACACTGAAGAAGGCATTCTTCAGGTCGATTACAGTAAAATGTGTGGCTTCAGGATCTATTGCTGTTAGCAGAGTACTGATGTCAGAGACCACAGGGTATTGTGGTATCACACACTTGTTTAGTTCGCGTAAGTCGACTACTAGTCTGTAAACTGGTGGTGCACCGTCATCTGTTCTCTTTCTTACTGGTAAGACTGGTGAATTACATATGTTGGAAGGTACTTCTCTGACTACTCCTGTCTGTATTAAGTCATCGATAATATGGATGAGGGCTTGTTCTGCATCTGGAGGTAACTTGTATTGTCGGACACAAGGTAGGACAACACCTTCCTTTAATGTGACCATGTGTGGTGTAATGTCCATGAACCCTACGTCAGTCGGATCTGTAGTCCATAATGTAGCAGGAATGTCTCTTAGTCTGACGTCTAATTCTCGTGTGGTGAAATGACCTTTGAAATCTCTGAGGAATAGTCGTATCCCTTCCGGGGAACAGCATATCACAGCACCCAGTTCCTTTAACGTCTGGATGCCGAGTAAGTTTTCGGGACATGACTTAGTGAGTACCAAATCAGTGGATGTTGTAAGAGGACCAACTTGAAGTGATACTGGTTCAGAAACCTTATTGATGACTGGTGTACCTGAGAAACCCAAGGAAATACTATTCGAGCCAGAGAGGGGTACCTTGGGAACTTCTTTGTGTTGTACTGTCGTCCTACTGGCCCTGGTGTCTATTAGAAATTTTGTTTCTTTACCTAAGAGCTTAGCATTTACATAGGGGCCCTTTTGGTCGACCGGGACCGGGATCAGTGGACGACTATCGTGTTCCTCCCAGCTGTCTCATGAAATTGAGGGGAATTCAGGATAGGATGACACTGGGTACTGATAGAGTTGGGTGGCAGGTTTAGTATCAGTTGGAGGAGCTGATGTGGGAACAGAGAGTCGTGGGGGATAGTTACGGGGATGGGTCTTCCCAGTGGCAATATTATGTTGTAATACTGGACAGTCACGCACAAAGTGACCTGGTCTTTTGCAATAATTGCAAGTAACTTTTTCTTGTGACACTTGAGCTTGTTTAGGGGTCTGTTAGATTGTATTAGTCTGTGCTACCAATACCTTCATTTTAGTATCCTTTGTTCTTTTCTTTTCTTGTTCTTGTTCATCTCTAATCCTATTTTGGTGATATTGGAGCATTTGAAGTGCTTGTGAAGGGGAGCTTGCTTGCCAGGTACTCTCTACCTTTAGTACTCTATTTCTGATCACAGGCAAGGCATTTTCTACGAATTTGGAGACAAATAATCCACTATAGGCGTCTCCACCTGAGGAGAGGCCGCTGTTGATGAGAAAACATTTCTCTAACCTGGTATAGTAGTCCCCTACATCCTCATCTGGTTTCTGTTTGCATGCAGAGATAGCATCCCAATCTTCTTTCTTAGTGGTCAGCAACTGGGAGAGTATTTTCGGGAGAAGGCGAGGGAGTTCTAGGACTAGAGGTCCCAAGCCTTGTCCAGCAGCACAAGTACTTTCTTCTGTCTCGAAAGCTGTCCATACTATCTTTTTCCCTTCTACCTCCCAATC
This sequence comes from Lissotriton vulgaris, assembly GCF_964263255.1. Taxonomy (NCBI): domain Eukaryota; kingdom Metazoa; phylum Chordata; class Amphibia; order Caudata; family Salamandridae; genus Lissotriton; species Lissotriton vulgaris. The sequence goes on along the minus strand of NC_141696.1, from coordinate 1,551,365,438 downwards.
TTTTCCTTTTAGTTTGTCATATGTCCCTTGAGGCAGTAGGACTTTAAGAAGAATATTGAGATCCTTATAGGTAAAGGAACCCATTTGAAGAATATCCTTGAGTTCCCGTATGAAAACCCGAAGAATCTTTTTCATGAGAAGGGACCATTTTCTTCATTTCTAATATTTCTATTTTTGTCAGGGGTGTGTAGACAAATGTTTGTTGTAGTTTTCCTTCAGAATCTATAACAGGATGTACTTCTCGGAGGGGGAACTGTCCTTGGTCATAGTGATGGGGATTTGCGTCATAACTGTCTGAAAAGTATTGAACATATCGCTGTCGTAGGTCAAGGAAGATATTAATGAATTCTTGTCCCCTGGCCACTCACCTCCCTTCTAAGAGAGAATGTAACTTTTTGAGCCAGCAACCAGTATCTTTGTACATCGTAATGAGGTGTTGAACCATATAGATGCTTGCTAACCTTTGGGACGTTAGAGGGATCGATAGAAACATTTGAGCGACTATATCAGGGCCATATATAGAGTATTGAGATTCCCAATGGGTGCTTGATCGAGCTAGTTTCTTTTCTTGGGTAGTGAGTGGAGGTTCGTCGTCCATCCAATCATCTAGAGCTTCTTGTGTTCGTTGGAACAATCTATCTGTAGGAGTTAACAGTTTCTTAGTTTTAATTTTTAATTGTCCACTATTCTGGGAACGAGGGGTTTGGGAGCGTACTGCTCCTTGAAAGGGAGCTTCTTCTTCCCTGTCTGTACTCTCATTCTCTATTTCCTGAGTAGGGGTGTCTTTTCGGTGGAAACCAGAAACCTTGCTTGTAAAGAGTGGAATAAAGAGATCTATTTATTTTATTTTATTGTAACTACCTGCAACCACTGCTTGATCTAGTTGTAATAAATCATCAGGAACTCTTTTTCCTGCACTAGCTATCATTCTGATAAAACAAGTGATCATGAATCGTGAGAGGCATTTTCTATGCGCTATGGGTCTATTTTTAATAGCTTCCTGTAGGGCTTCTAAATTTTCTCCTGTTCGGAGAGTTTCGTAAATCTTGTTTAAGACAATTTGCGACATTTGGTACCTCTCGTATACCTTCTAGAGCTTCTCGTAGGCGAAGGGAGATATCCACTTGTGAACCTTCCCCTGGGGTCGGGTCGTAATCACATTCTAACATGGGTGGATCCCCGCTTGAGGTGTCAGAGATGGTTTCAGTCTGGGTGACTATTCGTCTGGCTGTTATTTGATTGGTATAAGCAGGAGGAGGTTCCATTAAGTAGGTGGTAATGAAGTCTTTGGGAGCAGAAGGAGTTTTAGGACATGGAGGTGCTGTGGGAATACTAGTGTTATCATTGGACTCTGTCTTTTGTGAAAGGACGGGATACATTCCCGTCACGGAGGCCGAGGCCTCCCTCTTTATTTGTTCAAAATTAATATCTGCATTCTGTTCTTGTAACTTTCTCATCTTACTTTCTTCTGACATTCTATTTGCTTTCTCTACTTTCCTTTACTCTTTCTGTTCCCTTTTGATGTGCTTCCTTTCGCCATAGAGAGTATCAAATTAACATCGAGGGTCTTGCTTTCTTTTCCCAACATTTCTTTTCAACTGTCATGATACAATTCAAATCCCATGTGCCACTCTTTGGCCATCTAATCGCAATTTCTAAATCTTGAGTGTACTCTTTCCACAAATCCAAGTATAAAACGGCACCTATGCCCTATTTTGTATACATAAGAAAACCAGTAGTATCCTTTGGGGGGACTGGTGCATCTTGTTCTTGTTCCAGTAACCCCCTCCGGGTACCCAGTTTACACAACTTTGAAAACAAAGGCATTGTGACAACAAACAACAAAAACCTACACTTGATAACTTGATATATCCTGAGTATCAGAATACAAACATACCGTTTTCTAGAAACCTAGAACCCGTGTTTACCGTGATCTGAAAAATCAGAACCCTTCTTGACCGTGCTCTGAATAAATCAGAACCCGTCTTGATACACCCCCAGCAGTACTCACCGAGGTGCAGAGAACTTGAAGATCTGGACACTGGACTAGTTGCGCTGCGCTCTTGATCGGGGGACTTGTCGGGGTTCTGAAGACCTCTGAATCGGCAATCTTCACAGGTTTCAGGCTCTGGGTCGAGACTTCCGTGTCGTCCTCACCGCCTCGTATGGATGCTCAGTCCTCGGTAAGAAATATATTGCTAACTTTATTCTTATCCTTCTCTCTTTTCTTCACTTTAAAGGTCCCCTTGAAACATTAACTGCATGACAGAACCAATATTATCTAAGTTACACAGCAGCATATCTAATGGTGAGTTCTAAAGTGAGCAGTAACTCACAACATTTTTTATTTTAGCGTATGATCTGTACATAGGGTTTGTCTATCCAAGGTAATCAAGAGCATGCCTTAAATGGTTTTTTTTTATATAAGGAAAACATAATGATTAGACTACAAAATAATGGTTGATACTATCGTGTGCTGATAAAGAAAGATATATTCATGTGAATGTTTATTAATTTTATTATTATTTTCGTAGCTCCCCTGACGAAGGGACTTTTCCCGAAATGCATTGGGACAAAATAAGATTGCATTTTGCTGCATAATGTATGATGTTCTAAACAGAGAATGTACAATCTGTAAAAAGGAAATCATCTTGTAAAATTCTTTACTGAAACAAGCAAAAACACAAAAAAACTTTTTGAAAACAAGAAAGGAACAATAAAAAGAAAAGTATCTACTAAAACTGGAAAGTCTGATAATTTTTATCTTTATTCTGGCTTACAAACAGGCGGACGGATCTCCGCCACAGGTAGTGCGGATAGGGGCTAGTGACGGAGTCACTAGCATACCAGTGATTAACTCATGCTACACACGGTTGTTTTGCCATGCTGGTGTGTTCCGCATGTCACTCTGCCACAAGGTGCAGAGGATATTTATGTTATTATTCAGACAATATGTATTAGAGTGTGGTTAGACGCATATCTATCTCAGTTGTGACTTTGTCCATGAAGGGACAATGCAACAGCTCTGATTTCCTGTGCATGACATCCAGCACAGATTTTACCTAATTAGTCAATGATCCAGGGGTCCTGCAGGCATTACACTACTGGATTTTCACACAGGGCTACATATTCTCAAGACCAGGCAGAAGATGTATCCACGCTTCATCTGCAGTACACTGCCACTGAAGTGGAGATTGAGGTTTAGCTAATATGCCCTGAGACATTCCCATAGCAGGCCAGGTTAAGGTCATGTCTAAGGTATGAATAGATCGCATATCATCAACGCAAGACCATTTACAGTGTAATTCAGATGAAACCGTGCCAAAGAGGTTCCAGGCAATGGCGCGCATCATATTGGGAACAGGCAAGTTTACCAACTTTCACAGAAGATTTTGTGTTGATAGATGGATAATGGGTGAGGGGGCAGTTCATTACACTGACAAGGGGCAAGATACGTTACCTAGCGTAGCCATTTTGAGGGGAACAAACACAAGGCTGGATCTTGAATGGTTTCTAGCAGGATCTTAGTGGTCTATTTTGGCCTTACCAGTTCTTCTCCTTTATGAGGTATTTAGGACCAGGGTTAGACAGGATGTCATGCATGCAACTCTGATTGTTAAACTGCCTTTTCTGCCGCATGATGAGCCACTGGTGTATTTTCTATGTAGGTGTTGAAGGGGTTCTAGGCGAAAGGTCGGGAGTCAGTGTGGCTGCCAGAATCTGAAGGGTCTGCTGTTTTAGAAACATTTTACCATATAATAATGAAATCAATGCATTGCCGTAATCGGGCTGGGTGATGGGCAGGCCCTGCAGCAAAGGCTTCCTTGCTTCAATAGGATGCCATTTGAAGATATTGCATAATTTACACATGAACCCATAGCAGATGACAATTACCTGGCTGACCAGCTTTTTCCAGGACAGGGCATGTTGTTTTGTTAGTCGTAGGTCTCAGATTGCATGTTTGCAAGGGGGACAGGAGCACAGTTTCAGCTGCCACCTTTCATGTGACCAAGATACCTCAGGCCTGCCAAACTGAATGATGTCCGTTTTACTGCTGTTTAGTTTGAGTTTGGTGCTGCTCTTCCAGTTAGTAATGTAAATCATGCTGTTTGCAAAACTGATACGTGCGTCAGAGAAGTCTGGCCCACACGTACTCAGTTACTGGTTATTGTCAGCATACAATACGCTTTAACCACATCACTGCTGTGGTTATTTTTACCCTGTGCTGGAAACTGCAATTTGGCTTTATTCATGACGAGCTCAGCTCGTCATCAGCACAGCTCAACTGTGCCTCATGACGAGCTGAGCTCGTCATGAGCATGGAAGGGGTTAAAAAGCCGTACAATTTCCTGACGTTGGCCAGCAGAGTCAAGTATAGATTGAACAGCATAGGACTTAGGATAGATCCTTAACCCCATGACCAGGACAGCTATGTGATTTCTCAAGTGCATATTGTCAATCCCTTTATAGCGGGTTTTGCAGCAGTTTTCTGACGATGTACGCGCCAATATTGTGGAGCACTTTCGTGATATTATTGCCACCAGTTGTTGGTAGGGGTGTCCCGGTCTTCGTCCCGTGCATGTAGGCTGAGCTTACATTCTGTTGCCATTGACATATACACACAGCCACACAGGCACCCATGTAGAACAGTGCCAGTCTTGTCAGTGACTACATGAACTGTACACATTTTCTGGTAGACACACATGTCTGCACATGTGCATCGTACAGCAGTAGCAGCAGTGTGTCACAGGGTCAGTTGAGGGTGGTGCTGGCCATGGAGGGGCAATGCCACACTACTAATGTTAATTGGGCTACTTGCACACACTCAGGATGCACAATGGTGAGATGTTATCACAGTCTCATTTAGCGTCTAATTTGTCCCTACATCACACCTGCCATGTACTCTCATGTCACTATCCATGGCCTGTATTGCGTGAAAAAGGGCTTGACAATTATGTGGTCAGGTCACTTAGAGACGTTACAGGATGTCACATGTGTGTTGCCTCCCATGTGGTATGTGATTTGTGTCAAATATTGATGATAGGCAAATGACCCAGTGTCCTTGGCTGTGAATTGACATTTCATTTTTTTTTCAGACAACATGAATGCAGAGGAGAAACATGCTTTCAATGTGGCAAGGAACCGGTGGCTTCATATCCGCCGGGTAAAGAAGGGCTACCGGAACATGGGAAGAAAATACTTGGCTGAAAGGAAGGCTGGGAGATGGCACTCTAGGCCAGAGGCTGTTGTCCAGAAGGTGAAACATACCACCTCCAGGGCTGCTGGCAAGACTGGCCGAGTTACAACTGCAGAGACACAGGTCTCACCAGATATCGTGGCAGTGGATGTGCAAACCACTCCAAGTACCGTCCCAACTACGAGCAGTGCAGCAGCCATTCCTAGTACCAGCAGCCAGGGGCCGGTTCAAGCTGCACCAAGCCAGGGACCTGCCCAGACCACAACACCCCAGGATCTGGGAACACCCACCACAACGCCTCTAATTGATGAGACACTACTCCAGATCCTGTACGAACAGCAGAGGAACAATAACTTGCTCCTAGACTTCAAGAATGAGTTACTGACCCTGAACCAGCGGATGACCGAAATAGCTGTCAAACTGGGTCTTCCATGAACATTGACTTATTCTGCCCCACACCCCTCTTCTGCCTTCCCTCATTGTTATTTTTTATTAGATTAGTGATAGTTGTTTTTTAGTATTTAGATGTAGAATTGTTTTAATTAGGTATAGTTATTTTAGTATAGTGAGATATTTTTATGAGAGGTTAAGATAGTGTTGGGGCTAAGTTTATTTTCTCTTTGGGTGGGGGGTTGATTTCCTTTTATAGTTTATATAGTAGTCTATAGTTAGTATTACATGTGTAGTTTAGTTTAATATGTGTGTAGGGATTTTAGATGTAGTGTTAGTGTTAGTAATTAGTTTAGTTTTAGATAGGTTATAATTTATTACTACTTGCAATGGTGTCAGGTAGGTTGCAGAGTGTGGATCTTGACACATTGTATGCTTCTCAGGCTATCAGTGGAGTGATCCCTGTATGTATGACTATGGATGCAACCTGTTACTGGGATGCATGTATAGTGTTAAATAAACCTTAGCTGTGGTATCTGTTCACTTGCATGGTTGACATGTTACATTGGATTTATTGAGTATGGACGAAATTAGCTATTTAGCGTTCTGCTATTTTGCACTAAATGGCAAGACAATCCACGAGTTAGAAAATTTGCCGGTGTACTTGCAGATTTTGTTGCCATTGGCACAAATATGTGACCACATATGCCTGTAACTGCCTGCACACCATAATGCGACGAGGTCCCTTGAGTGAACTGGCCATTAAAGTGGGGACGGCCGGGAAGATGTTTCATACCGCTAGTGTGTGGTGGAGGGACCCTAACGGGCAGAGCTTCTATGGGCGTTCACATGCATCTTGTTGAGAAAGGGTCAGAGGCCAAGCAGAGCAGCAGGTGAGGAGAAAGCAGCCTCCTGGTCACAGGAGCTTCACGGGGATGGCACTTGGGAAAGTTATGGATGCTGAGATACGTTTGGCTCAGGACCCCAGAATCCTTCAGATGTCCAAGATTGCTCTGCTGCGCGTGTTGGTACATAGCCATTCAGATCCTGCTCAGTGTGTTCATGCGCATTCAGCTGCTGCTGCTGGACAATGTCCCAGCTGATACTTAACTGCCTCTTACAGGACTATGCTGGCGCTGGGCAGTAGGGTGCAGTGTCATGCAGGTGCTGCACGCCTGGTACATGCACATACCTGTGCCAAGGGGGACACATGTTTATTGGTGCTGTGTAGGAAGTAATAACTTTACATTTTGAGTGCACAGACGGTGGTGCCACATACACAGATCTGGAGCATCCAGGCACCAGACTTCATGGTGCAAGAGCATGAAGGTGGTGTGCGTTACGGGTATATATGTACTGGGGGCCGGGGGGCACTTAGCATAATGTGTGCTCACACCCAGACGGCTCCCAGGCAATTGAGCACAAAAGATTTTCACAATGGGAGGGCTCCGGGGCAGTTCTGCAGCACGGGCTCACAACCACAGGTCTCCTAGGCAGTTTAGCTGTGCCACCCTCTGGGTCCTCACTGCCACCCTCTGGTTCACCACTGACACCCTCTGGTTCACCACTGACACCCTCTGGTTCATCACTGCCACCCTCAAGCTCACCACCCACGCAGATAAATTCCTCAACACTGCCAGACACCTCCACTTACAGATCCACACCGACCCGAAGACCACCCTGAGAGGTACACTCATCTACAGCCCCCCCGGACCACATTGTCAATTCAGCAAATCCCTCGCCAACCTCGCCTGCAACCATGCACTCACCTCCACAGACTACATCCTCCTTGTGGAGCTGACATTCCATCTCAGGAACAAGAGCAACACCAACTCCTGCACCCTGTCTGCCACACTGGCTAACCTCAGCCAACTCGTCACCCCACACACCCACCCATCCACCCACGCCGCTGGTCACACGCTGGACCCCACCTTCTCCACAGGCACCCACGTTGCTTTAGAACACACCACCTGTTTCCACTGGCCTGTACCCTGCTGCAATCATTTCCCCTTAAATGTACAGTCCACAGACCAACGCACACAACAGGTACCTCACCACTGCTGGAGGAGAGTGACTGTAGACCAGCTGATCACCACCCTTACCCACAGGCCACACAACAACTCCACCAACTCCAATGCTGCAAGCCACCACCTGAGACTGTGTATGAACGACTGTGACAACACACTTGTGCCACTCAAGGAACCCTGTAAAACCCAAACTAGCAAGCGAGCCACCGCGTTCACCAATGTGCTGGTGCGCCTCCAGAGTTGCATGCGGGAAACTAGAGTAGATCTTGCTCACCAAACGCACTCCAGGCAACCACGCAGACCACAAGGATGCCATACACATACATCACCACCTCTTCTGATTGGCCAAGGGGGGTACTCCTTCAAAGCCCACATGGATGACAACGCACACGGGAGCAAGGGGCTCTTCTGCATCATAAGGGAACTCTCCAACTCCAGCGCCAACACCAACAACATGACTCCCTCAGAAGAACTGTGCAACTCACTAGCCATCTTCTTCCACTGTAAGCTCGCTGATATCCATGACAGCTTCAACACGACACCCGACCAAACTATGCCAGGGCCCACCTCCCCCGTGAACACCAGCAGCGCATGCCACCAGAACTCCTGGTCCAATGTCAAGAGCAACGAGAAACACAAGGGTATGTACTCCATCCACTCATGCTCCTTGTCACACCTATGCCCACACCACATATATAACATGGCAGATGCTGCCATCAGACCCGACTACAGAACAGCAACATTCCCATGACAAAATCTACACCCTCCTCAAGCAGCCCAAGGCAGGCCACAATGACCTCAAGTGCTTCCAGCATTTCTCCCTGCTCCTGTTCCCAGGGCAGATCACTGGGAATTGCTCAACATGCCACTGGCCCACCACCTGGTAGACAACAACATCCTGTACCCATCCCAGGCCAGATTCATACAAGTCCACAGCACCGTGCCAGAACTCATGTCCGCCACTGACGACATCATGAGCCAACTGTGCAACAGCCAACCTTCTGCCCTCATCCTCCTGGTGATGTGTCCCTATGCCAGCTTACCCTGGGCTCTCCAGGACTTGTTGTACAGTACATGAGTGTATGCAATATAATGACTTTCATGGTACATGAGTGACACCGTGCCCATCCACCCACTTCCATCCGTCCCTGTTTGACACTCACCCTGGTGTTGTTGTGTGACTTCCAGAACAGCAGTATCCTGGCCTGCGACTCCTACCACAGACTCCTCACTGATGACATTGGCCACCTGCTCCTCCAGCTCATCCAGCTCCTCCTGTGGAGCTGGGCCACCGACTCCCGTCTCACTTGCTGCCCTTAGGTTGGCTCCCAGTTTCTTTTTGGTTTTGCTCTTCGTATTGTGCCACCGCTTCTTGCACTCGTCCACTGTCCTCTTTCGCTCCGCCATGGCATTGACCTTAGTCATGATGTCCTACCATATTTCCCTTTTCCTCGCCATGGTGACGGTGTAACTCACAAAGAGTTCCTGCTGGTGTTGCGTCACCTCTTCAACCAGTACCTGGTTCTCCTCTGGAGTGAACTTTGGGTTCCTTTTCCTCTTGGCCTTTCCCTGGGTCTCAGCCTGGTCTTCCTGGGTGTTGTTTCTTCCCTCTGAACTGGTCCCTGCCTGCTCACCATCATTTGCTGTATTCTCCATGCTTAGCTGCAATTTTCGGTTTAGCTGGCATTTTTCGTCCCGCTAACGCGTTAAATGGTAGCCTGGGGCCTATTGGTTTAGCGATAATAATCGCTGATCGGCCCAACGTGCTTTTTTTCACGTTAGCGTGTGACGGCTTAGCGTCGTCACGCTAGTTCTTTCACCTAATTTTATCGCATTTCTGGGGAAATATCGCCGCTTAGCAGAGTATTGGTAATACCTCGCTACAGGGGCGATATTTCCAGGCGATGCTTGGCGATAAAAATGTTTGCTCTCAATATTGTTAGCGATATTTTTCGCCTGTTGTTGATAATATCCCCCCTTGTGTTCTGCTGCAATGCAAACATATGCATTGCAGTTGCCCCTGACAAGAGCACGGACACCAATAGTTCTGCAAAAGAATAAAATGTGATTATAAACAAGTTGGTGACATTTGTATTGAGAGCACATTGAGACACTTCTTAGAGATTAAACATTCCAAGAAGATTCAAATATGATTACATTTGGGCACTCCTGATTTCTGACCTACATTTGGCAAATTTTCTACAGTGGTTGTAACAAGGATGAATTTTCCCACAAAATTTGGCTAATCTGTCTATGTCATTATTGAACAGAACTGAGAACCATTTGTTTTTAAATTATTTTAGATTTACTTTTACTTGAATTTCCTCCAATTTGTTGATTGACAGCATCAACCATGAAGGGAGGATTTCCTCACAGCAGCCATACACCCTTCTCAGCCTCCATTAATGAGTGAAACTAATCGTGTATAACCCTACTTTCGTCTGAAAGATGAGAAGTGCCCAGTAAAGAAATGGCATATGTGTCATGACTATCAACTCCCAGCAACAATCTGATTGAAGCAGGTTTAAGCTCTCATAATCTTAAATCAAAGGTTGGCCCAAAGTGGGATCTGTTGCATGTACTTCCATGTTTGCAATTCTTGATCTGCTGTGCTCCTGATGTGCCTTTTCTGATACTGGAACCCAGTTCTGTTCATTTTGTGCATGATTTGTTCCCTTCTTTCTGGAACATTGCTAGAATTCTGTAATGTTAGTGTTTATTCCAACCAATGTCCGTCACCTTTTTGCTGATATCTTTTGTGAGTTTTGGCTGCTCCAAAGAGAAAGCTACTGTTAATGCACTTGACGAAGAGGCATAAATAGGTGCTGTGACAGGTAAGGAAGTAGCTGTAATGATTGTTGCTGGAGTGAGACTGAAGCATTGTGTCTAGTAGATGCCATGGACATCTTAGAGACTATTATTACATTTGCTTAGCTTGCTCTCTCCGGCCTGAAGATGGATTTATGGTACTCACCTTTTTGCACACACTCCAAAGTGTACAAGTCACATTTTGGTGCCCATTGTCTGCATCAATGTCTTTCTTGTTTCATTCTAAACTACTGGTTTCCACAAATGTCATCAAACACCTGATGTGGACATTGTAGAATTCAAATTGTCACAGATGTAGGTCTCAATCACAGAGGATGCTAGCCTACTCAGACTGCATCATGTCTGTCATGGAAGGCCACAGAGGCACTGGCAGAGCAATTCATGCTGGAAGGCCCCATACACAACTGTATTTTTATCGTCATTTACCTCCCAGAGTGCTTGCTTACGCTTACAATGTGAACTTGGTGGGAAAATTCTCTTACCGTCCCAATGAAATGGGTATTTTTGTATAGTGCAAACTCCACCCGAAGATATCAGAGCGCTTTACATGAGCACCAGTTGCATTACAGGCTGACACATTCCGAAGGTCAAACCAATTGTCAGCGTAAATTGGTCTACATCCATTCCTGTGACTGAGGAGAAAATAGATTGAGTGTTTACTTCCATGTCCACCATCTCCCCTCCGACAGATCTCAGACCTATTCAACAGATTAAGAAAGGTTCGAAGTTGATAATACTACTGCTAAGAACTGTAAAAATAAAAGCCTCTGTGCATGATCACACCAAACATTTTGAACTGATGCTTTTGGTTTTTGGACTCTGTACACTGAGACCCTTCTACCCAGGCCTCAGTACATCTGCTTTGACCAATATGATATTGCCCAATTGGTTAAAAATCCTATTTGGACCATATATTTTACCTATGAGTCCCTATTGTATGGTACCCAGTTTAATCAGGGTATGTAAGTTAATTGTCACTAGTGCATTGCAGCTCCAATTGTGCCACCACCAAAGTGACAAGGTGAAGCATGTCTGCAAGTTTGTCCCTGCAGCCTGAGTGTGCAGATTTAAAACTGCAAATTTGACCTGGCAAAATAAAAATTTTGTTAAGCCATAAATGCCCATATTGCAGAGTGCATGGTATTTAAAAGTAGGACATGTGTACTTATACTTTACATGTCCTGGCAGTGTCAAATCTCCAAAGTCTTTTTTCACTGTGGCTATGTTGACTCTCCCATAGAACAAACTAGATTACATTGTGACACCTTATAATGCATAATTTTAGCTTGGGAATAGCTAGAACCATGATTCAAGAACTCAAATTAATAATTTAAATCAAATCTAATGTTTGTCGGATTTTAAATTACTATTTTGAAAATGCCACTTTTAGAATGTTACAGAAAAGGGGGTGGTGATGGACAGAGTATCTGAATTAAACAGAACACTCCTACCCAGTCAACAGATCAGGGCTTGATCCATCACCGTTTTTTAGCTCCCTGCACCATCCCAGCTCAGAACCTGGCTACATGCAAATTAGTCTGTCCCTGGCCCAGTGCATCATGGGAACAGGGCAGACCAAACTACCAAGCCAATTTGTTTACTGGAAAGGAAACAAGCTTCCGGGGACCGGTTTCTGGCATTACAGCCGTCTTCGGCCCGGCTTGCTTGAATCCTGATGGTGCAGTGAGCAAGGGACTCATCACTGAGCATACCCTTCCACGCTTATGGTGGACAAAACGATTCAGAAAAGGGGGTGGTGATGGACAGAGTATCTGAATTAGGCAGAGCACTCCTACCCAGTCAACAGATCAGGGCTTGATCCATCACCGTTTTTTAGCTCACTTTTGAGCTTCCTAAGCCAAATGTGCCCTTCAACTAGTGTTCAGTGTCACCTGACTATTAATGGCTGTCCTGAAATAAGATGTATATTATTCCCAGTGGACGTAAGTCTTGGGTGTAGAGAGATGTTTTTCCTAACAGGGTGGCCATCTAGGCTGTGCCCAGGAATCTAATCAAAGTTCAAAAGGAACCTTTCCTGTCACAAGCTTATGTAACTCACACTTAGGCCTATCTCTTCATTGTCTTTATAGCCAACTGGGCACAAGTCCCAGAGAGAGAGGGGCTACCCACAGAACTGGTTTAGAATGACCACAAGGGAGTGGTTGCCCAACAAACTACCTACACCTCTGGGTGGGTCCAAGAACCTCTGTACAAGGGAAAACATGTTCTGCCATATTGATTTTACATAGAGAGGCGCACTGAGGGATAGTTTGCAGTAAACCCCACAGTAGGTGCTGCAAGATTTGGTAGGGGTATCCCTCAGAACATTTACCCCATTGGTTATGTAGTGGCCAGGAGTTTCTCCTACCCACAGATAGGTACTGCAAAACACACAAGATGATGGACGAAATGTTGCACATTGGCAAAACATTCACCCCCAGTCACAGATCTGGGTTTAAGCCATCGTTATTTTGCATACCACGCCACCCCAGTTCAGACATGGCCATATGCAAATCAGTCTTGACCCTGTGCCTCCTGGGAACAGTCCAGCCCAAACTGCCAAGCCATGTCTTCCCTGGACCGGAATCCAGTCCTAGGACCGGACCGAGTGGGATGGGTATGCTCAGACTTGAGTCCCGTGCTCTCCATGCCACTGGAATCAAGCTGTCCTGGCTGATGAGGGCTGAAAGCCCGAAACCGGTCCTAGGATGCTTGTTTCCAGTCCAGGGAGGACCTGGCTTGGCAGAGGCAGGACCCTGCGTGAAACACTGTGCCCCAGTTACATACACGACAAAGCCAACACTTCCAACTGGTTACCGGCCAAACCGAAGGGCTTTTATATCTTTCGCTCGTGCAACATGTGCCCATTTGGTCATAACAAAATTACCAATTTTTGTTACAATACCAAGAGGAGATACGATATCCTGCAATTTATAAACTGCAATACAACTCACGTAGTTTATATACTTGGCTGCCAATGTGGTATTATCTACGTTGGCAGCAGGATAGGTCCTTTAAAGATACGTCTCCAAGAACATCGCAGGGCACTCATAAATAATGACAGTCACTACCCCCTCTGTTCCCACTACAATGAAGTCCATCCCAACGACAAGAGCCTATGGTTCCATGGTATAGAACATATTCCATGTGGTGATCGAGGGGGTAATCTGGAACTATTGTTGCGTCAGAAAGAGGCCAAATGGATTTGCCGCTTACAGGCGACTTTAAAGGGACACAATACAGATAGGGAGCTTCACCACTTTCTATGAGTTTATGGGGAATTGGAACATTGTATTGGAGTATAGATGTGTGAATCAGGATTGACTGGAGACTCTCGATGTATGTACCAGCTGTCTATATACTCGGTCATCCTAGTATATCATCTGCTATTCATACGTTATATCTATTCACAATTAAGACACAGATGTCCCAAATCATACTTTATATGTCATCCTAGAATATCATCTGGGACTTCACATGCAATACCTACTCACAATTAAGATTTATATGTCCCAATTTGTACTTTAAATGTCAAAACCAATCGTAATAACTAGTTGAAACAATCATTCTCTTACACACTATTCACAAATTGGTGCTAATGATTTACAACTGTTCAACATTATACTTCAAATACACATAACTAAACATAACAATGAGTTGCAATAATTATTTACTATCTAGAAGTGGTGATAATAATTCATAATGGGTTATCGAAAATGTATTTAAAATGATTTGTGCTAATCGCAACTGCATTTGTGTGTAATTACTCAATTATGCTTTGCAGCTATATAGGTACATACCAGTGGGACATGAAATACAGTATGTATATGCCCCATAACAATTGCAATTTAATATCGTTCTCTTGTCTGGCAAAACGAATCTTGGGCAATGAATAATGTTTGGTGCTCCCGGCACTCTTCCCTTTTTTACTTTGTCCTTGTGGTCACCCCTGTTCACACTTTTGCTTTGTTTCTTTTTGTATTTTTGTTTCACTCTACTCTCTTCTCTTTATTTACTTTTGTTTACTTTAATGTACTACGGATATACTCTACTCTTCTTTCTCTTTTTGCTCACAGTAACGTATTACGGATATACTCTATTGGCTCAGGCTAAGATGGCCGTCTTTGTTGCTCTTTCTAAAGGTGTTCTAAATAGCGATGCCTTTTCTTTATTTCTATTTATTCCCTTTACTCGTATTTTGTCCAACCAGCGGCATCATATTACGTCCTTTTTTAGTGTTTGGTGCTTCCGTTTGTAGGCATGCCGTTAATTAGAACACAACGCGGGAAATGGCCTTTAAATACGATCATTACACGTCTGGTCTCTCGTACCTTGTTTTCGAACCCGTGTTACCGTGCCGGGAGACCTTTAATCCTTATTGGGGTAAGTCTTAGTGTAATTATATCTTACTACGTTTATCGGGTTCTTTGTGGTCTTCTTGTGACCAACTTTTAACTTCTCTTAGCCTCGGGGGTTAGTATTTTTCGGCAGGTGTACTCCCCCAATCGTAACTTACATGTCATTTCCAAATGCTTTTTGGTTTATTATTAATGATGCTATTTTTAATCTACACAGGACTGTCCTGTGTATGCCACAGGGCCTCGTCCTCTTCCCATATGAAAATTGGTCTTTTTTAATCTGGGGGCTTATGGCGTACATATTCATCCTTTCCCGAGTATCGTTCTAGGGGCACCCTATCCCACATTTCTTAATGGAATTTAGGGAGAGTCTTCGTCTCTGATAATTTCCTACAAACGGGGCATTCTTTACGGTTGCTTTCCATGGTTTGACAAATTATTTACCAATCATACGTATTAACATCTCAATAACTTTTTCACCACATTTTGGCCTTGTTTTCCAGACCAAATAGCCCTGAATATATATATTCTTCTATTCATATATATATCTTTCTACACAGGAAAATATTATGGCCAGTGGGCCGCTGCCTTGACTTCTGACGCGGCCAGAACGTATACTTCGCATTAATCATATAGGAGCACTACATATGTGGCTGTACGACCTTCGGTATAGTAACCACCTTTAGCTGTATTACAGTGACAAGGTAAGTTCCTGTGAATACCTCGTGTCCTTACCACTTTTTGCCCATTCCACTTCCCACCGTGTCTTTACCACCTTTGTCCATTTCACTTTTGTAAGCAAACTTAGCAATCTATAGACAGGTCTACTTATTATATATGGGCCAACAAGACCGATCTGAACCCTCTAGTGATTCTATTCTTTGTTCTAAGGTGCTGTAACAAATGATTACACTAATTCAATATACAAGTAAGAACTGCCTTTTTTATGCTATATACTTTATTCATAGATTTCTGTACCTACCAATCTCAATCTTCA
Organism: Lissotriton vulgaris; assembly: GCF_964263255.1. Lineage (NCBI taxonomy): Eukaryota > Metazoa > Chordata > Amphibia > Caudata > Salamandridae > Lissotriton > Lissotriton vulgaris. Next base: position 1,551,349,640 of record NC_141696.1, on the reverse strand, counting down.
CCTACGGCGACAGGCCATGTGTTACTTTTTCTGGAATCAGGCATACTGAGCAGCTCCACATAGCATATCATTCAGTAAGTCTTTTTCTTACCTTTGATTTTTTGGGATACAGTGTTATTTTTAATACCGATATCCCCTATTGCTAATTTATCTCGATATACAAACTGGTTTCTGGACTCATTTTGGTGTATAATTTACACATATATTGAAACGTTTGGTATTTCCATATGTATCAGTTGTTTATCTTCAATGTGCTTGCCATCTAGCCGTTTTTACTCTTCCCTTTTTCAACATGATAAGACATGGGGAAAACTCTGCTGGGCCTCTCATTCGATTCCCAGTTTATCTTCAATGTGCTTGTCATTTAGTTATTGGGCCCCATTTTACTCTCCTCTTTTCACCATGACAAGATATGGAGTAAATGTTGTTCACTTGTTACTTTTGTCTCATGACAAGATATGGAGTAAACGTTGTGTATTTGTTACTTATGTCTCTGAACATTAATATATTCCTTCTATTCTTGTATACTTGTGTTTTTGTTGGCCCACAGGACTTTATGTTAAACTATGGTGCCTGTTCCATTGTGTGTGTCTTGTAAATTGAAATTGTGTGTGTCTTGTAAAGCGCACTTCTACCCGCACCGCAGGCCTCGTAGCGCTATAGACCGCTGGGGAACCCGTCCTGGCTTTCCCTGTGAGATAGTCCCTCCTGGGAGTCTCCAAGGTGAAACCAGGCATCCCCGGCGTTTGTGAGGGGCCGTTGTGGAGATGAGGCAAGCTAATGCCCAGAGTTGCCGAGTGTGATCTCTGGTTGGAGTAGGCACCGATGAGAGAATTATCGAGTCCGCTGATCCTGGTCCAAGACCCTGCCGCGTCGGGAATCGAACCCTGGTCCCGGGCCGTTCTCTGCTCTCTGGTCTGCCGCCTCTAACCAGTGAGCCACACCACACCATTCTAATTCTATTTCATCATTCCTTATCAACATCACAGATTTAGGTAAGCCCTTGCATTCTAAGAGTCACTCTATAAGCAGTTGTCCATTTAGGGGTAAATGGCTCTTTTTGGTTACGACAATATACACTAGAAGCTCATCCTTCTGTAGGCACAATATACACATAAAGTCTCATTTTGCCTTTGTTACATCAGTATGGCAACTTTGTCTCAGTACGAAATGGGTCATAACGTTTTTTCATCTTTTGTTTTTCCTGTATTTTTCTCTTCTCTTCTCCCTCTCCCTTATTTCAACATCCTTTTGGATGGTATAATTGAGTTTACAACTATGTATTTACTAGGATCAATAGGTTTTAACCAATTTTTTTTCTCCATACAAAATATGGTCTGATATCTAGATATGAACTGTAACATGTCTCATCAGTTTCTAGGCCAGCCACTAAACCTATTGAGATCTGTTCATGTCATATGTACTAATGACAACCCTTCTTTTCTACATACGGATCTTGCTGTGTCTCCCATCTTAAATTGAGGTTTTAAATGTATGCTGTGTAAATGTTTTGTAAATTAGATGTTATTTATGATAAATGTAAGTAACTTGTATCATGTCATGTTTTGTTTTCTGCCCTGACGAAGTTACAACACGTAACAAAACGCATTGGCTGTGTATGTCCTTTTGGTATAATTACCTAAATAAAGAAAAAAAAAATCAAGACTTCAAGTATTTATGTAATTCCTTTGAGTGCGCCTTCCATTCTGTCTTCAATTGTGTGTGTTTTGTTTGTTCCCAGGGACAACGGGCACAGGAAGTGTGCTGCATCACCTATAATCTTTTTTGGACTAGTGCTCTGGTTGTGCTAAACCTTGGTCTTGTTGTCCTGTTGCTTCTGTTAACATAGGACCTGGCTTGGCATTCGGGCTGGACTGTTCCCATGGGGCACAGGGTCAAGACTGATTTGCATATGGTTGGGTTAAAACTGGAATGGCGTGGTGAGCAAAAAAACGATGGATTTAGACCCAGACATTGTTCTGAATTCTGTCCATTAACTGTTGTTTTTGCACAGATAAATACTGGGCATAAAAGTGGCACCCCCAGTACCCTCTCTAGCCTGCCGGCATTAATGAACCCCTCTTAGAATACAGACTGCACTCAACACGCTGACGACCTTGTTACTAGTAATTGTCGCTAGAAAAACATATATACATATAAACACCTCAGTGCGGCCTTCGATACCGTCAACCATGAGGTGCTGATACATCGTCTAGCTGAGTCGGGTGTCTCAGGAGTGGCCCTGGAATGGTTGGCCTCCTTTTTGGAGGGGCGTACCTTCGAGGTCTGGGAAGGAAACGCAAAATCTCCTCCCCTCCCACTTCACTGCGGGGTGCCACAGGGCTCATCCCTGAGCCCCACGTTATTTAACGTGTATATGGCACCCCTGGAGGGTGTGGTGTCTCCGTTTGGCTTTAAGACCATAAGCAATGCGGATGACACCCAGCTAGTGGTGAGTCTTACACAGGCGGAGAAACAGCCCGAGACGCTCCATGCATGCTTGAGAGAGGTGCTCGATTGGATGTCCAGGTCATCGCTCAAATTGAACGGATCAAAAACTGAGCTGATGATCTTGGGCCAGTCAAGTTTTGCCCTCTCGCCAAGCAGATGGCCCAACTGCATGGGCACCCCGCCCGACCCAAAAAAGGAGATTAAGAGCCTGGAGGTCTGGCTGGAGCCGGATTTGTCCTTTAGGACACACGCCAAGAAGACCGCGGGCGTGTGCTATGGAATGCTCCGGTCGGCCCGTAAGGTTCTCCCCCTGCTACCAGAACTCTCCCGGAAGCTGCTAGTCCAAGGCTTAATCATCTCGCGTCTGGACTACAATAATGCGCTCTTTCTTGGAGCGCCAGAGTCTACGTTTAAGATCCTGCAACAAGTGCAGAACGCAGCAGCAAGGCTGCTGCGGAACGTTCCGGCCAGGCAGTCAGCCAGGCCGGCTTTAAAAGCACTCCATTGGCTCCCTGTCAAAGAGAGAGTTACCTTTAAGGCCCTGTGCATCGCCCACAAGAGCATACAGGGGAAAGGACCAGCTATTCTGAAGGACATGATTCGCCCCTACAAGCCCACTAGAGCCTTACGCTCTGACAACAAACATTTCCTTCAGACAAGGAGAATTAGGAGAGCCCGTTGAGGAAAAGTGGAAAATGACTCACTCTCCCCACCAGGGATCTATCCAGAAGTTTGCATAATAAAGCAGCAAAGGAATTGACAGCCAGTCTGTAAAATTAAAAGACATCTTTATTATAATTAATTATGAGGCTTCGTCGTCCAACCGTAGTTTTACAATTGAAAGAGGGAGCCTGCCTGAGCTTTCTCAGGCAGGCTTTTTATACAAAAAGTTTGCCCCTAGGCTCTCATTCTTGCTGTGTCACACATCATTGTAGGTCGCTCCCATGGTACCATAACAAAGCAGGCTATAATTATGAATTCCATTCTACTTGCCCAAACTGACCAACCCATCTTCCATCATGAACATATGTCAAACTTCACATATTTTCCTGTGCAGGCCGGAGAAGCTCACAATAGAACTGGTTTCCTCCCCATCATATAAACAGTCACCTCCCCATTGTAAAAGCCCAGAAGCAGAGAAACAGAGCCAGGTGTGGAAGATAGAAGTGTAGGATAAGGGATGCTTGTGGGTCATAAACAGGCATGGCTACTGTATTCGGCCTTCTAATCTTGCTCAGGCCAATGTACACAACAAGTTGCTCAGATCTTTAATATAGATTGACTAGAGGGCATGGACTGGTTTGGTGAGGCCAACATCACGTAGGCAGATTCAGCCTGTTCAGGTCATGGAGAAGTCAGAGAAAGGTGGACGTGTCCTTTGGATCAATATTCAGCCTTTAATCAATTGACTATATGAGGGCAAGACACAAGATGGATGCCGTGGGCTCAGGACAAGAACAGTGGTTTAAGGGTGATAGCATCACTCGATCGTGACGCAAATACACAGGCATAATGTCCTGATCATTACCGGTCTATTGATACCAAATTCGTCGTGGTATGATGATATTTTCTGCACGAGTGTTTAGGCCTTGGTACACCATTATGGCGGGGTCCGGAATTTTCAGAACCACAGACGCTCCTTTTGCCCTTATATAGGCAATAACCTAAACCCATGTCAGTCTGAATCTAGGTCTATACTTATCAGATCATCAAGGGGTTGCTGTAGTATTATCTTACTACTTAGCAACTCTCTCGGGACAAGTCTTCTTACACACGTAGTGGTACAAAGGCCATATATGGCAAGACCAAATAGTGAACACCTCTATCTGTAGTATGTGGTATAAGATCACCCACCCAACAATTAGTGGTGTTCTAGTGTTGATGTAGAAGCTGTACAGAAGGGTCTATCAGTAAACTCTGGCCTAACCAATGTATGTTCAGGTAAAATATGAAACTCATGTGAAGAAACAGTAAAGAAAGAGTAGGTTGAGAAGTTGGTGCAGACGTCAATTGTGTAGAAGAAACAAACCAAAATATAGTAGCCAATAAAATACATAAAAGTATTAAAATAGATAGAGCTATACCGCACTTAGAGAACAATATTCTATAATGTCTGTTTTTCATCTCTTGCTTTTTATCGTCATTCCTCAATACAATCTCCATTTTCTAATGTCGCTCACGCAATCTTGATAGAGTACTTCAGCTGTGATTATTAGCAGGTCATAGGGACACTGCAAGTCCTGCAGGCCTACTGCCACTACTCAGGTCACAAACTGAACCGTTGGTACTCCTACGTGACCCTGCAACTGGCAAATGGTAACCAATCAAGAAATTTAACAGAAAACCATAATACAATTTCAGAAAAAGCAAGAGAGAAAAGGAAAAGCAAAAGTCAAATGCAAAGAAGTAATAGTAGGAAGAGACATAGGTTGGGAAGTGGGTACAGATGTCAATTGGGTAGCAACAAAAACAATCCCACCCATAAAAGACAATGTCATTTTAGAATAACACTAGAAAACACGTTTGTGAACATATAGACCACGGGAGGACGTAGTGACCATTATTACGAATGAAATCATAATTTTCCACAATCCTAAACAGAAGGCAAATCCTAGAATTATCTAATTACATCCTATATAGCTTCCTATGCATTTCAGTAATCTATTATATGTCCAAGTGAAACAGTGGCGTTCCTGATCAATGCTCTCAGATGAAAAAGGGATACTCTTCCACAGAGAGACTTCATTCTGCTTTTACTAAACAGAATAGTACTTTAAAACAAATGCCAGCAAAGCAGTAAAAATTAGTTTCCAAACTCCAATTCTATGCAAGCTCACAGAAAATACCCAGAGTCCGTCAAAGCCTCTCCTGGCAGGCTTCTATTATCCATCAAATCCGCTTCCAGTGTCTTCTTCGCGTTGGGCCTCTTGATCCAGGCCTTTTCATGCTCAGTAGGAGTGCCCTCCTGGAACACCCACAGTTCATTCAAAGTCTCAATGTCTTAAAACAAATGCACCAGTGTCTCTTCTCTGTGACACCTCAGGAAATGTGCTCTTCATTGATCAAGGGCACAAAACATATTGTGCAGAAACAAGCACCACTGAGAATCAACCTCTCAAGATCAGTAGCTCCTTTCAGACTCCAACACTCATCATTTAGTGTCAGAGGACGATCAAGCTGCTCTTCTCATGGGCACCGGAATGTAGTGCCTTTTCCAAACTTGGATTCTCAGGTGCACTGCCTTTCTGCTGGAGCAAAGGGAAAAGAGGTGTGTGTGGGGAAAGGCCAAAAACTCAGGCCAAGGGGGTCAGGGGACCGCGCGCTGCCAGAGGTTCAAGCACATGACAGTTTGAACAAATTGCACAAAGTGGATGACAGACCTGCCATCAAAAGCAGGGATCCTTTGCATCTTTGCACTGAACTTCTGAGGCAAAACAGAAAATCAGCTCCTTTTTTCTTTTCTTTTCACAACGCCTTCTGATGAAACAAATGGCTTGCTTAGGAGGTACCACTGGAGGCACGCTGATGATCGCTGTCCATGCTGATGACCGCTGCCCACGCTGCTGATTGCTGTTCACGCTGCTGATTGCTGTTCACGCTGCTGATTGCTGTCACGCTGCTGATTGCTGTTCATGCTGCTGATTGCTGTCAGGAATTGCAAGGCCAAGAAGTCTGTAGTCGTCTGCCATGTTTACTGATGGGGACCAGGCTTTTTTGATCACCGGTCTGCAGGGTAACATTCTTCCTTTTTGACTCTGGAAGATTCCCGCAGAACCTAGTGATTTAGGAAGTGTAACACAATTGTTAGTTTCCTTCAAGTCAGATATAAAAACAGTTCATGGGTTGGCTTTTTGACAAGAGGGCTGCAAGCAAGTGGCCTGCAATCTGCAAAGGAGTGGCAATTCGTCATGGGAACCTAAATGGATGCCCTCATACAGTGGCATTATCTAATAGGATACATTATTTAATGGGGTAAATACATATTCTCCTTAATGATGAAGCCTAGGTGTTCCTAAACTCCTTATCTAGAACATCTCAAATAGAGCAATGGCATAATACACATTATCAAGGACATGAAGAAAAGTCCCTTTTTAAAACAATGTGCATCAAGTGCGCTATGTAATACAAAGGCTAATGATCAACTGTGCAGACAAGAGGACAAGAACTAGAGAGTCCTGGTATCTGCATGAAATATGCCGTACTAAAAAGAATGTAAACTTGAGATATCTCCTATTGAGATGGAAAATCTCCTATTGAGATGGAAAACTTGTATTGGGTCAATTAACCAGGCTATCACTATCCTGACAGTCAGTCTGAAAAAGACATTTGAAGTGGGCCTAAAGAAAATTCTCGAAAACTAGTCTGGTCACACAAAAGGGAATGGTATGTAGCATAAGGGGGGTTCCTAATACATCACTGCAGTCTAAAAGTGTGAACATGAACAATACACCCATAATAATAAATGGGCTGACTGGTGAAAGGAAGATGGAGAAGGGAAAATGGAAGTAGAACACAACAAAAATCTTCAATAACTAAACATGATGCAACATTGTTCAGGTAAAAAGCAAAAAGAAAAATCTATAGGAAGGACAAGAGTTTGCTTGGGTGGCCTAAGGCATGTGACACAGCACCAAGAGCACAGGGATACATGAAAGATCAATGTTACACCAATTTAACTCTACCGCTGACAATCTATACCCTACACGGTAATTCTAACTAATGTTCAGTTGTCTCTTCAGGGAAAAAATGAATCCATAGGCTTATTCAGGAATCAAAAAATGCGATCAAAAAAATGCGATATCGAAATTAGGCCACCTTTAGTCACGGATCTATAATTCCATCCTTAGGCCCAATCAAGGATACATAAATGCAGAGCTGCCTGTCCTTAAGGAAAAAGGCAGTAAGTGACTAAGAACGGATAGCACACTTCAATCCAGTATATCATTTTAGTTTTCTAAAAAATCATTACAGCCAAATTTAGGCATGCACTGGAAAAACTGCTGCCTTACTCACTCACAGTATGAGGTCCATATCTGTGAAATTTATCTTAATACAAATTCATCCAATTTATTGTGAAACAATGCATATCGTCATATGTGTTCCTTCACAACACAGGGGAACTTGTAATTCAAAGTAGCACCATAGAACAGAACATACACACAAAAAATCAAAAAATAAATACACATATCAAGCCATCTCAAGCCATAAGATATACTTGCTGTATATCAAGCACAAGGAAAAAAAAACAGCCCAGACAAACAAACAGCATATATGAATAAACGATCATGCACAATATAAAAAAAACAGCCCAGACAAACAAACAGCATATATGAATAAACGGTCATGCACAATATTATGGCATATGTACTTTACACTATAAACCTGCAGCTCAATCTCAATTGTCAAGTATTCCCTTCTTTTGACAGCAGGGCATCAGGTAATTGATACTCTGCTGTAAAATATAATGTCGCTGTGTCAAATAACGCGTTTCAGTGGACCAAATGTATAAATGAAACATAAACACACACATTTTTTCTTAAAGAAATTACGCAAAAAAAACATTTCTCTTCAACCAGCCAACTCACGTGTCTTGTGAATTAATCCATGAATTATCTGTAGGAAGAAGCAGAAAAGATACACAACACACACATTTCTCATAATACAACATCAATTATAACCCTTTTTATCAGACTACAAAACATGACACAACGTGACATACAAAAACTTTTCATTACTTACCTGTAACCTTTTTTCCATGTACCTTTGCAAAAACGCCCATTCTCACTCAGGCCTAAGGCCTTTAAGTTGCAGAATTTTGGGGAAGGGCTTCTACTTATTGCCTATCTAAAACTCAATGTAACACTTCGTTTTTCATTTTGTCAAATAAACTGAACTAAAAAAAAGTAGTTCCTAGCATGGAGACACACATATACCAGGTCTACAGATCATTTAGCAGAATGTTTGAAATTTTGTTTTTCAAAGAAATCACTTTTGCATTTGCACTTTTTAAATCATGTTCCCTCATTTTACACAGTGCTTAATTTGTAAGACATGAAGTGCAGGTGCTACAATTTTGCATGAGGAATACCTTTCCTATTTGTTTATTATCTCAGATGTGCGCTTTTAACGCAGATGTAATGTGAATGCGGCAAATGAGAACAAGCCAGCCTGCAATGAATGAAGGTTACAGATTTAAATCATATACAATCAACTACATCTCATATAAAGCGCTTGTGTGCAGCATTTTGAAAGCAACTGGGAGCTATGTAAACCACGTGTGGGCTCTACAATCCTTCAGGGTATTGAAAAATGAGGCTGCAGTTTTACAAATTAAATAGTGTTCCTTTTATTATTATTAGCGGGATGCAATGCTGTGTCAGCCCTGCCGTATTTCTAATTTGAGATAAATGTGTTGATGACATAATTTACCGAACAACAAGCGTTTTGTAGGAACATGCTGGAGCTATTATTTATTCTTTGGCTAAAATGCAATCATCATTGCTGTACATGGCCCTGCATTCTTTGCTCATTTTAGTTCCCAAAAACAAAAATCCCATCCCAGCTAATGTCATATTTGTAACACTCTAAGAAGATACTTTTAAATAATAAACATGAGCAGGAATTAAATTTATCGGAGCAAGTCAGGCTATTCAAGTGACCTCAGGTCAGGACCGTGGCAGGGGCAGGGATTTAAATACAAAGAGGCAGCTGAAGTTAGCATCAGATGCATGTTTAACCATGTCATGCTGCATTCCACAGGCGAGGCCCTAATTAAAAGGTCACAAATGTCAACAAGACAGCCTTACAAGATAACATCTCGGCCGCTACTGCTGGAACACGTTATACAGGTTCTGCCAGTCCCCTGCTCGTGGTAACTGAAGCTGACAAGGCCAGTAGGTTTAACCACTTCCACATAACCTGCAATATTTCACTATATTTAAAACAATTTCTATGACACATTGACTCGCTGAATCATAAGAAGGCACAACCTGCAAACATATATATTAAGATCTAAATGTATGTATTTACTAAAGAGACACTTTAAACAGGGGCCCTGAAACTATTTAAAACAGTCTATTTATGTGAAAATCGACTTTTGTATTCTGGATACTAAGAAAAAATATTCTATAATTTTAGTGCATACTGGGTATCACTAGAATATCTAATACCTAATTTATGAGTCATACTTTTGAAAATACTAAGTTATACCTTATAGAAATGAGCTTGTTTGCGCCTAGGGTAAGGGAAATTGCGCACAGAAGTGTTTGGTCATTTTCGTGGTACATCATAACTTAAATCAAACATTTTAATGCTAGGGGGTCATAGTATGAGTGTTAAGCTTCACAAATATTAAAAAACGATTTTTGTAGCACTTGTTTTTTAATAATTATTTTTCATAATTAATAATTATTTTCTCCTAATGAAGCCTAATTATTGCTATTTGTGACTGTTCTACATATAAAAATGCTCACTACATCCCTTGCCTCTTATTTAGATGCATTAACTCACAAACCTGAGCGCATATACCTAACTTAAAAAGCGTCACATTCTGCGTCATTTTTTTTGGGCCTCTTTTATGTAAAAGGGCCTTCATGCAAAATTCGACCTGTGTTTAACTGTAAAAAAGTGCTGGCTGAAGAAACATTCCTATCAAATATACTGTAGCTAAAAACGTTTGCCTGTGAACATCTAACACAGTGCATTTAAGTGAAAATGCTGTACATTAATTTATTTTTGCAGAAACATGTAATTTCGTTTTTGTCTAGGGCTTCATTTATATCCATTAAATGTGAACCACCCACATTGAGCTCATTTCAGACATAAACAGAAAGGGGGAACAAACACTCAGGACACACAAAACAGCGCGCTCTAACCATTTCTTGTACATAGGGCCGTCGCAATTTACAACAAAACCCAAAAACAAAATAGACATTTAAACACACATTTTAACCCATAGGTCAACGCTTAGGACAGGAACAAGGAACAGCCTACAGACTGTGTTCAAAAATAACCTGCCAAAACTAGTTGTAAACCATATTTACAACAAAAACGTTTTAGTTCCTATTTTTTTTTTTTTTTTTTTTTTTTTTTTTTTTTAATTCTTCAACAGAGAGCTCATAAATTGGAGTTCCAACCGAAGGTATCAGACGCGAATCCTCCAACCGGGAATCCTTTGTTGCAACCTAGTCAATACTAATACAAAACCAAAATACCGCAACCAGGCATCTGCGCTCACTAGTCGGGTTTCAAACTTCATGGGGCTATCTCCAACGATATACACGCAAATGTACGTGACCCACGGTTTTTGAATACTGCAGTGTTCAAATAAAACTAAGGAACCAATACTGAGGAAGATTATCCAACGATAATCTGAACCACAGCAACCAAAGGCCTACCAACTGAACCAAATGTACCGGTACCCAAACCAAAGCGTCACATTTCTGCGACCAATAAATAACTAAGGACTGCGTCACATTTCTGCGACCAATAAATAACCAAGGACTGCGTCACATTTCCGCGACCAATAAATAACTAAGGACTCAGAACCAAAAAAGAAAAAAAGGACTGGGAGCGACCCATTTTTATTCTTCAACTAAAACAGATGGAGAAAATATCTCTTCAACTGCCTATACAAATTGCAATTTGCATATACAAAAATATTTATCCAAATTGTAACTGTCAATTCCCCACTGCACTAACAGTCTGTTAAAAAATACTTACAGCAAAAAAAAAAAAAAATGGGTTCCTTAGTCAGGAGTGGCATCTTTAGGAGAGTTTTAAGTCAGAAAAATCAAAAAACATACTGGGCCACAGAGACAGATAATCCCCCAGAAAACCCTGTGCCCAGAGTACCTCTTTTTGGTAGAATTCTGTCTTGTCTTCCCCAGTAGTTTTTCCATCCTTTGACAAAACACTCCTGTAGATAAGCACTCCATGATAAGGCCCACAGTTGGATGCGCCATTTGAGGAAAAGTGGAAAATGACTCACTCTCCCCACCAGGGATCTATCCAGAAGTTTGCATAATAAAGCAGCAAAGGAATTGACAGCCAGTCTGTAAAATTAAAAGACATCTTTATTATAATTAATTATGAGGCTTCGTCGTCCAACCGTAGTTTTACAATTGAAAGAGGGAGCCTGCCTGAGCTTTCTCAGGCAGGCTTTTTATACAAAAAGTTTGCCCCTAGGCTCTCATTCTTGCTGTGTCACACATCATTGTAGGTCGCTCCCATGGTACCATAACAAAGCAGGCTATAATTATGAATTCCATTCTACTTGCCCAAACTAACCAACCCATCTTCCATCATGAACATATGTCAAACTTCACATATTTTCCTGTGCAGGCCGGAGAAGCTCACAATAGAACTGGTTTCCTCCCCATCATATAAACAGTCACCTCCCCATTGTAAAAGCCCAGAAGCAGAGAAACAGAGCCAGGTGTGGAAGATAGAAGTGTAGGATAAGGGATGCTTGTGGGTCATAAACAGGCATGGCTACTGTATTCGGCCTTCTAATCTTGCTCAGGCCAATGTACACAACAAGTTGCTCAGATCTTTAATATAGATTGACTAGAGGGCATGGACTGGTTTGGTGAGGCCAACATCACGTAGGCAGATTCAGCCTGTTCAGGTCATGGAGAAGTCAGAGAAAGGTGGACGTGTCCTTTGGATCAATATTCAGCCTTTAATCAATTGACTATATGAGGGCAAGACACAAGATGGATGCCGTGGGCTCAGGACAAGAACAGTGGTTTAAGGGTGATAGCATCACTCGATCGTGACGCAAATACACAGGCATAATGTCCTGATCATTACCGGTCTATTGATACCAAATTCGTCGTGGTATGATGATATTTTCTGCACGAGTGTTTAGGCCTTGGTACACCATTATGGCGGGGTCCGGAATTTTCAGAACCACACCGTTCAGGGGGCAGGAGTTTCTCTATCCATACAGCGCGCGCCTGGAACTCCCTCCCATTGTCGTTGCGCTCCGAACCAAACCTCCTCAGATTCCGGAAACATCTGAAAACGCATCTTTTTCCAGAATAACTGTAGCTCCTCTGCTCTCTATTAGTAGCCTGCTCTGGGTTTCTATAAGCGCTGGGATGCCCAAGGGTAACCGTGCGCGGTACAAAATTCAATAATAATAATAACTGTTCACTGTGATGAATCTGGTCCCTATATCTGACCTGTGTGCCATCACAGTCAGCCTTAACTTTTGACTTTGACCCAGTCTAGCATGTCCAGATTCCCACAGTTAGCACTTTGTGTTTTTTGACACTAGAAATATTAAAAATTGTGAAAAATCATATATCAGGCTCCCTACTTTTTTCTACTTTTATTGATAAATTAGCATGAGATTTTAGGTGGGTTTTGTTTTCTACCTTTTACCTGTTTTGCTACTGATAAATGCTTTACACATTTCAGATAAGCCTATCTGCTCTGTGCTACAGCTACCAAGGGTTGAGCTGAGGTTTAAAAGATTCTGACCTCATTGGATCTAGAAAGCTCAGTTCAAAAACCTTTATTTCGGTAAAAATTTACCATAAAAGACAATCATGTAAAACAATTCATTTAAATGATTTCTACAGTGAATTGTAAAATTCATAAAAACAATACTAGAAAGGAATCCTTATATGGTAAAAACAGATCCATACTCGGTCTATATTTTGAGGCATTTCCTTCCGATGGACCAGAGGGCGCCCAAGTACTTGGCCATAGTGAACACAATATGGTCTGACAAGTCAGTTTTTAGGACTCTAAAAGCGGGCAGACACTTCTTGAATCCCAGATTCCTACATAGGGGGAGAATCCAGTGCCTACGAATCCCACGATAAACTGGACAGAAAAAAAGGATGTGGAGCTCACTTTCGTCCGAATTTCTGCATGCTGGACAGGAACTACTTGGATCATGGCTCCATTTGGTTGTAAAAGTTCTGATGGGGAGAGAGCCATGTCTCCACTGGAGATATAATTTTCTCAGTACAGTAGGATAAATTTTATCTAGAGTAGGTTCCATGTTGTAATTCACCTTGTGAGAGAAAAAGGAAGCTGTCAGGGACCCGGGATGTTGGTGGTTGAGTATCAGGGAAAGTTTGGATTATCGGTATGACCTGGCTAGATCCTTTTTAGAGAGGATGTGGCACATGTTCTGGGGGTCAGACCACATAGTTGAGAGACCTAAAGCCTCCAGTTCTAATTTAATAGAATTAAGCCATTTGATTTTTCCGGCACCTGGAGTGGCAAGAATCTCCCGGAGTCCTTCCCTGTAACTGGCCAATTCTGGAGTTGTCCATATTCTGCGCCAGAAGGCCAGTGGGCGTAAAGCCAGGTCCTCATCAAGCGGGCATAGGCCAAGGTCCATCCTCAGGGGGACAATGGGGGTGCTCGGTGGTAGCCCAACAAGGTTACAAATACATTTATTTTCCACCTTCAGCAGTTTAGATGTATTTTCATGGCCCCAGAGTTCAGATCCATAGATGACAGCCCCCTTGGCCTGAGATCTGTAGATCTGTAATGGGGGGCCGATCGGCCTGACTGAGGATTTGTTGTTTGCCAAGAGCTTCATTATGCCTCCCGAATGCTGGGTCAATTTCAGTGCAGCTTTCTCCAGGTGAGAGCTCCAGGTAAATTTATCATTTAATACAATTCCCAGGTATTCGAAGGTTTTTACCCTTTCCAGCTTGGTATGTGTGATGCTTGGACTGAAGTGGAATTTCTGTGGGGGGTTGAGGACCATGAATTTCGTCTTGGTGGCGTTGATTTCTAATCCATGGGCCTCGCAGAAGTCCACAAAGCCATCAAGGATGCGCTGGATGCCTTTTGCCGACTTGGATAGAAGCAGTGTGTCGTCGGCAAACATGATGGCTGATACCCTCTCAGCGGCCAATTTCGGGGCGTCAGAGTTGGATACGCCCGCTAAGTGGGAGATTACCCCGTTGACATAGAGGCAGAACAGGGTTGGTGCAAGCACACAACCCTGCCTTACCCCCCTGCCAACGGGGAACTTCTCAGACAATTCTCCCATCCTGCCACATCTAACCTGGGCATAATTACTAGTGTGGAGGCGTATTATCATATTCAAGAGACCTTCGGGGACCCCCAGTTTGTCAAGGACCTCCCACAGCTTGTTCCTCGGGACCAGGTCGAACGCTGCCCTCAGGTCCACAAATACAGTGTAGAGGCTGCCACCCTCCAGCTGTACTGTTTTCCAGTGTATCATGGCGAGACGAAAGACCTGGTCCACTGTGGAGACCTTCTACCTGAAGCCTGCTTGAAAGGGGCTGAGGATGTTGAAGTCCCTAATCCACTCATGTAGGCGATTTAACAAGAGCTTAGAAAAGAGTTTCTGGGAAACATCAATTAGGCTTATAGGCCTATAGTTTACAGGAAGGAGGGGAGACCCCTTTTTGAAAATTGGCACTATTTCTGCCCCTAGCCAGGTGGAAGGGATTGGCAGACCTTTCAGAATAGAATTGAATAGTACCCCAAAATAGGGAGCCCAGACTTTAGGTTCATGCTTGTAAAGATCACCTGGGAGCCTGTCTAGGCCCGGCGCCTTACCAGCAGACAGGGAGGAAATTGCCAGGGTGACTTCTTCTATGCTGAAACCATCGATGTCAGTTAGACTATTTTTGATTTTGGGGGACTCTCCAACATGTTCACTTCTTTCACTATCACTGCTATGTGGATGGTATAGGTTTTTAAAGTGTTCCTCCCAAACGGATGGTGCTATACAGGCCTCGACTGCTGCAAGTGGTTCGGCCGAGCCGTGCCTGACGATTTTCCAAAAGGTCCGTGCATCTTGGCAAGCGAGGGCAGCTAATATTTTTGTCCAATTCTCCTCGTCCCATTCTATTTTTGCAGTGTGGAGGGCAGATTTATAGGCTACTCGTCTCTCCCTAATTGTGTTCGGAGTATCTCGTGCTTTCAGTGATTCCAACAGTAGGGTTTTTGCATCCCTGCAAGAGGTGTTGAACCAGGTCACTCTTCTCTTTTTAGACTTGCACGGCCTGGCAACTGGGTTCAATACCTCTGCAAGATTAGTACATAGCTCCGAATGGATATTAACAAGAACAGCCAGTTGTGCCTGAGGGCCCAAACTACCCGTGGTTTTGGTCTCTGATTCGCTAGCTGGATGGTTCATGCAGCACTCTACTTTTTCCAGGACAGGGGCAACTAGTGCATAGAGTCTCTAAATATTATTGTGATTTTCCAGCAATTTGGTCCATTTTATTCTACGCCTATTGCTGGTTAGCACTAAGTCGGGCTGTGATGGTGCATTAGGGTCTACCTTATCTGATTGTCGGTAAGGGATCTCACATTTTAATGAGAGCAGGTTGTGATCACTATCGTATCTGGTGATAACTTTAAAGTCTTTCACCCTCCTCCAGTCCCTGGTTGATACCATTATGTAATCGATCCTTGACTCGTGGCCCGGCCTATTAAAGGTGTTTTTAGGCGGGATATCACCCTCCATCCGGCCGTTACACGCCCTCAAAGAGTGACTGAGAGTGAGGGACATTATCTGAATGGCAAGAGGGGAACATGCCTTGGTCACTGGATCTGTCAAGGTAGGAATGTCCCATAGGTCATCCTCCTCGGCGGATATACCTTCCATGTAGACAGGGAGTGGTTCATATTGTTGGTTAAAGTCACCACCTATGATTAGAGGGGAAGAAAAGTTGTGTATATCAAGGAACTGTGCTAAATCTTCCACTGGGCCTGATGTTGCAGCAACCCCAACTGGCCTTGAATAAAAGTTAATCAATACAAGCTTCCCTCCACATGGCCATTCAAGGGAGACACACTGGAAGTCACAGGAATTAGTTTCCAGATGTGTGGCCCTGCAGGCCAGATGGGACCCAATCCAGGTCGAAAGTCCTCCTGAAGGGCGGCCCTTTCCTCCCCATTTCGCTTCAGTGCTAAAGATAGCGAATCCCTGGCGGCTGAGTTGTTCTCTAGCCCATGTCTCTTGTAAGAGACATATGTCATAGCCCTCTACTAGGTCTGTCCAGTCAGGGGTGTCTACTTTGTTAGCTAGCCCTGCCACATTCCAGGACAAAATGGAAATTTTGCCATGAGCCTCTGGTGTGCTTCTAGTATCTAGTGTTACGAGGCGCTCTAGAGCTACAGATTTCCCACACTGGTTGGGTTGTGAGGCGTCCAGTGGGGCACTATTTGATTTGAGGCTATGTGGAGTAAGGGGATTATGTTTCAGCCTCAGGTTAAAATCAATAGTTGCGCCCTTGGGTGAGCATGTGATTTGCCTACCTGCCCCTACTCTAGGTTCATTTGTCACTGTGTGGGCTGGTGTTGCTGGGAGCGATTGACCAACCATATGTATATTTTGAATACTGGTTATTGGTGCGATGCCCGTAGACTGAATACGGGCGCAAACTGGGGTGGGTGAGGGGGGTACAGTGGTTGTTGAGTGTGGAAGTCAGTCCACTTCCTCAAGACATCCATATCTATTGGAAGTCGGGACCCCATTCCATCCTCCGAATGTATCTGCGCACCAGTTGCTTTGTACTCCCCATGTGTGGTTCCTCGCCTGCAACCTACTCCAATTCCCCCCCCTGAGCTAGAGGGGCACATGGCGGATAGAAAAAAGTGAGTGGTCTTGCTGTTATTGATGCAGTTGAACTATGGTTGATCCATGAGTAAATGGCGTGAGCAGTGTTAGAATCCTCAAACGAGATAATCACACAGTCTCCGCAAATAGACTTTTGTGTGGTCCCTACCCAAGGTACCCTCCGTACCATAAGGATTTTGCTCCTTAGGTGGTTGGGTATTGGTTTGTTAGCGTCCAACCAGTGGATCACCTTATTCTTTAGAGAGGCAAAGTTTTCCTGCTGGTTGTACATCAGTTCGGTTACCCCAGTCAGCACCACAACATAGGGGCTAACCTCAGGGGGAAGATCTACAAATCCCCTTGATCGTATAAAACTGGTGCTGGCTCTCTGCGATGTTGGAGGATTTGAGTTCTGGCCATTTTTCCTCGGGTTGAGAGGGTCGGTCGGGACAGGTGCTCTTTGGCCGGGTATAGCTAAGGGGGGTGGCAGAAGGGATGCAGCCCCCGGTTGCATGGAATTTGACATTACTCCGCTAGGAGGATTATGGGTTTCTACCTTGGTTTGGGGTTTGGGTGTTGGTTTTACCTTGTGTGTAGCAGTGGAAATAGTAAGGGAAGAGGATGCAGCTGGTGGGAGTGTGTTAATGGTTCCTGATGACTTGGCCTTGGGAGGGGGCCGCAAGTTCGCAGCAGCTTGAACAGTAGGATCAGAAAGTGCTGCTGGCAGCAAGGGTCCATTTGGGCATGTAAGTTTGGGGTTCTGCATAGTGATGGTTGCCAGATTTAGTATACTTTTTTCTATTTCTAATAGCTGCGTTTCTATATGTGTGAATCTCTTTTCTAGTGGGGAAAGTAGTTTTTTTAGTGTTTCCCAGACAATAGTGAGAAATTCAACATCCTTCCCTTTAATAGTACATAGAGGGGTTCCTGCAGTGTCACTTTCTATGGTAAGATCGTTATTCTCTTGGATGACTACTGTATGAAGGGGGATGTTTTCTGGGCATGTTACCAGGGTAGAAGATTTTGGTGTTGGCAATGTAGCAAGGGGAGATGCCTTTGTTGGTAGCTGCGCCTTCGCCACTTTGGCCTTTTTTCTTGAGTATGCCGAGGTAGGGTTACGCTTCCTTTTATTGTGTGGGTGCTTTTGTGCTTTGGGTAAACTACCACCTTTTTCTTGTGAAACGGGGGTGGGTTCAACTTTAGAGGATAAGCCCTCCTCAGTTCCCTTCTTTTGTTCTACATTCGCACCCAGATGGGAATTTGGAGGGGGAATGGGATTTTGTGAAAGTTTCCCCTGTGGGGGGGTGTACTATCTACTTGTGTAGCGTGGATATCGGCGTTTGTAACAATCAGGGTGGGTGTGGAGCCTAACGACCGTTCTGGTGTTTTTGCCCAGGCAATAGGACCAAGAGAGGATTTTTTGGCGGCAGTTAACTCGACTGACAGTCTTCTAGCAGCTTCGAGTTCTAATGAAACCCTGTGTTGCATCTTGGTTATTTCGTTATCGATGGCAGTGTGGGTCCTGGTGATGAAATCGTCCAGGGTGCCATTTTTTAGTTTAGATTTGGCTGCTCTATCTCTAAACTCACGGGTTGCCATACTGGATTCAAAATGAGAAGTGTAGTTGAACATCAAATGGGGTGGCCCAGCCCAGTCTCTAACTGCCTCTAACGGCCTAAAACGGCCCGCTCTTTGCCCGGTCTTCGCCCCGGCCTTAGCCCCGCGCGCGTCCCGCGTTCGCGTTCCAGGCTCAGTTTATCTAGGGGAAGGGCTGGTGGAGGGGGCGGAAAGAGGACCAGGTGCGGCCGATGAGCGCCGCTCAGCACGCTGGTCCTCGCAGTCCCGCCTCAAGCCTCAGTGGGAGTGTCCGCTGTCAGAATTGCCGCGTTGGTGCTCCAATGCACTTTCCAGGGACCCGGTGGCCAGTTGCTGCAAGTGTCTTGCGCCTGCGAGCGGCTCCCGCGAAGCGGGGGCCGCGAGGCGTGGTGTGGCGCAGCGGCCGGCAACAGGAAGGAGAAAACCTCTACAGTGCTCCCTCAGGTCAGGAGAGAACCCAGGTAGCTTGACTCCAGCAAAGTTTTATCGGGTGGAGGGGCGGGAAGAGGACCAGCTGCGGCCGATGAGCGCCGCTCAGCACGCTGGTCCTCGCAGTCCCGCCTCAAGCCTCAGTGGGAGTGTCCGCTGTCAGAATTGCTGCGTTGGTGCTCCAATGCACTTTCCAGGGACCCGGTGGCCAGTTGCTGCAAGTGTCTTGCACCTGCGAGCGGCTCCCGCGAAGCGGGGGCCGCGAGGCATGGTGTGGCGCAGCGGCCGGCAACAGGAAGGAGAAAACCTCTACAGTGCTCCCACAGGTCAGGAGAGAACCCAGGTAGCTTGACTCCAGCAAAGTTTTAATCGGGTGGAGGGGCGGGAAGAGGACCAGCTGCGGCCGATGAGCGCCGCTCAGCACGCTGGTCCTCGCAGTCCCGCCTCAAGCCTCAGTGGGAGTGTCCGCTGTCAGAATTGCCGCGTTGGTGCTCCAATGCACTTTCCAGGGACCCGGTGGCCAGTTGCTGCAAGTGTCTTGCGCCTGCGAGCGGCTCCCGCGAAGCGTGGGCCGCGAGGCGTGGTGTGGCGCAGCGGCCGGCAACAGGAAGGAGAAAACCTCTACAGTGCTCCCACAGGTCTAGAAAGCAATAGTGGCATTATTACTTGAAGGGGACGACCATGTACAACTATTAATCCACTTTTCACAACAATCTTGTGTGATTTCTCCCTAAGTTCAGGACGTTTACCCCAAAAGGGGAAAACTACCAATGTTACCCCAATATTGAAAACATCATCCCTAATATGGTTTCAAATTACCAAACTCCCTCACTGGTGCCTACATGTGACAAACTGACGGAAACCCTAGTGCATACTAGACAGCTGATGGGGTTTAAAGAATCCAACCAGCTGCTACACAAGGTAAATCAGGGTTCTGTATAGTAACAGATGAGATCAGGCAGACCAGGCACCAAGATACTACCTCACACTACCACTTGCGCACGCAACTAAAACACATTGGCACTATTGGGAAAATTCTGGAATCGTTTACCTCTTTCTTTACAAGATTGTTCTAAGATGATGTGGCTTGCTGAATAATGTTCTGCTCGAAACACAACCACTGAGTCTGGGCTCCCAACGGCATAGCTTGCCACAAGCTTATAATAAACAAAATAGGTGCAAATGCCGCTATCTATAGACAAGACAACTATTTAGTCAAAACATACGGATCAGATGATATGTTTGATAGTTTTTTATCTGAATCATTTATTTCTTCCTTATTTTTGAATTTTTTCGCTCTTATTTGAGTATATGATTTAACAGATTTTCATGCAAATATTAAAACCTGGTGTACACAACATACAATGTGATATTCAGTATATCAAAAACAATTCTCCTATTTACAAAAATTTCACATTCTATTGTACATTCATCCACATTCATACATCAATCGTACCAAATACAAACAACACAAAGAAACATCAATAGTGTTATATACGTTGGAATCACAGTATTCTCAACAATAAGCCAACAAAGTGTTTAGAAACAAATATATACACAATTTTTAACTTGTATTCAATTATTGATTTGGTAATTTTGGCTTATAACATAAAGTCATGAGGTCTATGCGTTTCAAACTCGTGTCATTTGCGAGTTCTCATCAGGACCAATATCTGTAATGGAAGCACAAAAGGTGACTTTTAGAATTTTAAGGTGACTGCCTCTACGCTGCCTGTCCCCAACACTCAAGTTTATACACCTACCTCGCGTGTATCAGAGTAAATGGAAATGTCCACGAAGTCAACAGCTACAAAGGCAAAGAAAACCATAGTCAACACCTAGTTGGTACTTAAACTGTTTGTTGTCCACTCGACCATTCACACTCACTTACTTGTATGTTCGTGTGATCTTGGTTATGCTGCCTGACTCTCAATGTTCTACAATGTGAAAGAATACCCATTAATGACTATGGTTTAGATTGACTAATATTAATGATTATTTGCGACTGCCACTGCGCTTACCTGAAAGTGGAGAGTCAGGCGCGTTGTGTACAGTGTCGCCGAATTACCGAATTGAATTCTGTGGGGCAAAGCGGGGGACCCAGAGTTAGAACTTCTTGTCTCATTAATTTGTCACGGCATGACTGACATTAGGCATACAGTTAAAAGAAGAAACGCTTACTTAGTTCAAGCGGCTGTGGAGTCCTTGTGTTCCGACTTAAAACACGTTCTCGATCGCATTCACTTCCTGGTCCGCATAGGATCATGGGAAGTGTAGTTGGGTGCCGATATTTAAGAGAGATGATCGCCGAACATTTTCTGACAAAATAAAGTTTTGTAGGTTGAAGTGATTCATTAATTGATCTTAGTGAAACCGAGAGGTTAATTTTGGAAGACTATTGCGGTCCCTGTGTAAAAACATTTTATAGTAAAAATTGTTTGTTTGTCCATAATCCAGGACTGGTATATAATATTGGTCCAGTTTTGGTGTGATTTGACTGATGGATTTTCCTGAGAATTACTTCAACCTGGTTCGACTCGCATGGATCAAACTCCTCTAGGTGGGATCATGGGAAATGTAGTCTGCAATTGAACCACTGTTCTTTATACCATTTGAACTTAGTAAATCGATTATTCGTGGGGTTGGTTTAGCCAATACGGGCTTGGTTTAGTGACGCCTATAACGATGTGCACTATTTTATATTGTTTGTGGGCTTGCTTGGTGCATGCCTGTGGTATATTGTGGCCTCAATCTAAATGTTTTTTTGAAAAAACTCGTGTGTCCTTTCGGGTAACAATCAGCATTGTTAGTCTCTGTCTGTATGGCCAGGCTTGGTCCGCGTGGGGGCGAGTGGAAGATATTTGTTTGATCAAAAGATGGTTCAGATTGTAGGCCGGCTGGTCCGTTTGCCCAATTCATGGGTGGTGTTATAGTTTAAACATTTCTGATAGTTCGTTCAATCCTGTAAATGCTGTATTGAACTTAACTATAAGCATAGCTTCTCTTCTTGTGAGTTTTGCATCCAAATCTCCGCCTCTTGCGTCATTTTCCACTTTTGAGATTACTGTCCATGAGATTTCTGATTCCTTGTGATTTTTTTCTTTCCAATGGTTGACCAAAGGAGCATTCGCAACATTGTTTTTTGTTCTTGATTTGTGTTGCTGGATTCTCAGGCGCACCTCTTGATTGGTCTTGCCAATGTACATAAGGTTGCATGGGCATGTGATTCCATACACCACATAACGAGTTTTACAATTCGAAAACGCCTCATGTTTCCAATTCGTTTGGTTGTGTGTAAAAACTTTACCTTCTTGTGTGGAATCACAGCACGAACAAGTACCGCATCTGTGGTGGCCTTGAATTGGCGGTAGACACAACATAGAGCGTAAGTCAGTGTTCTTGACATCTGGAAGTGCTGCTCTCACTAGGTGATTGGCGATGCTATGATTTGTTTTGAATGCGAAAAGGGGTTCCTTCTCAAAAGATGGATCTAACTTTTTTAACAGATGCCAATTTTGTTTTACCAATTTTTTCAAAGCATTTGAATTTGGACAAAAAGTGGATACAAATACTATTCTTTCAGTTTCTTTTTTGGATCTTCTTTCCAGTAGACTTTCTCTTGGTGTCCACCAAGCTCTTTTTAATAATTTTTTGAGTAGTTTTTTAGGGTATCCACGTTGTTTGAGGTTGAAAGTGAGGATTTCTGCATGTCGTAAATACTCTTCTTTTTCTGTGCAATTGCGCCGTATCCTTAGATATTGCCCATATGGAAGATTATCCTTGAGGCTGCGCGGGTGATTGCTTCCGAAATGTAGGGCTTTATTGCGATCGGTTGTTTTTTTGTACAGCGTTGTTGCTAACCCTCCACTTGAGGGATAAACCTCAACATCCAAAAATGGCATTTTGTCTCTAGAATATTCCATGCTGAATTTGATTGTGGGCATTCTGTTATTTATCCAATCATGGAAGTTTTTTAGATTTTCTTCTGACCCACTCCACACAAAGAAGATGTTGTCTATAAAACCATACCACTGTGTTATCCATTGTGCAAAGGGATTGTTATTATAGACAAATGTGTCCTCATACTTCGCCATGAATAGTACAGCCAATTCGGGGGCAAAAGGGCAACCCATGGCCACTCCTCCTACTTGAAAGAAAAACTCTCCATTGAAATTGAAGTAATTTTTCTTTAATGCAAATTCTGCAAGTTTTTTTATGAATGCAGTTGGTACTTTATGTGGTCTTTCGGGTTCCTCTAGATATAATTCGAGGACATTGCTACCTTCATCTTGAGGTATTTGGGTATATAGAGAAGTGATATCCATTGTAACCATTAAATGAACTTTTTTGTCAAAATCAATAACTGAAAGTTTGTTGATAAAATCAGTTGTATCTTGTATGTACGATTTAATCTGATGGAGAAAAGGCTTTAAGAAAAAAATCGACGAATTTAGAAATGGGTTCCAGTAGGGATCCACAGCCCGAAACTATCGGGTGGCCAGGGGGAGAAGTTTCATTTTTATGTATTTTTGGCAATACATATAATATGGGAGTTCTTGGATGTTTGGTTTTAAGAAATTCAAACTCCTTTTTGCCAAGAAATCCTTGTTCGAAACTTGTCTCTAGCAGGGCAAATAATTCATTCTTCAAGTCAGATGTTGGATCTTTATTAATTTTGCGATAGCACATCTCATCACTTAATTGTCTTGGTACCTCTTGTATGTATAATTCTTTATCCCAGATGACAATTGACCCACCTTTGTCGGCCTGTTTGATAATGACCGAAGTATCTGCTTTTATATTGGATAAAGCTGCTGACTCCGCTTTTGATATGTTGTATTTAATCCATTTCTTTTTATCTTCCATTTGAGTTACTGCAGACAATAAAGTGCGTTCAAATGTGATTATTTCTTTATGAACTTTATTGGTTGGAGGGCAAAAGGATGATTTGTTCCGTAATCCTGTTGTTTCTAGGGATGGCTGATAGATATTGTCTGAAAAAAATGATTTTAATCTCAATTTTCGACAAAATTCAATCACTTCTGTCTTGAGTTTGATGAAGTCAGTATGTTTGGATGGAACTAATGTAAGTCCCTTTCTCAAAATTGACTTCTCATCTGTCGTAAGTGTTTTTCCAGACAGGTTAAATATAGGCGATGGACCTAATTCTTGTAGTTTTGCGGTCTTGTCGACATTTCCCATGGTTGGGGTATATTCCTGGTTTTTCCCCGTTGTTTTGTTTGGCCTCTCGCTAAAAAAGATCCTTGATGTTGTTGCTGGAATCCTTGATGTTGCTGTTGGTGGCCGCCTCGTCTGTTATAATTTCTCTGAGGATTTGAATTTTCACCTTCACTAGAGCTACCAGATGATGATGTGTCAGAAAAGGTTATGAATTTATTGAAAGATCTTCCTTGGTATTGTTGTAAATATTTCCTGGATTCTGATTTTGTATAGAAATCCGATTGGAGAAACGGGTAGACTTTCTCTAAGTTGAAATTATTTTTATCCTTGTCGAATTGCGCAGTTTTTTGGTTGATCGTATAATCTTTAAATTCACTAATCTCTTTCTCTACTTTGTCCAATAATGTTTTGGCATCTGTTATTAATTGATTGTTGGAGATGGCAATTTCCAAAGCTTCAATTTCCTCTAGTTGTGTTTTTGATAATCTTTGTGCCGTTTCAATAGTTAATACCATTAGATCTCTGATACATTTAGTCTCTATGTAGCTGTAACCTTTTTTATATATAGGATCCTCTGTGAAGATGACCGGAAAATTTTTGATCTGTAATTCACCTGGGATTGTTCCACCTCTCAAATGTTGCAAAAGGAAGTGACCATGTAAATCCGTCCGGATTTGTTTCTTTTTTAACCTTGTAAGTTTGTCTATTTCGTTTTGATTTTGAGCTGAGACGCTAAGGGATGCAGAAACGAATAAAGGGGGGGCAGCTAGCAGGTTCTTTATATGTTCCTCGCTATAAGCAAATGCTTCATTCTCCGACATACTATAAAACACCTTATTCACTCACTCGCTTCACACCAAGTTTGACTGGCCACAACTCCTTCCACAGTGCAGAACCTCTGTGTCTGCTAACTGGTTAGATACACTAGCCACAACGCTAACAATCCTTACTCAGCTAGTTTCGCTGGGAAAAAGGACCACACAGACAATTGTCTGCAATTTCAATCGAAACACAACCACTGGGTCTGGGCTCCCAACGGCATAGCTTGCCACAAGCTTATAATAAACAAAATAGTTGCAAATGCCGCTATCTATAGACAAGACAACCATTTAGTCAAAACATACGGATCAGACGATATGTTTGATAGTTTTTTATCTGAATCATTTATTTCTTCCTTATTTTTTAATTTTTTCGCTCTTATTTGAGTATATGATTTAACAGATTTTCATGCAAATATTAAAACCTGGTGTACACAACATACAATGTAATATTCAGTATATCAAATGCAATTCTCCTATTTACAAAAATTTCAAATTCTATTGTACATTCATCCACATTCATACATCAATCATACCAAATACAAACAACACAAAGAAACATCAATAGTGTTATATACGTTGGAATCACAGTATTCTCAACAATAAGCCAACAAAGTGTTTAGAAACAAATATATACACAATTTTTAACTTGTATTCAATTATTGTTTTGGTAATTTTGGCTTATAACATAAAGTCATGAGGTCTACGCGTTTCGAACTCGTGTCATTTGCGAGGTCTCATCAGGACCAATATCTGTAATGGAAGCGCAAAAGGTGACTTTTAGAATTTTAAGGTGACTGCCTCTACGCTGCCTGTCCCCAACACTCAAGTTTATACACCTACCTCGCGTGTATCAGAGTAAATGGAAATGTCCACGAAGTCAACAGCTACAAAGAAAACCATAGTCAACACCTAGTTGGTACTTAAACTGTTTGTTGTCCACTCGACCATTCACACTCACTTACTTGTATGTCCGTGTGATCTTGGTTATGCTGCCTGACTCTCAATGTTCTACAATGTGAAAGAATACCCATTTATGACTATGGTTTAGATTGACTAATATTAATGATTGTTTGCGACTGCCACTGCGCTTACCTGAAAGTGGAGAGTCAGGCGCCTTGTGTACAGTGTCGCCGAATTACCGAATTACCGAATTGAATTCTGTGGGGCAAAGCGGGGGACCCAGAGTTAAAACTTCTTGTCTCATGTATTTGTCACGGCATGACTGACATTAGGCATACAGTTAAAAGAAGAAACGCTTACTTATTTCAAGCGGCTGTGAAGTCCTTGTGTTCCGACTTCAAATGCGTTCTCGATCGCATTCACTTCCTGGTCCGCATAGGATCATGGGAAGTGTAGTCCCGTTGGGTGCCAATATTTAAGAGAGATGATCGCCGAACATTTTCTGACAAAATTAATTTTTGTAGGTTGAAGTGATTCATTAACTGATCTTAGTGAAACCGAGAGGTTAATTTTGGAAGACTATTGCGGTCCCTGTGTAAAAACATTTTATAGTAAAAATTGTTTGTCCATAATCCAGGACTGGTATATAATATCGGTCCAGTTTTGGTGTGATTTGGCTGATGGATTTTCCTGAGAATTACTTCAACCTGGTTCGACTCACATGGATCAAACTCCTCTAGGTGGGATCATGGGAAATGTAGTCTGCAATTGAACCACTGTTCTTTATACCATTTGAACTTAGTAAATCGATTATTCGTGGGGTTGGTTTAGCCAATACGGGCTTGGTTTAGTGACGCCTATAACGATGTGCCCTATTTTATATTGTTTGTGGGCTTGCTTGGTGCATGCCTGTGGTATATTGTGGCCTCAATCTAAATGTATGTTTTTTTGAAAAAACTCGTGTGTCCTTTCGGGTAACAATCAGCATTGTTTGTCTCTGTCTGTATGGCCAGGCTTGGTCAGCGTGGGGGCGAGTGGAAGATATTTGTTTGATCAAAAGATGGTTCAGATTGTAGGCCTGCTGGTCCGTTTGCCCAATTCATGGGTAATGTTATAGTTTAAACATTTCTGATAGTTCGTTCAATCCTGTAAATGCTGTATTGAACTTAACTATAAGCATAGCTTCTCTTCTTGTGAGTTTTGCATCCAAATCTCCGCCTCTTGCGTCATTTTCCACTTTTGAGATTACTGTCCATGAGATTTCTTATTCCTTGTGATTTTTTTCTTTCCAATGGTTGACCAAAGGAGCATTCGCAACATTGTTTTTTATTCTTGATTTGTGTTGCTGGATTCTCAGGCGCACCTCTTGATTGGTCTTGCCAATGTACAGAAGGTTGCATGGGCATGTGATTCCATACACCACATAACGAGTTTTACAATTCGAAAACGCCTCATGTTTCCAATTTGTTTGGTTGTGTGTAAAAACTTTACCTTCTTGTGTGGAATCACAGCACGAACAAGTACCGCATCTGTGGTGGCCTTGAATTGGCGGTAGACACAACATAGAGCGTAAGTCAGTGTTCTTGACATCTGGAAGTGCTGCTCTCACTAGGTGATTGGCGATGCTATGATTTTTTTTGAATGCGAAAAGGGGTTCCTTCTCAAAAGATGGATCTAACTTTTTTAACAGATGCCAATTTTGTTTTACCAATTTTTTCAAAGCATTTGAATTCGGACAAAAAGTGGATACAAATACTATTCTTTCAGTTTCTTTTTTGGATCTTCTTTCCAGTAGATTTTCTCTTGGTGTCCACCAAGCTCTTTTTAATGATTTTTTGAGTAGTTTTTTTAGGGTATCCACATTGTTTGAGGTTGGAAGTGAGGATTTCTGCATGTCGTAAATACTCTTCATTTTCTGTGCAATTGCGCCGTATCCTTAGATATTGCCCAAATGGAAGATTATCCTTGAGGCTGCGCGGGTGATTGCTTCCGAAATGTAGGGCTTTATTGCGATCGGTTGTTTTTTTGTACAGCGTTGTTGCTAACCCTCCACTTGAGGGATAAACCTCAACATCCAAAAATGGCATTTTGTCTCTAGAATATTCCATGCTGAATTTGATTGTGGGCATTCTGTTATTTATCCATTCATGGAAGTTTTTTAGATTTTCTTCTGACCCACTCCACACAAAGAAGATGTCGTCTATGAAACGATACCACTGTGTTATCCATTGTGCAAAGGGATTGTTATTATAGATAAATGTGTCCTCATACTTCGCCATGAATAGTACAGCCAATTTGGGGGCAAAAGGGCAACCCATGGCCACTCCTCCTACTTGAAAGAAAAACTCTCCATTGAAATTGAAGTAATTTTTCTTTAATGCAAATTCCGCAAGTTTTTTTATGAATGCAGTTGGTACTTTATGTGGTCTTTCGCGTTCCTCTAGATATAATTCGAGGACAT
Organism: Lissotriton vulgaris; assembly: GCF_964263255.1. Classification (NCBI taxonomy): domain Eukaryota; kingdom Metazoa; phylum Chordata; class Amphibia; order Caudata; family Salamandridae; genus Lissotriton; species Lissotriton vulgaris. The sequence continues at coordinate 1,551,321,229 of NC_141696.1, read as the reverse complement.
TGATATCTTCATCTTGAGGTATTTGGGTATATACAGCCTTATTCATGAAGGCGAAATCGGCTCGCAAAGGGCCAGATTCTGAGAATCTGGCCCTTTGCGAGTGCGATTTTTGCAGTTGGGATTCAGCATCCCAAATGCAAAAATCGCTAATTGCGATCTCGCAATTTTGCGAGGAATTACATTTAAGGAATCTCTATTTGAGATTCCTTAAATGCAATTCATCATCCAATTTTTTTTTGCGAATTCGTAATTTCTGGCCACAATTTACCGCGAGGTCAGACCTCGTGGTAAATTGCGAAAACTCATAAAAATGCATTTAAATGCATTTTTCTGAGTTGCATGTTACACACACACATGTCCTTTGGACATGTGTGTGTGCAACACCTGTGTAAAAAGATCGGAATGCTCGAGAGTGAGAAGCAAAGCTCTCAACTCAGCTAATTGTGCCTTACAGTCACCCAGGGACTGGGTATGAACGATACTGGAGTGGAAAACTCCATTGACCGCATTGCCAACAACAATAGCACAAGCTGCAGAATACGTCTGCCTAGAACTGATAGCAGGTTGTGCCAACCCATTAGTTTAAATAATGGTTTTATATTGATCAAGAGGAAGAACCAATGAAGGGGGAGGGTGAACCTCTTTGTATCAACGAAAGTCTTATCTGTAAAGATGGATCAAAAACAATGAAACATCAACAGAGGTCAAAGAAGCAGCCCATTGAATCCAACGTGGGTGAAGGGCTTCAGAACTAGGAACACTTGCCTTTGTGACCGCTTCTAAGGCAGGCACAGGCAAAACAACAAAGATGTGTTTACCTTGAGCGAGAGGCCATTCTTTAAGGATGGCCATTTGTACTGTCTTTAAAAAAAAAATCAGTAGATGAAAAGCGCTTCTCAGCATGGGTGTGTAAATGCCATTTATAAGCAATAAGAACTGTGTTCCCCTCATTGAATGTGACATAAGTAAAAACCAATTGCACCCCGGGACTATTCCGATGACCAAATTAGTAAACTTTGGATTTATTAAAGCATAGAGAGGTTTAGTACATTGGGCATATTCAGAAATGTAAGTTCTGCCAAAACTTAAAATACTAAGAAGAGACTGCAACTTCTTGAAAGAAGAAGTGGAGTTGCAAATATGCACACTTCTCTACAAAATGAGGTGCCAAACCTCTACCTTCAATTGTTAATTCATAACCAACAAAAAGAACAGCAAGAAATGCAATGCAAGACTTTGCAAAACGGAACTTTCAACATATGTTGAGCAAATTGCGTAATAATGCAATCCACTCTCACCAAAGGTGGATGTTATCGACTTAAGACAAAGCATCAGGATCAATTTCATGTAAAAGGGGCACAATGCATGCCACAAACACACAGGGGATGTTCTTATATCCCATTGTTAATGAGTAGACCAATCACAGCACTCAGGATCCAAGTTGTGACTGAAAAACCTGATAGGAATGTTTAGCATAGTTTTAAACTTTTTAAGAGCGATATTATTATTCAGGGCCATACTGTGTGTTCTGCACCACAGAAGTGTGTGTATGAATATTCAAATGTCTATAATCTAAGACTAAGTGATAAGAGCTGTCAGCTTTCAGACTGGAAAAAGAGGATTATTATTCATAGAAGAGATACAGGGCTCAAGAAACCCTGATACTCCAGTTGACTGAGAATGTCTTTAACGGATACTTTTGCGTCTCGTTTAATTGGATATTGAGGCCGTGGTTGAGGGCTAGAACATATCAGAATAACGGGCAGAATCCCTATCCCAACCAAACTGAGTGGGGTATAAGGCAGGAGCCAAAGCAAGGGTCCACTTAGAAGCATAAGCATGCTGCATCTCCTCAGGGGCAAGGTGCGAAAAAGATGGGAGGACGATATCTTCCCCTCGAGAACAGGCGAGAACAAACACAATCACATTAATGGTGCATTTGATATCACCTTCAATCTGAATATCCAAAATGTAAAGGCGATCAAGAGGTGCAACGGTGATGCCCGCCATCTCAACTGTAACAAATGTATCAGTTGCTTTCGCCTCCAGAAACTGGTGAAGTGTCTGGTGCACATTGGTGACTTCTGCCGTGCTATCCTGGAGTGCCGCCGCCCAACTCCTGTCCAGGAGAAGGGTTCTCACTGTCTGGGGGTTCTCACGATCAGGGGCATATTTCGCCATCAAATCAGCAACCTTCTTCTTTTGGCAAGGGGCTCTACATGGAAGTTGTTCCACCCTCTTGACTTTAGCGTCAAAAGAGCACTGCGTGTCCCATTGGGGCTGCATGGACTCGCCTTACATGCAATCCTGTTGACCACCTCTGTCATACTGTTGATCAGATGATTCCTGAAGGGAACGAGGAGAAAGAGGATCCGGAACCGGAAATTGCTCTGGAGTCTTACTTTTAGTGCAATCACACAAATCATATTGTCATTCAGAAGCGGGCTTCTGTTGTTGTCTAGATTTATCCCAAGACTTCTTAGAAAAAAACGGACGACTATCCTTTTCAGGAACAGTGTGCCTAGAGCTTGATGGTCTAGACCCTACATTTTTATGACCCAAAGATGCATAAACATCAGAAATAATAACAGGCAACTCACGCACACGATCGGTAAGGGGCACTGCAGAAAGTTGCTGGTGTATTATCATGGACGACGCCTCACCTTTAACATTATAATTATTTCAGAGACTATGGAAAAATTACCCGCTAGCTTCATTCTCATGTTTGAGAACGTTTAGAAGAATGCTCGACTGGGGGTTCCATAACAAAATATATACACTGTAGCAAACTCTGTACTCCAGGTGTTGCAGTCTGCCACAGGGGGGGGGGGGGACCACACATAGTAAGGATCCAATGCTGTTCTACAGGACCCATAAGGGGAAAAACAGAATAGTTGATAAATGTTTGGAGCAATCCAAAATGGAAATTCTTTATGGTTAAGGGGCTGTTTTTCCATAACTGAATTGATAATAATAGGTTTAATAACAAGCCCACCACCTTGTGGGGTTAGTAGAGGAGCGGCAGTCCCAGGTGGATCTGCCAAAAAGGAATGGGAAACAAACTGATGCAAGCATCTATATAAATGGACCGCTTGAGCATACAACAAGTGTACACCCACCACCGTAGCAGTGGCAAAATGTGGATACCTAGTAAAATCTGCGAAGACAGGCCAGGCGGCCCCATTAATACTTAAGGGGCCTATGCGATAGAAGCAAGAGGATAGTTAAGGGTGCCATTGAACCAAATCTGGTGCTCTCATGCCATAAGAGGAAGCTCAATGATCCCATAAGAGCGATAACCGCAGGAACATTGGCTACAGTGTAAGTGTGAAAAGTATTATAATTTGCATCAATAGTGCAGAATGTAACCCAGGAGTAAATAACCTTGAGGCGGTATTCAGTATCCGCTTTGCTACAAAAACAATGGGAGACCCCGCATTGGGGACTCCATGCTGTAACAAGTTTTGAGTAACCACTGCACGGCAATGAGCTGGAATCGCAACTGGTTGTGCCATAAGCAGATGTAAGGGAACCTACAGCCACCCCAGGCCCTGCAACTAGTGATCCCCCACAACCGCAGGAGTGCACATACACTCATATTACCAGGAGGTGAGGATGGCAAGACCTCAGCCACTAGTAACAAGAAATGCTGAACCTAATTTCCCGAGTATGTGCCTACCCTTTACTTTGTGGACTATTCCTGGACAGGTTTGCCTTTCCGATGCCAGAGTATTTTGGACATTCGGCCTCAAACAATTTTGATTTCAAACTATGGTTTTATTCAGCATGACTGACTTCTTCACTTTTTAGTTTGCTTTTTAATTTTCACCCGATTTCAGTTATTCACATTTAGTTTAATAAATTCAGAACTCAAAAACTCAAACTTGTGTTGTACATCTCAAGTCTACCAATGCATGTGTTTTCTTCCATTAACTATACAAGGAAAAATATCAAAGTATTCTAAATAAAATAGATAATTTGCAAGTAGGTAATGTTATTTTCAAGTTCCCAACCATGACCCCCCAAAAAATATACCATTCAATCATTTATTACTATGTTTATTCTATTTGACCAATAATTGCATGTCAACATTTTCTCTTCTCTAACATAACAATCCATACAGGACTGTAATGCTCTGTGCCATTTTTCCTTCCAATTTTCAGTTCCGGACCTTGGCAACATGGAAGAAGGGAATATATACAAAAATATAATTAAATAGGTAAAATATCATGTAAACAGCTGGAGATAGATATTCTGGCTCACACAACTACTCCTACATCAATAGCATCAATAGAGAAAAACATGGTAGTACTAAGATTTTGTAGAGACAGGTTCATTACATTTGACTGTTCCAGTTGCTTGTGGAATTTCACAACCAAGTTTCAGTTGTGTGCAACACAAAATATGTCCTACAGTGATGAGACACATCAACATCTATATAGACTTTACACACAATGAGGATTTTGCCAATTTGAAGGGAGATTAGCATGATTTGGCTCCACTACCACATGTGGTTTGTGTGAATTATGGCACACATTTTGCCTCAGTGCCAACAGACGACATAGAACAAGTTCAATGGATCCTTCAAATCTTCCATTCAATCACAGTGCAAAGTCTCTGTCTGTCTTTCCCAGGATTAATCCTGGCTCCCTACTTAGAAAAAGCACCAAATACCTGAAAATTGTACAACTGTGAAATGTCCAAATGAAGATAACATGGTGAAGGAACCTAAAACAAATATTTTAGTAGTTTTGTATAGAGCTAGCTGGACCAAAGAGTATCAGTGCGCTTCACAACATATACAGCAAAAATAGTGAACAGACTGAAAATCAATCATACAGAATCTGTTGACAGAATGTTTGTATCCAGACGATATCTTGGTCTGCGACCTTGTTGTCAGACTCGGAATTTTGGTAAAGCTGGAGTGACAGATAGGGGGCAGTCCAGGGTCTGTCAGATCCCTCGAGTATGGTCGAGGAAGAGGTCTTTGAGGAATTTTGAAAATGAGGAGATTGTTCTAATGTGGGGAGGAATGGAGTTCCAGATTTTGGGATTGTTACCAGCAAAAGATTTGGCTGTAGTTCTGTGCCTTCGAGATTTGGGCGGGATGAGCAGTAGAGAGCTGGAGCTCCTGGGATTTCTGGACTGGCGTGCCCTATTGAGTTTGGCGGCCAAGTATTCTGGTTTACCTGTATGCAGGGCTTTGTGCATGATGCAGGCTGTTCTGAAACTAGCTTGCAACTCCACTGGGAGCCATCTGAGTGCTTTGAGGGCTGGAGAGATGTGCTCAAATTTCTTTATTCCGGAGACCATTCTTGCTGCTGCGTTGAGTGTCGCCTTCAAAGGGGCAAGGTGAGATTTTGCCGTCCCTGTCAAGGTCGCAATTCCATAGTCTATTTTGGAGAGGACTAGACCCTGGGTGGCTTGTTGAAGGTCCTTGGGTGGGAGGAAGGGTTTTATTTTGTATAGTAGTTTAAGGTTGAGAAAGGCACTTTTAGCAGGCCTTGAGATGTGTTACTTCATGTTGAGTTTTGGGTCTAGGGTGATCCTTAGAGATTTCACAGAGTCTGCTAGGGAAAGGTTACCATTGAGGGCATCGATGGCTTGGAGCCATTCTTTGATTTGAGGGTTATCATCTCTGTTGGAAATAAGTAGTATTTCTGTTTTGTCTTGGTTCAGTTTCAAGTGATTGGTTGAGAACCAGTCTTGTACCTCCTTGAGCGTGTTGTTTAGTCTCCGGATGTCCTCAATTGAGGTTGTTTCCAGATAGAGCTGCGTGTCGTCCGCCTATAGATGAAAGGGGATGTTGGATTTTCTGAGTATAGAGGACAGGGGTTCGATATAGATGTTAAAGGGCTGTGGGAAGAGTACAGACCCTTGAGGAACACCTCTGATGACCGGGTAGAGGACGGATTCAAAGTTTTTGATTTTTATTCTCTGTGATCGGTTGTGAAGAAAGGAGGAGAACCATTGAAGGACTGTCTCTTGTAGACCAGCTCTTTCTTGAAAGACCCTTAGCAGTAGATTGTGGTTGACTGTATCGAATGCAGCCAATAGGTCTAGGAGGATGAGAAGGCAGCATTGATCCGAGTTGAGTGATTTGCGTAGGTCGTCAATGACGTTGAGGATTGCAGATTCAGTGCTGCATCCCTTTCTGAATCCCGATTGGTGGGGATCTAGAAGTTTGATGTTTTCAAGGTGAAGGGTTAGCTGAGGGAGAGCACATCTTTTCATGATTTTAGCCAAAAAAAGGAAGGTTCGAGACCGGTCTCAAATTGTTCAAATCTTCTATGTCTAGACCTGGCTTCCTTAATAGTGGTGTGACTTGCCCTACCTTGAGGCAGTCTGGAACGGATCCAGAGCTCAAAGAGCTATTGATGATCTTGCACCATATTGGAGCTATGACTCGCTTTAGGTCTTTGGTCAAGAGAGGCGGTAGCTGGTCCAGGGTGTGTGCTGAGGGCTTGGCTTTGGAGATTAGATTGACTATCTCTGCTTCCTGGATGGGAGTGAATGATGACCACTGTTGTGGAGATTTCATGGAAGCGTTGACATGGTTTTTAGGCGTATTGATCTCATTGAGAGAAGTGGGGGTTAAGCCCAATGCTAGGTCTATCTTGACAATTTTGTCGTTAAAGAAGGTTGCGAAGCTGTCGCACCGAGCTTTGGATGCCTGAGTTAAGGGGGGTATGGGTTTGGAGGTCTGATTCCTAATGATGTTGAAAAGCTCTGTAGGCCGGTATTTTGCGTTATCTAGAGCAGAAGAAAGCTTACTTTTTATTGTTGATGTGATTTTTGTACATCCTGCATGCTGCTTGGAGTTGATCATGGTGGAGGGTTGAGGGATCATTCCTCCATGTTCTTTCTGCGGCTCTTAAATGTCTTCTTTCAACGTTGATGTCGGAGGTGTACCCTGTTCTAGAGGGAATATTCCTAGCTTTCTTTAGTTTAATGGTAGCAATTTGGTCAAGGGTAAGCGTCAAATTAGTGTTGTAGAGAGAGGTGATATCGTTGGTTGAGAGGTGGTCAGTGGCAGAGGGGAGCAGCAAGCTGATTCTTCTTCTAGGACTGCTCGTGGAATTTGAGCTGTATTCCTAACCCGTTTGGGAGGGTCTCGTTTTAGCATTGTATTGTCCAGGGTTGAAAGGTTAATGTGAAAGAGGACTATGTGATGGTCGGACCAGTCGATTGGGAGAATGTGATCGATGGTGATAGTCTTGCTTTCAGCAATAATGGCGTCAAGGATGGCTCCTTTGTGGAGAGTTTCTTCTAGGCAATGTTGTGTCAGGTTGTTTGCTAGGAGTAGGTTGTTTAAAATTTGAATGAGTGGGTTCTTGCCAATCAAACATAACATTATAGACACATCACAAAGGCAAGTTCTGGAGGAAACAGTTTGACAAAACAATCAGAGTTAAACAATGTAACTGAACACAGTAGTCAATGTGTCGAAACTCTAATAATCAAACACCTTTGACATGATTTTCCCTGCACTTCCCCTTCCAAACACTTTACCACTACATACTTCTCTCATCATCACATCAATATAAGAAGCTGTCAATGACATCTTGATGTAAGTCAACTTCTTCTTCACCACTGTCATCAATTGGCATTTCAGGATCCTCCCCCGTTGGCTCTTCATGTTCTCCATCATCTGCGATGTAAGGGATGTTCTGTCGCAGGGTGTTGTGTATCATGTAGCAGGCCACAGTGATTTGGCATACCTTATCAGGTGAGTAGCGGAGGGCTCTACCAGTTTTGTGCAGACAATGAAATCTAGCCTTCAGGAGACTAAAAGGCCGCTCCACAGGCTGCTGTGATCCTCCTCAGAGAAAATTTGCCATACGGTCAATTTCTTCGAGTGCGCAGAAATTGCACATCCAACGAAGATTATAAATTTCATGCCACCAACTTGGTGTCCAAATTATATGACCGGGGATACCCGAAAAAACTGGTACGCAATTCAATGAAAAGAGCACGTTGGACACCAAGGGAAACACTCCTGGAGCGACGTAATAAACCGCAGTTAAAACACCAGGTGTGTGTAACAACTTATTGTCCCAATGCCAACCAATTTAAAAAAAGTGATCAGACAGAATTGGCACCTAGTAAAAAACTTGGACGAGAGTCTTAATCAGCCTCCCCTTTTTGCATTCAAGAAAGAGAATAGTATTGCCAACTATGTGGTGAGAGCAGCAACCACCAAGGAAGCTCCTCCATCGATTCATCAAATGATGGGTTTAACTCCCATCACAGGACACCATAAATGTGGGACCTGCCTGTGTTGTGATACAACGATAGAGGGCTCTCTGTTCCAACACAAAGGTGTTTCGTGGAAACACGAAACATTTAGTAATTGCAAGTCCAAATAAGTAATTTACGGGATCCTGTGTCCGTGTGGACTCTTTTATACATTGGGAAAACCAATCAAGAGATCCGCCAGAGAATTTCCCAGCATAAGTCGAGGATAAAGAATAGAGTTGAGACAGCACCTCTGGTAAACCATTGGAACAGATTAAATCACCAGATCAAAGAGTTGAAATGGACCATTATTTCAAAAGTGGAACGTGATCCACGTGGAGGGGACTGGGACTCTAAACTATCTAAAAGGGAAGCACTCCTTATTGTCAAGTTTAACACGGCCGTTAAAGGTCTAAATGAATTATCTGAAATTTATAAACTCTAAATATATCTTTTCAGTAGCCGTTATTCAGAAGGACTTGCCTTTTGCCACTTCGGCCCAAATATCCTTTTCCCCTGCTTGTTGACATATTTTACAATATGTACGACACATTGTGTCTTTAAGAATTCCCACACTACTCCCGCCTAGGGGCGGGCTTGATCGAACCCGGGTTGTATAAAACTCTGGGATTCCATAGGCCATTAGCACCTATCCACGGCGCCTGCTCGGGAGACCAGTGCTCTACCAACGCTGTTTGATAACGCTGCTCAAGAGTATTCCTCTCTTCCTGGTAAGATACCCGCTCTGCCGCTGTTCTCTAGAACGAATGTCTCTTTTCAAACTTTTGACATTCCTTTTCTCCAATGTGACTCTTATGTCCCTCTGCCTTCAGCAGTAAACTCAGGATATCGTGTTCTGCCGCATTTCACTAAGATTCCTGAAAGACTTTCGCTATTGCGCATGCCCGCCGGATCAGTGCACCGGAATACGCTGATCAGGTATACCGCAAGATTGTAACCAACTCAAGTCATTTCATCCTTTTTGCCAGCGCGTCTGCCCGGCCCGCATTGTTTTGCCATATTATCTCATGGACTCATTTCGGGAAACGTTGAACACTCGATTACCTTGACGTCTGAGAACCGACCAAGATCCAGCATCCTCGGACCGATTTAACCACGCATACTAAGAGACTGCGTACTATTCTCACGGTAAGCCATACGATTGCTTGCTGTCCCACTCAAGAGGTTTTCCTCTTTTGAGTCTTTCAATTTGAATTAAAACCACCTTATTTTTTCATTATGTCAGCATGTACAAAAAACTGCCTGTTGAATTTTCGGCACCACCCTCCCCATTAAAAGACCGTTTTACAGAGCCTCCGGTAAGGCACCTTTCTTACCTCCGTACAAATGAGCGCTAGATACAAGGGTCTCTGGTAGGGCTAGAGCCTCAATACATCTTTTTTGTTGCAGGTTCCCTACATTCTACAAAATACATTGCCCGCCGTGGACTTATTGCTGTCATTGATAGGTCATTGTGAACTACACCACCCAGCAGCCCCGGGACCTGGCGCGCTCGTGACGCTACCGCTGCGCCTGCAGGCACTCCAAGAACGCGGAGCACCGAGCGTGTCCTGGGGGCCCAATCCAACCTACCTGCAGTGGCGGGGAAGCCGTGAGGGAAACGGCCAAGCGACTCCTTCACTCCACCATCCGTGAGGGAAACGGCAAACGCGACGCATTCCGGGCATTGTGAACTACACCACCCAGCAGCCTCGGGACCTGGCACGCTCGTGATGCTACCGCTGCACCTGCAGGCGCTCCAAGAACGGGAAGCACTGAGCGTGTTCTGGGGGCCCAATCCAACCTACCTGCAGTGGCGGGGAAGCCGTGAGGGAAACGGCCAAGCGACTCCTTCACTCCACCAGCCGTGAGGGAAACGGCAAACGCGACGCATTCCGGGCATTGTGAACTACACCACCCAGCAGCCCCGGGACCTGGCGCGCTCGTGACACTACCGCTGTGCCTGCAGGCGCTTCAAGAAGGCGGAACACCTCCCGCTCCGCGGGACACGCGCGGGTGGGCGCCAGGAGAAGCCCGGGGCCATCTGCGGCCATCAGAGGCCAGAGGAGGCCGGGTCGGGACACCCCCCTTGGCTCCTAAAGGTAAAGAAAACCAGCACTCATTTCCATACTAGTTTACTCTAAGTGCAATTACATTGTGACACTTGATCAAATTCCTGGTGGATGATGCCTGTTTCAATTCACCCAAAGCAGTTAAGTCACGACCAGCAAGGGGGGGACTAGAAACCTCTTTTTTTTCCCCAGAGTGACTTGTGATATGATACGATGGACAACCACTTAAAGAGGATAACCCCCCCCTATTACTAGTGACCTAGGGAGAATAGAACGACGCCCAGATATGGGTAGTTTTTCCAGCATATGTTCTTCTTCCCAGACAGCCAAAGTAGCACTAGATTCATTAATCCTGGAGGAGTTAAACAAACTATGTAAATCGAACTATGCTCCTGTTGAACCTGGATCTACGCAAACTAGTACCCCCACCTGCCCTACAGAAACCACTAGCCCCCAGGTTACTAGATCATTCCAACCAACTGAAAGTTTGCAGGGTACTCCCCTTTTAGCACGGGCAAAAGTAAACTCCCAATCTACACTGTCCCGTCAGGTTTTATCTGCTAAAAGGCAGAGAGATGGGGTTAAACAAACGGGGAACTATGCAAAAACACATAAAACGAATCCAAGTTCTCCATTCCCCAATACTGCCATCTTTAAAGCACCCACTCAGCCTACTTTATTGGCCCTGATTGAAAACATGATCAAATCAATAATATCCCCGCTGATGGAAAAAATTAATACCTTAGGGGAAAGACTCACGGGTGTTGAGGAAGCGAGTAAGGCTAACTCGTCGTATATAAAAAGTTTGACATGTCCTTTCCAATCACAGCTTCCAGCCCCCAAAGTAGTGCCTAATAATACCGCACTAAGTAAAATCCCCCATAAACAAGCAGTAACCCCTCATATAACATCTTCAAATACCCTGAAAGCAGCCATCCCAATCACTTGAGCAGGGCGAACAAAGGTTCTATGTCACATAAGGGAACAGCTGCCAATGATGGCAATATCGCACCCAAAACCAATCACATACATTTGCCACCGGAGGCCGCTCCCTTTGTGTGTGTCCTCTCGGGAGTACCGGAACTTACAAAGGGGAAAAACGAAAGACAACAGGACCTTAGAAACAAGGTTGTCTTTTGCTTAACTAAAAATAGACCTCTCCCTCCCAACATAGATGGAAATATACTAAGTGTTAGAAGGGTGGGCTGGCTAGGCCCTCTTCCAAAAGATTTAGCAGGTGACTTGGTACTTGTAAAATTTAGAAATAAACACGTTGTTCCATATCTCCAATCACGGTAGCCACAAATAGGTGATGGCCCTATATCTATCTGGGGCCTAAGTGATTTCTACCCTAGAACGTCTTACGTTCCATCACCAAGTCAAAGACCTGAGAGCAATTGTCTGACGGGCAGAAGTGCCCTCGTAGCGAGCGGTTACACCATCCCCACTTCTAATTACTTTCATCTACTCTCTGGTTTAACCCAGATGGATTAAATTGTATAGACACTGATATTACTCATATGTAGATTCCAACTTGTAATGAATTATATATATTCTCCTTGTTTTTATACCCGTAATGAATTATATGTATTCTTCTTGTTTTGATACTGTGTCAATCAATTAGCATGAATGCCTTGCAGAGTTTGTGTTAAGGGAATTGTGATTAATATTTTTTTTAAAAATCTAACTTTATTTTTATGTGAATGTAATATTATGTTTTAAGCTTTTATGGTTATATTTCTAACCGAATAAAGTATTGACTGATTGACTCGGACGGGAAGAAATCTGGTCACAGCTAGCAAAGGAAATCAGATTGATTCCTCACTGCTTTTAAAGCTAGAGATGTACTACCTTTCACATTTGTATCTTTATTAATCCATATTGCTTTTAATGGTATACCAATCAATTGTCCTAACCAGGGGATTTATTGTTTTTATTTTATGAAATGTATATGATGTAAATCTTTTATGGCAAAGTCTGCCGAAATAAAGATCAAATGAATTGAATTGAGAAAATAAAATAAAAAAAACCACTAACACAATAAAGGAACCTGCAGAACTAACCAGAGCCGCCAGCATACCACTAACTATAGCAATGTATTTTTTAAAATAAAGTTTTATATACCATCACCTCGCCAAGGGATGCGTCCCATAACACGATGACCACGCCACGACTGACGTCATACATACATGACATAGAAATATCTCCCTCATAGGCTCAAAGCAAAGATAACACACTTCCCATGCCACGCCCACATGCGGTAGCTTGCTACCCATAGTGTTAGAGGTTGAGAGCTCTACAAACGCCACACTACCGTGCAGTACACCAAGTTCTCACTCGCCGAGCCAGTAGAAGATTTGGCCGCTATAAATGAAACCAACATCAACAGATCGGCCTTGTTTTAAGTTGTATATAATGTCTTCTTCGTTTGTAAAAGGTAACAAAAATGCTTAACACTTTTTATTATCAGTTTTCAACATAATGTACACAGCCACAATGCTCTACAACAGGGACAAAAGTTCTGGCTAAACATATAAGGTCCCAAAGGCGAGACCGATTGGCTATGCCAATGCTTGTTGTAGCTCTAGTTAATTTAACAGCTTCTGAGGGTCTATTTTGAATACAGGGGTGAGAAAATGTAATGCATGCAACTTGCTGCAGACCAAGTGGTAAATTTAAACATATTGGGAAACCCATATATTTCAAGGTGAGAACATGGGCGCTTTATGTATGGAATCTGGGAAATAATCATTATTAGGGCAAGACAGAGAGTAGTTGAAATCGAACATCACTAGAACTTGAACCCTGACCAAAAAAGATGTGTGGACTGACCGATCTCAATCCGTCATGTGTGCTGCCACGACAGGAACCGTGTTAATTCATGTCCTTAAATTGTGGTAACATTCTAGGAGTCAAACTGCTACCCTGCTGTGGGACATTGCTTACAGTGGCGTGGGTTATTTGAACGTCTATCAGTGAAGCGTGTCTACATTTTGTTGTTAGTTGCACGAATGGCTTATAGTGATTGCCACTGGAATTATACAATTCTGCAGCTGCTGCTTTTTTCATCATAATTATGGCATTGCTACATAATCCTTCATCTGCAGCATAATCTGCATATTTTAATAAAAAAATGTTTTCAGCTCAAACTGGTTAAAAAGTTGTGGGCATGTTCACATGCAGTGCAAAGCCCATCACAAAATCATTTTTCAATTGCTTATTTCTGTAGTTATTTGTTAAACTGGTACTAATGAGGTGAAATGCCCAGGCCGTATTAACATGTGGAAAAATTACAAAATGATGAACTAAAACCATGTAAAAAAGTGCCGCGTTATGCCACATAATATTCCTTTTTTGCCGCATAATTTAGTAAACCTTCCCCTATAATTTGGCATAATTTAACAGTCGAGCCTACCAGACAACACAAGCTGTCTGGTTGCAAAAGGCCTTCTTCTGGCTTACCAAGCACTTACGGGGGCTTACAGCCTACCCGTTGCTTGACATCTGTTGACCTTATTGCCACTATATTTGCTAGCTTCTTACTTGCTAAATTTGTCAAACTGTGTTTGTCCTTCCCCTGGAGCATAGTCTCTATGATCTCGAATTGGGTGGATTTCATTCTTCACCCGCACTCCAGGAGAGTACATGTGTTGCCATTCTGTCCCTCATGTGCCACTAAAGCCCACCTCAGCTCTTTGTGCTGCTGTCTCCCTCATGTTGCAAGCTCTGTGGTGTGCTTTTCTGCTGCCAAATCCCCTCCCTCAACCAAGCTCCATGTTGCTTTCTCAGTTGTAGGCTTCTGCCCTGCTCAAATTATGCTCTTCTTCTGTGCTACTTTCCCCTCGCCGGCGCTCTCCCCATTGCTTACCCCTATTTTTTATAATAATAATTATGCAGATTTTAAATTTATTTTTGATGGGAGACCAGGCAGCAACGTGCTGCTGGCCCCTCCACCTTAAATCCCCCCCTCCCTCAAATGGTTTTGCAATACTTTCTTGGTTTTTGCCCGTTTGTAGCTGCGCATGCGTAATGACACAGCTGTGGCTTTGTACTTTTTCACTTTGGACATACTGCACAGCAACCTGGTGATGCTGTACAGCAGTGGGAAAGGATTTGGGAAAAGCTTGTTGCCAATGCTTGTTATCATATGTTTTTGTTTTCATATTTAGTTTTTGTGTCGTGTAAACAAAAACCAGCTTCTAAGCTGGATCAACATAGATGGCTGATCCGGCAACTAAAAGGAATGACGATACGGTACCTCTTAACGGTACCCAGAGCAAAGACTCGCCGGGCGAGTGAAAGAACAAACCTCACAATTTCAGACAAGGGTGCAGAAAGGGGATGAACCTTTTTGGAACCACAGATCTGTCTGAACAGCAGGTTTATACTGTCTTGGTTGAGGCATGCCTGGTTGCTAGAATGACACCACAGACTTCAGGAAGAAGGTCAAAAAATGTCAACGTCAACTGCCGAAGTCAGTCTCTAGCATGCATATATTTGGGTGCAAGACCTTTCAGTGTTGCACTAACAGTAGATCCTAATGAAGAGGCAGCCTGATCAGAGGACCGATGCTCATGCTCACGATTTCGAAATACCATCCTTTAAAACACCAGTGTTTCAATTTTCGCTCCTGGGAAATATTTGCAACACAACATGATGGCCCCAATACTAGAGCTTGGGTGGGAAAGAGGAAGTAGACTGATCTTGGGTCTGAGTCTAGGTACCCAAGCATCCAAAATCTGGCTACCCAGCCCACCGTGGAAATGTACACCTCAGCTGTGGACCCTCCTACGATACAAATAAAGGAGATTTGTCGGGACATCAAACCGTTTTCGGAGAACAAGTCTGTCTCCATATTTACCCTTTTAGAGGCTACTGAAGCGAAATTAGGTCGCCTGGGTGCACCCCATCCTGCTGCCAACATAACCACATTGGCACAAGCTGCTCCCCTAGCCAATACTACACCCTCTACTAATTTCAGCAAATGCCCAAATCTAGAGTTAACTGCCACAGGAGAACCCAAATGTCACAGAAAATTGATAGTCTTAAGACTACGCCTACTTAGCTAAGTGAAATCGAACATTTTTTAAAAGTAAAAAAATGCATTCTGACATATTAGTTTTTTTACATGTAAGTAGTGGGACACCATGAGGATGGCCAGATGAGTTAATGTTCTGTAAATGCTGCTTGACAGGTCTGGGTTTTGTAGGTATTGTAATCCCGGTCTTTTTTCAATAGAAACGAAAAGACCTCATAAAGACATGGCAAGGCCAAGTTTATTTATTGTGTCATCCTAATAAGTGTAGGCCATACAATCTATAAATAAGTAAATAACAATACAAATGACACAGGGGCATATTATCAAGTGGCAGTTATAATTATCGCTGACCGCTATTAGCTTTCCCAGCGATATTCCATTGAAAATGGCGATAACCTTGTTGGTAGGGCAGGGCAATTTTAGCCATGTAATCCACCTCCCATTGGAATACATGGCTAAGTCAAGTCACAATCAGGCGATAGGAAAGTAGCGTTAACTGTGGTTAGTGATACTTTTCCTAATGCTCTGCTTATTAGCGTGCAGCTTGATAATAGGAGAAATGTCGCTAAGTAAAGGGCGCAAAATCAGCAAAACACGCAATAGCGTGTCTTTGCTGATAAGGAGATGAAATTATCGCCGCTTTTCAGCCAAAAACGGCAGCAAAAGCCGCAATAATTTCATATCGCAGCCTTGGTAATATGCCCCACAGTGTTTTAGAAGTTAAATAATTCCTGTGTATTAAAACATGCAAGTTCATACGATTACGAACACACCTATTAAGATCAAGCACAGCATAAAATTAAGTCAATATACTGAGTTCAATGAAAGGGTCTCACTGATGGAAAAAGTGCAAGTGCATACATACGTACATACTTTTTGATTGTTAAAGCAAGCCCCTGTAAGCCAAAGAGGGTCGCCTGGACTCTCTGCACAGTGTAGCTCTTTTTGGTACACTATATAGAGAACTCTGAAAAAAAGAGGTGTGGGGACTGGGAGTGGAAAAAAAAAGGTCCAGTGCCTGTGCTCCAACACAAAGTATTTCCAAAATCAAAGGGTCAATGAAAACGAGGCGGGCAATCTAGGGAGTGGATAGGAGAGTCGGAGAGACTCTTGCTTGTTGCCCTCACACGGAGATCTTTTCATATTCTTGCCGTATGATGCATGTGAGGGAGTGCTCATTGAGAAGTGGGTGAATCTAAATGTGAACTTTAATGGGAAGATTCCTCTGTCAAAATTAAAAACCAGATGGTTGGTTCTACTCGTGGGTTATAGTGACCCTAGGTAGTCGAATGTGGATATGAGTGAAAAAAGTTTTGTAATTATTGGGTCAACATGTTTCATGCCTCTATTGGTCTCGGACAGAGATCCCTGGTGCTTCTTCAGGACCGGAAAAAGAGTTCTATGTGAGTGGAGGCATGTTGGGGCCCTCCTTATAGTAGGGTGGTGCCGCAGATTGGATCCTATCTTGAGAAATCTAAAGTAGATCGAAATAGAAAGGGATGAGAGAAAAAATAAAGAAAAGCATATCCGTGTTGCAATGTTTCTGGCATAGGTACATCCTTAATGGCCAGAAGGTCCAAAGGAGTGGAAAACCATGTCTATTTGGTGCTGAACTGGTCGCCAGACATCCCAGATAAATATGGCAAGTAAAGCACCATTATATCCCATCAGTGGGATGTAACATAGAAATATTCTTGATACGGTTCAACACTTGTGCTGTATGTAAGAAAGAGTTGAACTAAATCAACGTAAATCATTTCCAGGCAAAATAGTAAGAAGTCTTTGTAACCAGCATGACTAGGTCCCAGGAATAGGAAGAAAAGAGCAGTTTTATGCAAAATAGTAAGACATCTTGGTATCAACATGACCGGGTTCCAGCAGTGGGAAGAAAAGGTCAGAGTGAAGGGGTGTTAGGCGGACAAAGTGACACTGTCTCCGAATGGTCCATGAACGATGGCGGACAGGTGTGCACATAAGGCTACAGTAGCACACTCCACAATGAAGTCCCCAGGATGATGGTTGGAATGGTGGTTGTCCTCAGAAGGGTATCTATCACTTCGATGGTGGCGTCCTGAGGGATGTTTGTATAAAGAGCCTTTACATCGAGGGTTATTAGGAAAGTGCTGTCCTCTTCCATACACAATAGCTCGGGGTGCTCATAATAGTAACGTTAGTGGTAACAAGCATACGCACTCAATTAAGCGCTCCAGACACCTATACATCAATCCAACCAGTACAATCTACTGCGACGGTGTAGTTTGAATTTTTTGCATGTATTATTTGTGTTGTGAGCACTGTCATTATTAGTATTTTTATTATTATGATTTTTATTGTTTATTATCCAATGAACTTCTATATACAGGATCCTGATCCCATGGAATGGCTGCCCATTGATCAGAGAATCTGTATCTATTGTGCAGGACAGACATTTGACAAGTCGTAATGAATTCATGACTTTCTTGTATCCCTGTACACTTATGTTCTATTCACTGTTTATGTATTCTTTACTGTCTGCTATAAAATCTAATAAAGGTTTTTGAAATTAGAAAAAGCAGTTCACACTATTGAACAAACTGCTGTTAACCAGTTGAGATGCCATTAGATTTCAATATGATACGTATGATACTCAGGTCAGTCAAAAGCAACCAGATCTGCTAATCAGATCCATGTAAGATCTGTGGGACTAACTGAAGCTGACTTGAACAGGACTTATGCACAAGTTAAAGCAAGTTATGGCAGTGCCAGATTAAAAATGGTACACAGTATACTTGGCTCCCAAGTAGCTGCATGAGATATGTCTGTACCAGGTATGGAAATCACAGATCGGAGTTTTGTCCACTTACTGTAGTCCTGCTGTTTACTAGCACTCTAATGTGAGATAACAGTAAACTAGTTGAAAGGTGTTTAAAGAGACATCAATTTCTGTATTTACCCTGCTATCAGGTAGGAGAAGAATAGCCATGCACTGGTTAGACTGATCAGGCTCATTAAGTGGCATAAAGCTGCTGCTAACTGGGGTGTTGCAGAAAAACCTACATGCAGCGCACAGGAAATGGCCCTAAATGTAATAAGCGCCTGGGAAGAAAATACAAAATGCTGTCTAATGTGATGTATGTCTAAGAAACACCACAGAGATTGGTTATATACTGGTCAGTCTTTCTACAGAGCACCCCTTTAGACAATTAGTGTAACAGGTTTAGAACAATTACACTTTGTAAGTATATAGAAGACTATAACTGATGACTTGTCGGGTTCGTAGATCAATCACTTCATAGTATGTTTGTCGCTTTTATTAAAAAAATTATTTAAACATTTTATTTTAGCACAAATTTTATTAATTTTCAAGCTTTTTATGGACACATTACATTTGGTAATAATTACATCCCTGTTATAACATGTAACATGAACAAGAGTTCCAGTTTTCAGTACATACGTATATCAACAAACTGAGGTATTGCAGCACATTGCATACATTAGTATGCATGATGATAGACTTGCATACACTTGTCTGGATATTTATTCAAATTAGTTGATTTTTATAACTCTAACCACCGTCCCTCCCTCAACCCCCCTCCCACAATACCCCCCCGCCCCCAAACCATTAAAACGATGCTGACATGGTCTTATTTCCTAAATAAAGATATACATCCTCATGGGGCAGAGGACATAAGGGGGGAGGGAAGATCATAAACATAATGCAAAAAAATCTGTCGGTGCATCATACACTGGGAGCTTAGAAATCATACAACAAAACTCACAATACTTACAGAAATGTCTCGTGCTTTAAGGGAACCGAGCACCTTCTAACTGGTGCTTTCAGTGCAACTAAAACTATTACCTAGAACATCTATTGCTAACTAGGGACTTCTCCCAACTCAACCTACAACTCTATTTAATGCTACTCACAAAAGAAGCAGCTAGTGAGACGGTATGAATGAGAAAATATTTAAAAAACTAACCACAATGACAGCACAGACACGAGGCACCATACAAGACCAAAGGACAGCATAATACAACATTCGAATAGTAACCTGCAGACCCAGCAGTACCAACACCACCAGCTCAACCCACAAAGCAAACACATTCTTAAATTCAGGGGCTGATGTGAGGTTCAAGATGCAACCCTCCAAGACATGCTCTGAGATAAATTACAACAGGTCAGAGGGCAAGAGGGCAACAGGCAGTGATTTAGGGACACAATTTTGGGCCAGACATATAAAAAGACAAAGTAAAAATAGCAGTACTGCAATGAGCGTCGAGATGCAGACATTGTTTTATGGTTAGAATGCAAGATCCCTCGACTGGGAAACATTGCAATAGCACATTCATTATACTGTGCATTAAAAGGCAGGTTAATTGCTTTATGTCACACTGTACAAAACCCTCAAAACGTAACACACTCATCATGTGTTAGTCTATGAAATGCCCATTGTACCCGCTTCTAGTCATATGGCAGTCATTATTAAGATGTGTCCACACACTGCATCAAACTGCTGGGATGTGGAGTTATTTACACAATAAATGTACCCAAGGGGCAAATGCTAATGAAATATACCTGGACTATAAAGAAATTCTAAATAGATTTATATTTTGTTTTAATAACACAAGCACACATAAAGGGCCCAATTACGTGTTTGGCGGTGCGGCACCGGGTCCGCTCCGCCGCTGCACTGCCAAACCTGTGGTGAGGCCGCCCGCCAGATTAGGTGTTTCCTCCTCTCAGTCTTCTTTAGCGTTTCCACAGCGGTGCCTTTAAAAACAAGCACTACAATGGGAATGCCTTAAAAGAGTAACTACACAGCATGGACTGGAAAGTCCATGCTGTGCAGGAACTGGTGTGCCTCTCCACCCCCATGTGCATCCACAGGACGCAGAGGCACCAGGGGACCCTGTAGGGCCCCCCTTGTTTCCCCTCTGCCAGGGATTACATTGAGGAGGAACCACCACTTAAACTCTAGCAGAGATGAAACTCCTAATATGCTTGGTGGGACTGTAGCTGTCCCTGGCGGCTGCTGCAGGGCTGTGGCAGTCACACCGCCCATCTCATAATACAGCGGTGAGGAGACCCCACCACTGCACCGCCAGACTCATAATCAGCTCCTAAATGTTTTACAAAAATGCTAAAATACAACATTTTGCAATGAAAGGGTGGTATTATTCTCATCTGTACAAAAAACATACTGACACAACAAAAATGCTCTGTAATACGTAACTTCAGGTTATTACTGTAGATAAAACAAGGTGAGCCCATTAAATTGGAGAGGCTGCTCTGGAAGTCATTACTTTAACAATGGCTGTATCAGTCAGCACATATGACGGATGAGCCTTCCAAATCTAGTGGCAGAGGATGGCCCTGGTACTGGGGTGGGGATTGAGAACTTGTATCTCAGGACATCCAGGTTTACCTGTGTTGTGCCCACAAGAGCTGGTCCGCAATACTAAATGATGTAGTCCTTGCATGTATATTTGTTGTGCACATAGTTTTACAGCAGGTGTTTAAATAATGACATCAGACATCTGGGAGAGTCTATGACCATAATTATGAAGGAAGCCACAAATGTAGATACACAACTCGACAAAACTGAAGGCTACAATGGCAGCATCAGTGACGTGCTCAACAAAGCACACAAACTGTGTAGAGGAGTCAGAGCCGCGGCAGAATGACACACCAGAGACAGACGCAGATAGGGCGTCTCCAGGCAGTGCCTCAAAAATCTGCAGATGCTATAGGTGGCCATGAGAGAACAAGGTGGAACGATGAGAATAAATGCATCGACCAGCAAGAGTCGGAGGCAGGACTCTTGCACTCTTCAGTCTGTGATATCAACATCCACAAAAGTATACAGGAAGGCATGGTGTGACCATTGTGATGGGTGTGAAATTAACAACCTCATTGAATTGAATCATGGCTGTCTTCTGGATGTGTTTGGATTAACGTGAAACGTTCATACAAAATCTACATTATGAGCTCCATCCCTTTACAATTATGGAAGTGGTGAGAGTCATCTACAGTGTGAAAGAGATGGTTGAACCTGCTGAATGTTTTAAGAAGATTGGACAAGTTTTACTGTACTTTAAAGAAGTAAGGAGCCCATCAGAGAAAGTGGCAAAAAGTACAAGTCGGACAATGAGGAAATTTGTTTCATTGTGAAACAGAATTTGGGAAGGAAGTATTATCAAAGACCAATTATCATCTTTATCGGGGTTTAATTTGGGGGCTCTGATATTTTATAAGGTAGTAAATGAAAATAAAGAAATTTGTGGCTAATCTTATTCAGGTAATTGTTTTTGTTTTCCTGAAAAATATTTTTCCCTGCCATGTTGGCAATTGAGATAGGGGCTTTCGAAGATAGCAATTACTGCTGAACGTGGGTGTAACAAGAGGAAATGTGTACATGGTTTTATGTATATACAGTGTTTCATATGTGTAAATCTCACACCATCTCATACCTGCTGGCAAGGCGGGAGGGCATATGTAATTCAGCAAGACTACACGATACGAGTAGAGGATTAAGGGTAACATACTCCATTCGTAGCATGTGTTGGCTCCCCATATACATTCTATGCATACACTGTAAAGCAGAACTCCTCTCACGGTGGCTCTGGGCATTAGATGGTAAAGATGTTTGAAATAATGTTTGCTTGACTTTTTGTCCTACAAGAGACTGCTGTCTGGTGTGAACATCCACACACTGGTGTTTTGTCAATAAGTGTTGATTTAACAAGGTATCCCACTTAACAAATGTCTGCTATGGGAATGATTACTATGAAAGCCATTGAAGCACCTTTCTTTCTTGTAGAGTGAACTCTTGGCATGGTTGGTAAAGATCTTTTGGCCTTCACATAAGAAATCTTGATATATTTTACAATCCATCTTGCAATTCCAGCTTCAGAAATGGCATTAACTTTCCTTAGATTTGAGAAAGCCACAAAAAGCTGTTGTGTCTTCCTAAAAGGTTTAGTCCTTTCTATGTATTATATATATTTTTTTATAACATATTTTATTGATTTTCTTATTATCACAACTTCTTCCGTCAATGGTATACATTATGTAAATCGCCATTAATATACCATATATTAATTCTCGACATAAAACAAACAGTGGAACTATCATCAATTAATTGCCGGAGGTACTGTCTTACTGATTTAACATGTATACTCATTGAATTGTAGTAACCATCGGATTGTCGTTACTTCCATACATATAACCCAATATAGGCGTTGTTACAGGTTACACCACTCATTTCGTCCCTTCCAATCTTAACCTAATCTAACTATATTTCCCTCCCCCTCACACCCCACAATCAAGTTCTGCCTTTACATATTCATGTTGATAGTCTGCATAACGATACTCAACAGTTGTATTTCGTAGCACAAGTCCAGAAATTGGTACCTATTATATCATATAGCATTGCAAGGTCCAGGTCTCTGCATCGCCCACTTTTTGTTGCTATCCCTACCAGTCTAATATTGCCCCTTCTACAGTGACTGTACTTCTGTGGCTATAAGTTCCTCCAACATCATATTCCATTCCAATGAGGTAGGTTTTTTCCGCAGCCCTTTGTACTCTGCACTTTCAGCTTTACCCCATCTGACCACTTGATTGTACCAATCTAGCACCAAAATAAATACATAAATAAATGACAGTGCTTTTGCCGCCTTCGACCTCATGGTTATGTGCGTTTGACGAGGATCAATGCCAAATTGGCAAATCTATGTGTGGGACTCCCCGGTTTGGCTCTAGCGGCTATTCCTAGTATGTAGTACTCAAACGACTGTCCTGCCCTCCCTGGGGCTACCTCATTTAATATTGTGTGTAATGTTCCCCAGTAATGTGTCAGCCATGGACAAGCCCATAGCATATGTAATACGTTTGCATTAGAGTCTTGACATCTGGGGCATGCGTCTTTTATGTCTGGAAACATCATACTTAAACTGTGGGGGTTCAGGTAAGCGCAATGTACAATTATAAGCTGAATTAATTTAAACTTCGGATTTCGCGAAACCTTCCTGGGATATTCCATTTAAATTGTCCATTCTTTGTCTGTCAATTCACGGCCTATGTCAGTACTCCATTTATTGCGGAGTGCTTGTAGTGATACTGCAGCACATGTTCGGATCCCGCGATCTAACCATTTAGTCAAATGACTGCCATTACCCATCAAATATTGCATGTGTACTAATATATGTGTCGGGGGTTCCGTCCCTGTAGGTGCCCATGTGTTCCGAACATATCTTGTTATATTCGCATGGAGAAGAAATAATGTATTTGGTACTCTCTGTTCCCTCACAAATGTGTTATGATTCATCAATGTGTGATCTGTGAATAACATTCCCATTGTATCTACGCCTGCTTCTACCCAGGCGGATATATGCTGTCCCTAATGGTAAAGGGAGTCCTAATAGTGGAATATTAGGGGCAAATGGAGTATGTCCTTTTTTGTATATCGCATTACCCCTTCTTTCAGTATAACAATGCTAGTTTTAGCAGTGGAGGCACAAGTAATGGGAGCCTACTGTGTGGTAGTAGAAGCATGTGAAGCATTCTCCTCTCCCATTCCTACCGAGCCATGATAATCTCTTGCAGGTTGCAACCCGCAATCCAGTACGCCAGCCATTGTAGCTGACCTATGTAACAGTAAGCTCTGAAGTCTGGGACTCCCATCTTCCCGTGTTTTGCATCTAACTGCAGTTTTGCCAGTCCTATCCGCTGGCAACCCGGTCCCCATATTAGTTGCACCAACAAAGAATCCAGGGTTTTAAATACTTGTGTCGGGATTATGAGTGGTAGATTTGTGAAGTAATAAAGCGGTCGGGGGAGCATTACCATTTTGGCAATAGCTACCCTGCCCGCCAAAGACAGTGGCAGGGACGTCCAGAATTTTATTTGCATTTTTAGCGCTGTAATCGCCCGGGTCAGTTTGCCGTCTAACAGGTCTCCCGCCTCTCTGTATATTTGAATGCCCAAATATCAAAAAAGTGGATTCCGCTGTCCGAAAAATCCAGTGGCCGAATTGTAATGGATCAGACTGCGTAGTATCAGTAAAGAAGTACGCATAAGACTTAGTGTCATTTATAGAGAGCCCTGATAGCGATTGAAAAGTGTTCAATATTCTAGGGATTGGTTTATGATCGCTTCTAAGATGTTCAAAGTATAATATTAAATCGTCCGAGTATGCTGAGATAATGTGTGTGTCATTTCCCAACCGTATCCCTTGGTGTTCGCCATTGTACGGATTTTAATGAACAGCCGTTCAAGGGCAAGTATGAATATCAAAGGTGAGAGTGGGCACCCTTGTCGAGTACCCGGTGCTACTGCATATTGTTGTGAAATATGAACCCCTGTACGTGCACGCGCTGTAGGATTTGTATATATTAGAGCCACCCATTTCATATACTCTTCCGAAACACCAAACCTCAAGAGAGTACGAAGCATATAACTCCAGTGGAGTGAGTCAAAAGCTTGGCATAAATCCAATTATACGCATCCCTGTGTATCAATAGATGCGGTTAAGAGCGTCATAATCTGATGCAATCTTCAAATATTAAGGGCTGTGCATCTTCCCGGTACAAACCCGCACTGGTCTGTGTGTATTAGTTGTGGTATAAACTGTTTGAGTCTATTTGCTAATAGTTTACTTAAGGTTTTCTAACAATGAAAGGGGTCGGTCTTCCGCCATGTTTTTACTATCCCTGCACTGTTTTGGCAGCGAGACCACTATTGCTTGCAGTGTAGTAGGAGGAAGGGAGCCAGACTATAAGGAGGCTTGATACATCCCCTGCAAATGGGGCACTAGTAATGTTGAGTATGCCATGTAAAACTCTATTGGTAGACCATCTAGTCCTGGGGTTTAATTTCATGGTAGGGCTATAATTGCTGCCCTTATTTCCCCTTCCGTTATTGGTCTCTCTAATTTTTTTTTGTGGTAGCCAATAACTGCGGGAACTGGAGTTCCCCCAAAAATGTTTCATAATCAGTTTCACAAGGTTCCACCGGCGCCGCAAACAATGTTTCATAATAATGTTTAAAGGCTGTATTTACCTCTGGGTGTGTACTGCGGTCCCCGCCCAAGTAATAATTTCAAGAATGGGGAGCTGCACTGGTGTGTCTTTGAGAATCCTAGCAAGGAGCAGGCCCGCTCTGTCTTCTTCTGCATGCTCCTTTTGTGTGGATAGGGGAGAGGAGTTGGCCTAATGGCTAGGGGTGTCACCCTCAAATCTGGGGAACTGGCTTGGAGTCTCGGCAATGACAGCTGAACATCCTGTGATTCTGGGCAAATCATTTAATCACTCCATGTGTCCTCATGTAATGCAACTAGTGCTATGTAAAGCGCTCTGATACCAGATTTGGTTCAAGTTCTGTAAAAAAAAAAAAAAAGATAATCTAACACTCTGAGTACTTCCAAGAGTTCCGCATGTCATATGCGTGCATTTTGCAACTCGCCACTGTGTGTTGCTTGTTGCAGCTTCCTGCTCTAGTTTAACCAAGTTACTCTCAACTTCCGCTAGCCTTTCAACTATATAGCAGAGCGAACCCCCACTTGTGTACTAATTGCCACTCCTCGTATTATCGTTTTAAATGCGTGCTAGCCGTACCATCATTTTCTGCAAAATAATTAACAATTGCTGTAGAGAGGGAAGTGTGAAATACTGAGTCTTCCAACAGTGAAGGCTGCAATTTCCCGGTATGTATGGGCGCAGGATTCTTCCCCCCAGTAATGTAACTTCGAGGAAGTTGTGATCCAATAGAGTTTTACCCAGATACGTGCTATCAGATGCATGTGCAATGAGAGGTAAATAACAGAAGATTCTGTTGATACGGGTATTTAACCCGTGTGGCGGTGAATAAAAGGGAGTATTCTTTGCTTGTAGGATGTTTCATGCGCCATGCATCCCCTATGTTTCAGCCCTCTGTTCATCCATTAAGAGCGTCTGACTGTTTCTTGCAACCTGTACCTTGTAGTGGGGGGTGTGACCTATCCAGCCCTATGTCTAGTACCGCATTGAAATCCCCACCTAAGACCCAGGGGTACCCAACCCATCCCGACAGTGCCATAGAGAGTATATCTAGAAATGTGTCCTGTTCTGAATTCGGGGCTTATACACTTCCCAAAACTATGTGTTTCCCATCTAGCATATCATGTAGTAGCACAAATCTACTATTTGAATCTATTCTTTCCAATAGTGCAAAGGGGAACCACTTCTTATCCGTATAGCTGCCCCGAGCAAATGCGGAGTAGGATGTATAAAATACCGGTCTCCTCCATTTCTTCTGTAATTTATGGGCTTCTGCATGCATTAAATTGGATTCTTGAGAAAACCAATGGGTACCTTCCTACGATTAAGCTGTGTGAGAATTCTATGTCTCTTATGTATGGCTTGCTATTAGGCATGGGCGGAAAATCCGTTCCGCTCGCGGATTTTGCGGATTTTCGGGAAATCCGCAATCCGCGAGATTTGCGAATCTCCCGCAAAATCCGCAAATCCGCGAGCAGCGGATTTTGCTCGCACTGTTCGCGTGAGTTCGCGCCCCGCGAATAAGTGCAAAATTGCAGAAATACGATTTTAGCAAAACTGAAAGTAACTACTTACCAGGTTCAAAAGTTCAGGCTCATCATTAGTAGCCATTTCCTGTAGTGCTTCCTGAGGGGCCCCTCCAGAGTTCAGTTGCCAGTTGAAACTATTATGTGACCCTGCTCTGAACCTCAGAATAGTTACACATATGCCACAAAGGTCCTGAATTACAGCTAAGGGAGACAAGCAGGAGCCAGGCTGGAAGTTAAAATCCATTAATCAGCCCCTAATTCATTATTGTCAGTTGGGGCAGGGCAGGTGTTGTAACTAATTTTGCAACAATGAAAGCACTTAGCAAGTGCAAAAGATCACTAATCAGGGCGCACTAAGGAAGCAGGTGCCAGCTAAAAAAATATTCTGTGACACATTAATCAGCCCCAAATTAATTCAGGTCACTTGAGGCAGGGAAGGTGTGCTTTGCTTTGCCGAAAATAATGTACACTGGACAACCAGAGGGTGTGGTGATGAAACAGAGGGTGGCATGGGTGGGCCAGAGGGTGGCATGAGTAGTCAGAGAGTGGCAGTGGTGACAGAGAGTGGCAGTGATGAAGAAGAGTGTCCCAAACAGGCTGGACACGTAGAAACAACAAGTTCGCGAAACTTGCGACCCGACAGGTAAGTTCGCAATTTGCGAAAGTGTACAAAACCCTCGCGAACTGGCAGAAACACGGGCGAACACACAAAAAAAAAAAATCCGCAAATTCGCGGGAATTCGCGGATTTTGCGGATTGCGAATCCGCAAATCCGCAAAATTCGCGAACGCGAGATCCGCAAAATTCGCTCATGCTTACTTGCTATGTAATACATAAGTGCTCTTCGTACATCAAGTGCACAAATAGCTCTCTCTGCTACGGTCTTTGGCTGAGGACAGAAGACTGGTAAGTTAAGTTTTTGGTTTTAGTGGAATGGAGAGATGAGCCTTGGGAGAAACTTTGGAAACCTAATCCTAGAAAACCAGAAAGTAAGTCTTTCCCAAGGTTAAAGCATGAATTTCACTTACTCTTCTTCGGGATGTTATTGCAAAAAGGACAGCTCCCTTTCAAGAGAGCGACTGCAGAGGACATGAATGCAGTGGTTCAAAAGGTGTGGACGTTAGCTGTGTAAGAACAACGTTTAAGTTCCAGTTCCATAAAGGGAATGTCAGTAAACATGGTGGAATTATTCTTTTCAAGCGTTCCATAAAAGCTTTGATGGCTGGTATACGGAAAAGTTACAGTTGCTTGCGGTTTTGGAGATAAGCTGCAATTACTGCAGGATGCAGTCGTATGGAAGAGTATGCTAAGGTGTAGCAGGTACTATGTTATTTGTTATTAAGGTTATTATGTTATTAAGGTATTTGTTAAGCGCACTATCACCGATTGGTTTCTTGGCGCTGAGGTCAACAGTAACATAAACGTGGATGAGGGGTGGAGAATTATTGAAGTGCTTGTCTGAAGAGCCAGGTCTTCAAGGCTTTCCGGAAAGAGAGGAGGTCTTGACAGTTCCGAATCTCCAGAGGGAAGGTGTTCCATAAGCAGGGGGCAAGTGTTGCAAACCTATGGCCTCCAGCGCGTTTAAATTTAAAAGGGGGCGTCTGGAGGAGGCTCTGGTGGAGTGAGCATAGGTTGCGGTGGTATGTATCTGGTGATTAGTTGGTCAATGAGTTTGGGGCTTTTGCAGTGCAAGGGTTTAAATATCATACAGCCAGTTTTGAAGGCACAGCGCTGGGTGAATGAAAGCCAATGCAGTTTCCTGAGTAGGGGAGTAGCTGCATGCCGCCTCGGTTGATACAGAATTAGCCTTGCAGCATAGTTCTGTACCATCTGGAGACGTTTAGATAGGTAGTTGTGAAGACCTAGATAAATGGCATTCGCGTAGTCCAGATGGGACAGAACAGTGGCGATCACGACCTGGGTGATAGCCTCGGGCGCGAGTAGACGACGGACCTTCCGGATTTTTTTTAACTGGAAGAAACATTTGGAGACCACCTGGCCTACTTGTGCTTTCAATGAAAGATCGCAGTCCACGATGACTCTAAGTGTTTTGGCCGATGAGGAGGGTGACGGGGCTTGACTTAAGTCTGATGGCCAATAGTGGGGGCCCCAATGCTTGACGCTGTCCCCAGTAAGGACCAACTCGGTTTTTCCTGGGTTCAGTTTCAGCTGGTTTTGGTCCATCCAAGATTTGATGAACCTCATGGTTGACTGGAAATGCAGGATGGAGTTTTCAGTATTGTCGATGGTGAAAAGTAGCTGTAAGTCATCGGCATAGTCGAAAACTCTCACCTGTTCATCTCTAAGGGTCTGGATCAGAGGAAGTATGTATAAGTTGAATAGGTGGGACGACAGGGAAGAGCCCTGTGGCACTCCACATGTAATGGATTGTTTGGCGCCTGTTAGGTCTCCAAGACGTACTGCTTGAGTGCGGTTCTCCAGGAAGGACCTCAGCCAGCAGGCCGCCGTGTCCCGTATGCCAGCATGTCCGACACGGTTGATCAAGATGTTGTGGTCGACCGTATCAAACGCGGCCGACAGGTCCAGGAGCACCAAGGCCTGTGGGGAGCGTCTGTCAGCGCAGTCTCGCAGCGTATCCAGAACTGTGGTGACTACTGCCTCTGTTCGGAAGCCAGCCTGGTGGGGATCGAAGCAGGAGGACTCCTCAAGGAAGTTAGAGAGGCATTTAGCCATGTGAGCCACCAGGACTTTAGCCAGATTGGGCAATAAGGAAATGGGCCGGTAGTTAGCCTTACAAGGCTGTTATCTTGTAGAAACGCAAGGGTCTATATGTTTGACTGGACAATAGTGTACAAAACCACATAGCATACCTCTCCCCTAAGAGACTGAACACTGTCTACCCAACCAGGGCTCAGGACTGCGCTAGATGCAGTAGTGCTCTGGATGATTTCTTCCATGTAGTGTGGCAATGTCCAGTTATTATGACCTACTGGATGGAGATACTGGGGAGGGATGTCCTTTGCATGATTAGGCAGTGTCTGCTGCACTTACTCCCTGATAGTGCTAAGAAAAAAGTGAGTAGATGATTTACAGTCCTGATTATTTTCTTGGCTAGAGATGTATTGCTATTAGTTGGCTAAATGCTAGCCCCCTCCCCCGCATGGGGACTGGAAGAGAAATCTATGGGAATGGGTGAGATGAGGAAGCACACATGCGACAGACACCTAGGGATGAAAGGGTGGCGGATGAGCTGCTTTCTTGTGGATTTATGATGCAAGCCCTATTGGAACCTTTGTAGGTTGAAGTGCCATGATGGATGCACCAAATCCGGCAATGTGCTGGTCTGAGAATGGGGTGTTGTAGAACCCCCAGATAGGAGGAGCCTATTGACATGGGTGGGACATTGGACACCCAAATTATGTTTGAAGTATGGTAGGCTTGTGGATGCACATGGAAGTTCTCCTCAATGTATTGACCAGTGGACGATTGGAAGCTTGGGAGTGGGAGAGAGAGTTCTTGTTAGTCATTTTGGCAAATTGTCTTTCTATGATAATGGTACATGAAGTTTGTGGATATATGATGTGCTATACCATATTGCTTTTGCTATGGTTGGCTTAAAAGTTTGACGTACTATAACTATCAAACGTTCTGTTATACTGTACATATTATCATGCTTGTTGAAATGCCAATTTAAAAAATATTTGAAAAATGGGTGCACAAAATGCTTCATTTGGCTACACATAAAGGCTCTTGTGTTGGGGGGTCTTGTCTCTTTTAGAATGTCCATACATTCTGGAGGCAATTGCAAGTATCCAAACTCTAAGACTTCAGGAGCCACATTGCAAGGTTGAGTTGTTTGGGGTTTGGAAACCTGGCTGTGACCCTGCTGTGGGTGAGAAGATCTAGTATGTTGGAAAGCTTCTCGTGAGGTATTTAACACACCTGATAAGTTAAATAGCTTTTAACTCATAATTCCAATGGGTGCATAATCAACGTTTCACAAATAGGTCAGAATTAACCAACCCACCCATAATCAGGCTTTAAGTCTCTTAGTTGGTATTGGTGCTAAACACAACCCCAAGAGTGTTGCAACATTACGTCAGGGCTCGAAAAATCCCAAATATTGTACTAGTCCTGCAGGTCTAGTACCTTGAAAAATCTCCTCGATCAAACTGCAACCTACTTGACCTCAGTCTCTGAAAGCGGAGCAAATGTGAGAAGATAACATGGTTTAAAGGCATCTCTATTGCTTATTCCCTTTGTGAGCAATACAAATGCCTTTAAATCATGTTATTTTGTCACATTTGCTCCGTTTTTAAAGACAGAGAACAAAAGTTAGTTTGTTTTCCTACTTGCCAAAAAGGGCAAGTAGGACCTAAAAATAGCTTGTCCTCCTTAATTCTACCTCACAAATTCGAGCAGGCGAGTGGATTTGTTGAGCACTGTACATTCAGCAGTTCAACTTTGCTTTTGCCTTGGCTTGTTAGAATCCCTGCGGCCCACAGCCAGTCCTCCTACCCGAGCCCCAGCGCTGTGGACAAAGGCCAAAAATGCGCTGTTACTCTGTCAGGTAAAGTAGATAAATTTACTCATTAGCACCTGCGAGGGGTAGACAGATGCAAATCCACTGAGTTCAGAATCTTGCTTTGATATATGCAGCATGAACTTGGGTTCCCAGTGAGCATGCTGGAATTGTCATGCCACACCTTACTTTGACAAAGTAGGCCCGAGTGATAACAGGGTCCTCCCTCGATTCCTTGTGGCAGCTGTCTTCTCATGCGCTTTGTCTCCCATCTTCAACTGGACACGTCGATGTAGGCCGGATGGTGGTGGCCTGTGCCACTGCCCAGGAGGCCAGTGCAGTCCATCCACGAGCTCTTCCACGTCCAATCAGGCCACATGGGTCACATATTTGTGATCTTTCTTCTGTTAAGTGAAGATCTAAAAGGTATGCAAAGACTGTTTTAACCCCCTGTTTTTTTTATCCTATAGTGTGTTTTTTTAATAACTGTGTTGTTTTTTAACCAATAAATGATAATTTGGTGCATTTATGCTCTGATGATGCTCTTTGAACACATGTTGTTTGACTATATGGTATGGTTATAATCGAGTTGTTTTTATTATACCAAAGAGGAATTCCAATTTTTGACTCCAATCAGACAGCAACCAGCTTAGGCCTCTGCCACAGTGCTACTTAATAATGGCCCATCCTCTGCCGGAACCCACATCGAGGTGTATGCTGCAGAAAGGAGTTATCGAATGGTCCTCTTCACACAATTAGACC
Source organism: Lissotriton vulgaris (assembly GCF_964263255.1). Classification (NCBI taxonomy): domain Eukaryota; kingdom Metazoa; phylum Chordata; class Amphibia; order Caudata; family Salamandridae; genus Lissotriton; species Lissotriton vulgaris. The sequence goes on along the minus strand of NC_141696.1, from coordinate 1,551,289,090 downwards.
ATGCAGCTGGAATGAGCGACCGCAGCAGGACTGGCTTCAGGCATCCCATAAACCGCTTAGCTCCACGGTCACGCCAAGCACCCTCCCTGGCCTAACACTATTTAGGTATTCCATTGTTTGGTGTCTTAAACATATAAGCTGTAGGATGGAAGTGGAATTTAGACTCGGACCTTAGAAGCTTAGAGCAGAGTGGGCAGCAACTCTCTGGCAACCCCCACTGTAACCCCTCATGCTTTGGTTATAGCCAAATAGTTTTGCCAATAGCTAATACCCAAGAATACAACATGACAAATCATACAATGCAAAGCTGCTGACTGTAATTTGCTACTTATGAACTTTGCTGATGACGACTAACTGAAGATTTCCAAACTCGAAATTCACCCCTGTCAACATACACAACATATTACAGTCTATGCATCAAGATACATTCTGTTTTAATAATTACATGATTAAAACTATTTAACATTTAGTATTAGTTTCAAAAGCCATAATTCAGTAAAACCCAAAGTCTCCTAACCATGCAATCTTAGCCATATAACATATCTTTATAATCAAACAAATACAATGAAACAAAAATAAAGTATTTGTACCTTATATTGGGCCTTTCACAGAGCCCCCTTCCATAGAGAGTAAAGCTCATCAATGAGGCAGACAGTTAGCAAGATCTCCATACTGGACCTTCATTCGGGGCATACAAATCAATGTCAACTGAGAGTAGATGGTATCAAGTTAGCATGGAAGATCATTGTGTGAATGATGCATGCTTCCATATTTAGTTTAGCGTTTTTCAAGGAAAGGAGAATGCTTATGAAGTGGTAGAAGTTATCTTATCTACAGCTTTCCATAGCATATTCTGCTTTTATAACAAGAAGTATATTTTCTTAACCCATCCCACTTGGGTATGTTACAGTACAATCTTTTGAACCTGGCAAGCACATACTGCTTCTCCTGGAGTTTATCAGAAATAAAAGAAATGCATGTATGTCTGTGAGACAATTATTGTGCCAGAGTGCCTTTTAATAAGGGAAAAATGTATTAGCATGAAATCCTTTCAGCAATATTCCCAAAAAAGCAGAAAGACAATATCTATGCTTAACAGTAATCTGTACACAAAGTAGAGAAGAAACATGTTCTAAACTGGGTCATTTTTTACAGATATGACAAGATCACCAACAATAAGTGAAATCAAAAACTTTTTTAAAGATACAAAATGCTAAATAATATAAATAGTAGGACACCATCAGGATGCTCAGATGAATCAATGTCAATTGGATGCTGCGTGGCAGGATTTCACTGAATATACATTGGTGCATTGCAAGTTTTGTAATTGTGGTTCTTTTTTAATAGAAACTGACAGACCTCATTCAAATGATTGTTAAAAGAAAGTCCAAGACTTAAAAAAGTTTCTGTGAGATGGTGTCCTCTAGCCATACTTCACATCATAATAACTATTTAAAAAACTAGAAGAAAAATATACATAAAAAAGATTGATGTATCCTATCCTTAACATACTATACTGTTCCATTTACAAGTATTTATATTTGCCAGATCTGAGCAATGACATAAGATCATACATTAATAGAGAAAAATCACATACTGGGTAATCCTGTAATATGCTTTTATACTGCCTCATGGGGTTCTGAAGGCATTTCATGGGCCCCTTTCAAATATGGGTTTCATCAGCAAGTCAAACGTTTAAGGTTACCAACATACCCAGTAATACGGCCAAAGAGCTAGCTCTCCTTACAACATGCGCGAGGCAACTTCCACAGTGGGAGGGTAGTTTCAACATATGTTGTGCTTTCGCAAAGCTATAAAGCACAATAATTAAATCTTACCCGACATTCTAGGTCTAGACACTGTTTCTTCATAAAACAGTGAAAGGCAAATGAAGCCCTCCCACGTTTACTGTAGCCAAAATTATTTTCTTGGATGTATTGCTGAAACGACTTAAAATTTCATGACAGGCTGAAAATCACCGTATTAGATGCTCATGTATGAGTTTTCGTGCGTGTACATTTGCTGATGCACATGTAGTTGCAAAAAAGCATGGAGGCACTTCTCACATCCATCCAGAATGTTATTTCCTCTTTGTGTGTTCTCCAATTGACCAATATGCTGATACATCATAGAAGCCATTCCTTCATTTACTATATCCCTGATATTTTATGCTGTTTTTCCTATGTGTGATTGCTGGTGGCATTTTAGGTATGTTGATCTAGTAAATCCCATTCCACCTTCCCTGCATTTGTATAGTTTTTCTTCTGTAGGCCTTCACAGATGTGTAGTTAGATCTGATGCTTGAGTAAATCTCTTTCCACATCCACTGCATGTGCGTGTTTTTTCTTTCACAAAATGTGCGTTAGCTGCTGATCCTTTAGATGATTGGATTTACTAAAGCTCTTTCAACATTCACTGCATTTGCATATTTTTTCGTCTATATGTCATTGTAGATGGATAGTTAGATCTTATGCTTGAGTAAAGCTCTTTCACATTCTCCGACTAAAGTAGTTCCCTGTGTGTTAGATGGTGGCGCTTTGGATATGTTGATTTACTAAAGCTTTTTCCACATTCACTTCAAGACTATGGTTTCTCTGCTACATGTATTTGCAGATGGATAGGTAGGATGGATGCATGGGTTAAAACATTTCCACATTCATCGATGTGTATGGTTTTTGTTGTGTGTTTGCGCTGGTGGACCTTTAGACTTTCTAAATGAGCATAGCTTTTACCACATTCGCTGCATGTGTATGGTTTTTCCCCTGTGTGAGTTCGCTGGTGACCCCTTAGATGTGTAGATCTACTAAAGCTCTTTCCACATTCACTGCATGTGAATGGCTTTTCACCTGTATGCCTTCGCAGATGGGTCGCTAGGTGTGCTGCTTGAGTAAAGCTCTTTCCACATTCACTACATGTGTATGGTTTTTCTCCTGTATGACTTCGCAGATGGGTAGCTAGGTGTGCTGTTTGAGTAAAGCTCTTTCCACATTCACTACATGTGTATGGTCTTTCTCCTGTATGCCTGCGCAGATGGTAGGTTAGTGCCTGTGCGTGAAGAAAGGTCTTTCCACATTCACTGCATCTGTATACTTTTTCTCCTGTATGGCATTGCAGATGGACGGTGAATGCTATTGCTTCAATAAAGAGCTTTCCACATTCACTGCAAGTATATGGTGTTTCTCCTGTATGCCATCGCTGATGAAGGGTTAGGCCCCATGCTAGAGCAAAGCTCTTTCCACATTCACTACATTTGTATGGTTTTTCTCCTGTATGCATGCGCAGATGGTAGGTTAGTGTTGATGCGTGAGGAAAGCTCTTTCCAAATTCACTGCATGTGTATGCTTTTTCTCCTGTATGCCATTGTAGATGGATTGTTAGTGCTGATGCTTCAGAAAAGTGCTTACCACATTCATTGCATGCGTATGATTTTTCTCCTGTATGTGTTAGGTGATGACTCTCTAGATTTGAGGATCTATTAAAGCTCTTTCCACATTCACTGCAGGTGTAAGGTTTTTCTGTGTGCTTTCGTTGATGGATCTTTTGGTTTGCTGAGGCAGTAAAGCTCTTTTCATTTTCACTGCCTGTGAGTTCTGCTGTATGCATTTGATATTTGCCCCTCAGAGCTGATAACTCGTTAAAAGTCATCTTACATTCATTACACCTAAAGAGGTTTTCTGTTAAGTTGTTACTGGTGGCAGGGTAGGGATGAATGATTAAACCTCTTCTCACGAACACAGAACCTTTATGTTATTTCTTTTGTTTGTTAATGAACTCTTGGTTGTGATAGCTGATGAACCCTATTGCCATATTCAATCTATCCTCACGCGTTTTCCCCTGTACACAGTTGGTGGTACTACTACAGTTCTGAGGAAAAGCCAAAGCTCGTCTTTCGTTGTGTGTATGGTTTTTTCTTTGGGGTTTAGAGTCTAAGCGTTGGTTATATTTTGGCTTAAATCATGTTAATGTGTTTGCTGACTGATCATTGTGGTTCCTGAACCACTACTATAATTGATTATTCACTAGGTATTTGCAGTATATCTGTTCTTGCAGGACTGATAACATATCTATGGTCTTTCTATCAGGAGCCATGTGTTAAGAACTTTCTAGGATGTGTGCAAATAATAAACCTTACAGCTTATCTAAATAGTCTGCTTCTTGGACAATATCAATGACATACACAAAGAACAAAACTCAATACCAATGTGTTATGTTCTAGAATAATGTTCTGCCTTGCAAGTAGCCAAACACTTGTATCTTAAATTTCAAATAACTGCTTCATGATTCATGTTTGTATACCTCTTTCTGCGGATTTCAAGGTCCAGCCAAAACAGCGTTTATGATGGACTAACATCACAGCATAATTATCGAAGCTAAAGGGTGGTATCTAGCATGTCTTAATTGTGGATGTGTTCTGCCTGTGTATTTTTTGTGATTTTAATTTATTTGGATGTTCTGGGAACGGCAGCATGGATGCCCTCATCCTCTTGAAGTCGCTGGATTGCACTTGATGTTCTTACACTTACAGGATCTGTCTGTTCATGTACAAGATTCTGTCTCTTACTGAGTTGTTCTATTTCGAATTGCTGTCTGGCATTTCTGGTTCTTCTCAAGTATCAGATGACTTTCCAGTTTTATCATATTTTCTTCATTACTCTTCATCTTAATATGTGTTCAGGAATCTCCTTTCTGTGGATACAAAAATACCTGTAATGTCGTAATCTATAAGCAGCAAAGTGTACAATGTGTCTCTGAAGAAATGTAAAAAAAAATGAAACACTTGAATACATTCTAGCCAATGGTAATTCCTCAAGGTTGCAATGCAGTCCATCTTTTTAGCTCACTGTACCACAACTAACAATCATTCTAATGGAAATCAGCATTCAATGGTCATACTGCAATAAAATAACAACAGCTCAATATGTACCAGAGTCCACATTCATTTGAATAGTAACAGACGCAACAACACATAATGGTGTTGGCCTTCTTGGCCTTGGTCAGTGAGTTGTGGCATACGTCCTATGGCACAGCAAGTCAATTAATTAATATATTTCACTTTATCATGTTCATAGCTTGGGAAATAATAATGTTACAATGAAAATAAAAACACAACGTAATCATTTTCAGGACAAAAAACAAATCCTAGACGAAAATGAGAATTGGATGGCAGGTCAAAGTGTATGATGTCCGTACGTTCACTTACAAAGACAGCAGCCAAGCAATGTCTATATGATCCCAAAGCACGATTAGAGGGGCTGCCACATTTCAGTGTATTACTGCTTCCTGCCGCATGCACACAGATTGGCCCTGTATTCAATTATTAGGTTCAACACAAACCGTTTAAAGAGGGGGCAGTTCTTATTGTTCGCAACCTTACCATAAGTAATTAAGTTGAAATGGAAAATTTCTTTCGACACTGTCCAGTCTCAAACAGACTGTTGTCAACCATATGAGGATCATAACGTGATGTGGGAAGGGTCACCTACCCACTAGAAATGTGCGCACATTGTATCATGAAACGTAAATGTTTCTTCACCAAAACTTCAAGTTTATTTGTTCAATGTTCATCATTCAATCAAAATGCTTGATTCAATTCCATTTTTAGAATCAATTTCATATGCTGGCATAATTCACATCTTATGTCGCAATTAATCCAAATGGTACCCAATGCATTTCGGGTCGGCAGAATCGGACCCGTCATCAGGGGTCTGTGAAAGAAATGAAACAGGACCTGTTCATTCACTTCACTTAACAATACATAATGATAACATAAAATAAATGCTAAACGCGTATACATTGCAAACATGATTCAAAAATGCTGTAAACGCTGCTGATTACATAATAACGTGAAAGTGGAAATACAATCTCTTCCAATGGTGAATAATTCAAGCTCAGTACTCAACTGAGACGCTATATGAAGATAGACTATGCACAAATGGGTTTATCGACATGCAAAATATGTGCCGTTGTCAAGCTCACAAACGAGGCTCTAAACAATATAACCTCAAGCAGTCACAAGCAGTGACGGTGTTCATCAATGGGTACATTTTACTTACAGCGCACTGGAACCAGCAGTGTCGATACTCTTCTCGGAACAAGCTCATCGAGGAAGTGAGTTTACGCGCACAAAATTCAAAGGAATAAAAAACGGACTGGCCGTAATCACGTGATCGGAATGACAACCAATGAGAATGCCGGAAACAAAAAAGCACTAATCTTATAATGCGAGAGTGTTGATAAACACGGAAATAGATGTTTTCAATGTATCAATCAAATGATGTAAAAGCAAAAATGAATTAGAACATCATTATAACATTATGTATGTGTATAGCAGCCATAAAAATTCAAAACAACTTCAAAATAACTGAACATGAGATCAATACGGAATGTTCATGGGGGCTACAGAATCAGTCTATAGTCAATGTCTAGTTTAGAACATATAGTGTTACAAAAAACACGAATATTCAATCCAATCATTTAACCCCATCGGGGGAGTGGAGTTTAATTTTTTTATCCAGAAATATTCAGCTCTAAGTCTCTGCTTTGTGGGATCCCTGTCTCGGTACTGAGGTAGACACTCTAAAACCATGAAGCGTAGTTGAGAAATTTGATGTTTCGCTTCTTGCCAATGGTTGGCGATTGTAGATTTTTTGTTCACAAGTCTTATATTGCTTTTGTGTTCCGTGATGCGGATTTTTAGTTTACGTTCGGTTTGACCCACATAGGTCTTGCCACAGGGGCATTTAATCATATAAATGCAATTCATCGTGTCACAAGTACTTGTGTGTTGTAGTTCAATTTTATGACCTTTAGTAGGATGTGTGATTTTATTACCTGTTATAACGTTACTACAATGGGTGCAGTTTTGACACCTCAACATACCTCGCCATTTCACATTCACTTTGTTAGGAACATTGAGAAGTTCTTTTAAATTTCTGGATCGTTGGAACGCAAATGTCACTTTATTGTCATACAAACCAATGAGGTCCGGTTCTGATTGAATCAATTGCCAATGTTTATTGATTATGCCTTTAATCTTGCTTGATTCACCTGAGAATTTCATCACGCATATGGTTTTTTGTTCTTGTGTTTTGATTTTTTCTTTCAAAAGTGTTTCTCTAGATTGTGTGGCAATTTTAGCCAAAGAGGACTCAAGAATGTCTGATGGATAACCTTGTTGTAGATATTTTTCGGTTTGTTGTCTCAAAGAATTCTCTAGATCAGCATTATTTGTTGTGATTCTTTTCAATCTGATGTATTGAGAGGTTGGCAGATGTTTTTCAGGGGTGCTGGATGAAAACATTGAAATAGCAGACTCGAATTTCTATCAGTTTTTTTGATGTGTACTTTGGTACTGATCTTGTTATTCTGTAGTAGTACTTGTACATCTAAAAATGCAATGGTTTCCTTGTCTATGTTATGGGTGAACTTGATACGTTCGTTCATAGTGTTCAATGTTTTGATATTTTCTTCTAGTTTTTCTCGTGGACCTTTCCAAATGAGGAAAATGTCGTCGATGAATCTTTTGAACATTACTAAGTCTTCTATCCAAATGGGAGTTTCCAAAATATGGTCTGTTTCGAATTTACACATGTATGTATTGGCATAAGAGGGCGCCCCCCCAAACCCATCGAAGTTCCATTACACTGCTTGAAAAATCTTCTCTGCCATTCAAAATAGCTGAAATATAATGCGAAATGCATTAATTCCATGATGAATATCCTCTGAAATTCCTCCAAATCACTGTTCAACAAACTTCATTCTAAGGCTTCAATCCCCTCATTATGAGGGATTGACGTGTATAACGCAGTGACGTCAATCGTACATAGCCAGTATGTCTCATCATTTTCAAGTGCCAATGTATTCAACAGGTTTAAAAAGGCTGTTGTATCTTTTATGTATGTTTTGTTTTTCTGCACAATCGGTTGTAAGAACTTGTCAACAAACTTACCAATGGGTTCAGAGATGGATCCTCAGGCCGACACTATGGGTCTGAATGGCGGATTAATAGGATCTTTGTGCATTTTAGGCAACATATATAGTTGCGGCCTTCTAGGGAATTTCATTGTGAAAAATTGGTGAGTCTTAGAGTTTATCCAGTTCATCTCTAATGCATGATGTACAATTTTTTGAAGAATGGATTGGTATTCGTTTGTGGGGTCACATTCCAATGGTAAATAAATGTTTTCATCGGAAACATGTTCGTTTACTCTTTCAGTGTAAAATTTTGTGTCCATTACGACAAGGGCACCTCCTTTGTCGGCCTTTTGAAATGTCAAACTTTTGTCTCTGCTCAAATTCTTAAGGGTGTTCCATTCCTTTACTGACAAGTTGCTTTTCTTAGGTTTGGTAAACAAAATGTTTTTCACTTCTGATAATAAAGATCTTTCAAAGGCTTCAATTGTCTTGTGAGAAAATGGAGCACAGAAGCTGCTCGTCGGTCTGAAGTCTTTATCCCAAGTTTCTTCTTCTGGGGTTCCTTGTGTATTTCTAAAGAAAAATCTCAACTTTAGAGTCCTGAAAAATTTAAATAGGGCTATTTCTGTTTCTGCCAGATTGGAACTATATGTAGGTACGAATGTTGTGCCTTTATTGAGAAGTTTCTTCTGTGTTGTGGTCAATGTTTTCGATGAAATGTTCATGATTAAGTCACTTTCGATAATTGACTCCTTGTCCTTTTCGCGATTTCCTCTGCGGTTTCTCTGACCCCTTCTTGTTCTGTTGGGGTAGGTGGTGCGTTTGCTGCTGGGCTGGTTTCTAAAAAAGACGGTTGTTGAGTAGTGCTGCTGGTTGATGGTTTAACTGTACTTCTACTACTTGCATTTACTGGTCTTCTAGATGAAGCGATATCTGAGTCTGAGACGATGCTTTCTTGTGATGAAGATGTACCCGGTTTTTGCTGTTGCTGTTTCGGTTGCCATTGTCTTTGGTTATAGATCTCTGCCCACGTGTACACTTCTTCAAGTTTATAATCTAAAGTGTCTCTGCGATGTTTGCATACTTTTCGTTCATTGACCTCTCTAGCATAGCGTTCCAATTTCAAATTGATCTCCTCCAACGTTTTTTTTACATCTGGAATTTTATTGACTTCTGCTTGTATGACGTGATTACTTCCTCTAATTCAGTTAATACCTTTGACAATTCTTCAACGATCAATAAAATCAAATCTAGTGAACATTTGTTCAGAATTTGGAACCATTTTTCAACGAATTATTTACTATTCTTACACAGCATTGGCTTAAGAGCGATTCGGAGTCCCCTGGGAATTCACTTATTTTTATGATAATGGATTAGCGTGGTTGCGTGCAATCTTTGGTTGATCTCCTTTTTGCTCATATACTCGAGTTGTCTTAATAACTGTGCGGTGGTGGTTTTCTGTGGAGTGATTTTCCTGGTCTCCTGAATCAATCCATAGATTTCTTCTGCGGCTTCCGGTGCAAAGCCTAATGTTTCAGCTTTGTTTGTAGTTAATAAGGCAATACCGTCTAGTTGCATTTTTCTGGTGTGGTGCACTCAGGGATGGGGTAGACTAAAATGTTCAACAATCAATTAGTGTTATCCCCGTGCACTCAATTATTCGCTATTTCAGTGCAATACTTTATTAAAGTTTAGGTTAGGCATCATTTGTCACACGGCGTCTGTCCGTGTCTTTAAATATCATAACGTGATGTGGGAAGGGTCACCTACCCACTAGAAATGTGCGCACATTGTATCATGAAACGTAAATGTTTCTTCACCAAAACTTCAAGTTTATTTGTTCAATGTTCATCATTCAATCAAAATGCGAAATTCAATTCCATTTTTATAATCAATTTCATATGCTGGCATAATTCACATCTTATGTCGCAATTAATCCAAATGGTTCACAGTTTTTCAATACCCAATGCATTTCGGGTTGGCAGAATCGGACCCTTCATCAGGGGTCTGTGAAAGAAATGAAACAGGACCTGTTCATTCACTTCACTTAACAATACATAATGATAACATAAAATAAATGCTAAACCAGTATACATTGAAAACATGATTCAAAAATGCTGAAAACGCTGCTGATGCAGCGACTCAGCAACGTCAGAATCCAGGAGAAGGCACTGGAGTGGATCATCTCCTTCCTCGCCGGAAGGACACAGAGAGTCCGCCTCCCCCCGTTCAGATCTGAAGCCACCGAAGTCATCTGCGGCGTTCCTCAAGGCTCCTCGCTCAGTCTAACCCTCTTCAACGTCTACATGAGCCCCCTCGCAGACATCGCACGCCAGCACAACCTCAACATCATCTCCTACGCCGACGACACCCAGCTGATTCTCTCCCTCACCAACGACCCCGCCACCGTCAGAGCCAACCTTCTCGAAGGGATGAAAGAGGTAGCCGAATGGATGAAGAACAGCCGCCTGAAACTGAACTCGGACAAGACGGAAGTCCTCATCCTGGGATCCTCACCCTCCGCCTGGGACGACTCCTGGTGGCCCCCCGCCCTAGGCAGCGCACCCAAACCGACAGACCACGCACGCAACCTGGGCTTCATCCTGGACTCCTCCCTCTCCATGACCAGACAAGTCAACGCCGTCTCCTCGTCGTGCTTCAACATCCTGCGCATTCTACGTAAGATCTTCCGGTGGATCCCCACGAGACCAGGAAGACGGTCACCCAGGCCCTCGTCACCAGCCGTCTGGACTACGGCAACTCCCTCTACGCCGGAACCACCGCCAAACTCCAGAAGAGACTCCAGCGGATCCAGAACGCCTCAACACTACTCATCCTGGACATCCCCCGTCGCAGCCACATCTCCGGACACCTGAGAGACCTGCACTGGCTCCCGGTCAACAAGAGAATCACCTTCCGACTCCTCACCCACGCACACAAAGCCCTACACAACCAAGGCCCAGGATACCTCAACAGCCGCCTCAACTTCTACGCTCCAAACGCCAGCTTCGATCGACCGGCCACGCCCTCGCCGCCGTCCCCCGCATCCGAAGAGCCACCACAGGGGGACGGTCCTTCTCCTACCTCGCCGCCAAGACATGGAACTCCCTCCCGACCCACCTCCGCCTGACCCAGGACGACCTCGCCTTCAGGAAGCAACTCAAGACCTGGCTGTTCGAGCAGTAGCGGACCCCCCTCCCCTAGCGCCTTGAGACCCTCTGGGTGAGTAGTGCGCTATATAAATGCTTTGATTGATTGATTGATTGATTAAATAATAACGTGAAAGTGGAAATACAATCTCTTCCAATGGTGAATAATTCAAGCTCAGTACTCAACCAAGACGCTATATGAAGATAGACTATGCACAAATGGGTTTATCGACATGCAAAATATGTGCCGTTGTCAAGCTCACAAACTGTAGCAGGGTTTCCGTTCTCCCACAGAACTGTGCATAGAGATCTAGAACCTCAGTGAGTTAGGATGATCCAAAACTCATCTCAGTGTCAGAAATCCCCTTACCTAGCTAGCTACAGTGTCTCATGGCTCATTATGGAATGATCCATGTCTTAGACAAACCAGAACATGAACTTTAGAATACCTCAGGAATCGTGGAACACATGAACACTCTTTCGTTATATAATCATTTCAAACCAAAACTGAGAGTCAAAGAACACACGTGCAAGTTTGAAATATTTATTATTCAATGCAAGGTTCTCAAACGCAGTATCTTGTATAATACCAAAATGCAGATTATAAAAATCAGAGTTAGCAGCATAGTCACTAATCCATAGTAAGCAAAAGGTGATAGCATGTTACAATGCAAAATCTATAGAAATCTATATCACCTATATTTCGCGCACCCTATTTAGCATATTATTTTATATCTAAGAAGGTCTCATTCGGGCTTTAGCAGGGCGGACCCATACCTCTAAATGTCAGTAGGAGTAGATCACATCAACAGCTACCAGCTCTCTTCATGCGCAGCACCAAGTGTCTACGTTCATTCCGTGTAACTCTATCTTAAACCCGCGTAGAGCCCAAAATGTTGGCATCAACATTATTTGTGTTATGTCTAATGTGGTGCGAGGATCAGGCCTCCCAGCAACCTTGTGTTATGTTATTCTTAGAGTGTGCAGCTCTCAGTGTGCAGACAGTTGTACCAAGTGTACCAGGCAAAGCTGATAGCATAGTAATAACATATTATTCTCAAATAAATCACATCACCGCTTCTAGGTTGAAAGCGACAACAACAAGTAGGTGTCGTGTGCAAAACTGAAGCCGAAGGAAAAATGGCTGTTTAAACATGTAAAACACTCATGCTAACTTAACGCAATATATGTAACGAAGTATCCATATGACACCCCCCCATTGATCCGAGCACCGTCAAACATAAGGGAAAAGGCAATACTAAATCAGATACATAAAATGAAAGCAAAGTTCAATAATCTTGAGCTAAAATAAGCTAAATAAATATGTATGAATGAATATGTATGAATGCCTACAGTGGCCTCAAATCTAAAAATAAAAACAAAACTTTCGAACCAAAAGTTATCCGCCAGGTCTCAAAAATATGAAATGTAGGACCAGGTTGCATTAATTCAAATGTCTGTAAGAGAAAAAACAAGGCACTTATCCGATATCCAAAGTCATGTGCCACATTGACGTTATTCTCAGCGACATCACATGATTGAACTCTCCATCATCTGAACACAGTCCATCCCTCCAATTCAGCAAGGGGAAAGTCATATTTCATAACAAAGCACTCCTCCCAGGCATCTCACAATTGTATAGTATATGCAAAGAAAGTTGCAACAGCCTCCAGTATGAAATCACTGCCATCATCTGAAAATAGTTCAGCAATCCAATTCAGCAATGGGAAAGAACATACGTGCTCCTCCAGCATCGGATCCTCCTGTAACGTCAGAGGACAACTCGGTGGGTTCACCAGATCGCTGTGTGTCAGAAAGGCTTCCGCCGCTGCAGAGATCTCCCATTGGCCCAGTACTCCATTTATTGCTGCCAAGGCCATAACTCTTTCGCCAGAACAAACCAGCTCGTGAGCCACTACGGGACGCATTAGCTGATCAAAATCGACGTCAGGAGCAGTCCTCAAGCATAGACACAAATCAATGGCCCAATCGAACTCGCAGCTCAGGCAGTGAAACACAGGTTGGACACACGTGAAGTCGGTGAACCGAAATGACAATCTATAAGCCGTGCTTAATGCTGCAAGCGGCAATGTTCCATAGTAATTGAGCATCCGATTACGACACAGTGTCAGGAGGCGTTGAACGGCTTCTTGCGCAGGATGGGCATCCATGTTTTATGAAGAAAAACACCAACAAAATGCCCGCAGCTACAGCCAGTAAAACAGGTAGTCCACCAAACAAACTCGAAAAAATAGAATGGAAAAACGTGGGAATGATACCAAAAACTTTTTCAAATGTAGTCACGAGGCCACTGCTAACCAATTTAAAAAAATGTGCAAGCCCAGTCGTGGAAGATGCATTAAAGATCTGGTGCACCAGCTCACAGAAATGAAACGGCAAATCAGTATTTAAAAGCGCCTGCACCTCTGTGCGTGTGTTAGCTATGTGAAGGACATAATTTTCCCGGGCCGAACTCAGGGTCACTTGTTTTTGAGACAAAAGGGCCCTTATTCTGCTTAAACCATTGAACTTCGCTTCCAAGGTTGGAATCCGTGGCCAGATGGAGACATCTGAAGACCCATGCGTGGGTGGGTATAGAACATTCTTGCAACACACCACACGCTCTGATACAGTTACCACATAAGCCAAACCAATTAATAACCCACAACATACTTCGTTGTTTAAAAGCAAATAACTACCATTAGTCAATAATGTAAATGTGGGAACTACTGCTGGGACTGGCGTGCCTTTTAAAACACATGCTAAATTTGGCCGGTCCTGATTACAAGAACCGTGTAACTGAATGTGTCTGCATATTAATGAATAGTCAGGTGACTGTGTGCATTCCTCACCATTAAGATTCACTTCTTTCCCATCCTTCAGACATCTGTATGTGTATGGTAATGACCATGCCTCATGGAGGAATGCATTGCCTAGTGGTTCATATCGTCCTATAGCAATATACTGCATACAATTAGTAAATTTGTATAAGGGAAATGGTAATGTAATTAATCCATGAATAAGCCACGTGGCAGTAGTGGTTTCAGCAACAGAGAAAGGTAAGGATTCTAGCTTTTCAATATGTAACATAGAAAATGACGCATCACGCATTGAAAGCATGCGTTGCTTTTCAGTCAGATTAAAAGGGGCGAAAAGGGACGAAACGTTCAATGAGTTCCAGGGAACTCGACCAGCCTTAAGTGTCTGTAGGGTCCATGCAAACTGCATTACAGAACGTAACTGATTTTGACCATGGTATAACGTGGACACTTCATCATGTACAATATCAACAACTGAAGAAACAATGTTATCCAACGTGTAAATCCTGGAAGAAAGCATGTTAATACTGTTATCGACCACTGCAAGCACTTTTTCCAAATTAGCTTGATCAATAGCTCTCAGGCGTTTAGCTGCCTCAATCTGTGAAAATTTCCAAATTTCATTGTACACAGCATAAAGCCAGCGTTTAGATCTACCCCTAGCCGGGCCTTTTATAAAATCATTTAGCTCTATATTCTCATTCAACTGGGACAGATGCAGTTTAACTGCAGCCAAAGTGGAATGTTGTAACCAGTTCTGACACAATTTGCCTACTGAATAAGTAGTAACAGTGTGATCTGTTTCAAACCTGGGATCTGGCCTGATGTGTGTAAAACCCTCAGACAAACCCAAAAAACGACGTTGGCAAGAATCAGAGCTTCTTTGCCACAAAAGCCACCCCTCCGAATCAAAACTGGAAATATTAAAGGAGGAATTGTGCAAAAGTGCTTGTATCCCACTGATGGACAATGTAGTGAAATTACTCCAACCTGAATATTCTTCCAAATCAGGGATAGTAGGTGTATTTAATTTTTTAGAAGTAGCCAATCCAAAGCATGTTGTTTGGGAAATAGTAGAATTTAAAAACAACATGTGATTCGGGATGAGACATGCACGATGCAAAGCCTCAGTGCCTTGTACCTGCCAATCTTTGGTACCCCAAACCGATTTAAGGTCAATAGCCTCCTTCCATAACTCATAGCCATCTATAGCTAACCTGTCTAGAAAGGACTTTGAATACAGCGATTTTGTATCGGTAAGTCTAACTTTGGACATGAATTTCTGTTTCACTTTAAAATAAAACGACTCAGGATTTGATTGATTAAAATCTGTAAAATAAGAGTATTTTCCCAGAAATGTACTTGAGCTCCCCTGTAAAGGAGCAGGACAATGTTCCCACTGTGTGTAGTTCACAGGAACCCTCCTGGAACTTGTTTTGTGTAAGAAATGATTTCCATAATGTTGATAACAAAACAAATCACCATAATTGACAGAATCTAAGTACAAATCCTCAGCATCAAAGGCCGCATAATATTTCAAATCAGAGAACAATGCTTCTACGGCCTGAAGATCCCAATCATCAGAACGAATATCTTGCTTAATCACATCTCCCATGTTTACTCTAAGCACATTAGGAACATTAATAACTTCTGTGGGGCCATGTATCTGAAACCTAACCGCATCCCACACAATCCCATCAAGGACAGGCCAAGCAGTAATCTCTACTGTATTTAAGTCTCTTTTTAGTCTGTGTGCTGAATGTGAGGAGGAAAGAGGGGCCAATGTTCCATTAAGGTACCGAATTCCTGTTCTTTCTTTCACATAATGGCCATCGATCAGGCGGAAAAAATAAAACACAAAACCAATTGACATAAAAAGATAAAATGAAAATAGTATCAGCCAAACGTATGTCCAAGGTGGAATTAGAAAATGCTTTTTAAACAACGTGGCATATTTTGCAATAGTCGATGGTTTCTTTGAAAGTTCCGAATCAGAGTCAAAAGAGAATCTGGACTGGTTAGCCAAACGAGCTTGTAAATCGGACATAGATAAATCAGCAGGATCTGCATAGGTCAATTCATCAATGTTAGTAACAGGAATAGTATTTAATAAAGGTCCGGATATAGCAGGCATCTCGAGGGACACCTCCTGATCTGCACCAGATTTAATAGCCAGCACAGAGTGCCTCACCATGGAAGGACAGGATACAGCCGGTGTCATGCTATGAAGAATCGGCCACCCTGTGTGTCTTGACATTGTCAATAGAAATAAATCTGTTTTCTTTACGACCTGGAAGTGGTGGTAAAATGACTGTTCTTGTGCCCTTCACTCCAAGAACTCGAACCGGTGCTCGATATGAGGGACCAAACTCTTTCTTGTTATCGATCTTCTCTCGAACCAGTTCTCCAACTTGGGGTAGCCAGCCAACTACCGGGATCTGCAACGCATCATCCGACATGGAGGGCAAGTGTTCCTTAGCAAGACTGTCTCTGGTCTTTTGTAGATCCTGTAAAACATTGCAATGTTCATCTATGTCAAAGGCCGCGGCCTGGGCCTGGCAGTCTGCACCCTCGAGGTCAGGGACGTACATCTTGATACCAAAGAGCATTTCGTATGGGGTCCGCCCACCCAGAGACCTTCTAGGGAGATTATTAAGCGCACGCTGCACGCCATAGAGGTGGGTCAGCCAGTTTCTACCAGTGCCTATAACTCGGGCTGTCAAAGATTGCTTTAAGTCGCGGTTCATTCGTTCTACTACACTATTGCCCTCAGGCCTGTAGGGACTTGAAAACTTGACTTGGACTCCCAACGAAACCATAGCATCCTTATACGCCTTAGAGGCGAAAGCCGGACCCTGGTCCGAATGGAAAGTACCACAGGCAAAGATTCCCACAAAGACACGCAAATCCTTAATGACAGTCCGCGAATCAGCGCTTCGATGCGGCCATACCCACACAAAGCGTGTGCATGAGTCAACTGCTACTAAGATGTATTTATACGCAGTATCAGAGGAAAAAGGACCGCAGTGATCCAAATAAACGCAACCAAGCGGTTTATTAGAGATGTACAACTGTGTCTGAGGCGGACGCGCAGCAGTAGAAGGCTTAATCTGCTGACAAATGTCACACATAAGGACATAATCGCGCGTCTGTTTGTACAGTCCCCGCCACCAGAACCTTTGTTGTAGCTGAGTTACAGTGGCTGAGACGCCCGCATGCGCAGACGCCACACCTTCATGAGCCGCTGTAATCAGAGAAGCTCTGCGATCCGAGTTGGGAACTAGACGTTCGCCAATTCCAGGAATTTTCACATAAGGAACCTTATCGGGACTTAAGTGGTATGTGTACTTCGAAGGGAACCCCGCAGAATATTTACCTCCCTTCTCCGTGGCAGCAACAGCCGCCAAGATGTCATCATCTATTTTGCTTTTGGACCTCGTGACTGCTGCAACTAAGTATTTTGATACCGCAGACTTCGCTGCCTCATCAGCAAGCGAATTACCAACAGCGTGGACCCCCACGCGCTGATGGCCGAGAGTATGAATCACAAACACGAGCGGCAGCTTTTCTTTAAGTACCGCCACTCGGACCCAGATCGTTGTATGTTTTATTGTGCTACCTTTGGAATCACGAAAATCATTCTGAATCCAAAAGAATAAGTTCTCATTGTAAGACTGGACACAGTAATAAGAATCACTTACGATTAAAGTCGTCACACAAGGATCAGCGTACTCCAATGCGAGCATAAGAGCACGAAGCTCTGCTAATTGTGCGGTGCAGTCCCCTAGTGTTTGCGTGTGCACGACACTGGACTTGAACTCATCGTTCACCATGGCACCGACTACAATGGCGCAAGCGGAAACGTAGGCATGTTTAGAGCCATGCGCAACCTGCGCCGAACCATCAGTGTAAATGATACAATGGAAATCCTCCAACGGCCGCATCGTTAAAGGAGCAGGATGAACAAATTCATACTGTAAATACTCCTGCGACCGTAAAGCGGCGTCAAAAATAAACGTGACATCCTGGGATGTCAAGGACGTAGCCCATTGAATCCACCGAGGGTGCAAAGCTTTAGAATTCGGTACACTGGCTTTCGTGACCGCCTCCAAGGCGGGGCACGGGGTAACTACCAACATGCGCTTTCCCTGCGACAGGGCACGTTCCTTAAGAATTGCCATCTGCACAGCCGTTAAAACTTTCTCCACAGTGGAAAAACGCAGTTCAGCCGAAGTGTACAAGTGTGACTTGTAAGCAATAGGTACAGTATCTCCTTCATTAAAAGTCAGGTACGTGAAACCCACCGTCCCAGGGATAATTCTTATCACCAGGTTGGTCTGGTTATCACGAGTCTGTAAGTAGTCAGAAGCGAGCAAATCAGCCTGCAAAGACTGCAGAATGGCTGAATGCTCAGGCAGCCAGCATGATTTGGAAAAAGATGGTTGTATCAAGGCATACAAAGGCTTGATACGCTGGGCATATTCCGGAATGTATGTCCTCCCAAAATTAAAAAAACCCAGTAAAGACTGTAATTTTTTCAGCGTTGTCGGAGAGCGCAACTGCGCGCACTTCTCCAGGAAGTGAGGAGCCAACACCTTTCCTTCGTGGTTAAGTTCATAACCCAGAAACAACACTGTGTACTCCGCAATGTGTGATTTTGCAAAGTTAAACTTGTAACCCATGTCTGCAAAGTTACAAATTATGCTGTTTACTCGACACAGATGCTCCCAAAGTTCGTCGTCTGTGAGATAAATGTCATCCACATAAGAACAAGCAACTGGATCGAAGCTCCCCAAAAGAGAGACTATGCGGGCGGAAAACACTCCAGGACTATTCTTATAGCCCATTGGGAGTCGTTTAAACATTTTTTGTACGCCGCCGCACGTAAAACTGGTCCATTGGGAACTTAGACCATCTAATCTGTGTGCATAAAAACCATTTGAAATGTCAAGCGTGGTTTTGAACCGTTTACGCTCAAGACTATTCACTAGGGCAGAGCCGTGAGTATTCTGTACTGCACAGTTACGGCAATGCGAGTTCAAATGCCGGTAATCCAAAACCAGACGATATGAGCCGTCCGGCTTGTTCACAGTAAAAAGGGGATTATTCATTGGTGACACACACGTTTCAATTACACCTTGATATTCCAATTGTTCAAGGATAGCCGCGACAGAAGCTTTAGCTTCACGCCGTATGGGATACTGAGGTTGTGGCTGCGGCTGTGACCGTAAAGGAATCTCATGGCTAGGGGACAATTTATCCCAGCCACACTGATTTCGGTACACAGCCGGCGCAAGCGCCAGAGCCCACTCTTCTGCAAAATGCAGCGCTTCCACTCTCGATACAGTGTGCGCGAACCTGGGGAGGATCATCTCCTCCCCTCGCGGAGCTGCGAGAACAAAAGGTGGGGGCCAGTCAGCCTCCGAAAGCAAAATGTCATACGTAGACGAAAGATTTTCCCAAAATACCCCTTTTACAGTTCGCTGCATGTCACCTTCAATTAACAGGACAATTTCAAAAAGTCGTTCAGGGGGAGCAACATGTGTATCAGCCGTTTCAATCACAACATAAGTGTCAGTCGCTGTCACCTTCAACAGTGGACGGAGGGCCTCTCTCACTATGGTAATCTCCGCCGCGCTGTCCAGCAAGGTCAGAGCCCACGTCAGATTCCGAAGCCGCGTTCTCACTATCTGGGGCATATTGATGCGCCGTTAAGGCTGTGACCTTCTTCTTGGCAAACTGCGGTCTCTTTGGCGTAGAGTCGTCCCGCTGATCCCCTTCACTTCGCGTGCGGGGCTGACAACGTCCTTGCTGGCCACCCCCGCCCCTGCCGCCCCCTCCACCCCCGGTTGACGGAGCCGATGAGTCCTGAAAGGAACGAGGAGAGCGTTGGTCAGAAGCCTGAAATCTTTCAGGCGATTTAATCGTCGCGCGATCGCGCAAATCATAAACTCGATCTGACTGCGCAGGTTGTGAAGGCGCCGGACTAGAAACCTGTGTCTGCTGTTGTTGTTGCTTACCCTGATTCTGCTTTTTTGGCCAATTTTGTTTCTTGGACTTGGGTTGTCCACCCGTTTCCGAAGACTGTCCCTGGGGCTGCTTCTTCTCCTTTTCAGAAAAAGCCTTTACACCCTTAGAAGTGCGGCCAACCATTTTATAAGCCGCCACAATAATTCTTGCTAGCTGACGGGGTTTCTCGGCATCGGGAATTAACGCCAGAGCATTGGCCACCTGAAAGTTCACTGCATCCCCCTTGACATTCGCAAGGATAAGACCGCAAACTGTCTCAAACGAGCCACTCAGGCGCATACCTAATTCAACCGCCGACTCCGGTCCGTGATCATCCTGAACACGTTTAAGGACCGCAGAAAGGTTTGACACAGACGGGGTGCCATAGCACCTCGAGTAAACCGCTGCAAAAGTCTTACCCCATGTTTCACAGTCAGCAAGTTCAGGGGCTAAATCTTTCGGTAAACTGAGCGTAAGAATCCGGTGTTTTTCACCCGGAGTCGTATTAGGAAACACAGCCTCCAGCTGGTCGAATTTCTCGGCAAGCCAGTAAGGAAAATCATCCTTATCCTGGGGCTTCTTGCCCATAACGGAATTCACCAAGACAGGACTGATTTTCAAACCAGCCTGTTCAGCTCGAAGCTGCGCACCTGCGGGGGCTGCGCCATGAACATTACGACCAATGTAATGAACAAGCGCCCTAATCACTCCAACCGCGACTTCATGAAGACGCCGCAGGTCAGCCACACTACAAGTAGTGCGATTAGGGTGAGGAGTAAATCCACCTAAAGCGGGCCAATTTGTGCCCGGAATGGACAAAGGACCTAACCTCGGAGCCGTTAAAGAATGGGGTAGGGCGCCACCAAACCAAACTCCGTGCTGCCAAGCATCGATAGGTACTTCCAGTGCCCTGTACGGAGCATAAGCCGCCGGTACAGCCGAGGCAGTGTATGAATGGAAGACACCCGAATTAGCGTCCACTTCCGGAAATGTCACCCAGGAATAAAACAATTCGTACGGGTACGCATGTTCCGCACTCACCACTAGAACCACAGCCAAGCCTTCCACAGGGACATTATATGCCCGCAAGTGGTCGCGAACCGCGATGCGGCTATGCTGCGGTATGTCCACGGCCATGGTAGCACAGGAAGAGAAAAAAGACAAAGAACATTTTGTAGCACAACTGGGTAGTAATTCAAAGAAACCGTTTTTAGAAGAATTCAAGCTTGAAAAGACCTATTTAAAAAATAGGTAGGTTTTTCCGACACCACCGTTTACCGGAAACGGGAATGAAGGTGTCAAGGTTTGAATGATATACTACTCGAGTGTCATGATATAAGGCCAACAACGTACGGGCGCCATGTAGCAGGGTTTCCGTTCTCCCACAGAACTGTGCATAGAGATCTAGAACCTCAGTGAGTTAGGATGATCCAAAACTCATCTCAGTGTCAGAAATCCCCTTACCTAGCTAGCTACAGTGTCTCATGGCTCATTATGGAATGATCCATGTCTTAGACAAACCAGAACATGAACTTTAGAATACCTCAGGAATCGTGGAACACATGAACACTCTTTCGTTATATAATCATTTCAAACCAAAACTGAGAGTCAAAGAACACACGTGCAAGTTTGAAATATTTATTATTCAATGCAAGGTTCTCAAACGCAGTATCTTGTATAATACCAAAATGCAGATTATAAAAATCAGAGTTAGCAGCATAGTCACTAATCCATAGCAAGCAAAAGGTGATAGCATGTTACAATGCAAAATCTATAGAAATCTATATCACCTATATTTCGCGCACCCTATTTAGCATATTATTTTATATCTAAGAAGGTCTCATTCGGGCTTTAGCAGGGCGGACCCATACCTCTAAATGTCAGTAGGAGTAGATCACATCAACAGCTACCAGCTCTCTTCATGCGCAGCACCAAGTGTCTACGTTCATTCCGTGTAACTCTATCTTAAACCCGCGTAGAGCCCAAAATGTTGGCATCAACATTATTTGTGTTATGTCTAATGTGGTGCGAGGATCAGGCCTCCCAGCAACCTTGTGTTATGTTATTCTTAGAGTGTGCAGCTCTCAGTGTGCAGACAGTTGTACCAAGTGTACCAGGCAAAGCTGATAGCATAGTAATAACATATTATTCTCAAATAAATCACATCACCGCTTCCAGGTTGAAAGCGACAACAACAAGTAGGTGTCGTGTGCAAAACTGAAGCCGAAGGAAAAATGGCTGTTTAAACATGTAAAACACTCATGCTAACTTAACGCAATATATGTAACGAAGTATCCATATGACAAAACGAGGTTCTAAACAATATAACCTCAAGCAGTCACAAGCGGTGACGGTGTTCATCAATGGGTACATTTTACTTACAGCGCACTGGAACCAGCAGTGTCGATACTCTTCTCGGGACAAGCTCATCGAGGAAGTGAGTTTACGCGCACAAAATTCAAAGGAATAAAAAACGGACTGGCCGTAATCACGTGATCGGAATGACAACCAATGAGAATGCCGGAAACAAAAAAGCACTAATCTTATAATGCGAGAGTGTTGATAAACACGGAAATAGAGGTTTTCAATGTATCAATCAAATGATGTTCAAGCAAAAATGAATTAGAACATCATCATAACATTATGTATGTGTATAGGAGCCATAAAAATTCAAAACAACTTCAAAATAACTGAACATGAGATCAATACGGAATATTCATGGGGGATACAGAATCAGTATACAGTCAATGTCTAGTTTAGAACATATAGCGTTACAAAAAACACGAATATTCAATCCGATCATTTAACCCCATCGGGGGAGTGGAGTTTAATATTTTTATCCAGAAATATTCAGCTCTAAGTCTCTGCTTTGTGGGATCCCTGTCTCGGTACTGCGGTAGACACTCTAAAACCATAAAGCGTAGTTGAGAAATTTGATGTTTCGCTTCATGCCAATGGTTGGCGATTGTAGATTTTTTGTTCACAAGTCTTATATTGCTTTTGTGTTCCGTGATGCCGATTTTTAGTTTACGTTCGGTTTGACCCACATATGTCTTGCCACAGGGGCATTTAATCATATAAATGCAATTCATTGTGTCACAAGTACTTGAGTGTTGTAGTTCAATTTGATGACCTTTAGTAGGATGTGTGATTTTATGACCTGTTATAACGTTACTACAATGGGTGCAGTTTTGACACCTCAACATACCTCGCCATTTCACATTCACTTTGTTAGGAACATTGAGAAGTTCTTTTAAATTTCTGGATCTTTGGAACGCAAATGTCACTTTATTGTCATACAAACCAATGAGGTCCGGTTCTGATTGAATCAATTGCCAATGTTTATTGATTATGCCTTTAATCTTGCTTGATTCACCTGAGAATTTCATCACGCATACATTTTTTTGTTCTTGTGTTTTGATTTTTTCTTTCAAAAGTGTTTCTCTAGATTGTGTAGCAATTTTAGCCAAAGATGACTCAAGAATGTCTGATGGATAACCTCGTTATAGATATTTTTCAGTTTGTTGTCTCAAAGAATTCTCTAGATCAGCATTATTTGTTGTGATTCTTTTCAATCTGATGTATTGAGAGGTTGGCAGATGTTTTTTCAGGGGTGCTGGATGAAAACTTTGAAATAGCAGACTCGAATTTCTATCAGTTTTTTTGATGTGTACTTTGGTACTGATCTTGTTATTCTGTAGTAGTACTTGTACATCTAAAAATGCAATGGTTTCCTTGTCTATGTTATGGGTGAACTTGATACGTTCGTTCATAGTGTTCAATGTTTTGATATTTTCTTCTAGTTTTTCTCGTGGACCTTTCCAAATGAGGAAAATGTCGTCGATGAATCTTTTGAACATTACTAAGCCTTCTATCCAAATGGGATTTTCCAAAATATGGTCTGTTTCGAATTTACACATGCATGTATTGGCATAAGAGGGCGCCCCCCAAACCCATCGAAGTTCCATTACACTGCTTTAAAAATCTTCTCTGCCATTCAAAATAGCTGAAATATAATGCGAAATGCATTAATTCCATGATGAATATCCTCTGAAATTCCTCCAAATCACTGTTCAACAAACTCCATTCTGAGGCTTCAATCCCCTCATTATGAGGAATTGACGTGTATAACGCAGTGACGTCAATAATACATAGCCAGTATGTCTCATCATTTTCAAGTGCCAATGTATTCAACAGGTTTAAAAATGCTGTCGTATCTTTTATGTATGTTTTGTTTTTCTGCACAATCGGTTGTAAGAACTTGTCAACAAACTTACCAATGGGTTCAGAGATGGATCCTCAGGCCGACACTATGGGTCTGAATGGCGGATTAATAGGATCTTTGTGCATTTTAGGCAACATATATAGTTGCGGCCTTCTAGGGAATTTCATTGTGAAAAATTGGTGAGTCTTAGAGTTTATCCAGTTCATCTCTAATGCATGATCTAGAATTTTTTGAAGAATGGATTGGTATTCGTTTGTGGGGGTCACATTCCAAAGGTAAATAAATGTTTTCATCGGAAACATGTTAGTTTACTCTTTCAGTGTAAAATTTTGTGTCCATTACGATAAGGGCATCTCCTTTGTCGGCCTTTTGAAATGTCAAACTTTTGTCTCTGCTCAAATTCTTAAGGGTGTTCCATTCCTTTACTGATAAGTTGCTTTTCTTAGGTTTGGTAAACGAAATGTTTTTCACTTCTGATAATACAGATCTTTCAAAGGCTTCAATTGTCTTGTGAGAAAATGGAGCACAGAAGCTGCTCGTCGGTCTGAAGTCTTTATCCCAAGTTTCTTCTTGCGGGGTTCCTTGTGTATTTTTAAAGAAAAATCTCAACTTTAGAGTCCTGAAAAATTTAAATAGGGCTATTTCTGTTTCTGCCAGATTGGAACTATATGTAGGTACGAATGTTGTGCCTTTATTGAGAAGTTTCTTCTGTGTTGTGGTCAATGTTTTCGATGAAATGTTCATTATTAACCACTTGGATGCTATGCTTCTGGTGGAACTTCAATGTAATTTCCATTGAAATCAATGGAAACTCCATGACGAGTTACCCTTGTCATTAGCGGCGAAGAGGTTAAGTCACTTTCGATAATTGACTCCTTGTCCTTTTCGCGATTTCCTCTGCGGTTTCTCTGACCCCTTCTTGTTCTGTTGGGGTAGGTGGTGCGTTTGCTGCTGGGCTGATTTCTAAAAAAGATGGTTGTTGAGTAGTGCTGCTGGTTGATGGTTTAACTGTACTTTTACTACTTGTATTTACTGGTCTTCTAGATGAAGCGATATCTGAGTCTGAGACGATGCTTTCTTGTGATGAAGATGTACCCGGTATTTGCTGTTGCTGTTTCGGTTGCCATTGTCTTTGGTTATAGATCTCTGCCCACGTGTACACTTCTTCAAGTTTATAATCTAAAGTGTCTCTGCGATATTTGTGTACTTTTCGTTCATTGACCTCTTTAGCATAGCGTTCCAATTTCAAATTGATCTCCTCCAACGTTTTTTTTACATCTAGAATTTTATTGACTTCTGCTTGTATGACCTTGATTTCTTCCTCTAATTCAGTTAGTACCTTTGACAATTCTTCAACGATCAATAAAATCAAATCTAGTGAACATTTGTTCAGAATTTGGAAACATTTTTCAACGAATTATTTACTATTCTTACACAGCATTGGCTTAAGAGCGTTTCTGAGTCCCCTGGGAATTCTCTTATTTTTATGATAATGGATTAGCGTGGTTGCGTGCAACCTTTGATTGATCTCCTTTTTGCTCATATACTCGAGTTGTCTTAATAACTGTGCGGTGGTGGTTTTCTGTGGAGTGAATTTCCTGGTCTCCTGAATCAATCCATAGATTTCTTCTGCGGCTTCCGGTGCAAAGCCTAATGTTTCAGCTTTGTTTGTAGTTAATAAGGCAATATCGTCTAGTTGCATTTTTCTGGTGTGGTGCACTCGGGGATGGGGTAGATGAAAATGTTCAACAAGCAATTAGTGTTATCCCCGTGCACTCAATTATTCGCTATTTCAGTGCAATACTTTATTCAAGTTTAGGTTAGGCATCATTTGTCACACGGCGTCTGTCTGTGTCTTTAAATATCATAACGTGATGTGGGAAGAGTCACCTGCCCACTTGAAATGTGCGCACATTGTATCATGAAACGTAAATGTTTCTTCACCAAAACTTTGAGTGTATTTGTTCAATGTTCATCATTCAAGCAAAATGCTTGATTCAATTTCATTTTTAGAATCAATTTCATATGCTGGCATAATTCACATCTTATGTCGCAATTAATCCAAATGGTTCACAGTTTTTCAATACCCAATGCATTTCGGGTCGGCAGAATCGGACCCTTCATCAGGGGTCTGTGAAAGAAATGAAAAAGGACCTGTTCATGCACTTCACTTAACAATACATAATGATAACATATAAAAGAAATGCTAAACAAGTATACATTGAAAACATGATTCAAAAATGCTGAAAACGCTGCTGATTAAATAATAACGTGAAAGTGGAAATACAATCTCTTCCAATGGTGAATAATTCAAGCTCAGTACTCAACCAAGACGCTATATGAAGATAGACTATGCACAAATGGGTTTATCGACATGCAAAATATGTGCCGTTGTCAAGCTCACAAACGAGGTTCTAAACAATATAACAGACCATATTTTGGAAAATCCCATTTGGATAGAAGGTTTAGTAATGTTCAAAAGATTCATCGACGACATTTTCCTCATTTGGAAAGGTCCACGAGAAAAACTAGATGTGTACTTTGGTACTGATCTTGTTATTCTGTAGTAGTACTTGTACATCTAAAAATGCAATGGTTTCCTTGTCTATGTTATGGGTGAACTTGATACATTCGTTCATAGTGTTCAATGTTTTGATATTTTCTTCTAGTTTTTCTCGTGGACCTTTCCAAATGAGGAAAATGTCGTCGATGAATCTTTTGAACATTACTAAACCTTCTATCCAAATGGGATTTTCCAAAATATGGTCTGTTATATTGTTTAGAACCTCGTTTGTGAGCTTGACAACGGCACATATTTTGCATGTCGATAAACCCATTTGTGCATAGTCTATCTTCATATAGCGTCTTGGTTGAGTACTGAGCTTGAATTATTCACCATTGGAAGAGATTGTATTTCCACTTTCACGTTATTTAATCAGCAGCGTTTTCAGCATTTTTGAATCATGTTTTCAATGTATACTTGTTTAGCATTTCTTTTATATGTTATCATTATGTATTGTTAAGTGAAGTGCATGAACAGGTCCTTTTTCATTTCTTTCACAGACCCCTGATGAAGGGTCCGATTCTGCCGACCCGAAATGCATTGGGTATTGAAAAACTGTGAACCATTTGGATTAATTGCGACATAAGATGTGAATTATGCCAGCATATGAAATTGATTCTAAAAATGGAATTGAATCAAGCATTTTGCTTGAATGATGAACATTGAACAAATACACTCAAAGTTTTGGTGAAGAAACATTTACGTTTCATGATACAATGTGCGCACATTTCAAGTGGGCAGGTGACTCTTCCCACATCACGTTATGATATTTAAAGACACAGACAGACGCCGTGTGACAAATGATGCCTAACCTAAACTTGAATAAAGTATTGCACTGAAATAGCGAATAATTGAGTGCACGGGGATAACACTAATTGCTTGTTGAACATTTTCATCTACCCCATCCCCGAGTGCACCACACCAGAAAAATGCAACTAGATGATATTGCCTTATTAACTAAAAACAAAGCTGAAACATTAGGCTTTGCACCGGAAGCCGCAGAAGAAATATATGGATTGATTCAGGAGACCAGGAAATTCACTCCACAGAAAACAACCACCAAACAGTTATTAAGACAACTCGAGTATATGAGCAAAAAGGAGATCAACCAAAGGTTGCACGCAACCACGCTAATCTATTATCATAAAAACAAGAGAATTTCCAGGGGACTCAGAATCGCTCTTAAGCCAATGCTGTGTAAGAATAGTAAATAATTCGTTGAAAAATGGTTCCAAATTCTGAACAAATGTTCACTAGATTTGATTTTATTGATCGCTGAAGAATTGTCAAAGGTACTAACTGAATTAGAGGAAGAAATCAAGGTCATACAAGCAGAAGTCAATAAAATTCCCGATGTAAAAAAAACGTTGGAGGAGATCAATTTGAAATTGGAACGCTATGCTAAAGAGGTCAATGAACGAAAAGAACGCATATATCACATAGTCACTTTAGATTATAAACTTGAAGAAGTGTACACGTGGGCAGAGATCTATAACCAAAGACAATGGCAACCGAAACAGCAACAGCAAAAACCGGGTACATCTTCATCACAAGAAAGCATCGTCTCACACTCAGATATTGCTTCATGTAGAAGACCAGTAAATACAAGTAGTAAAAGTACAGTTAAACCGTCAACCAGCAGCACTACTCAACAACCTTCTTTTTTAGAAACCAGCCCAGCAGCAAACGCACCACCTACCCCAACAGAACAAGAAGGGGTCAGAGAAACCGCAGAGGAAATCGCGAAAAGGACAAGGAGTCAATTATCGAAAGTGACTTAATCATGAACATTTCATCGAAAACATTGACCACAACACAGAAGAAACTTCTCAATAAAGGCACAACATTCGTACCTACATATAGTTCCAATCTGGCAGAAACAGAAATAGCCCTATTTAAATTTTTCAGGACTCTAAAGTTGAGATTTTTCTTTAAAAATACACAAGGAACCCCGCAAGAAGAAACTTGGGATAAAGACTTCAGACCGACGAGCAGCTTCTGTGCTCCATTTTCTCACAAGACAATTGAAGCCTTTGAAAGATCTGTGTTATCAGAAGTGAAAAGCATTTCGTTTACCAAACCTAAGAAAAGCAACTTGTCATTAACGGAATGGAACACCCTAAAGAATTTGAGCAGAGACAAAAGTTTGACATTTCAAAAGGCCGACAAAGGAGGTGCCCTTGTCGTAATGGACACAAAATTTTACACTGAAAGAGTAAACAAACATGTTTCCGATGAAAACATTTATTTACCTTTGGAATGTGACCCCACAAACAAGTACCAATCCTTTCTTCAAAAAATTGTAGATCATGCATTAGAGATGAACTGGATTAACTCTAAGACTCACCAATTTTTCACAATGAAATATCCTAGAAGGCCGCAACTCTATATTTTGCCTAAAATGCACAAAGATCCTATTAATCCGCAATTCAGATCCATAGTGTCGGCCTGTGGATCCATCTCTGAACCCATTGGTAAATTTGTTGACAAGTTCTTACAACCCATTGTGCAGAAAAACAAAACATACATAAAAGATACGACAGCGTTTTTAAACCTGTTGAATACATTGGCACTTGAAAATGATGAGACATACTGGCTATGTACGATTGACGTCACTGAGTTATACACGTCAATCCCTCATAATGAGGGGATTGAAGCCTTAGAATGGAGTTTGTTGAACAGTGATTTGGAGGAATTTCAGAGGATATTCATCATGGAATTAATGCATTTCGCATTATATTACAGCTATTTTGAATGGCAGGTCTGCTTTTTCAAAGTTTTCATCCAGCACCCCTGAAAAAACATCTGCCAACCTCTCAATACATCAGATTGAAAAGAATCACAACAAAAAATGCTGATCTAGAGAATTCTTTGAGACAACAAACTGAAAAATATCTACATCGAAGTTATCCATCAGACATTCTTGAGTCATCTTTGGCTAATATTGCCACACAATCTAGAGAAACACTTTTGAAAGAAAAAATCAAAACAAAAACAAAAAACCGTATGCGTGATGAAATTCTCAGGTGAATCAAGCAAGATTAAAGGCATAATCAATAAACATTGGCAATTGATTCAATCAGAACCGGACCTCATTGGTTTGTATGGCAATAAAGTGACATTTGCGTTCCAAAGATCCTGAAATTTAAAAGAACTTCTCAATGTTCCTAACAAAGTGAATGTGAAATGGCGAGGTATGTTCAGGTGTCAAAACTGCACCCATTGTAGTAACGTTATAACAGGTAATAAAATCACACATCCTACTAAAGGTCATCAAATTGAACTACAACACACAAGTACTTGTGACACGATGAATTGCATTTATATGATCAAATACCCCCGTGGCAAGACATATGTGGGTCAAACCGAACGTAAACTAAAAATCCGCATCACAGAACACAAAAGCAATATAAGACTTGTGAACAAAAAATCTACAATCGCCAACCATTGGCATAAAGCGAAACATCAAATTTCTCAACTACGCTTCATGGTTTTAGAGTATCTAACTCAGTACCGAGACAGGGATCCCACAAAGCAGAGACTTAGAGCTGAATATTTCTGGATAAAAATATTAAACTCCACTCCCCCGATGGGGTTAAATGATCGGATTGAATATTCGTGTTTTTTGTAACACTATATGTTCTAAACTAGACATTGACTATAGACTGATTCTGTATCCCCCATGAACATTCCGTATTGATCTCATGTTCAGTTATTTTGAAGTTGTTTTGAATTTTTATGGCTGCTATACACATACATAATGTTATGATGATGTTCTAATTAATTTTTGCTTTAACATCATTTGATTGATACATTGAAAACATCTATTTCCGTGTTTATCAACACTCTCGCATTATAAGATTAGTGCTTTTTTGTTTCCGGCATTCTCATTGGTTGTCATTCCGATCACGTGATTACGGCCAGTTCGTTTTTTATTCCTTTGAATTTTGTGCGCGTAAACTCACTTCCTCGATGAGCTTGTCCCGAGAAGAGTATCGACACTGCTGGTTCCAGTGCGCTGTAAGTAAAATGTACCCATTGATGAACACCGTCACCGCTTGTGACTGCTTGAGGTTATATTGTTTAGAGCCTCGTTTGTGAGCTTGACAACGGCACATATTTTGCATGTCGATAAACCCATTTGTGCACACTCTATCTTCATACAGCGTCTCGGTTGAGTACTGAGCTTGAATTATTCACCATTGGAAGAGATTGTATTTCCACTTTCACGTTATTATTAAATCAGCAGCGTTTTCAGCATTTTTGAATCATGTTTGCAATGTATACTAGTTTAGCAATTATTTTTTATGTTATCATTATGTATTGTTAAGTGAAGTGAATGAACAGGTCCTGTTTCATTTCTTTCCCAGACCCCTGATGAAGGGTCCGATTTTGCCGACCCGAAATGCATTGGGTATTGAAAAACTGTGAACCATTTGGATTAATTGCGACATAAGATGTGAATTATGCCAGCATATGAAATTGATTCTAAAAATGGAATTGAATCAAGCTTTTTGATTGAATGGTGAACATTGAACAAATAAACTTGAAGTTTTGGTGAAGAAACATTTACGTTTCATGATACAATGTGCGCACATTTCTAGTGGGTAGGTGACCATTCCCACATCACGTTATGATATTTAAAGACACGGACAGACGCCGTGTGACAAATGAGCGCCTAACCTAAACTTGAATAAAGTATTGCACTGAAATAGCGAATAATTGAGTGCACGGGGATAACACTAATTGCTTGTCAACCATATGAGGAGCCATTTGATTTCGATAAAATACATATGATACACAGATCAATCAGGAAGCAACCAGATCTGCTAATCAGTTCCAAGTAGGATGTGTAGAACTAACTGAAGCTGACTTGCACAGGGCTTAGGCACATGTTAAAACAAGTACTGGCGGTGCCAGATTTAACGGTATACTTGGCTTTTAAGTAGCTACATGAGATATGTCTGTACCAGGTATGGAAATCCTAGAGCTGACTTTTATCCACATATTGTAGTCCTGTTGATTACTACCACTTTACCTGTGAGATAACAGTAAACGTATTGAAAGGTGTTTATAGAGACAACAATTTCTGTATTTACCCTGCTATCAGTTAGGTGAAAAATAGTCATGCACTGGTTAGACTGTTAAGGCTTAACACATTGCTTAAAGCTGCTGCTCACAGGAGTGTTGCTGAAAAAAAATCACATGCAGCGCACAGGAAATGACCCTAAACTTTTTTTAGTTTCATTTTTTATTTTTGCTTTTCAAAATACAGTAAGGAACAGTTTACAATTTTTTAATTTATGGCATTGGTACAGTGTGCATGATTATATATATATATATATATATATATATATATATATATATATATATATATATACACATACATACATATATAAATACATATATATATATATATATATATATTCACTGAAGAAACCATAGGTTTCACACCAGTTATAGTTAGGTGGAAATTTTACTCGCATAAAACCATTGAAATTCCCACGTTGTAGTTAGTTGGACTCACTATAACTTGCGCGTGCAATGCACTGCTGATGATGTAACATATTACATCACTCATGACATGGTCAGTGACATCACTCATGACATCAAGTTTGGTGCAAATCCATTCAGCCGTTTGGGCTAAAAGTGAGTTCGACCACCCTATGGAAATTAACATGGGGGAAACACGTTTTGGGACCCCCCTTTTATCTCGGCCCCCGCTTGACGAATCCCCCCTAAACTGTCAGGGAAGGACCGGAGCTCCGCGAGGCAAATTTGAGGAAATTTTTAGGCAGATTCGTCAACCGATGTTAAAGTTATTCACAATAGAATTTTGAGATTTTGCATTGAAAAAAATCCTAACTATAACTACCTACTGGCGACCGCCAGTAGGTAATATATATATATATATATTTTTTTTTTACCCACAAAAGTCCTATTGCTCCTGGCACTCACTCGGTTGCGATCCTGCGCGGGTGCCGGTCACCCTAAATATGAATCATCAAAATTTCCCTCTCCAAAAGGAAATAACGCAGGATACCTCTGGATGCTTTGTCAAGATGTTTATTTAGGCAAACGTGGCAACTGCCTACCGACGCGTTTTGGATTATGTACAGACATGCATTGACACTTTTTGCTTTGTGCAGAAATTGAAATTAAAAAAGTGGTTCCAATTTCATGCACCTAATAGAAGTACAGACTTGGGATCTGGCTCTCAAGGGGCCTTATGTTTATCAGACATTGAGACACTACAAACTGTCACTGAACTAGATGAGGATATTGAACATCATGAAGATCCTCTATTGAATCTAGATAACTTAGAAATGACCACTGACAAAATACTTTATTTATGCCCACTTGGGCGGGAGTGCTGCTGTTTGAATAACATCTTTTTTACAATGAAATTATGTATGTTTATAAACTTGCAATGACTGCATTTGAATCAGCAAAGTAACGTTAATTCATTCTCCCATGTAACAGATTTGCTAAGGGTAATAGTGTGTTAATATACTATGAAGGACGACTACTATGAGCTTATGGAATGGACTAGCTTAAAATGTCTGCCACGTAACAGTTTGTTGTCCTACTTCACTGTTTATGCACAAACATGTAAATAGCACTGGTCACTTTCACAGCTTTACCGTGAACAAGCCGTAACTGGCGAAACGCTTCGGTAGGCAGTTGCCACGTTTGCCTAAATAAACATCTTGACAAAGCATCCAGAGGTATCCTGCGTTATTTCCTTTTGGAGAGGAAAATTTTGATGATATATATATATATATATATCCACAATACATAGAACAAAGTGTTGCATAGCACACCATCAAGAGGTCAGACAGTTCTAGATATGGTATTATCAAGCGTCATCCTGTAGGGTTGGGGTTGGTAGGGAGTGGTACAAGTACAGTACAGTAATCAAATATCTGTAAGTGACCACAGGTAGGACATAAGCGGCCCCCAAATATCTCGTGGTTTGGACGCAGACGGTAGCTCTTCTGCATAACATGTGAGCTGGTCACGGCAATAAGTCAAGTCCTGCAACCACAGCCTAGTGGTAGGCACCATCCTACCTTCCCAGCAGATAGAGATCCTGCGTTTAGCCATCATCAGTGCTATAGACACACATTTCTTTTTGGATGCTTTTACTTTAGCCCTGATCGCCAGCAGACACATCCCCGGGTTGCACTCCACAGTTTCCTCAATCATCAAGCAGAGAATCCGTACAAAGGCACCCCAATATATAAGTACTTAAGGACATTCCCAAGCTAGATGATAAAAACTAGCCCCGGGTGCACCACAAAGTTTACAGGCGTCAGTTTGTCGCAGCCCAAATCTATACAGCTGTGCAGGAGTATAGTATAGCGAAGCAAATATTTAAAGTGCACCAGCAGTAGATTGCCATTTGCCGTCAGTTGGCCTGTCAGGCAGCAGTCACTTAACCAATCCTCCTCAGAGAGCGGTCTGGCAGCACAGCATTCCATTTATCCAGTGCAGTCGAAACCCCAGGTGTCATGTAATTCTGCGATGCCCTGTAAAGTCTGGTGACTAGCTAGGCCTTGGGTGTAGCAGTGTATAGGAGATGTAGTGCCTCAAGGGTTGGTGGTTCTTAAGGGACAGTGTGGGTAAAGCGCACGCATGGCTGAGCGCAACTTAGTGTATACAAAAAATTGCATGGCAGAAGTCTCGCCTCAGGTGTCTATGCTCTCCGAGGCCACAAATTGGCCCCCAGGGAACACATCTGCCATGATGGATAGTCCCATCTTCCGAAGTGCCTTCAGTGCCAGCTTCTTGGGTGACCAAAATCTTCGAGTGATCGAACAGCGGCATGTTAGGTGCGTACAGTGATAATTTATACGCTCGCTGACCTAGGTCGTGCCAGGCCCTAGATGTAATTTGTACCGTATCAAATTCCCTTTTTCGAAAATCGTTGTGCGTGTTCACTATCATGGCCTTGAGTGGTATGGGATGCACATTGCCCGCTTCCACCGCCACAAGCGGGATATATGCTGGATCATGCTGCCAGTAGTAGGCGTAGTGCGCCTGTGTGCAAAGATAGTCCGGTGCTGTAAAACTGCCTTGATTAAATGGAAGGGTAAGTGTCTAATACTTGAGTCGAAGATTCTTGCCCACCCAAGCTAGCGTGACCAGCAGGGAGCGAAGATTATCAAAAAAGTGTCGCGTTAGGTGTACCGGAACATTTAAAAAGAGATATAAAAACCGTGGAAGAACCACCATTTTCATCAAAGCTATGCGGTCAGCAAAGGACGGGGCAATTTAATCCAACGATTCACCTGCACCTCAAGCTGCACGATGACGGTGCCAAAATTAGCTTGTATAACAGTCTGCTGGTCCCTGTGTAGCCATATTCCTACATATTTTACAGAGTCCTGACACCATGTTAGGGGATATTCCATGTCAAACTGTTGGGTGGCATCAGTGAGGGGTAGTATTGTTGATTTGTACCAATTGATTCTGAGGCATGAGAAGTGCTCAAACCGGACATACTCTTGTATGAGTTGTGCGAGAAATCGTGCTAGCTCCCGGACATACAGCACCAGGTCATCTGCATACATGGAGACTGCAAGCGGTGCTACAAAGACCACAAGGCCGATACAGCATGACACGGTCTTAGAATACATAATAGGGGCTCAAGCACAAGAGCAAATAGCAGTGGCGACAGCGGGCAGGCCTACCGCGTGCCACGCTGGATGGGAATCTTCTCCGACAGCTGCCCATTAATTCTGACCCACGCCACTGGGCAGGTATATAACAGCCTAATCCAGTTAGTAAAGACAAAAGGAACACCCATAAGATGGAGGACTGCGATCATGTAGGACCAGGAGATCGAGTCGAACTCTTTTGCAGCGTCGAGCAGCACCACCACCGCTGGCAGCGTGGGCTCCAATACATGCATTGCCGCGAAAATGGTGTGCAGATTATGGGACGTGGACCGAGTAGGGATGAATCCTGACTGATCCGGAAGCACCATAACAGGAAGGAGCAGTTATATCCTCGTAGCTAATACTTTCGCTAGAATTTTAACATCAGTGTTTATGAGAGATAATGGGAGATACGAGTCACACTGATCAGGTGGTTTACCAGGTTTTAAAAGCGCAACCACCAGTGCCTGCTGTAGGTCCGGCGGCAAACACTGGGTATCATATGCCTCCTATAGATGAAGTAGGCATGGGGCTAATTGGTCTACATATTCTTCATGTGCTCAGCACCCGCACTTCTTTCACAGGGCCGGGGCTACGATTTCTGATCCTACAGGTGGTGGTCTCAATATTAATTGCCCAACTTAAAATAAAAAGCACCACATACTTTGCATGGTGACGGGCTGGTATGTTTTCATAGGCAGGCATACATCTGTTCAGGCAGGCATGATTGTGTATCATCACTTTAGTGATGATGTCGTCACGCCTGTCATGAATCCAAGAAGTCATCATTAACTAATGGCTTGCATTCTATTCCCCTAATCTGCTGCACCCTGCCACTGCAGAGCCTAAGCCTCCCATTGGATAATTGTAGTGGGGGCCTGCAGCCCTGCATTGCGACTATCCTCAACAAGCTTGATGTGGATGTGGTCCACTGCAACTTTTGTGCGCTTTGGAGTCACCTTCAGTTTCCGTGCGCTGCCTCCAAGCGTGCCAATTGCTGAGTGTGCTTGAGCCTAGTAGGTGCAACAGCCATACTCACATCTCACAGGCATTGCAGCATTGTGGCTGGGGTCAGTGCTTGTGTGTAGCAGGCAGGGTCACAGCAAGCTCAGCAGTGGATGCTTATGCCATCGTCGTAACTGGACCAAACTAATTACAGGCAGCACTAGCAGTGACAAGCCCTGCTGTGCTCAAGCAGCCTCATGACCTGCAACAAACCCATTCAGACCGCACTGATTAATATGTAAAACAAAAGCATTTTCATTTGGTGTACATTTTGTTTTCGCACTTATCTGTCGGTGTAGGTAAAGAAGTAAAACACACGTCTTAGGGGACAGTCAGCAGATCATGGTTCCAGGATAGAGACTGGGGCAGTGCGGGTGTTGAAAGTCGGGCACAGCGGAGGTAGAAGTGGGCTGTAGCCTCCTTGGCAGCATTTTCAGTCCCGACACTTAATTTTTTTTTTACAAATTAAGCACTGCTGGCAGCCCATCAGTGACGTTTTACTGTTTTACTGTTAGGTAAAGGGGCTATAGCATCCTGCACTTCACATAATGTGAGTTGGTGCATCAAAAAATCTTGTTGCCCCCGCGAAAGCCACACCAGTGCAATATCATCAAGGTATTGCTCAAGCTCACCAGCGTCTGCTGTGGGCCGGTGAGCGTACATCCCAGCATAATACTCCGTAAACACATTCAGAATAGCCGGCGTGTCACAGTGTGTGCCGTCATCAACAGTGATCGCTTGAATCGTGTGTGCCCTGGACTGGGGTTCTAGTATAGGGGCCGCGAGTGTCCTACCGGCCGGCCGGCAACCCTCTCCATAGTAACATGCTTTGTACCGGTGGGATAAGTGTTTTACCTCTTGGTCAGCTGTTTCATGGTATTCTACAATTTTCTCCTTAATGCGTGCCAGTGTGCTGGGGTCCGATCGGGCGTTACATTTGCTCTCCAGGTCACCCAACTCTCGTTCCAGTGTCGCCATGGTGCGGCATAGAGATTTTAAAACCCCGGCTTGGAGGCCGATACATTTACCCCGAATGGTCACTTTAAAGGCTTCCCACAGTGTTTCCATAGTTTGGACCGACCCAGTATTCAGTGAGAAATAGTCTGCTATGGCTTCACGTATACCCTCATTAAAGACTGGGTCGAGTAACGAAGATGATTGTAGTCGCCATTGAAAGGGGGGGAGGGTGGGAAGGGAGTATCCTGTCCAAAGCCACTGGGGAGTGATTAGACAATGTTCTAGGCAGGTGCCTTGTTTGAGCAACCCATTCACAGATATCCTGTGTTCCCAGCAAATGATCAATATGCGACCAGGACTGTCTCACATATGAGTGACATGTACCTTCCCTAGCGCGTGGGTGTCTTATTCTCCAGACATCATCCCATCAAGCACAGCACCAGTAGCCCTTCGGGAGGAGGATCTGCTGTAGTCATTCTGTCCATCGTGGGATCTAATAACACATTAAAATCTCCACTAGAAATAGGTGTCACAGGGGATAATTTATAGAGTTTACACCACAGGGCATCGAAAAAAGTGGGATCATCAGTGTTGGGACCATATATGTTCACAATAGTCAAACGTTTGTTATAGAGCATACCCTGCACTATTATATACCGCCCATTTACATCTTCATCTACATGTGTGGGCACAAATGGAAAATTCTTCCTCACCGGAGACATACAGGGCTCGAAAATCCCACTCGACCGCTCGCATAGTCGAGCTAAATTTAACATGGTCGAGCTGTTTTTAGGTCCTACTCGACCTTTCTGGCGAGTAGGAAAACAAACCAACTTTTGTCCTCTGTCTGTGAAAACGGAACAAATGTGACAAGATAACAAGATTTAAAGGCATTTTTATTGCTCACAAAGTTAATGAGCAATAAAGATTCCTTTAAATCTTATTATCTTGTAATATTTGCTCCGCTTTCAGAGACGGAGGTAAAGTAGGTTGCAGTTAGGTCGAGGACATTTTTTAAGGTACTAGTCCTGCAGGACTAGTACAATTTTTTGGATTATACGAGCCCTGCCATAACTCCCCGGGCATAAGATGAATATGACACGGCTAGCCTTACCCCCGCCCATCTTGTGGCAATGTGCGATACGGCCTGCTTCGTAAGGTGTCTCTCCTGCAACAGGGCAATTTGAATATTGTGCCTGTCAAGATAAGCTAGCACCTGTTGCACCTTCTTAGCATTGTTGAGCCCTCTCACATTCCAACTCACCCAAGAAATGATAGATCGTTTTGAATCAGCCATGTCTGCGAAATTTAAGTATCAAGAGTGCAACACAGTCGAACTTACATGTGACATATAGCTCAGAACCTACTGGTGAATCACGTTGAATGTCATTATAATATAACAGTGTTCCCCAACCACCCCTCCCAGCCACAGCAGTGTTGAAACCTAACCACGAATAGACCCCCCCAGAAAACAGAAACAGAAATAAAACAATAGTGATCTCACAGTGCATAACATGTGAAGAACAATTGAATGTATTAACCCATTAAAGGCCACCAAGGGGCCCCAACTCAGAAACAGAACTTTGTGGGGAATTCCCATGCTGTGGGGCGCTAGTAGCCCACGGCCCCCCGTGTAAGCGGGGTGGGTCGAGCAAGGCTGAGATCGGCTAACCATCTCTTGGCTATTTGTAAACTTCAAAGAAGTACAATTATTACCTATTACTAATACAACATCAGGTGTGGAGTACTCTTCCTAGCTGTCGACTGTGTCAATATACATGAAAATAGCGAGCATATCTTGTCAAATTTGAAACTCACCGAACTATCCATTACATTTCGAGTATTAATCACGGGTCAGATAAATCGCATGCAGGCGCCCAAAGGGAATGCATCCAACAGTACATTCAGAAACAGATTTAGCCATGCCTCACGTGTTCATCCTTCGGAATCGGAAAGTCCACCTTTCTCATGTAGTGCCTTCTGCCACTCCAGCCGCCGAGTGTATTGTAGCGCCTCCTTCGGTGTCGTAAATATTCTCGCTTTCCCATCATGTTGTATACTCAGACGGGAAGGGTAAAGCATTGCGTAAGGAATTTGGAGAGTTTGCAGCTTCTTCTTAACAGTTTGGAATTCTCGTCAAGTTTGTAGCACTCCGACGGTGAAGTCAGGGAAGAGTTCTATTTTCATCCCTTGATAGTCGAGCTTCCCTTTTTCCCTAGCCAGACGGAGCGCAGTGTCCCTGTCTCTATAGTTAAGGAGTCTGGTAATTATAGGGCGCGGTGAAGCCCCCCGGGACTGGTCTTGCAGCCAAGGAACGATGAGCCCGTTCAACTATTAGTACCTTCGAGAAGTGTTCGGCTCCCAGCAGTGTCTCCATGGGCCCAGTGTTTGTGGTTTCGGAGATTCCAAGTACACAGAGGTTATTTCTGCGGGAACGGGCTGTAATGTCCTTCTTTTTTTGCCTTGATGACCTCCAGTATTTTCTCCATGGTAGCGCATAAGGTCCCCACCACCTCCACGTGATCCTCCGTGGCCGAGATGCTCTTCTCCGCCTCCCCAATTTGTGTGCTGTGCTCGTCGATCTTCGAGGCCATAGTGTCCATGCGCAGATTTAGATGATCAATTTTGGCATCAATAGTTTGCAGACTTTGTTGTAATGTGAGCATCATCCACTCCAGTTTATAGTCGTACCCGGTTCTGGGTCCGGTTCCGTGTCGGAGGCAGTGGGCGTGGGGGATTTAGTATGTTTTTTTAGCTTCAAATTGTAGCTTATTCTATTGTTTGTCTGTATGACCCATATCGAGACAACTCTTACTGCCGCGCGCAGTCATGTCACTCTGGGAATGGCGCGATCAGATCCAACACACAGTCCATGTACTAGATGTGAATTCCAGGAGCGGGCCCCCCATCCAGTATGCCCGTGTCAACCACAGACACGCCGCAAGAGGATAAGCTGTGGTATTGCCGTTTATGCTGTATTGGGAAGTACTGGGAGGAGAATGCAGCAATTGGCGGTGCAATCGGGCAAAACCAGTTACATCCAGGGCTGTATGAAGGGTTGGATGGCGCAAAGCGGAAAGCACTATTCTTGTCTTCAAATAAGCGTGCAGAAGGGTGCAGTTCCCCGATGTATTTACAGTTGTGCACTTGAGTCAGGCAAAGTCCAAAGTGGGCTACTCTCCCAGAAGCAAAAGTACCAACAGGATTAGGTTGAGAATGGGTAATGGGCACCTCATGCAAGTCCCTCAAGTAGTACAGGGTTATAATAATCCCTGTAACGTGCACTGTGAAACACACTGAAGTTGTTGGGAGTGTTTAATCTCACCACTCACCGAGTTTGGCTGCGTCTGGGCGCTCTGTTCCCATGGATGTTTCTTGTTCAGCCGTGCCCCGCTCAAGCGCTCCCGAGGGAGAGCAGTTCCACCGCCGCGAGACACAAAATGTCCACGCCATCGTTACTGAGACTGCCAGAGTCGGGGCTCCAAGCTGGCGCCATCAGGAAATGGACGCCAGGTGGGGGCAATGTAATCCGAGCGATGCCTCGCGCCCTCGCATCACAGCAGTGTCCCGGTCGCGGCAGGGGCCGCAGTCCCAGCACAGCCTCCGAAGGTCTCCGGAGCGGGGTCCAGAGCCTGAGCCGCCAGTGCAGGCGGGAACACACCGGCAAATACTCCTCCTCAAGGCCGGATCCACGAAATGGCTGCCCACCCCGTTACAGACCGGGTAAATCGCACCAGAGTCTTTTCCTCACACGCGGAGGGTCAGGCAGTAGGCCTATCAGTTAGCAGCACCCGGCGTTCCGGTAGTGAAGGAGGCAGCTTGCAGGTCAGAGAGATCAGTAGCTCACATTCACGGGGCCGCCATCTTGCAGTCATCGAGGTCCGGCAGATCGCAGCAGAGCATGAGGTGTTAGAGGCGGCAAATCCTCAAAATCAAGCCAACGGAGCACTCCTCAGCACTTTAAAAGCAGGTAGAAGTCTGTTTCTGCCATGAATGGCGCCGAATGTGACGGATAATAGGCGGATTATTTACTCGACCAGCAGAGCGGCACTAAGGCGCAGCCATCTTGCTCCGGGCTCTCTAGCGCCTACGACCCTAAACTTAATGAGCACCTGGGAAGATGATACAAAATACTGTCTACGGTGATGTATGTATAAGAAATGTTGCCTTCCTGAAACACAACACAGCCTAGTTTTATACCCGACAGTCTTACTTTAGAGTACCCTTTTAAACAATTAGTGTAACTGATTTAGAACTATCACATTTTGTAAGCATGCATTAGGCTTTAATTGATGACTTGTTGGTTTGGTAGATCACCCACTTGATACTATGTGTGATGCTTTTATTTAAAGATTATTGAAACACAATACAAAAAAATCTGTCAATGCACCAGAAATTGGGAGCTTAGAGATCATCAAAGAAATACTCGAAATACTTTCAGAAATGTCTAGAACTTTAAGAGAACCGAGAGCACCTTCTAACTGGTGCATTCAGTGCAACTAAAACTATCAAATAGAAAATGTATTGCTAACTACAGACTACTCTCAAATCAACCTTCAACTCAATTCAATGCTACTCACAAAAACAGCAACAGCTAGTGAGGGAAGGTATGAATCTACGAAATAATAAACACTGATGAAACCACAGACACTGAGCACCATACAAAACCAAAGGGCAGCATACTACATTTGAATGGCAACCTGAAGACCCAGCAGCACTGACACAACCATCTCTAACCACAAACCAAACATATCCTAAAATGTATGGCCTGATGTGAGGTTCAAGATGCAACCCTCCTGTTGTATGGTGTTTTAGAATTTTCCTGATTCATGCCCTTATATAGGTACAATTCACTTTGCCCTTATATAGGCATAGAAATCAAGTCCATATTTAGGCATAGCCCATGCTGCCCAAATACAGGCATGGCTACTTCCATCCGTTCACCAAACGTCGCAATGATTTCTTGGAAAACCAGACTCTTAAGCAGAAGGGACTTCCCCCAGCCTGGATATTGATTTTTCCAAGTACTCATTTCTTATGCATGAACATCTATTCCTTAGGGGTTCATTCATGACGTTCATATGCCCGACTTTACGTCAAAAGTGGCATTCCTAAACACCTTCAGGAATATATATATATATATATATATCTTTTGACGGATACAGTGTTCCAAAATATTGTGCACCTTATCTTTGTTTCCTTGAAACTTGCTCTGCAAACTTTCAGTCAACAAAATGACAGATAGCGATAACAGCACCGAGAACAGTGGAGCTGCGGCTGATCCAGCAGCTTTTAACACAACAGGTTTCCAAGAAACCGACTAGGATGCTATAGTCATACCTCTAAATTTAAGGAAAGCCATCACTATAAAACTTATAACGGCCTATCAGCAAGAGGTGGTAGGATCATTTTTGTAATAGAGGCACCTGCCCTGGGCACCGCCCCCAAATCCACAGACCACGCACGCAACCTGGGCTTCATCCTGGACTCCTCCCTCACGATGACCAAGCAAGTCAACGCCGTCTCATTCTCCTGCTTCAACACCCTGCGCATGCTCCGTAAAATCTTCCGATGGATCCCCACTGCAACCAGGAAGACGTTCACCCAGGCCCTCTTCACCAGTCGCCTAGACTACGGAAAAACCCTCTACGCCGGAACCAAAGTCAAGCGCCAGAATAGAGTACAGCACATACAGAACGCCTCGGCAAGACTCATCTTGGACGTCCCCCGCCACAGCCACATCTCCACCCATCTGAAGAATCTGCACTGGCTCCCCGTCAGCAAGAGAATCACATTCCGACTCCTCACCCACGCACACAAGGCTCTCCACGACGCAGGCCCCAGGTACCTCAACAACCGCCTCGCTTTCTACACACCAACCCGCCAGCTCCGCTCCGCCAGCCTCACCCTTGCCACCATCCCACGTGTCTGCAAAGCACCCGCCAGAGGAAGATCCTTCTCCTACCTGGCAGCGAAGACATGGAACTCCCTCCCCACCCACCTCCGGCTGACACAGGACCATCTCGCCTTCAGGAAGCAACTCAAGACCTGGCTGTTCGAGCAGTAGCAACCACCCCCCAGCGCCTTGAGACCCTAACGGGTGAGTAGCGCGCTATACAAATTCCCTGATTGATTGATTGATTGAATATCACCAGACAGAGGTATTCTTTTCATGGACAGTCTTCCCAGAAGCAAATCCACTAACACAAAGAAGATGAATCACCAACGGAATACATTCCTTTAGAGGATATTGAAATTCCACTAACATACCAAGAGCATTCGCTCTGGTTTAAAGGCGCCCTAAAACATATAAATCACATTACCAGGCTCGGCTGGTCTTAGCCAGCTATACACCACATCCTGAAATTAATAAAATGACAAATGTGGCACTACTATCTCAACTCAAAGACTACTAGCTCAACTCAAAGAGCTAATCAAAATCTATAGACAATTGGTTGGATATGTCATGCGGACTCTTACAGTCAGCCTGCAATAATGATTCCACAACATCCCCCTCACCAGGAGAACACACTAAAAATTACACCAAAGACTTTACATTCAGTCATTGGTAAATTACCCGCAAAACGGGAACAAATTCCATTCTGGATAGCTCAAAAAATGACTCAGATCGAAGCAGTATTTCCTAATACTACCCCTCATGAGAAACACAGAATTCTAACAATCTGTTTGCCAATGAGGATCGCACCACATCTGGAGGACTGCAACACTTGAGGTACAGTTTTTGATGCAATCTACACTAAAACACATGGTGTTCCGTCTATGGCGGTAATACCAGACTTCCTGAAACAGATTGAAAATGAATACGGGGCAGAGCCTGATTTAAATTTAGGTATGAAACTACTGAAAGATTTCAAACAGGTCTCAACAATATTATTAGCTAATATTAAAGGTGAAGCAGCATCCGTGGCGATCCACCAGAAATAAAAGGAATTTGATATAACTGACTAACCACAAGGACTAGCCAGAACAATTGAAAAATCCTATGAAGAATTAGACAGAGTCAGCTTGGGTGGGAAACCTGTTAAACCCCAACTGTCAGAAAGTCCTGCAAAGGTCTTAACTAAAAACACTCCTACTCCTCCTAAAAAGAAGTGGGAAAATAGCAAACAAACTTCTAAAGAGAAGCGTTTTCATTCCAGAGTTAGGTCTCCTCAAAAGGAGCCCTCTGAAAGGAGGTATAACCTCAGGAATAGGGATAATTTGAGAAAACCTGATAGATATCAAGACACTGATGCACGTTCCTCTCGTACCTTTCAGACTTCATCACAGAAATCCGAAAGAAGAGGACGGTCAGAACACAAGGAAGAACGCGTAAAGTCCAAATACGATCAACACGTTCAGAAAAACAAGAAACCTCAATTCACCAAAAAGAAGGTAGCAGGTCTCAAAATCAGACATGCAGAGGATCTTGAGGACACAACTCAAGAATGCGGAATGGGCTCAGACAATGTTGGACAGCGCAGCAGAAGTCACCATAGCTCGCAAGAACTTGAAGGATCATCTGGAGACAGTGGAGTTCCTCCAAGTTGAAACTGCAGATACCAGAGTTAGTTCTCCATATAAGTTATATGACGTAACACTCCGGATGGAGGGAGACATGCCAAGAAATGTAAGAGCACTCTTTTGGGAGCGACTTTCTAAGGGATATGACATTCTTCTCG
This sequence comes from Lissotriton vulgaris, assembly GCF_964263255.1. Lineage (NCBI taxonomy): Eukaryota > Metazoa > Chordata > Amphibia > Caudata > Salamandridae > Lissotriton > Lissotriton vulgaris. The sequence continues at coordinate 1,551,244,104 of NC_141696.1, read as the reverse complement.
CTGAACAAGACTGGCCAACAGAATTTGTCAGGGAGTGCCCACATGTCGAAGACACCATTATGCCAGCCTTCTCCAACCATATTCCAATTCATTTGAAATATACATATGCCAGGAAATGGGCAGTCGGCCAAGCTCCCGCATTATAAATGAATCATGTAGGATGGGATGGGGATTCTCCTCACCATGAAATACAGTTAAAAATCAACCAACTGCACAAAGACAGTATCTAGTTAAGCAGGAAGCTAAAAAAACAGGTCAGGGAGATATTAGATCAACTTGAATACCAGGGAGTGATTGAAACATGCACCTCGTCAATGAACAATCCTTTGTTTCCTGTCTCCAAACCACATATCGTCTAGTTTTGGATTACAGACACTTAAACTCTTGTTGCAAAACTTTTGCAGAACAAAATGCCCTCACTGCAGCATTAATGAATAACATTGTGCGTAAAAAATATAAAACCACTTTAGATATTTGAAACGTTTCTTCTGTCAAAACATTGCACCAGAAAAGAGGTATTTGACCGCTTTCTCAATCATGGGGACACAGGGTCACTTCTGTCGTCTCCCTCGGGGATTCAAGAATAGAACTGGGTTATTCTCAGCAAGGGTAACAGAGTTACTACAAACGTATGATGACGAAACGTTGACATATGTACATAACAGACGATGACTTGGATAGGCACTTGAACAGGGTGAACACCATTATATTGGGCTTCCTTCTGAGGGGTACAAATTCAATTTTAAGAAATAAAGAATTGCCCACCTCAACGTCCTTTTTGTAGGATATGAACTCTCAAGTGAAGGGAAAATCCTGGCAGCCAACTTTTTAGAAAAGTGTGCGCTGCTCCAACCTCCAAAAACACTGAAAAACGTATAGTAGGTTCTAGGCTTTCTGAATTTCGGAAGAACATACATTCTGAAGTACGCAGAAAGGGTAAACCTCTCTACAAATTAATTAAACCTGATTTTAAAACAGTTAAATGGACACAAAAACAAAATGAAATTTTGCGTTGATTACAGACATGTTAGCAACGAAACATTTGCAAACACGCGTAAACGTATGCAACTTAGTGATCTGAATCATTCCAGGACAATGAGGATTCACATACTTAACTTTTAACGAAGGAGAAACAGTACCAATAGCTTACAAACCACACTTGTACACACAAGCAGAAATGAAATTCACTTCTACAGAAAAAATTCTGACAGCGGTTCAGACTGCTGTAGCAAAAGAGAGAGCCCTCACACAGGGTAGGTGCATTATGGTCGTTACACCTGTACCTGCCTTAGAGGCAGTGACAAAAGAGCATTCCGAATGCTCAAGCTTTACATCCGAGATGGATACAGTGGGTTAATTCTCTTGCTGCGACAGACGTTGATTACGTTTCTGATCCTTATTTGAAAACACAAGCATTTCTACAATACGAACAAGAACGTCCTCTGCCTACTGAAATTCTGCCTCTAGAGCAGTATGAATGTATAATTTATACTGACGGATCAGCTCAACCCGCAACGGAGGGTAAACAAGCCTATAGTGTAGCGTGCGAGATCGTTAAAGGTCGTTGGCGCAATGGCAAATTCCGACCAATGGTCACTGAAACTCAATCTCTAGGAGATTGTACAGCTCAGCGAGCTGAACTACAAGCATTCAAGATGGCGCTTGAGAATACGGACCGCAAATTCCCCACACCCATAGTGTGCGATTCGTATTATTGTGTTCAATCTTACAATGAATAGTTGCAAAACTGGATTCAAAATGGTTACAAAGATGCAAAAGGTGGCACGATCAAGCATAAGTTGCTTTGGGAACAAGTAGTTCAGTTACGGCAAGAACTACAAAACACGTTATACATACACTGAGTCATCAGCGTGATGGCGTTCACGTTGAAGGGAATTTATTGGCTGATAAAGGCGCAAAGGCAGCTGTGCAAATGGCTTCTGTAGATGCAATCACTTGTTCAAAAACAAAATAATGCTAGCTGTCAATGCTTCAAGCAAAGACAGTGAAAAACATTCCCTAAAGGGTTTACACTCAAATACTCATATATAACTGATGCGAACAATATTCCAATTGCTCGAATCCCTGGAGTGGGGGAAAGTGTAATTCCAAACATGGAACATAGATTAGGACTAATCTTAGCAGCACATGAAGGGCTTGCCTCTGCACATGCAGGTGTTTCTGCCACAGTAGCATTATTAAAACAGAGATACTGGTGGCCGCGCATGAGGAAATAAACCGGGAACTATGTTTTGGAATGTAAAATATGCCAAAAGATTAAAGTATCTACTGTGAAGCACAAGTTACTACTTGTGCAACGATATATCTGTATGAGACATTAGTTAGTGATAGATTCCTTACCTTAGAATATCCCCAGGCGTCAGACTGGATCCGGAAATTTTTGCGTAGCAATACCCCTGCGCGTCGGTAGGTGTCGTCTGCGGCTCCGCGTCCGTCGTCAGCGTCGTTAGCGCCGGAATGACGTCGGAGTACTTAGACACCGCCCATGTGCGCTGACGTCAGTTCTGATACACAGCTTTTCCGCGCCAGATACGCAGAGCCATGATAGAACCAACACTGGTGCCATGAAACTAGGGCCCTGAAAGGGGATGACCTAAACCCTAGATATCGGTTCGCAGAACGGGGAGGATGGGTGGGTCGGTAAGGAATCTATCACTAACTAATGTCTCTTACAGATATATCGTTACACAAGTAGTAACTTGAGCATCTGAAAGAGACACGTTAGTGATAGATTCCTTACCTTAGAATAGATACCCCAGTGATACCAACCCCGGTGGTGGGTCTGCGAAGCAATATCACACCAGAAAGTCCTGGAGGACGGAACGGCCAAAGAAGCCATCCCTCCGGACTTGACTGTCCAGGCAGTAGTGTCTTGCGAACGTGTGCAGCGAGGCCCACGTAGCTGCCTGGCAAATGTCCTGCAAGAGGACTCCTCGGCCCAGGGCAGTTGTTGTGGCCGTGGCACGAGTGGAATGAGCCCACAATCCAGCCGGGGGCTCCTTTTCGCCATGGAGTAACATGCCTGAATACACAAGATGATCCACCGCGAAATGGTCCTCTTGTGTACTGCCTTTCCCTTCTTCGCGCCCATGTAACCAACAAAGAGTTGGTCATCCACCCGGAACTGGTGTGTGCGATCTAGGTAATAGGAGAGCGCACGTTTTGGATACAGACGGTGGAGCCTCTCTTCCTCTTTCGAGGGATGTGGAGGCGGAAAGAAGGTGGGCAAAGTAATGGTCTGCCCAATGTGGAAGGCTGTGACAACCTTGGGCAGAAAAGAAGGTTGTGTACGCAACACCACCTTGTCCGGATGAACAGATAGGATAGGTGGGGTAGAAGAAAGAGCCTGGAGCTCACTTACCCTCCTGGCAGAGGTGATGGCGACCAGGAAAGCAGTCTTCAACGTGAGAAGACGGAGAGGACAGTTATGGAGCGGCTCAAAGGGAGCACGCATCAGATAAGTGAGAACAAGATTCAAGTCCCACTGGGGCATCACGAAGGGAACAGGAGGAAACATGTGTGTGATGCCCTTCAGAAATCTATTTACAATGGGGGACTTGAATAAGGAAGGCTGATCAGGAAGCCGCAAGAAGGCGGAAAGAGCAGAAAGGTACCCCTTAAGAGTGCCCAGAGCAGAGCCCTGCTGGGCAAGGGAAAGAAGGAAGAGCAGAACTTCAGAAAGGGGTGCAGAGAGAGGATCCACAGCCTTTGCTGTGCACCATGCCACAAATCTGTTCCACCTGCAGGCGTATACCGACTTTGTGGAGGCAAGTCAAATGGCCTCAACTGTCGCCGCTCAATCTCCAAGCTTGTAGGTGGAGACTGGATAGGTTCGGGTGCAGGACCGTCCCCTGCTGCTGCGACAGAAGGTCCTCCCGAAGAGGCAGACGAATCGGGGGATCGACTGACATGCTGAGTAGCTCGGGATACCAGTATCTTCGTGCCCAGTCCAGAGCCACAAGGATAACCTGGGCACGGTCGCGCCTGATCTTCTTCAGCACTCTGGGCAGAAGTGGTATAGGCTGAAAGGCGTACAATAGACCCAGGCGCGCAACACCCATTGGACTCACCGGGCTTCAGCCCCCCGTCACCCCCCCCCCCCATCGTGTGAGGCAGCCCGGGAGGAGACAGATCCCGGGCACACACAGAGCCGTAGCTGAACGTTTCACAGGTCTTTAAAAGACCATTTGAATGCTAATTAGGCCTTGCTGTTGTTTCAACCCTTGTTGGAGGCCCTGCAGCTCCACTCTGCTTAGTGATTAAAGGTTCAGCCCCCCCCCGAAATTTTTTCTTAGCCCCTCCCGAAATTAGGCTCTAGTTGCGCCTCTGAATAGACCGCAACTCCACTCGCGACGAAAAGCGTTTCCGAGCGAGCGCCGCCTTGGAAATTCCAACACGCAGAACTGATGACATTGCGCGTTCTCTTCTGTGGCGAATAGATCTAACCAAGGCTCTTCCCATTGCTGAAAGAGGCCTTGCGCCACGTCCGAGTTCAGACGCCATTCGTGATCCATCATGCACCGACGGCTGAGTTCGTCCGCCCTGGCATTCAGAGAACCTGCCAGGTGTTGAACCACCAGGGTCACGCCCTGATGTTCCAGCCACTACCAGAGGCGCAGAGCCCCCCCCCAGCGCCTTGAGACCCTACGGGTATGTAGCGCGCTTTATAAGTGTCACTGATTGATTGATTGATTGATTGGCATAGGGTCCACGACCCCACCCTGCCCTGTTTGTTGCAGTACCACATGGCAGTGGTGTTGTCGGTGAACACCTGCACTACACTCCCCCGGACAGAGGGGAGGAATGCCTTCAGTGCTAGACGAATCGCCCGCAGCTCCAAGAAGTTGATATGGAGCCGGGACTCTGCCGGAGACCAGAGGTCTCTGATCTCCGCCTCTCCCATGTGGCCTCCCCAGCCCTGGAGGGACGCGTCCGTCACAACCACGTGCTCCGGGTGGGGTAGGGAGAGGGATCTGCCACTGACCCAGTCGCAGTCCGTGAGCCATCACTGCAGTTGCCTCGCAGTGCCCTCCGAGATCAAGACATGATCGGACAGGTTGCCCTGATGCTGGGCCCACTGAAACTTCAGGTCCCACTGCAGAGCCCGCATCCACCACCGGGCGTGATGCACCAGAAGGATGCAGGAGGACATCAGCCCCAGAAGCCGCAGCGTCAACCTGACCGAGACTCGGGATAACGGCTGGAAGATTGGAATCAGAGCCTGTATATCCCGAACCCGCTGTTCGGGAGGGTAAACCCGAAACTGCGCCGAGTCGAGAACCGCTCCGATGAAGAGGAGCTTCTGAGAGGGGCACAGGTGCGACTTCGGCACATTGATGGAAAACCCCAGCAAATGCAAGAGGTCGGCCGTAGTCTGGAGGTGGCTGACGACTGTCTGGGGCGAGCCCGCCTTCAACAACCAGTCGTCGAGGTAGGGAAAGATTGACACCCCTTGCCTGCGCAGATGAGCTGTGACCACCGTCATCACCTTTGTGAACACCCGTGAGGCGCTGGTAAGGCCGAAGGGGAGCACTGTAAACTGAAAGTGCTCTTGGCCTACCGTGAACCGCAGGTAACGCCGGTGGGACGGCAGGACGGGGATGTGGAAATAAGCGTCCTGCAGGTCCAACGCTACCATCCAGTCTTCCGGGTCCAGGGCAGCCAGGACCTGAGCCAAAGTCAGCATCTTGAACTTCTCCTTCCGGGGGAAGCCGTTGACGTTCCGCAGGTCCAAGATAGGGCGTAGGCCCCCTTTGCCCTTTTCGGGTACCAGGAAGTAGTGGGAGTAACATCCACACCCTACTTCTGGCCCAGGAACGCGCTCGATGGCCCCCTTGGCCAAGAGGGCCGTGACTTCCTCTTGCAGAAGTTGCAAGTGATCCCCGACACGCGGTGGCATTGCGGTGGCATGGATGGAGGGGACGCCTCGAAGGGGAGGGAGTAGCCCCTTCGGACGATCTGCAGCACCCACCTGTCCGAAGTGACTGTGCGCCAGTGGGAGAGGTGATGGCGAACCCTCCCTCCCACAGGCGTCACATGGACCTGAAAACTCGGACTAAGAAGGTTTTGAGGCAGGCGCTGCTGAGGGAGGTGTGGACTGGCCTCGCCGTGGTCCCCTACCGCCGCCACGGTGGTTTCCACGTCCGCCAACGCGCTGTTGAACATTTTGCGCCGCGTGGCTGGCAGTACGTGGGGGGGGGCGCCCCTTCCGTGGCCACGAAAGGAGCGAAAGGCACCCGATTTCTGGCGTGGAGCCCTGAGGCCCAAGGACTTGGCCGTAGCCCTGGAGTCCTTAAAACGTTCCAGCGCATGGTCTGCCTTGTCGCCGAAGAGGCGACGGCCATCAAACGGCATGTCCAGGAGTGTGGCCTGGACATCGTCCGAAAAGTAGGCGGACCTCAACCAGGCGTGGCATCGAACCGCCACTGTCTTTGCCATCGCCCTGCCGAGTGAGTCCGTTGTATCCAGCCCACACCGGATAGAAAAACGTGCTGCATCTCGGCCCTCCGCAAGGGCTTGGCCGAGTTTAGCCTGGACCTCCTCCGGGCATTGTGGCAGCACTTCCGCAACCGTGTCCCACAGAGTGTGGGTGTAGCGGCCTAAGAGACAGGCGGTATTCACAGACCGCAGCCCTAAGCTAACAGACGAGAAAACCTTCTTCCCGAACTGTTCGTATCTCTTGGATTCCCTGTCGGGCGGGGCCGGCGGGAATGCGGTCTCGGAGTTGGAGGCCTGGATGACCAGACTCTCGAGGGTGGGGTGGGTGGACAAAAAGCATGGGTCGCCCGGGGCCGGGTGGTAGCGTCTTGCCACGTTCCTATCCACAGGCGGACCTGTGGCGGGCTTGGACCAAGTGCCCACAAGAATGTCACACAAGGCCTCAATGAATGGCAGCAGAGGCTCACTGGAGCTTGACTGCGGTTTGAGTACCTCTGTGAGGAGGTTAGTCCTCATGGCCGCGACGGGGAGCTTAAGGTTTAAGGCCTTAGCTGCCTTCGTCAACAGTACACTATATGTAGAGCCCGCCTCCGAAGCCACAGTCGGAGGGGAGCTAAATCCAGTGTCTGGCGAAGTGTCAAGACCACTGGCCTCCCCAAGCTCATATGTCCAGTCCTGTTGAAACTGGCAATCCAGTGCCAGAGGGTCCTCGGACCCCTCCCAATCTTCCTCGTCACCTGTGTCCTGTAAACCAGGATTAGTAGACAGGGACTCCTCGTGGAGATAAAAATCTCCAAACGCCGACGGAATCGGCGCCCAGCGGCGCCCTTCCGGCGCCTGAGTCGGACCGCAGGAAACATTGGGGACGACAACCACAGTGGGCGCCGGGGGCGACACCTGTGGGGACGGCGCCGGTGAGGTCGTAAGGTCGACCGGCGACGCCCCGGATCCGGAGCCGGATCCAGCGAGGTCCTGCGGCACCGAGACCGAACTCGCCGGCGGCGCCGGGGCCGAAGCACCCGATGGCGTCGGGGCCGAAGCACCTGACCCGTTAGGACCTCCAGACGGAACCGTTGGGCCTGAAGGCGCCACGGGAACCGACTGAGGCGGGAGGGCACTCCTGGCCATGAGGTACCGCTCGATCTCCTCCGGCGCCGGACCGTGCCCAGGGACTCGAAGGTGTGGGGCAGGCGGCGACGCTAGCGACTCCCGCAGAGCCGCGTGGGCGGTGTCGCCCGAGCCCCAGGCCGCATCGTGCGAGCGCCGGGGTGGGTCGGAGGACCGATGACGTCGATCCGTCCTCTCATGACTTTTACCTGAGGACTTGGAACCTGACGACTGGTGTCCACTCCCGGAGCTTCGATGACTCCGACCTCGCGACCTGTCCCTCAACCTCCCGTGGGACCGGAGGCCGACTGCCTCAGCTCGAGTCGTTTGCAGGACCGCTCCCGCCTAGCCTTCGATGTCAGGGCCCGGCAGTCGGGGCAGGTTCGATCGTCATGGTCGAGGCCTAAGCACTTCAGGCACCGGCGATGGGGGTCTGTGACCGACATCAGTCGATCGCACTTCGAGCAGGGCTTGAACCCGGGCATCCCTACTGGCACCGATAGAGTCGAAGACTCGACAAAAAAGAGTGATCAAAAGATCAAAAACTTCAGTCAAAAATTGACAGGGGGTAGAGCTTCTCCGGATCTGCACTAGCTGGCGCAGAAAAAAGAAGAACTGACGTCAGCGCGCATGGACGGCGTCCAAGTACTCCGACGACGTCATTCCGGCGCTAACGACGCCGACGACAGACGCGGAGCCGCAGACGACGCCTACCGACGCGCAGGGGTATTGCTACGCAAAAATTTCCGGATCCAGTCTGACGCCTGGGGATATTCTAAGGTAAGGAATCTATCACTAACGTGTCTCTTTCAGATACGTCCTGTGCAGACGCCCCTGCTGATTTCAGATAAACCATTAGCTAGCGTTTATCTGGACCACTGCGGTCCCTTACAGAGGGATGGTAACTATAAATAAATCCTGGTTGCAGTGGATTCGTGTTCAAGGTTCATTTGGATGTGGCCTTAGCGCTCGGCTGACGCTCGAACTGTTATAAAAGATTTGCGAGTCTTTATCGGCACATACGCAGTCAGCACGCTATATTCTGACCAGGGTCCTGCGTTTACCTCTCGAGCTTACAAAGAGGCCATGGCCAAATTGGGCGTTGCATTGCGGTACTCTAGTCCATTCCATTCCATTACTGCCGCCCCTTGCTGGTAAAAAGAAGAACAGGTTTGTGTCAATCGACCTAGTCAAACCACATCATGTGGCCGATCATAAGCAGTAGGCCAAGTGGACTCCGCAGTAGCAGACACCCAGCTCTGGCTATTATCCAAGAGGTTCAAACTGACATTTGAAGAATCTGCAGTACGAAATGAAGGACTAAGCGACAAAGCTATGGAACTTGTACCTCTTGAAACCCAAATAACAGTTTGTCAAGAAACGCCTGTCTACAATGAAGTAGTATCCGACTACACAAATGTAACAAGTGATCCTGCGGTTCCAGCTATTTCAACGAATCCTGACTGTCTCAGGCTATTTCATTAACTTTGATACGTTTTCCAAGGATCCCAGGGAGCCTGAAACACCAGCAAAAATAACTTTAAAAGAACAAGCGACAGACCTTTTTCATCACCTGGAAAAGATTAATCTGGTTTCATAATGGATTGAACTTTGGATTGTGTTGGGTGTATTTTTTCTTCTACTTTGGTTGACTCTGGTAATAACTTTGGGAATGCTGATAAATGGTAGATAAATCAAAATGGACACAGCAAGTAAGAACATTAACTTACTCCTCAAGCCACACAAATCATCCCATCGTGAACAAAGAGACTTGTCATCAGTGAACATCACAGCCGTTCCTATACCTCGGGCTATAGCTTGGGACAGATCTGATTATGACATTTTTGACCCGTCGGAGCTGTTGAAGATTCTACACCAGTTCAAGATTTTCTTGAATGACTTTGTTTCATCTAGTTCCATTTCTGATGATTGGGACTTCAAGACTGTTAATAATATGATGTCAGACTTAGAAATGTCTGCAGTGTTTACAAATCATGAATATTTAGAAGGTTCATCAGACTATTAACAAATGTAGTGTTATAATCATTATGGTCATCATTTCTTGCGCAGATCTGCAAATCCTAGAAATGTATTAATGTATAACCAATGGGAACAATGTCTTACGCCACCAAAGGGTAGCTCAAAAACATTTAATAGAACATTTCCGTACTTTTCAGAGTTCAATGTGTCAGATCCAGAATCATTTTACTTTAGAAATGTTAACAGAACAGGCATAAAATGTATGTTGACAAATACTAAGCAAATGTATTCTGCAGCCTTTTATGCTCAGCTGTTAAAACTAGGTTTCGACTTTTGGAAAAACAACATTGAGACAAAAACTGTCTGGGGCACAAAAGATTGGCAAGTGCAGGGGATAGAAGCTTTATTTAGAGCCTGTATCATCCCTGAGCAAATTATGTTTTGAATGACACTGTCCAACAGACGTCTTGTCTTGGGTTAGCCAAGATAAAAGACTTGAACAATCTGTCTATACCTACACCTACACCTGTTAGTGATAACACTTCAGAAGAAGAGGTCAACGTACATACTATTTTGCATCAGGACAGATCCAGATTGGAATAAATGGTTATTCTGGCCCACAGACAAAAACAACTGTCAAGATAGATTCCTGAACAAACCACTGGGATTCAAATTCACTAGGCCAGATCCAAGATATGTTCAGAGACAGCATCCAGGAATAGTAACAACATACAGTGTAGGGAAGCTATGCCTTGACTGGCTACAAAGATCTATTATTAAAGAAATAAAGCAACACTTATCTTTACTTAACGATTGCGCTGATCTTAGGGAATTCTTGCTAGGACCAAGAACACCGCATCATAAACATTTTATATATGCCGCTATCTATGCTGCTTATAATTAAGCATGGAAGATTCTGCAAGCAGAGACTGCAGAAATAATACGAGAAATTGATCGTATTATTTGGGAGAAAACTCTCTCTCTGGTTGACAATGGGTTAACGACTCTGTTGTCCTGAATATATTCTTTTGACAGCATTGTGTCTTCTGCCATAGACATCATGGAACAGGACTTGGTCAGGTTGCAACATGGTCCGTCGCAATTACGTTCTATCATGCTATTAGACTAAACGTTGCAAAACCATCATTTAGGCTATATGCCTTGGCGTTTAATCAATACTACGTCACTGTTTTCAGAATTCAATCTCACTGATAAAAAGATCAAATTGGCACAAAGAGGAGCAGACTATATGGTGCTGAGCATTGAAAAATTGGAAATATTGCCATGTACTGTTGCTGAAAAGCCAGCTACTGAATGGACATGGAACAATCACTCTGCCTGTCATAATTTTCCATTTTCAATGTTGCCTAAACACTATACCAGCAGGCACATATGAAAAATTGGGTAAAGAATACATCAAGACATCCTGGGAATTACCATACACGTACAGATGTTGGAGTGGGGGGCATGAAGTGTATATTAGCAGGAAAAACTGAAAACGCACTAAGTGGTTCTCTCCTATGTTAGGGTATAAACTTACACTGGGCCTGCGATGGTGCCTCTAACAATTTATCCTGCCACCTGCAAGGTTCACCAGCCGTGGTGATTAATCCAATTTTTGGACAACTTTTGAATGGGAGTTACCTTATGTTGAATTATCACAGCTGCTGTGGCATGTTGCCAGGAATACCATATCTAGTAACAATGTCAGCCAAGGTCACTTGCTGCATGGAAGTATTGTTTACTAAAACCAAGACAGACCGGGAGATGCAACTTGGCCTTCACTGAACATCTCTTCTATACGAATTGATACTTTAAGCTTAATGAAAACCATTCTGTTGCAAAAAACTGCCACTGACCTCGGCCAAAGAAACATATGATCTGCAAGTCGCAAGGACTTCTGCAGAGATACATGCCCTCTTAACTACAAATTGCCCTATACATTTCTCAGAAATGTTAAGTCGTATCTTAAACATGTCTGATACGAGCGGTAACATGTATTTAAGACCGTATTTTCTGGACTGTTAACACCTTTTGAAACAGTCCTAGGAATATTTCCGAACTTCGTGTACTCTGTGCTTGGCGGATTGCCTCTCATTTTGGGACTCGCTGCAGGGATACTATTTTTGCTCCTATTGCTGCGATATGGCAAGTCAATTCACCAGCGATACCCAGTTCTCCATGGAGACAACTCTACTGGCGATGAAGTGTTGTGAGCGCATCGTCCACATTTTGGGACTACCTCGTCTAAGAGAATTAAATACCATATGGTTTCTGTCAAATTTGGCAAGATTGCATATTACCTGTTCTACGCTGCCTGCTATGCGGAGAAGAATGCGTGTTAGACACATGTCTCACACTCCCATCAGACATGCCAACTGATGTTGATACTTTGCTTGAACCAGTAACAGCCCATGCACTGTGTTATCCCCAGCAGCTACCAATTCTGATGACGGCATTCATTGAGATCTCACAGACGCAAAATGCTATTGCTAGGGTACGAGAAATGACAGGCACACAGGTACCATCCGATTCGAACATTGCTAATGAGACCAATGCTGACGGCAATGCTTCAGATCTATGTGCGGTTGATCTTTGTAAGGAGGTAATCCAACATTCACCTACAATGGTAGACAAGTTTTTTACAGACTTAGAAGATTTGATGTTTTCTCCTAACACAAACACTGACTTTTGATTTGGCACACAGTGTACTGAGAGACTGAATTCGACCTTCAATTTTTCAAAACAAAGTTCTAACTTTGGGATTCTTTTTTCTACGATTAAATTGTTTCTTCCAAATTTGTATTTTTTGGCACAAAGTAATCTGCTGAAAGTAGAACTATTCATAGAGAACTAGAATTCTTTGAAAAACTTCCAGGGGCTATATTTGACCTTGTCCACATACACAACGGTTATTTGTAATCTGTGATAAAATGGTTTTGCCACCTTTTTCTTCTGTATTTACGAGCCATTTCATAAATGTAGATTTTCAAGATTCATTCAGATTGCATTTTTAAATATCAACTATAAGCTTCGAATGAAACATTGCTTTAAATGGGTACAGCACCAATGCTTTTATTTGTGTACAACCAGTTCCAATGCATTTTTATGTATTTTGGGTGGGTTTTAAGCACTTGTTGTACAGATAGTTTTTAGATACGTTTATACATGTTTAGAACTTAGTATTAATAGAAGTCGTACATAAGAAAGTGGAGTGGGTATTGTATGGCGTTTTAGATTCTGAATGAATTTTCCCGATTCATGCCCTTATATAGGTACAATTCACGTTGCCCTTTTATAGGCACAGAAATCAAGCCCATATTTAGGCACAGCCCATGCTACCCAAATACAGGCATGGCTACTTCCATCTGTTCACCAAACGTCACAACGATTTCTAGGAAAACCAGACTCTTAAGCAGAAGGGACTTCCCCCAGCCTGGATATTGATTTCTCCAAGACCTAATTTATTATGCATGAACATCTATTCCTTAGGGGTTCATTCATGACGTTCATATGCCCAACTTTACCTCAAACATGGCATTCCTAAACATCTTCAAGGTATAAATATACCTTCACTTGCTATGGCAGAGCACGGTGTGGTTCGGGGCAGTTCGACTACCTACTTGCCTGGCGCAGCTCGCTACAACAAGTGCCGAAGGAAGCTGACTCTCCAGCTGACGCACTGATCAGGAAGCTGCCCGCCTCTGATTAGAAATCCAGCTCCAGTGTTTCTGTCTCCCCTTGCGGGGTGTTGGGAAATCGAGTACCAAGACAGAGATACCAGACCTCCTTCATTCTAAGGTATGGAGCTGATTAGAACCTAGAGAAACCTTTGACAAATACTTGGCAAAAACTAAACCTATGCTAAAGACCACACTTACTTCTACCCTCGTACTAGACTTAGGTTAGGTACATCGGGGTAGGCGTATTTTAGAAGCAAAAGTTGAGTATTTTAGCCTGTGCTATTTATGTATGTATGTATTTTCATATGGAAACCATACAATGCTATTACAGTATTATTTTATATTACTGTTCACGTTGTACGCATTATACTTTGCATTCTGTCTAACGATTGTAGCAGTTCACCTCTCTTGCATGAGAAAGAAGACTGTTCAATAAATCCTTTTATTGAAACGCCTGTCTCTCTATTTTTCTCTGTAACTCTGTAGAAATAAAGCATGCATGACTGACTGAGTAAAATAGTTATCTATTGTTTCCACGACTCTGAAGATACTTATTCTAGTCCTAGGAAAACAAAGTTGTCATGTTTATGCGGTTGTCAGAAACTAATCACTTCTTGTGTACTCAAGAAAGATTCTAGTGACCTCCGAGCTAGCTGGCACTCACAAATAAGTTTAGTATATTCGATAGAGACCTACTGACCTAAGTCCTACGACAAATCTATAGGCAATATTATTCCAATGTGCAGAGCCTATTGGGAATATAGGAACTACACTACACTCCAAGACATGTTGCAGATAAATTGCAACAGCTCAGATGGTAAGAGACAGGGCTTTAGGGTCAACATAACTTTGGCACAGAAACATAAAAAGGAAAAGCAAATATAGAACTACTGAAATGAGCAGTGAGTGGCAGACGCTGTTTTAAGGTTCGAATGCAAGATACTTCAACTGGGAAACAATGCAACAGCACATTCATTATACTGTGCATTAAAAGGCAGTGTAATTGTTTTATGTCACACTATACGAAAAGCTCAAAATTTATCATACCCTTTATGTGCTAGTCTTTGTTATGATATGCCAAGTTTTCACCGATAGTAGTCATACGGCAGTCATTATCAAGATGTGTCCAAACACGGCATCAAACTGCTGGAATGTGCAGTTATTTACATGTAAAACCCACTCAAAGGGCAAAATGCTAGTGAAATCCACCTGGCCTATAAAGAATTTCACTTTTCAAATCTACTTCCTAAATTAATTATATGTTTGAGCAAAAGCAGCATTAAAAGATTTCTATTTTGTTATAATAAAACTAGCACAAATTAAATGCTTTGCAACAATGCTCAACTCAAATATTTTGTAATGGAAAGTGGTATTATTCTTGTTTGCACAAAACATACTAACACATAACAAATGCACTGTAATAGTTAATTTCAGGTAGCTTGGTAATCACTGTATTGAATCAAGATGAGGCCCATTTAAATCGGACAGGCTGCTCTGAAAATTATTTCATTACCAACGCCTGTATCAACAGAGAGGGGCACTCCTTGACCGTATGTGCACAGCAACCATTATCCTTATACCCAATGTTGGGAAACCTGCAGACAGGTGGGACTCCTACAGGCTGATATCGCTGCTTAATTCAGACACCAAATTACTGCCAAACCGATTGAGAGGGTTAATCTTGGATTTGAAACACCCACACCAAAATGAGTTTATGCCACATAAATGGATCACATTAAACATTGCCACAGCAGAAGGAATTAGGGCTCCGTTGGCAGAAGCCTCACTGGACACCAATAAGGCCCTTCTTATTCTGCATTATGAGCAAGATGGGATTTGGTCCCAGATTCTTGAAATGGGCCAGGTTGCTCTATACTAACCCTAGGGAGCAGCTCAAAGTCAATGGTGTCCTCTCTCCGGAATTCCCCATTAAAGAGTGGCATGAGGCAGGGCTACCCCTCCCACCGATGCTATTAGACCTAGCGATAGAGGCGTTGGTGGCATGGATTCAGGTTGATGCCCAAATCTGGGGCTGGAAATGGGAAAATACAAGGGAGGAAATGCTATCCCTCTATGCAGATGATATTCTATCGTAACTCAGGGCTCGAAAAATTCACTTGGCAGCTCGCATTTGCAAATCAGATTGATTAAGGACAAGCTATTTTTATGTCCTACTAGCCCTTTCTGGTGAGTAGGAATAGAAACTGACACTTGACCTCTGCCTCTGAACGCAGAGGAAATGTGACAAGATAGCAACAATTGAAGGCATCTTTATTGCTCACAAAGTAAATGAGCAATAAAAATACTTTTAAATCTTGTTAACTTGTCACATTTGCTCAGTTTTCAGGGTTTGAGGTCAAGTTCATTTCAGTTAGGTCACGGAGATTTTGTAGTTTACTAGACCTGCAGGTCTAGTGCATTTTTGTATGATTTTTCAAGCCCTGTAACTAGCCCACAAGGACAAATCATATTTTTTGGGAATAAGTGAGATTTTTTATATTTATCAGCACTTCTACAGCTTTGGGAGAAACTGGGTGAATTCCCAAATACTACCGAGGGGTGGCTGGATGTGGAGCAGCACCAACCAATGCAGTTAAAGTTTGCCACCCATCGCTTTAAATACCGAGCTCTGTGGATCTCAAAAAAAGATGATACCCACAATGAGGATAACCTAATCACACTGGTTAATAGGCTAGACAAAGATGTGAAACACTGCAGGGCACTGCCGCTGTAGGGAAAGGCAGCGATCTTAAAAATGACAGTGCTGCCCCAATTCACCTTTATATGCCTTGCCCAACACTTTCTTCTTCGTGATAAAAAAAGACTCCTGAAATCCCTGCTCTGGCTAGACCTCTGGGTAGACGGCAAGCCACAAATAGCACTCCAAACACTTCAGCGGTCCACCTGTGATGGGGGTATAGCACTACCTAACATATGTAAATACTACGAAGTGGAACAGATCAGTGTTGTCAACAAATGGGCGCACGTACCGTTGGAAGATCCTGCCTTCTGACTGAAATGTCTGGGTGGGTATGAGGGGCAATCTGCACGCCATGTATGGTAGAGAGCTCTTGGCCGACGCCCTTTGATGAGATTGGTAACCATGTGGCACAATTTACTAAGGGAAATTAAATGGGAGAGGAAATTGACTCCTAAGACCCCGCTGTGGCTGGCCACAAGACTGGTTCCTGAGACAACATTATCAGGCTTTAAAAAATGGGATATTAGCCTCTCAACCTGGGAAGACAAGTGGGATGCAAATGGTATTGTACCTTTTGGACATCTAAGGACCGAATATGAGATGGCGCCCACACAGGTATTTAAATAGCTCCAACTGCACAATGCACTGAAAGCACAGATATCACCAGGAGAGAAAAATAAAGAGGAATCACTGCTGGAGAGGAGGGTGCTGAATGGCCAAATGACCACAAAGGCAATCTCCCTAAGATATGACACTTTACTGACTAATATTCAGCAGGAGCTCGACCAATTGAGGTCCCGTTGACAAACTGAAGTAAGGGAACAAGCGTGCAGGAGCCGTACATGCACGATTTCAGCAGATTACGCTGACAATGCTACAGAGAATCTACTATACTAAGTCATTCCTACACAAAATAGGCAAGGCCAGTGACATGTGTCAGTGCACCTGCATCCAGGAGGGTACATTCATAAATACCATATGGGCTTGTCCCAAGATACACCCTTTCTGGGAGTTAGTTATTAAGAGGCAAGAAAGCGCCTCTGGCGCGCCTATTGACAAACAGGCTACCCTAGGCTTCCTGGGGGTATGGCAGAACTCGGACGTCTCCTCTTACAAAACAATTGCTGGTTACCTTGGGCTTCCAGCTGGCAAAATGGAAGATTGCATGGCTGTAGAGGAACCCAACTAATTTGTGGCAGCAGAACTGGGAAATGGAAGCAAACATATGTGTGTCAAGGAAAAGCTGGTATACAAGGGAAGAGGTTGCCTGAGGAAATTTGAGAACATTTGGGGCAGTTGAGAGAAGGATACCGGATTGCATGGGTGACTAGCTGGGTCTGGAGTAAAGACATGGTGCTGGACTCCTTCAACCACCAGACTCATTGCAGTACAGATTCTCCATTCTAAATTGAGTGGAACTAACATTAATCACTGGGGTGTGGGATTTGGAACCGTGAAAACATCTGTGCAATTCTTTATATGTTCGACTGTTATGTTTGTTATAAAAATGCAAATAAAATGCATTAAAAAAAACAATGGCTGTATCAGTCAGCACAAGTAAATTTGGTGGCCAATGATGGCTTTGGTACTTAAGTGGGGATTGTGAGCAACTTTTCTCAGGATGTTCAGTTTACCCGTGTTGTGCATGCAAGAACTGGCCAGCAATACTTAATTGTTAGAAACGGTGGTTCCTGCTCACCCCCTTTTTTGCATGGCACGAGCAGTCAGGCTTATCTCAGAGGCAATATCTAAAGCATTTGTACATACACCCACAGTAACACAGTGTAAACACTACAGAAGGACACCACAACAGTTTATAAAAAGAACCAATATTTATCTGAATAAAATAAGACCAAAATGACAAAAATCCAAAACACTCAAGCAAAGATATCACTTTTAAAAGGTTCAAAATAGTTTAGTCCATAGGAAGCTATGAATGCGTCACTTATCACAAAGTACCTGGGAAGCGTCAAAATCAATGACAAAAAGAGCGGCAGGTGAGATGAGGTGCCGGAAAAGCAAAGCGATGCGTTGATTCCTTATTCCCAAGGGAGGTGTTGCATTGATTCCTTACTGCCAGGGGAGATGATGTGCCGCTCTCTCTGAGTCATCCCCAGGATCTCGCATATTGCATTGTCGCTCATTTTCTGCCCACAAGCTAGACATATTCGATCTTCTATCTGAGGCTAGCCCAGACGCAATGTTTCTCATGGAGACTTGGCTGTCAGAGGACTCTGGGCCCGAAGTCACTCAATGGAGATGTTGGCGGTGGAATCGCTATTGTCCATGGGGAGTCACTTAATTGCACTTGATCTTTGTTCACCATCTCTAATTGTAAGAGCTTAGCTTTTTCTCTAACCTTAGGTTCTACCTCCACTTTTGCCGAATCCTCATATATAGAAACCTATACCAAATTCCTTGAAACTCACCCGGAGGTAGTTGCTGGGTTAGCTGGGGATAGGCCTAATTTCTCTTTGCCCAGAGATTTTAATCTCCGCATGGATGACCTGCATGGTAGTGCCTCTAAAATGATATTGCATGATATGGTCTCCTTACAGCTGTTTCATTAAATGTAGGGATCATCTAATAATAAAGGTCATACTATTGACCTGGTGTTTCGCAATCCCTAGAATCTTCAGGACCACACTCACACACACAGGAGGCTGACTGTGCAGGCCCTGATAGGTTCCAGGTTGGATTACGCCAACATTCTTTACCTGGGCCTACCAGAGTACCTGTTGCAGCGTCTTCAAGTTGCGCAGAACGCGGCTGCCAGGGCCATTTTTGGTCTAAACAGACGTACTAGCGCCTCGGGCCTGTTGTTGACTCTGCACTGGCTACCCATCCGTTAACGGATCGCTTTTAAGGCTATGACTTTGGCATACAAGGCTCTCCATGCTGTGGGAGCAAGGTATCTCCAAAAGAGACTGGCCTTTTACCATCCGGCTCGTTCTCTGAGATCAGAATCTTTGCTCTTGGCGGCTGTTCCTCGTGTTAAGAGAGCGCGCCTGGGTGGCCGTTCCTTCAGCCTGCTGGCCCCACAGATGTGGAATTCGCTTCCGCTCCCTCTCAGGGGGGCTTCGAATCTGCTTGACTTTAGGAGAGGTCTTAAGACCTGGTTGTTCACTCAGTAGTCCCGCTAGCAGTCCCCTCTTTTTTCCTGTGTGTTCTATGCTCTTTTTAATGTCTTATGTTATTGTGAATCAGTTATCCTTACCCAAAGCGCCGGAACACTATTTTTGAGTAACCGTTGCGCTATACAAAAGAATAAATAACATAACATAACATAACACTCCTCTACCTCTATCTTGGTAAAACCAATTTCTTATTCCCCCCCCTTATCCTCCTCATGTCCTCCCCGCACGCCCCATCCCCCCTGGCTAAACGTCTGGACCGTCCTTGGGCCAAACCTAATTTGGAGAATTGGCTGGAGGCCTTGGAAACCTCTAAACCCGATCCCTTGGGTAACAATCTAGCCACTCACAAGTTTAATGAGTGGCTGGTCAACTCATTGGACGAGGTCTTCCCACAAGTTGGCATAAAGACGTCCAGCAATCTCACAAGTCCCCCTGGTTCATGGCTCAGCTAATGTCTCGGAATAAAGAATGCAGGCATCTAGAAAGAAGATGGATGAACACCTATGATGTGATCAGTAAAGTTGAATATAGGAACTCCATCAGGCCTCATCATGCAGAGATTAAATGTTTGCAAACCGCCTTCTACTCCACAAAAATAACTAACTCTTCCAATGCCCCATGGGAGATCTATATTATTTTCAAAAACATCAAAGAACCCTTGGCAGTCAGCCCTACTTTGGTCGCATCGATTGAGCACTGTGATGAATTGGCGTCTTTCTCCCAGAAAGAAATCATGGACGTTTACTCCGTGTTTCTGGACATTTCTGATCCTGTTATTTTTCTTCAGGATGCTCAAGAATGCTCCCTTTCGGGTTTTCTCGACCTCACCATGTGTTTGGTAAAGGAGCTCCTAAAAACTGTTAATTCCGGTTCACCTTTGGATCCTGACGTGTCCCCACATCCTCCGTCAAGGGTCGGATGGTGTTGTCCCTGTACTGACAGAACTATTAAATCTTTCTCTGCCTTGTGGACAGCTCCCTTTCCAGTGAAAGCATGTGATTGTCAGATCACTCCTACCTTGACCCTGCCAATTGTAATAATTAAAGGCCTATCTCCCTGTTACCCGTAGTCGCAAAGCTACTAGAAAAACATGTTAATAAAAATCTTTCCGCCTTCTTCCAACATAAGGAACTCCTTCATTACATCCCGATGGGCTTCCGCCCTCCACACAGCACAGAATCAGCGCTGTTGGCGGTGGTCGAGAAACTCAGGCTGCTCCTGGATCAAGGAGGATCCGCAGCCATCGTTCTGCTAGACCTCAGTGCTGCGTTTGATACCGTGGACCAGCTCACTCTCTTGCAGAGGATTTGTGGACAGAGCATTCAATTGGCTTTCCTACTTCTTGGAGAATGGTACCATTCAGGTTCAGGATCAGTCCTGCCTTTCAACCAGTCTCCCGTCCTGCTCTGGAGATTATCAGGACTCCTCCCTAAGCCCCACTCCGTTCAATCTCTATCTACATCCCTTTGCTGACATTGTGCACTCCTATGCGTTGACGTTGGCTCTTATGCCAACGACACCCAGTAGGTTTTGTCAATCTCCCCTGACTCTAGCTCAGGCCATCTATGTCTGACTCCTTGTCTTCATTAAGTAGCCAGCTGGATGGCTGGTTGTAAATTAAAACTCAAGGAAGACTATACAGAAGTAATGTAGCTTGGTTAACAATCTCAGAAATTTAGTTCTGAGCCCCCACTCCCCCACACTGTCTAAGCAAACTGTCCACTCACAACAACTCAATAAAGAACCTTAGGATTTGACTTGATTCTGGTCTTACCATGGACCATCAAGCCAAAAAACTTGCTGCCAGTGCTACGGCATCCTGAGACTATGGTGGAAGGTCTTTAACCTACTGTCTTCCACCACCGGAAGAGCGACCATTTAGGCCAATGTGCTTTCCTGACTTGACTACAGGAATGCACTGTCTTTGGGCTCACCCCTTTATGTCACCAGGAGACTGCAGAATGCTGCTGCACTCCTCCTGTCAATCATTTTGAAACACCAATCGGCCACCAAGGCTCGGAGAGATCTACGCTGGCTTACAGTCCTCAGATCTTCATCAGCCCACCTACTAAAGATCCACTTCCTTTTTGGCCCTCAGACTTTGGAACACTCTACCACTGAAACTGGCCTTAAAGACCTGGCTTTTCTGCAACTGATCTTGAATCAATCAATCAAGGGTTTGTAAAGTGCTGCTACTCACCAGTGAGGGTCTTAAGGCGCTGAGGGGTGTGGGGGGAGGATGGGGGTTGCTGATTCGTATGGGTGTGAAGTTTTAGTCAAACAGCAAGGTCTTGAGGTCCTTCCTGAACTGGGTCAACGACGCAGATTAACTAAGGTGGAGGGGTGGGATGTTCCAGGTCATGGCGACGAGATAGGCAAAGGAACTTCCTCCGGTTCTGTGGATCCGTGAGACCGAGGCTAGGGTGAGTTGGGCAGAGCGAAGTTGTCTGGCGTGTGTGTGGAAAGCGAGGCAGTGGTTGAGATAGTCTGATCCTGCATAGTAGAGGGCCTTATCGGCGTGAGTGAGCAGCTTGAACGCAATTCTCTTATTGATAGGGAGCCAGTGGAGTTGTTGGAGATGATGTGTCATGTGACTGGGGCAGGTATGTTGAGGACCAATCTGGCTGCAGTGTTTTGGACTTTCTGTAACTCCCTGAGCTATTTCATGGTGATGACGGCATACAGTGCCTTGCCGTAGTCAAGTCTGTTGGTGATGAGTGTGTGGGTGACCATCTTTCTGGATTCTGTGGGGAGCTATCTAAATGTCTTTCAAAGCTGGCTAAGCGTGTGTAAACAAGACAAAGATACTGCGTTGATTTGGCTATTCATTGAGAGCGAGGAGTCCAGTAGGATGCCAAGGTTGCGTGCGTAGTCTGTAGGGGTGGGAGAGGTTCCTAGTGCGATGGGCCACCAGGAGTCGTCCCAGGCTGAGGGGGTGGATCCCAGAAGGAGTACTTCGGTCTTGTCCGAGTTGAGCTTGAGGCAGCTGTCTTGCATCCAGGTGGCAACTGCCTTCATTCCGTTGTGAAAGTTGATTTTGGCAGCTGTGGATTCGTTGGTAAGGGAGATAATCAGCTGGGTGTCCTTGGCGTAGAAGACGATGTTGAGTCTTTGGCTTTTGATGATTGCTGTGAGGGGAGCCATGTAGATGTTGAAGAGGGTGGGGCTCAGGGAGGAGACCTAGGGAACTCTGCAGCTGATCTCTGTAGGTTCTGAGAGGAACAGGGGTAATCAGACTTTCTTTGTTCGGCCGTTCAGGAAGGTGTAGATCCAGTCAAGTCAAGCCAAGTCAAGTCAAAGAATTTATATAGCGCGCTACATACCCAGAGGGTCTCAAGGCGCTTGAGGAAGGGTGGGGGGATTACTTGTCGAATATCCAAGTTTTAAGTTGCTTTCTGAATGCTAGATGGTTCTGAGTGAGACGAAGGTGAGTGGGGAGTGAGTTCCAGGTTTTAGCGGCCAGGTAGGAGAAGGATCTACCTCCCATGGTGGTTTTATTGATGCGAGGCACGGTAGCAAGGGCTTGGCTGGAGGAACATAGCTGGCGGGGGGGGGGTGTAGAAGGAAAGTCGAGTGTTGAGGCACTCGGGTCCAAGTTCGTAAAGTGATTTGTGTGCGTGGGTTAGGAGGCGGAAAGTGATCCTCTTATTGATGGGGAGCCAGTGGAGTTTTTTCAGGTGACTGGAGATGTGGTCTTTACGTGGGATGTCGAGTATTAGTCTGGCTGATGCGTTCTGGATACGTTGGAGTTTTTTCTGGAGTTTTGTGGTGGTGCCGGCGTATAGGGTGTTTCCGTAGTCCAGGCGGCTTGTAACCAGTGCATGTGTGACCGTTTTTCTGGTTTCGGTGGGGATCTAGCGAAATGTTTTTTTGAGCATGCGAAGAATGTTGAAGCAAGATGATGAGACGGCGTTGACCTGCTTGGACATCGAGAGTGAGGAGTCTAAAATGATGCCCAGGTTCCGTGCGTGATCCGTCGGGATGGGTGCTTTGCCAAGAGCCTCTGGCCACCAGGAGTCATCCCAGGCGGAGGGGGAGGTTCTTAAGATAAGGACTTCTGTTTTATCTGAGTTAAGTTTTAGACGGCTATGCTTCATCCATTCAGCTACTTCTTTCATTCCTTCCTGAAGGTTGGTTTTGGCAGTATTAGGGTCTTTGGTGAGTGAGAGGATCAATTGGGTATCATCTGCGTAAGAGATGATGTTGAGGTTGTGTTGGCGTGCGATGGTCGCGAGGGGACTCATGTATACGTTGAAGAGGGTGGGGCTGAGTGAGGAACCTTGTGGCACGCCGCAGATGACTTCAGTGGCCTCTGACTTGAATGGTGGGAGGCGTACTCTCTGTGTTCTTCCGGTGAGGAACAAAGTGATCCATTCCAGTGCTTTTCCTTGGATTCCGATGTTTCTGAGGCGCTGTAGAAGGATGCTATGGCAGACTGTGTCGAAGGCTGCGGAGAGGTCGAGGAGGATGAGGGCGACTGTGTCTCCATTGTCCAGTAGAGTTCGAATGTCGTCTGTTGCGGCGATGAGGGCGGTCTCCGTGCTGTGTTTGGCTCGGAAGCCGGACTGTGAAGGGTCGAGGGATTTGTTGGTTTCGAGGAAGGCGGCGAGCTGGTTGTTGACAGCTTTCTCGATGCAATGGGAGACTGTGTCGAAGGCATTCAAGAGGTCCAGTTGGATGAGGGCGGCAGTTGTACCCCGTGTGAGGAGGAAGCGAATGCCGTTGGTGGCAGCGAGGAGTGCGGTCTTGGTGCTGTGGTTGCTTCGGAAGCTGGATTGGGAGGTGTCCAGGACGTGGGCCTCTTCAATGACAGTTGGACGTTAATGGCCTTCTCGATGACCTTGGCTGGTAGGGGGAGGAAGGAGATGGGTCTAAAGTTCTTGAGGTATGTCGGGTTGGAGGACGGTTTCTTCAGCAGGGGGTTGATCTTGGCGTGTTTCCAGTCGTCGGGGAAGGTGGCGGTTTCAATGGAGCAGTTGGTTTTCTGCAACAGTTTGATCTCGCTCCCTTCAGTGTTTATGGCAGCGCTGGGAGGCCTTCGCGTAGCTATGCGATATATAAGATCTCAGGAATAGAATAGCATGCAGTGGTAGGAAAAACAGCCGCCGAAGGTTGATGCTTGGATTTTCTTCAACCCTTTGCAGCAAACTACCTTTAAGAGCCAAGAACTGAAATTGGCACCATTTGCAGGTTAGAACTACCAGAGAAGGAGTTCAGGGGTTGCAGATGAAGTCTTTGATGGCCCTGAGACTTCTTAACAGAATGCAAGCTGACAAGCCCTTGGAGAACCTTGGCAAGTAGGATGTGTCTTCTGCCCAAGACAGAAGCAGCAAGCTGTAGGGCAGCACAACAAAGCAACACGCAGAGTGGAAGTTTCCCTTCCACAGCATCCAGCTATTTGTGGCAAAATCTCCACTTAGTCAGAAGTGTTCTGAAGTTATAGTGTAAAAGATCCAGTACTTCTACCAGTTTCTGCCTTTGAAGTTATGTTATGTTATGTTAATAGTTTTTATAAGGCGCGCAGCTGCCCCAGCCAAGGGGCATCCCGGCGCCTGATCAGGTACTACAACATAACAAATCGATGCTGGGAAGGAGAGAGGAAATCATTCAGCAGATGGGAACGAAAAAGTTTTTATGGCGCGCCTAAAGGGAGTAAGGCTGTTCAAGGCTCGAATATGGACAGGGAGAGAGTTCCACAATCCTGCCGCTAATACACGAAAGGAGCGACCTCCCATCCTACTCAATCTAAACCGTGTATTAGCCGCCAAATGGAGAGATTCCGATCTAAGAGACCGCGTAGGGACATAGGAGGAGACAAGCTTAGCGAGGGCTGGAGGAGAGGAGAGCTTCAAGATTTTAAATGTCAGGCAGAGGGCCTTAAATTTAATTCTCTGTCTGACCGGCAGCCAGTGGAGAGAGGTCAGAACTGCAGAGACAGAGCACTGTCTCGGAAGGCCAACAATGGCACGTGCCGCAGCATTCTGCACCCTTTGCAGTCTAGTGGCCTCCGCCTGATTCACCCCGAGCAGCAGTGCACTCCCATAGTCCAGCCGCGAAAGAATGGAGGCTTGGACCACCAGTTGCCGAGTAGGAGGGTCGAAGAATTTGAGGACCGGTCTCAGCCCTCGCAGGCTACCATAACAGGTAGCTGCGACCTTCTTCGTATGGCTGGTAAAGGAGAGTGTAGGATCCAGCCAGACCCCCAAGTTCTTAACTTGTGCAGCTGGGATGGAAGTCATCCCCAATTCTGGAGGCCACCATTGGTCTCCCCAGAGCTCCACCTGTTTTCCTAAAATCAGGACCTCGGTTTTTTTGGCATTTAACTGCAAGCAGTTAGTTCGCATCCAATTTGCCACGGCTATAAGTCCTGCACGAAATCTGGGAGCGTTCACCTCAGGATCACCACTAAGTGTCACCGCCAGCTGCGTGTCGTCGGCATACGATGTCATGGTTAAGCCACATTGTCTGACGACAGCAGCCAGCGGTTTCACATATAGGTTGAACAGAGTGGGGCTCAACGCAGAGCCCTGCGGAACCCCCAGCCCCAGAGGATGGAATGAGGACTGACCAGGTGGAATAGCCACTTTAAAAAAACGGTCCGAAAGGAAAGAGCGAAACCATTGGAGAGCAGACCCCTCAATTCCCACTTCCTCCAACCGCCGGATCAGAATGTCGTGAGACACCGTGTCAAACGCGGCGCTCAGGTCTAACAGGAGGAGCGCCGCAGTTTGCCCAGCATCTAACACCGTTCGTAAGTGCTCGGTCATAAAGAGCAATGCAGTTTCGGTGCTATGTTGTGCACGATAGCCATTCTGGGTCTCGTCTAGAATGTTATTAAGAGAGAGGTGGGCGGACAGGATGGAGTTCACGTGTGCCTCAGCAACCTTCGCGGTCCAGGGCAGAAGGGAAATGGGACGGTAGTTTTCTGGTAATAGGGGGTCTAGGTTAGGCTTCTTTAAAATTGGACTGACCACTGCGTGTTTCCAGGAAGAGGGGACCACACCCGATGTGAGCAATAGATTGATCAGATCCAATATAGGCTCACGACCTAGGGGAGGAAGAAGTTTGAATAGCTCTGGCTTCAGTGGATCTAATGGTGAACCAGATTTAATTTTGAGGCTCAGAGTATCAAAAACCTCGTCAGACATTACTGGCAAGGAGGACAGGGTTTCATAAACCGAAGCCATCACACCAGTTTGCTCAGCACCGGGCCCAGATGAAGTAAATCCTCGATAGATTGCCTGCACTTTCTCCACGAAAAAGGATGCCAGACTTTCACAGTGAGAGTCCCTGCAGATTTCCACCGAGGTGGCCCGTTTCCCCATAAGGTCTTTGAGAACCTTAAAGATTAATTTAGATGGATTGGGGCTATTCTGAAACTCGCAAGCATAGTGTGCGGCCCGGGTTTGACAAATTGTCCTGTGATAGATCTTAAGCTGGGCAAAATACAAGGATTTCAAAGTGGGATCAAAGGATTTCCTCCACGCCCTCTCCGCTCGCCGGCACGTTCTCTTAAGCTCGGCAAGAGTGTCATTATACCATGGGCTGGGAACTTTAACATGGCATTTCGACCAGCGCATCGGTATGAGAGAGTCCAGGGCGGCTAGGACCCAGTTACAAAACTGCTCATATCCTTGTTCCACATTCAGCAGATTGCCCAGGGGCTGCGCCTCCAAGATCTTAAAGAACTCCTCCAGTTTCAGCTTATTCCAATTTCTTTTAAGGATCAGTCTATCCACAGGTTTAAATTGTGGGTCATCTATAGGGCATGAAACTTTCACCAATAGATGGTCAGTCCAGCCTACCACCATCGGGTCAGAGGCCGTAGCCCGCTCCAGTGTAGTAAAGAAGGGGTCCAGGATGTGACCTCCGATGTGGGTAGGGGAGGTAACAAGTTGGTTCAGTTGCATGGCTTCAAGGTCCGCTAGGAAGGTCTTAATAGGTGCTGATGACCGCTGATCAAGATGGATATTGAGGTCACCTACGATGTTAAAATTAGCACATCTTGGAGCTAAAGAGCTGACCACATCAGCAAGAGCGGCCTTGAAGACAGTGTCGTTCCCTGGCGGACGGTAAATAAGCATACCGCTCAGAGTAAACTGATGACTGAAGGCTACCTTAAAAGAAGCGCTCTCACACGCTGGTAGGTCGAGAGCTTTCCATTCAGCCGGAAAGCAAGATTTTATCACCATAGCTATGCCGCCCCCTCTAGAAGTGCGGTTAAGAGTGAACACTGTGTAGTTGGAAGGAAATGCCAGATTGATTATTGCAGTGTCCGCACCCTGGAGCCAAGTCTCAGTGATGAAAATGAGGTCAGGAGAGTCCTTTTTGATCATATCACGTAAGGACTGATGGTGCTTGACCAGCGATCTCACGTTCAGACTCCATATGCTAAGTACACGCTCCGAGATATTAGTGCGTGTACTTAGGGCCTTCCCTTCCGCAGAGCACACCCCAGAGGGGGTATCATGTGACAAACTGCCACAGGCACAGTCATAAGGGCCCGACAACGGGAGCACAGGATCATGACCGCACACCGTGAGCCTCTCTCTGATCGAAAGAAGAGTGGCGCGATTGTACCTGAGCGTCGGAGTATTTTGCATGATGGTATGATGACTAAGTGCCAGAGTCCAGGCCCCGCTCACGCTTCCTCGACGCGGACGAGCGCAGACGGGCAGGACTCTGGCACGACTCCGGCTAAGCGACGGCGTTCCCGCTGCGCGGGAGAGGACGACTTTAAGTAGGCGTCGCAATAGAGAGCTCGAGCGTCGGGACGCTCCAAGATGGCGCCCGATTAAATCTCCACTCACCCAAGCCAAGATGGCGCCCACAGGAGTCCAACCCCAGAACCCGGACCCGCCAAACGTCAAAAGTCGGCAAACTTCTAAGGAAAGTCTTTGTATTGCACATGATCCTGCCTTTCCCTGATCTGGCTCCAGATACACTACAGGGTTAAGAGACAGCTCTGTGTGAGGACAGGCACAGCCCTATTCAGGTGTCAGTGACATATCCTTCCACCACTTTAGCTCAGGAAGATCCATCAGCATTGAGAAGGGTCATCAGGATATGCAGGGCACACCTCAGCTCCTTTGTGTAACTGTCTAAAGTGAATGCACAAGCAGCCTAACTGTCACCCTCCCTCAGACGCAGATTTCACAGGCAGGGAGAGGCACAGAATGGTAAAGCATGAAAATGCCCACTTTCTAAAAGTGCCATTTTCAAACATGCACTTTAAAAACCAACTTCACTATTAGACGTATTTTTAAATTGTGAGTTCAAGGACCTCAAACTCCAAGTCTCTATCTCTTCCCAATTGGAAGTGACACTTTTACAAGGTTACAAGGCAGCTCCAATGGTAACCTATGGGCGAGATGGTCCTTGCAATAGTGAAAAATACAATTAGCAGTATTTTACTATCAGGACATGTAAATCACACCAGTACATGTACTACTTTTTACATACACTGCACCCCGTCCATGGGGCTACCTTGGGCCTACCTTAGAGGGGCCTTACATGAAGTAAAAGGGAAGGTTTCAACAACATGGCAGTGTAACACTTCACTCACAGACACTGCAGTGCAAGGGCAGAGACATGTTTGCAGGGCTACTTATGTGGTTGGTACAATAAGTGCTGCAGGACCTCTAGTAGCATTTGAATTACGGGTCCTGGGCACACCTAGGACACAGGAGGAGTGCAGGAGGCTTCCCTGTAGTCCGTTGAGGGTACGTAGAACTGAATTACAGCTACCTGGCTTGTCGTGGACAGTTGGGAATGAAGACTCAGGATCAGTGATAAACAGGAGCACATACCCACTGCCTGACCTTAAGATGGCCTTCGTGTGACATTATTACCTCCAGCGGTCTTCAATTACAGGCACTACTACTAGATGCTTATTGTTAATCCCCATCCCTTTTCAGCCATATAACCTTGGGTGGACTCTGACAGGAGGGCGGAGCACACTGAATGCAATCTGACGCCTCAGGTGCTCCCACTGCATCCGGGGGGGGCACCCTGGGTGTGATGAGAGCCGAATCCCCACAGGTGGTGAGATGTCCAGGAGAAAGCAGCAGAAGCCCCAGCAGGTCATCTCTGACTGCGAGACTCCACCGGCTCCGAGTATGGCACTTCAGATGCCACCTATCAAGTTCAGGCAAGAGCCGCGCCGTGACCGGCGCCCATGATGGAACTTTTTAACGATGCCGCCTAGGCAGAATCTAGAACCCTCTGTATGTACTGTGGTGCCCGAGCAACCTTTGGCCGATGACCTGTGGAGCTGCCCTATGCAGCTAAGAGGAGTTTGGCTTGGGTTCACCCCTCGGCCGTCACCTACCCAGCCGGATGTCGGACACTGTTTTTCCTCGTCTCCCAGTTGTATTTCTCACCCCCTCCACCCTATGTTTATGCTATGCTATTGTAACTCATGTAACTATTCTCCAGCACCTATTTGGCCGTCACCTACACAGCTGGTCTTCTGACATTCTTTTCCTCGTCTCCCCCTATGTGTCTCCTTCCCTCCCCCTCCTCGTCCCTCTTTTGATCCTTTGATTCAAACTGATGTAGCTATATAACCCGTAACTCGCTGATTCAACGGATGTAAATTACGAAACTGTTTGTACCTACCACGGAGCCTGAGCAACCTTGGTGGATGCACGGTGGAGCTGTCCTATGCAGCTATAGAGGAGTCTGGCCCCTTGGCCGTCACCTACCCAGCCGGTCATCTGACATTGTTTTTCCTCGTCTCCCCGTTATGTGTCTCCTTCTCTCCCCCTTCAATGAAACAATGACGACGGCTCCTGGGCGGATACCACATCTGTTTGTACCTACAGAGGAGACCGAGCAACCTTGGCCGATGCCCGGAGGAGCTGTCATATGCAGCTATAGAGGAGTCTGGCCCCTTGGCCGTCACCTACCCAGCCGGTCATCTGACATTGTTTTCCTCTTCTCCCCATTCGTGTCTCCTTCACTCCCCCTCCCTCTGTGATTCTTTGATTCAAACGGTTGTAACTATGTAACCTGTAGCTCACTGATTCAACTGATATAACTATGTATCCTGTAACTTGCTGATCCTCATGTAAAGCGCTCTGATACCTCCGGGTCTAGCCAGCGCTATATAAAACGTTGCAAATAAATAATTAAACTCAAATATGACAATCATGGGTAAACCAATCACCAATACATTTTATACAGACAGCATATGCACTTTAGCACTTATCAGCAGTGTTAAAGGGCCCAGAGTCCCAAAGCCAACAAAAACAGGCCAGAAAAAAGTAGGACGACGAAGGCAAAACGTTTGGGGATAACCCTGCAAAAGGGCCAGGTCCAAGTATAATGATATAGCCCTTGCATGTATATTTGTTGTGCTCATACTTTTACAGCAGATGTGCAAATACTGGTTGTGTGTTTTGTCAGATCAATTGACAAGCAGAGAAGTAGTAGCTACAGCCCAGATTCGTAAATGTCTTGCAGTGTCCTTGGCACAGTCTTTAAGAGGGGATTAACAGCACAGACGAGTATTCTTCGTTCTAGAATTAGCTGATAGCTGCATTACCGGTCGTGTCCTTTTGAAAAAAACATTTCACATTGTATGACTTGAAGCTCATTTCACGACTACACCATGAGGAGGAGCTATTTCACTTTAATTACAATTTTTGAAACAAAAGGTAAACACTGACCTCACTATCCTAGGTGCATTATCCACTTATATATGCCTTCTATGAACGACACTTTATACACAAATCTCTGCATAACGAGTATAGTCACCAAGGATGCAAGTGTGAAGGCCCCAGACCAGGGTAAGAAATTCTAACTTTATAAACAAGAAAGTAAACACTTTAGACCTCTTTGAGAATGAATGGCTTGTAATAGCGCAAACACAAGACCTCTAGGAGAGTCTAAGGCCATAATGATTAAGGAAGCCACACATGTAGGCACGCCACTTCACAATATAAAGGAAAACCAGGAGCCAACTCGGAAGGCTACAATGGCAGCATTATAGGCATGCTCAATAAAGCACCTACACTGTGTAGAGCAGTCAGAGCCACAGCACAATGACACACCAGAGACAGCAGCAGACAAGGAGTCTCCAGGCAGAGCCTCCAAATGGAGAAAGAATCTGCTGATGCTACAGGCGACCATTAGAGAACAAGGTGGAACAATCACTATGAATGCATCGACCAGCAAAAGTCGGAGGCAGGACTCTAGTAAAGGTATGGATCTCAATTCTAGCAAAGAATTTGTACATGGCATACAGAAATCACTGGATTGTGAAGGACTGTGTGAACCTGGAATACAAAAAGTAAATATATTTCAATCTTGAACTTTTTTTTTTTTTTAAGAACAGATTTTATTTGCCAAATAACAAATATAGTGCAGAGCACTGTAACCAAGCAACTCGTGCATGTAGAATGTACATTAAATTGACTTTTACAATTTCAATAGCAAAATAGGACAACTTAAGAGCAATACATTTGAAATATTAACAGAAATTAAAATAAAACAAAAACCCTAGAACCCACCCCCCATCGCACTCACACCTACCCCAGAGCAGCACCACAAGAGAACAGTCTTGTCTACCTAGACATGATACACCAGTATCCAAGGGTTGATATTGCATGTCGACTAGAATGGGAGGGAAGCCAAGTCAGGGGACCAGACTACTGAAACAGCTTCCAGCTCTAGGCCACGGTAGTCCGCCCATCGCCTCCAGATTGTATAATGTTTAGGCGGGCACCCCCTGGCCATGGAGATGGGGATCTCCAGACCCATACAGAAATCCGTGCCATTTTTCCACACAGATACCGAGGGCGGCCTCGAACCTTCCAGGCTCTGGCAATATCCCTTTTGGTCAAAGTGAACCCTAATAACATAAGATGGTGTTTGTATATGTTGCCTACTATATCGTCCATAACATGCAGCAGGGCCAGCTTCGGGGAGCTGGGGAGGTCTCAAACCAGTCCCTCGGAGAGGCACGACAGAACCACCCGGCAAAATTGTGCTAATGCGGAGCAGTGCAAGACAGTATGTAGCAAAGTACCCTCTTCATGTTGGCATCGAAGACACACACTGCAGTTGCTGCAGTGTGGGAGAGCTATGTGTGACCAGGGACTGATAAATCTTGGAGATCTTGTGGTCATGGAGATCCCCCATAAATACCTTAGCCTTTATGGGACTAAACTCAGCCAGGGACCCTAACCCCTCGATGTATGGAGTAATGGCATGTCGGAACAGGGTTTTAGGCATTTGAAAGTCCTTCTGTAAATCCTGAAAAGACTTCAGCCTCGAAAACCGGACAATGCAGCTAGTTGCGGCAGTCGCCCATTATACCAAAGAGGAGTCTCCCGGGTCAACTTGTTCCACCACCTGGTCCTCCGCAACGCCCGTCGCCATATTTGGAAGATAAGTTTTGTGGCGGTGGCAAGGAGTTGCGTAGCGGTGCGGAGTAGAGTATAGTGTGTAAGGTGTGATCTCCCATGCATTGCCTCTCGACCGCGTAAGCTGGGTCAGACCTGTCCCCATATCACCACTCAATGAGAACTAGCAGATGTGAGGCCATATAATGGGACAGGCTATCAGAGGTTGCCAGTCCCCCATAGTATGTGGGCTGGAAGCAAGTCCGCAGGGCCACCCTCGCCATTCCACCAACCCATAGAAACTGTCCCATGGCTGTATTAACCTGTCTGAACCATCTGGGAGGAATCAGATAGGGATGGTTTTGCAGCTAATAAAGGAGGCGGGGAAGCGATACCATCTTAAAGATGGCCAATCGGCCATATATTGACAAGGGCATATGGAACCAGATTTTAAGATCCTCGCGCACATAATCCCATACAGGGGCTAAATTCCTTTCCCAAGAGGTGACTGGCGAATTCGATAAAATCACTCCCAGATACTTCAACCCCCCCCAGAGGCCACCTGAACGGAGGAGGTCAAGGAACCGGGGCTCGCCACACCCCCAAGGACCCACAGAGTAGATTTACGAGGGTTTGTGTATAAACCTAAGGTCTCCCCGAAGATCTGCATAATGCACAGTAAACGTGGTCCTGTCTATATTTGTAAGACAAAAAAAGAGTACATCATCAGCGTACAGGGCAATACGATCTGATCGACCCGTCGCCCACTCAAGACCAGTCACTTGGGCGTCAGTCCGCACCCAGGACGCTGAGGGTTCCATTGCTAATGCAAATAGGTAGTGGGACAGTGGGCAATAGAGAACTTGGAGGAGACCGAGCCCTCCACCCATACAGACGCAGTGGTCCGAAATGTAATCTACGGAGAACTGCGAATAGGTATACCCAACTAAGTGAGTCAAAAGCCCTATCCATGTCCGCTCCCCCAGCCGCTGTACAGTCGCCACTGCAACATGTGCGCGGCGAATATTGTGGCGGGTCGCCAGCTGGGGCATAAACCTGGCCTGGTAGGGATGAACCAATGATGTAATATGGGAATGGAGGCAATTGGTCAGCGCCTTAGCCAGAACCGTGGCCTCTACATTAAGAAGAGATATAGGGCGGTACGAAGTGTGCTGATCTGGAGGTCTACCAGTCTTGTGGAACACAACAATCTCCGTGTGTCTCCAATCACGAGGCAGACGACCCTGCTCCATGGCCTCCTCTATCACTCTACAAAAGTGGGGCCCCAGCTGCAGAAAATATTGTTTAAAAAATTCACATGGGAGGCCATTTGGTCCCGGGGCCTTTCCAGGTTGCATTGCGCCCATTATCTCTTCCGTGAGCGGGAGATCCAGCTCGTCACTAACTGCCTCAGAAAGGGCATTCGGTGGCAGGTCATCGAGAAAGCGACCAACTACAGCTGCAGGAAGGCATTCCCTGGGGGCATAAAGGTCTGCATTGTACATGGCAAAGCTTTTCAGCAATAGTGGAGGTGACTGTGCGAGAGGACCCATCCAGGCCCAAAATGCCCGGCAGGGTCTGGGAGTAGAACGACCTCTGGCATAAAATATTCAGTAACTTGCTGGACTAATCTCCCCACTGGTAAATCCAGCAAGTCGCCAGCCACGACGGCTGGGCTTCGACTAGAAGAAGAGGGGCATATTCCTGCTGCGTCAACAGGAGTTGGCGGCGAGACTGCTGATCCACACTATCTCTACAACTCAAATTGCTTCACCTCCGCCTGTATGGTAGACTCCCTACGCAATCTACGAGCTGCTGAGCAAAAAGAAAGGTCTACCCACCGGCGCTTGGGCTTCATTGCCTTCCAAAGGCAGTCAGCCCTCTCTACCGTCCCTACGTTAGATGACCAAATATTGGTCAATGGCACCTTCCATATGATCTCTATAATCTTCGCTCTGAAGGTTCCACGCCAAGAGATGCCACCGAAACGGCTGCTGTGCCCAGTACACACGTAACGTGAGAGTGATCAGTGAGTGGTCCAAGAGTCCACGCGGAACAATATCGGCAGGAATCACTCTGTTATCTATTGCCCAGGGGACAAAGATATAATCAAGGCGGGAGAAGGAGTCTTGGACGGCCGACAGGTATGTATAGCCCTGAGCCGTCCCATGTAGGCATCGCCAAGGGTCCCACCAATCCAGACCCACCACCAGTGAATGTAACTTAGCATGCCGACCTGCCTCCAATAGGCCCCCAGGTCGCCAACGATCCCTGACCAGATCTTGCATGTCATTCCAATCCCCCCCCCCCTCCAACAGCCAGTCTATCAGGCATATTTGTCCACAGGGTCATGAGTTTTTTCCACCATGCCCCAAGAAAGGGGTGGATTCAGTCCCTATCGTCTCCTGAAGAAATAAATATCTACCCTGCGTGTCCCTCCACGTCTTCATGTGTGTGTATGGAACCCTCCTATGGATCAGGATAGCAACTCCCTGGGACTCACTCACAAATCCAGAGTGAAATACATGAATGAAACCAAAGCGTTAAAAGCATAGCACCTTAGTGCCATAAGATGCGTTTCTTGCAGCATGAGGACGTCTGTATGCATTCGCTTCGCCTGTTTGAGTATAGCGCCTCGCTAGATTTGGTCTAGCGCAGCACCCTGACATTCCAATTCATTATTTGAAGGGTCCCAGAGGGATTCAGATTATCACCAGAAGACCCCGCCATATTAAGGTTCGAAGTACAAATGTGGTCTAGACAAGATTATGTGGTCTAGATAAAGCAACTCTGAAGCAATGTAGGCAAGTGCGAACAAACAACAAAACCCCCTTCCCCCCAAACATCCACCCCCCCCCACCCTATACCTTAAAAACGATGAAGTATCTGTTGCAGCGAGCGTGAGTGGCAGACCCCAACGGGAGGTCCCCCCCACCCGCCAATGGATCCCCCAACTTACAGCCCATTGTCAGCTGGCCCTTTCCCTGTCAACTGATGTGTTGCAGGGATATCGGCCCTCAATTGTGCTTCCCCGGTCAAGGCAAACATATCAAAAAACTATTGGAATAAAGCACCCCCCAAGATTAGTCTGATGAGGTAGGCAGTCGCTGGGCTGATGCAGCTTGGGATGAGGTGCCACACGACTGAGACCTTCATCTGGACCTGGAGCGTCTGTTCCCCTTCCCTCTCTGCATAGGTTGTTTCCGCACCATCTCGCTCGACGGGGAATCAGAGTCCCTCCGGGGCGGAATGTGTGGGCAACGACGCACTGTCTCATCGGTCCATTGGAAGACCTCTTCCGGCGAGTCGAAAAAATGGGTGCGGGATCGCTAGACCACCCACAGTCTGGCTGGGTAGAGTAGGGCATAGGGAAGTTTGAGCTCACGGCGACGGGCCTTCGCCGCCATAAAAGACTGCCGTGGTTGCTGGACCAGTTTAGTATAGTTGGGGAAAATTAGGATTCGTGCATTGTCAAATAGCAGTGGTTCCTTGGCCCTAGCCTGTTTCAAGATAACGTCCCGGTCATGGTAATGGAGTAGTTTTGCGATAACAGGTCTTGGGCGTGCACCGGGGGTGGTTTCTGGATCAGTACCCCGTGGGCGCGCTCCACCATGAAACAAGTAGACAGTGACCCCCTGAGGGAGCCAATTCCCAAGCCACTAGGTGAGGAACCACTCCATGCCACCCTCCTCGCACCCCTCCCGGAATCCAACGAAGCGAAGGCCCTCCCTTCAGCGTCTCCTACCCGGGATGCCAGCCCTCATTGGATCGACTCCAAGGAGGCTACTCACTTCTGCAGGGTATCAACCACGTCTTCCACCCCAGAGACCCTCGCCTCGGTCTCCGTAACTCGTGCTACCACGTTGCGTAAATCTTGGTGTAGCAACATGACGTCGAATTCAACCGCCCCAATCTTGGCATCCAGGGCATCTCTCGACTGGGTGATGGTGGCCATGAGGGCGGCATTGTCAGGCACATCACTAGGTGTCCCCCCTTGACGCCACTGCAGAGACCCCAAGGCCCGTAAACTTGTCTCTTGTACGTTGCTTGGATGATCCCCACACCCGGCCGGTCCCTCGTCATGGCAAGTTCGACACGCCATCGTGGCAAAAAGTGTTCTGTCCGCCCCTTGCACAGCGTAGTCCGGATATTGTGGGACCCCAAAATGCCACTAGGCGATAGCTCTACTGTTACATGGATTCAACCCAATGCAAGAGGCTGGTGTCCATCAGGGGGGTTCTCTCCAGTCGGTCTGGCCGCCGATCACAGGGTTGTTAATAGGACGAGGAGAAGGGAACCTCAGGAAGCCCACTCAACCAAGGGCCACATATAATAAGGACACCACTCACCGGGCCCGCTCACAATCCAAGAGTCCTCTACAAGCACCGCTCCCAGCCAAGAGTGCGGGGGCCCCACTATAATCCCTCAAATGCCTCCACGCAGTGTATAGATGGCGTCACTGCAGCCTTGACGGTGTACCCGGGGACCTTATGGCAAGCTCGCTCGGCCCGGCTGACTGCCGAGCCAGCCGCTACACAGAGGAGGAAGGAGCTATGTGTGTTGTTCAGTCCCTCACCGGGGACCCCAAGACAGCACAGGAGGCGCCCGGCCCAAACTCCACAGGCAGGGTTCCAAATATGATCCCACAATGCAGCTGGCCAGCAACACAGGACCTTGGGTGGCGGAGAGGAGATAGGCCTGAGAGGCCCCGCCCCAGGCGGACCACAGATTCTTGCCCGTATATTGGCCACTGCTCCCTCAAGTAGGTGGCAGATGACACCTCCCCCGCGGCTCGACACAGCCGCTGACCACCGTCGAAGCTCCCACTGAAGCGGTCGCTCCCCCATGCCCCCTGACTCCTGAATTCCACAGTGCCACACTCCTTCGTGCAGCCTGGTATCGTTGCGCTCAGTGCTAATTAGTAGCTGAGCCTGATTTGCATGATTTGACTCCCGTAGCGCCTAGCATCATAGCGCTTGCTTTTACTTGCCACAGTATTGTTGATTTGCTGAATATTGGTGTAGTGCAGTCTCGTACTTTGCTGAACTGCGTGTATCATTTATTTTAAAGTGCCCGCTCTGCCTGCATTTGTGCCTGACTGTGCTCAGAGATCATAGCGCTATCCTGTGCCCCTCTTTCGCTTTCCATTTTTGTTCTGCCATCTTGTTGTTGTGATCCCTGGCCAGTGTCTCCTCCCCGCTCCCGCCTCCCAGCGGACCCCCCTCCCACTGACTCTAAAGACCGACCCCTCCAAGACCAGCTCTGTGACCGTCGAAGCTCCCACTGAAGCGGTCGCTCCCCCACGCTCCCTGACTCCTGAATTCCACAGCGCCACACTCCTTCGTGCAGCCTGGTATCGTTGCGCTCAGTGCTAATTAGTAGCTGAGCCTGATTTGCATGATTTGACTCCCGTAGCGCCTAGCATCGTAGCGCTTGCTTTTACTTGCCTACAGTATTGTTGATTTGCTGAATATTGGTGTAGTGCAGTCTCGTACTTTGCTGAACTGCGTGTATCATTTATTTTAAAGTGCCCGCTCTGCCTGCATTTGTGCCTGACTGTGCTCAGAGATCATAGCGCTATCCCGTGCCCCTCTTTCGCTTTCTATTTTTGTTCTGCCATCTTGTTGTTGTGATCCCTGGCCAGTGTCTCCTCCCCGCTCCCGCCTCCCAGCTGACCCCCCACGCCCCTCCCCTTCCACTATCCACATATGACAGTTGCATTAGCGCGCAGCGTTCACGAGCAGCAGTCGCGCCCCATTCGAGCCAAAGGTAAGCCCGTCAGCGCCCGTCCGCGCCTGGACCGCGCCCAGCGCCAGACCCCCTAGCCCACGCAAAGCGCACTCCTCAGGCATAACGTATGACGCCAACACCCTCCTAGCCCTTAACCCCGGTCGCACACCTCTATGCTGCGTAGTTGCCCCAGGACTCACCCATGGACCCTTCGCCTGCCACTCCTGCAAATTTACCAGCATCAAGACCCATACCACATCCACTAACATCAAACACAGCTCCAACTCTAACCACCTGAAGTGCATCCTGCTGAACACCCGCTCGGTCCACAGACACGCCACCGAACTCTGGGATCTACTTGACACTACATCACCGGACGTCGCCTTCCTTACTGAAACATGGATGAACGCATCATCAACACCCGACATCGCCATAGCCATCCCGGACAACTACAAGATTATCCGAAAAGACCGCACCAACCAAACAGGAGGAGGCATCGCCATCGTCCATAAGAACACCACCAAAATCACGACCAGCTCCGACGTGAACCTTACAACCGCCGAACACCTCCACTTCTAGATCCACACCGACCCGAGAACCACACTCAGAGGCACCCTCATCTACAGGCCTCCAGGAACCCGTAAACAATTCAGCGAAGACATCACTGACTTCATCAGCCCACATGCCCTCGCCTCCGAGAACTACATTCTATTAGGAGACCTCAACTTCCACCTGGACAAGAAAAACGACAGCAACACCACCACCCTTCTGGACAACCTGGCCAATCTCAGCCTCAAACAACTTGTTGACACCCCCACCCATGTAGCCGGACATACGCTCGACCCAATCTTCACCTCCAGCAAACACATCTCCTTCGATCGCACCACAGCTCTCCACTGGACGGACCACAGTTGTGTTCACTTCAGCTACAAAACCACCTCAACCCACAACCCCCCACAACCCATCCCCCGAAGAAAATGGAACAAAATCACCACCGACCAACTCCTCACATCGCTCA
This sequence comes from Lissotriton vulgaris, assembly GCF_964263255.1. Taxonomy (NCBI): domain Eukaryota; kingdom Metazoa; phylum Chordata; class Amphibia; order Caudata; family Salamandridae; genus Lissotriton; species Lissotriton vulgaris. The sequence goes on along the minus strand of NC_141696.1, from coordinate 1,551,204,940 downwards.
ACCAAAACCCACCCGCCCTCTCTTCGGACCCAAACCAAGCTGCCATCAAATTCAAACAATGGATCACCCACAGCGCTGACGAATTAGCACCCTTGAAATACCATCACATCAAACAAAACAGCAAAAAGGCCCCCTGGTTCAACGATGACCTTAAGAAATCCAAAAAGCTATGCCGCACTCTTGAGAAAACATGGAGAAAAAACCCAACCACCGACAATATGACCACCTTCAAGGCAGCCACCCGCAAACACCATCAGCTGATCCGAGCCACCAAGAAATCAGCTCTCAAGAATCGACTCGACAACAACGCCCATAACAGCAAGGAACTATTCAACATCGTCAAAGAATTCACCAACCCCACCGCAGCCTCAAACGACATCACTCCCTCCCAAGACCTCTGCGATTCGTTATCCTCCATCTTCTACAACAAAATTGCCGACATACATAACAGCTTCGAAAACAGTTCCAACAAACAATCCTCTCCACCCCCCTCAGAACCTAAACTGCCCTCTAACAACCTCAGCGCCTGGAACCCGATCACCACTGAAGACACCATCCGCCTCATGAACTCCATCCACTCTGGCTCGCCAACCGACCCATGTCCCCACCACATCTTCAACAAAGCAGACTCCATCATCGCACCCCATCTCCGTGATGTCATCAACTGCTCCTTCATCTCTGCCACCTTCCCAGAAAGCTGGAAACATGCCGAAGTCAGCGCCCTCCTGAAGAAACCCACAGCAGACCCCTCTGAACTTAATAACTACCACCCCATATCCCTCCTCCCATTCCCGGCCAAAGTCATTGAGAAAGCCGTCAATAGCCAACTCGCCGTCTTCCTCGAATCCAACAACTCCCTCGATCCCTCACAGTCCGGCTTTCGAGCCAAACACAGCACTGAAACCGCTCTCATCGCAGCAACAGACGACATCCGAACACTACTGGACAACGGAGAAACAGTGGCCCTCATTCTACTCGACCTCTCCGCCGCCTTCGACACTGATTGTCACAGCACACTCATACAACGCCTCAGCAACATTGGCATAAAAGGAAAAGCCTTGGACTGGATCATCTCTTTCCTAGCTGGGAGAACTCAGAGAGTCCGACTTCCCAGATGACTTCTCAGAGGCCACCGAAGTCATCTGCGGTGTACCACAAGGATCATCACTCAGTCCCACCCTCTTCAACGTTTACATGAGTCCACTCGCTTCCATCGCGCGTCAACACAACCTAAACATCATCTCCTACGCGGACGACACCCAACTGATCCTTTCCCTCACCAAAGACCCCAACACTGCCAAAACCATTCTTCACGAAGGCATGAAAGAAGTAGCCGTTTGGATGAAAGACAGCCGCCTTAAACTTAACTCAGACAAAACGGAGGTGCTCATCCTAGGATCAACCCCCTCTGCCTGGGACAACTCATGGTGGCCTTCGGATCTGGGCTCAGCACCCATACCCACGGACCACGCACGTAACCTTGGCTTCATCCTAGACTCTTCACTCTCGATGACCAATCAAGTCAACGCCGTCTCATCCTCCTGCTTCAACATACTTCGTATGCTCAAAAAAATCTTCCACTGGATCCCCGCCGAGACAAGAAAGACTATCACCCATGCACTGGTTACGAGTCGACTTGACTACGGAAACACCCTCTAAGCAGGATTTACAGCCAAATTACAGAAAAAACTCCAACGCATCCAAAATGCATCAGCGAGACTCATTTTGGACATCCCCCGCCAAGATCACATCACCGGCCACCTGAAAGACCTCCACTGGCTTCCCGTCAACAAGAGAATAACATTCCGTCTCCTCACCCACGCACACAAGGCACTCTACAAACTAGGGCCCGAATGCCTCAACACTCGACTATCCTTCTACACACCCACTCGCCAACTAAGATCATCCAATCAAGGCCTCGCCGCAGTTCCGCGCATCCAAAGATCCACCATGGGAGGTAGATCCTTCTCCTACTTGGCGCCCAAGACCTGGAACTCACTCCCCACTCACCTCCGCCTTACACAGAACCACATCTCCTTCAGAAAAGAACTTAAATCCTGGCTATTCGATAAATAATGAACCCCCTCCCCAAGCGCCTTGAGACCCTCTGGGTGAGTAGTGCGCTATATAAATTCTTGAACTTGAACACAGTTCCCAAGGGGAGGGGGGTAGCAGGAGGGCACACTCCTGTCACTAGGAAAAGCCACCCAGGGGGGCCACCACACCTGCGATCTTCCACCGGGCCCCACGCGGTCCGATAGACCGTTGGTGTGAGCCCATCTCGCCACGGGGGAAGGGAGCACACAGCAGGACTTCAGACCTGAGTGAGCTGCTATCACTGGCTCTTGATCAATCCCAGTGGGGCAATGTTCAGCCCCCGGCCCAGCTGCGAACACCCACGGTGCTTCCCCTCACGACCAGATATGGCCGCCGACCAACTACACTCACTGCACTTCAGCTGGCGAGGGGTGGCAGCAATCCATCCACGGCGGGCCCGAGGCAGGTCCGGGAGCATTCACCACGTCCCAGATGGCTCCGGGGCAATCCGCACAGCCGAGGCAGCACACCAGCTTGCGGCTCTAGCAAGGCCCAGCGCAGTCTGGCGCTCCGGCCTCCGCCGCAGGCCACCTGTTCCCAGCGAAGACAGGCCCGATCCAAGGCCTCCGTTGGCGGCACCCGCTCAAAGCCTCAGAGCGATCCGGAACTCGGAAGGAATGAAAATCTTCGGTTCACGATGCCTTCAGAGCACAGCCTGGGAGTAGAAGTGAACCGGGGAAGCAGGAAAGTGTAGGATTTTAAAGCAGGCTGGACGGAGCTCTCCTAGCACATGTCCACCATGATGGCTCGCTAGGCCACGCCCCTCAATCTTGTACATTTAAGGACATTTAAATCAGTGGCGATGAGGAGGGTAGGTAGGAAAAGACTGATGTCTGTTTTTACCTGCAAAGACACCAGGGGTGGATGAAGCCGATCGCATGACTATGAAAGTTCTACACCCATTGCCAAGATGATCAAACCTCTTCTACTCAAGACAGAAAAACGTTCCATATGTCATAAAATTTCAGCTGTAAGTAAACAGATGCAATCGTAAAATGGTGTCTTGAACTCTTCAGACTGTGCTAGCAACAACCACAAAAATGTGCCTAAAGGCAGGGTGTGATCATTGTGATGGGTGTGAAATTAGCAACTTCAGTCAACTGAATCAGGACTGTCTTGTGGATGGGTGCCGATTATCATGAAAAGTTCAAACAAAACCTATTTTACAAGCTCTATCCCTTTACAACTACAGCAGTGGTGAGAGTTTTATACTGATAAGAGAGTTTTCCAGTTCAAAAAGTAAGCTTTAATATTTTCCCACTTTGTATGTTAAGCCTGCCTCAAGGAAGTATAATGTTTTGGTGTAAATATTTCTCTAAAACTGCTAATAGAGTAGCTTGTGTGTCAAACCCCAAGGGTGGTTGCATGAAACTCCCCAGTTACCACCCGTGGAACAACCACTTGAAGCAAAGTACAGCAGAGTGCTATTTTACATCACTTCGACTAAATTTTCGATGAAAATCCTGATTTGCTTTAGAAAGTATAAACCACCAAAATGCCTTGTGCCAGGTTTGCATTATGCAACCAGGTTGCAATGTTATCCTTTGGGATGGAAAGCAAATACAGCATTCAGCTAGAGTGCAGCGGCATACAAGACCAATCTACTGGACTTAAGGTGCGTATGGGGCAATGTCCAAGGCAGCAGCAGGGCACCTCCAGCGGCACTAGCGCCCAGGTGTAGTGGGGCATACAGTGTTGTGTATCCAACGTTAGTCTATGAGAATTGGTCTACAAGAAAAGAGGCTGCAGGTTTGGACTGGGAGGCCAGTCGGGCTGAACCAACAGGGGGCTTATGCCTCACAATGCTCAGGAACATGGGGACACCTTTGGTCCTCTTCTCCACGAGTGACGAGTGCAGAGGTGTCCTTAGGCATTGGGTTTTGTCACTGGGAGAGATTGAGGTAGAGGAGGGCCTGCAAACAGAGGCTGCAGGCGACGTAGAGAAGTCCACAGCGGAGAAATCCAAGGTGAGCTTCGACGCTAGAGGGCACCATTGGCCCACTTCAGCTCGGGCTAGATGGCTCGGGTGCAGTGGTGCTTTCAGGAGTCGGGTTTTTCATGGTCTTGGAACCTCACAGGTCTTTCTTGGAACCTGCAAGGTGCAGGGGTGCAGCTCCGCTGTTCCACTGGAGTTCCTGGTTATTGGGCGAAGTACTGGCAGTTCGCCCAGGCTTTGGAGACACAGCAGCTGATGGACAAGTCGTCTTTTGGTGCAATCCTCAAAGTCACCAGAAAGACTGGCAGGGTTGGTGCCAAGTCAGTTGCGAGATTTTCTGTTCTTGCTTCTTGTGACGCTTCATGTATGTCTTCTTTAAGGGCGGCAGTTTCTCATTTCCTGGTGCTGGGGGCTTCCCTCATACTGAATTTACGGCAACACTGGCATATCCTTTTGGGCATGGAGCTACAGGAGTTGGTGTATGATACTATGAAATGGGATTATAGATAAAATGACAACATAGGGATCCTTCAATTATGTTTATCAATATACTGAGTCTCAATATTAGGTTTTGAAGTAGAAAGAGAATCCAATATGGTGCCCATGAGGGATGTAGGAGTGTAACTCATCTTTCTAAACCCAAGGACAAAACGAATATCCAACCTGTAATATTAAAACGGAAGTAGTGTGGCGTCCGCAGATAGCACTGCAGTTAAGCGGAAAACCAGTATTTATAGGGGGAATAATGGTGAACAATGGTCCCCCCCCCCCATCATATCGGAAGCTTGGTTGCTTAGGTTTCTCTTTTTTCCTTGTGTAAATGGACACATTAGACTTAAATAGGATGCCCTGAATGGCAAAAAGGAATCAAAGATGGTGCTTGCAGGGAGCGAGCAAATCCTCTCTACAGTTGTGAACATATAAATCGTAAGTATTAAAGTGGATTAAAGATGGTGCCTGCGATGAAGGCGGAGAGTAGGCTGTATAGTGGGATGTGCTTGAATTGAAAATGGATGTGACCCACTCCCTTCTGAACTCTAGAATGTGATGCACTACGTAATATTGCACATAATGCTTTGAATTATATAGAGTGGGATAGACTGCTCTCTCTTGAACTTTACAATTTTATGTACCAAGTGATGTGGCCCCTCAGCTTATCACCCCACCTATCCCAAAACCCCTCATAGTCTCTGAAATTTTTATGAGTTCCAGACCATATCGCATAGTGATGTTCAAGAACATTCATTTTGGAAAGTAGGAATCACTTCAGACCACCAATATTTAAGAATGATTCACTTTGTTATTAAGGCAATTATAAGTAATTGTTTATTCTGCAGCTGTTCTATTTTGACGTCAGGGGAATACCCCAAAACCGAAGTCTGGGCATCCATTGGATGTTCAGTCTCTAATGTATGGTGGCCACACTCCTGAATCTCAACACAAAAAAGATTATTTTTGGGCAGCCCCAGGTAACATGTGCACAGTGCCACCCTCCCGATTCCCCCCGCCATTGTGCGCATGAAACATTGTGATATCTGGGGGTTAATGTTGTGCAATTAAGCTGGGGTTCTATAGAGAAACCATTTTGTATAGAATTGCTTTCCATGGAAATTCATCCCCTTCATTAAAGGAAACTTGAACAAATTGATCTTATTCCACGTTTCTACCGACATCTGTAGGCCCTCTTTGAACTGCCTCATATCCCAAGCCTTAAAGAATACCTCATTACCCTGTTTTTGTCTCTAGATATTGACCCAGCACCTAATGGATCTGCGTGTTCTAGTCCGGTTAGATCTTTAATCACATCCAAACCTGTCAAAATTCTTCTAGGATCCAGTTCAAATGTCTTATCTGAATAAAGGGCCATTGCATAATTATTTTATGGAGGCTAATAGGAGGTTCAACTTCAGTCCAATCTTTCCAGGAGTCTAGACTTAGATACTTAGTCTAATAAAGGTTGACACCCAATTTGTACATCCAACAAAAGGGTAACAACAGCGGGAAATACCATAATGCTTTAACAGTTGTTCTGTCCAAATTAATCCGGGAGTCCTAAAGTACCTGTAACAGCAATGTGCAATGTGCAAAACTAACAAAGTACTATTCTTTTAAATCTTGAAGGGGGAGGCCACTTTTTTAACTGGTCTATATGATTTATCTCTTTCCAAACTAGGCGTTTCATTAGCCATATGAAGGCTGAGAACATTACCTCCATTTTCCTAAAAACGTCATCTGAAGAGTGCAGGGGGTTGCAGCAAAAAGGAAATTGCACACATGTAAAACCGACTTCTGAATGAAATCAACACTGTCCATTATCGATAAGGGTAGGCTGGCCCATCCTGTGAATAGCACCTTAATTTGAGTAATTTGAAGGGAGTAATTCAGTTCATATAGATTATTGTTCTCCGTAACATATATTCCAAAATAACGCTTACGTCTGGAATTAACAAGAGAATAGAATTCTTTAAGTAAAGTGTCAACTGCACAGTTACATAATAATGGGAAATTACGTTGGATTCCAGATGCATGCATTCTGCTGAACATTCCGAGCACAGCATCCACATAGAGACAAATGACCCCTAGATGACAATCTACCGCCTAAGTATCTGCCTGATGAACATTCCAAGCACAGCATCCACATAGAGCAGGGGTTCCCAAACTGTGCACCGTGGCTCCCCGGGGAGCCGTCAAATCTAGCCGGAGGAGCCGCCACCAATCACTTTAATGCATTTAATGTTGAAGGGGTTGTTGGCTTCAGTTAAACTAATTCGACATAAATGCATAATGTCGATGATTTGTGAGCGTCATGCCTAAAGCTGTAAATGTAGTGCTTAATTGATGACATGTCGATGGAGATGACCTCCATATTTCACTGGAATCCCACATTCCAACACTCCCAAAGTAAGCAGAAGATGCCTGATTTATTTTGTTAGATTCGTTAATTATTAGTTTTGTTTTTTTCCAAATGCATTTTACACCAATGCAAGTTATCAGGAAAGTACAGTTGTCCTTTCTATTAAACACACTAAGGATTATTAAGCATTGACATTTGCATTTTGAATCATTGGTACTTCCAATACACATTTCTTTCAGTACACACACATTTCAAGACAGGTCTACTCTCTCCTTGAGCATAGGGAAGTAAAACACCATATACGGCATAATGCCAACATTTGAAAGCAAGAAATCGGGACCATAAAGAAATCTGAGGAATTTATTTTACTTGCATTGCTTTAGAGGCAATTTTAGGGAAGGGCAGCTAAAATAAAGCTGTATGGGGTTTAAAAAATCATGAGTCACCCTGCTGAGAAAGGTGTGTTGGCACTTATGTCATCGGTGGAAATGGAATGTGAATGCAAATATTCTTCTTGCTCAGAAATACTTTAGCAATGGGGCCTACGTGCATAGTGGTGCTATCTAGCACTGTAAGTGGGATAAAACAGTTGAAGAGGGGATCTAAAAAAGGCATGGGCAAAGAAGTGTTACAAGGAATATTTGATCAGAGGCGTTGCCTTAGAAACACCCTGCGTATATGACTATAATACAATATGGCATGAAGTTGATGAAGGTAAGGGAGAAAAATTGAAGTACCCCCAAGGTCAGGCTGACATCGCCCCCACTCTCCAAAAAAAGTAACAGTGGGGAGCCACTGGCAATACGTCTTGCTAGTAGGCTTGAGAGTGAACTATAGAGTTGTATGTTTGGTTACAAAGAGCTAACAGACCAATGAATGATTTAGCAGTTTTGGACATTACGGGAAAAAAAGCGATCATCAACCCCAACGTGGATGGGAGTACTTACCTGAGGAGGAGGAGTCTCACCAATGCTGAAAGTACACAAAGACTTGCATAGGAAGAAGAGAGGAAAATGTAGAACCAGCATAAAGACTGACAAACAGGGAAAGAAGGAAAAATTAGAAGACAGAAAAAACAAACAATACAGAGGAATGAGATTGAGAGGAAAAACCAACAAAAGACTATAAAAGGTTCTCTCATGCTGGCAATCTTTGACCCCCAGATCTGGGAAGCGGAGGACCACCCAACAAGGAGTCGACTCATGGAGGAGGATACCCTGCTGCACAGTGAACATGATGAAGAGCTCCAGCACATATGTCAGCCTGGAGGAATCTAAACAGGAGCTCTGTTAGAAGGAGGAGCACCACGAAGCAAAGACGCAGACCTAGTAATACAGGTAAATGACAGAGATGGGAGCCTGCACTCCTCCTGGAAACACAGTGGTTCCGATGAGGACCATGGCTGACCAGGTGCGTCACAGAGGTAGTTAGGGGAAGGAACAGGTAAGGAAGAGTACAGGCATAGAGGCTAGTGCGGAGTCCAAAGAGGACAACCGGGGTCAAAACCATGACAATCGTTCATAGGATCCTAAAATCTCCTGAGCTTCTTGTCTTCTAGAAGCAAGTCTTTATGGCCAAACTAAGTGCCTTACTCTTGTGATGGGTAAGAAAGTGTGAAGGGCTAAGATACATAGAAGAAAGGAGAAAAAAGGAGAAAGAAACAGAAAGAAATTCAAGCAGACCATAGAAAGCAGAACAGGCTGGAAAAGAAATAGTTGGGAAGAACAGCAATGGATCCATCGGCTCTCCAATAATTGAGATTTTTATTTATTTGACCTCTGTTAAAAGGACACTTACCTTCATCTTTAAAATGAGGACATTGGGGGTGGAGCCTCAGCCGCTCTCTGGAGCTAAGAAGGAGTCTGCAGGTCCAAATCTTAAGGAAAGTAGAAGAAACAATCCTATGAGATCTTTACAGACTTTTTGAAGAATTTGAGCCTGTATGATGAATGAAGAACAATAAAACATTTAATTACTCAGAAAGCCTTGTAATTGACCCAGGTTACTGTATTAAAACAAACAAAACAGAGACCGAGAAATGAATATGCAGAGTTCCTCAGCCTCACCCTTTTCAGCATGTACATGACACTACTCGCCAACATCATCCTCGTCATTTCCTACTCCAATCATACACAAGTCATCTTCTTCCTGACGGACAAAACAACCACCGCCAGAACCAACTTCACAAACTGCATGACCATTAAAGCAGACTGGATGCGAACCGACTGCCTGCAGCTCAACTCTGACAAGACAGAAGTACTGGTCTTTGACATCAAGACCTCCCCAATGGACTCCGCCTAGTGGCCATCGAAGATAGGACCAAACCCCGCACCCACAGACCACGCAAGTAATCTAGGATCACCCTATTCAGCATGGCGGGTCAATTCAAACGAATGTACACCTAATGCTTCCACTTCCTACTCATGTTGCGAAAACATCTTCAAATGGATGCCTCAGAACACATGGGGCAGTATTACAATAAGTGCCCCGGCTGCACAACGGGCGTTTGCGCCTGCTTTGCACCCCCCCCCCCCCCCGGGGCACTTTGGTATTATAGAAGGGGGTGCAGACACTTGTGTGTCCCCTCCTATATGTTAGGAATCAACAGCCTTGACATGCAAGGTTGCTGGGCTGTGTTCTTTTACCCAGGTCCATACAAACACACAGCTTGTTGTTTTTAGACGCTCCCTAACCAGTGAAAAGAGGCACGGCAGAACGTAGCCTTTGCTTGGCTTACTGTTGCCATGCCCCCTCTTCACTTCCTGGTTCCTGGCTCGAGGATCGGTGGCGTCCTGTGGAATCCTGCGAGTCTCCTTGGACCCTTTCCCGCTTCTTTGCCTTCTTTCCCCTGACCCTGCAGCCGCTGGCTGGTTGTTACAGAGTGAGAGCGTCGTTGCCGAGCTCCGGCATTTCTTGAATTTCTACGCGAGAGTTTACTCGCGACTACACTTGCTTTTCTCACGCATTTCGCAGGCGTTATTTCGCTCGGCTCCTTTTTTCTCGCTTTAGTTGTATGAATGAAATACATGGCGAGTTCTTAAGCGCTCTGCCCTTGCCTCCTTTTAGGGCCGGGTGTCTCTCCTCGTGTGTGTGTGTGTGTACTGCTCCGCTGTTTTAGCCCACAACAGCCGGCCGGTGCTCCTGACATCCCCTATTTTTGTTTTTGTGTTTGTCTGGTGTGAATGTCCCTCAAGAGTTCTATTCCTTATATCCAGTTACCCATTATCCAGCTCCCATTACTTGAACTCTTCGATAAAGCCTGCCTAATTTACAATTGGGGTAAGCACAGCTGAATAATCACGCATGAAGGTTAGTGAAATAAGGATATATTATGTGTATTGCCTATTTTGTTTTCTAGACTGGACATCCACCTACGACTACTCCTGCAATACCCTGCATACCCCCTTGTATGAGGAGAGTGGTGGACACTCCTAGGGTAATTCCCTCATACTTTTAGGGGACAGTAGACAGGAGTGCGTATCCATTCGCATTCTTGCTCCTGTGTCCTGGAGGTGTAGGGATCCTTCTTCGCTCCCGTGGAAACTTGGTTACTACCTGACACTATAATACCGATAGCGCTGACGCACTTAAAGCGCTAGCGCTACCTTCAGAGGGTGTTTCCTCATTTGCATAGGAGCTTGCCCTATGCAAATGAGGGAATTCCTTTGACTCTGCACCGGCGCCGTATTACAGAAGCGGGGGCAGAGTCAAAGGAGCCCTCAGGAGGTGCACTGACAGTGCGCCACTTAAAACGGCGCACTGTCAGTGCACCTCCTGACAGCAGCCCTCTGCAGTGGCTAAAGGGGGTCCCGGGAATCCCCCAGACATCCCCCTGCAGGCGGGTGCCGTCACTGACTGCACCCACTTGCAAGGGGAGCTCTAGTCCCTTGTAAAAGTGCAGGCGGGTGACACCTGCACTGTGAAAACACGAAGCAGCTGCTCCGTGTTTGCACATGAATGCGCTGCCCCCGGGGCAGTGCACGGTCGCGGCTGCCCCCAGAGCAGCGCATACAACATAATAGGGCGCATTGTGAGTGTTTGCGTCTGACACACCTTTTAAAAGGTGCACCGGGCGCAAACAATCACAATGCATAACATGGCCCCTGCTAGGATCGTCGTGCAAGCGCTCATCCCCCATAGGCTGGACAACTGCAACACTCTCTACACCAGAATCTCCAAACAACTTCTGCAACACTCTCTACACCAGACCCTCCAAAATACCGCTGCAAGACTCCTATTTGAGCTCCCACATCACACCACACCTAGCCTTAAGAAACTTCACTAGCACCCGATTTCCAAGCGCAGTCAATTTAGACTTCTCATGCACACAAAGCCCTACACAACATCGGGCCGGAATACCAGAACACCCACAGCTCTTTCACAAACCCTCTGAACACCTACGTTCTGCCTCACTCTCACACTTCTCGGCATTCGCAAAAGCAAAACTGGAGGTCGCTCATTCTCCTACATTGCACCCAAGACATGGAACGACCTCCCTCGACACATCAGAGCCTCCTCTTTCCTTCTTGAGCTGCAAACCTGGCTCTTTGTATAAGAAGAACTTTGGGGACACAAACCTACACAAGTGCCCAAGTACCTGGATTCCCTCTTGTGTGACAACCCCCATTTCACACCCTCTTTTTGCTGAAAAATCCTCTGTTCCATGCACTGTCTGTGTGTTTCAGCAGTGTTTGTGTGTGTGAATGTGTTTAAGAGTGTCTGTGCTTATGGGTGTGTGTGCCTGTCTGCCTTTGAATCTGGCTTAGTCTATCTGTTTCTGCATCTATCTCAGACCCCTGGGGCTGTTACGACAAGAGCACTCTAGGCTTTGGACTCGAGGCAAGTAATAGTGTTTAACTTTTTTGATGAAAGGGTGTATGGCCTATATCTAGACAAGATAATATTTATTTAGACCATTGGTCTTCAAACAACACAAAAAAATCTATTTTTATACAACTCTAATATCACAAATAATGTAATCAATCGTTATAAAAACAGAAAATCCTTAAAAAGAAGAGCAAAAGTTTTTTTATAACACTTCATTGCACATTCCCCATATTATATACGAGTTATAATCACACCACTTTTTTACTTACTTAATAACAGGATAAATAGCTTGAAAATGTCCATAGAAGTTATCCTATCTAAAATTCTTCTGCCAGAATCAAGCTAAGATCCTACCCCCTTCACATTATTCCTCATTTCCATCATAGCTTGCCACTGTTCATCTCACTTCTCCGTATAGAACTTTGTGACTGCTGAGGACAGGAGAGGAGGGAGGGGAGAGGTAAAGGGTCCTCAGCCCGGGGAAGGGGGTGGGGCAATGGTTTGAAGGGGGGTGAAGGGTCCTCAGCCTGGGAGGGGCCATGGCTTGTAGGGGGGGGAGGGGGAGGGGGGGGGGAAGGGTCCTCAGCCCGGGGAAGGGGTGGGGCAATGGTTTGAAGGGGGGTGAAGGGTCCTCAGCCCGGGAGGGGCCATGGCTTGTAGGGGGGGAGGGGGGGGGGGTGAAGGGTCCTCAGCCCGGGGAAGGGGTGGGGCAATGGTTTGAAGGGGGGTGAAGGGTCCTCAGCCCGGGAGGGGCCATGGCTTGTAGGGGGGGGGGTGAAGGGTCCTCAGCCCGGGGAAGGGGTGGGGCAATGGTTTGAAGGGGGGCGAAGGGTCCTCAGCCCGGGAGGGGCCATGGCTTGTAGGGGGGGGGGGGGTGAAGGGTCCTCAGCCCGGGGAAGGGAGGAGGGGCAATGGTTCGAAGGGGGGGGTGAAGGGTCCTCAGCCCGGAAGGGGCCATGGCTTGAAGGGGGGGAGAAGGGTCCTCAGCCCGGGAGGGGCCATGGCTTGAAGGAGGGGGGAGAAGGGTCCTCAGCCCGGGAGGGGCCATGGCTTGAAGGAGGGGGGGAAGGGTCCTCAGCCCGGGAGGGGCCATGGCTTGAAGGAGGGGGGGGAAGGGTCCTCAGCCCGGGAGGGGCCATGGCTTGAAGGGGGGGTGAAGGGGCCGCAACCTGGGGGGGGGGGGGGACATGCCTTGAAAGGGGGGGGTGATGCGTCCTCATTCCGGGGGGGCATGCCTTGAAGGGGGGTGATGGGTCCTCAGCCCGGGGGGGGGGGAGGCATGCCTTGGGGGGGGGGGGTGGAGGGTCATGCCTTGAAGGGGGGGTGCAGAGTTCAGGCTGTCTGTAGCGGGGGGGGGTGCTGTAGACTCTACCTGCGCAGACACCTGCTCAGAGCCCTCTCCCCTCGGCCTAGGACGGTGAAGATGACAATCCGAGGCCGGGGGTGACGTCCGGGGTCAGAGTGAGAAGTTCACCGCACAGACCGAGGATCCTTCCACCCCTGCAGCTGCTGGAGCCGTTGCCCGCGTTTCCGCGCATGCGCATAATCCTGCGCAGCCGCACTATGGTAAACGTCTCAGATGGTTGTTTCTTTAGGCCCCCCGCTCTGCTGCCTGTTCAGTGCGCATGCGTCATGGAGCGGTGTCTGCATCCGCCGCTGTTCATGGTGCTGGAGCTCCTCTCCCCTGCAGCGCATCGATGCGGGCGGCACCTTGAACCTTTCCTAACGGCCAGGGTGCTATTACACGCCCTCTGCACCTTCCCCGGCATTAATGTCCGCCAAGGTCCGATTCTGGTTATCGCTGGTCCGTGCTCGCTGCCCCCACCCTCCCCCTGCAGAGGCGGTGACCCCGCCCACTCGACAGACCTGCTCCTTTATGGCTGTGTGTGCATATATACCGCTCCCCCCTTTCTACTATTCCCAGTACCGACCCGTCCGGTTGATTCCATTCTGTCCTACAATAATGCCCGGTCGTTAATGCCCCCGCCTGCCATCCATGGCCCCCGCCGGTGTCTGCAGCTTCCCGCTGTTGAGCGTCTGGATCAGCCCCCCAGGCTCTTCTTGTCGCCGTTCATCTTCCACTTTCCCCCAACAAAGAACCTGCCGCCTGCTCTTCCTTACTCTGTTTGCTTCATGTTGCCAAATTCCACGTGTGCCGCATTTCGTCCTCGGAGTATCTGTTTAAAAGTTCTCCTTTTCATATCTTTTCTTTCTGCTTGTGTCACCTCCCCATCATACACTATTGCCTGCATTGTTTATAATACAGTCCTATGACCTGCTTCACTGTGTGCCTGTCTTGAATACATCAACCCATGCTAGCTCCTATTCTCCACTTTGTTCTCCTACACCCTGTCGTGTACACAGCGCGCAGCATGCAGGAATACTCAGGACGCTGATCGTGTGTGTGGAGGTACTTCTTTATTACTGTATCTCGTCAGTCCGTCAGGGCACGTCTGTCCTCGTCCTCTTCCTACTGTGTAATGTCCTTTCCTGTCCCTCGACAGGAAGTGGTGTCCGGTGACCTGGTCACCACCCTGTGACCCACAGGGTCCTAGCGTCCAGCGTCTGTCGTCTGTCGTGGTCATCACATCTCCCCCTTGTCACAACAAATACTTTCCCCATGCACAAGTCCTGGCGATACTCTCCACACTGTGGAAAGCTTGTGAGAGAGTGCAAGAGAGAGGGAGAGAGAGAGAGAGAGAGATAGAGAGAGTCTCTACATTTCTTCTATCAGTCTCTTTGTCTTTTTGCACTCTCTTCTTGGTCTTTGTTCTCCGCTCTGTTCTGGTCCTCCACCTTCTTCTTTGTGTGTTGTCACTTCTCCGTTTGTTCCTTGCTCTCTTTCTTCCACTTCCGGTGTCGTTATTGCTCTTTCTCCTTCTTCCATTTTGAACTCCTTGAAGTGTGAGCTGTTTCTTGTTGTCTTCCGATGGTCTGAGACCGCGGTCACCATTGACCCGTTTACTCCAGTCACTACCAGCGGATCTTTTGAAAAAGGGCTGTCTGATTTTCTTTGCTGTGTTTGCTTCACTATTACTAAGTCTCCTTCCTTTAGTTGGTGTTCAGCGGCATGTCTCTTTTTGTCAGCATATTCTTTCATTTTCTTTTTCTCTTTGTTGTCTCTTTCTGCGATCTCTTGTCTGTTGGTGTCTGCTATGGCTTCTCTCTGTGGTAGCCTTGTTTTGCTTGTTCTTCCTAACACCAGTTCTGCTGGACATCTGCCCGTGGTGCTGTGAGGGGTGTTCCTATAATCTCGTAGTACCTGACACAGCGCTTGTCCAATGGAGATCTGTGTCAATTTTGCTCGCTGGATGGCTCTTTTGATGGTCCCCATAAATGGTTCTGCCATTTCGTTGGCTTGTGGCCACAGTGGAGTTATTTTCCTGTGTTTGATCCCCAGGTAGTCCACGAACCTGCGGAATTCTCCTGAAAATGGAGGACCATTGTCTGTTTTCAGTGTTTGTGGTGAGCCCCAGGCAGCAAATATGTCGTCCAGCACTGGTAAGGTGGCATTTGCCGATGTCGATGACACTTCCCTCACTATTGGGAATCTCGAAAATTCGTCAATGACTACCAGCAGGTACTTTCCAGTCTCCAGTGGCCCATAGAAGTCTGCCGCTAGTTCAGTCCATACTGCCAATGGCAGTTCCGACATCCTCAAAGGTGTGGGCTTACTGGATGATCCAGTTACTTGACAGGTGTGACATTGTGACACTTCTTCCTCCACCATGCTGTCTAGTCCTGGGAACCACACTCTTTCTCTCAACATCTTCTTTGTCGCTACTATTCCTCTATGTGATTCATGTGCTATCTTGATTGTTCTCTTCCTTAGTCGATGTGGTATTACAATCCTTGAACCTCTCATCAGGACTCCGTTCTCTGTCTCCGACAATTCTTCGCCTATGTTTTTGAACGCCAACAGTTCTTCTTTGTCAACCCCTTCTCCTGTGACGGTGTTGCTATTGATGTGTCTCCATCTCTGTAGCCTCACTATCGTTCCTATTGTCTTCATTGTCGGATCTCTTTTTGTCTCTCGCTCCAGTTCTTCACTTGTTATTGACGCTGGAGTGTTTTGTTTCACGATGAAGTTTAGGTATTCTTCTGCCATTGTGGTACCACCATTCCGATACGGGAGCGGGTGTCGCGACATGTAGTCGGCTGGGTTTTGGTCTTTGCCTGGTTTGTGTATTATTTTGAAGTTATAGTCCATCAGCCTTATTCCCCACCTTTCTATTCTTGGTGGTATTTTCGCTTTTGGGTTGCCATAGATAGTCACTAGCGCTTGGTGGTCTGTCACTATTGTGAATGGTTTTCCATATATGAACATGTGGTAGTGCTCACATGCCCATACTACCGCCAAGCTCTCCTTCTCTGGTTGAGAGTAGGCTCTCTCAACATCGGACAGGCTTTTGCTTCCGTATGCTACTATTTGTCGAGGTAAATCTTTCCCAGGTTTGTTTTGTGCTAGTATTGCGCCCAGGCCTACCGGGCTGGCGTCTACTGTGAGTTCTGTGCATAGGTTCGGGTTGAAGTACGCTAAGTGGTCTACTGCCGTCACTGACGCTCTTATCTCTTCAAACGCTTTTGTGCACTCTGTGGTCCATTCGAATGGGTGTCCTTGTTTTGTCAGTTCTCTCAATGGTGTGCTCACCGTTGCGAAGTCTTTTATGTACCTCGCGCAGTAGCTGGCAAGGCCAAGAAACGAGCGCACGTCAGCGACGTCTTTTGGTTCACTCATTTTTTCGAGCGTATCTATCTTGCTCCTGTCCGGCCTCATTCCTTTTCGTGAGAATATGTGTCCAAAAAACACTAGTTCTTCTCTTCCCAGCTCGCATTTCTTCTCGTTTACTGTCGGGCCCACCTCTACTAACCGTGAGCATACTTCCCTCAGTGCCGTGTCATGTTCTCCGTCTGACTTCCCAAAGACCAGAATGTCATCGCTGTATTTTAGACTGTTCGTTATCGGTCTTATTATCTGCCTGATCGTTTCTTGGAATATTTCTGCTGCTGAAGATATTCCAAAGCTCAGCCTTTTGTAGCGAAACAGTCCGAGGTGCGTTGAGAAGGTCGTTATGTATCTGGATTGCTCATCTAGCTCCAATTGATGATATCCCTTGCACAGGTCTAGTTTGGAAAATTTTCTCATTCCTGTCAGGCAGCTTATCATGTCGTCCAAATGTGGCCCTGGGTGCCTTTCTCTTTCGATGGCTGTGTTTGGTACTCTCATGTCCACACAGATTCTTATCTGCGTAGTGTCTTTCTTTGGTACAGCCACTATTGGGGACACCCATGGCGTTGGTCCTTCTGCGGGCTCAATGATATCCTGTGCCAGTAAGGCCTTTATTTCTTCCTCCACTTGAGGTTGAAGATGTATTGGTACCCTTCGGTAGTGCTGTGCAACTGGCCTGACAGCCTCATTTATGTGTAGTGTTATTTGTTTTCCTTTTAGCTTTCCTAGTCCTTCCGTTAGTTTCAGGAATTCCTGTAGTATGCTCTCTTTTTCTGACATGTGATACATCATTTTCAGTAGTCCCATTACTTTTGCTGTTACATTGCTTAGTAGACACGGTGCTGGAATGTCTCCTCGTAACACATGTATTTCTTCTACGACAGTCTTGCCTTTGTGCGTCATGGTGTCCGTGAATTTTCCCATGTTTGTTACAGGATTTTGTGCACCCCATGTAAATACTCTTACACTTGATGGTTGTAGCGGCGACTTCTTCTTCATCTTGTCATATTCTGTGGCACACATGATGTTGCATGTGGCTCCGCTGTCCAGTACAAATTTTGTTTGATGGGGCCCTACTTCAATTGTCACCCAATCCGTCTTCTTTATTGACTTCCTATCTATTAGCCTGATATGTTCCTCTTCATGCCCTTCGTCCGTGGTCATGAGATATAGGCGTTCTACTTATCTTGTTGTTTCTTCCTCTTCCTCTTCTTCTCCTGATTCCCCCGACGAGCTCCTCTCCGTCGCTTCCATGTGCCGTACATGTTTTGTTGTTGTTGTTCTTGGCTTTCCTGGCCTGCCACGTTCACTTTTGAATTGTCCACCTTGGCACATAGTAGCAAAATGGTTGCTTCTGTTGCATTTTCTGCACATTTGACCAAATGCTGGGCATGGTCCTCTGTGAGGGAATTCCAGGCCGCACCTGTAGCATTGGGAACTTTGTTTCTTCGCCGCTTGTTCCTTGTGTCCTCCTTTCCAGTTCCCTTTCTTGCCGGTGTCTGCCATTCTATGTATTTGTTCTCCCTTTCGATCCATCTGTTTCGCTTGTATCATCGCTCTTGCTTCTGCCCTCGCAAGATCTAGAATTTTTTCTACAGTGGTCGGTTCTTTTAGTAGCCTTGTGCGAAATTCCGTGTCTCGGCAGCCTTCTATCAGTTTGAGGCGAAGTGCCTGTTCGTTGTCGTATTTTTCAAATTCGCAATGTGCTACTAGCTTTCTCAGCCTCGTTGCAAAATCATCCATTGACTCTTCTGGCTGCTGATATGCCATGTGAAAAGAATATCTCTCAAAGTCGACGTTTCTTTGCGGGTCGAACTTGGCCGTCAGACACTTCATTTATTTCTCATAGGTTTCTAATTCACTCTGTGGCAGTGTTATGAGGAGGTCATCCACCTCATCCCCCACTAGGTTCAAGAATAGATCTAATTTTTTTTCATTCACCACATCAGTCGCCTTCATGTATCGTTCAAATTTTATGATCCACTTTTCCCACCGGATGCCCACTTGTGGCTCCGATACAACGAAAGGCACTGGTCTACGGTATTTTGCATTCTGTGACTTTGTGTCTGGCATTTTCTTTAAACTCTTTTATTTCGAGCTATTTCTGTTGATATCTTTGCTCCTTTATTTCTTTCTTTAATATTCTTGTCTTATGGTGACAGTGTTGTCCCTTTTTCCGTCTTTTTGGTGCACAGGACACGATGTTGATTTCTGTAAGTGTTCTTTTTTATTTTCTTTCCTTTGTTTAGCCTTTATCTCCTATTCCTTGGCTTTGCCTGTGCTTTGTTTCTCCTTTTTCTTGCAATCGGCACTTTTTTTCTTTTTTCGACCTTTTCCTGACTTTAAAATGGCCGCCCAACTTTCCTGCTCGCTGATTGGCCCTCGCGCCTGACTCCAAAATGGCCGCCGAGACTCTCGCGAGACTTCTTAGCCAATCCGGGCACTGCCTGACTTCAAAATGGCCGCCACGCTTATTCTTCGTTTCTATTGGCTCTCCCGCCTGGCCCCAATATGGCCGCCGAGACTCTCGCGAGAGCTCGCGCTGGCTTTTCAGCTCTTCGAACTTCGCGCTCTTGTTGCTGGCGCTTACCGGCTGTGTTGCTTTTTCTTTTGCGGCGGTCGGGGTGGGCTCCCACGCCGCTGCTGATTTCTGGACGGCGCTTCACTCTTTCCTCTTCCTTTTGGCCACAACGCGATCCAGGGTGGGCTCCTGGTTTCAAATCGCGATTTCTGCACGCAGGGACTGGATCCGTCCTTCGTCGCCAGATGTCGTGTACACAGCGCGCAGCATGCAGGAATACTCAGGACGCTGATCGTGTGTGTGGAGGTACTTCTTTATTTCTGTATCTCGTCAGTCCGTCAGGGCACGTCTGTCCTTGTCCTCTTCCTACTGTGTAATGTCCTTTCCTGTCCCTCGACAGGAAGTGGTGTCCGGTGACCTGGTCACCACCCTGTGACCCACAGGGTCCTAGCGTCCAGCGTCTGTCGTCTGTCATGGTCATCACACACCCTTTGACTTCAATCTTCTTTAATGTTATGCCATTCTCGTCGTGTCCCTTTCAAACATTTCTGTTCCACACTGGTAACTTTCTGTCTCTTTCCCCCCTCACTATTTGCCAAGCCATTTGTTGCTGCTTTTCAGTGTCGCCACTGTGTAGTACTTTGATAGAAAACATGGCATGCTGTATGCTTTATGTAACTGCTAAATTGAGAATACTATGGCCTTCATCTCCAAGCATCTAAATAGACTGTGTCCCCAAACCTGAAAGAAATTGTTTAGTCCTAGGGGCATTGTTGCTGCATTGTCCCTCCTATACATTTCATCATGCCGTAGCCATTCTCCTCTTGCCCCTTCATCCTATGCCTATTCTCCCGCCTTACCACTTCTCCTCTCGCTACATCTGCTATGTGGTATCTTGTCTTACTGCAAAGTGTCCCATGTCAGCCCTCGTCCACTCTTGCTATGCCTCCATGATTTGTCCTCGCCAACAACCTGACATCAGCTAAGCAATGACCTGATGCTTTTCAGTGCTAAGAAGGCAGTGCTGGAGCCTGCAACCCGCCTCACAGACCTGGAAAAGCCTCCCTATGCACCTCCAGCCCATCATCTCACTGCCGGAAATCCGAATGGCCCTCAAGACATGGCTGTTCGATAAGCCAAAGACATACAGATGATGGACGGAATGCAGAGCAAATCAAACATTTACCTCCATTTAAGTGATCTGGGTATAATCCATCGTTCCTTTGCTCACCGCACAACCCCAGTTTGGACCCAGCCATAAGCAAATCAGTCTTGACCCTGTTCCTCATGGGATCATTCCAATCCAATCTGCCAAGCTAGTTCATCCCGGGACTGGAAACAAGCATCCTGGGACCGGTTTCGGGGCATCAACTCATATGAGCCAGGCTAGCTTGAATCCAGTGGCACAATGAGCACGAAACCCACGTCTGGGCATTCCCTTCTAACTTAGGGTGACAAAAGAAAAAGGAACAACTGATGGGCGGAATGCTGAACAATGCAAACATTCACCCCCAGTCACAAAGATCTGGGTTCAATCCATCGTTGTTGAACATGGCCCTTTTTGGCAGATTCACCCCTAAACGTTTTGCCTTTTCTGTAACGTGATATTGGTGGTTTGTGGCCTCTGCACACTTTAGCACTGTGGCCCAGTGTAAAGTGCGTGCGCTCTGTGTGTCACATTTGTAAGGTTGGCCTGCCCTCCCTTAGGAATGCATTGGGGATTCCCTGATCAGTGTGTGTCAGTGGTAATTCCTGTTATGAGAGGAGCAGTATGGTCAAGTCTGGTATGGCTGAAATTGTGTGAATAAATGCTGCGCAATGGTGTGCGCAGATTTATTGTGGTCATTTTAAAATGCCACTTGTGCTATGTGTCTGCCTGCCTGATGTGAATTGCATGTCTGGCTTGTGGTTGACAGGAGCTGAGGGGCATGGGTGGCTCCAGGAGGGGCAGGATGAGTCAGTGCTAGGCTGAATGGGACACCTGAGCTGAGAGTGGTGGTAGGAGAGATCCCCTGACTCCGAATAGGCTGGTGCTTCCCTTGTATAATGCTTGCTCATCCACCTGTGGTGTGTCTGATCACTGAGCCCCACCTGACATAGGGGGAGAGGAGCTGGGCAAAACAAAGTGCTTCAAATCCCCCCTGAACAAGTTGAATCTGGTTCCCCTATGCCCTGCACTTTTACACAAAGGAAAATGTAGTATAAATATAGGGGCTGAGACCCCATGAAGTTGTTCAGTTCAGTCTTGGTGTGCTGTTCCTGCCGGAGCGTGCTGCTGCTGGGGCCTAGGGGGGCTACCATGAGGGCTTGCCTCCCTGGGCCCTGCATTGCCCCTTCACCTCAAGAGAGCACTTCTGGGAACAAGACAATCCTTTTGCCAAGGTGAATGTGAGAAGTTGGCCTGGAATATGCTGTCCACTATTCTAGTGGGCACCTTGCACCAGTCCAAACGACCCTTATTGATGCCAACACTTGAGTATATCCTGAGCTAAATTTCACATGAATAAATGTCCTCAGTAAATCAAAGTCGGGACGATCTTCTTTTATTCTCCAATTATTTTTCACTGATGTCCATCACACTTGATCCTAGCCAACACGTGTTTCATCTTTGGTGGTGTAACCACAGACTTCATCAGGGCTAGAATATTATAATACACATAATCAATATACCTCTTCATAAACCTCGACAGGTTTTGACATACATTGATCTTTTTACCAAGTCCAAACCAAAAAGCCAAGGTGCCTCAAGAAAAAACCACAGCCAACCACCACCAATAATAGCTAAGACACCGACAGTGAGGCAAATAAGGTAAAGCAGATTCGAGACCAAGTTATCATTTCATTTGAAGTGACAAAAATAGAAAAAACGCCACCAAATAGTTTTCTCGTAGTTGAGCCCAGGAGGGAAAAACCGTGAAGAAAGGAGAGTGAAGAAATAGATATCACAGCCTACCACACATTATTAACTGGGGAGTAACGATCGCATAACAGGCAAGCAAAACGTGTGTTGCCGTCATGCCCAACTAACAGAGAAAGATTGTCACCCCTGCAGACTCACCTAATTCTAACGGAGGAATATAGTTTTTGACCCGTAGTCAGTCATTATAATCGTTAAAAGGGGAAACTCCCAGTTATCACGTATCTGTGGACCAAAACCATATTAATATCAAAAAGTAGCAAAAACCCAATGCGTGTCCTCTTATATACAGCTAAAAATCATGTGCTACGATGTACTATAAGATGAGGTGTGTGGCCTCTCCCTGTGGACTCGTTCCAATCACTTTATCGTCAGGGAACCTAGAGAAAATGTAAACTAAAATCTCAATATCTTTGTCCACTGGTACAATACATAATTCCTTGTACTTAGTACCCAATCTGTACTTCGCAATACAGTACATATAAGTGGGTATCATGCAAAGCAGCACTTCTTACATCAAATAGAGACAAGATGTGAAGTCAACCTTATAGAAAGCTATCCTAGTGTTAGCAGTGGAGAGCAGAATTCAGGCTTAGACTTAAAGGCGAGTTAAGCAAGTTGTTTTACCATTTATATTCTCTTGAGTACCAAATGAAAGAACATCACACAAGGTATATATCAAATATATATGTATTTATTCTAAACACAAGCCCTCTGGACTCTTTATGAGGTCAGAGGTAAAAGTACAATACAAGGAACTTAATTAGCATACGATAAGTTGCACAGTATACTTTTTGCCCTTGGGGCCTCCCAAACCATATACTAAAATAGTGGTATTAGAACCACTTGAGAGATAGAAAGCAGGCCTAGGGCCTGTGGATTCGCAGAGGCTATCTAGAACCACTAAAGGATAGGGTGCAGGAGGCCCACGGGAGACGCGTGCAGTAACTATGGGAAACAAACAAGTTACAATTTTAAAGATTAAGGACACTTGCAGGTTAACTATGATGTAACCCTTTTAGACTAGGCCGCTTGGAGGGCCAATTACCTCGGCACTACCAGAGTACTTGTGTTACCTCACCCACGGAAGCCAGGTGCATAGGTGTCTTTTGGCGTCAGGTTTCGTCGTAGATTCCAATGGAGAGTTGCAAAGAAATGCTGCAGGCGACCAGAGGAAAAGTGTCCGGGTGGATCCAAGGGTGGATCGAAGATCTGAAGAACCTGAAAGCAGAGGATACAGAGTCTGGGTCACTTACCAGTGACCAGGGCGGCGCCAGGAAGATGCCACCAGATGTTGGGAGATTTCAGGTGAAAAGGTGAAGTTTGTCTCTTCAACCACGAGGACCAGGAGGTGTCGAAGACGACCAGGAGCTGGATTCGAGCTGTCCCACAAAGGATTTAGTTGACTGCGGTGTCGGTATTCGGATTGGACCCAACAAGCCTTCGCAAACGCAATCCACGCAAGATGTCGAGATTAGCTTTGGTGCAGACCAGCAAGGTCTGAGGAACTTCTCTTTAGGGGAGAAGTTGGAGCAAGCCTGGAGCAACCAGGAAAACAAGTTGAAACAAAGAATTGTCTTCTTGGGGGCTCACTAGCCAACAGACTAGGAACCGCGAAGACGCGTCAAGCCGAAATGCACAAAGGGGGCCCACGGGACACTCGTGAAGTGTGGGCCACTGATCTTTGGTGCAAATAGTGCTCAGGTCTGGGGCTTCAAATACCCTAATGCACAACTTCGGGAAACTTCGGGAAGTAGGTGCAGAGTGCAAAATGCAGGATGTCCAGGAGTTCCGGCCCCACGTCTCTTGTGTCTGCCACAGGTCTCAGGTTTGCTGGGATCGCAGGTCAGCATCAGGTATGTCTGGAAGTCTGTGTCCTGAATCACACAGAGTCTTCAGGATCCGGCGGGAGCCTCGACAATGCAGACTGGCAAAGATGCTTTTGTTGCCTGTTTGAACAGGGTGGTCACTCCTTGACCACAAGGGAGATTTCTTCCATCTTCCAGTCGAAATGGAATGTCGCAGGTCCAAGATTTATGATGCAGAGTTTCATCCAGGGTAATCTAAAGTCCTAGGGACTGGTTTCCTATACTTATACTAAGAATAGGGGATGGACTAACTCTATGGCCCGCCTATGGGAGGGCCATGGGAAGGGGTGGTTACACCTCTTCCCCTATGTCCAGTTTCGTGCAAGAGCTGTGGCTGAGTGCCCCAGCAACCGGTTTGAACTGGGAAATGCATGGAGCACCTTGTGTGCCCCAGGCAGTGTCTGAAAAGCATTCACTGAATGCAGCCCACCCTGCCCCAATACACTAAATACTGTCTGAGGAGGTGCTGGCACCTCCCTGGACAGGAAACCTACTGTCCAGGCCTCCCCTGCCAGAGTTTCGTCCAGCAGCAGGAGGGCACACTCGTGTCTGAGGCAGCAGCATCCATTTTGTGATGCTGAGGCTCTGTTTAACTTTAACCGGGTGTACCAGTAACTGCATGTCTTCTCCCTCTAGAAGGGTGGAATGCTACCCCCGCTGCCAGGACTTGGTGGGTGGGTAGTATTCCAAAGTGTTTGACAACTTACACGACATGTTTTGATAAAGCCAAACCAAAGTTAGCATTAACCGCAAGGATTATAATGCACTTAAGAGTATATGGTATGGCTATATCATAGAACAGCTATAAGGAGATGGTTCCGAAAGCTGCCGAGGGGCTCAGCTCATGCTAGTGCACCCTATCACATAAAACCAAGCACTCTGCCTCCAGGATTGTTAAGGCCTGCCATAGAAGTGATTTTTAGGTGCATATGTATCTATCTATCTATCTATCTATATATATATATATTACTCAAAATCCACCGGAGCACATATATTGAGACCTAGCAAAGGCACATCGGGCTAACAGTCCCTACAATTTTGCCAAGTTTCGTGCAAATCCATTCAGCCGTTCGAGCTAAAAGTGAGGCCAACCGCCCTATGGAAATTAACATGGGAAAAACGCGTTTTGGGACCCCCCTTTTTTCTCGGCCCCCCCTTGATGAAACCCCCCCCAAATTGTCAGGGGCTGCTCAGAAACAAAATGTTCCATTTTCCTGAAAATTTCAGCCAATTCCGTCCACAAACGCCAAAGTTATTAGACATAGAATTTTCAAAAATCCCATAGAGAAAAAATCCTAACTATATATACCTACTGGCGACCGCCAGTAGGTAATATATATATATATATATATATATATATATATATATATATATATATATGCTGCAAGAACTCGTCTCAGTCTCTCAAGCAAAACTGACAGCCAGAACACGCAAAAAGACGAGGTAGACCCAATTCGGTGCTTCTTTTTTTTATTTTGCCTTACAGTGCAACCACATCAGCCACGACGCGTTTCGGCAGATCCCTGCCTTGATCACATGACAACAGTGTCGTGGGATGCACTTCCTTTTAAAGTGCAAGTGCGTGAATGGACATAGAAAGTTTACTATTCA
The DNA here is from genome assembly GCF_964263255.1 of Lissotriton vulgaris. Classification (NCBI taxonomy): domain Eukaryota; kingdom Metazoa; phylum Chordata; class Amphibia; order Caudata; family Salamandridae; genus Lissotriton; species Lissotriton vulgaris. The sequence goes on along the minus strand of NC_141696.1, from coordinate 1,551,179,580 downwards.
CAGATTTCTTTCTTTCTCGTGTGATACGTAAAATACAGGTAATAGTTGTAAAATACATTTGCAAATATTATGCATAAAAGTTGAACCACAGAAATTTCATGTATAATACATTAACTTATTGTCAACTGTATTTCAAATATCCATTCACTAAATACTAAAGTGCATCACCGTGAATCCAAATAAAAAGAGGAATTGAGACTAAAACATAAATCATAACGTGATAAAGAAAACCTCTTTTTTCCAATAAACAAAAATGATACCCTATGTGAAAAACAAATATAATAACACAAAATTGTACCCTACCAAAAAACAATTCATTTTCTTTGAAAAGATAAATACAAGGAAAGACATATATCTAAAGGGTTCTTCCAATTAGCTGCAACCAAATATAATTTTCTAATGAGTGATTCCCACAATTGACAAACATCAAAAAATTCATTATTTGTGTTGTTCAATCCACTCATAGTTCATTTAAAATTGCATAAATAATTAAAACCCTTTTAGTAGCAAATATATATATATGTTAATCTTTCATCTTGTAAAATCCACTATTTACAATATAAACAAGCTATCAAAGTATTTACATCTAAGAAGTTACGGATATTTCAAACATTTCATTTTATTACATTGTATTGATGAAGACCACATGGAATTCTAGTGCAAACTACCAAACCATCATCCTAATAATCATTCTAAAAATGTGTAAAAGTCTTCAGTCATATTAAGACCATTTGGCTGCTTGGTATCTAAGTAAGAATGTAGTGTGTTTCAAGCCTACGGAGCATACCTTCCCTATCCCCTCCTCTTCTCTGTATAGGGACTGTGTCGATGATGTAATACCTTAGATCTTTCAGGTTTCCACCATGGACATCATGGAAGTGCCTCGCCACAGGGTAATTAGGGTCATTGTTATTAATCGCCCTAATATGCTGTAGGATCCTCTTGTGGCTTGGAAGCTTGGTACTGCCTACATATTTTAGATTACAAGTGCACTCTAGTATGTAAACCACAAATTCACTTTTGCATGTTAAATGGAATTTGATGTTTTGTGGTTTCGAGCTGAAGGCTGTTAGGTAGGAGGTTTTATTTACCCCATATGAGCAAGCCTTACAGCTGGAGCATTTGTAAAAACCTTTCCGCGCTAGGGACAAACCTGTGTTTTCCTTGTACTCCGGGCTACTTTTTACCAACACATCCCCCATTGAAGTGGCTTTTCTGTATGTAATTGATGGGTATTTAGGGAGAGTATCACCTATTACAGGGTCTTCCTTAACAAGATGCCAGTTGCGTTGAATGATTTTGCGCAATTCCCTATGCTGGCGATTATAGCTCATGATTAGTCTGGGTGCTTCCTCAGATGTTGTCATGCTACCCGTGTTTTCTGACATAGGGGTTTCTGTGTTGCACAAAAGTTCATCTCTTGATTTTAATCTTGATTTGGCCATTGCCGCATCAATTGTTTTGGCACTGTAGCCTCTTTCCAAGAATCTACACTTGCTCTCCTGCTGATGTCTTCTCAATTCTCCCTCATTACTACATATTCTGCGTAACCGCAGCATCTCCCCGTACGGGATGCTGTGGATAAGATGGCTGGGATGTGCACTGCTTGCGTGTAGCAGGGTATTCCCTGCAGTTTGCTTTCTGTACAAGGTGGTCATGATTTTGCCTTCATCAATCTTAACTAAGACATCTAGGAAGAAAACTTGGCTATTGCTTATGTCCGATGTGAAGCATAAGTTAATATCATTGACATTGATGCTATCGATGAAAGTCTGTGCATCTTCTTTGCTGCCATTCCACACTATTATCAAATCGTCAATGTACCGTAACCAGGATACAATATTATTCGTACAGATGTCCCGGTATTCCCCCCTTCAGGACCAGCTCCTCCCACCAGCCCATAAATAAACAGGCATAGCTGGGGGAGAAGCTGGCCCCCATGGCGACACCCTGAACCTGACGGTACATTTGTTTATTGAAAAGGAAAAAATTATGTTCTAAACAAAATGATAGCATGTCAATAAGCATTTTGTTATGCATTGTGAATTCAATGGGTCTCTTGGATAGGAAATGTTGGACAGCTTTCACTCCATCCATATTCCGGATACACGTATATAGTGAGGAAACATCAAGGGTTATTAGGTGATATCCATTTTCCCATCTAACCTTTGCTATTTTTGACAAAAAGTCTCCAGTGTCCTTTACATATGACTCCAATTTAAAAACATGTTCTTGTAAAAAGAAGTCTATGTACTGTGACAGATTTTCAAGGGGACCATCACATGCCGCGATGATCGGTCGCCCTGGAGGTGTTTCCTTGTTTTTGTGTATCTTTGCTATGAAGTAAATCACTGGCGTGCGAGGATGTTCTTTTTTTTAAATTTTGAATTCCTCCATATTCAAAAGTCCTAAACTTTTCCATGCCAGTAGTTTACTGCCCAATTCATCCTGCATCTGTTTGTACTTAATGGGAGAACTGTGGTGGTAGCATTGTTCATCGCTGAGCTGTTTGTTTGCTTCAGTGAGATATTGTGAAAGGGGCCATAACACGATGTTTCCTCCCTTATCTAAGTTTCTTATCACCACTTTGTTCTCTTTTTTTAGTTTTTCCATTAAGAGATCATACTGAATTTGTTCCTTTGTTCTTCTTTTCTTTGTCATTTGAATTTTTGTGTGTAGTTTTTTGACTTGGGCAACCACAGTGTCATTGAAAACATCTATTGAGTCTTTGGTTGTGATGGGCACAAATTTAGATTTTCTTTTGAATGGCGTTTCCGGTTTTTTATTTATCAGACTCCTAGCTTGTTGGGAATTGAGGATTGGAAAATCCTGCGAACTTTCCATGTTCCTTGGCTCCATATCATTCTGGAAACTTTCGGGAATTGATTATGCTTTGGACAGAGGTTAGCAGCTCATGGTCTTCGGCTGCCAGGTTTGGACAATCTGCCGGTTGATCTTCTCTGGTCTTGTTTTTTGATTTGTTGGCCTGTTGGGTTTTGTGGAACTTTCGCAATTTTAACTTGCGTATAAATTGGAACACATCCGCCCTGGTTTTGGTATAGTGAAAGTTACTTTCAGGGCAGTACGATAGCCCTAGCGACAACAACTGTTTTTCCGCCGTTGTTAAATCAATATTCGCCAAATTTATTAAGGTATTGGCGTCTGTGCTCATCTTTTGTGTTCCTACGTTTTTTTTCCCTGTTTGCTCTTCCAGGTACCCCGGCCACGTCCCCCTCGCTTTGTTGCGTTTCGTCTGGGCGGCCCTCCGCTCCCGCCTGCTCCTTGTCCGTTTTTTGCCGGTTGTTGTTTGCCTGCTGAGCGTAATGTATCACGCCTGGTCTTGCTAATATACTCTAACTCCTCACCAATGGTTAATCTTGTGGTGTCTTCATCACCATATTCCGATCCGCTTTCTGTGTACACACTGGAGCCTGATGCAGAGGACATTTCTAATTGCGGTTCACTCTCAGCTTGTGCTGAATGAGAGGGTTGCGGAGTTTGGCGCGTTTTTTCAGCATTAGGTTTACCAGAATTGTTTTTTCTCATAGAGTCATATTTCCTAGAAAATGTGAAAACCCTTCCGTTTTCATAATCCTCTTTGTCCCTCCTAAATTTGTATGTTTTACGATTTTTTATTTTGTCTTCTTCCTTTTTCAGTTTGTGTTCCATTTCCTCCTCAAATTTTACCTTGGAAGCTTGTGGGTCACTCATTGCTTGAATCTCGCTGCGCAGAGCATCTATTTTCGGAAGAATTTCCCCTCTATCTTTTTCTGCATGCTTCACTAATAACTCCACTAGTTTTCTTGAGGAGTCTAGATTGCATTGCGCCCACTCCGCCATTAATACCGGATTTGGAGTGTCATATGTGGGCGCTATCATGATCCTTAGCCCTCTGGGGATTCGATTCACCTCGAGATACCAACTGAGGGATTTCGCCTCCCACCATTTGACCATTTCTGTGCGCATAAGCTTCTCGAGTGCCTTATATTTATCTTTTAAATCAGTCCCTTCAGGCACATTTTTATCTGTGCATGTAGTCTTTGTTTTTGGTCTAGTTGCCTCATTAGAGAACACTTCCTTCGCAGCGCTCTCTCGATCCTTCACTGTTGCCGCCGACATGGTTGCACGTTTGTTTAGTAAATGTTATTAATCTTCACCCGCTGCGTTTGTATTGCTCTTAAGAAGGTCCGCTCGTTATCAGCTTCCTTTCCGCTTTCATACAGCTCACACGGGTTACTTTTTAGCACATACCTCCCACCTTCCGATCCTTATCGGGGTTGCCAGGTACCTGATAGAGTTCGTCGTCCGCTTCAACTGTCCTACACCCGCTCCTCCGAGCTGCGCCGGACTGCTTCACGCAGACGCCTTCTCCTCCACAGACCTCGGCAATGCTTCCACCGCGGAAGGGGGTTGAGCAGGTTTCCGTTTCCGGTGCTTTCCGAATGGACGCCTCGCTCCGCAAAACCATCCGCAGAGACTCGGCTACCGCTGCTTTCCTTCTTTCCGCTCAACCACTTGCTGGGAGGGGGTCTACGGCGCTGGGAAAAGCAATCCAGCGAAATATGCTGCAAGAACTCGTCTCAGTCTCTCAAGCGAAACTGACAGCCAGAACACGCAAAAAGACGAGGTAGACCCAATTCGGTGCTTCTTTTTTTTATTTTGCCTTACAGTGCAACCACATCAGCCACGACGCGTTTCGGCAGATCCCTGCCTTGATCACATGACAACAGTGTCGTGGGATGCACTTCCTTTTAAAGTGCAAGTGCGTGAATGGACATAGAAAGTTTACTATTCACAGATTTCTTTCTTTCTCGTGTGATACGTAAAATACAGGTAATAGTTGTAAAATACATTTGCAAATATTATGCATAAAAGTTGAACCACAGAAATATATATATATATAAATTCATTAGAGTTGCCCCTGTGGAAAGAACACCAAGTGGATTAGATTTCGCCTTGATTTAATGAAATGCAAAACTCACTGGAGTAAGAGTGCGAACTAACGAACCAGAAGGCCGATGGTGCGGCCACACCCACAAAGGGAAGTTCGTAATGGATAAAATATGCACAAGCTGTGCCTTGAACACTTGCAGTCCCGAGGCTGCTGACGACGAAGAGGAAACTTGAAACGCGTTTGGTCGAGGGACAATATTCTTTGAAAAGCCGGTCTTTTTGGAGGTGTAACTGTAACATTTCATTAAATCAAGGTGAAATCTAATCCACTTGGTGTTCTTTCCACAGGGGCAACTCTAATGAATTTTTATATATATATATATATATATATATATATATATATATATATATATATATATATAGATATAGATATAGGTATACTATAGCGAAGTAAGGGGTGATTACACCACTTTACCCAGGTTGCAATCACAGACGTGTGGTGTCAGTCTGGAGGCCCAACCAGAGGTGGCATAATACATGCTGCAGCCCATGGTAGGCCTTGGGTGCACCTATGCCCTGGGTACCTATGGTACACTATACAGGGACTCACAAGGGTGACCCAGTACCCAATCTGGTATGTACCTTAAGTACATGGTATCAATTTAGAGAGAGAACAGCTAGGCTGTGGGCCTGATTAGCAGGACCACAGCCATACTAAAGTCGAAAAAACTGTGAAACACAGCAAAAAGTGGGGGTAACTATAGGAAGCAACCCCTACTCTCCTACAGAGAAGAATCAAGGAAGCTGCAGGAGTTTGGACTACCCTTCTGCCAGTGACCTGTTTGCTTGATTGGCCTACAGTGGTCTCTTCATTGCCAAGGAAAGGAGAAGGAACTTTTTAAAGAACTTCATCATCTTGCAGAATATTACTCCAAGGGCTTGATTTGAGCTTGTCTCCTGTCCAAAGTCTCAGGGAAACCAGACTTCACCCCCTTCTGTTTGCCTGCATCTGGAACTTGCTGTTCTAGTGCTACAGAGGGAATCTGCAGCACGACACCAGCGAGCGACGCCGTAATCTGCAACTAAGTCATGAGCGCTGCTCCGACTTGCGACTTGGACCCAACGCTGGCCTCCGTGCTATATTGACGCCAGCGATGACTACGTAAGCCTGCCATAGCCGTGAGCGCTGCTCGGACTTGCGACGCCAGCCCAACGCCTGCTGCTTTGCCGCATCGACTCCGAAGACGACGAGACGGAGCCTGTCGTCGACGTGGGTGGTCAAGAATCCATCGACATCGTGACATCGTACGGAACCAAGGTTTCGGCGCCATTGTGACGTCACCTCCTCTCTAGTCCGGAACCGACGCATCCCCTGCTTGCACAAGTATCCAGGTCCTGATGCCTCATCTCCCCCGAAGCAAGGAACCGACACCGCAACGCGCCTACGACGCCGCATCTCCCCGACACCATGAGCTGTCTTTGTTTTCCAAGGTACTGTACCTTGTGGGTCTGTTTTGACCTCGCGGTCGGTGCCGTACTTTGGGATTTCTTTGACCTTGATGTCGTGATAACTCTGGTTGCGGTTATCTGTTGCTAAAGACTATTTTTTTGTGTTGAAAACCTTTATTCTGTAAAAAGAGAATACAGTTACAGACCTACAACCACGGAGGCTGGTCAGTTGTATGCAATATCAGTAGCACAATAATACACAGCTCATCAGCCGACAACCCGAGGGCCCGGCCACGAAAAGGCACGATATAGTGGAGAGCTCGTGGCAATAAGAGGATAAGTGAAAGTTTTACATTTTGTATTTTTTATAAATAACAAAAATAAAACACAAAAAAGAGTCGAGGCGGTACCGTGCAATGCAGTGACTGTCTCATACGGCAAGGGGAGACAAACGATCAATGGGTATTGCTACGAAGGAGGAGAGATCTTGGAGAGGGGGGGGCCCGAGAGCAAAACAATACATCACATACAACTGAAAGCTAGGAAACCGAAACGCACAGTCAAGGGAATTGAGGAATGTCGGGAGCTTCTGTAAAGGGGGGAGTGCAGATCTCTCCTCGGTAGGAGTTCCATTGGCCCCATATCCTTCCCCATTTCTTGGGCCTACCACGGGATATATACACGATTTGTTCTCTAAACATGCACCAATCCATGTTTTCTTTCCAAGTTAGGACTGATGGTGCCCTCTGAGATCCCCACAATTGAGCAATGTCTCTTTTCGCAATCATGTTGCCCAGTGTGACCCATTGAGTATGAGCAACAGTGCAGTCATTCGGCTCCCAAATGTTCAACAAATACCGTCTGGCCTCAGGCAACAACTCAACACCCGTCACTTCACCCATCACCGCATGTAATTGATTCCAAAAAGCCACTACCTCCGGACATTCCCATATAATATGAAGAAAGCAAGCATACCACAACCACGCCTACACAGCCCATCCGCAGAGTAACCCATATGTATCAAACGTGGACCCGTGACATAGACACGGTGCAGAATCTTCAGTTGCACCAGACGGAGACACGCCGGAATCGCGACCTCTTTAGGGGAGGATATCGCAGCCTGCCAATCTTCATCGTCCAACTCCAGCCCATCGCCAGTCCAGGCACCCCGAAGCTGTACAAGGAGGTCTGAACGGTCATTGATGAGCTTTTTTATAGATGAGGGAGATAGTGCTGACAGGGACGTGCCCGTCCAGCACTCTATCTTCCAGGGGAGAAGACTCCGGGGTCGTAGTTCCAGCTGGGAAAACCGAGTCAAGTGCATGGCGGACTTGGAGATATCGGAAATATTCCCTATTACTCAAATTGTATTCCTGTTTAAGTTCATCAAAAGTCTTAACTCTGTTCTTGGCCCAGAGATCGCCCACTTTACTGATGCCAATAAGGTCCCATCTATCGAACCCTTTCGACGTCCATAGACCACCCAGTCTCTCCGCAGCATATAGGGGGGTCGCTCTAGTGAGCCTGTTCGTCCACCCCGTGGCTGCAGTTGCACTACCCCACACTCGCACTGCCACCCCAGTGGGGCCCGTCAGGTTCTTCCTGGCGGCTCTAGAATATAGCGCTCTATTATAGTCGCCCCTGAGAAGCGGCCACCTATCCATCTCAAATGCGGGATGCGGAACAGGACCGTACATAGCATGATTAACAGCGCTTAGTTGAGATGCCCAGTAGTAACGTTTAATATCAGGCAATGCTGTACCACCGTCGTACCAGGGCAAAGTCAATTTTGCCAAAGCTATGCGAGGTCGCCCGCCCCACACCAGCTTCCTCTGGAGGCCTTCAATTTACGGAAATAGCTAGCCGGCACCAGATCAAGTGTGTTTTGGATGGCGTACAAGAATCGGGGGAGAGCCATCATCTTGAAAAGGGCCGCTCTTCCCAAGGGGGACAAAGGCAAGCCACACCACGCCGCAACATCCGACCTGAGCCGGGTAAGCAAAGGTAATAGATTCCACTCATAACGTACTGTGGGGTCCAATGAAATGTAGATCCCCAAGTACTTAAAGCCGACTCTAGAAATGGGAATCGGGCAAATGCGGGGCAGAGAAGATAATTCTCCTGTGAGCGGGTAGATACAGGACTTGGCCCAATTGATAACCAAACCGGAATTCTTCCCAAAGGAACTCAAGACATCAAATAGGACTCCCAGTGACTTACGGGGAGAGGTAAGGTACAGCAATATGTCGTTGGCGTATAGTGATATACGATCCTCGAAGTCAGGGGACCATTGAATGCCCAACGGAGCCACGCAGCCAGGGGTTCAAGGGCAAGCGTGAACAGGAGTGGCGACAAAGGGCATCCCTGTCTCGTACCGCGTCCGAGAACAAAGGGTTCCGAGGCTCTGCCGTTGACCACCACCTGAGCCAACGGCTGCTCGTACAGAAGTCTGACCCACCCGATGAACTTAGGGCCAAAACCAAACTTAGCAAGGGCTGCCCACAGATATGGCCATTCCACTGTGTGGAAGGCCATCGAGGCATCAAGTGAAACCAAGATGGCCGGCTCATCAAGGGGCCCCGCCCTTGCCAAGACGCCATGAAGACGGCGAAGATTGAGCGCAGTGTTTCGATGGGGGATGAAGCCAGATTGGTCCGGGTGTATCAAATCACTGATCACCGTAATCAGCCGGTTATCCAAAAGCTTTGCCAGGATCTTGGGTTCCACATTCAAAAGCGAGATCGGCCGGTACGATGAACAGAGTTCACGGGGCTTGCCATCTTTTTGAACAGTAATATAAAATAATACTGTAAAAGCATTGCATGGTTTCTAAGCCATATAAAAATACATACATAAATAACACAGGCTACAATACTCAACTGGTGCTTCTAAAATATGCCTACCCCAAGGTACCTAACCTAAGTCTAGTACGAGGGAAGAAGTAAGTATGGTCTTTAGCATAGGTTTAGTTTTGCCAAAAATCTACCAAAGGATTCTCTAGGTTCTTATCAGCTCCATACCTTAGAATGAAAGAGGTTTAGTATCTCTGTTGCGGACTCGATTTCCCAACACCCTGCAAGGGGAGTCAGAAACACTGGAGATGGATTCTCGGCAGGAGTATGTCAGCTGCTGTTCAGTGCGTCAGCTGGAGAGTCGGCTTGCTTCGACACTTGATGTAGCGAGCTGCATCGGGCAAGTACGTCGTCGAACCGCTCCGAACAACAGTGCTTTGCCATAGCAAGTGAAGGTATATTTATAAATTGAAGGTCTTTAGGAATACCATGTTTTTACGTAAAGGCGAACATATGAACGTCATGAATGAACCCCTAGGGAATAGTTGTTCATTGTAAAACTAACTGAGTTTTTGGAGAAATCAATATTTAAGCAAGGGGACATCCCAAACGGCTTGAGATGGTTTTCCAAGAAATCGTTGTGACGTTTGTTGAACGGATGGAAGTAGCCATGCCTGTATTTGGTTAGCATGGGCTATGCCTAAATAAGGTCGGGATTTCTATGCCTATATAAGGGAAACGTGAATTGTACCTATATAAGGGCATGAATCGGGAAAATCCATTCGGAGTCTAAAACGCCATACAACACTATGTTTAGACCATTTATTCCTTGGGGGCAGTTTTTGATTGAGTTAGAGTGAGATGCACTCCTTTGCCTCAGCGCAATTGCGCACTGTTGGCTTCTGCTGCCTGGGCAGCCGCCCTGACTTTCGGTCCTAGGGCATTTGAGCCCCTTAGAGAGGGCCAGTTGGCCAGGGGGACTATTAGGTTTGTAGGGCGCCAGGCACTAATGTCATTTATTTAGGTGCGCAGGAAATGTAAATCATGTACTGTTCTATGCACCGTGATTTATACCTCTGAATGTGGTTTTATGATTATGAGGTGTGACATACTGTGTTTATGTTTGAGTTATTCTCTACAGTGGTTTGTGCTGTGAGTTATGCCCCTAATGCGAGTTATGTTTAGGAGGTTATGGTCTACTATGTTTAGGCTTATGAGGTTGGCGCAGAAGGTATTTTTCGCCTGATGTGATACTGTGCATGATATGATTTATGTTACAGGATGATGCTGAGTATATTGTTTGCCAGTAATTACTGGTTGTGTTTTATGTTCATGCTATATGTTCTTACTTTTACTATTCTTACAAAGTGATAGTTCTGACAGTGGTCCACGGGGCCCTGTCATGTGTAAATAATCCCCTGTAAATATTGTTCAGTGCCAGTTTGCACAGTGTATATCGCGTGATTACCATCTAATGTGTGTTATGATAATACAAAGGCTATTTTTGATATAACCTTGTGTGGCGTTCCCTTTGTGATGTGCCTAGTATGTTGTTGGAGAGAGACAGTGAAGGCAAAAGAATGAAAGAAGGGTTTTTCTCAGGTAGAGTTAGGTTCGAAAGAAAGAGACCAAAAGAAGGAAAAGGAGAGTGTAAAATACAGAGGGAGGTGTGGGCTGAGTGAGAGAGAGGAACGCTTATAGAGATGTGCAGACAGTTGACAGAGGGAAAGGGAGAAGGGGAGAGCATCCCCACCGTAGAGAGGCCAATGGAACTAGAGAGAGGGAATTTTGAGCAAAGAAGTAAGTGAAAGGTCTAGAGAAAATAGAGAGAGTACTAAAAGAAGAGGAAGAGAACAGGTTAAACAGGGAGAGACTAAAGGAGAGTGGAAAACTAAGAGGGACGAGCACAGAAACTAATTGGAGTGGATAGGATGGGGTAGAGAGAGAAGAGGGGGTAAAGAAAGAGTCGGTGAGATGGAGTGAAACAGAGTGATGGAGAAGGAGTAAGGGAAAATGTGTCAGCAAAAAAAGAAAAAGGCGTAAAAAGGGTGAGAAAAGGTGGAGGAATGAGAAACCAAAGAGAGAGGGAGTGGGGAGAAAGACATGTAGAGTGACACAAAAGAGAATGAAAAAAACCAGAGACAACGTGTATAAGTAAAAGTGGAGAGGTTTCATTATAATTTGACTAAGAGTATAAATAAACTGATAGCAGCATGTGATTCCAAGTGTGGAAGCGTTCCTTGTACAGAGATGTACCGTGAATAATTGTTTCTCAGTGGCTAAAGTGGAACTAGTGAGCACACGCACCGGGCGTGCAGACAGACAAGGCAGCAGTGAGTATGAACTAGAAACAAAGTGCTCAGTAAATGATTAGGAGGAAATGTGCGAGGGGTTAGCAGGGAAAGGAGGGACGCAGGGAGGGGTGGGGCAAGAGAGCATGAGTCTGTGTGTGAGGACAGTAAAAAATAATGAAAGCAGTCTGTCAGAATATGGGCTGTGTAACCAATGGTTCTATTTCCTCAACTTTAAAATTAAAATCACCTAATAATATTAATTAGGGCGCTTCATTTTCCAATGTAGATGCCTGCCGAACAAATTGATAGCAGAAATTAGTAGCTGGGAGATAAACTAACTCATCTGTGACTGAGAAGGTGGTACTAAAATGAAAAGAACAGACCTCTGTCAGCTTATTATTGGAAATAGATACGAGGAGGCTTCAGGTTCTCATCAAAAAACATTTCCAAACTCCCTCTTTTGATATGCATTTATGAATCAGCTGCAGATGGTACAGGATTAGAGAGAGTTGCTGACCTCTTCTTGTTGCATTTTGTCGGCTGCATTTAACACCGTGTTGCATGCGGCTCTTTCTACTGGTTTAAAGTAAGCAAATGTGAAAACAAATGTAAGAACTTGTTTGTATTATGCTAATGTACTCTAATAACTCCACATACATCCCCAAATGTATGGCACATTTGAATCAAATGTGGCTGACATTTTATACTAGTTAGAGGCTTCCTACAGTTCTACATTTGCCTGCAAATTATACTGACGTTAGTAGGGCCAGAAGCCATAGGGCTCAACAAAGGTTTACTTAAAACAAATCGAAACTCATTAAAAAAGACACCCCATTAAGCTCTCACCGTTATGTTAGGTATCTCCAAATTAAACAAAATGTCTAGTTGCAAGAAAGAGCCGTGCACGAGTGAATAAGTAATGCTGATAGAGGTGACGAGAAGGGGGGGGGGAGTGAGTACAAACAAAGGAGCCTGATTAAAGCAGAGGAGAAGGGAGGGGGAGTGCGAGCAAAGGAGCCATTAGAACAAGCTCTGGCATTGCGCGGAGGGGGAGCGATTCCTTTGAAGTGTAAATAAACCAGAATGGGTGCGGAGAGAGGCGGCTCCCAGGCTGACATTTGGTGTGCGATGTGCACGTGCTCCCACACATGCACTGCAGAGAACCGCTTGGAAAAGCCTTTGGGTAAATTTCTGAAAGTCCCTTTACATAGGTCTCGCAGACAACGCATGCACGTTGTCTAAAAAGGAGACCTAAAAAAGTACAGACGCCTGTTACAAGAGTAATGGCAATCGGCCCCTCCCATCACCACTGCTCACACAAAGCAGGGACTGGCATTCCTGGGATGCCATGGCTCTGATGTGGGGGCTGGAGGGGTGACCAGCATAGCAGCTTTGTTAAACAAGGATATCAAGTTGAACAAGGAAAAAAGGTGCGAAGTGGATGTAAAACAAGTGTGGCACTGAGAAACGCATAAAGAACGAAAGTTGTCCCCCAACGAAGACTTAAACATGTGGGGCGTAATAATGTAGTAGTTGGTCGGTACTGCATGGGGGAAACCGGAAACGGGGAGGAGGGAGAAAGACGGTGGGTTGCCCATTTGAAAGCAAGCATTGTTAAAGGGCACTAGGAGAGACCAATAAAAACAATCCGCTAAGAATGGGTGGAGTTCAACTCCTAAACCATACACAACAGGTCGCTAAGCGACAGCGCAAGCGCTGTACGCTCGACCTAAAAATTACAGATACAAATTTGCTCTTTGGGATGGTTAAGTACTTCAAGTGAATTAGTACAGACTTCTGGGTGCAGTAAAGTGGCTTTTTCTACTATAGAAGGCAGCTAGTGCTTGTTAGTGCTGGGGAGTGGAAAGAGGAAATAAGGGTTCTCTTTGGGTCAGGATGTAAGGAGGAGAAGGGTTTTTCCGTTGTCCAAATAAAAAAAAATCTCCTTGTTTACTCTCTAAAACTTTCTTTATCAGGAGGCTGCCAGTGTGGTTTTCCCCTTTTAATATTTTCCCACTCCCGCACGCAAAACTGCCCTCCAGCACCATAGGGTGAACTTTTCACGCATCTGGTGTAGCCACGTCCCTCCAGGGGTGTGGCTGGATTGGCATAGTTCCGAACAGGCAGGAGACTTCTCTCTTCTCTGGGAATCTCGAGGCACTGCCTCTGACGTTGCCGCTGCCCCGCTCCTTCTCCCTGTGGGCTTCGTTTCTCCCTCTTTGCACAGTGGATCGGCATCTTCACTCTCCTTCAATCAATCAATCAATCAATCATATCATTTGTAAAGCGCACTACTCACCCGTGAGGGTCTCAAGGCGCTGGGGTGGAGAATGCTGCTACTGCTCAAAATGCCAGGTCTTGAGGAGTTTTCTGAAGGTAAGTGGATGGGGAGGGTGTTCCAGGTCTTGGCGGCGAGGTGGGAGAACGATCTGCTGCCTGAGGTCGGTCTTTGGAAGGAGGGGACTGTGGCGAGGTCAGCAGAGTGGAGCTGGCTGGTGGGGGTGTTGAAACTGAGTCGTCTGTTGAGGTACGTTGGTCCGGTGTTGTGGAGTGCCTTTTGTGCGTGGGTGAGGAGCTTGAAGGTTATCCTCTTGTTGACCAGGAGCTTGTGCAGGTCTCTCAGGTGGGGTGTGATGTGGCTGCGGCGAGGGATGTTGAGGATCAGGTATGCAGTGGTGTTCTGGATGCATTGGAGCAGTCTCAGGAGTTTGGCCAAGGCTCCTGCGTAGAGGGCATTTCCGTAGTCCAACCTGCTGCTGACGAGGACATGGGTGACCGTTTTTCTTGTTTCAGTGGGGATCTACTTGTAGATCCTACGGAGCATGCGGAGGGTGTTGAAGCAGGAGGAGGAGATGGCGTTGACCTGTTTAGTCATGGAGAGGGTGGAGTCGAGGATGACCCCTAGTTTGCGTGCGTGGTCGCTGGGTGTTGCAGCAGTTCCCAGTGCGGTCGGCCACCAGGAATCGTCCCAGGCTGAGGGGTTGGATCAGAGGATGAGGACCTCTATCTTGTCCGAGTTCAGCTTCAGTCCTCTTCCATTCAGGGACGGCCTTCATTCCTTTGTGAAGGTTGGTTTTGGCGGTGTGGGGGTCCTTGGTGAGGGAGAGGATCAGATGGGTGTCATTGGTGTAGGAGATGATGTTGAGGTTGTGCCGATGGGCGACATGGGCGAGCGTTGCCATGTAGATGTTAAACAGAATTGGGCATCTGTTGGATGCGGTGGTACGTGGTGGGTTTCTTGAAGGTGAAGTGGATGCAGCGGTGGTCGGTCCAGTGGAGTTCAGTGGTGTGGTTGAAGGAGACATGGGGTCTTGCGGAGAAGATGGGGTCAAGAGTGTGACCGGCGGAGTAAGTGGGTGTTGTGACGAATTGTCTGAGTCCGAGGTTGGCTAGGTTCTCGATTAGGGTGGGGGAGATGGTGTTGTTGTTCTCGAGGTGGAAGTTCAGGTCCCTGAGGAGGATGTAGTCCGTGGAGGCGAGGGCGTGTGTGCAGATGAAGTCGGCGATGGAGTCGCTGAACTGTGGTCAGGGTATGGGGGGTCTGTAGATGAGGTTTCCTTTGAGGGTGTTGTTGGGGTCGGTGTGGATCTGGAAGTGCAGGTGTTTGGCGGTGCTGAGGGTGTTGTTGGTGTTGGTAGAGACTCTGAGAGTGTTCCTGTGGACGATGGCGATTCCTCCTCCTGCTCTGATAGTGCTGTCCCTGCGGATGATCTTGTTGCCTTCCAGGATGGCTATGGCTATGTCGAGTGCCGAGGCAGGGTTCAGCCAGGTCTCCGTCAGGAAGGCGACATATGGGGAGGTTGAGTCGAGTAGGTCCCAGAGTTCAACAGCATGTTTGCGGGCGGAGCGGGTGTTGAGATGGATGCATCCGAGGTGGTTGGGTTCTTTCCTAGTCGGCAGCATGGGGGAGGGGTTGGGTGGGAGATTGTGTTTCATGTTTCATGTTTTTTCTTTATCCAAGCCTGCCCGCTTGATGGGGCACACAGCAGTATCTACAGAGTGAAATTCAATTTGGTATGTTAAATCTGAAACCAATAAAGAGATTTAATTATAAAAAAGGAGGGGGGATAAGAGTCAAAAGGAGGTAGTGGGGAGAGGGGGCGGGGATGGGAGTCTTTAGTGTAGAGCTGTACCGAGGATGGGATAGGTGTGGAGGAAAGAAGAGAAGAGAGGGAAAAGTAGTGGGATTGCGCGCCAGTCCCGGCATTCAAGCTGATCAGCCAGGGTCCCATAAGCCTGTTCAAGCCCTCAGTAAGTGTTCTCAGCAGGTGTCTGGTGAACCGCTTGAGGAGCATCGGCCTCAGGATTACCCCAGTCCGCTGACCTCCTCTAGGCACTGTGTAGCTGCAGTCAAGATTCAGGCGACATCAGATCCACTCGACATGTTCAAGTATTGGAGGTCTGAGGGGTATCCTCTTTTATGTCCTCAGTATTGACCTCAGAACTAGCTGCTGTCACCACCAGCGCTCTGGCCTCTTCGTGGTTCTCCAGTAGAAATGCCTGGCCTACTCAGACCACCTGGCCTCCTTCGCCGTCCAAACTGTTATGTTCAAGATCTAAGGTCTAAGGAGCCATATTGTTGCACCACTATTCTTTGGGTGGACCGGGAGGACTGTTTGTGATGGTGGGCATGCTTCTACGCCATGTGCACCAATCAGGGCTCTGCAGGCAGCTTGCCAGAGCCCCTGTGGCACGGTGTAGTTCCTCCCCTCTCACCTCTAACCAGTCCCAGGCTTCATTGGGGGTAGGGAAGTCCTGGTGGATTACTCGGAGTTTGGCAGGGTATAGCAGCATGTATTTTAAGTTCCGTGCCCTAACATTCTGCTGCACACCGCCGAAAGACATTCTGAGTTGCTGAACCATTCGTGTGTAATCTGGAATGATACGGATGGTGTGGTTCTCGAAGATGGGGGGGGGGGGCAGAGAGAGAGGAGGCAGCACAGAGCACTGCTCGGGACCCTGACAAGGACGGGGGCTGGGGGCCCCCGCGAGAAAGGAGCCAGCACAGAGCACTGCTCGGGACCCTGACAAGGATGGAGGTGGGGGCCCCAGAGAGAGAGGAGGCAGCAGAGAGCACTGCACAGGACCCTGACAAGGACGGGGGGTATTGGGGGCCCCCAGAGTGAGCATTCTCCAGGGCAAAGCTCATATGAGAAGGGATGAGGCAGCAAAATGGTGCCCTTAGGTAAGCACTCTTGTTAGAAGCACCATGTGGGCATCCACAGGGGGGGACAAGGGGGGCCGAGAAGGGTGCAAGGCAGAGGGGAGACGGGTGCAAGGCAGAGAGGAGAAGGGTGCAAGGCAGAGGGGAGAATGGTGCATGGTAGAAAAGGGTGCAAGGCGGAGGAGGAGAAGGGTGCAAGGGGGAGGGGAGAAGAGTGCAAGGGAGAGGGCGAGAAGGGTGCAAGGCAGAGGGGAGAAGAGTGCAAGGGGGATGGTGATGAAGTAAAAAATGTGCCCCCCCTGGAAACATTTCTGCGGACGCCCATGGCAACGTACACTACATTGTGAGAGAGAGTGGAGTGAGAGAGAGAGTGGAGTGAGAGAGAGAGAGAGTGGAATGAGAGAGAGTGGAGTGAGAGAGAGTGGAGCAAGCGAGAAAGTGGAGCAAGCAAGAGAGTGGAGCAAGAGAGAGTGGAGCAAGAGAGAGAGTAGAGGGAGAGAGTAGAGACAGAGGGTGAAGAGAGAGAGTGGAGAGAGAGACAGTGGAGAGAGAGTGGAGAGCGAGAGTGGAGAGCAAGAGTGGATGGAGATAGTGGTGAGAGAGTAGAGAGAGAGAGTGGAGAGAGACAGTGGAGAGAGAGAGTGGAGAGAGAGAGTGGAGTGAGAGAATGGAGAAAGTGGAGAGAGAGTAGAGAGAGACAGTGGAGAGACACAGTGAATACAGAGAGAGAGAGAGAGAGAGAGAGGAGAGAGAGTGGTGAGAGAGTGGAGGGAGAATGTAGAGAGAGTAGAGAGAGAGAGTGGAGAAAGAGAGTGGAGAGAGAGAGTGGAGTGAGAGAGTGGATAGAGAGAGTGGAGAAAGAGAGAAGTCCCTCCTAAGCCGCGATTGCGCGCCTCGTAGGCGAGACCTTAAAAGGGGAAAAACTGACAACTTGATTCAAAAACATATTAAAAAGAAAAATGGGCAGCTAGACGATATGGAGGTCTACGCAACTTGTGTGACTCAATATAGTGACATTACTTATGCATTAGTTTGTCAATATGGCTATTACCCCAAAATTTGCACACATGTAAACAGACCATCTTCATGAGCACTAGGTCGTGAAAACAAGCACGATGAGCGGGCGATTCAATAAACACTCCATTTCACAACTGTTTCAGCATTACAGTACAATGCTGTAGTTACAGCTGCATTGACATGCTAACATGCACATGAATGACTTTCGAAAGGAATACTACATTGGGATACACCATAGCTTACCCATGTTTGGCCAGAATGCATGTCTCTGTCAGATCCGGAACGCCAGAAAGCGCCTTTCGTCTTTCCGTATTTGAACAGTCATTAACTTCCGGATTATTTGTAAATTCGGCCAATTACCCCATTCCAGGTCACCCTAAGATTGATGGCCTTTTCCCGACCTCTTGCTAGACCACTTGCAGGCGTAGCCAGGCACCCGAAGTAAGGTTGCTATCCCACTTCAATTTAAGAAAACGTTATTTATATAGATACACGGCCAATTACAACTAATTTTGTATCTTATGTCATTTAACATGAACCTTTGTACTGGAAAACGCACAAGTAAACATGAGGTTTTCAGATAGAAATTCATGGGACCCCAACTGAATCCACCAATACCAGACCTTTGGTCTTCTCATGGGAGCAGAGGGCCCTGGTCGATCAGGAGGTAACCAGTCTGATAGAGAAGGGAGTGCTAGTTCAAATGACGGTGTATCCCAATAGTTTCCTCAGCAGCTTTTTCTTGGTAGAAAAGAGGGATGGCGGACAACGCCCGGTTATCAACTGGAAGAAGCTTCTATACCAGCACTTAAAGATGGAAGGTATCCATCTTGTGAGAGATCTTTTACATACATTGGATTGGATGGTGCATCTGGATCTGAAACACCTATATGACGGTTCCTATTTTTCCGCCTCACAGATGCTTTTTACAATTCCATTGGGGTTCCGGAGTATTCAAATTGCATCCCTACCTTTCGGTCTCTCATCAGCCCGTTGGTGCTTCACCAAGCTGATGAGACCAGTGGTCGAACACTTGCAGGTGCAAGGGGTGCGTCTGATTGTGCAGCTCAACGAAATTCTGATCATGATCCAATGCCCACTGAGCCACTCCTTCCACTTGTAGATGTTCATCAACCTTCTAAAATCTTTGGGGTTTGTGATCAACACAGAGAAATATGCTCTTATCCCTACCCAATCTTTGCAGTTTCTAGGATTCTTGACTCGGTCAAGGCCACCCTCAGTCCCCTGGCACAAAAGCTGACCTGGATCAGACATGAGCTCAGGAGGACAATCTCCAAATCTCAAGTTTCCCTTCAACAGTTAGCACGGATAGTGGAGCTCCTCTCATCCTCCATACAAACGATCTTCCCTGGACCTCTCCACTACCCGATGCTACAATGCCTAAAAATCTCTCATCTACAGAAGGGACTCTCCTACTCTCAGTTGGTGCCACTCTCAGAAGAGGCAAAGGATGAAATGCGATGGTTGATTGCCCAAGCGTGGAATGGTCAGGCGATCTTCGGCTCCCAACCTGACCTGGAAATCGAGTTCGAAGCCAGCAGCTCCAGATGGGACGCTCGGTGTATAGGTTTCTCAACCGCAGGAAAATGGTCCTCCGCAGAACATTCTCTGCCCATCAATCGCCTCAAATTGTTGGCAGGCTCCTACGCCCCAGATTTTGGACAAAGGAGAAAGTCCAACGTCGGTTCTCTTGAAGATGGACAATGTGGCGGCGGCCTGCTATGTCAACCATCTGGGGGAAGGCACGGTCCAAGACCCTGTCGGGCTTCGCGCGGACACTATGAGAGTACTGCATGGCCAATCAGATTTCGCTGTCAGGGTAACATCTTCCAGGCAGCTCCAATTAGGTGGTGGATTGGCACTCTTGTCACTGGAGAGATGTCAACCTCTGAAATTTGCATCCTCCTCTTTTGCAGGAATGGTGGGATCTGTTTTTGATGGATCTCTTTGCGTCCCATCTGGACTTCCAGCTTGACAGATATTGCAGTTGGAGACCGAACTCCCACGTGGTGGCCACGGATGACTTCCTTCAAGACTGGAGCAAGGAGTTTGCTTATGCCTTCCTGTCATTTGTGATGATAATGCGGCTGGCCACTCAGGTGCGCCGGCAACGGGCCGACCTGGTGGTGATTAACCCAGTTTTGAGATCGCAAGTCTAGTTTCCAGCGATGATGGAACGTTCTTGGCATTTTCCAATCCTTCTAACCCTATTTCTGGATATTCTCCAAGCTCCTCAAGAAAACCCTCACTCTCTGGTGGTGGCGGGCTCGCTTCGTCTCATGGCCTGAATGGTTACCGGGAAAGCTGGAAAGTCCTGGGGATTTCACAAGAGGCTGACACTCTGCTTGCCAAAGCCTGGGCAGATAGTACTAGCAAACAATATCATTCTGCCTGGGCTAGATGGTTGGGTTGGTGCCTCCAATACAAGGTGGATCCCATGGTGGTGGATATTGTCCAGATTTTGAATTTTCTGGTGAGGTTGGCTTCACAAGGTTTTGCCTAGGTCTACTAATGCCTTTAGGTCGGTGATATCTGCAGGCCATTTGCCGGTGGACGGCCATCCAGTGGAGAATATCTTTTGATGTGCAAGTTGCTAAGGGAAATTTGGTTGTCAGTACCCCCTGAACTTAGGTACCCGGTCCTATGGGACATGAATAAAGTGCTTTCTCTGTTTCCAGCCTGGCCTTCCAGTAAATACCTGTCTAGGAAGCAGCTATCGGCAAAATTGGCTATGTTGTTATGTTTAATTTCATGCCACCACGTTTCAGATGTTTGAGCATTGGACGTGACTGTAGCATCCTGCTACAAATAACCACAGACACAATTCTTTATATTACTGGAGCTTTATTCTATTGCAACCAGCCTCTCTCCTGTCCCTACTCTAACTGCCTCTTCCTCTGTTCGTCCCCTCCTCTTCCTGTTTTCCCCTGGGCTCCACCCACAGCCACTAGCCTGCTAACTGACTGAATGCCACCTGGCATTTAGGAAACAGCTAAAGACTTTCCTCTTCCCCCATCTAGACTAACCCATCTTGAACTATGCCAACGTTACATGCACTTTAGCAATCATAGCGCCGTGATATCCTACTTGGATGATTGTTAGCGCTTTATAAGAAAAATAAATAAATAAATAACTTCATAACATCTCCCCCCTTTGTAACAAAACAAACAAACATACTGACTTCTCAGTCCATCTCTTCAATAAGTCTTTTGGGTGGACGTGTGTCGGGATGAGGTCGTGGCGACCTGGCTCTCGGACTAGTATTGCTCAGTGTCTCATTGATCGGATCAGTGTTCTCGCGACCAACTGAATGTGGTTCTTCCGAACTGGGAGTGTCCATTTCACTCGTCATGGTTCTGGTGGTATCTCGTGACAATTTCTTAAAGTGCGAGATATTTCTCGTGACTCGCCGCTGCTCGGATTCCGCTGTCAGCATAGTTCCTTTCCTCTTTGTGATCAGTAATGGTTCATCCTTGAACAGACAGTCTGTCTTTCTCTGCTGCTCTTGCTTGACGAGAACATGGTCCCCTTCATGTAATGATGGTGACCTCGCTCTTCTCCGGTGATCTGCATTTGATTTCATTTTATCTTTATTGAGCTTGTCGGTTGCCATCATTTCTTGATGATCTCGTGCGGATGATGATGCTCTCAAGGCCCCATCCCACCTTGGAATGCGATTCCTCATGGGGCGTCCCAGCATGAGTGTCGCTGGGCACTGTCCAGTCGTTGCGTGAGGAGTTGTACGGTAAGCTCGGAGGACCTCATTGAGTGCCACTTGCAAATCTCTTCCTTCCGCGGTAGCATGTTGAAAGGTCTTTTTGAGCGTGGCCATGAATCTTTCGATTGTCCCATTTGCCTGTGGCCAGAGGGGTGTAATCCTACGATGATGAAAATCTAGGTGCTTCGCAAACGCTGCAAAGTCTTGCCCATTGAAAGGGGGCCCATTGTCTGTTTTCACCGTCGTGGGAACTCCCCATGTTGCAAAGACTTCATCAAGTACTTTGAGAGCACTAGAGGCATTTGTAGACGGTACGAAGTATGCAATGGGATATCGAGAATGCTCATCAATGATGGCCAGCACATATTTGCCCGATGACAGGGGTCCAAAGAAATCAATGGTGATCTCTTGCCACACTCCAAGGGGCAGGGTGGTCATGTGCAATGGTGCTAGAGGATCACTTTTGCTGGTGAGCTGACAGAGGTGACAATCCTTCAAGGTGGCTTCCACCAATTGATCGAGATACGGAAACCATACTCGTTCCCTTAGCGCACGTTTAGTTGACACAATCCCCCGATGCCCTTCATGTGCAAGAGCAACCACTCCTTGTCTCAGTTGAGTGGGGATCACGATCCTCTGGTCTCGAAGTAGTATGCCGTCAGTGGTGGCTGACAGTTCACCACATACATGCCGGAAGGCTTGCATTTCACATTTAACAATGGGATCAGTATCTTCATCCTGAGGGTCATGTCTCCACCAATTGTTTCTGCAGGATGACATCTTGGGCCGTACTCTCTCGAATGGTATCCATGGGGATAGCTGGAGGTAGGGCTTGGTCAGTCACAAAATGTATTTACTCTTCCGCAATGGATGGATTAGAGACTGACGATGCAAGTGGGTGCCGGGACATGTAGTCAGCCGGGTTTTCAGACTTCCCAGGTTTGTGGATAATGGTGAATGTATATTCCTGTAGCCTTAGGCCCCACCTTTCAATCCTCGGGGGCATCTTGGATCATGGGTTTCCATAAATGGTGACGAGAGCTTGATGGTCTGTGATTAGGGTGAAGTGTTTACCGGATATGAAAACATGAAAATGTTCACATGCCCACACTACGGCAAGGCTCTCTTTCTCGGGCTGCGAGTGGGCCCGTTCCGGGTCAGTCAGACTACGACTCGCATATTTATTTATTTATTTTATTCGATTTATATAGCGCGTTATACCCTGGGGTCTCTAAGCGCTTGTCCAAGTAGCACCGCTAAATTCCTAAGTGAGCACAAACAAACAGATTTCTAGATTGGTACAGCCAGCCTTATAACCCTACCCAAGCTTCCTGCCATAGGACAGTTTTCAACTTCTTGCGGAAGGCCATCAAATTGGACTCCCTGCGCAAAGCGATCGGCAGGTTGTTCCATATTACAGGGAGAGTATTTGAAATCGCACAACCACCCACCGTAGCTAATCTAGCACGCGGTTGGGTGAGGCGAGAGGCATCAGCAGATCTTAATGCCCTGCCCGGTATATATGGAGTTAGTCGGGTCTTAATGTATCCTGGGGCCTTACCATAAAGTGACTTGTGAGCAATGCATAGCCCTTTAAAGAGCACCCTCTGTCGCACCGGCAGCCAGTGTAACTGGCGCAAGAGTGGGGACGCGTGCGAGTTCCTAGGTTTCTTAAAAATGAGGCGAGCGGCATCGTTCATCACCACTTGGAATTTGTTGAGAAGTTTTTGGGGCAATCCTATATAGAGTGATTTGCCATAGTCCAACCTTGAGAGTATCATTGCGGAAACCGCTTGTCTCAAGGTTGAGAATGACAATAGTGGTGCGATTTTCCTGAGTTGACGTAATAGTCCAACACAAGTTCCGACCACCATACTAACTTGCTTCCGCATGGATAGCTTGTCATCCACATGGATGCCTAGACTCTTAACCGTCACTGCAGGTACTGGGGGTAGACCGAGTTCTAAGGGCCAGAACCCATCATGCCAGGGGCTGCCCGCCAAGGTGATAGGTAGAACCTCAGTCTTGTCAGGGTTAATTTTTAAAGAATTTAGTGACATCCAGTTAGTTATATGCTTAAGGATGTTTTGCATCCTTGTGGACACCCCAGGGACCTCATCCATTTGGATGAGGATTTGGGTGTCGTCAGCATAGTTGTATACCTGACAGTCCATTTGATTGAGGAGGGCAATCAATGGTTGTAAGTATATATTGAATAGCAGCGGCGACAGGGCTGACCCCTGAGGCACTCCACATGATGTTGCCATTGCTGTGGAGACTAATTCACCCAGCTGCACTCTTTGGGTCCTTCCTGACAGGAAGGAGGCAAACCAGGTGAAAGCTGTGCCCTGGATGCCAAAATCTCTCAACCGCGACAATAGTTGTTTATGACACACGGTATCAAACGCTGCGGAGAGGTCTAGCAACACCAGGGCACCAGGCATCTTCCTGTCCGCCCTACTCCTAAGCTCATCTAGAATGGCTAGCATGACCAATTCCGTGCTGTGATTCGCACAGAATCCCGATTGATTATGTTCCAGCAGGCTGTTCCTTTCCAGATGGTCCGAAAGGCAGGGAAGTACCTGCTGCTCCAACACTTTGGCAAGGAAGGGAATCTGCGATATAGGTCTAAAATTTTTCAAGCATTTCACATCTGCCCCTGGTTTTTTTGGCAGAGGAACTAAGCGAGCTTCCTTAAAGGCTAGCGGAACCTTTCCTGATGCTAAGGATGAATTCAAGAGTGTTAAAACCTCCTCCTCCATTCCTGGCAACGCCAGTTTAAATATTTCCGGAGGACAAGGGTCAGTCTGGGATCCTGATTTAGCTCGTCCCATAAGCTGTGACAGTCCCTCCTTCGTAATCAAGGGTAAGGTGTCTAAAGGGCTGTCCACCCTTATGCAATGCAATATGCAATGATACGGCGTTGATCTGAGTCGTTCTCATACTGTGCTAGGATGGCTCCAAGCCCAACGGGGCTGGCATCCACAGTTATCTCAGGCTTTCGTTTTGGGTTAAAATATGACAGGTGATCCGCAGATTCCACCGCTCTCTTGATCTCCTTGAATGATTGCTCGCATTGGGGAGTCCATTCAAATGGTTGACCTTGTTTGGTCAAGATGCGGAGGGGATGACTGATTGTTGCGTAGTCCCTGATATAGCGAGCGCAGTAACTGGCCATTCCGAGGAACGACCTGAGCTCACTGACATCCTGGGGACTCTTGGTGTTGTTTAGAGTCACAATTTTGTCAGGATCAGGCTTCATGCCAGCGCCAGAGAAGATATGGCCAAAGAACTTCAGTGTGGCCTGGTGGAATTCGCACTTCTCTTTGTTTAGAGTCAGGTTCGCCTCCAATAAGGCATGGCAGACACGATTGAGTGCGATATCGTGCTCTCGTAGATCGGAACCATATACAAGGATGTCATCGCTATAGTTGAGCGTGTTGGGAATGTTTTGAATGACTTGCCGAATCGCTTCCTGAAATATTTCGGCCGCTGAGGAAACTCCAAAGCTCAGTCTCTTATATCTGAACAACCCCAGATGGGTTGCAAAGGTGGTGATATATCTTGACCCTACATCCAGTTCCAGCTGATGGTATCCTTTATTTAAATCCAACTTGGAAAACACTGTGGCCCCATTGAGAGCTGAGATCATATCGCTCAGATGTGGTCCCGGGTGTCGTTCTCTTTCGATTGCAGTGTTGGGCAGGCGCATGTCCACACAGAGTCTGACTTTGTTGGCCGTGCCCTTCTTCGGGACAATAACTACTGGTGATACCCACGGTGTTGGGCCATCAGTGCGCTCGATGATATCTGCAGCTAGCAGATCCTGGAGCTCCTCCTCAACAGCGGTCTGGAGATGGAATGGTACCTGTCGAGGGTGTTGAACGACGGGTCTGACTTGTTCATTAATATGCAATCGCACTTGACAGTCTTTCAATTTGCCTAATCCTTGAAATAGTCTGGGAAACTGGCGGGTCACATTTTGGTTGTCGCTGACCTTGGAAAGGATTTCCACTAGGTGAAGACGTTCAGCTGTCGGTAAGTTCAGTAGACAGTCTGCTTCTGGGCCCTTGATAACATGGATGACTGCTGATATGGTTGTGTTGTCATGTTTAAGGGTCGTCGAGAACTTCCCAAGGCAGGGAAGTGGCTTCTTAGCCATCCACGTAAAGACTCTAACGGGTGCAAATGTCAGAGAAGGCCGTGGACTCATTCTTTCATATTCGGTGACCGGAATATAGTTCAGGGATGCGCCGGAGTCTAACACGAACTTTGTGTCATGATTGCCAACTTTGATATCCAGCCGAGGATATTTCTTAAGCTGGTCCGGATCTGCCGCTAGGTTCAAGTATTCGATGGTGTATTCTGAGTCTCTGGATGACGGTCTGGATTCCTTGGATGGTGACCTCCGTTCCCACCTGGACCGACGTGACTCTCGGCTAGAGTGTGACGACCCAGAGGACTGCTCAGTCTGGTCTTGGACAGCTCGCGCATAGTGTCTTCGGGTGTTGGACCGAGACATTCTTGGGGCACTGCTTCGTGTGTCAGGCTGGGATGTCCTTGTGGCACCACTTCGTTTCTCCTTGTTGTAATCCCCACACATCACTTCGAAGTGATTAGTTCGACCGCACTTCCGACATCTCTGACCCATGGCAGGGCAGCTGTCCACATCGGGGTAATCATACCCACATCGGTAACATTTCCTCACTCTTTCAGGTTTTCTCTCTTTCTTCCACGGCTCTCGCCGCTGATATTTTGATTGTTCTTGACGAGAGGACGTGCGCGACCTCCATTGTCTGTCTCTCGAACTCCTTCGACTGTCACTTTTGGCGTGCACACGTCGCACTTGTTCAGGACTTCCTTTGTGCCCTGTTTCAATATCAGCTGCATACTCCTCCGCCTGATCATAGACTTGTGTCATCTCCTCTATGTCATCTAGTTCATGTACTTTTCTCAATAGTCGCCTCCTAAGTTGGTCGGAGTAACACCCATCTATTATTTGTGACTTAATTGCAGCATCTGTTGAGAAATTATCAAATTCACAATGTTTGGCTAGTCTCCGCAGGCGCATCATGAAGGCTCTCATGGGTTCATCCTTCCCTTGACGAGCCGAGTGGAACGTATGGCGTTCGTAGTCTACATTCTTTTTGTGAAGAAATCTTTTATTCAAGGCGTCACGCACTTTGTCATAAGTATCCGCCTCAGCAGCAGGAAGGTCCCTGATTATTTTAACTATCTCTCGCCCCGCCAGGTTGCGCAGGGCAATCAACTTCTTTTTGTCCACAATCACTTCCGATCCTTCGATGTAATCTTCAAACTCTTCCAGCCATTCTTGCCATCTGGGACCCATGCTTCCCCCAGTGGTCACTTTGAGAGGCTCGGGTGCTCGCAGGTGCGACCCACTTGTAGCCTTGGGACTGGCGTCATTCAGTTGAGGCGGATTGCCTTCGTCGTCGGACACCATTTTGCAGTAGGTGTCACCCACTTCCTATTTGCTTCTACGTAATGTTTGCTTAGACGTTGAGTCCAGTGCTTGTTTGTGTCTTTATTAATCTCACTTGGTCTCACCAATGCTTGTTTCTTTTGCCAATGTTTGTTTGTTTGCCAATGCTTGTTTATTGGCCAATGCTTGCTTATTTGCCAATGCTTGTTTGTTTGCCAATGCTTGTTTATCTGCCAGTGCTTGTTTATTTGCCAATGCTTTTTTGCCTGCCAATGTTTGTTTGTTTGCCAATGCTTGTTCATTTGATGGCACCAATGCTTGTTTGTGTTCCTATCCTTTCGCCAATGCTTGTTTCTTTGTACTTGGCAATGCTTGTTTGTTCAACCGGGTGCCTGACTTTAAAATGGCCGCCGCACACCCATCGAGGGGTCTGTCCTGAAGGGTGCCTGACTTCAAAATGGCCGCTGTCACAACAGGCACACGAGGCTCTCTCTCTTTGCTCACTCGATCCTTCTTCCACTCAGGACTCACCGATTGGCAGTTCACGGACGCAGCTTACGTCAGGGCCCTCTTTTCTCCGGCTGTGGCCACAATCTGGTAAGGTTGGGGTGGGCTCCCACCTTGCTCTCAGCTTCCCGCTCTGCTACGCCGATCGCGGGCCAAAGACCACGCATCGGGCGTGAGGTTTTCAAACCTCCGACAGCCCACAGGCTCCGATTCTGGCGCGTTCAGTCGCACTTGGCCGCAGGCTCTCGGGGGCAGCGTCCTTCCTCCCAGGGCACCTCTCCTTCACTTTGGGGCACTGGACAGGGTCGGAGTGGGCTCCCGACTCCTGTTTCTTCTAGGATGCTGGGCACCACGCATCCGGCGGGACTCGCGCTTTCGGCGCGAAGCACTTTCTTTCACCGAGCGTTTCAGCGCTCGCTGTCGTGACTCTCTCGGAGCTCCCCAGCGTCTCTGGGGTCGGGGTCACTCACTGCTGACTTCCTCTTCTCGGCACCAACTTCACTCGGCAGCGGAGCTCGTCTCTCGACGCTGCGGGGGACAGGGTGTTTTCACGAGGTGCTGTGGGTTTGTGGGTTTTGCTTATCCCACCCTCGTCGCCAGTTGTAGCATCCTGCTACAAATAACCACAGACACAATTCTTTATAGTACTGGAGCTTTATTCTATTGCAACCAGCCTCTCTCCTGTCCCTACTCTAACTGCCTCTTCCTCTGTTCGTCCCCTCCTCTTCCTGTTCTCCCCTGGACTCCACCCACAACCACTAGCCTGCAAACTTCATAACAGTGACGATAAAGGTAGAGTTTTTACCCTGGAAGGAGTAACTTTTCATATAGCTCGCCGAACTAAATGTGATTCTAAGTTGGTAAAATACCCAGCGTTTTCACAAGTTCCTAAACTGCCTGTGGTTCGTGCAATGAAAAGGTATGAGATTGTCATGAAGGACCTACGTCCTCATTGAGAGTGACAGTTGTTGATTGCCCTCACAAAACCTCATAAAGCGGTTTCTTCGCCTCCGATTGATAGATGGATCAGATGGGTCATGCAAGAGATAGGCATCAATACCTCCCATTTTGGGTCCAATTCTGCCAGAGGTGCTATGGCCTCTAAAGCTTTCCCTTTGGAAGTGAGACTGAAAGAGATTCTCAATGTGGCTTATTGGTCATCTGACTCCCCTTTTAAAAACATTTATCTTAAACCAGTGTCCTCTCTGTCAAACATAGTGGTTGGTCAGCTTTAAACCAGCCTAATCCTCACCTTTGGGTCCTGACATGTAATGACACTTTACTAGCTATCGTAAAGGAAAGTTTCAATTCTATTAAGGACATAGAGGCGAGGATTAGTCCACCATATGCTTTTTATCTTGAAGCCCACCCTGGCAGAGCCATAATGAGGTGCAATGTTATCTATGGTTGGGAATTTTCACATTGAGTACAGTTGAATGCCAACGCGACGATGATGTCTTTGACTTAGAGGATAGGCTTTAGTCTATGAGTTTAAAACGTTGAGTTATTTTTTTCTCCTACTGTATCAGGTTGGTTAATTATGGTCGAATTCATTATGATTAGACAAAAAAATGGTATTTTTTCTTGTTCCTTTCTAGAAAAGGAGTCCAATAAAAAAAAGGAGAGCCAGAGGATGAAAGCTGTTCGCAGGAAGAAAAAGGGAGATAGAGAGGCTGCAGGGACAATTATACATGAGGCAGCATGTTGATTGGATGGATTGTTTCTGTTCCTTTCCCAATGACTCATGGGAAATGTAGTTGTGTTTATAAAAGTTGTTTCTTTGGAAAGGCTGCTGGCGAAAATAAAGTGAAGAAAGAACAGCTGAATCCATTCCTCCGAGTCTTTCATAGAATTGAAACTTTCCTTTACGACAGCTAGGACATTTTTCATTCATTCTCGGTTTAACGATGCTTCCAGTTTAGACCAGACCATGCGCCATGATAGTAAGGGGGATGTAGAGCTAGAGCCCTGAATAAACTGCATACCTAGTTCCTCAAGGTAACCATACTTCGCACAGTTTAAAAGGACAGATAATAATCATCTAAAAAAAGGAATAATCCACTATCTGTAAGGAAGCAGCATTAGTGTGTCTAAACAGCCCGCCCTATAGTAGGCCCCAGACACAGCTTTACTCATATTTATATATTCGGACTGGACTGTTCCCATGGGGAACAGGGTCAAGACTGATTTGCATATGACTGGGTTCAAACAGGAATGGCATGGTGAGAAAAGGCCCAGATCTCTGTACTGGGGTGAATGTATGACATTGTTCTGAATTCTGTCCATAAACTGTTGTTTTTGCACAGATAAATACTGGGCATAAAAGTGGCACTCCCAGTACCCTCTCTAGCCTGCCGCCATTAATGAACCCCTCTTAGAATCCAGACTGCACTCGACGCGCTGACGACCTCGTTGACTAGGACTTTTCTCTAGACAAACATATAGATCAAAAGGTAAACTGTCCACTGTGATGAATCTGGTCCCTATATCTGACCTGTGTGCCATCACAGTCAGCCTTAACTTTTGATTTTGACCCAGTCTAGCATGACCAGATTCCCACAGTTAACGCTTTGTGTTTTTTGACACTAGAAATATAAAAAATTGTGAAAAATCATATATCAGGCTCCCTACTTTTTTCTACTTTATTGATTAATTAGCATGAGATTTTAGGTGGGTTTTGTTTTCTACCTTTTACCTGTTTTGCTACTGATGAATGCTTTACACATTTCAGATAAGCCTATCTGCTCTGTGCTACAGCTGCCAAGGGTTGAGCTGAGGTTTAAAAGATTCTGACCTCATTGGATCTAGAGAGCAATAGTGGCAATATTACTTGAAGGGGACGACCATGTACAACTATTAATCCACTTTTCACAACAATCCTGTGTGATTTCTCCCTAAGTTCAGGACGTGTACCCCAAAAGGGGAAAACTACCAATGTTACCCCAATATTGAAAACATCATCCCTAATATGGTTTCGAATGACCAAACTCCCTCACTGGTGCTTACATGTGACAAACTGACAGAAGCCCTAGTGCATACTAGGCAGCTGATGGGGTTTAAAGAATCCAACCAGCTGCTACACAAGGTAAATCAGGGTTCTGTATAGTAACAGATGAGATCAGGCAGACCAGGCACCAAGATACTACCTCACACTACCACTTGCGCAGGCAGCTGAAACACATTGGCACTGTTGGGAAAGTTCTGGAATCGTTTACCTCTTTCTTTACAAGATTGTTCTAAGATGATGTGGCTTGCTGAATAATGTTCTGCGGCAAAGAGCCAATCACGTTGGGAGTGCCACAGGGTTTGGTTTTGAGTTCTAACCTTATTAATCCACACATTCACTGCCCCCCCCCCCCTCCATTCGCTGATCTAGTTGCTCTGCATCTTTCTTCACCTGTGCCAATGGTTCCCATTTACAAGTCAGATTGGATGGAGATTCATTCAAGGCAGCCTCCAACCTCAGAAACTGTCTGCAAGAAGTTGCGCTTCCTGCTGTCCCTGCGCTGCCTGTTGTCCATGTTCCTGTGCTTCCCGTTGACCCTGCGCTACCTATGCATGGGACCACAGCTGGTGGCCTGCAGAATTCGGACCAACACCAACCGACCATGCATACAACCTTTGCATCATCCTCGAGAGCCAACTGATGATGAAACAACTGCTTTCACACATTTCGAATGAAGAATCATCACCTGGATCACAACCAACACCAGAAAGACCGTCACTCAGACCATTGTTACCAGCCGCCTCGACCATGGCAATCAGCAGCGGCTCCTCCACTAAAGCAGAGGAGCATAGCCCCACTGCTCTTAGAGCAGTGAAAAAAGGAAAAATAACATGATAATTGTTATTATCATTTTATTATTTATTACTGCGGGGCTTATGGCTCAGGGAGGAGGAGTGGTTTGTGCACACTTAAGTGCTCGTGACTGCTTGAACGGCTGTCTTGGCCCAGCCAGTCATGCTCACTTTGCATATTCCCCACCAGGCTGTAATGCACAGCCTGGTGGGGAATATGCACAGGTTCCCTTCCTCCTCTAAGCACTTATCCAAGGCGCTCAGACCAATCACAACACTGCATTGCAGCGTTGTGATTGAATCAGGGAAGCCTGTGTGCAAGGGTGCATCTTGCAGATTCTTCTGGTCTGAAGTCAGGAAGAGAAGCGGAGACGGAGGAGAGGCGGCAGAAAAGCTAAGTAGGGTTTTAAAAATATTATTCAACCCCTGCCCCAGTTCCCCTGCCCTGCCAAATCTGTTCCCTACCAGCCGCCGCTGACAGCAATTCCCTCTCTGTGGGCATCTCGAACCAGCTCCTAAGAAGACTCCAGACCATACAGAACGCTGCAGCTAACCTCATCCTGGACATTCCAAATGAATACACATTATCCCCCCAGCTGAGGGACCTCCACTGGCTCCCCATCCAGAAAAGATGCCAGTTCAAGATCCTCATGCATGCCTACAAAGCACCCCCATCACCTAGGACCTGCCTACCACAACCATCAACTGAACTTCCATCAACTACCTAGAAACCTACACTCCTCTTCACTCGCCTCACACACACACACACCCACATCTGCAGCGCTCACAGCAGCGGCTGCTCCTTCTCTTACATCACAGCCAAGACCTGGAACGATCTCCCCTCCAGCTCTGTATGGCCCCCTCACTGGCAGACTTCAGAAAGACGCACAAGACCTGGCTGTTCAACTGAGACGCAGTGTCCAGATACCCAGAGGGGTGACAAGGTTGTGCATTACAAATGCTGATTGATTGATTGATAGTGATTGCCAGCAGCACAAGCTCTGAAGAGACGCTGAACCGGCAGTGCCCCTTCCCTCAGTGTTTTTATTGTAAGATGAATTGTCAGGTACAACTCAGATCAGTGATTTTGCTCTTGGTGTTGAAGGAGCGAATGCAAGGATGCGGCCAGCCTACCGGGCACCAGAATGAATCGGTGTGGTAAACACAGTGGCTGGACTCCAAAACTACTGATAATTTCAACTTCTGATATTGGGGAGGAAGAAGAAGTACGGGGGAGCGAGGTATTGGCCCATGAACAAAAATGCATGTGCTTTGACTTCCCATGATTTTTAATCCATTTGAGAAATCCTCCTCCTACCTTGCTGCCTGGAGTGGCAGTGATACAGGTACACTGCACACCTATGGAACCACATCATTTTATGTAACGGGTACCCATTGGCACATTTATGTATGATTCACACCAGTGCCACTGATGAAAGAAACTAATTACCTATAACCCCAGTTCACCAACAATATTTAATAAATTCAGAGCCTGGGAATCCCCGATATGTTGAAATAGCAGTAAATCATGTTAAAATAGCCATTAGCCTGAATAAAATTGCTTTAGTAGCACATCCACTCCATTTCACACAATCCTAACTTCAGCCAGTGAGATGAAAGCATCAACTCTTCTATTCCTGCCAGTAACTAATTTCTTTTCTAACAGTGGATCTTTCATATATGCATATGGTTGAAACAGGTTTATGAGGACTGCCTGTCAGACTCCTGCGTTCGCTTCTTCGTTCACATCTAGGCAATAATGCTTTGTGGAAATGTGCCTGCTCTTCCAGGTGGCTGCATGGCAGATGTCTCAAAAGACCACGCCAGGATAGAATGCCGCTGTTGTTGCCATGCTCCTGGTGGAATGCACCCTCAGCCTTCCCTGGAGCAGTCGTTTGCCTTGGTGTGAAAAAAGGTAATGTAGGCTGAAGGCCAATGGGCTATGACTTGTTTGGTCAGGGGACAACCTTCTTCGCAGCTGTTCAAAAGACTGCTGCTCTGATGAATATATGTCTCTTGTCCAGTAACATTGCTGTAAGAGAGAAACAGTGGCCGCAAACCCCGCATTTACAGAAGCTATGCCTTCATGAGAGGCCGTTATTAAAGAGTGTCTGTGGTTAAGGTTTGATATCAGGCGATCACCAACCCCAGGAACGGTTACAAAGGGAACCTTGTCAGTAGTTAACTGGTAAGTATACTTAGAAGGAAATCCCAGGGGAAAAGCAGTTCATTCTTGACATGCGGCAATGGCAGCCAAAATGTCATCATCAATTTTAGTCATAGAACGCGTAATTGCGGTTACTTTAGTTGTGGCTACTGCTGATTGGGCTGCTTCATCAGCCATTAAATTACCAACAGCATGCGCTCCCACACGTTGATGGCCCAATGTATGTACACCATGTGTAATTGGAAGGCGATCTTTAAGAACAGCCACCTCAACCCAAAGCATTTCACGCTTTACTGTGCTGCCTTTTGAATTTCAAAAGTCCTTTTGTTTCCCAAAACTTGTCATCGTAAGAACACACACAATTAAAAGAGTCACACACCATAAGGGAGAGGGATCCAGATCGGAATGCTCGAGAGTGAGAAGCAAAGCTCTCAACTCAGCTAGTTGTGCCTTACAGTCACCCAGGGACTGGGTATGAATGATACTGGAGTGGAAAACTCAATTGACCGCATTGCCAACAACAATAGCACAAGCTGCAGAATAAGTCTGCCTAGAACTGATAGCAGGTTGTGCCGACCCATTAGTTTAAATATTAGTTTTATATTGATGAAGAGGAAGAACCAATGAAGGGGGAGGGTGAACCTCTTTGTATCAACGAAAGTCTTATCTGTAAAGATGGATCAAAAACAAGGAAACATCAACAGAAGTCAAAGAAGCAGCCCATTGAATCCAACGTGGGTGAAGGGCTTCAGAACTAGGAACACTTGCCTTTGTGACCGCTTCTAAGGCAGGCACAGGCAAAACAACAAAGATGTGTTTACCTTGAGCGAGAGGCCATTCTTTAAGGATGGCCATTTGTAATGCCGTAAAAAAAAAAACAGCAGATGAAAAGCGCTTCTCAGCATGGGTGTGTAGATGCCATTTATAAGCAATAAGAACTGTGTCCCCCTCATTGAATGTGACATAAGTAAACCCAATTGCACCCCGGGACTATTCCGATGACCAAATTAGTAAACTTTGGATTTATTAAAGCATAGAGAGGTTTAGTACATTGGGCATATTCAGAAATGTAAGTTCTGCAAAACTTAAAATACTAAGAAGAGACTGCAACTTCTTGAAAGAAGAAGGAGAGTTGCAATTATGCACACTTCTCTACGAAATGAGGTGCCAAACCTCTACCTTCAATTGTTAATTCATAACCAAGAAAAAGAACAGCAAGAAATGCAATGCAAGACTTTGCAAAACTGAACTTTCAATATATGTTCAGCAAATTGCGTAATAATGCAATCCACTCTCACCAAATGCGGTGAGGTGTATGTCATCAACTTAAGACACAGCATCAGGATCAATGTCATGTAAAAGGGGCACAATGCATGCCACAAACACACAGGGGATGTTCTTATATCCCATTGTGAATGAGTAGACCAATCACAGCTCTCAGGAGCCAAGTTGTGACTGAAAAACCCGATAGGAATGTTTAGCATAGTTTTAAACTTTTTAAGGACGATATTAATAATCAGGGCCATACTGTGTGTTCTGCACCACAGAAGTGTGTGTTATGACTATTAAAATGTATATAATATAAGACTATGTGATAAGATCTGTCAGCATTCAGACTGGAAAAAGAGGAATATTATTCATAGAAGAGATACAGGTCTCAAGAACACCCTGATACTCCAGTTCAGTGAGAATGTCTTTAACGGGTACTCTTGCGTCTCGTTTAATTGGATATTGAGGCCGTGGTTGAGGGCTAGAACATATCAGAATAACGGGCAGAATCCCTATCCCAACCAAACTGGGTGGGGTATAAGGCAGGAGCCAAAGCAAGGGTCCACTTAGAAGCATAAGCATGCTGCATCTCCTCAGGGGCAAGGTGCGAAAAAGATGGGAGGACAATATCTTCCCCTCGAGAACAGGCGAGAACCAAAAAAATCACATTAATGGTGCATTTGATATCACCTTCAATCTGAATATCCAAAATATAAAGGCGATCAAGAGGTGCAACGGTGATGCCCGCCATCTCAACTGTAACAAATGTATCAGTTGCTTTCGCCTCCAGAAACTGGTGAAGTGTCTGGCGCACATTGGTGACTTTTGCTGTGCTATCCAGGAGTGCCACCGCTCAACTCCTGTCCAGGAGAAGGGTTCTCACTGTCAGGGGGTTCTCACCATCAGGGGCAAATTTCGCCATCAAAGCAGCAACCTTCTTCTTTTGGAAAGAGGCTCAATATGGAAGCTGTTCCTCCCTCTTGACTTTAGCGTCAAAAGAGCACTGCATGCCCCATTTGGGCTGCTTGGACTCGCCTTACATGCAATCCTGTTGACCACCTCTGTCGTACTGTTGATCAGATGATTCCTGAAGGGAACGAGGAGAATGAGGATCCGGAACCGGAAATTGCTCTGGAGGCTTAATTTTAGTGCAATCACACAAATCATATTGTCACTCAGAAGCGGGCTTCTGTTGTTGTTGTCTAGATTTATCCCAAGACTTCTTAGAAAAAAACGGACATCTATCCTTTTCAGGAACAGGTTTGCCTAGAGCTTGCATAGATGGTCTGGACCCTAAATCGTTATGACCCAAAGATGTATAAACATCAGAAATAATAACAGGCAACTCGCGCACACGATCGGTAAGGGCCACTGCAGAAAGTTGCTGGTGTATTATCATGGACGACGCCTCACCTTTAACATTATAATTATTTCAGAGACTATGGAAAAATTACCCGCTAGCTTCATTCCCGTGTTTGAGAACGTTTAGAAGAATGCTCGACTGGGGGTTCCATAACAAAATATATACACTGTAGCAAACTCTGTACCCCAGGTGTTGCAGTCTGCCACAGGGGGGGAGGGGGGGACCATATCACTAGGTAAACACATAGTAAGGATCCAATGCTGTTCTACAGGACCCGTAAGGGGAAAAAGAGCATAGTTGATAAATGTTTGGAGCAATCCAAAATGGAAATTGTTCACCGTTAAGGGGTTGTTTGTCCATAACTGAATTGATAATAATAGGGCTAATAACAAGCCCACCACCTTGTGGGGTTTGTACAGCAGCAGCAGCCCCAGGTGGAACTGCCAAAAAGGAATGGGAAACAAACTGGTGCAAGCATCTATATAAATGGACCGCTTGAGCATACAACAAGTGTACACCCACCACTGTAGCAGTGGCAAAATGTGGATACCTAGTAAAACCTCTGAAGACAGGCCAGGCAGCCCCATTAATACTTAAGGGGCCTATGCGATAGAAGCAAGAGGATAGGGAAGGGCGCCATTGAACCAAATCTGGTGCTCTCATGCCATAAGAGGAAGCTCAATGATCCCATAGGAGCATTTAGCCGCAGGAACATTGGCTACAGTGTAAGTGTGAAAAGTATTATAATTTGCATCAATAGTGCGGAATGTAACCCAGGAGTAAATAACCTTGAGGCGGTATTCAGTATCCGCTTTCCTACAAAAACAATGGGAGACCCCACATTGGGGACTCCATGCTGTAACAAGTGTTGAGTAACCGCTGCGCGACAATGAGCTGGAATCGCAACTGGTTAAGCTGTATGAAGATGTAAGGGAACCTACAGTCACCCCAGGCCCTGCAGCTAGTGATCCCCCACACCCGCAGGAGTGCACATATACGCATTTTACCAGGAGGTGAGGATGGCAAGACCTCAGCCGCTAGTAACAAGAAAGGCTGAACCTAATTTCCAGAGTGTGTGCCTACCCGGCTGCTGGAGTATTTTGGACATTGGGCCTCAAACAATTTTGACTTTCAAACTATGGTTTCATTCAGCATGACTGACTTCTTCACTTTTTAGTTTGCTTTTTAAGTTATTCACAACTCAAAAACTCAAACTTGTGTTGTATATCTCAAGTCTACCAATGCATGTGTTTTCTTCCATTAACTGTACAAGGAAAATTATCAAAGTATTCTAAAAATAAATAGATAATTTGCAAGTAGGTAATGTTATTTTCAAGTTCCCAACCATGACCCCCCCAAAAAAATATACCATTCAATCATCTATTACTATGTTTATTCTATTTGACCAATAATTGCCTGTCAACATTTTCTCTTCTCTAACATAACAATCCATACAGGACTGTAATGCTCTGTGCCATTTTTCCTTCCCATTTTGAGTTCCAGACCTTGGCAACATGGAAGAAGGGAATATATACAAAAAAATATGATTGAACAGGTAAAATATCATGTAAACAGCTGGAGATAGATATTCTGGCTCACACAACTACTCCTACATCAATAGCATCAATAGAGAAAAACATGGCAGTACTAAGATTTTGTAGATACAGGTTGATTACAATTGACTGTTCCAGTTGCTTGTGGAATGTCACAACCAAGTTTCAGTTGTGTGCAACACAAAATATGTCCTACAGTGATGAGACACATCCACATCTATATAGACTTTACACACAAAGAGGATGTTGCCAATATGAAGGGAGATTAGAGTGATTTGGCTCCACTACCACATGTGGTTTGTGTGAATTATGGCAAACATTTTGCCTCAGTGCCAACAGACGACATAGAACAAGTCCAATGGATCCTTCAAATCTTCCATTCAATCACAGTGCAATTCTCTGTCTGTATTTCCCAGGATTAATCCTGGCTCCCTTTGTACTTAGAAAAAGCACCATATACCTGCAAATAGTACAACTGTGAAATGTCCAAATGAAGATGACATGGTGAAGGAACCTAAAACAAATCAAAAGAAAAGATTACCAATCAAACAACATTATAGACACATCACAAAGGCAAGTTCTGGAGGAAACAGTTTGACAAAACAATCGGAGTTAAACAATGTAACTGAACACAGTAGTCAATGTGTCGATAATCAAACATCTTTGACATGATTTTCCCTGGACTTCCCCTTCCTAACGCTTTACCACTACATAATTCTCTCATCATCACATCAATATAAGAAGCAGTCAATGACATCTTGATGTAAGTCGACTTCTTCTTCACCACTGTCATCAATTGGCATTTCAGGATCCTCCCCCGTTGGCTCTTCCAGGTCTCCATCATCTGCAATGGAAGGGATGTTCTGTCGCAGGGCGTTGTGTACCATGTAGCAGGCCACAGTGATTTGGCACACCTTATCAGGTGAGTAGAAGAGGTCTCTACCAGTTTTGCGATGCGTGTTTCCTGTTCACAAACGCGGGCGCATTCGAATGATTTGTTGTCGATTACACACTCTTGCGGGATCGCACAGCCGGATACCAACATCCCTTGGCACACGCGAACGGATAGGAGAACTCGTCAGCGAATGCAGGGATCCTGGTAAGTCACTCCAGCACGCGCGAACACGCATTTTGAAAGCGCGAACAAGAAAAAAATTCCGCTACGCCGCGGATTGTGGAATTCTGGGCAATTCCGTGTTCTCCGCGAAATTGCCCAAATTCCATGAGCAGAACGGAATTTACTGCACAGGCCTAATCACAACCACACCCAGCACACACACGTAAAATCGTGCCCACATTCACCCATACAACACACACCAACAAAGCAAGAAACACAAAATGTTCATGACATATACCAGAACCACAGACAGCTGCACCCTCAACAGGCACAAGCACAACAGACACTTCCACTCCCTCTGCCACCTAACCTTAATCTCCCTCTTGACTATCCTAACAATTTTCCCTGTGAAAGTCTTATGCTTGCCCTTGCCCTGGCCTCTGCCACACCAAAACACACCAAATGCATACCTACCTCTTCCATCCCGCAACCCTTACCTTCCACATCCCAACTCACCCCTCAAAAGACAAGAACCACCCCTACTGCGCCCCAAGGTACCCCTAAAAAAAACGCAAAGGCCCCCATCCCAAAACCAAGACTACCACTCCCAAACCTAAAACCACCCCTCCAAAACCCACATCCACCCCTCCCAAGGCTAAGACCACCTCTCCCAAACCCAAGGCAACATCTTCCAGATCCAAGACCCCTTTTCCCAAACCCAAGGCAGCCAACCTTCCAAATCCAAACACAGTACAGGTGTGTTACTTTAAACTTCTTACATTTCAACATTAGAGATATATGCATTGCACATTGGTATGCTAATGCCTGTTGAGTCAAATGCACGAGTACTGAGAAAATGTGAACAGCCAAGTGAAAAGGTAACATGTAATGGGGAGGTTACCTTCGCTTCGGAGACAACAATATTGATTTGCATTGTGATCAGGCAGCAACAGCAGAGGAAGTACATGTAGGATTGGGTCCATGGTGGTACAGGATGTGGGAAGGTGAGGTAAGGTGAATTTGAGCCTTATATGCATTCTACTCTGCCAACTCAGGTGTGGCAGCTTCCCCGCCACTGTTATTTCAGCGGGAAGGCCCATCATGATTTGCCTGGTGGACAAAGTGGCTGTACCGCCTCTGATGTTCACTTTGCCTATCCTGCCGTCAATGCGGTAGGGATTTCCTGGCAGTGACTGCGGTCTTGAGTCTATGCAATAGCCAACATCTAAATAGGGTGGGTGGACCGCCAAGCCGGTGGGCGGGTAGACCACCAAAAAAGCAACAGCGGAACCGATTCTGCCACAATCTAAATCAGGGCCTTAGACCAGGAAGTCCAGGAGGACAGAACGGGCATAGTATCTTTCATGACGGATCTGAGTGCCCAGGCAGGAGTGTTTGGTAAACAGGTGAAGAGATGCCCACGTTGCAGCTTAGCAGATGTCTAGGACAGGGACTCCACAAACTAAATTAACACAGTGATCGCAGCTTTGGCTCTGGTGGAATGAGAACGCAAGCGTTCATGGGGTTACTTCTTAGCCAGTGCATTGCAGATTTTAATGCAGAGCACAATCTATCAAGAGAGGGTTAGTTTCTACAGGGCTTTTCCTTTCTATACTCGACAAACCCAGTGAAGAGTTTATTATCTACCTGGAACTCTTTGATACAATAAATGTAGAACAATGCTAATTTTGAGTCCAGTTGGTGGAGTCTCCTCTCCTCTTTGGAAGGATGATATGGAACAAGGAAAGTAGATAATGTAATAGTCCGGCCTACGTTGAAAGGCACGTGTTCTCAAAACCAGTTTGTCCGAGGAAAAAGAAATGTAAGGAGGGTGCACAGAAAGTACCTGCCATTCACTAACCCTCCTGGCCGTTGTAATGGCAATTAGAAAGGTGTTTTTATGATCAATAGACTTAAAGGGCAATTGTGCAAGTGTTCAAAGGGTGAGCGCATCAGGAAGGTCATAACTAGGTTCATGATGAAGTGGTTAGGAGGGAGCATGTGTTGTAGTCTTCTAAGGAAACAAGTCACTAGGGGTGACCTGAACATTGATCCAGCATTTACCAGGCCCCCAGCTTTAATTATTCTCTTCTCTCTCTAGTCTGATTCTTTCTCTCTTAAGGCATTACCCTTATTCGGATTTGGTCCTCAGATAGGTCTTGCTTGCCACACTGAAGGGCGGGAAAACTACGGTGTTGAATGTTGGCTACCTAACGAGGACCAGGAATTGGCAGCCAACTTACACATTAGTAATCAAGTTAAGATAAACAACCCTCAGGACAATTCTGTCAAGATACATATAGGATATCTGTGGCAGCTTAGGGAGGGGCTGACCCTTAGTGTGAGGGATCCTGCGACAATGAGCGCCCATGTATTCCAGTGGGCATTGGCACGTGCTTCCAGACTGAAGGTGCCTACTTGGGATTCCTGGGCATTGATCCGCACGAAGCCTCCTGCAGGCTTCATCCCCCTCTTTAAAGCTTTCGATGAGACAGACTCTTCTGCTGCCCAAGCATGAAGCTATCGAGATGCCTGGGCAGAGTTTTAAGACACCTCCATTCCCAGGACCTGTTGACGTGAATCTACTTGACTTACAAATGAACAGAGGGAGAAATGTGTGTTGTTGTTTTTCCCCAGAGACTCATATTGACGAGGCTTCTTGTTGGGTGCAGACACTAGAGGTTTAAGTGACAACACAGCTGCATGATATGAGTGGGCGTGTTTTAGTTCAAATGGTGCGCTCCACGACTAAGGGCCCTTAACCTGTTCAATATATGAGGTGCCGCTCGTAGCTGTGTACCAGAGAGGCTGTTCTGACACCTCTTGGCTGTTTACCTGCATTTTGGAATCCCTGCCTGTTTGAAACCGGACCCTGCTTGATGAATTGTGCCGACCAGGGCTGACTTCTTTTGAACCAGCGAGGGAGCGGGACTGCGAGTCCAAGGAGTCTGTGCGTGTAGGAGATCAAATGCACCTGTGACTCTTCCTGCCCCCCCCCCTCCTCCACGCAGTTATCTACGGCTTGCGTCCCCGCTCCGCTGGAGCCGCTCGTAGCCGTGTACCAGGGAGGCTGTTCTGACCACTCTTGGCTGTTTACCTGCATTTTGGAATCCCTGCCTGTTTGAAACCGGACCCTGCTTGATGAATTGAGCCGACCAGGGCTGACTTCTTTTGGACCAGCGAGGGAGCGGGACTGCGAGTCCCAGGAGTCTGTGCGTGTTGGAGATCAAATGCACCTGCGACTCTTCCCGCCCCCCTCATCCTCCACGCTTATAGTCGCGCCCATTTACGCGCCTCGCGGGACGCGTGGAGCGCACGTCGGGTGAAGCCCGGGCCAAGGGTGGGCCCGTTTAACTCCTCTTCCATGCTCATGATCAGGTCAGCTCGTCATGAGGCACAGTGGAGCTGTGCTTATGACGAGCTGACCTTGTCATGAAACTATAGTATACAAGCATTTTCAGCACAGGAGGGGAAAACCCCTAGCAGCCAAGGTGTTAAGCCCGTTGTAGCCTGGAGGAGACCGGACTGGACCCCCCTCTAATGCCCAAGAAACGGTGAAATTTACATGACTTTAAAGACATTGGACCCTGATATTACCTGTGAGTGTTTTTATTGTAGTACTCTGATATAGGGGGAAATCAAAAATGTCCACGCGGGAAAGCAGAAGTAGAGCTGCAGCGGGGTCACTATTGTTGGGGACATTGGACAATTTTATTATAAGAACCAATTCCGTTATTGATGAAGGGATATCACTAATGGAATGTAGGATCTCGCAGGATCTGGCGCTGGCTAAACGTTCATCTCTGGGTCATATTGCGAATGCTCGTACGACACAATCCACCGCTAGAGATGAAACTGGGGATACTGCGGTACTTGTACATAGTCCCCCTAGCTCCCAATATTCCTTTTATGCATTGCCTGCGCCTATTACTCTCTCACCAGCAGGCACAGACTTCGAGGCCACCCAGACAACAGTTTTAGATAGCCCCCCTAAGGAATCAAATGCAAGGCAACTTAGGGGTAGACGGGAAGGTGCTATTCCAAAAAAGTAGCAAGTTACAGCTACCACGTTAGGAAAGAAAAAACCCAATCCTCCAAAGCCTAAATTAAATCAAGTTGCTTTGATCGAACAAGAGGGGATAGATCATCAGACAAAATTTAATGAAGGTGATCCATCTAT
The DNA here is from genome assembly GCF_964263255.1 of Lissotriton vulgaris. Lineage (NCBI taxonomy): Eukaryota > Metazoa > Chordata > Amphibia > Caudata > Salamandridae > Lissotriton > Lissotriton vulgaris. The sequence goes on along the minus strand of NC_141696.1, from coordinate 1,551,136,895 downwards.
TGAGGAGCCAGCAAAATTAGTAGAGACTGACGAAGCTGGTGATAGCGAGCTTAGTTCAGATTCTACTCGTAGAGTAATAATAATAATAATAATCTTTATTTAGATATAAAACATATCTTTAAAAGAATTTACAGTTCACAGCCTGACCAAAACTTAGGTTAAAAACTTCTAGATAATAGCAACACAGATATTGATATAAAAACACAATCCATTTCCAATCGTTATAAAAACAGGGATTTTGTCTCATAAAATGTTTTTAGAATCACAAAAGTTAAAACAAGGCACCAGCTTACATTGATTATCGCCAGATTATTTTTGACCTTGCTAAGGATAATGCCAGTTTTTACTGATTACGATGAGAGAAAAAGGTTAAGCACTTTAACATGGCCTCCTTAAGTTAAAGATGTAATATGCTTGCTGAACAAATTTTGTAAATTTTATATTTAGCACTGTACTTTCCGGATTTACAGCTGCCATGATGGCTTGCCTGCAAGTCCGAACCCCCAGCCTGTTCCATTCTAATTTTAGTCCGGACCTACGTTCTGCGTTAAGGGCTGGGCAGAGGCAACTTACATGCAACATGGTTTCCGCTGTTTTCCCACACCCTCTACAGGAAAGTAGAGTAGAGAAAGATTTATCAAAGGAGGACCCACTTTTCAAAGAGTTGCAGAGCATGCTAACTATGAGTCTTGCTCCCCTTGTTACTAGATTCGCTGGGATTGAAAAATAGCACTTTAAGCATGAGGCAGTACTAAGAAGCGATAAGAATACAGGGAACATTAAGAACTCAGGGAACACTAAGAACATCTCCACGGGTAAACCCCAAGTAAAATCGGCGGGTGTTGTCCAGGAAACAATTCATCTTGCACAAATTGCAGATAAAACTGGCCCCATAAATAAGGTGACTCAAGCGACACCGTGTCAGACGGTGCCCTCAAACAAGACAAATATCAATTCACAAACATCAACAAATATACAGGAAAAGGATACTGACAGAGTGAGGGGGGGAAAGCTAAAGAGGGCCCACATGATAAATCTACCTCCTGAGTCAAGCCCCTCGGGGGTACCAGAGCTTCAACATAGTAGTCAAGAGTCTTTTTCATGTTTGAAAAATAAGGTGGTCTTCTGGTTTAATAAAAACAGACCACTTCCCCCTCACATTAGAGCAGAAATTGTGATGGTGCGTCGGTTGCTATGGTTGGGTAACAGACCGAAAACCATCATAGGGGATTGTGTTGTTGTCCATTTTAAAGAACCCCAGACAGTGGATTACATCAACACCTGGAATGACAGCTATAAAGAATCTGGATCCCAGATAGAGCCTAGGCCTCTGTCCTTCTTTTACCCTCCACCGACCTATTTAGACAATGGTGGGTCTTGGACTAGGGTAATTTATAACCATCACAGAAGGGCTGGAAGCTATTATCCTGGACCTTTAGACACCCAGTATAATTATCACGGTAGGCCTGGAAACTATTTCCCTGGACCATTAAGCTCACAGTATTCCCTGCCTCTTCAGAATAGATTTAGTACATTAGAGATGGTGGACTGACTGACCCAAAGTATGGACAGCAAGCAGTGTAACATGCCGAAGGATAATGGGAAGGGGGAAATGAGAGAGGAGATGATTACCTCAGACACAAATAATCAGGTTATCCAGTTCCATAGTACCACGATAGGCATATAAAATGGGGAGGAGGGCGTGGACCTCAGGGATCAAAATTTAATTTCCCTTTGTGAAACTCAACATAATAACTATGAGGGGGCAAATATTCAGTTACTGTCTGTGCGAAGCCATAATAAAAGGGACAAGAGCAAACTTACTACCTTTGTGTCCTGAAATGTGGCAGGGTTATCAAACAAATTGAATGACCCAGCTTTTTTGCCTTTCTTGACCCAATTTTCCATTGTATGCCTCCAAGAAACATGGGAGATGGAGGAGTTACACATAAATGGGTATCAAACTTTCCACAATGCTGCAGTACCATCAAATAGGGGCAGAAACAAAGGAGGGCTTTGTGTGTACATTTCAAACACTTCTAAAGTTAGGGTCGGCAAACATAGTAGTATCTCGAAATATTTTCAGAGTGTGGAGTTGACTTTCGAGGGACAAGAGACTATAAGTTTGATTAATTTTTATAACAATGACCCTGATGAGTAATTCACAAATGTTTTTGAATATCTTTCACATCCAATATTGAAATCTGACGTGGATTGTTATACGGGGAATTGTCTTGTTTGGGTGGGAGATTTTAACTGTTTTTTGTGTCTAAAGGGCTACGCAAATATATGTGGGCTACTTAACAAGGAAGGTGATCCCTGTAGTCATTTTGTCCATTCCCTGACTGGGAACCTAGTGAATAATCTGATGTTTGTTATGGATCTAGGTTTCGCAAACGAAGTATGTACCCCGCAGGTTGAATTTTCATCTACATATAATGGAAGGGGCTGTAATTCCTTGATAGATTGTGTTTTGGTCTCAAATAGCATTTCGACAAATGTGGTACACTTTGAAACAGCCGAAATTGCAATTAGCGACCATTACCCTATTAGTTTCTCCCTTGATATTGAAGTAACGTCTCAGGGAAAAAATCGAATTGCAAATACCCTGTATCATCATAGGATAAATCTAGCTAAAAGAAATGGTTATTCACTTAAGTGGAATAAGATTGAGCCAGTAAGGTTCATCCAAAGCCTTGTAAAGTCCAAGCTAAAGGATTTTATGACTTGCCACACAGAAACAAATGAAGGAGCGGTCCTTACTTCGGCCTTCTGTAACATCACAGAGGAAATTAGCAAATCCCTGGAGGGTTCACTTAAGAATTCAAATAGGGAAAAACCAGAGGACTGGTTCAATCATGACTGCAGTAAAGCCCATGTGGCCCGAAAGGTAGCACTTAAGGGAGTTCCAAAATCAGTGGTAGAGATTAAAAAAGCTAGATCTACCTATTACAATGCTATAAAGAAAAGTAAACAGGACATAAAAGGGGAGGCATGGAATGCACTTCATCAAGCTAGTCTTCAGAAGAATAATATTAGCTTCTGGAAGACGGTTAATGCACCATTCTTCGAAGAAAGGTCAAGGGATTGTAGTGTAGTTCCTATTTTCCCTATAGGCCCTGCGCATTGGAATAACATAAACAGCAGAGTAGACGTAGAATTGCGGTCTTCCAGGTCTCTACTTACTATGTTAGACTTAATTGGGTTTGTACCAACTAGCTCAAAGGTCACTGGAAACTTTCTTGACTAATAGGAAGTGATCAGCTTCCCTGGCTCAGACGAGAAGGGATTCAGTTTTCCAACAACCGCATAAACATGACAACTTTGCTCCTTAGAATAAGAGTCAATCTCTAGAGTCGTGTGAAACAATAGACAGCTATTTCACTCAGTCAGTTGTGCAGATTACTTTCACCAGTATGCAGAGACTAGAGAGACGGGCGTTTTCAATAAAAGGTATTATTTATTGAACAGTCTTTCTTCTCATGCAAGAGAATGGAATTGCCACAATTGCAAGACTTGTTATTATAAAAAGTGCGTACAGTAACCCCTTAAGTGCTGCCTCGGTGCATTGGCCGACGGCAGCACTACCTCCCCAGTGCCGCGCACGACCATTGGACGTCCATTCAGCACTAGTTCCAATGGACAGCGCAGCACTGGGGAGGAATGTTTAATAGCATCTATGAGGGTAAAAGGAGTATTGCGAAATAATACTGTAAAAGCATTGATATGGTTTCTTAGCCATACGATAGTTAAAATGAATAAAATATATACATTCATATATACATTTAGCTAACGTCCTCAACTGGTGCTTCTAACTACGCCTACCCCGGTGTACCTGACCTAAGCCTAATACATGGGAGGGAGTAAGTAAGTAGCAGTTTAAGTTAAGTTGGTTTTGCCAAGGGTTTGCTCCAAGAATTCTCTCTAAGGGTTTAGTCAACACCGTACCTCTGGAATAGAATGTTGGAGGTCTGGTATCTCCCCTCAGGACTCGATATTCCAGTTACCCGCAAGGGTAGGCTGGAAACGCCAGAGCTGGATTTTCTCGGCAGGAGAAAATTTGCCCAGCTCTGATGTCTTATAGGCGAAAATGGCTAAGACCCATTTGCCTTCAATTGAATATTCTATCCGCCTCTGCTTTTAGTTCAGCTATGATTAATCCCCCCAATGAAATGTTTTGTTTTAAACTGTACAAATTTTTCAAATGTTTCCTGGATTTGTATTAAGTGGTAATTCAGATATCTTGATTTCTTTGTATTCCTATTTTATGTACTTGTTGGTATTTTTTATCCGTGATTTTACTGAATGTATTTCTATGTCTTTTATGTGGATCTCGTGAGAGTTCCGTTATCATAAATAAACAAACTTGAAACTTGAAACTCCCCTCAGAACTCGATATTCCAGTTACCGGCAAGGGTAGGCTGGAAACGCCGGAGCTGGATTTTCTCGGCAGGAGAAAAGACAGCGTCTTTCTCAGCGCGTCAAGGAGGAGGAGGGGCAGCGACCGTGGGCTTCTCGCATCTGCTGGGCTCTGCAAGGGACAGTTGTTCTGCTCCTGTATTCACCACCACCATCGCACTTGCTTAAGGCAACGTTGGTATTACTTATACCTGAAAGGTGCCTTGTTTGACGTCAATTTTTGGACATAAGACGTCAATAAAGATGTCATTAAGAACTGGTCGTTCTTACAGTGCTCATTAGAGTTCTATTACTAATAAAAACAAAGCAAGCGGGGCTTTCCCAGGTTGCTGGGGGTTTTATCTGTTGAAAGAACTCGGTGTGTAATCTAGGAATCTAAGATAGTGGCTTCTGCTGTGTCATGTACTGTAATGAGCTGCAGAGACGAGTTTCTGAAATATGGCTCTGATCGTTTATGCCATTATAGGGGGTATGGATTGATTATAGCCGTATAGGGGCATAAGGTCACAATATTGATCGGGGTCCTAGATAAAACACGACACCCACTCCACGAATTTATGTCCATCAAATTACTAAAAACTAAAGCAATAAGATGCGCGTGTGATACTTCCCACCCCAAAATACAAATTGCATTTGAAATGGCGTATAAGAAATACATGATAGTATAGGTACTGTACGTCTTTAAGCATAGAAATCATTCAAAAACTATTGCATATATAATCAGTTGAACGATTTTGCGAAAAAAATTACACATGAAATGTCTCTTAATACAGAAAAGAAGGGCGAGACTATTTCATCACATATAAATGCAATTGTAAAATGTGCTAGAGGCCGAGGTAAAGTTATATTGTCTCTAGATCTACTAAAAATAGAAGTTCTGTTCTTTATGAATAGTTCTACTTTAAGCAAAAGTATTTGTGCCAGAAAAAAGTAAATATTTTAAGAAAAATGTTAAATAAAAAAAAAAAATTCTCATGGTGAACGGGGAAATAGAGTTCCAAAGCTTTTCAGTAGTTTTTGTTGATCAAAACTGAAGGCCGAATTCAGAGTACATGGGAACGCTGTGCGCCGGAATGCTTTCCAAAAATCATTGTTTCTGTTCAGGGGAGAACATCATATCAGACAAGCTCTCAAAGAATAGGTCTACATATTCAGGTGACAGTTCGACCAAGTTCGATAATGCTGTAACTTGGCAGGTGTGAGAATGATTGCTATCATCAAAGTCTGGATCAGCAATACTCACAGAAGCCGTACATGGGTGATGTTGCTTTTATGTATCGCTTCACTGCCGCCACCTAGTCGTAGCGCAGGAGTCTCAACGAATGCCGTCATCAGGATTGGTAGCCGCTGGGGACAACAAGATGCATGAGCTGTTACAGGATTTAGCAAAGTATCGATATCTATTGGTACTGCTGATGGTAGTGCAAGACAGATGTCTAATACGCATTCTTCTCCGCATAGCATACATCGAAGCACAGGTAAGATGCAGGTCTGCCATATAGGTCTGAGTGAAAGAAACCAGGTCATGTTCAGATCTCTCAGCCTGGCCAATCCAAGGACTCTAGTTATGCGGTCCCGGTAGCGTACTGCTAGGATCGTTTCTTCCATCCTTGCCGGAGTCATGTCTGTGTTTTGGCTTGCCATATCGGAGCAGGAGGGTCAAAAATAAAATGCCTGCTACAAGTCCCAAAATCAGGGGTATGCCGCCAAAGACTGAATGGACAAAATTAGGAATAATTCCCAGGATTGCTTTGAATGGTGTTAACAGTCCCGAAAAAATGGTCGTAAATACGTTTGAGATACCTACGGCATCCGACATATTTAGAATTTGGCTAAGCATTTCTGTGAAATGCACGGGGCAATTTGTTGATAAAAGGTCATGTATCTCTGATGTTGTCCTTGCAACTTGGAGATCATACGTCTCTTTCGATGACGTGATGGGCACTGTTGTCTGTAAAAGCACAGACTTCATTCTGCTTAAAGTATCAATTCGTATAGAAGAGACATTCAAAGGAGGCCAAATCAGCGTCTCGGAATCTCCAGGGCCGTTTGGAAACAATGCTTGCATACAGCAAATGACCATGGAAGTTACGCTTACGAGATATGCTTTCCCAGGCACCAAGCCACAACAGCTGTGATCCGTTATTAGAATGTAACTCCTGTTAGAAAGCTGCCTAAAGAAGGGCTCTATCTGCGTTGCAGGTGTGACATGTTGGTGGCATGAAAGGTTGTATGAAGTTCCTTCACAGGCCCCATGTAAATTAATACCCTGGCACAAAAGTATACCGCTTAGTGAATGTTTGCAATTTTCACCACTAAGAAATACATTTTTGTTGTTGTCACTATAGCATGTGTGTGTTTATGGTAATTTCCATGCTGACTTAATGTACCCTTTACCCAATCGTTCATACTGGCCAGTCGGTATATACTCAAGGCAATTTGTAAATCGGAAAGTTGTTATCGCAATCGTGATAATACAGTGTATTATCCATTCAATGACAGGTCTTTCTGACATTGTCAATGGTAATCTCTCAAGTTTTTCGATGCTCAGGATTGTATAGTCTGCTCCTTTCTGTGCCAAGCTGATTTGTTTATCAGTAAGGTTAAGGATAGAAAACAATGACGTTGTGTTGATTAAACGCCATGGCACATAGCCTGAACGAAGATTTTGCAGCGTCCAGCCTTGTAGTGTAGTTCCTAGTTTCCCACTAGGCCCTGCGCATTGGAATAACATAAACAGTAGTATCGACGTGGAACTGCGGATATTCCAGGCCTCCACTGACTATGCTAAACTTAATTGGGTTGTGTTACCAACTAGCTCAGAGGTCACTGGAAACTTTCTTCTCTGCATAGGAAGTGATCAGCTTCCTTGGCACAGACAAGAAGGGATTCAGTTTTCCAACAACCGTGCAACATGACAACTTTGCTCCTCAGATCAAGAGTCGATCTCTAGGGTCGTGTGAAACAATAGACATAGATTTCACTCAGTCAGTCTAGTGCAGTTTACTTTCACAGTATGTAGAGAATAGAGAGACGGGCGTGTATCAATAAAGGGTTAACATTTATTGAACAGTCTTTCTTCTCGTACAAGAGAAATGTATTGCCACAATTGCAATAACTGTTATTATAAAAAGTACGTACAGTAAGATAAGTATTGCGAAATAGAACTGTAAAAGCATTGATATGGTTTCTTAGCCATACAATGGTTTAAAAGTAATAAAACATATATACAGTCATATATACATTAGGCTAACATACTCAACTGGTGCTTCTAACTAAGCCTACCCCAGTGTGCCTGACCTAAGCCTAACACGTGAGAAGGGGGAGTAAGTAAGTAACTTAAGTTAAGTTGGTTTTGCCAAGGTTTGTTTCAAGAATTCTCGTCTAAGGGTTTAGTCAACACCATACCTCTGAATAGAATGATGGAGGATTGGTATCTCCTTCAGGGGTCTCTCTCGATATCCCAGTCACCCGCGAGGGTAAACTGGAAGCGCCGGGACTGGATTTCTCTGCACGAGAAAGGCAGCGGCTTCTCTCAGCGCGTCGAGGAAGGAGGGGTGACAGCGTCCGCGGGCAGCTGGGCTGGATGTCTTCGCAGAGGACGGCTGCACGGCTCCTCAAGCGTACTGAACCATAGTTCGCGCTGTAGCGGCGATAATGGTAATCAGCAGCTTCACCACCACAGGATAGCAGGCTGCAGCGACAGAGTGCTAGTTTTTACCAACACGGGGTCATGCAGGCAGCTGGCATCAGCAACAGGTTCGCTCATTGCTTAAGGCAACGTTGGTAATATTTATACCTGACAGGTGCCGGGTTTGACGCAAGTTTGCTGGACATAAGACGTCAATTAAAGATGTCACTAGGAAGTGACAGTTATCAGTTGCTCATTAGAGTTCCATTACTAATCAAAACATAGCAAGCGGGGATTTCCAGGTTTGCTGAGTTTTTATCTTGTTGAAGAACTCGGAGTGTTATCTAGGAATATCAGATAGTGACTGCTGCTCTGTCATTGCACTAATTGGTCGCAAAGGAAGTAGCAGAGAGTCATGCTGGAATGTGGCTCTGTTCGTGTGAGGCCAGAGATGACTTTTCAGAAAATCGTACTTGAACGGTTATGCCAATATAGGGAATAAAGGGCTCTATAGCCGAATAGGGGCATAAGGTCACAGTATCGATCAGGAACCTAGATAAGCACGCAACACCCACTCCACGTCTACATGTCCATCAAAATTACTAAAACTAAGCAATAAGATGCATGTGTAACATTGCCCACCCCAAAATACATAAATGCATTCGAAATAGGCGTACTTGTAATACATGGAATTTAGGTACTGTACGTTTTTTAAAGCATAGTTAATCATTCAAAAAGTATTGCATATGAAATCAATGAACGATTATGCATAAAGAATTACACATGAAGTATCTCTGACAGAAGAAATGCGAGATAAATCATCACATAAAAATGCATTGTAATAACATGTGTGCTAGAGGCTGGTGTTATGTTGTTATGTCTCTAGATGTGTTTAGAAATAGAAGTGTGAAGCTTCTGTTCTCTAAGAATAGTTTTTACGTTAAGCAAAGAATTGTTCGTGCCAAAAAAGGGTCAATATTAAAAAAATTGTCCAATTCAAAGAAAATAGTTTTCCAAAGCACTAGGCAGTTTTTTGTTGATCAAAACTGAAGGCCGAATTCAGAGTTCATGGGAACGCTGTGTGTCGGAAAGCTTCTCAAAAGTTATTGTTTCTCTATGGGTGAGAACATCGTATCAGACAGGCTCGCAAAGAATTGGTCTACAAAATCAGGTGATAGTTCAACCAAGTTAGATAGCGCTGAAACTTGGCAGGTGTGAGAATGATTGCTGTCATCGAAGGCAGGACCAGCAATGCTCACAGAACGTTGTACCTGGATGATGTTGCTTTTGTCACTCGCTCCACTGTTACCACTTGGCTGTAGTACAGGAGTCTCCACGAATGCCGTCATCAGGATTGGTAGCCGCTGGGGACAACACAATGCGTGAGCCGTTATTGGACTGAGCAAAGTATCGACGTCCATTGGTACTGCTGATGGAAGTGAAAGACAGATGTCCAACACGCATTCCTCGCCGCAAAGCATACACCGTAGCACAGGTAAAATGCAATTTTGCCATATCGGTCTGAATGAAAGGAACCAGGTCATGTTTAGATCTCTTAGCCTGGCCAATCCGAGGACGTTAGTTATCCTGTCCCTGTAGCGCATTGCTAGGATTGTCTCTTCCATTCCCATGGGAGCTATGTCTGAGCCGAGGCTTGCCATAACGTAGCAGGATGGTCAAAAATAGAATCCCTGCGATGAGTCCCAAAAATAGTGGAATACCACCAAAGATGGAGTGCACAAAATTAGGAAAGATTCCCAAAATTGCCTGGAAGGGTGTTAGCAGTCCCGTAAAGACGGTCTTAAATATGCCTGGGATGCTTGTTGCACTAGACATGTTAAGGAGTTGGCTGAACATTTCTACGAAATGCACGGGGCAATTTGTTGATAAAAGGTCATGGACTTCAGTAGCCGTCCTTGCCACTAGAAGATCATACGTCTCTTTAGATGACGTTATAGGCACTGTTGTCTGTAAAAGTACAGATTTCATTTTGCTTAATGTATCAATTCGTATAGAATAGAGATTCAGACGAGGCCAGAGGGGAGTCACTATGTCTGGAGGCCCGCTCGGGAACAATGCTTGCATGCAACATTTGACCATGGACGTTACTTGTACTAGATAACTTTTCCCTGGCGCGAGGCCACAGCACCTGTGATCCGTTCTAAGAATGTAACTCCCGTTTGCGAGTTGCATAAAGAAGGGCTCTATCTGAGTTGCAGGTGTGACTAGCTGGTGGCATGAGAGGTTGTTTGAATTTCCATCACATGCTCCGTGTAAATTAATACCCTGACACAAAAGTATACCGCTTAGTGAGTGTTTACAGTTGTCACCACTAAGAAATACATTTTTGTCGCTGTCACTATAGCAAGAATGAGTGTATGGTAATTTCCATTCGGATTTTACATATCCCTTACCCAATTGTTCATATTGGCCAGCAGGTATGTACTCAAGGCATTTATGAAATCGGAAAGTTGTTATCGGAATTGTGATAATTCCGTGTATTATCCATTCAATGACAGGGCTCTCTGACATTGTCAATGATAATCTCTCGAGTTTCTCGATGCTCAAGATTGTATAGTCTGCTCCTTTCTGTGCCAAACTGATCTGTTTATCAGTAAGGTTAAAAATGGAAAATAAGGACGTTGTGTTGATTAAACGCCAAGGCACATAGCCTGAACGAAGATTTTGCAGCGTCCAGCCTAATTCTATAATAGAGCGTAATTGAGACTGGCCATGTTGTAACATTAGCAAATCTCTGTCTATCACATCAAAGGCAGAGGATACAATATTGTCCAAAGAATATATTCTGGAAGACAGAGTCATTAACCCATTGTCTACTACAGAAAGTGATTTCTCCAAATTAATACGATCAATTTCTCGTATTTTCTCAGCAGTTTCAATTTGCTTTACTTTCCAAGCCTCGTTGTAAGCAGCATAGATACTGGTCGCTATGAAACGCTTTTGACGCTGTTTGCGTGGTCCAAGAATGAAATCGCGCAAATCAGCACCATCTTTTAATAAAGACAAGTGTTGCTTAATTTCAGCCAGTGTGGTAGTAGTTAGCCATTCTAGGCAGAGTTTCCCTACACTGTATGTTGTTATAATCCCTGGATGTTGTCTCTGGGAGTATCTAGGGTCTAGTCTGGTCATTTTTAACCCCTGTGTTTTATTCAGGAACCTATCTTGACAGCTATTTGTGTCTGTAGGCCAGATTAACCACTTTTTCCAATCAGGATGTGTTCTGTTGAAATGTAAAATTTGTGACACGTCTAATTCAATATCAGCTGTTGCATTTTCAGGTATTGGCTTTGGTATAGACGGTGTTTTAAGGTCTTTGATCTTAGCTAGGCCAAGACAAGACGTTTGGTGTACAGTGTCATTTAAAAATAACATTTGTTCTGGTATCATGCAGGTTCTAAATAGTGCTTCTATGCCTTGCACCTGCCAATCTTTTGTACCCCAAATTGTTTTCGTTTCAATATTATTTTTCCAATAATCAAAACCAAATGTCATCATTTTGTCATAAAATGCTTCTGAATATATCAATTTAGAATTTGTCAGCATTGTTTTCATTCCTGTTTTATCTAACAGTTTGTAATAAAACGTTTCTGCATCACTGGTGTTAAACCCTGAGAAGTATTTGAATTTCTCAAAAAATGCTGTAGAACTGCTTTTAGGTGGTGTAGAACAATGTTCCCATTGATTATACATAAAAACATTTCTAGGCTGTGCAGATTTATGCAAGTAATGATCCCCATAATGGGTGTAACAGAATAACTGCTCATAACTAGATGAACCTTGTAAATAATCATGATCTGTGAATCTAGCTGACATTACTAAATCAGACATCATGTCATTAATACTGTTAAAGTCCCAATCATCAGAGAATGTACTTGGTGTCACAAAGTCACTTAAGGAAACCTTTAGTTGATGAGGATACTTCAGGATTTCGACCGGACCATAGATCTCATAGTCTGTTTTCTCCCATACTACCCCACCAGGTATTGGAATTGCTGTGACATTTACAGTTGACAGTTCTCTTTTCTTCACGTGGGATGATCTGTGTGGTTTCAGGACTAGGTTGATGTTCTGACTTGCTGTGTCCATTGTAATATATTTTCCTTCAATGAATTTTCCCAAACAAAGTACCATGATGAGCCAAAGTAGGAGGAAAAATACACCTAGACCGAACCAGAACTCTAGCCAAGGGGAAATGAGGTAGATTTCCTTCAGTTGATGAAAGAGTTCCGTTGCTTTTTCTTTAAAAGACTTTTTTGTTTCTGGCATCACTTCGGGGTCGTTTAAATCTTCAGAGAAGTTGTCGAAGTTGATGAAATAACCAGAGGCAGTTCTGTCAATTGATGGGATTGTTCTTTCAATCTGTCTCTCCGTAGCACTTTCTGATGCCACATTAGTGTAGACTGGTGTTGTTTCTTGACGAACTGTTTCAATCTGTGTTTCAAGAGGCACGAGTTCCATGGCATTATTGCATAGTCCTTCATTGTGCACTGCAGGCTGATCGAATGTGATGAGTCTTTCAGTTTGAACCTCTTGGATTGTTGCAAGTTTGGGTATTCTGTTGTTTCTTGGGAGTCCACTGGGCCTACTGTTGATTATAGGCCACATGCTTGTGGTTTTACCAGATCGATAGACACGACTCTGTTCTCCTTTTTACCAGCAAGGGGCGGTAGCACAACTGATCTTGTTCCGGTGACTGCTAAGACAGGTACTGCTTTTCTGTAAGAAGGCCCAAATTCCTTCTTAACCGCGATCTTTTCTCTGACTAGATCCCCAATCTTTGGAATCCAGACAGGCCTTGCTGGGGCTGTTGCGGGTGGTGCCTCGTCAGTGGTATTTGGCTGTTGCTTTAACTTTATGTTGCTTAATGATTTTCTTGTTTCATTCAGTTCCTGTAAAACAGCCAAACGATCTTTTACATCAAAGTCTGTTTTTTTCTTGTACCACTGACATCTGACTATCGAGGTCCTGAACTCGCATTCTAATTCCGAACAATAGTTCGTATGGGCTGAAACCTTTTAGAGAATTTCTTGGCATGTTGTTAAGACTAGTCTGGACACTTATTAAATGTTTGACCCACCCAGCGCCTGAACCTAATACCTTCGCTGTTATAGATTGCTTTATGTCCCGGTTTTTTCTTTCTATCACACTTGTGCGACGGACAAGAATACCACAACCCAATTCCCATGCTAGCCCTGGCCTCCTCATAAGCTCGAGAGCTGAAAGCAGGACCCTGGTCAGAATGGAACGTGGTAATTGCGTATATGCCGATATGGACTCGCAAATCTTTTATAACCGTTCTAGCGTCAGCCGAGCGCTGGGGACCTAATTTTTTTTAAAGTGCTTTTTGTCTTAATGGTGTACACTGGGAGGCGCTTCTCTTCTTTGATTGCGCAGATAGACCGCCTTATGCTGTCTAGAAGGGATCCTGAAACTACCCTGGCCTGTTCATTTCTGCGATCTCTGTTGCAGTTTTCACAATTTTGAGCAAAACATTGAATATCTATACTCATTCCTGGCCACCAGTACTCTGATTGCAATTCTTTCAGAGAGGCTTTGATTGTTTGGTGTTTCAGACCCAACCCCATGTGTGCTTCCAGTAGGAGGAAGCCCCTCCTGCTCCTGTTTGGAATTACTCTGTCCCCCACTCCAGGGATTCGAGCAAAAGGAACGGAGTTTGCATCGATTATGTATGCATAATTGAGTGGATAGTTTACGGGTAGTGCTGCACAGTCGCCTTTTACGGTCGTTTTTACTGCCAGCATGGTTTCCCCGTCTATGTACTTATCTGTACGCTTTTTTGTGGCTACGGAAGCCGGTTTAGTTGCTTCCGCGGTGGCTGTATTAGCCAATGAATTCCCTGCAACGTGAACGCCATCACGTTGAAGACTCTGTGCGTGAATCACGTGAGTCTTTTGTAGTTCTTTACTTAAAAGAGCTACCTCGTTCCAGAGCAATTTATGCTTTATTGTGGCACCTGTGTCATCTTTGTAGTCGTTTTCAATCCAACTCTGTAGCTTATTGTTGTAAGAGTTGACGCAAAAATGAGAATCGCACACGATAAGTGTGGGGAATTCGCGTTCTGCATTTTCGAGCGCCATCTTTAAAGATCTGATTTCAGTTCTCTGAACCGAACAGTTTCTTACAGATTCAGTTTTTGTTACTTTCGGTCTGAATTTACCGCATAGCCAACGACCTTTAATGATCGCACATGCTGCATTGTAGGATTTGCTCTCTACATTAAAATGCTGTACAAAGCTATCTGTATAGATTATACAGGCATATTGTGGGAGAGGCAGGATTTCGATTGGCAGAGGATATTCTTCTTCATATTCTAAATCATTCAGTTCTTTGTATTGCGGGGCGAAATAGTATTTCACGTCTTCCGCTCCAAGAGAATCTATACACTGTATCCATTTCGGATCCAGTGACACTGTAGGCAGGTTTACTGGGCTGAATAGCGCTTCGAAGGCGGATTCCGCTGTAAGGATATTAATCCGTTTGCCGTGTGCTAGTTCTCGTTCATTTGCTAATGCGATTTGCACTGCGTTCACAGTTCTTTCTGTGTGACTGAATGCTTTTTCTGCTTGTGTGTACAAGTGAGATTTAATTGTAATAGGTACCTTTTCTCCCTCATTAGAGGTCAGGTACGTGAATCCGCATCTTCCTGGGATGACTCGGATTACAAGATCGATCGTGTTGTCACGTGTATCTAATTTTGTTTTTGCTAACATGTCTGTTTGCAGTGATCTCAAAATTTCTGTGTGTTTTTGAGTCCAATTGATTTGTTTTAAATCAGGTTTTATTAGTTCGTAGAGAGGTTTAACCCTCTCTGCGTAATTTAGTATGTAAGTTCTTCCGAAATTCAGAAAACCTAGTATGGATTGTAAATTCTTCAGCGTTTTTGGAGCTTGGAGTACAGCGCACTTCTCTAAGAAGTTGTCCGCTAGGCTTTTCCCTTCACTTGATAATTCGTACCCTAAGAACAGTACTGTCAGATGGGCAATTCGGGACTTTTTAAAGTTGAATTTGTAACCCTCTGCTGCGAACCCAAGTATAATGGTGTTCACTCTTTTCAAGTGAGTATCCAAGTCGTCGTCTGTGAGATAAATATCATCTACGTAAGATAATGCTTCATCATCATAGATTTGTAGTAACTCTGTTACCCTAGCTGAGAATAGTCCTGGGCTGTTCTTGAACCCCTGTGGGAGTCGACAGAATTTTTTCTGTGACCCAAATGCGGAGAAAGCGGTCAAGTATCTGCTTTCTGGTGCAATGTTTTGACAAAAGAAACCATTAGAAATGTCTAATGTCGTTTTGTACTTTTTCCTAACTATGTTATTCATTAGGGCTGCACTATGCGAGTTTTGTACTGCAAAGGTTTTGCAACATGTATTAAGATGTCTGTAGTCCAACACTAGACGATATGAATTGTCTGGCTTGGAGACAGGAAACAAAGGATTGTTCATTTGAGAGGTGCATGTTTCAATCACCCCCTGGTACTCAAGTTGATCTAAGATCTCCCTGACTTGTTTTTTAGCTTCTTGCTTTATGGGATACTGCCGTTGGGCAGTTGGTTCACTTTTTAGTTGGATTTTGTGAGGAGGAGAATCCTCATCCCATCCTACATGATTTTTATACAATGCAGGTGCCTGGGCTACTGCCCATTTCCTTGCATATGTATATTTTTTGTGAATCGGTATGTGATTCGAGAAGGCAGGCATAATCACTTCTTCGCCACGAGGGCACTCCCTGACAAACTCTGGGGGCCAATCTTTTTCAGCTAACAGAATATCATAGCCTTTTGAGAGCGTATCCCAAAACAGACCCTTAATTTTCCTAGTCTTATCACCCTCTATACGCAATGTTATTTCGTATATTTTATGGGGCTCGCTAAGTCTGGTGTCGGCAGTTTCAACCTGAATGTATTCATTCGTGTCCACTGTCTCCAGATGACTCATCAAGATCTTGCGCGCTATACTGATCTCTGCTGCACTGTCCAACATTGTCAATGCCCACTCCCCGTTTTTCAACTGTGTCCTCAGTATTCTCGGCATGGTTGATTACTCTAATACTGGCTACCTTCTTTTTCTGAAATTGAGATTTCTTATTTTGAGCAGGTTCCTTGTCTTTGGACTTGGTGTGCTCTCCTGGGTCTGACCGTCCTCTTCTTTCCGAATTCTGTGGAAAAGATCGAGAGGGACGTGTATCAATACTTTGATATCTATCAGGTTTTTTTAGATTATCCCTATTTCTAAGGTTATATCTTTTCTCAGAGGGCTCCCGTTGGGGAGACTGGCGTTCTCGAGTCGGAGTTCTTTCCCTCCGTCGAGGAGACCTTCCTCTGGACTGGAAAACTTTTTCCTTGGGAGTGGATTGTTTATTTCCATCCCAGCTCTTTTTAGGAGTGTTTGAATTATTTTTAATAAATAATTTTTCAGGATTTTCGAGCAGTTGGGGCTTAACTGGTTTTCCACCCAAGCTGTCTCTACCTAATTCTTCATAGCATTTTTCTATGATTTTTGCAAGCTCAACAGGATCTTTTATATCTGTTTCCCTCAACTTCTGGCGAATCGCCACAGATGCTGCTTCTCCCTTTACGTTGGCTAATAATATAGCCGTGACCTGCTTGAAGTCTTTCAGTAATTTCATACCTAGATTTAAAGCGGGTTCTGGACCGAATTCATTTTGAATCTGTTTTAGCACGTCTGGTATTACCGCCATAGACGGAACACCGTGTGTTTTTGTGTAAATGGAAGCAAAGACTGTACCCCAAGTGTCGCAGTCCTCCACGTGTGGTGCGATTCCCATAGGAAGGCAGATGGTCAAGATTCTGTGTTTCTCAATAGGGGTAGTATCAGGAAATACTGCCTCTATTTGAGTGATTTTCTGGGCTAACCAGAAAGGAATTTGTTCCCGTTTTACGGGTGTTTTACCAAGACATGACTGTATGTTCTGTGGTGTAATTTTATTTGTGTTCCCCTGATGAGGGGTCAGCTGTGGTGTATTAACAGGTGGCTGGACTGTTGCAGTCCGTATTACATATTGGACTAATTGCCTATGTATTTTTATTAATGTGTTTAGCTGTGCTAACAGCTCTTCTCTAGACATTCTTGTAATGTCAGGATGTGGTGTGTAGCTGGCTAGAACCGGCCACGTGGCTCCTGGTCTACCTAGTGGACCGAGCCTGGTAATGTGATCATTGTGTTTTAGGGCGCCATTAAACCAGAGCAGGTGCTCTTGAAATTTAAGTGGAATTTCAACCTCCTCGAAAGGGGCGTACTCATCCGGAGGTTCCTCTATTTTGTAATAGTGAAACTCTTGTGTTATAGCGTTTACCGCTGGAAAGTTTATCCATGAATAGAATACCTCTGTCTGCCGATACTCGTGAGCCTCTATCACGAAAATTACTGTACCACCTTGAGGTGGCAGTCCATTTTCTATAAGTTTTAAAGTTATAGATCTTCTTAACTGGACCGGGATGATAATAGCACCCGGGTCTGTGTATTCGGGACCTTGCTGAGTCGCATCTACTGCGGCCCCAGGGGCTCCGTTTTCTGGCATTGTAAAAATGCGAGGTTTGCAGAGTAGGTCTCCAAGGAGACAAAGATTAGATGCACAATATTTTGGAACACTGTATCCTTCAACGTTGAATAAACCAGAGCTTTACATAGGAATCTCTTCCTACTAAGGTCGGGCGGATTTTAACCTTTCACCCACTCCAGACGTCTATTGGAGTATTTTACGGGAGAAAGGGGTGTGAAATATGCACGACTGAGTTACTCTACAAGTCTTGCGTTAGTTTATCGCCTTACCAAACGTTGGGCGCCATGTAGTGTAGTTCCTAGTTTCCCACTAGGCCCTGCGCATTGGAATAACATAAACAGTAGTATCGACGTGGAACTGCGGATATTCCAGGCCTCCACTGACTATGCTAAACTTAATTGGGTTGTGTTACCAACTAGCTCAGAGGTCACTGGAAACTTTCTTCTCTGCATAGGAAGTGATCAGCTTCCTTGGCACAGACAAGAAGGGATTCAGTTTTCCAACAACCGTGCAACATGACAACTTTGCTCCTCAGATCAAGAGTCGATCTCTAGGGTCGTGTGAAACAATAGACATAGATTTCACTCAGTCAGTCTAGTGCAGTTTACTTTCACAGTATGTAGAGAATAGAGAGACGGGCGTGTATCAATAAAGGGTTAACATTTATTGAACAGTCTTTCTTCTCGTACAAGAGAAATGTATTGCCACAATTGCAATAACTGTTATTATAAAAAGTACGTACAGTAAGATAAGTATTGCGAAATAGAACTGTAAAAGCATTGATATGGTTTCTTAGCCATACAATGGTTTAAAAGTAATAAAACATATATACAGTCATATATACATTAGGCTAACATACTCAACTGGTGCTTCTAACTAAGCCTACCCCAGTGTGCCTGACCTAAGCCTAACACGTGAGAAGGGGGAGTAAGTAGCTTAAGTTAAGTTGGTTTTGCCAAGGTTTGTTTCAAGAATTCTCGTCTAAGGGTTTAGTCAACACCATACCTCTGAATAGAATGATGGAGGATTGGTATCTCCTTCAGGGGTCTCTCTCGATATCCCAGTCACCCGCGAGGGTAAACTGGAAGCGCCGGGACTGGATTTCTCTGCACGAGAAAGGCAGCGGCTTCTCTCAGCGCGTCGAGGAAGGAGGGGTGACAGCGTCCGCGGGCAGCTGGGCTGGATGTCTTCGCAGAGGACGGCTGCACGGCTCCTCAAGCGTACTGAACCATAGTTCGCGCTGTAGCGGCGATAATGGTAATCAGCAGCTTCACCACCACAGGATAGCAGGCTGCAGCGACAGAGTGCTAGTTTTTACCAACACGGGGTCATGCAGGCAGCTGGCATCAGCAACAGGTTCGCTCATTGCTTAAGGCAACGTTGGTAATATTTATACCTGACAGGTGCCGGGTTTGACGCAAGTTTGCTGGACATAAGACGTCAATTAAAGATGTCACTAGGAAGTGACAGTTATCAGTTGCTCATTAGAGTTCCATTACTAATCAAAACATAGCAAGCGGGGATTTCCAGGTTTGCTGAGTTTTTATCTTGTTGAAGAACTCGGAGTGTTATCTAGGAATATCAGATAGTGACTGCTGCTCTGTCATTGCACTAATTGGTCGCAAAGGAAGTAGCAGAGAGTCATGCTGGAATGTGGCTCTGTTCGTGTGAGGCCAGAGATGACTTTTCAGAAAATCGTACTTGAACGGTTATGCCAATATAGGGAATAAAGGGCTCTATAGCCGAATAGGGGCATAAGGTCACAGTATCGATCAGGAACCTAGATAAGCACGCAACAGCCTAACTGTACAATAGAACGTAATTGCGACTGGCCATGTTGTAACAATAGCAAGTCTTTATCTATTATATCGGTGGCAGATGATACAATACTGTCCAGTGAATATATTCTGGAGGACAGAGCCATTAACCCATTGTCCACAACAGAAAGTGATTTTTCCAAATTAATACGATCAATTTCTCGTATTTTTTCAGCTGTTTCAATTTGCATTACTTTTCATGCCTCGTTGTAAACCGCATATACACTTGCCGCTATGAAACGTTTTTGACGCTGTTTGCGTGGTCCCATAATGAAATCGCGCAAATCAGCACCATCTTTAAGTAAAGTTAAGTGTTGCTTAATTTCTGCCAGTGTGGATGATTCTAGCCTGTCATGTGCTTATCTAGGTTCCTGATCGATACTGTGACCTTATGCCCCTATTCGGCTATAAATCCATTTATTCCCTATATTGGCATAACCGTTCAAGTGCGATTTTCTGTAAAGTCATCTCTGGCCTCACACGAGCAGAGCCACAGAGCCACATTCCAGCATGACTCTCTGCTACTTCCTTTGCGACCAATTAGTGCAATGACAGAGCAGCAGTCACTATCTGATATTCCTAGATAACACTCCGAGTTCTTCAACAAGATAAAAACTTAGCAAACCTGGAAATCCCCGCTTGCTATGTTTTGATTAGTAATGGAACTCTAATGAGCAACTGATAACTATCACTTCCTAGTGACATCTTTAATTGACGTCTTATGTCCAGCAAACTTGCGTCAAACCCGGCACCTGTCAGGTATAAATATTACCAACGTTGCTTTAAGCAATGAGCGAACATGTTGCTGATGCCAGCTGCCTGCATGACCCCGTGTTGGTAAAAACTAGCACTCTGTCGCTGCAGCCTGCTATCCTGTGGTGGTGAAGCTACTGATTACCATTATCGCCGCTACAGCGCGACCTATGGTGCAGTACGCTTGAGGAGCCGTGCAGCCGTCCTCTGCGAAGACATCCAGCCCAGCTGCCCGCAGACGCTGTCACCCCTCCTTCCTCGACGCGCTGAGAGAAGCCGCTGCATTTCTCGTGCAGAGAAATCCAGTCCCGGCGCTTCCAGTTTACCCTCGCAGGTGACTGGGATATCGAGAGAGACCCCTGAAGGAGATACCAATCCTCCATCATTCTATTCAGAGGTATGGTGTTGACTAAACCCTTAGACGAGAATTCTTGAAACAAACCTTGGCAAAACCAACTTAACTTAAGCTACTTACTTACTCCCCCTTCTCACGTGTTAGGCTTAGGTCAGGCACACTGGGGTAGGCTTAGTTAGAAGCACCAGTTGAGTATGTTAGCCTAATGTATATATGACTGTATATATGTTTTATTACTTTTAAACCATTGTATGGCTAAGAAACCATATCAATGCTTTTACAGTTCTATTTCGCAATACTTATCTTACTGTACGTACTTTTTATAATAACAGTTATTGCAATTGTGGCAATACATTTCTCTTGTACGAGAAGAAGGACTGTTCAATAAATGTTAACCCTTTATTGATAAACGCCCGTCTCTCTATTCTCTACATACTGTGAAAGTAAACTGCACTAGACTGACTGAGTGAAATCTATGTCTATTGTTTCACACGACCCTAGAGATCGACTCTTGATCTGAGGAGCAAAGTTGTCATGTTGCACGGTTGTTGGAAAACTGAATCCTTTCTTGTCTGTGCCAAGGAAGCTGATCACTTCCTATGCAGAGAAGAAAGTTTCCAGTGACCTCTGAGCTAGTTGGTAACACAACCCAATTAAGTTTAGCATAGTCAGTGGAGGCCTGGAATATCCGCAGTTCCACGTCGATACTACTGTTTATGTTATTCCAATGCGCAGGGCCTAGTGGGAAACTAGGAACTACACTACATGGCGCCCTAACGTTTGGTAAGGCGATAAACTAACGCAAGACTTGTAGAGTAACTCAGTCGTGCATATTTCACACCCCTTTCTCCCGTAAATACTCCAATAGACGTCTGGAGTGGGTGAAAGGTTAAAATCCGCCCGACCTTAGTAGGAAGAGATTCCTATGTAAAGCTCTGGTTTATTCAACGTTGAAGGATACAGTGTTCCAAAATATTGTGCATCTAATCTTTGTCTCCTTGGAGACCTACTCTGCAAAAACTGCATTTTTAAAATGTCAGACAATGAAGAAGCAGCTAGGCTGGCTTCCATACTAATAGAGGAGGACTCGAGTCTCCTACAGGCAGACCCGGATGCTATTATCATCCCGGTCCAGTTAGGAAGATCTATAACTTTAAAACTTATAGAAAACGGACTGACACCTCAAGGTGGTACAGTAATTTTCGTGATAGAGGCTCACGAGTATCGGCAGACAGAGGTATTCTATTCATGGATAAACTTTCCAGCGGTAAACGCTATAACACAAGAGTTTCACTATTACAAAATAGAGGAACCTCCGGGAGAGTACGCTCCTTTTGAGGAGATTGAAATCCCACTTAAATTTCAAGAGCACCTGCTCTGGTTTAATGGCGCCCTAAAACACAATGATCACATAACCAGGCTCGGTCCACTAGGTAGACCAGGAGCCACGTGGCCGGTTCTAGCCAGCTACACACCACATCCTGACATTACAAGAATGTCTAGAGAAGAGCTGTTAGTACAGCTAAACACATTAATAAAAATACATAGGCAATTAGTCCAATATGTAATACGGACTGCAACAGTCCAGCCAGCTGTTAATTCACACCAGCTGACCCCTCATCAGGGGAACACAAATAAAATTACACCACAGAACATACAGTCATGTCTTGGTAAAACACCCGTAAAACGGGAACAAATTCCTTTCTGGTTAGCCCAGAAAATCACTCAAATAGAGGCAGTATTTCCTGATACTACCCCTATTGAGAAACACAGAATCTTGACCATCTGCCTTCCTATGGGAATCGCACCACACGTGGAGGACTGCGACACTTGGGGTACAGTCTTTGCTTCCATTTACACAAAAACACACGGTGTTCCGTCTATGGCGGTAATACCAGACGTGCTAAAACAGATTCAAAATGAATTCGGTCCAGAACCAGCTTTAAATCTAGGTATGAAATTACTGAAAGACTTCAAGCAGGTCACGGCTATATTATTAGCCAATGTAAAGGGAGAAGCAGCATCTGTGGCGATTCGCCAGAAGTTGAGGGAAACAGATATAAAAGATCCTGTTGAGCTTGCCAAAATCATAGAAAAATGCTATGAAGAATTAGGTAGAGACAGCTTGGGTGGGAAACCAGTTAAGCCCCAACTGCTCGAAAATCCAGAAAAATTATTTATTAAAAATAATTTAAACACTCCTAAAAAGAGCTGGGATGGAAATAAACAATCCACTCCCAAGGAAAAAGTTTTCCAGTCCAGAGGAAGGTCTCCTCGACGGAGGGAGAGAACTCCGACTCGAGAACGCCAGTCTCCCCAGAGGGAGCCCTCTGAGAAAAGATATAACCTTAGAAATAGGGATAATATAAAAAAACCTGATAGATATCAAAGTATTGATACACGTCCCTCTCGATCTTTTCCACAGAATTCGGAAAGAAGAGGACGGTCAGACCCAGGAGAGCACACCAAGTCCAAAGACAAGGAACCTGCTCAAAATAAGAAATCTCAATTTCAGAAAAAGAAGGTAGCCAGTATTAGAGTAATCAACCATGCCGAGAATACTGAGGACACAGTTGAAAAACGGGGAGTGGGCATTGACAATGTTGGACAGTGCAGCAGAAATCAGTATAGCGCGCAAGATCTTGATGAGTCATCTGGAGACAGTGGACACGAATGAATACATTCAGGTTGAAACTGCCGACGCCAGACTTAGCGAGCCCCATAAAATATACGAAATAACATTGCGTATAGAGGGTGATAAGACTAGGAAAATTAGGGGTCTATTTTGGGATAAGCTCTCAAAAGGCTATGATATTCTGTTAGCTGAAAAAGATTGGCCCCCGGAGTTTGTCAGGGAGTGCCCTCGTGGCAAAGAAGTGATTATGCCTGCCTTCTCGAATCACATACCGATTCATAAAAAATACACATATGCAAGGAAATGGGCAGTAGCCCAGGCACCTGCATTGTATAAAAATCATGTAGGATGGGATGAGGATTCACCGCCTCACAAAATCCAACTAAAAAGTGAACCAACTGCCCAACGGCAGTATCCCATAAAGCAAGAAGCTAAAAAACAAGTCAGGGAGATCTTAGATCAACTTGAGTACCAGGGGGTGATTGAAACATGCACCTCTCAAATGAACAATCCTTTGTTTCCTGTCTCCAAGCCAGACAATTCATATCGTCTAGTGTTGGACTACAGACATCTTAATACATGTTGCAAAACCTTTGCAGTACAAAACTCGCATAGTGCAGCCCTAATGAATAACATAGTTAGGAAAAAATACAAAACGACATTAGACATTTCTAATGGTTTCTTTTGTCAAAACATTGCACCAGAAAGCAGGTACTTGACCGCTTTCTCCGCATTTGGGTCACAGAAAAAATTCTGTCGACTCCCACAGGGGTTCAAGAACAGCCCAGGACTATTCTCAGCTAGGGTAACAGAGTTACTACAAATCTATGATGATGAAGCATTGTCTTACGTAGATGATATTTATCTCACAGACGACGACTTGGATACTCACTTGAAAAGAGTGAACACCATTATACTTGGGTTCGCAGCAGAGGGTTACAAATTCAACTTTAAAAAGTCCCGAATTGCCCATCTGACAGTACTATTTTTAGGGTACGAATTATCAAGTGAAGGGAAAAGCCTAGCGGACAACTTCTTAGAGAAGTGCGCTGTACTCCAAGCTCCAAAAACGCTGAAGAATTTACAATCCATACTAGGTTTTCTGAATTTCGGAAGAACTTACATCCTAAATTACGCAGAGAGGGTTAAACCTCTCTACGAACTAATTAAACCTGATTTAAAACAAATCAATTGGACTCAAAAACACACAGAAATTTTGAGATCACTGCAAACAGACATGTTAGCAAAAACTAAATTAGATACACGTGACAACACGATCGATCTTGTAATCCGAGTCATCCCAGGAAGATGCGGATTCACGTACCTAACCTCTAATGAGGGAGAAAAGGTACCAATTTCAATTAAATCTCACTTGTACACACAAGCAGAAAAAACATTCAGTCGCACAGAAAAAACTGTGAACGCAGTGCAAATCGCATTAGCAAATGAACGAGAACTAGCACACGGCAAACGGATTAATATCCTTACAGCGGAATCCGCCTTCGAGGCGCTATTCAGCCCAGTAAACCTGCCTACAGTGTCACTGGATCCTAAATGGATACAGTGCATAGATTCTCTAGGAGCGGAAGACGTGAAATACTATTTCGCCCCGCAATACGAAGAACTGAATGATTTAGAATATGAAGAAGAATATCCTCTGCCAATCGAAATCCTGCCTCTCCCACAATATGCCTGTATAATCTATACAGATAGCTTTGTACAGCATTTTAATGTAGAGAGCAAATCCTACAATGCAGCATGTGCGATCATTAAAGGTCGTTGGCTGTGCGGTAAATTCAGACCGAAAGTAACAAAAACTGAATCTGTAAGAAACTGTTCGGTTCAGAGAACTGAAATCAAATCTTTAAAGATGGCGCTCGAAAATGCAGAACGCGAATTCCCCACACTTATCGTGTGCGATTCTCATTTTTGCGTCAATTCTTACAACAACAAACTGCAGAGTTGGATCGAAAACGACTACAAAGATGACACAGGTGCCACAATAAAGCATAAATTGCTCTGGAACGAGGTAGCTCTTTTAAGTAAAGAACTACAAAAGACTCACGTGATTCACGCACAGAGTCTTCAACGTGATGGCGTTCACGTTGCAGGGAATTCATTGGCTAATACAGCCACCGCGGAAGCAACTAACCCGGCTTCCGTAGCCACAAAAAAGCGTACAGATAAGTACATAGACGGGGAAACCATGCTGGCAGTAAGAACGACCGTAAAAGGCGACTGTGCAGCACTACCCGTAAACTATCCACTCAATTATGCATACATAATCGATGCAAACTCCGTTCCTTTTGCTCGAATCCCTGGAGTGGGGGACAGAGTAATTCCTAACAGGAGCCGGAGGGGCTTCCTATTACTGGAAGCGCACATGGGGTTGTGTCTGAGACACCAAACAATCAAAGCCTCTCTGAAAGAATTGCAATCAGAGTACTGGTGGCCAGGAATGAGTATAGATATTCAATGTTTTGCTCAAAATTGTGAAAACTGCAACAGAGATCGCAGAAATGAACAGGCCAGGGTAGTTTCAGGATCCCTTCTAGACAGCATAAGGCGGTCTATCTGCGCAATCAAAGAAGAGAAGCGCGTCCCAGTGTACACCATTAAGACAAAAAGCACTTTAAAAAAAATGAGGTCCCCAGCGCTCGGCTGACGCTAGAACGGTTATAAAAGATTACGAGTCCATATCGGCATATACGCAATTACCACGTTCCATTCTGACCAGGGTCCTGCTTTTAGCTCTCGAGCCTATGAGGAGGCCATGGCCAGCATGGGAATTGGGTTGCGGTATTCTTGTCCGTCGCACCCCGAAGGGAATAGTGTGGTAGAAAGAAAAAACCGTGACATAAAGCAATCTATAACAGCGAAGGTATTAGGTTCAGGCGCTGGGTGGGTCAAACATTTAATAAGTGTCCAGACTAGTCTTAACAACATGCCAAGAAATTCTCTAAAAGGTTTCAGCCCATACGAACTATTGTTCGGAATTAGAATGAACGTTCAGGACCTCGATAGTCAGATGTCAGTGGTACAGGCAGAAACAAAGCAGTTTGAAGTAAAAGACCGTTTGGCTGTTTTACAGGAACTGAATGAAACAAGAAAATCATTAAGCAACATGAAGTTAAAGCAACAGCCAAATACCACTGACGAGGCACCACCCGCAACAGCCCCAGCAAGGCCTGTCTGGATTCCAAAGATTGGGGATCTAGTCAGAGAAAAGATCGCGGTTAAGAAGGAATTTGGGCCTTCTTACAGAAAAGCAGTACCTGTCTTAGCAGTCACCGGAACAAGATCAGTTGTGCTACCGCCCCTTGCTGGTAAAAATGAGAACAGAGTCGTGTCTATCGATCTGGTAAAACCACAAGCATGTGGCCTATAATCAACAGTAGGCCCAGTGGACTCCCAAGAAACAACAGAATACCCAAACTTGCAACAATCCAAGAGGTTCAAACTGAAAGACTAATCACATTCGATCAGCCTGCAGTGCACAATGAAGGACTATGCAATAATGCCATGGAACTCGTGCCTCTTGAAACACAGATTGAAACAGTTCGTCAAGAAACAACACCAGTCTACAATGATGTGGCATCAGAAAGTGCTACCGAGAGACAGATTGAAAGAACAATCCCATCAATTGACAGAACTGCCTCTGGTTATTTCATCAACTTCGACAACTTCTCTGAAGATTTAAATGACCCGGAAGTGATGCCAGAAACAAAAAAGTCTTTTAAAGAAAAAGCGACGGAACTCTTTCATCAACTGAAGGAAATCTACCTAATTTCCCCTTGGCTAGAGTTCTGGTTCGGTCTAGGTGTATTTTTCCTCCTGCTTTGGCTCATCATGGTACTGTGTTTGGGAAAATTCATTGAAGGAAAATATATTACAATGGACACAGCAAGTCAGAACATCAACCTAGTCCTGAAACCACACAGATCATCCCACGTGAAGAAAAGAGAACTGTCAACAGTAAATGTCACAGCAATTCCAATACCTGGTGGGGTAGTATGGGAGAAAACAGACTATGAGATCTATGGTCCGGTCGAAATCCTGAAGTATCCTCATCAACTGAAGGTTTCCTTAAGTGACTTTGTGACACCAAGTACATTTTCTGATGATTGGGACTTTAACAGTATTAATGACATGATGTCTGATTTAGTAATGTCAGCTAGATTCACAGATCATGATTATTTACAAGGTTCATCTAGTTATGAGCAGTTATTCTGTTACACCCACTATGGGGATCATTACTTGCATAAATCTGCACAGCCTAGAAATGTTTTTATGTATAATCAATGGGAACATTGTTCTACACCACCTAAAAGCAGTTCTAAAGCATTTTTTGAGAAATTCAAATATTTTTTCAGGGTTTAACACCAGTGATGCAGAAACGTTTTATTATAAACTGTTAGATAAAACAGGAATGAAAACAATGCTGACAAATTCTAAATTGATATATTCAGAAGCATTTTATGACAAAATGATGACATTTGGTTTTGATTATTGGAAAAATAATATTGAAACGAAATCAATTTGGGGTACAAAAGATTGGCAGGTGCAAGGCATAGAAGCACTATTTAGAACCTGCATGATACCAGAACAAATGTTATTTCTAAATGACACTGTACACCAAACATCTTGTCTTGGCCTAGCTAAGAACAAAGACCTTAAAACACCGTCTATACCAAAGCCAATTCCTGAAAATACAACAGCTGATATTGAGTTAGACGTGTCACAAATTTTACATTTCAACAGAACAAATCCTGATTGGAAAAAGTGGTTAATCTGGCCTACAGACACAAATAGCTGTCAAGATAGATTCCTGAATAAAACACAGGGTTTAAAAATGACCAGATTAGACTCGAGATATTCCCAGAGACAACGTCCAGGAATTATAACCACATACAGTGTAGGGAAACTCTGCCTAGAATGGCTAACTACATCCACACTGGCTGAAATTAAGCAACACTTGTCTTTATTAAAAGATGGTGCTGATTTGCGCGATTTCATTCTTGGACCACGCAAACAGCGTCAAAAGCGTTTCATAGCGACCAGCATCTATGCTGCTTACAACGAGGCTTGGAAAGTAAAGCAAATTGAAACTGCTGAAAAGATACGAGAAATTGATCGTATTAATTTGGAAAAATCACTTTCTGTGGTAGACAATGGGTTAATGACTCTGTGTTCCAGAATATATTCTTTGGACAATATTGTATCCTCTGCCTTTGATGTGATAGACAGAGATTTGCTAATGTTACAACATGGCCAGTCTCAATTACGCTCTATTATAGAATTAGGCTGGACGCTGCAAAATCTTCGTTCAGGCTATGTGCCTTGGCGTTTAATCAACACAACGTCATTATTTTCCATTTTTAACCTTACTGATAAACAGATCAGTTTGGCACAGAAAGGAGCAGACTATACAATCTTGAGCATCGAGAAACTCGAGAGATTACCATTGACAATGTCAGAGAGCCCTGTCATTGAATGGATAATACACGGAATTATCACAATTCCGATAACAACTTTCCGCTTTAAAAAATGCCTTGAATACATACCTGCTGGCCAGTATGAACAATTGGGTAAGGGATATGTTAAATCCGAATGGAAATTACCATACACTCATTCTTGCTATAGTGACAGCGACAAAAATGTATTTCTTAGTGGTGAAAATTGTAAACACTCACTAAGCGGTATACTTTTGTGTCAGGGTATTAATTTACACGGAGCATGTGATGGCAATTCAAACAACCTTTCATGCCACCAGCTAGTCACACCTGCAACTCAGATAGAGCCCTTCTTTATGCAACTCGCAAACGGGAGTTACATTCTAAGAACGGATCACAGGTGCTGTGGCCTCGCGCCCGGAAAAAGTTATCTAGTACAAGTAACGTCCATGGTCAAATGTTGCATGCAAGCATTGTTCCCGAGCGGGCCTCCAGACTTAGTGACTCCCCTCTGGCCTCGTCTGAATCTCTATTCTATACGAATTGATACATTAAGCAAAATGAAATCTGTGCTTTTACAGACAACAGTGCCTATAACGTCATCTAAAGAGACGTATGATCTTCTAGTCGCAAGGACGGCTACTGAGGTCCATGACCTTTTATCAACAAATTGCCCCGTGCATTTCGTACAAATGCTCGACCAACTCCTTAACATGTCTAGTGCTACAAGCATCCCAGGCATATTTAAGACAGTCTTTACGGGACTGCTAACACCCTTCCAGGCAATTTTGGGAATCTTTCCTAATTTTGTGCACTCCATCTTTGGTGGTATTCCACTATTTTTTGGACTCATCGCAGGGATTCTATTTTTGACCCTTCTGCTACGTTATGGCAAGCCTCGGCTCAGACATAGCTCCCATGGGAATGGAAGAAACAATCCTAGCAATGCGCTACAGGGACAGGATAACTAACGTCCTCGGATTGGCCAGGCTGAGAGATCTAAACATGACCTGGTTCCTTTCATTCAGACCGATATGGCAAAATTGCATTTTACCTGTGCTACGGTGTATGCTTTGCGGCGAGGAATGCGTGTTGGACATCTGTCTTTCACTTCCATCAGCAGTACCAATGGACGTCGATACTTTGCTAAGTCCAATAACGGCTCACGCATTGTGTTGTCCCCAGCGGCTACCAATCCTGATGACGGCATTCGTGGAGACTCCTGTACTACAGCCAAGTGGTAACAGTGGAGCGAGTGACAAAAGCAACATCATCCAGGTACAACGTTCTGTGAGCAGGGCTGGTCCTGTCTTCGATGACAGCAATCATTCTCACACCTGCCAAGTTTCAGCGCTATCTAATTTGGTTGAACTATCACCTGATTTTGTAGACCAATTCTTTGCGAGCCTGTCTGATACGATGTTCTCACCAACAGAGAAACAATAACTTTTGAATAGCTTTCCGACACACGGCGTTCCCATGAACTCTGAATTTGGCCTTCAGTTTTGATCAACATAAAACTGCCAGGAGCTTTGGTAAACTGATTTTTTCTTTGAATTGGACAATTTTTAAAAAATATTGACCCTCTCCTTTTGGCACGAACAATTCTTTGCTTAACGTAAAAACTATTCTTAGAGAACAGAAGCTTCACACTTCTATTTCTAAAAACACATCTAGAGACATAACAACATAACACCAGCCTCTAGCACACATATTATTACAATGCATTTTTATGTGATGATTTATCTCGCATTTCTTCTGTCAGAGATACTTCATGTGTAAATCTTTATGCATAATCGTTCATTGATTTCATATGCAATAATTTTTGAATGATTACTATGCTTTTAAAACTACGTACAGTACCTAAATTCCATGTATTACAAGTACGCCTATTTCGAATGCATTTATGTATTTTGGGGTGGGCTATGTTACACCATGTTACACATGCATCTAATTGCTTAGTTTTAGTAATTTTGATGGACATGAATTCGTGGAGTGGGTGTCATGTGCTTATCTAGGTTCCTGATCGATACTGTGACCTTATGCCCCTATTCGGCTATAAATGCATTTATTCCCTATATTGGCATAACCGTTCAAGTGCGATTTTCTGTAAAGTCATCTCTGGCCTCACACGAGCAGAGCCACAGAGCCACATTCCAGCATGACTCTCTGCTACTTCCTTTGCGACCAATTAGTGCAATGACAGAGCAGCAGTCACTATCTGATATTCCTAGATAACACTCCGAGTTCTTCAACAAGATAAAAACTTAGCAAACCTGGAAATCCCCGCTTGCTATGTTTTGATTAGTAATGGAACTCTAATGAGCAACTGATAACTATCACTTCCTAGTGACATCTTTAATTGACGTCTTATGTCCAGCAAACTTGCGTCAAACCCGGCACCTGTCAGGTATAAATATTACCAACGTTGCCTTAAGCAATGAGCGAACATGTTGCTGATGCCAGCTGCCTGCATGACCCCGTGTTGGTAAAAACTAGCACTCTGTCGCTGCAGCCTGCTATCCTGTGGTGGTGAAGCTACTGATTACCATTATCGCCGCTACAGCGCGACCTATGGTGCAGTACGCTTGAGGAGCCGTGCAGCCGTCCTCTGCGAAGACATCCAGCCCAGCTGCCCGCAGACGCTGTCACCCCTCCTTCCTCGACGCGCTGAGAGAAGCCGCTGCATTTCTCGTGCAGAGAAATCCAGTCCCGGCGCTTCCAGTTTACCCTCGCAGGTGACTGGGATATCGAGAGAGACCCCTGAAGGAGATACCAATCCTCCATCATTCTATTCAGAGGTATGGTGTTGACTAAACCCTTAGACGAGAATTCTTGAAACAAACCTTGGCAAAACCAACTTAACTTAAGCTACTTACTTACTCCCCCTTCTCACGTGTTAGGCTTAGGTCAGGCACACTGGGGTAGGCTTAGTTAGAAGCACCAGTTGAGTATGTTAGCCTAATGTATATATGACTGTATATATGTTTTATTACTTTTAAACCATTGTATGGCTAAGAAACCATATCAATGCTTTTACAGTTCTATTTCGCAATACTTATCTTACTGTACGTACTTTTTATAATAACAGTTATTGCAATTGTGGCAATACATTTCTCTTGTACGAGAAGAAAGACTGTTCAATAAATGTTAACCCTTTATTGATAAACGCCCGTCTCTCTATTCTCTACATACTGTGAAAGTAAACTGCACTAGACTGACTGAGTGAAATCTATGTCTATTGTTTCACACGACCCTAGAGATCGACTCTTGATCTGAGGAGCAAAGTTGTCATGTTGCACGGTTGTTGGAAAACTGAATCCCTTCTTGTCTGTGCCAAGGAAGCTGATCACTTCCTATGCAGAGAAGAAAGTTTCCAGTGACCTCTGAGCTAGTTGGTAACACAACCCAATTAAGTTTAGCATAGTCAGTGGAGGCCTGGAATATCCGCAGTTCCACGTCGATACTACTGTTTATGTTATTCCAATGCGCAGGGCCTAGTGGGAAACTAGGAACTACACTACAAGCCATTCAAGGCACAGTTTCCCTACACTGTATGTTGTTACTATCCTTGGATGTTGTCTCTGGGAGTATCTAGGGTCTGGTCTGGTCATTTTTAACCCCTGTGTTTTGTTCAGGAATCTATCTTGACAGTTATTCGTGTCAGTAGGCCAGATTAACCACTTAAAGATGTCATTAAGAACTGGTCGTTCTTACAGTGCTCATTAGAGTTCTATTACTAATAAACACAAAGCGAGCGGGGCTTTCCCAGGTTGCTGGGGGTTTTATCTGTTGAAAGAACTCGGTGTGTAATCTAGGAATCTAAGATAGTGGCTTCTGCTGTGTCATGTACTGTAATGAGCTGCAGAGACGAGTTTCTGAAATATGGCTCTGATCGTTTATGCCATTATAGGGGTATGGATTGATTATAGCCGTATAGGGGCATAAGGTCACAATATTGATCGGGATCCTAGATAAAACACGACACCCACTCCACAAATTTATGTCCATAAAATTACTAAAAACTAAAGCAATAAGATGCGCGTGTAATACTTCCCACCCCAAAATACATATTGCATTTGAAATGGCGTATATGAAATACATGATAGTATAGGTACTGTACGTCTTCAAGCATAGAAATCATTCAAAAACTATTGCATATGTAATCAGTTGAACGGTTTTGCGAAAAAATTACACATGAAATGTCTCTTAATACAGAAAAGAAGGGCGAGACTAATTCATCACATATAAATGCAATTGTAAAATGTGCTAGAGGCCGAGGTAAAGTTATTTTGTCTCTAGATCTACTAAAAATAGAAGTTCTGTTCTTTATGAATAGTTATACTTTAAGCAAAAGTATTTGTGCCAGAAAAAAGTAAATATTTTGAAAAAATGTTAAATTAAAAAAAAAAATTCTCATGGTGAACGGGGAAATAGAGTTCCAACGCTTTTCAGTAGTTTTTGTTGATCAAAACTGAAGGCCGAATTCAGAGTACATGGGATTGCTGTGCGCCGGAATGCTTTCCAAAAATCATTGTTTCTGTTCAGGGGAGAACATCATATCAGACAAGCTCTCAAAGAATAGGTCTACATATTCAGGTGACAGTTCGACCAAGTTGGATAATGCTGTAACTTGGCAGGTGTGAGAATGATTGCTATCATCAATGTCTGGATCAGCAATACTCACAGAAGCCGTACCTGGGTGATGTTGCTTTTATGTATCGCTTCACTGCCGCCACCTAGTCGTAGCGCAGGAGTCTCAACGAATGCCGTCATCAGGATTGGTAGCCGCTGGGGACAACAAGATGCATGAGCTGTTACAGGATTTAGCAAAGTATCGATATCCATTGGTACTGCTGATGGTAGTGCAAGACAGATGTCTAATACGCATTCTTCTCCGCATAGCATACATCGAAGCACAGGTAAGATGCAGGTCTGCCATATAGGTCTGAATGAAAGAAACCAGGTCATGTTCAGATCTCTCAGCCTGGAAAATCCAAGGACTCTAGTTATGCGGTCCCGGTAGCGTACTGCTAGGATCGTTTCTTCCATCCTTGCCGGAGTCATGTCTGTGTTTTGGCTTGCCATATCGGAGCAGGAGGGTCAAAAATAAAATGCCTGCTACAAGTCCCAAAATCAGGGGTATGCCGCCAAAGACTGAATGGACAAAATTAGGAATAATTCCCAGGATTGCTTTGAATGGTGTTAACAGTCCCGAAAAAATGGTCGTAAATACGTTTGAGATACCTACGGCATCCGACATATTTAGAATTTGGCTAAGCATTTCTGTGAAATGCACGGGGCAATTTGTTGATAAAAGGTCATGTATCTCTGTTGTTGTCCTTGCAACTTGGAGATCATACGTCTCTTTCGATGACGTGATGGGCACTGTTGTCTGTAAAAGCACAGACTTCATTCTGCTTAAAGTATCAATTCGTATAGAAGAGACATTCAAAGGAGGCCAAATCGGCGTCTCGGAATCTCCAGGGCCGTTTGGAAACAATGCTTGCATACAGCAAATGACCATGGAAGTTACGCTTACGAGATATGCTTTCCCAGGCACCAAGCCACAACAGCTGTGATCCGTTATTAGAATGTAACTCCTGTTAGAAAGCTGCCTAAAGAAGGGCTCTATCTGCGTTGCAGGTGTGACATGTTGGTGGCATGAAAGGTTGTTTGAAGTTCCTTCACAGGCCCCATGTAAATTAATACCCTGGCACAAAAGTATACCGCTTAGTGAATGTTTGCAATTTTCACCACTAAGAAATACATTTTTGTTGTTGTCACTATAGCATGTGTGTGTTTATGGTAATTTCCATGCTGACTTAATGTACCCTTTACCCAATCGTTCATACTGGCCATTCGGTATATACTCAAGGCAATTTTTAAATCGGAAAGTTGTTATCGGAATCGTGATAATACAGTGTATTATCCATTCAATGACAGCTCTTTCTGACATTGTCAATGGTAATCTCTCAAGTTTTTCGATGCTCAGGATTGTATAGTCTGCTCCTTTCTGTGCCAAGCTGATTTGTTTATCAGTAAGGTTAAGGATAGAAAACAATGACGTTGTGTTGATTAAACGCCATGGCACATAGCCTGAACGAAGATTTTGCAGCGTCCAGCCTAACTGTACAATAGAACGTAATTGCGACTGGCCATGTTGTAACAATAGCAAGTCTTTATCTATTATATCGATGGCAGATGATACAATACTGTCCAGTGAATATATTCTGGAGGACAGAGCCATTAACCCATTGTCCACAACAGAAAGTGATTTTTCCAAATTAATACAATCAATTTCTCGTATTTTTTCAGCTGTTTCAATTTGCATTACTTTCCATGCCTCGTTGTAAACCGCATATACACTTGCCGCTATGAAACGTTTTTGACGCTGTTTGCGTGGTCCCATAATGAAATCGCGCAAATCAGCACCATCTTTAAGTAAAGATAAGTGTTGCTTAATTTCTGCCAGTGTGGATGATTCTAGCCATTCAAGGCACAGTTTCCCTACACTGTATGTTGTTACTATCCCTGGATGTTGTCTCTGGGAGTATCTAGGGTCTGGTCTGGTCATTTTTAACCCCTGTGTTTTGTTCAGGAATCTATCTTGACAGTTATTCGTGTCAGTAGGCCAGATTAACCACTTAAAGATGTCATTAAGAACTGGTCGTTCTTACAGTGCTCATTAGAGTTCTATTACTAATAAAAACAAAGCAAGCGGGGCTCTCCCAGGTTGCTGGGGGTTTTATCTGTTGAAAGAACTCGGTGTGTAATCTAGGAATCTAAGATAGTGGCTTCTGCTGTGTCATGTACTGTAATGAGCTGCAGAGACGAGTTTCTGAAATATGGCTCTGATCGTTTATGCCATTATAGGGGTATGGATTGATTATAGCCGTAGGGGGGCATAAGGTCACAATATTGATCGGGATCCTAGATAAAACACGACACCCACTCCACAAATTTATGTCCATAAAATTACTAAAAACTAAAGCAATAAGATGCGCGTGTAATACTTCCCACCCCAAAATACATATTGCATTTGAAATGGCGTATATGAAATACATGATAGTATAGGTACTGTACGTCTTCAAGCATAGAAATCATTCAAAAACTATTGCATATGTAATCAGTTGAACGGTTTTGCGAAAAAATTACACATGAAATGTCTCTTAATACAGAAAAGAAGGGCGAGACTATTTCATCACATATAAATGCAATTGTAAAATGTGCTAGAGGCCGAGGTAAAGTTATTTTGTCTCTAGATCTACTAAAAATAGAAGTTCTGTTCTTTATGAATAGTTATACTTTAAGCAAAAGTATTTGTGCCAGAAAAAAGTAAATATTTTGAAAAAATGTTAAATTTTAAAAAAAAATTCTCATGGTGAACGGGGAAATAGAGTTCCAACGCTTTTCAGTAGTTTTTGTTGATCAAAACTGAAGGCCGAATTCAGAGTACATGGGAACGCTGTGCGCCGGAATGCTTTCCAAAAATCATTGTTTCTGTTCAGGGGAGAACATCATATCAGACAAGCTCTCAAAGAATAGGTCTACATATTCAGGTGACAGTTCGACCAAGTTCGATAATGCTGTAACTTGGCAGGTGTGAGAATGATTGCTATCATCAATGTCTGGATCAGCAATAATCACAGAAGGCCGTACCTGGGTGATGTTGCGTTTATGTATCGCTTCACTGCCGCCACCTAGTCGTAGCGCAGGAGTCTCAACGAATGCCGTCATCAGGATTGGTAGCCGCTGGGGACAACACGATGCATGAGCCGTTACAGGACTTAGCAAAGTATCGATATCCATTGGTACTGCTGATGGTAGTGCAAGACATGTGTCTAACACGCATTCTTCTCCGCATAGCATACATCGAAGCACAGGTAAGATGCAGGTCTGCCATATAGGTCTGAATGAAAGAAACCAGGTCATGTTCAGATCTCTCAGCCTGGCCAATCCAAGGACTCTAGTTATGCGGTCCGGTAGCGTACTGCTAGGATCGTTTCTTCCATCCTTGCCGGAGTCATGTCTGTGTTTTGGCTTGCCATATCGGAGCAGGAGGGTCAAAAATAAAATGCCTGCTACAAGTCCCAAAATCAGGGGTATGCCGCCAAAGACTGAATGGACAAAATTAGGAATAATTCCCAGGATTGCTTTGAATGGTGTTAACAGTCCCGAAAAAATGGTCGTAAATACGTTTGAGATACCTACGGCATCCAACATATTTAGAATTTGGCTAAGCATTTCTGTGAAATGCACGGGGCAATTTGTTGATAAAAGGTCATGTATCTCTGATGTTGTCCTTGCAACTTGGAGATCATAGGTCTCTTTCGATGACGTGATGGGCACTGTTGTCTGTAAAAGCACAGACTTCATTCTGCTTAAAGTATCAATTCGTATAGAAGAGACATTCAAAGGAGGCCAAATCGGCGTCTCGGAATCTCCAGGGCCGTTTGGAAACAATGCTTGCATACAGCAAGTGACCATGGAAGTTACGCTTACGAGATATGCTTTCCCTGGCACCAAGCCACAACAGCTGTGATCCGTTATTAGAATGTAACTCCCGTTAGAAAGCTGCCTAAAGAAGGGCTCTATCTGCGTTGCATGTGTGACATGTTGGTGGCATGAAAGGTTGTTTGAAGTTCCTTCACAGGCCCCGTGTAAATTAATACCCTGGCACAAAAGTATACCGCTTAGTGAATGTTTGCAATTTTCACCACTAAGAAATACATTTTTGTTGTTGTCACTATACCATGTGTGTGTATATGGTAATTTCCATGCTGCCTTAATGTACCCTTTACCCAATCGTTCATACTGGCCAGTCGGTATATACTCAAGGCAATTTTTAAATCGGAAAGTTGTTATCGGAATCGTGATAATACCGTGTATTATCCATTCAATGACAGGTCTTTCTGACATTGTCAATGGTAATCTCTCAAGTTTTTCGATGCTCAGGATTGTATAGTCTG
This sequence comes from Lissotriton vulgaris, assembly GCF_964263255.1. Taxonomy (NCBI): domain Eukaryota; kingdom Metazoa; phylum Chordata; class Amphibia; order Caudata; family Salamandridae; genus Lissotriton; species Lissotriton vulgaris. Next base: position 1,551,099,296 of record NC_141696.1, on the reverse strand, counting down.
CTCCTTTCTGTGCCAAGCTGATTTGTTTATCAGTAAGGTTAAAGATAGAAAACAATGATGTTGTGTTGATTAAACGCCATGGCACATAGCCTGAACGAAGATTTTGCAGCGTCCAGCCTAACTGTACAATAGAACGTAATTGCGACTGGCCATGTTGTAACATTAGCAAGTCTTTATCTATTATATCGATGGCAGATGATACAATACTGTCCAGTGAATATATTCTGGAGGACAGAGTCATTAACCCATTGTCCACAACAGAAAGTGATTTTTCCAAATTAATACGATCAATTTCTCGTATTTTTTCAGCTGTTTCAATTTGCATTACTTTCCATGCCTCGTTGTAAACCGCATATACACTTGCCGCTATGAAACGTTTTTGACGCTGTTTGCGTGGTCCCATAATGAAATCGCGCAAATCAGCACCATCTTTAAGTAAAGATAAGTGTTGCTTAATTTCTGCCAGTGTGGATGATTCTAGCATTCAAGGCACAGTTTCCCTACACTGTATGTTGTTACTATCCCTGGATGTTGTCTCTGGGAGTATCTAGGGTCTGGTCTGGTCATTTTTAACCCCTGTGTTTTGTTCAGGAATCTATCTTGACAGTTATTCGTGTCAGTAGGCCAGATGAACCACTTTTTCCAATCAGGATGTGTTCTGTTTAGATGTAAAATTTTTGAACCGTCTATTTCAATATCTGTGGTTGAATTATCAGGTGTAGGCTTTGGAATAGATGGTTTGTTAGGGTTTTTAATCTTAGCTAGGCCAAGACAGGTTGTTTGGTGAATTGTGTCATTTAAGAACATTATTTGTTCTGGGATCATGCAGGCTCGAAATAATGCTTCTACACCTTGAACCTGCCAATCTTTTGTACCCCAGATGGTTTTTGTTTCAATGTTGTTTTTCCAAAAATCAAAACCAAATGTCATCATTTTTTCATAAAATGCTTCTGAATATATCAATTTAGTATTTGTCAGCATTGTTTTCATCCCTGTTTTATCCAACAGTTTATAATAAAACGTTTCTGCATCACTTGTGTTAAACCCTGAGAAGTACTGGAATTTCTCATAGAATGTTTTCGAACTACTTTTAGGTGGAGTAGCACAATGTTCCCATTGGTTATGTTTAAAAACATTTCTAGGTTGTGCAGATTTATGTAAGTAGTGGTGTGCGTAATGTGAAAAGCAGTACATCTGTTCATAATTAGACGAACCTTGTAAATAATCATGTTCTTGAAATCTTGCTGACAACACTAAATCCGACATCATATTATTTATACTTTCAAAATCCCAATCATCAGAGAATGTACCCGGTTTTACAAAGTCACTTAATGAAACCTTGAACTGGTGAGGATATTTCAAGATCTCGACCGGGCCATATACTTCATAGTCAGTCTTGTCCCATACTACCCCGCCGGGTATTGGAATGGCTGTGACATTTACTGATGATAGTCCTCTTTTCTTGACGTGAGATGATTTGTGTGGTTTCGGGACTAAGTTGATGTTCTGACTTGCTGTGTCCATTGAACTGTATTTCCCCTCAATGAATTTTCCCAAACAAAGTATCATGATGAGCCAAAGTAGGAGAAAAAATGCACCTAGCTCAAACCAGAACTCTAACCATGGAGAAATAAGATAAGTTTCCTTGAGTTGATGAACAAGTTCTGTTGCCTTTTCTTTAAAAGTCTTTGTTTCTGGCGTCACTTCAGGGTCGTTTTGATCTTCAGAAAAGGTATCGAAGTTGATGAAGTAGCCAGAGGCAGTTCTGTCAATTGTTGGTATTGTTTTCTCAATTTGTCTTTCATTAGCACATTCTGATGCCACATCATTGTAGACTGGTGTTTCATGACGAACTGTTTCAATCTGTGTTTCAAGAGGCTCTGAATCTGTTTTAGCACATCTGGTATTACCGCCATGGACGGAACACCATGTGTTTTCGTGTAAATGGAAGCAAAGACTGTACCCCAAGTGTCACAGTCCTCCACGTGTGGTGCGACCCCCATTGGAAGGCAGATGGTCAGAATTCTGTATTTCTCAATAGGGGTAGTATTCGGAAATACTGCCTCTATTTGAGTAATTTTCTGCGCTAACCAGAAAGGAATTTGTTCCCGTTTTATGGGTGTTTTACCAAGACATGATTGTATGTTCTGTGGTGTAATTTTATTTGTGTTTCCCTGATGAGGGTTCAGCTGTGGAACATTACCAGCTCTTTGGACTGTTGCAGTCCGCATTACATATTGGACTAATTGTCTATGTATTTTAATTAATGTTTTTAGCTGTGCTAAAAGTTCTTCTTTTGACATTTTTGCAATGTCCGGATGTGGTGTGTAGCTGGCTAGAACCGGCCACGTTGCTCCTGGTCTACCTAGTGGACCGAGCCTGGTAATATGATCATTGTGTTTTAGGGCGCCTTTAAACCAGAGCAGATGCTCTTGGTATTTTATTGGGATTTCAATCTCCTCGAAAGGAGCGTACTCTTCCAGTGGATCCTCTATTTTGTAATAGTGGAACTCGTGTGTTGCAGCGTTTGCCGCTGGAAATTTTTTTGGTAAAATTTTTATTTGTATTTTGCAAAGTTGAAAGTAGAAAAAGAGAGGAGTAGAAAAGAAGGACAAGAAAGAAAGAGAAGGAGAAAAAAGGAACAGGCGACATTCTGCCATATAACCCCACACAGGGGGTGCTGAAGAACATTATTGCAAAAAAGATAAAAGGAAACCCAAAAGCACATCCAAAGGGACGGCAGTGAGCAGAGTCAATAGGAGTGCTAATGATATGGAACTCCAGTCTACATTGTCCGAAGGGCGCACGGATGTCCCAGCGGCTAGTGCAAAGTTCTCAGAAGAAGAAGGGTGTTCCAATCTCGATCATCATCATAGAGGAAAATAGGGGCCAGGCCGTTTGCCTGTAAGGGCGCATCGGGTCGCAACTAAGAGAAGAACAACAACCCCAACCAACACCCCACCCCCCCTTCTTCCCCCCCCTCACACCCCCCCCAGTGGTGGCGACCATAACGCATTCAGAACAGCATCATACACACAGGTGATTAAATTTGAAAGAGGTGAAGCGCACGTAGCGCCGAAGGGCAAACTGCCAAAGGCAAACCACGTGACAAAAACCTCACCAAGGGGCCCCAATTGCACTTGAAATTTTTAAAGTTCCCCAGGAAGATATCTGAAAGTCGCTCCATACTCAGTAGTCGCTATAGCCTTGCATGCCATAAAGAAATGGCAGGAGCAGTCGGGCTTTTCCAAGCGGCTGCCAAAGTCAGCTTGGCCGCCCCCAGACACAGCCACATGATGCGCTTATCAGCTCTAGTTTGATGTTCAAGCTGCGGATCCCTGAGGCCCAACAAGACAAAGTCCATTGAGTCCGGGAGTGGGTATCCCAGCACATCTTTGATGTGGGAGAGGATCTCGGACCAAAATGGCCGGATGGTGGGGCAGTCCCACCAGATGTGGCTGAAGTCACCCAACATCCCGCAGCCTCGCCAACACCTATCTGAGGTAGTCGGAATATTCGGTGCAACTTGGACGGATACAAATACCAATCGAATAAAAGCTTCATATGAGCCTCTCTGAGATCAGTAGAGTGATTATGTGCCGTCACATCCCGCCATAAGCTCCTCCATTCGCTGTCGGAAATGTCCCTCCCAAGTGTACTCTCCCAGTGATCCATATATCGAGGCCGAGGGGACATCGCGGTGTCTAATAGCATCCCATACAAAAAAGAAATCGCCCCCTTCATGGTGGATGTGCGAAGAATAAAGGTTTCAAGTTTCGTCAAAGGTCTAGTAGCTGCATCCACCACTCCAGGGGACGTCACCCAATGAAGGAGCTGAAGATGACGAAAGCGTTCGGTTGGCAGAACCCCGTAGTCCCTCATACAATTATGGAAAGTAAGGGGTGCGGCACCGTGAAACAGATGGGTGAGGGCCCTACAGCCACCCTTCCTCCAGACACCAAAGGGTCCCTCCGTCAACGCCGGAGGGAAGGCCGGGTTGAAATGGATAGGGGTGAACGGGGACGGGAATGTGGTCCACCGATCATCGCCACTGACCGTGTCCCAGACCTTTAACACCGTGCTGGTGGGGGTGCTAATGTACGCGTTTCTGGGCCGGTCCACCTTAGGTTTCCAAGCTAGATCCCAGATGGATCGCCCCGCAACGCTCCGATCCATATGGAGCCAGTGCTTCTCCGAAAGCTGCTGGGACCATTCCACCAGGACTCTCAACTGGGCAGCCTTATAATACAAGTGCATGTCCGGGAACCCCACCCCCCCTCCATTCGTGGGCGTCGGAGAACCGCATATGAGAGTCGCGCCCGACCACCTTGCCAGACGTATTTCAACATCAAGGTCTTAAGCCGACGGAAGTAATCCACTCCTATCGGAATGGGTAGGGCTTGGAAGAGGTATAGGAATTTAGGCAGGAGGACCATTTTAAGCGCATGAATCCTACCCAACCACGAGATATATTTCGGTTTCCACCACTCCAATTCCGCACGTATCGACGCCAGCATCGGAGGGAAGTTGGCCTGAAATAGTGCGCCTATGGTAGAGGTCAGCTGTACGCCCAGATACAACAGGGAGGAGGTTGACCACGAGAGTGGGGTAAGCGACCGGATCCGGTGCACCTCACCAGGCGGTAGGTTTAAGTTCAAAAGGTACGATTTATCAAAGTTAACTTTGAACTCCGCCACCGTTTCAAACTCAGAGAGCACTGCATGGATATGGGGTAACGACAACGCCGGATCCCGAATTGACAGTAGTACGTCATCAGCAAAGAGTGAAATCTTATGTTGCTCACCCGTAAAGGGGAGGCCCAAGATCCGCTCGTTCTCCCGAATCGCTAATGCCAACGGTTCTATGCTAAGAGCAAAGAGAAGTGGCGAGAGCGGACAGCCCTGACGTGTTCCCCGGGAGTGGTGGAAACTCCCGGACCTGTGACCGTTAACTAACACCCGAGCGGTGGGACCGTTGTAATTGGCCTCAAGCATTCTTATGAATCGGGGTGAGAACCCGAAGGCTACCAACGTGCGATGTAAAAAACCCCAATCAACGCGATCAAAGGCTTTTTCCGCGTCAAGCCCTACTAACACCGCCGGTATGTGAAACCGCTCAGCCTTCTCTATCAAATGGATTACGCGTTGCAAGCTGTCATGAGTCTGTCGACCTTTTATAAACCCGGATTAGTCTGGGTTGATCAGAGCCGGCATCAAGTCCTGCAGCCTGCTAGCAAGAATAGACGAGTACAACTTAGCGTCCAGGTTAAGGAGCGCTATCGGGCGATAAGATGTGCTGTTGGTAAGATCCTTCCCTGGTTTGGGGATAATAGTGATCAGGGCCTCAGCCATAGAGTCCGAGGTTCTACCCTCAGAAGCCGTTGCGTTGAAAAGGGAAACCAGGTAGTCGCAGATGTCTGATGCGAATGTTTTGTAAAACAGGGCTGTGTAACCGTCAGGACCCGGGGTCTTGTGTAGTTTAAGAGCCTTAATGGCGTCCAGTACCTCCTCTCTAGAGATGGGGGAAGACAGCAACACGTTCCATTCCCTGGAGACCTGTGGGATAGGAAGACAGCCCAAAAACGCAGATTGGGCCTCTGGACCTAGGGCGTCGCTCGAGTAGAGATCCGCGTAGAAGCGACCAAAAATGGCCGCCTTGTCTACATCCTTATGCTGAATAGAACCTGTATGGTCCCGTATGCCCCCGATGTAATCTCTCTCGCGCTTATCTCGAAGCTGCCGAGCAAGGTGGCGCCCAACCTTATTCCCCTGGGAGTAGGAGACACGTCTGAGATGCAGGAGGGTAAATTCAGCCCGGTTGTTGTAGTGGGCTTTCAATTTCCCTCGTACACCGTAAGCGGGCGGAGGGTCACCCTAGAGGGGTTCGACTTGTATGCCTGCTCCAGGACCGCAAGCTCCGACTCCAGAGCCTCCCTCTCCTTCCGCCGAAGCTTGTTAAGATTCGCGTTAAGGGCGAGGCACGTACCCCGTATTGAGGCCTTGCACGCATCCCATGTGGTATACACTGACGTGTCAGAAGATGGGTTAAGAGCAAAAAAGTCTCCTATGGCCTTTCGCAGCGCCTTACAGGACACCTCATCCCGTACCAACGCAGCCGGGAAGTACCACTTCCGCCAGCCGTCCCCCCCTACAGACCAATGCAACCCAAGCACCACTAAACTATGGTCCGACAATGAGAGCGGGAAGATATTAGCCATTCGAATATCTCCCCTGAGGGCCTGGCTAACAAAAATGTGATCTATGCGGGAGTACGAGCGATGGGCGTGAGAAAAGAAAGTATAATCCTTGGCCTGAGCGTGTACGAAACGCCAGCTATCCACCAGTCCCAATTCGCCTACCTGACGTTGCGTTTCCTCCGAGAAGATACCAGTATCTGCCCTGCGTGCCCCCGAGCAATCTAAGTCCCTGTCCCACACCATGTTGAAGTCCCCCAGCAGTATCAAGTGCCCATCCACAAAGTCCCCCATCTTATCCATCAAGCATTGCAAAAAACCATTTTGGCCCGCATTCGGAGCATAAACCACAACAAAGGTACACTGGCGGCCATATAATAACCCCTTCACCATTAGCCAACGGCCCTCCTTATCACCGCTCACCCTCAGGGGTTGAAAGTGGAGAGAGGCCCGAAAGAGGAGGGCCGCCCCTCTATGCTTCGTGAGCGCAGACGCCCTGTAGATAAGGGGGAAATTCCTATGACGTAGTCTCAGTTCATCTGTCCTGGCCAAGTGGGTCTCCTGGAGGGCAACGACATCTAGATGGTGGTCTGAGAGATACTTCCAGAGCTTCTGTCAGTTCTGCGGGGAATTGAGACCCTTCACGTTCCAGGTACCTATACTAACTGGCATGATGATGACATGAGACTCCGTTCTATGCATTTGCTAAGGCACCCAGAGTCCAACCCCCAACCCCCGCCATTCACCAGTCCACACCCCCCTGGATCAGGCCCCCCTCCTAGCAATCCCCCCATATTCTGGGCCATCCCTCCCCTTTCAGTGACTCCAGCGTATCCCACCTCCGAACCTCCCTGGCAGGGCGACATGTTAAATTCTGTAAACTGAAAGCAATTGCACAAAGATAGCAAGGGCGAAGCCCCAAGTACCCTCCGTTCATGGGGAACCGCATTCATCCCTCCCCAGCTTCCCAGAGAGGCCTCCCCCTGCAAATCACAAGAAATGGAATGGTCACATTGTAGTGCAAGATAAGAAGTGCAAAGAAGAACACCACTAGTGCCAACAACATCACATACACACCATCTTCGGTCGCCACCACACCCCCCCTCCCCACCAACCCCAACCCCAACAGTTCCCCTGTAGTACCAACCACCAGAACTCCCTCCTTCCCACCCCCCTCCAGCAACCCAAAAAACAAGAAGACAGAGCTCAAGGCACTAAACCTGAACCAAGCACTCAGCAGTTCCAATGGGCCACGGGTCACAAGGTCCACATCAGACTGGAATCGGGGTGGGGGCACCAGTTCGGGGGCCCCCAGGGCCACGGCCCAGGGTGTCTTCTCCAAAAGTACCATAGTACCCCGAGACCTTAGGGCCAGAGACCCTCCGGCGCCCGACCATCAAGGAAGCCGGGGATCATGCTGCTCCAGAGCTCTGCTGAGTGTCTGCTAGCGTGGCCGAAGCCACCGATGCCACCGCAGCTCCCCTCTCTTGCAAGCTAGCAGTGCGGTCCGGACGCCTCCGGTCCGGGGAAGAACCAATTCGATGCCATGAGGAAGATCGATGCCGTCGCCTCGATGGGGAGGGATGCGCCGCCTGAGAGGAAGGAACGTCCTCCAGTCCCAGAAGATCCTTCGCGGCCTGCAGGGAGCGGATTTGTGCCAGCCTGTTCTGCCATCGGAATATTATACGGAAGGGGTGCCCCCAGGAGTACGAAATGTTACGCTCCCGCAAGAAAGCAGTCGCTGGGCGGAATTCTCTCCTCTTTTGAAGCGTAGATGCCGCTAAGTCCTGGTAGAGTTGCGGACGGTGGTCTCTGAATTGTAAGGAGGTGATGGCTCTAGCTTTCCGTAGGATACGCTCCTTTGCTTGAAAGTCATGCACACATACGAGGATGTCCGGGGGGGGGGCCACCCCCTCGCCTAGGCAGGCCGACTCTGTGCACCCTATCCATTTTAATTTCCTGCACGTCCTCTTCGTCCAAGATCTGCAAGAACAGGGCCTGGACATACTCTCGCAAGTCTCCAGCCTCACTGTCCCAAGGGACCGCCCTAATACGAATATTGTTTCTCCTGGAGCGATTCTCCAGGTCCTCCGCGTGGGCCTGCAGGTCCAAATTCTGTTCCGTAAGGCGAATAATATCCTGTTGTAGTTGGTGCACATCATTCACCACACTCAAGTCGTGATCTTCAAGGGTTGCCACTCGTTCACCAATGCCATCGACATCCCTCCGCACCTCCCGGAGATCCGACGCCAGCTGGGCGCGAAGCTCAGAAATATCCTCCTTGATAGAGGCGAACAGTTCCGTCATGAAGGCCTTAGTGGCGGGCGCCTCCTCGTCTGACTGCCTAGACGAACCACTAGCCCCTGGGGAAGATGGCTGCTGCGACGTTTTGGAGGCCCCGTCCTTAACCGTCCTTCCTTTGCGTGGTACAGTGGACATCTCGAAGGGCCGGCCGTGCCGTGGGACCAAGGCTATCGTACCTTTACCGGGGATGAGGAGTGCTCAGGCGTAGCGTAAGGATTCACTAGGAATGCAGGCCTCCCCGTTGCCGCGTAACTGCGCCATGGGGGGAGGCCGCCTGATCAAAATGGCGGCTCAGAAGCTTCCCGCCAAAGTCCAAGAGTCAATGCAGGGACAGTGTCGTCCGGCAATCAGTCCCGGGTTCTCCGTCTCTGCCAATCGGGGCCACGAAGGCAGGCCCCCTGCCCCAGCCACGTGCCCCCGCCGGTCCTCCAAATTATGCTGCGGCCGCCGGTGAGAGGACAGCGCGGGCCAAACAGTCAGCTCGCAGGGTAGAATAGGCCTCTAGTTCCGCTCACAGCCGGGCCGGGGCCCACAGCACAGGCCCAGTGCCTCCGGTTCGTAGTTGTTTCACGCCACGGGCACCAATTCAGAGTGTTAGGCTGCTCGCGGGGGCGAAGAGGACACCCCGCTTCATCAGCGGACGCAAGTAGCCGTCCCTGCGCCGTCCAGTAATAGCCGCTCCCGGGCTCGCACAGCTCTGCTGATAGTCCGAGGTACACCCTCCACGTGGCCGATCGTCTGTTGAGGTCCTCGGGTCCGCTGCAACTGAGCGCCCAATACCGCCTCAGTGCTTCGATAGTGCGGAGCAACACTGGCGTCGATAAGGGGGCAGGAGTGATCCGCTGCTCCGCGATGCCACGCCCAGCCGGCGCCGGCTCCTCTGCACTCACAGGCCGGCCTCCCCCTCACGCAAGACCGATGCGTAGTAGGCCGGGCGATGACCCTCCCGCAATGGCGCTCTCCGGTCTCCTATGGCCTCGCCGGAGGCTCCGGACCTCTCCACTCGATGCCGGTGGCCTCTGCGAGTATCTCAGAGTCGATTGGCACCCCGTAGGCGATGCTATACAACGCTTAGCAGGTCGGGCGCCGGAGCGACTCGAAAGCACGTCTTACTCCGACGCCATCTTGGCCACGCCCCCGCCGCTGGAAATTTTATCCAAGAATAGAATACCTCTGTCTGCCGATATTCGTGTGCCTCTATCACGGAGACGACTGTGCCACCTTGTGTGGTCAGTCCGTTTTCCATAAGTTTTAAAGTTATAGTTTTTCATATGTTGACCGGAATGATAATCGCACCCGGTTCATTAATTCCTGTTTCATCGGGACCCTGCTGAGTCGCATTTACTGCGGTTTTAGCGGTTCCGTTGTCTTCCACTGACATTGTATAAATGAAAGTTTTTTGCAGAGCAGGTCTCCAAGGAGACAAAGATTAGGTGCACAATATTTTGGAACACTGTATCCTTCAACGTTGAATAAACCAGAGCTTTACATAGGAATCTCTTCCTACTAAGTTCGGGTGGATTTTAACCTTTCACCCACTCCAGACGTCTATTTGAGTATTTACGGGAGACTGAGTTACTCTAACGTCTAACATCTTGCGTTAGTTTTATCGCCTTACCAAACGTTGGGCGCCATGTAGTGTAGTTCCTATTTTCCCTATAGGCCCTGCGCATTGGAATAACATAAACAGCAGTGTAGACATAGAAGGGCGGTCTTCCAGGTCTCTACTGACTATGTTAGACTTAATTGGGTTTGTACCAACTAGCTCAGAGGTCACTGGAAACTTTCTTGACTGAATAGGAAGTGTATTTACAACAAGGGGTGGTGAGGGACAGAGTCTCTGAATTAAGCAGAAAGCTCTCACCCAGTCAAGAGATCAGGGCTAGATCCAACACCGTTTTTTAGCTCACTGCACCATCCCAGTTTCAGAACCTGGCTGTATGCAAATTAGTCTGTTCCTGTCCCAGTGCATGATGGGAACAGGGCAAACCAAACTACAAAAGCCAATTCTTACACTGGGAAGGAAACAAGCTCCCGGGGACCGGTTTCTGGCATTACAGCCGTCTTCAGCCCGGTTTGCTTGAATCCTGATGGTGCAATGAGCAAGGGTCTCACATCTGGGAATACCCTTCCACGCTTAGGGTGGACAAAAATATTTACAACAAGGGGTGGTGAGGGACAGAGTCTCTGAATTAAGCAGAAAGCTCTCACCCAGTCAAGAGATCAGGGCTAGATCCAACACCGTTTTTTAGCTCACTGCACCATCCCAGTTTCAGAACCTGGCTGTATGCAAATTAGTCTGTTCCTGTCCCAGTGCATGATGGGAACAGGGCAAACCAAACTACAAAAGCCAATTCTTACACTGGGAAGGAAACAAGCTCCCGGGGACCGGTTTCTGGCATTACCGCCGTCTTCGGCCCGGTTTGCTTGAATCCTGATGGTGCAATGAGCAAGGGTCTCACATCTGAGAATACCCTTCCACGCTTAGGGTGGACAAAAATATTTACAACAAGGGGTGGTGAGGGACAGAGTCTCTGAATTAAGCAGAAAGCTCTCACCCAGTCAAGAGATCAGGGCTAGATCCAACACCGTTTTTTAGCTCACTGCACCATCCCAGTTTCAGAACCTGGCTGTATGCAAATTAGTCTGTTCCTGTCCCAGTGCATGATGGGAACAGGGCAAACCAAACTACAAAAGCCAATTCTTACACTGGGAAGGAAACAAGCTCCCGGGGACCGGTTTCTGGCATTACAGCCGTCTTCGGCCCGGTTTGCTTGAATTCTGATGGTGCAATGAGCAAGGGTCTCACATCTGAGAATACCCTTCCACGCTTAGGGTGGACAAAAATATTTACAACAAGGGGTGGTGAGGGACAGAGTCTCTGAATTAAGCAGAAAGCTCTCACCCAGTCAAGAGATCAGGGCTAGATTCAACACCGTTTTTTAGCTCACTGCACCATCCCAGTTTCAGAACCTGGCTGTATGCAAATTAGTCTGTTCCTGTCCCAGTGCATGATGGGAACAGGGCAAACCAAACTACAAAAGCCAATTCTTACACTGGGAAGGAAACAAGCTCCCGGGGACCGGTTTCTGGCATTACAGCCGTCTTCGGCCCGGTTTGCTTGAATCCTGATGGTGCAATGAGCAAGGGTCTCACATCTGAGAATACCCTTCCACGCTTAGGGTGGACAAAAATATTTACAACAAGGGGTGGTGAGGGACAGAGTCTCTGAATTAAGCAGAAAGCTCTCACCCAGTCAAGAGATCAGGGCTAGATCCAACACCGTTTTTTAGCTCACTGCACCATCCCAGTTTCAGAACCTGGCTGTATGCAAATTAGTCTGTTCCTGTCCCAGTGCATGATGGGAACAGGGCAAACCAAACTACAAAAGCCAATTCTTACACTGGGAAGGAAACAAGCTCCCGGGGACCGGTTTCTGGCATTACGGCCGTCTTCGGCCCGGTTTGCTTGAATCCTGATGGTGCAATGAGCAAGGGTCTCACATCTGAGAATACCCTTCCACGCTTAGGGTGGACAAAAATATTTACAACAAGGGGTGGTGAGGGACAGAGTCTCTGAATTAAGCAGAAAGCTCTCACCCAGTCAAGAGATCAGGGCTAGATCCAACACCGGTTTTTAGCTCACTGCACCATCCCAGTTTCAGAACCTGGCTGTATGCAAATTAGTCTGTTCCTGTCCCAGTGCATGATGGGAACAGGGCAAACCAAACTACAAAAGCCAATTCTTACACTGGGAAGGAAACAAGCTCCCGGGGACCGGTTTCTGGCATTACAGCCGTCTTCGGCCCGGTTTGCTTGACCAGACATGAGTCCCTTTCTCACTGCTCCATCAGGATTCAAGCAAGCCGGGCCGAAGACGGCTGAAATGCCAGAAACCGGTCCCCGGTAGCTTGTCTCCTTTCTGGTGAAGAATTGGCTTGGTAGTTTAGTCTGCCCTGTTCCCATGATGCACTGGGCCAGGGACAGACTGATTTGCATATAGCCAGGTTCTGAGCTGGGATGGGGCAGTGAGATAAATAACGGTGATGGATCAAGCCCTGATCTTTGGACTGGGTAAGAGTGGTCTGCTTAATTCAGACACTCTGTTCTGTCCACCCCCTTTTCTGAATTGAATAGGAAGTGATCAGCTTCCCTGGCTCAGACGAGAAGGGATTCAGTTTTCCAACAACCGCATAAACATGACAACTTTGCTCCTTAGAATAAGAGTCAATGTCTAGATTTGTGTGAAACAATAGACAGCTATTTCACTCAGTCAGTTGTGCAGATTACTTTCACCAGTATGCAGAGACTAGAGAGACGGGCGTTTTCAATAAAAGGTATTATTTATTGAACAGTCTTTCTTCTCATGCAAGAGAAATGAATTGCCACAATTGCAAGACTTGTTATTATAAAAAGTGCGTACAGTAAAAGGAGTATTGCGAACTAATACTGTAAAAGCATTGATATGGTTTCTTAGCCATCCAATAGTTAAAATGAATAAAATATATACATTCATATATACATTTAGCTAACGTCCTCAACTGGTGCTTCTAACTACGCCTACCCCGGTGTACCTGACCTAAGCCTAATATATGGGAGGGAGTAAGTAAGTAGCAGTTTAAGTTAAGTTGGTTTTGCCAAGGGTTTGCTTCAAGAATTCTCTCTAAGGGTTTAGTCAACACCGTACCTCTGGAATAGAATGTTGGAGGTCTGGTATCTCCCCTCAGGACTCGATATTCCAGTTACCCGCAAGGGTAGGCTGGAAACGCCAGAGCTGGATTTTCTCGGCAGGAGAAAAGACAGCGTCTTTCTCAGCGCGTCAAGGAGGAGGGGCAGCGTCCGTGGGCTTCTCGCATCTGCTGGGCTCTGCAAGGGACAGCTGTTCTGCTCCTGTATTCACCACCACCATCGCACTTGCTTAAGGCAACGTTGGTATTATTTATACCTGAAAGTAAGCATGGGCGAATTTTGCGAATCTCGCGTTCGCGAATTTTGCGGATTTGCGAACTCGCAATTCGCAAAATCCGCGAATTCTCGCGAATTTGCGGATTTTTTTTTGTGTGTTCGCGCGGGTTTCTGCCAGTTCGCGAGGGTTTTGTACAATATCGCAAACGCGAACTTACCTGTCGGGTCGCAAGTTTCGCGAACTTGTTGTTTCTACGTGTCCAGCCTGTTTGGGACACTCTTCTTCATCACTGCCACTCTCTGTCACCACTGCCACTCTCTGACTACTCATGCCACCCTCTGGCCCACCCATGCCACCCTCCGTTTCATCACAGCACCCTCTGGTTGTCCAGTCAGTGTACATTATTGTGGCAAAGCAAGCACACCTTCCCTGCCTCAAGTGACCTGAATTAATTTGGGGCTGTTTAATGTGTCACAGAATATTTTTTTAGCTGGTACCTGCTTCCTTAGTGCTTCCTGATTAGTGATCTTTTGCACTTGCTAAGTGCTTTCATTTTTGCAAAATTAGTTACAACACCTGCCCTGCCCCAACTGACAATAATGAATTAGGGGCTGATTAATGGATTTGAACTTCCAGCCTGGCTCCTGCTTGTCTCCCTTAGCTGTAATTCAGGACCTTTGTGGCATATGTGTAACTATTCTGAGGTTCAGAGCAGGGTCACATAATAGTTGCAACTGGCAACTGAACTCTGGAGGGGCCCCTCAGGAAGCACTACAGGAAATGGCTACTAATGATGAGCCTGAACTTTTGAACCTGGTAAGTAGTTTCAGTTTTGCTAAGATCGTATTTCTGCAATTTTGCGCTTATTCGCGGGGCGCGAAGTTGTACTGGGAAGCCGCGAACTCACGCGAACAGTGCGAGCAAAATCCGCTGCTCGCGGATTTGCGGATTTTGCGGGAGATTCGCGAATCTCGCGGATTGCGAATTTACCGAAAATCCGCAAAATCCGCGAGCGAAACGGATTTTCCGCCCATGCTTACCTGAAAGGTGCCTTGTTTGACGTAAGTTTTTGGACATAAGACGTCAATAAAGATGTCACTAAGAACTGGTCGTTCTTACAGTGCTCATTAGAGTTCTATTACTAATAAAAACAAAGCAAGCGGGGCTTTCCCAGGTTGCTAGGGGTTTTATCTGTTGAAAGAACTCGGTGTGTAATCTAGGAATCTAAGATAGTGGCTTCTGCTGTGTCATGTACTGTAATGAGCTGCAGAGAGGAGTTTCTGAAATATGGCTCTGATCGTTTATGCCATTATAGGGGTATGGATTGATTATAGCCGTATAGGGGCATAAGGTCACAATATTGATCGGGGTCCTAGATGAAACACGACAGGATGTTGTAGAAATAGCTATAGCAGAAGATGTCTGAATCTCATATTTTACCGGACTCTATAAAAAGGATAACCTCCCCATGACCAGAGAGATCGAAACCCGAGTGGAAGATGTTGATGATCCTGACGATAATCCAAGGGGTCTTTTTCCACTGGATTTAAGGTTTGAATTAAATGAGGTGGAAATAGCGATCTGTGAAAGCTCAGGCGGCAAAGCACCAGGGCCGGACGGGGTACCGGTATACATTTTTTTATCTAATATTAATTTATGGACCCCGTTATTGACAAATGTTTTAAATTCTGCAAATAAAACAGGGTTTTTTAAATCATGGCAGGAAGCAATAGTGGTCCCTATTTTTAAAAAGGGGGAACGTGATGACCCCAAATGTTATAGGCCCATCTCACTATTGGATTCCTTAATGAAAGTGGCAGGGAGAATCATTTTAAATAGACTCCAAGATTGGGCAGATGCCTCAAGTATTTTATCTAAATTTCAATATGGTTTTAGGTTTAAAGCATTTTATTAAGACAAAACATAGGGGGAAGGGAACAGGAGGTTAGGGTTACATACATTCAAGTGAGAAGAGCTGAGCATAGAGCTATGAGTGAGATGGAGGACAAGGCTACTGTAGAAAAAGAAACAACGGCAAATGAGAAAGGCTGAGTACAGTCAACCCCATCAGTCTGAGCAGAAAAGGGAAGGCAATAATACAAAAAACCAACCCACCAACCCCTAGAACCCCTCCCCCTGAACACCCCAACTCACCCCAACTCCCCCCCCACCTCCCCCCCGTCCAATGCTCGGCTAATAACGTAACCTGCCCTCCCGCCACGCCCCCCTCCCCATGAGCCCAGCCCTCGTGTCCCCTTAGTCGAGTCGAGTTGAGTCTTAGTTGAGATCATTGGTGGTGTCAATCTTAGAAGCCTGAGGTACCTCGGGCAGGTGAGTTCCCTGAATTCCATAGTTAAAAGCGCGTGAAAGGGTTGCCATAGCTCATCAAATTGGTCCACGTCCCCTGCTACCATGAGGGATAATTTCTCCATACCCAGCACATGCCAGAGCCTATGCAACCAGCCTGTGATGGAGGGGACCGTGGTGGTACGCCAGTGGATCAGGATGTTCTGAATCGCTGAGCCCAGCGCTATCGCAATTTGCCTGCCCCTGCGGGACTTCAGCGGGTACATCAGACCATTAGGAAGGCCCAGCAATACATACGCCGGGAAGCGCAGCAATTCAATTTCAAAATGCACATCAATCTCGTCAAGAACTTCCTTCCAATATGCTGCTAACAAGGGACAATCCCAAAGTATATGTGAAAGGGTCCCCACCCGACCACAACCCCTCCAGCACTCCTTCTCAATATGTCTATTCATTTCGTGCAGCCTCTCCGGGGTATAGTACCAATATGTGGACACCTTGGTGAATGTTTCCGTGAGGCCCGTGTGATATGCAGAGTGTCTCGCTCGGTGTGCAATTTGATCCCATTCTTTATGGCTAAGCGTCCTTCCCAATTCTCTGTTCCAGCGTTCCCTGCCTGGGTTATAGTAGTGAAGCGGTGGGGGCTGCAAGAATTTATAAAGATCGGTGATCAGTTTAGCATCAGAGGCGCGGGTCACCAACCACCGCTCATATGGTGTTATCTGGCGATCAGCGGTGTCCCGCACCTGGGATTGAAGCGCCCAGTGCCGGACCTGCATATATCGCAGTCTATCTGACTCAGGCAGTTGGAATTCCTGTTGCAGTTGCTGAAAGGGGACCACCCCTTCCGGCCCATAAATCTGAAAGAGCGCTCGGCAGCCCGCCGCCCTCCAGTGGGAAAAAGCACCTGGCTCCATCCCAGGGGAAAAATCAGGGTTATCCGCTATCGGCGTAAAAGGCGAAGGGAACGTGGTGAGTTCACGAACCTCACTAACTGTGTCCCACACCCTCAGGGGAACTCGCGTGACGAAGGAAGTGTAGAGGTTGGGGGGGCGGTGAACCCGGCGCAAGAATGGAACCTCCTGGAGGGTACGCCCCGCCACCGCCTGGTCTTGAAAGAGCCAGTGCTTATCGGATTCCCACCTGCTCCACTCCACAAGGTAGCGCAACTGCGCCGCCTGGAAATATTTCCGGAGGTCCGGGATACCAAGGCCCCCCGCCTCCGGGGCTAGCGTGGAAAGAACCCTCTTCATCCACGGCTTGCGGCCTTGCCAGACAAAGCGTGCGATGTCGGCTTGCGTCTGCCTGATCCAGCCCACTGGAGGCTGGAGCGGCAAGGCTCGGAAGAAGTATAGAATCTGGGGCAGAACCGTCATCTTGACCGCAGCAATCCTGCCGAGCCAGGACAGCAGGCTTTTACTCCAGCGGCCTAGTTCCTCCTTGATTTTCTTGCTAAGAGAGCCATAGTTGGCCGTTACCATCACTGGCAACGTCGGCGCTAGTAGAATCCCCAGGTATGGCACCAGGGATGATGACCACTGCATGGGAAAAAGCCGCTGGAGATCCCGTCTAGTATCCGCGGCCAGAGACACATCCAGAGCCACCGACTTGCCCATGTTCATCTTGAAACCGGCCACTCGCGAAAAAGCGTCCAGTTCATGAATACAAGCGGGGAGGGCCCTCCTAGGATCGTCCAAGGTCAACAGGACATCGTCCGCATAAAGACTGACCGTGTGGACATACTGCCCCATCTTGACCCCGATCGCATCCGGGTTTTGGCGGATCCTCTGGGCAAACGGCTCCATATAAAGAGCAAAGAGGAGTGGGGAAAGCGGGCACCCCTGCCTAGTGCCCCGTTCGATTGCAAAACTACGGGAGCTGCGCCCATTGACTCTCACCGTCGCCGAAGGGTACTTGTAGCCATTGAAGACCATCGAGCAGAATTTGTCACCGATGCCCAGTTTCCTGAGCACCTGCTCGAGATAAGGCCAGTGAACCCTGTCGAATACCTTCTCAGCATCCACCGCCAGCAGCATCCGCTCGTCCGGGATCCGCGAAGCCTTCTCCAAAATGTGTGCTACTCGTTTAGTGTTGTCGACTGTTTGTCTACCAGGCACAAAGCCAGCTTGATCAGCCTCAACCAGACCCGGTAGATGAAGGGCCAGCCTGGACGCCAAGATCCCCGTGTACAATTTGAGGTCGACATTCAGGAGAGAGATGGGCCTGTATGAGCCGCATAGGGCCCGGTCTTTCCCAGGTTTCGGGATCACTGAGACCGTTGCTCTCAAGAGGTCCGGTGGAATGGCCCCCGGTTCGGAAAAGGAGTTAAACAGCCGGGTGAGGATAGGGGCCACGACCGGGCAGAAGGTTTTATAGAACAGGGACGTGTAACCGTCCGGGCCAGGAGCTTTCCCGTGCTTGAGTCTGGCTATCGCAGAAATCACCTCCTCTACGTGGATGTTATGCTCGAGGTATTCCGCCTGAGCGGGGTCCAGCGCCGGAAGGGTCACGGACTCCAGATATTCCGAGGCATCCCGCGGCGAGGGGGGCTCTCCCGTGTACAGCGCTTCATAGAAACTACAAAACGTTTCCGCAACCGCAGCGTCACCAGAAACCGCCACCCCATCAGCACCCAATAGTTCCTTCACCACGTTACGCTGGTGCGCGATACGAAGCCTATTTGCCAAGAGTTTGCCACACCTATCCCCACCCGTGTAGAACGCATGTTTCAGACGCAGCGCTGCGTATTCCGCCCTGTCCATGTCCAGCACCGACAGGAGCTTCCTGGCAGCCTTCAACTGCCTCCACACCCTTGGAGCTCCCGTACGGCGGTGGACCTGCTCCAGTTCCTTGACCTGGGAGGTCAGCTCCTCCCTCTTGCGCTGTCTCTCTCTATTTTCTGCTGAGGAGATGGAGATGAACTCCCCCCTGAGAACCGCCTTCAGTGCCGCCCACTGTGTCGCCGGGGAAGTGTCCGAGTTATCGTTGTGTGCCTGGTATTCCCGGATCGCCTCCTCAATATGCTTCACAACCGTCTTTTTGTGCAGAAGGGTGTCCCTGAGGCGCCACACTCCCCGAGAGGGGGAGGCCGTCGGCCACACAAACGTGCCCACGACCGGCGCATGATCAGACAGTGACAGGACCCCAATGTCCGCCGCCGTAGCAGCGGCACGCATCGGTCCACTAACCAAAAAGTAGTCCAACCGTGCGTAGGTCGATGCGCATGCGAGTAATAGGAATAGTCCCTATCTGTAGGATGGAGGGTGCGCCAAAGATCATGCAAATCCATGTCAGTGATTCGGGCCTTCCCAGCCTGGGAGAGTTCCCCAGTCTGCGGGAATCGCTGCGCTGATCTGTCTAGTGCAGAATCAAAGACTATATTTAAAACACCCCCTAGTATGACATGTCGATCAGGGGAGGCAGTCACGTCTACCAGCACCGAGTCTAGAAAGCGCTCTTGGTGGTAATTTGGGCTATATAGGGAGCCAATGGTGAACGATGTGTTCCCCAGGCGGAGGCGGTATGCCAAAAGCCTCCCCTTCTGTTCCGCAAATGTGTACAACACCTCCCCCCTGAAGGAGCTCGATAGCAGAATAGCTACCCCCGCGGTCTTGGACGCAGCAGAGGAGAAAAACTGAGTCGGGAACTTAGCAGAGCGCATTCTGTGACAATCTCGGGACAATAAATGGGTTTCTTGTAGGAGGCATATGTCAGCTTGTGTCCCCTCCAGCAGAGATAAAATCGCCCTTCGCTTCACAGGGTTATTCAGACCCTTAACATTAAGGGTCACTACCTTCAGGGACGACATACCCCCAAGGGTCCGGAGTCGCTATGCCGCGGGCAAACAATAAGCGGGGGGGCGTAGGACAGCAGCGCAGGACAAGCAAAATAGGACCAAGCGTTAACATTTAAGATATTGGACGGTACCCTCTCAACCCCTGAGCAACTCCCAAACCCACCCCAAACTAACCCGTGGCAACTAGCCAAATCCCTACTCATGCAGAAACAACCCATTGTCCCAGTCAAGTCCCAAAACGGACAAGTCTGCGGAAAGTACCAAAAGTGGGCGTCCGGCCACTCGCTCTCCCCGCCTCTCCCCCGGCCCTCCCCCCGACCCCCAAACCTGGCACCGAAGAAGCTATGTTCATCTCCCCCCGGAGTGAGTCTACGCCGTCAAGGCAACACCGTTCGTGGCGGCCGAGTCCCTGGCCGCTTCTCTCAGGGCGCTGGCCATGTCCGCTCTAATGGTGGGCGAGTCAGGCCGTCCAGCGCTCGCCGCCGATCTCCTCCTCGCTGACCGCCGTCGTCCTCCTCTATCAGAACGCCTCCAGTTTGGTGTCGCTCCATCCTTCTCCGTGGCCGTGAGACCCAAGACACCGCAGACGTCCTGCAAGGAACGCAACTGGTGTAGCACCCCGTTCCAACGGAATATCACGCGAAAGGGATGCCCCCAAGAGTACGGTGTCTCATGCTCTCGCAGGAAATCTGTTGCAATTTTGAAGGACCTGCGCTTCTGTAGTGTGATAGCAGACAGGTCCTGAAACAGCGCCACAGGCCGTTCACGGAAGGTCAATGGCTGTTTTCTGCGAGCCTCGGTCATGATGCGCTCCTTCACCGGGAAGTCTGGGAGGTAGGCCAAGATGTCCGGCGGAGGTGCCGTCGACTGTCGTTGCCGGCCGACTCTGTGGGCCCTGTCGATGCGGATCGGGAAGTCCGCGGGCTCTCCCAGAATCTCCCGGAACAAGTCTTGCAGATAGCCCATCAGGTCCGTCCCCTCATCCGCGGACGGCACACCTCGTACTCGTATGTTATTCCTCCTCGACCTGTTCTCCAGGTCCTCATTATGGGCTTGGAGTTCGACATGTTGCTCCCTGAGACGGAGAACGTCCTGCTGCAAATGGACAATCTCTTCGTCCCGTCGTTGAGCCGCCGCCTCCACCGTCTCCATCCGTTCGCCAAAGCCCTCCACCTCCCTGCGGACCTCGCGTACTTCACTGGCCACCTCCTGCTTTAGCGTCTGAAAGTCAGCCTTAAGCGAGCTGAACAGATCCTCCATGAAGGACCTCGTGACGGGAGGCTCACCCCCGGTTGGGTCCACTGCAGCCCTGGAAGAGCTCGGGGACGGTTGCGCCCTGTCTCGCTGTTGCTGGGCTCTGCGGAGCATGTCCGGCAGGGTGCGGTCCCCTTTCCTCGATCCTCGGTTTCCCGACATTCGTGCTCTGTGAGCTGCCGCACTCCACTGAATCAGAAATGCGAGCTCCGGCCACCAGCAGTAGGCCCCGGCCTCGATGAGTCTCTAACGGCCGGGAGAGCGCCGCCAGTGGGAACGCCCGTTGCAGTAGGGACACCAGGGGCCCTGCGCCACAGATGACAAAATGGCGGGCCAGTCCAGTCACAGAGGGTAACTCGCAGCCCAGCCAAAGTTCCAACGTTGGCCCCCGCAGGGGGGACCCAGGCTGCCGCGTCTCGCAGGAAAAAAGGAGCTATGCAGGGCCAGGGGTGCAGGAGTCGGCCCCAGGCGACACTGTAGGAGGGCTGCGTCACCGTCGCCGTGAAGACAAGATGGCGGTTGGGCGGAGCCGGGCAGATCTTCCAAGCCCGGCGGCGCCACCAAGGCCACGCCAAGAGACAGTTACACGGAAGAAAGTTCCATCCAGGGCCTACCAGCCAAAAAAGAGAAACAGTAGACCTGGCCCCCGGTCCTAAGCACTGTCGCTAACTGGCCCGCACAATGTAGGAAGCCACCACCGCAGATCCAAGCGTCATCACGATCACACAGCAGGGTCCACTCTTAGCGATGGCTCGCGGCAGCTATCCATCTGGCGGTCCCGTTCTGGTACCGAGGCAAGTTCCACTCTAGATCACTAGACATCAGCACCAGGCCCCAACCGAGTCTCCTGGACAGCGCCCGCTCCGCTCCGCCTCCGAGGCGCTCCGCCGGCTGGTTATCGGTCTCTAAGCGTGCCTCCGCCGGAGCGATCGGGTCCAAAGTAGCATCAATGTGTGCCCCAGGGTCTCCGCCGCCCGTCCCTTGGTCGCTGAGCTTCAGCGGGGGGAGAGAAGCTGAGGGAAAAGGACTCGGGCCTAGTCGGGTCGGAGGAGCTGCGGGAAGAAGCGTCCGCTCACCCCGCCATCTTGGCCATGCCCCCTCAATATGGTTTTAAATCTGGCCTGGGGACAGTAGAGCAAGGGTTGAATTTAGCAACTATCATTGGGAAATATGTGGTTGCGAAGGGAGACAAGTTGCTTTTAGTCTTTGTAGACTTAAGCTCTGCTTTTGACTGCTTAAGTCACAACATTTTATGGGAAACTTTATTCAGTTTGGGAGTTGATTTGAGCTTATTGAATTTTATAAAAGAGCTATACAGGGGGGCTGGAGCAAAGGTTCGTTTTGGTACTAAGGGAGAATGCACCTCGAAGTTCCCAATAAAAAAGGGAGTGCGTCAGGGATGCATCCTGGCCACTTTTTCATTTTATTTATATATTAATAGTGTAGCATCTCATCTAGAGGAGTGTAAACAGGATTACCCCCAAATTGGAGGACATCCTGCACCAATCTTATTATATGCGGATGACGCCGTGATTATGGCCAGGACCCAAGTGGGGCTTCAAAGGGCTTTACGGGCTTTCTCAGATTATATGGGGGAAAACCTTTAGTATGTGCTGTTCCAAAAAGAGGGCTGCGCAGTGCAATATCTCGCTCTCTAAGACAAGAATTGAAACCACAAAGACCTTCTCCAATATGGGAATAATTATTGACAAAAACGGCACATGGACCGCTGCTGCCAATGCTAGGAAACTTGCTTTCGCACGAGCCATTGGAGCAGTTAGAAATTTTGCTGTTAGGCTTGGAGGGTGTCCTGTAAACATATTATTGGACATTTACAGATCGAAGTGTATATCTACTGTTATTTACGGTGCAGGCTAGTGGGGTATTACTGACATAAGTGAGATCCAGTTATGTAAAAACGCCTTTGTCCGATACTTACTCGCAACACCCAAGTCCACCTCCACATATGTCTGTCATCAGGAGCTGGGTTTGACGTACATAACTGACCTCATCAAAGTTAGCCCTATATCTTTATGGCACAAGATATGGGTCTCTAAGGAGACTGATTTGAATAGGGATGCCATTCTAGATTGTATGAATTTGCAAGGGAGCCATAAAATTGAATGGTTTAAGTACGTGGAGAAATTCCTAATGGATATTGGACATCCGGAATTCTTTGCGAGCCCGCAGACCATGGCAGT
Source organism: Lissotriton vulgaris (assembly GCF_964263255.1). NCBI lineage: Eukaryota > Metazoa > Chordata > Amphibia > Caudata > Salamandridae > Lissotriton > Lissotriton vulgaris. The sequence goes on along the minus strand of NC_141696.1, from coordinate 1,551,076,336 downwards.
AATCCCCAGAAAACGGCTGAAGGAATTGTGTTTAACTTTCTTGGAAAATAAAAGGTGGGAAGTAGAGGCCAAGAAAACCTCTGTGATTCAAAACCAACTAATATTACAGAATGAGGGCATTCAGCATTATCTTGTGTGTATAAAAAGTAGTTACACTAGGATGATATTGACACGGTTCAGGTTAGTAGCCTTCCCTGTTGTAAACAACTGGTCAAAGACCTTAATACTGTGCCCATGCGATGGCGTTTCCCACCACTCCTTGATACACTCCATATTGTTTTGTGAATACTACACATTAATTAGGAAGAAGTACTTACTCCCACTGCTTAAGAAATGGGGACTTAGGCAATGTAGAACAGCTCTGCTTAGATTACAAATGTTGGGGGACGAGCTGATATTGTATGCAGTATCAATGTTTTTAAAGCATCTGTTAAGATTTAGATGATCAATTAATTGATTGATCTTAATCCTATCTATTCAAATTGTTCTTTGGCTTATGATTTTGGTTCTAAATTGACTGTATAATTCGTGTTTTTTTTAATGGTGTTTTTAAAAGTATGTAATGTTGTGCTTTTATGGATTCTGAACCTTGAACCTGAATAAAGCTACTTTTGATTTGATATGATTTGATATTATAGCAGTACAGCTGGCAGTCTGCAGCTAGGACGATGCCTTACCATGGGGCTAGGTGCCCAGCCCTCATGACCACCTCCTTATCATTTGCACCATGACATCAATGTTCTGTTGGTTTTTTAGGTATATTAAGTTTCCTTTCTATGTTCCTCTCTCTAGAGGGTGGATTGACGGAAGATCATAGAATATCTAATGCCACAAAATGCAAGTGTAAATCTTAAAATGGCTATTTTTGTAGGCCAAAGAACTCGTGACCAAGCTGTAACCTGCATGTGATCTCTGTAACTCGTGGCCTACTCTGATAATTGTTACTTGTGTACTGCATTCCTGTATCAATCACAATATTCAATAAACAGAATTTGTAACAAATGGGGGCTGTCTTAGTCAGAAAGCCATGGGCGTTGCAGGGCTGTTGGCAGGAGAGTGGATGCAGGGTCGCATGTGTTGGCAGAAAGAGAGAGGTCTGGCACCATTAAATGGAGCAGGTGATGTGTTGGTGAAACACAACTCAAAATGTTTAATTGAAGCCCATTCCCTGATGTTCTGCTCTCCATTCTGTTACTCATGGTTTCATTTTTCCATGCTAGACGCAAGGATACAAGTACCAGAATAAAAATCATAAATAACTACAAAGTAAGAGTTCCTAATTCTATGTCAGGAAGCGGAGGCGAGGATTATGCATATCCTTTCTTCATTTTATTGACAGCAAGTTCAAAGATAGAAACAAAAAACACACTCCTTGAACTACATATCCCATGAGGCTCAGCATTAGCCATGGGAACCAAGTAACCAATCATAGTCCAACCAAGTCTATATAGCAACTCCCTCGACGTAGTCCTTCCTCTTTCGTCATTGCTGCCCCGCCAGTTAAGTCCCTTCACACATTTCTTGGCCATGGGATTGACGCGTGGGGTAGTTCGTTATTTGCTAATTGTTTAAAATTGTTTCTTGAGTATTTCTATTGCGGGCTGTTAACCCGCATTGTGGTGACGCGGTAGGCTCCGGCCCGAGCGTATTTGGTGAATTTTAGTGCGAGTGCGCTGTGCTGTGCCGGCTCGCGTCGCCGGCGTTTCTGGGTTCCTCCACAGCACCCTTTGCGCGCGTGTAGTAGGAACGCGCTGGGACAGTAGCGCTTCGCATTTTCAGTTGTTTGTCTCTCCCCCTTCACATTACACCACGTTTGCGGTAGGTTTGATGGGCTTTGCCCATTTTACAGGAATTTTATGGTGCATTTTTCATGTCTTTCATTCCTGTTTATAATTTCTAGAATCTCTGGATATTTTTTCTTCAGGGCACTTGTGTACGGGGAACCCATTTGTATATTCCAGGGTGTGTCAGTGTATGGGTGCCCGACCCTCATTAGTAATGCAGTCTCATAATGAGCACGATTATGTTGCAGTACCCTCTAATGAGGAGCAGCCCTCCCAGGGACGCCCTCCTGCAGAGGTTGACAAGCTCCTTTCTTCAGCCATTGCCCAGGCGCTTGCACCTCTGTAGGATAGCATCAACAAGTTGTCTGCACATGTGTTTAAAACTGGTGCTGGTATCCTGGGCCTAGTGGTATGCACTCTGTGGTCACCTCGAAGGCTTCAGTAAATTAGCTGAAGTCTTCTATAAGAGTGAGCGCACGCTGCAAAGCGCACCCTACCGGGAGGAAGACTTACCCGGGTATACTGGTGACAATGTCACCCCAGAGTTTGACCCTCAAGAAGGGATTCCCGATGGAGGAGAGGGTGATGATGATGTTTTTGAGGATGACGATAATTTGAAAGATTCTGGCGGGTCTTGGCGCCCTCGGTCTTCCTGCTCAGATCTGGGGGATGGGGAACTGGTTCAATTTGACATGTTTGATTGTACTTGTATTTTTCGTCCGCGTTCTGCAGATTGGGTCCCCGACAAGAAGACAGCGGATTATGTTGCTGCGAAGATTAGACAACCCCTTATCCAGGAAGTGAGATCCCGCCTCCGGTCGGAATGTCCTAGGCCTTCCCTTCCTAATGGTGTCACGGCTCCCCCTGAGTTAGAGCCTAAGCTCTGCACATTTTTTGCGAAATATATGAAGGACCCTAAAAAGGGTATAGATCGATCTTGGAGGGCTTGCCAGGACAAGCGCCTGGATGTTGTTGGTCCCGTGACTAAGATTATTAGGCTAGCGGATGACGTTGTGGGGTGGGCACAGAGGGCTATGTGCCTTTTAGGCATCGCAAACTGTGCCCTCTAGGCTGAGCGTCGCCGTTCTCTTTTGTTGAAGATTGATCCGAAACTTGGGGAGTTGTCTTCTTCAGAGGCTGGATCTGTGGTGTAGGGTACCCTCTTCGGTGATTCCTTTGTTAAAGTACTAGGAAAATGTGTTGGCACATTTTCTGCGGTGGATAAGGCTCAAGCTTCTATGAAGAACATTTTTCCCAAAAAGGTTTTTGGTGGGGCTTGACGAGGCAGGGGTCGCTCTTCCGGCCGTCAATACAACCAGGGCCCCAGTAGAGCACAGGCAAAGTGCAACAACGGATGGAACGATGGTCGACAAGGGACCTTCTATCCTTCCTGTGGCGGCAAGGGCCAAAACAGAGGCCGCAGTGGAGGCCAAGCTAACTCCAGATGATTCAATGGTAAGCATAGATCTCCTCTTCCCTGTTCGATTGGGGGGCAGGATTTCTCAGTTTCTAGCAGAATGGGCAGCTCTCACTTCAGATCCTTGGGTGTTGAAGACAGTTCAAGGTTTTCACATAGAGTTCTACTGGTCTCCCATTCAAAACGCATGCCCTCGCCCTTTGGTGTTTTCAACCTCAGAAGAGTCGCTGATAGATCAGGAAGTACAGGAACTTCTTGCCAAAGGCGCAATCTCTCTTTCAAGTCTTCCTCCGCTGGGTTTTCTAAGCAACATCTTTCTTGTAGAAAACAAAGAAAAAGGCTTCAGACCGGTTATCAACCTCAGGTCTTTCAACGAGTGGTTGGTTTATCGACACTTCAAGATGGAGGGAATCCATCTGCTCAGAGACCTCCTTCTCCAGAACGATTGGTTAGTTCAGTTGGACCTAAAGGATGCCTATCTATTGGTTCCCATCTTCCCTCCACATTGCAGGTTCCTTCAATTCCTGTGGAGGGGACAGATATTAGAGTTCAAAACTCTTCCCTTTGGTCTTTCCTCAGCACCCTGGTGCTTTACCAATCTTCTCCGACCAGTGGTGGAACATCTCCGCACAAAGGGCATCCGGTTGATTATCTATCTGGACGATATCCTTCTGATGGATCAGTCCAGGGAACAGCTTCTCCTCCACTTCTGAATTACAATTTTCCTTCTGCAGAATCTGGGTTTTACCATCAATGCCCAGAAGTCAGAGCTGGTTCCCCAGCAAAGCATGATTTTTCTGGGTTTTCGCATAGACACGAGGGATGCAATCTTGAATCTTCCGTCCCAGAAGATTTCCTAGATCGAAAAGGAGATTCGGAAGGTTCTCCGTCGGGACAAGATCTCCCTACGACAGCTGGCCAGGATTGTGGGTTTGTTATCGTCTTCAATTCAAGCCATTTTTCCGGGGCCTCTGCATTACAGAGCACTTCAAAGGTTGAAGGCCTCGCATCTTCGGAGGGGTCTCACATACTCGGAAATAATCTCCTTTTCCTCAGAGGCCAGGTCGGAACTTCATTGGTGGATAAATCACATGGATGCCTGGAATGGGAGAGCGATCTTTGGTTCCCGTCCAGATCTAGTGATAGAGTCGGAAAGCGGGACTCTCTCTGTGGAAGGCAGATGGACAGAGGAGGAACTTCTTCTCCATATCAATTGTCTGGAACTCCTAGCAGGTTCTTTTGCCATTTGTTCCTTCACAACGAACAGGGACTCCTGTTGTGTCCTTCTCAGAATAGACAATATGACGGCGGTACAATACATCAACCGTCTGGGAAGTACTCATTCCAAAATTCTGGTGGAACTTGACAAGGATTTTTGGCATAACTGCCTTCAGAGTCAGATCTTGGTGATGGCAGAGTATCTCCCGGGAGTTCAGAATTGTGTGGTGGATTGAAACTCCAGACATTTCAGGGATGCCAGAGATTGGAAGCTGGATCCTGCAGTGTTCATTCAGATTGTGAGCCTTTGGGGCCTTCCTCTGGTGGATCTCTTCGCTTCCAGATGGAACGCCCAACTTCCCCGATTTTTCAGTTGGAAGCCGGACCCAGGAGCGGAAGCTGGGGACGCCTTCCTTCAGGATTGGTCGGGGTTCCTAGCTTAAGCGTTTCCCCCTTCCTATTCATCCAAAGAGTCGCAGCCCAGGTCCGCCGACAGGGAGCCTCTCTGATCCTCATTACCCTGATTTGGCGAGCCCAAATCTGGTTTCCGTACCTTCTGGAATTGTCTTGGGACAGACCTCTTCGGTTGCCATCTTTCAGCGGCATCCAGTTCGGATCCCCTGGGTCATCCTCATCTTATGGCGTGGAGGATTTCAGGAGACGATGGACTGACGTCTCGCTTTCGAGAGAAGCTGAACTCCTTATCCAACAGACCTGGGCCCCGGGTACTACCAAGAGATACAGAACTGCCTGTCGAAGATGGGTTCGTTGGTGTGTGGCGAAACACCTGGATCCCGTGGGCGCCTGCGTTGCTGAAGTTGTAAACTTCTTGGTAGAACTTTTCCATCAGAAACTGGCTTTTTGCACTATTAATTCTTTCAGGTCAGCCATTTCTGCTGGTGACTCTCTGGTGGATGGGGCATCGGTCGGGGAACATCCATGGGTTTGTAAGCCTTTGAAGGGAATTTGTCTTTCGCGCCCTTCAGAGCCTCGTTATTCAGGCCTCTGGGACGTTACCTTGGTCCTTTGTTTACTCTTATCTTGGCAAGATAATGATTTCCTATCTCGGAAGGAGATCTCGGCTAAACTCGCTATGCTTCTTTGTCTTATTTCTTGTAAGAGGGCGTCAGATGTCCGAGCGCTTGACATTACCGCCCGGGTTTTTACCCCAGAAGGGGTTACATTTACCATTTCCAGGAGGACTAAGTCGAGTACAAGGTCAGTAACTTATCCTGCTTTCCCGAATTCTCCTAAATTGTGTGTGGTTAGATGCTTAAAATCTTACGAGGATATGACTTTGGAGGTTCAACCTCTTGGTGAAAGGCAACTATTGATTGCAATTAAAAAAATGTTTCAGGCGGTATCTTCTCCTACCATCCCTAGGTGGGTCAAATGGATCATGTCAGAATCCGGTATTGATGTCAGACAATTTGGTGCTCATTCTACTAGGGGCGCTATGGCCTTCATGGCTGTCCAGGTAGGTGGCAGATTGGAGGACATTATGAATGCGACTGATTGGTCTTCGGAATCCACCAATAAAAAGTTTTATTTTAAACCAATTCATGAAGCCGCTGCGCTGGTGGTAAGTAAGCTTTGAACATGCATAATCCTCGCCTCTGCTTCCTGACATAGAATGAGAAATTTGCTAGTTAGCACAAAGGAAAGTTTAAATTCTATTAAGGACGCGGAGGCGAGGATTATCCCCCCTTGCAATTTTTGTGCCTCCCTCCCTGATGATATGTCTGACTTATTAGATGTCCTGACATTTCTACGTATCAGGGAAGTAATGTTATTCTTTTGACTGTTGATCGCATTTTGTACATTGATCATTCCTTTACTGTTCTTTTTTCTTTTGTATTGCTATTTTACAGCTTACGCTTTATGTATTTTATCTGAGATTATTCTCGTAATTGCATTATATATCTTTGCCTACTGTTCTCATTTATGAGTCTTATATCGATGGGAGATTATAGTATTCTCTGTTCTCCTAGGTTCTGATCAGAAAGCGGACTAGACTGTGGATGGCTTAACTTTCTGCAGCAGTAAAAGAGGAAGGACTACGTCGAGGGAATTGCTATATGGACTTAGTTGGACTATGATTGGTTACTTGGTTCCCATGGCTACTGCTGAGCCTCATGGGATATGTAGTTCAAGGAGTGTGTTTTTTGTTTCTATCTTTGAACTTGCTGTCAATAAAATGAAAAAAGGGTATGCATAATCCTCGCCTCCTCGTCCTCAATAGAATTGAAACTTTCCTTTGTGCTAACTAGGAAAATTCTCAATTTCTGTGGTCTGTGAGTGAGTAGGTTTTCCAGCCCATTTTTTCTGTCTGGTAGTCCCATTATAAAACAGGACTACAATTCTCATTTTTGCTTTGAATTCTTCGGTCTCGAAGTCTTCTTAGTCCCATTATAACACTGCACTACAAGTCCCATACTGCAGAGGAGAGGGTCAGAGAATCTTGAGAGTTCTGCAAGGTCCAACAGGTTTCACACACTCCACAAGGTGAGGGGTTTTTGGAGTGGGTTTTGGGCTGCATGCATGTGATGTGTTTGTTGAGGTGGTCACTTCACTCAATGTCGTCACTGACAGTTTCATATCCTGTAATTTTCATCTAAAGGCCATTGATATCAGGTTTGATTACCGCGATTATTCAATAGAAACAAACATTACATCGCCCAGGATGCGTTTGGTTGTCAGATGAAAGTCTGAGACTGTAGAGAAACTGTTCTCTTTGACACAGTGAGGTGGGCGTGCTCACCTTGCCCTACATGGGTAGAATACACCTGCATTCACACGTGACCATTTTACAGACTTACATGACAGTATTGTTAGGTACTTTCCAGACACCCAGGGTCAGATTTACAAGCCCTTTGCGCACTTTTGCGTCATTTTTAACATGGGAAAAGTGAGACAAAAGTGGCGTAAGGGGCTTGTAAATAAGCCACACAGAGAGCACTGTCCCTGCTGCAGCAGTGTCGGTCCAAGTTGAACCAGACTGAAAACAGGCAGCTCAAGGGCTCCATCGAGCGGGTCATTAACACATTCCAGGGCAATGTCTTCCAGGCTTTAACCAGTATGTCGCTGATTCTGCCTCCAATCCCAAGTGTGCCTAGGGGCAGATTTACAAACCCTTGCGCCACTTTTGCGTCACTTTTAACATGGGAAAAGTGATGCAAAAGTGGAGCAAAGGGGGTTGTAAATAAGCCCCCTGGTGTCTTGCTGATGGTGGAGCGGCAGCAGGCCCTTCAGGTGTGCTTGCTCTGTGGTGGTAGTACATGGCTGGGGAGGTGTGGATTGTTCTTCGAGCAGTTAGTTGTGCTGACATCCGCATGTCTGCTCTTCTTATGTATCTGTGAGTTTTTTCCAAGTGGACACTTGGTTCCAGCCAGGCTACTATTGATTCGCATTCAGGCTGTCCTGGTAATAGGAAATCAGTAGTTTTCTTGTCTATTCTCTGGCGACCTTGGAGCTGAGGAACCAGGTTTGAGTCTCGGCCTCGGCTCAGCATCCTGTAATTCTGGACAAATCACTTAATCTCCTCACGCCTACCAAAAATGAATGTGTCCTTCTGTAACGTAACTGTTGCTCATGTAAAGCGCTCCAACACCTTCGGGTAGAGTTTGCGCTAATTAAATCTGCAAAGAAATTAAAAACACGTTTTGCGTCATTTAATATTGTTTTGATTGTAATTGCATATACGTGTCAGCCTCTGTTTACTTGATCATTACCCCTCCTTTGGTGTTAATCACTATATCGGCCCTGCTGCAAAACGGGATTTCCCAGAAACCTTTTGGGTAGTTTGATGAGCCAGATGCATTGACCACCTGTGTGCATGTTTATTTAATGTCTGCTACTAGTACCACACCAGCCTCTACAGGCTGCATTCATTAAGGACTTCCGCTGGTCTCTTTTCAGTCATTTTAGGTCACGCCTGAGCCAGTGCGCATGCACTGCTCTGCGAGACTTTAAGTAAGAGCTTTTGAATTCTAAACACACGCTCGTGCATGTGCTTTTTTTCCCTAACGTGCAATTAGCTTGTGCATGTGTCTTTTTAAACAAGCATTTTCAATGCAACAGGTCCCGCATTAGTTAGAGTTAGAGAATTTGGCATTGTTTATATTTAGCTGGATATGTTTTCTGGTTTGTGTACTGTGTGTGTTAGGGAATGGCAGGTTTGTATGTATCTGTGGAGTAAGTATGTGTATTACGGTCATCAGAAAAGGTGGACAGGCTGGTCAGTGAAGCATGCTTTACTTCCAAACCACGGGAGACCCTCATCATATACGAGAATACAACTTGTGATCTGTCTGGTCTAAGATGTAGAGGTTGACTACGAAATCACACCTCATTTTGAGACCAAAACATAAAAATGACTGCAAAGGCAGGTCTGTTATAGTGACCAGAGATATATCACTCAAAGGAATATTCCTCTCCCTACTATGCTCCCAACTGTGTTGCAAGCTTTCTACATGCATACGTTTTTCTCTACAGATGATAGATCTACCATCTATGGATCCAAAATGTGTCTAGGTTCTTTTGTTGTGCCCCATGGCTTCAACAAGGGCATTGGAGTGCACACTGTAACAACACTGAGGGTAGGGCCTTGTTAGTGAATGGATCGAGGGTGAGGGGGTCAGCATTGGTTAGTTGAAAAGCAAAAGGGGCTTTTAAGAGGAATGTGGATTTACCCAAGTAGGCTGTGACATCAAACATCAAAGCAATGAATAAATCATATCAGTCCAATAGTATGTCTTTAATGCCTCTGTTTAAGTGGTGTGCTACATGAATCCGCTATTGTTTATCATGTTTATTAAATCATTCATTACTTAAAACAATGACTAACTGCCCTCGGATAGTGAAAATAATTGCAACTGGGGACCCTTTAGGGAAACCGTGTTGGGAAGAGATCAAGATACAATTCACAACGGTGGCCCTAACACTGGTACGATACAGGTTCGTACTATGCTATTGAAGAATGATTATCAAAGGCAATCCTTGCAAAGGACAGACGACTACCTAGAGCAAGGAGGCTAGATAGTATGCCCTCTGGTTCCACATTTCAAATATGGCAGCAGACTTATTACAACTCTAATGATGCAATTTTAGCCAAGAAAGCACCCTTGGAACAGTGCTTGATTAATAAAACATGAAATAAGTGATGTCGTCCAGTGACGAAACTGCTGTCCGTGCATCATGGGTTCTAACCCCAACTCTGGAAATTTTCCAACTAACATGACTGAGCAAGTCAAGTTATATGCCTCAGAACAAGTAGTAACAACAAAAAAACTATGTTACAGAAAAAAATACCCTTGTACAATACAAGTTTCAAGTTAATTTTTGCACGGATAATTAAAACCTCTGAATCATTAAAACCATATTAAAATTCTAGTCATCAAAAACCATTTCCACAATACAGAAATCAAGATAGTGGCCATTATTGGCAGGATTAAAGTGTTTTACCTCCAAATACACAAATAAGATGTCCCTAAAAGAACACAGCATTACTGTGTGGCTTAGGATATCCTGTGTGCAGAGTAGCAAAGTATTAAAAAGACAATTCCAAACTCAGCTCTGCCTTAGTTATTTGATTTCAGAAATTATCGACCTGCCCAACTTGCAAAGGTAACAGTCATTCGTAAAGTGTGTATTTTCAATTCAGAGGTATAGTCTAATTTAGGCCTCTTCGAGGAAATCTAGCACAGATGCAAAAATATTCACCCCTTCCAAGTGCATACTATTAGTTCGGAGGATAAATCTTATTCGGCCACTTTAGATTTTACTACATGTTTATTTTGGAACCTTTCTGGCTGCCCTTTTCTGTAGTGCTCTGTGTACAGACATTGACATTCGTCTGGCTTCCATTTATGCTAGTGTTCAGCAGGTTCTTCATTACGCTTATGGATTGCGAATTGCTGCTGCTGATTTCCTTTCTACCTTGTTGAACCTCACAAAACAGCAATTTAGTTGGAGATCCTTAGTAGCGCAGCATGCTAATACCGCCTGCCTGTTTGTTCAGATTCCTCTTTGATTAAAGAGTGTCCGTTGCATTGCTCTCTGCTCGTCCATTTACTTCTTGCAACTACATATTAAATACAGCAGATCTTCTCTCTCAATTCTGCACAAGCTGAGGCAGATCCTAGCTGAACTGCGCTTCTAGGGCGTTTGGTGTAGCAGCAAAGGTAGCATGCCTAACAACACCTTTCATTTTTTCTTACCTGCGCCGGTGAACCCCACGTGGAAGGAGGGTTGTACTATTTCTGCGTAGTAACTGCAAAAAAAAATAGCACGTTCGGACTGTGTCTGGACCTTGAGAGTAAACAGCATCTCTCGCCTGCGGGGGACTTGCGACCCCTCGTTTATTGGAAACTCGAAACACTCCATCCACCTTTACAGCGCCGAGAAGGGATCCTGGCTCGTGCCTGGAAAGAAAGGATCCCAACACAGACCGACTTTGGTGAATGTCGAGATCCATGTGGGCCAAGATTGCGAAGGTCAACATTTTTCAAATGAAATCTCCAAGCGCCGACATCTGAGAAAACCGAACGCTTAAAATGGCAGGAAGCGCACAACAAAATGCACTTGCACATAGTTTATAGCATGTGTTGGTATTTCATGCATGTGTGCATTCTGGTTTATTTAGAGTACATTGTAAGGTATATTTAAAACCACGCACTAAATAGCAACGATACCGGTTCAACATTCCTTTGGGGGGGGTGCTAACGGCATTAAGAACTGCCCTCAGTCTTGGTAAGGCTCGCGCCAGACCTAGTGAGTTTTATAGTAAACATGGTGTATATGTGTCAGGTAGGAGTTTGCAAAGGAAATCTCAAAAAGATAACTCACGATAATTAAACACATTAAAAAAACAAGACGAGAAGGCTGACAGAAGACAAACGAGCGTCACTTTGCGGCCCTGATGCCACGCAAAAGTGAAACCTGAAAGAGCAAAGCCATGTTGTCAAGAGGAATGAGTGCTCCGTGCGAATGCGACCCGTTTTTTTACATCGGTTTATGATCCTGTAGGCAGACCTGAAGAGCAGGTTCTAAATCTCAGCAAGTCTCATCACGGTGCTTTCATTCCCTTCATTAAGCTGTGGTGGGACTTTAGTTTATGGTTGCGGTCGCTGAGCCAGCCTTGACCATGAAATGGATCCCCCCACCAAAAAAAGAAGCTCGCGAATGGTGCGCGCGCGCCACTGCGAGCATGTCTTCAATTATCGGGCCAGACACGGCCGCGATAATTGAAGACATATGGGCTTTGGTGCGCGTAACAGACACCAATAGGCCATAGGCGGAGCTACGCGACCGCCTATGGCCTATTGTGTGTTCTGTTACAAAACAACACGCACTCCAAGCCCAATCAAAATGGACCTTGAAATGCACACGCATGAGCTGTGTGGAATTTCAAGGTCCATTTTCAAACCCCATACAAAAGAGCTTTCGCTTCGCGAGCCCTAAAAACACTACAGGCAATTGGAGCAAGGTGGGTGATTGTTCCGCCTTGTTTGTTGGATGGCCTAGGGTCCTCGGGCGCGAGCTTCACCTTATCCTTCTCCAATTATCGCGTTGGCGGTAATTGCAAACCGATAGTACTCACTTTTTTTTCTGTTTTCGACTGCTTTTGTAACAAAGAAAGGCTTGCTTTTAGCTGCACAGAAGACCAACATGCAACTTTGGAATGTGTTTCTATTTATTAAAACATTTAATGAGGACTGGTTTTGGAAGTAAGAAGGTTTTGCTAATTAACTGTTAGCTGGTAGAAGACCAACGGCCAAACTTTGGGATGTGTTTATTTTTTATTTAAACTTTTAAGGAGTACCTTCATTTTCTGTTTTCGACTGACTGCATGTGGAACAAAGAAAGCTTTGCTAATTATTTGTTATCTTTGCAGAAGACGGATGAACTCTGGGATGTGTTTTTTTTAAAATTTAAATGAGGCTGATTTAAAACTGTCGAAGTTTTTATCTTTCAGATAGAAGTGGCACAAGTGTGCATGCTTCACCTCCCATTTGACGGATAAGTTGTGTTTGTTGATTAATTATGAGGAGTGGCCTTATTAAAGTACGTGAAAATAGAGATAAAACGTGCCTTTTAAGTAGGCCTGGGCGAAGCGCTACGCTCGCGTAGTTTGTGCAACTTCGCACTATGCGAACTGCACATACCACAGTGTGAACACGCGTAGCGTAGGGTAGCGTAGCGTAGCGTAACGTAGTGTAGTGCAGCTGTCATTTTTTGCTTGCTCGTAGTCCTCAAAGTCAAGTTGGCGACCGCAAGCAAGCAAAATGACATCCTGGCGTGATCAGCAACATCAAGTTGCCGATCGCGAGCGTGGAAAATAAACCTCCCTGCGAGATTCTCAACGCTAGGAGGTCTGGTTTCTCATTGCGAGTGGTCGCGTATACTCGTGACCGCTCGCAATGAGAAACTACCAATCCGCGCTAAGAAAGCTGCTGCTCGAGTAAAAATCTCCTCGAGCGGCAGAAAACTACAGCTCGCACTGTGCAAGATGCCGTTTTCAATGGTTGCACAGTGCCAGATGCTTGTCCGCACTGTGCAATCATTGAAAACGGCATCTTGCACAGTGCGAACATGGTACTACACAGTTTGCGTAGTGCTACGTGTAGCTCGCGAAGTGTGAAGTGCACTTCGTGTAGCTTTGCGAAGCGCTACTTCACAAACTACGCCCAGCCCTACTTTTAAGACAAACTCCAGTGCAGGCAGCTGTGCTATGTGCTTCTGGCGCCGAACACTGCACGTTACAAAGGCTACCGGTTTATATTTAGGTTAACAGTCTTTATTTGGTGAAACACGCATTTCGACCTACATATAGGAAGGCTGGTATAAGTCTCAGGATAAACATGGAAGCAAAGTGCAACCCATTTCAAATAGAAGTTGCATTTAATAAAGCAGCACAGAGGCTCCTCGGAGCCTACAGTGAAAGATAAAGCAGACACAGACAGACAGACAAAAGCTTCATCAGTTGATGCCGCCTCCGTAGGTTTCTCTCTGTGTGCAAATGTGGTTTTACATTTAAACGTGGAAGGGTCTCCTCCTCACTCAGTTACACATAATGACATGCCACATAATTACACTACTCAATGCAACATAAATTTACTCCACATAATACCACTTAGTGCGACATAACATACTACATAATTACATTGCACTCAATGCAACATACACTCCAAACAATACCACTCAGTGCCACATAATGACACGCCACATAATTACACTCTACTCAATGCAACATAAATACACTGCAATACCACTCAGTGCCACATAATTACACTCTACTCAATGCAACATAAATACACTCCACATAATACCACTCAGTGCCACTTAATTATATGCTGCATAATTACACTGCACTCAATGCAACATACACTCCAAATAATACCACTCAGTGCCATATAATTACGCCCTACATAATTACACTCTACTCCATGCAACATAAATACACTCTACGTAGTACCACTCAGTACCACATAATTACACACCACATAATTTCACTGTTCTGAATGCAACAAAAATACACTCTACACAAATGCACTCTATATCACATACCACCAATCAACATAAATGCACTCCACACCTTGACACAATTTCACTAAGCATAATTTCACTCAACACCACAGTTCCAGGCCACACAATTCAACTCCACACATTTCCAATCCACTGCATAATTACACACCAAAAAAACATATTTCAACTCCACAATTCACAACGTACTCCAATCCACACCATATAGTGTCACCACCTGAGCACCAAAGATAATTCGCCACCATCATTTTGCATCAGCGCACCACCTAAGCATCGCTTCTGTCTGCCCTTGGAATCTGGCATCTGTTGATTCTCTCCTAGTGTCCGTCTGCTGCTCGTGTTCTAATTAAATTACTGTATTCCAAACTCCACTCCCCCATTATTTATGTCCCGCTCCCCCATAACATAAAAATGTATAACAAACAAGCATGAGAACAGGCAGGAAGAAGTTGTCAGACATGTTTTATGTTAACATCTTTTTAGGTCTCGCCTCTCAATGCGCATGCGTATTGAGCAAGACTATAGGGGCTTAAACAAGGTTTACCTAGACTGGCGATTTGATGCTGTGCCCGTGCGCTTTTAGGTTAATGCGCAAGCGCATTGACCTAAAATGCGTGTGCACATCATCAAATCGCCATCTGTTCCCCAGCAGCACTCCTCCCACTCCTTTGAAGTGAAGCTTAGCTTCACTTCAAAGGCCCCTGATTCATCGCCGCTCTCCCAGCTCCGCCCTCTGCTGCGCCATGTCACATTTCTTCTCCCCCCCCTTCCCCACAGCAATGCCCACCGTCTTGTTCAGCTAGCTGGTAGTGCAATAGGCAGAGTCTAATGTACTTTGTACATCTCCGAGGCAGGAGCTTCTCCTGAACCTTCACTAGAGTTCACTGCAGTGTGTCTGCACGTCTTAGATGCTAATCTTCGCATGAATTTAATGTATAGTCTGCAAAGCAGTGTGTCTGCACACCCGTAGGCGCGCTCTAGCATTGATCTAATAAATAATTCTGGCCCTCAAGGTCTAACTCGCCACATCAATGCCTGAGAGGTGTGAACTTCATTCGATAGAGACTGGAGTTCCCTCCCTCCAGTAGACCCCCGAACCACCCGGAATCCGTAATGACTCGGACGGGGGGCCCAATCCAACCTACCTGCAGTGGCGGGGAAGCCGTGAGGGAAACGGCCAAGCGACTCCTTCACTCCACCAGCCAAGAGGGAAACGGCAAACACAACGCATTCCGGGCATTGTGAACTACACCACCCAGCAGCCCCGAGACCTGGCGCGCTTGTGACGCTACCGCTGCGTCTGCAGGCGCTCCAAGAACGCGGAGCACAGAGTGTGTCCTGGGGGCCCAATCCAACCTACCTGCAGTGGCGGGGAAGCCGTGAGGGAAACGGCCAAGCGACTCCTTCACTCCACCAGCCGTGAGGGAAACGGCAAACACGACGCATTCCGGGCATTGTGAACTACACCACCCAGCAGCCCCGGGACCTGGCGCGCTCGTGACGCTACCGCTGCGCCTGCAGGCGCTCCAAGAACGCGGAGCACCGAGCGTGTCCTGGGGGCCCAATCCAACCTACCTGCAGTGGCGGGGAAGCCGTGAGGGAAACGGCCAAGCGACTCTTTCACTCCACCAGCCGTGAGGGAAACGGCAAACGCAACGCATTCCGGGCATTGTGAACTACACCACCCATCAGCCCCGGGACCTAGCGCGCTCGTGACGCTACCGCTGCGTCTGCAGGCGCTTCAAGAACGGGGAACACCTCCCGCTCCGCGGGACTTGGCCGGTGGGTGCCGGGAGAAGCCCGGGACAAGGGCGGGGCCATCTGCGGCCATCAGAGGCCAGACGAGGCCGGTTCGGGACACCCCCTTTGGCTCCTAAAGGTAAAGAAAACCAGCGCTCATTTCCATACTAGTTTACTCTAAGTGCAATTACATCGTGACACTTGATCAAATTCCTCGTGGCTGAAGCCCGTTTCAATTCACCCAAAGCAGTTAAGTCACGACCAGCAAGGGGGGGACTAGAAACTTCTTTTTTTTCCCAGAGTGACTTGTGATATGATACGATGGACAACCACTTAAAGAGGATGACCCCTCCCTATTACTAGTGACCTAGGGAGAATAGAACGACGCCCATATATAGGTAGTTCTACCAGCATATGTTCTTCTTCCCAGACAGCCAAAGTAGCACTAGATTCATTACTCCTGGAGGAGTTAAACAAACTATGTAAATGGAACAATGCTCCTGTTGAACCTGGATCTATCCAAACTAGTACCCCCACCTGCCCTACAGAAACCACTAGCCCCCAGGTTACTAGATCATTCCAACCAACTGAAAGTTTGCAGGGTACTCCCCTTTTAGCACGGGCAAAAGTAAACTCCCAATCTACACTGTCCCCTCAGGTTTTATCTGCTAAAAGGCAGAGAGATGGGGTTAAACAAACAGGGAAATATGCAAAAACACAAGAACCGAATCCAAGTTCTCCATTCCCCAATACTGGCATCTTTAAAGTACCCACTCAGCCTACCTAATTGGCCCTGATTGAAAACATGATCAAATCAATAATATCCCCGCTGATGGAAAAAATTAATACCTTAGGGGAAAGACTCACGGGTGTTGAGGAAGCGATTAAGGCTAACTCGTCGTATATAAAAAGTTTGACATGTCCTTTCCAATCACAGCTTCCAGCCCCCATAGAAGTGCCTAATAATACTGCACTAAGTAAAATCCCCCATAAACAAGCAGTAACCCCTCATATAACATCTTCAAATACCCTGAAAGCAGCCGTCCCAATCACTAGTGCAGGGCCGAACAAAGGTTCTATGTCACATAAGGGAACAGCTGCCAATGATGGCAATATCGCACCCAAAACCAATCACATACATTTGCCACCGGAGGCCGCTCCCTTTGTGTGTGTCCTCTCGGGAGTACCGGAACTTACAAAGGGGAAAAACGAAAGACAACAGGACCTTAGGAACAAGGTTGTCTTTTGGTTAACTAAAAATAGACCTCTCCCTCCCAACATAGATGGAAATATACTAAGTGTCAGAAGGGTGAGCTGGCTAGGATCTCTTCCAAAAGATTTAGCAGGTGACTTGGTACTTGTAAAATTTAGAAATAAACACGTCGTTCCATATCTCCAATCACGGCAGCCACAAATAGGTGATGGCCCTATATCTATCTGGGGCCTAAGTGATTTCTACCCTAGAACGTCTTACGTTCCATCACCAAGTCAAAGACCTGAGAGCAATTGTCTGACGGGCAGAAGTGCCCTCGTAGCGAGCGGTTACACCATCCCCACTTCTAATTACTTTCATCTACTCTCGGGTTTAACCCAAATGGATTAAATTGTATAGACACTGATATTACTCATATGTAGATTCCAACTTGTAATGAATTATATATTTTCTCCTTGTTTTTATACCCGTAATGAATTATATGTATTCTTCTTGTTTTGATACTGTGTCAATCAATTAGCATGAATGCCTTGCAGAGTTTGTGTTAAGGGAATTGTGATTAATATTTAAAAAATCTAACTTTATTTTTATGTGAATGTGATATTATGTTTTAAGCTTTTATGGTTATATTTCTAACCGAATAAAGTATTGACTGATTGACTCGGACGGGAAGAAATCTGGTCACAGCCAGCAAAGGAAATCAGATTGAGAAAAGAAAATTAAAAAAAACACTAACACAATAAAGGAACCTGTAGCACTAACCAGAGCTGCCAGCATACCACTAACTATAGCAATGTATTTTTTTAAATAAAGTTTTATATACCATCACCTCGCCAAGGGATGCGTCCCATAACACGATGACCACGCCACGACTGACGTCATACATACATGACATAGAAATATATCCCTCATAGGCTCAAAGCAAAGATAATACACTTCCCATGCCACGCCCACGTGCGGTAGCTTGCTACCCATAGTGTTAGAGGTTGAGAGCTCTACAAACGCTACACTACCATGCAATACACCAAGTTCTCACTCGCCGAGCCCGTAGAAGATTTGGTCGCTATAAATGAAACCAACATCAACAGATCGGCCTTGTTTTAAGTTGTATATAATGTCTTCTTCGTTTGTAAAAGGTAGCAAAAATGCTGAACACTTTTTATTATCAGTTTTCAACATAATGCACACAGCCACAATGCTCTACAACAGGGACAAAAGTTCTGGCTAAACATATAAGGTCCCAAAGGCGAGAACGATTGGCTATGCCAATGCTTGTTGTAGCTCTAGTTAATTTAACAGCTTCTGAGGGTCTATTTTGAATACAGGGGTGAGAGAATTTAATGCATGCAACTTGCTGCAGACCAAGTGGTAAATTTAAACATATTGGGAAACCCATATATTTCAAGGTGAGAACATGGGCGCTTGGCTCCTTTCTGAGCTCCTTAGGAGATGCATTAACGGAACGCGTACTACGCTTTCCAAAATTTCTCCTTCTTGTAGATTTCAACATTCATTGGGATTCCCCTGGTTCCCCAGATGTGCTGGCTTTCCAAGACCTTTTAGGTATAACACACTTAACTCAGTGGGTCACTAAACCAACGCACTCCGCGGACATGTGTTGGATCTGGTATGCTCCAACTTTACACTGGCCCTTAGAGATCCCCAGCCGGTTACCTGGTCCGACCATGCGGTAGTCAACTTCTCTTGGGCCATGGCACGACCACCACGCCACTCTCCCCCTCTGGCTGGCCCCCCAGTAAGGAAAATTAATATCCCTGGCCTGGCTGAGGCCCTTACGCATTCCCATATGGCTCTTGCTAGCAATCTAGAGGCCCAAGTGGACCTCTTCAATGCCTGGATTTGTCGAGGAGTAGAGGCTACTTCCAAACCAGCTGCGCAAAGACACCGACGTGCTTTGCCCTCTCAACCCTGGTATACACCAGCGCTTAAAGAGCTAAAAAGGTCATGTAAAAAATCTGAGAGGCTCTGGAGGGCTGCTTACTCTCCACAAGCTAAAACCGAGCTCCGCCTAGTCCAAAGAGAATACTATACCGCAGTTAAGACTGCAAAAGGCGTTTACTTTGGGACTAGAATTTTAAAGGCGGATAACAACGACAAGGAGATATTTGCTATAGTACAAAGCTTCTTGTCACCTTTAGCGGAGCAAAAAAACATTCCAGCTTCCGCAGATCGGTGTGAGGAGATCTCCTCCTTTTTCATTAATAAGATTAAGCTTATTGAAGAGGGATTTGCCTTGAGTGCTGCTGCTACTCTTTCGGTGGAGGAGAAGCCAGGCTCTCTCCCGACCAATTGCCTAGACAAATTCACTATGGCCGATCAATCGGACATTCTGACTCTACTAAAATCTCTTAAATCGGGCTCCCCACGGACCCTTGCCCGGCAAGAGTTTTGGCTGGAGTAGCAGACTGTGTAGTGACAGAAGTTACAGCTATGATCAACTGGTCACTGCAATCCAGCAAGTTTGGATGCCCCCACACTCCTCCTCGGCCAGGTTAGTTCAGACTGGGGACCCACAGGGCTCCACATTGAGCCCACTTCTTTTTAACATCTATATGACCCCGCTGATCTACCTGGCCGAGAAGCTGGGTGCGAAAATAATGGCTTATGCCGACGACACCCAGCTCCTGTTCACCTGGGGTAACTCACAATTAGAAACGACTGCAGCACAAAGGTGCTTGGCGGCCGTATTCACCTGGTTGGCACAGGCCAAGCTTAAATGCAACGAGGGAAAATCGGAGATTATATTCTATGGCCACTTTCCTAACCAATTTACTGAGTTGATTTGGCCTCCCGATTTTCCCCGTCCCCTCTCCGAGGGGGGCCCGGCTAAGAATCTGGGCATCTGGTTCAATGAAGATTTGAGGTTCTCAGAGCAGATAAAAAGACTGACGGGTGCCTGCTTTGGGAACCTTAAATCCCTGGGCAGATTGTTTCCCTTATTGCCCCAATTGGCCAAAGAAACGGTCACCAGAGCCCTCATATTGTCCCATCTAGACTACGCTAACGCTCTCTATCTGGGCTCCCCCTCCTATTTGCTACACAGGCTGCAGCTCATCCAAAATGCGGCGGCGAGAATTCTACTGGGTATTCCCAGACGCATTAGCATAAGATCTCAACTGGCCTCACTTCATTGGCTGCCGGTGGCCCAAAGAGTTCAATTCAAGGCTCGGGTTCTCACTCATCGAGCACTACACAATACTGGCCCAGTCTATCTTAGGGAAAGAGTGATGTTCCACGTGCCTAGCAGACACCTCAGGTCTGCCTCCCAACGCCTACTGGTAACACCGCGCTTTAGGCGCATCAGATTGGGCGGCCAATCATTCTCAGTCAAAGCAGCTACCCTCTGGAATGCCCTCCCGTTCAATCTCAGGGACACCAGAGACCTTAGCTGCTTCAAAAAGCTTCTGAAAACCCACCTCTTCAACCAAGCCTACTAAAAAAAACTATGCTGTGCTTCTGTATGTGATCTCTTTGTGATTTTCGCGCCAGGATACTCAAGAGTAATTGTGTGCGTAATAAATACCCATATAACATAACATGTATGGAATCTGGGAAATAATCATTATTAGGGCAAGACAGAGAGTAGTTGAAATCGAAGATCACTAGAACTTGAACCCTGACCAAAAAAGAGGTGTGGACTGACCGATCTCAATCCGTCATGTGCTGCCACGACAGGAACCGTGTTACTTCATGTCCTTAAATTGTGGTATTATTCTAGGAGTCAAACTGCTACCCTGCTGTGGGACATTTCTCACAGTGGCGTGGGTTATCTGAACGTCTATCAGTGAAGCGTGTCTACGTTTTGTTGTTAGTTGCACCAATGGCTTATAGTGATTGCCACTGGAATTATACAATTCTGCAGCTGCTGCTTTTTCCATCATAATTATGACATTGCTACATAATCCATCATCTGCTGCATAATCTGAATATTTTAATTAAAAAAAATGTTTTCAGCTCAAACTGGTTAAAAACATGTGGGCATGTTCCCATGCAGTGCAAAGCCCACCACAAAATCATTTTTCAATTGCTTATTTCTGTAGTTATTTGTTAAACTGGTACTAAAGAGGTGAAATGCCCAGGCAGTATTACCATGTGGAAAAATTACAAAATGATGAGCTAAAACCATGTAAAAAAGTGCTGCATTATGCCACATAATATTCCTTTTTTGCTGCATAATTTAGTAAACCCTCCCATATAATTTGGCATAATTTAACAGTCGAGCCTACCAGACAATGCAAGCTGTCTGGTTGCAAAAGGCCTTCTTCTGGCTACCAAGCACTTACAGGGGCTTACAGCCCACCCGTTGCTTGACATCTGTTGACCACTATATTTGCTAGCTTCTTACTTGCTAAATTTGTCAAACTGTGTTTGTCCTTCCCCTGGAGCATAGTCTCTATGATCTCGAATTGGGTGGATTTCATTCTTCACCCGCACTCCAGGAGAGTGCATGTGTTGCCTTTCTGTCCCTCATGTGCCAGTAAAGCCCACCTCAGCTCTTTGTGCTGCTGTCTCCCTCATGCCAATGCTTGTTATCATATGTTTTTGTTCTCATATTTAGTTTTTGTGTCGTGTAAACAAAAATCAGCCTCTAAGCTGGATCAACATAGATGGCTGATCCGGCAACTAAAAGGAATGACGATACGGTACCTCTTAACGGTACCCAGATCAAAGACTCGCCGGGCGAGTGAAAGAACAAACCTCAAAATTTCAGACAAGGGTGCAGAAAGGGGATGAACCTTTTTGGAACCACACCAAGCCACAAATCTGTCTGAACAGGAGGTTTATACTGTCTTGGTTGAGGCGTGCCTGGTTGCTAGAATGACACCACAGACTTCAGGAAGAAGGTCAAAAAATGTCAACGCCAACTGCCGAAGTCAGTCTCTAGCATGCATATATTTGGGTGCAAGAACTTTCTGTGTTGCAATAACAGTAGATCCTACCGGAGAGGCAGCCTGATCAGAGGACCGATGCTCATGCTCACGATTTCGAAATACCATCCTTTAAAACACCAGTGTTTCAATTGTCGCTCCTGGGAAATATTTGCAACACAACATGATGGCCCCAATACTAGAGCTCGGGTGGGAAAGAGGAAGTAGACTGATCTTGGGGCTGAGTCTAGGTACCCAAGCATTAAAATTCTGGCTACCCAGCCCACCCTGGAAATGGACACCTCAGCTGTGGACCCTCCTACGATACAAATAAAGGAGATTTGTCGGGACATCAAATCGTTTTTGGAGAACAAGTCTGTCTCCATATTCACCCTTTTAGAGGCTACTGAAGCGAAATTAGGTCGCCTGGGTGCACCCCATCCTGCTGCCAACATAACCACATTGGCACAAGCTGCTCCCCTAGCCAATACTACATCCTCTACTAATTTCAGCAAATGCCCAAATCTAGAGTTAACTGCCGCAGGAGAACCCAAATGTCACAGAAAATTGATAGTCTTAAGACTACGCCTACTGAGCTAAGTGAAATCGAACATTTTTTAAAAGTAAAAAAATGCATTCTGACATATTAGTTTCTATTACATGTAAGTAGTGGGACACCATGAGGATGGCCAGATGAGTTAATGTTCTGTAAATGCTGCTTGACAGGTCTGGATTTTGCAGGTATTGTAATCCCGGTCCTTTTTCAATCGAAACGAACAGACCTCATAAAGACATGGCAAGGCCAAGTTTATTTATTGTGTCATCCTAATAAGTGTAGGCCATACAATCTATAAATAAGTAAATAACAATACAAATGACACAGGGGCATATTATCAAGTGGCAGTTATAATTATCGCTGACCGCTATTAGCTTTCCCAGCGATATTCCATTGAAAATGGCGATAACCTTGTTGATAGGGCAGGGCAATTTTAGCCATGTAATCCACCTCCCATTGGAATACATGGCTAAGTCAGGTCACAATCAGGCGTTAGGAAAGTAGCGTTAACTGTGGTTAGTGATACTTTTCCTAATGCTCTGCTTGTTAGCGTGCAGCTTGATAATAGGAGAAATGTCGCTTAGCGACATTTCTCCTATTATTTTGCCCTGGAACGCCCACTTTGCATCTCATTAGAGATGCAAAGCTGGGCGCTATTGTAAAGGGGCCAAAATCAGCAAAACACGCGATAACGTGTCTTTGCTGATAAGGAGATGAAATTATCGCCGCTTTTCGGCCAAAAACGGCAGCAAAAGCCGCGATAATTTCATATCGCAGCCTTGCTAATATGCCCCACAGTGTTTTAGAAGTTAAATAATTCCTGTGTATTAAAACATGCAAGTTCATACGATTACGAACACACCTATTAAGATCAAGCACAGCATAAAATTAAGTCAATATACTGAGTTCAATGAAAGGGTCTCACTGATGGAAAAAGTGCAAGTGCATACATACGTACGTACTTTTTGATTGTTAAAGCAAGCCCCTGTAAGCCAAAGAGGGTCGCCTGGACTCTCTGCACAGTGTAGCTCTTTTTGGTACACTATATAGAGAACTCTGAAAAAAAGAGGTGTGGGGACTGGGAGTGAAAAAAAAGGTCCAGTGCCCGTGCTCCAACACAAAGTATTTCCAAAATCAAAGGGTCAATGTTCCTGAAGGAAAAGGAGGCGGGCAATCTAAGGAGGGGATAGGAGAGTCGGAGAGACTCTTGCTTGTTGCCCTCACATGGAGATCTTTTCATATTCGTGCCGTATGATGCATGTGAGGGAGTGCTCATAGAGAAGTGGGTGAATCTAAATGTGAACTTTAACGGGAAGATTCCTCTGTCAAAATGAAAAACCAGATGGTTGGTACTACTAGTGGGTTATAGTTACGCTAGGTAGTCGAATGTGGATATGAGTGAAAAAAGTTTTGTAATTATTGGGTCAACATGTTTCATGCCTCTATTGGTCTCGGACAGAGATCCCTGGTGCTTCTTCAGGACCGGAAAAAGAGTTCTATGTGAGTGGAGGCGTGTTGGGGCCCTCCTTATAGTAGGGTGGTGCCGCAGATTGGATCCTATCTTGAGAAATCTAAAGTAGATCGAAATAGAAAGGGATGAGAGAAAAAATAAAGAAAAGCATATCCGTGTTGCAATGTTTCTGGCATAGGTACATCCTTAATGGCCAGAAGGTCCAAAGGAGTGGAAAACCATGTCTATTTGGTGCTGAACTGGTCGCCAGACATCCCAGATAAATATGGCAAGTAAAGTACCATTATATCCCATCAGTGGGATGTAACATAGAAATATTCTTGATACGGTTCAACACTTGTGCTGCATGTAAGAAAGAGTTGAACTAAATCAACGTAAATCATTTCCAGGCAAAATAGTAAGAAGTCTTTGTAACCAGCATGACTAGGTCCCAGGAATAGGAAGAAAAGAGCAGTTTTATGCAAAATAGTAAGACATCTTGGTATCAACATGACCGGGTTCCAGCAGTGGGAAGAAAAGGTCAGAGTGAAGGGGTGTTAGGCGGACAAAGTGACACTGTCTCCGAATGGTCCATGAACGATGGCGGACAGGTGTGCACATAAGGCTACAGTAGCACACTCCACAATGAAGTCCCCAGGATGATGGTTGGAATGGTGGTTGTCCTCAGAAGGGTATCTATCACTTCGATGGTGGCGTCCTGAGGGATGTTTGTATAAAGAGCCTTTACATCGAGGGTTATTAGGAAAGTGATGTCCTCTTCCATACACAATAGCTCGGGGTGCTCATAATAGTAACGTTAGTGGTAACAAGCATACGCACTCAATTAAGCGCTCCAGACACCTATACATCAATCCAACCAGTACAATCTACTGCGACGGTGTAGTTTGAATTTTTAGCATGTATTATTTGTGTTGTGAGCACTGTCATTATTAGTATTTTTATTATTATGATTTTTATTGTTTATTATCCAATGAACTTCTATATACAGGATCCTGATCCCATGGAATGGCTGCCCATTGATCAGAGAATCTGTATCTATTGTGCAGGACAGACATTTGACAAGTCTTAATGAATTCATGACTTTCTTGTATCCCTGTTCACTTATGTTCTATTTCCTGTTTATGTATTCTTTACTGTCTGCTATAAAATCTAATAAAGGTTTTTGAAATTAGAAAAAGCAGTTCACACTATTGAACAAACTGCTGTTAACCAGTTGAGATGCCATTAGATTTCAATATGATACGTATGATACTCAGATCAGTCAAAAGCAACCAGATCTGCTAATCAGATCCATGTAAGATCTGTGGGACTAACTGAAGCTGACTTGAACAGGACTTATGCACAAGTTAAAGCAAGTTATGGCAGTGCCAGATTTAAAATGGTACACAGTATACTTGGCTCCCAAGTAGCTGCATGAGATATGTCTGTACCAGGTATGGAAATCACAGATCAGAGATTTGTCCACTTACTGTAGTCCTGCTGTTTACTAGCACTCTAATGTGAGATAACAGTAAACTAATTGAAAGGTTTTTAAAGAGACATCAATTTCTGTATTTACCCTGCTATCAGGTAGGAGAAGAATAGCCATGCACTGGTTAGACTGATCAGGCTCAGCAAGTGGCTTAAAGCTGCTGCTAACTGGAGTGTTCCTGAAAAACCTACATGCAGCGCACAGGAAATGGCCCTAAAAGTAATGAGCGCCTGGGAAGAAGATACAAAATGCTGTCTAATGTGATGTATGTCTAAGAAACACCACAGAGATTGGTTATATACTAGTCAGTCTTTCTACAGAGCACCCCTTTAGACAATTAGTGTAACAGGTTTAGAACAATTACACTTTGTAAGTATATAGAAGACTATAACTGATGACTTGTCGGGTTCGTAAATCACTCACTTCATAGTATGTTTGTCGCTTGTATTTAAAAGATCATTTAAACATTTTATTTTAGCAGAAATTTTATTAATTTTCAAGCTTTCTGTGGACACATTACATTTGGTAATAATTACATCCCTATTATAACATGTAACATGAACAAGAGTTCCAGTTTTAATTACATGCGTATATCAACAAACTGAGGTATTGCAGCACATTGCATACATTAGTATGCATGATGATAGGCGTACGTACACTTGCCCGAATATATATTCAAATTAGTTGATTTTTATAACTCTAACCGTCCCTCCCTCAACCCCCCTCCCACAATATCTCCCCCCCCAAACCATTAAAACGATGCTGATATGGTCTTATTTCCTAAATCAAGATATACATCCTCATGGGGCAGAGGACATAAGGGGGGAGGGAAGATCATAAACATAATGCAAAAAATCTGTCAGTGCATCATACACTGGGAGCTTAGAAATCATAAAACAAAACTCACAATACTTACAGAAATGTCTTGTGCTTTAAGGGAATCGAGCACCTTCTAACTGGTGCATTCAGTGCAACTAAAACTATTACCTAGAACATCTATTGCTAACTAGGGACTTCTCCCAACTCAACCTACAACTCTATTTAATGCTACTCACAAAAGAAGCAGCTAGTGAGACGGTATGAATGAGAAAATATTTAAAAAACTAACCACAACGACAGCACAGACACGAGGCACCATACAAGACCAAAGGACAGCATAATACAACATTCAAATAGTAACCTGCAGACCCAGCAGTACCAACACCACCAGCTCAACCCACAAACCAAACATATTCTAAAATTCAGGGGCTGATGTGAGGTTCAAGATGCAACCTTCCATGACATGCTCTGAGATAAATTACAACAGGTCAGAGGGCAATATGCAGTGATTTAGGGACACAATTTTGGGCCAGACATATAAAAAGACAAAGTAAAAATAGCAGTACTGCAATGAGCATCGAGACATTATTTTACAGTTAGAATGCAAGAACCCTCAACTGGGAAACAATGCAACAGCACATTCATTATACTGTGCATTAAAAGACAGTGTACTTGCTTAATGTAACACTGTACAAAACCCTCAAAACACCCATCATGTGCTAGTCTATGAAATGCCCAGTATTCCCACTTCTAGTCATATGGCAGTAATTATTAAGATGTGTCCACACACTGCGTCAAACTGCTGGGATGTGGAGTTATTTACACAATAAATGTACCCAAGGGGCAAATGCTAATGAAATCTACCTGGCCTATAAAGAAATTCCAAATAGATTTATATTTTGTTTTAATAAAACGAGCACACATAAAGGGCCCGATTACGTGTTTGGCGGTGCGGCACTGGGTCCTCCCCGCCGCCGCACCGCCAAACTTGTGGTGAGGCCGCCCGCGAGATTAGGTGTTTCCTCCTGTCTGTCAGTCTTTTTTTAGCGTTTCCACAGCGGTGCCTTTAAAAACAAGCACCGCAATGGGAATGCCTTAAAAGAGTAACTGCACAGCATGGACTGGAAAGTCCATGCCGTGCAGGAACTGGTGTGCCCCTCCATCCCCATGCGCATCCACAGGGCGCAGAGGCACCAGGGGACCCTGTAGGGCCCCCCTTGTTTCCCCTCTGCCAGGGATTACATTAAGGAGGAACCACCACGTAAACCCTAGCGGAGAGGAAACTCCTAATATGCTTGGTGGGACTGTAGCTGTCCCTGGCGGCTGCTGCAGGGCTGTGGCAGTCACACCGCCCATCTCATAATAGATTCAGAAAAGGGGGTGGTGATGAACAGAGTGTCTGAATTAAGCAGACCACTCTTACCCAGTCCAAAGATCAGGGCTTGATCCATCACCGTTATTTATCTCACTACATCATCCCAGCTCAGAACCTGGCTATATGCAAATCAGTCTGTCCCTGGCCCAGTGCATCATGGGAACAGGGCAGTCTAAACTACCAAGCCAATTCTTCACCAGAAAGGAGACAAGCTACCGGGGACCGGTTTCTGGCATTTCAGCCGTCTTCGGCCCGGCTTGCTTGAATCCTGATGGTGCAGTGAGAAAGGGACTCATGTCTGAGTATACCCTGCCACACCTATAGTGGCCAAAAACGATTCAGAAAAGGGGGTGGTGATGAACAGAGTGTCTGAATTAAGCAGACCACTCTTACCCAGTCCAAAGATCAGGGCTTGATCCATCACCGTTATTTATCTCACTACAACATCCCAGCTCAGAACCTGGCTATATGCAAATCAGTCTGTCCCTGGCCCAGTGCATCATTGGAACAGGGCAGACTAAACTACCAAGCCAATTCTTCACCAGAAAGGAGACAAGCTACCGGGGACCAGTTTCTGGCATTTCAGCCGTCTTCGGCCCGGCTTGCTTGAATCCTGATGGTGCAGTGAGAAAGGGACTCATGTCTGAGGATACCCTGCCACACCTATAGTGGCCAAAAACGATTCAGAAAAGGGGGTGGTGATGAACAGAGTGTCTGAATTAAGCAGACCACTCTTACCCAGTCCAAAGATCAGGGCTTGATCCATCACCGTTATTTATCTCACTACACCATCCCAGCTCAGAACCTGGCTATATGCAAATCAGTCTGTCCCTGGCCCAGTGCATCATGGGAACAGGGCAGACTAAACTACCAAGCCAATTCTTCACCAGAAAGGAGACAAGCTACTGGGGACCGGTTTCTGGCATTTCAGCCGTCTTCGGCCCGGCTTGCTTGAATCCTTATGGTGCAGTGAGAAAGGGACTCATGTCTGAGTATACCCTGCCACACATATAGTGGCCAAAAACGATTCAGAAAAGGGGGTGGTGATGAACAGAGTGTCTGAATTAAGCAGACCACTTTTACCCAGTCCAAAGATCAGGGCTTGATCTTTGGACTGAATCATCTCATAATAGGGCGGTGAGGAGACCCAACCACTGCACCGCCAAACTGTTAATCAGTTTCTAAATGTTTTACAACAATGCTAAAATACAATATTTTGTAATGGAAAGGTGGTATTATTCTCATCTGTACAAAAAAACATATTGACACAACAAAAATGCTCTGTAATACGTGACTTCAGGTTATTACTGTAGATAAAACAAGGTGAGCCCATTAAATTGGAGAGGCTGCTCTGGCAGTCATTACTTTAACAATGGCTGTATCAGTCAGCACATATGACGGATGAGCCTTCCAAATCTAGTGGCAGAGGAGGGCCCTGGTACTGGGGTGGGGATTGAGAACTTGTATCTCAGGACATCCAGTTTACCTGTGTTGTGCCCACAAGAGCTGGTCCGCAATACTAAATGATGTAGTCCTTGCATGTATATTTGTTGTGCACATAGTTTTACAGCAGGTGTTTAAATAATGACGACGGACATCTGGAAGAGTCTATGACCATAATTATGAAGGAAGCCACAAATGTAGATACACAACTCGACAAAACTGAAGGCTACAATGGCAGCATCAGTGACTTGCTCAACAAAGCACGCAAACTGTGTAGAGGAGTCAGAGCCGCAGCAGAATGACACACCAGAGACAGAAGCAGATAGGGCATCTCCAGGCAGTGCCTCAAAAATCTGCAGATGCTATAGGTGGCCATGAGAGAACAAGGTGGAACGATGAGAATGAATGCATCGACCAGCAAGAGTCGGAGGCAGGACTCTAGTAATACTATGGATTAGTAAACAGATACAACTGTAAGAAGGTGTCTTGCACTCTTCAGTCTGTGATATCAACATCCACAAAAGTATACCTGAAGACATGGTGTGACCATTGTGATGGGTGTGAAATTAACAACCTCATTGAATTGAATCATGGCTGTCTTCTGGATGTGTTTGGATTATCACGAAACGTTCATACAAAATCTACTTTATGAGCTCCATCCCTTTACAATTATGGAAGTGGTGACGGTCATCTACAGTGTGAAAGAGATGGTTGAACCTGCTGAATGTTTTAAGAAGATTGGACAAGTTTTACTGTACTTTAAAGAAGTATGGAGCCCATCGGAGAAAGTGGCAAAAAGTACAAGTCGGACAATGAGGACATTTGTTTCATTGTGAAACAGAATTTGGGAAGGAAGTATTATCAAAGACCAATTATCATCTTTATCGGGGTTTAATTTGGGGGTTTTGATATTTTATAAGGTAGTAAATGAAAATAAAGAAATTTGTGGCTAATCTTATTCAGGTAATTGTTTTTGTTTTCCTGAAAAATATTTTTCCCTGCCATGTTGCCAATTGAGACTGGGGCTTTCGAAGATAGCAATTACTGCTGAACGTGGGTGTAACAAGAGGAAATGTGTACATGGTTTTATGTATATACAGTGTTTCATATGTGTAAATCTCACACCATCTCATACCTGCTGGCAAGGCGGGAGGGCATATGTGATTCAGCAAGACTATACGATACGAATAGAGGCTTAAGGGTAACATACTCCATTTGTAGCATGTGTTGGCTCCCCATATACATGCTATGCATACACTGTAAAGCAGAACTCCTCTCACTGTGGCTCTGGGCATTAGTTGGTAAAGATGTTTGAAATTATGTTCGCTTGACTTTTTGTCCTACAAGAGACTGCTGTCTGGTGTGAACATCCACACACTGGTGTTTTGTCAATAAGTGTTGATTTGACAAGGTATCCCACTTAACAAATATTTGCTATGGGAATGATTCCTAAGAAAGCCATTGAAGCACCTTTCTTTCTTGTAGAGTGAACTCTTGGCATGGTTGGTAAAGATCTTTTGGCCTTCACATAAGAAATCTGGATACATTTTACAATCCATCTTGCAATTCCAGCTTCAGAAATGGCTTTAACTTTCCTTGGATTTGAGAAAGCCACAAAAAGCTGTTGTGTCTTCCTAAAAGGTTTAGTCCTTTCTATGTATTATATATATTTTTTTATAACATATTTTATTGATTTTCTTATTATCACAACTTCTTCCGTCAATGGTATACATTACGTAAATCGCCATTAATATACCATATATTAATTCTCGACATAAAATAAACAGTGGAACTATCATCAATTAATTGCCAGAGGTACTATCTTACTGATTTAACATGTATACTCATTGAATTGTAGTAACCATCGGATTGTCGTTACTTCCATACATATAACCCCATATAGGCGTTGTTACAGGTTACACCACTCATTTCGTCCCTTCCAATCTGAACCTAATCTAACTATATTTCCCTCCCCCTCGCACCCCACAACTCAGTTCTGCCTTTACATATTCATGTTGATAGTCTGCATAACGATACTCAACAGTTGTATTTCGTAGCACAAGTCCAGAAATTGGTACCTATTATATCATATAGCATTGCAAGGTCCAGGTCTCTGCATCGCCCACTTTTTGTTGCCATCCTTACCAGTCTAATATTGCCCCTTCTACAGTGACTGTACTTCTGTGGCTATAAGTTCCTCCAACATCATATTCCATTCCAATGAGGTAGGTTTTTTCCGCATCCCTTTGTAACTCTGCACTTTGAGCTTTACCCCATCTGACCACTTCATTGTACCAATCTAGCACCAAAATAAATACATAAATAAATGACAGTGCTTTTGCCGCCTTTGACCTCATGGTTATTGTGCGTTTGGCGAGGATCAATGCCAAATTGGCAAATCTATGTGTGGGACTCCCCTGTTTGGCTCTAGCGGCTATTCCTAGTATGTAGTACTCAAACGACTGTCCTGCCCTCCCTGGGGCTACCTCATTTATTATTGTGTGTAATGTTCCCCAGTAATGTGTCAGCCATGGACAAGCCCATAGCATATGTAATACGTTTGCATTAGAGTCTTGACATCTGGGGCATGCGTCTGTTATGTCTGGAAACATCATACTTAAACTGTGGGGGTTCAGGTAAGCGCAATGTACGATTATAAGCTGAATTAATTTAAACTTCGGATTTCGCGATACCTTCCTGGGATATTCCATTTAAATTCTCCATTCTTTGTCTGTCAATTCACAGCCTATGTCAGTATTCCATTTATCGCAGAGTGCTTGTAGTGATACTGCAGCACATGTACGGATCCCGCGATCTAACCATTTAGTCAAATGACTGCCATTACCCATCAAATATTGCATGTGTACTAATATATGTGTTGGGGGTTCCGTCCCTGCAGGTGCCCATGTGTTCCGAACATATCTTGTTATATTCGCATGGAGAAGAAATAATGTATTTGGTACTCTCTGTTCCCTCACAAATGTGTTATGATTCATCAATGTGTGATCTGTGAATAACATTCCCATTGTATCTACGCCTGCTTCTACCCAGGCGGATATATGCTGTCCCTAATGGTAAAGGGAGTCCTAATAGTGGAATATTAGGGGCAAATGGAGTATGTCCTTTTGTATATCGCAATACCCCCTCTTTCAGTATAACAATGCTAGTTTTAACAGTGGAGGCACAAGTAATGGGAGCCTACTGTGTGGTAGTAGAAGCGTATGAAGCATTCTCCTCTCCCATTCCTACCGAGCCATGGTAATCTCTTGCAGGTTGCAACTCGCAATCCAGTACGCCAGCCATTGTAGCTTACCTATGTAACAGTAATCTCTGAAGTCTGGGACTCCCATCCTCCCGTGTTTTGCATCTAACTGCAGTTTTGCCAGTCCTATCCGCTGGCATCCCGTTCCCCATATTAGTTGCACCAACAAAGAATCCAGGGTTTTAAATACTTGTGTCGGGATTATGAGTGCTAGATTTGTGAAGTAATAAAGCAGTCTGGGGAGCATTACCATTTTGGCAATAGCTACCCTGCCAGCCACAGACACTGGCAGGGACGTCCAGAATTTTATTTGCATTTTTAGCGCTGCAATCGCCCGGGTCAGGTTGCCGTCTAACAGGCCTCCCGCCTCTCTGTATATTTGAATGCCCAAATATCAAAAAGTGGATTCCGCTGTCCGAAAAATCCAGTGTCCGAATTGTAATGGATCAGACTGCATAGTATCAGTAAAGAAGTACGCATAAGACTTAGTGTCATTTATAGAGAGCCCTGATAGCGATGGAAAAGTGTTCAATATTGTAGGGATTGGTTTATGATCGCTTCTAAGATGTTCAAAGTATAATATTAAATCGTCAGAGTATGCTGAGATAATGTGTGTGTCATTTCCCAACCGTATCCCTTGGTGTTCGCCATTGAACGGATTTTAATGAACAGCCGTTCAAGGGCAAGTATGAATATCAAAGGTGAGAGTAGGCACCCTTGTCGAGTACCCTGTGCTACTGCATATTGTTGTGAAATATGAACCCCTGTACGTGCACGCGCTGTAGGATTTGTATATATTAGAGCCACCCATTTCATATACTCTTCCAAAACACCAAACCTTGGGAGAGTACGAAGCATATAACTCCAGTGGAGTGAGTCAAAAGCTTGGCGTAAGTCCAATTATACGCATCCCTGTGTATCAATAGATGCGGTTGAGCGTGTCATAATCTGATGCAATCTTCTAATATTAAGGGCTGTGCATCTTCCCGGTACAAACCCGCACTGGTCTGTGTGTATTAGTTGTGGTATAAACTGTTTGAGTCTATTTGCTAATAGTTAAGGTTTTCTAACAATGAAAGGGGTCGGTCTCCCGCCATGTTTTTACTATCCCTGCACGGCTTTGGCAGCGAGACCACTATTGCTTGCAGTGTAGTAGGAGGAAGGGAGCCAGACTATAAGTAGGCTTGATACATCCCCTGCAAATGGGGCACTAGTAATGTTGAGTATGCCATGTAAAACTGTATTGGTAGACCATCTAGTCCTGGGGTTTAATTTCATGGTAGGGCTATAATTGCTGCCCTTATTTCCCCTTCCGTTATTGGTCTCTCTAATTCTTTTTTGTGGTAGCCAATAACTGCGGGAACTGGAGTTCCCCCAAAAATGTTTCATAATCAGTTTCACAAGGTTCCACCGGCGCCGCAAACAATGTTTCATAATAATGTTTAAAGGCTGTATTTACCTCTGGGTGTGTACTGCGGTCCCCGCCCAAGTAATAATTTCAAGAATGGGGAGCTGCACTGGTGTGTCTTTGAGAATCCTAGCAAGGAGCAGGCCCGCTCTGTCTTCTTCTGCATGCTCCTTTTGTGCGTATAGGGGAGAAGAGTTGGCCTAATGGCTAGGGGTGTCACCCTCAAATCTGGGGAACTGGCTTTGAGTCTCGGCAATGACAGCTGAACATCCTGTGATTCTGGGCAAATCATTTAATCACTCCATGTGTCCTCATGTAATGCAACTTGTGCTATGTAAAGCGCTCTGATACCAGTTTTGGTTCAAGTTCTGTAAAAAAAAAAAAAGATAATCTAATACTCTGAGTACTTCCAAGAGTTCCGCATGTCATATGCGTGCATTTTGCAACTCGTCTCTGTGTGTTGGTTGTTGCAGGTTCCTGCTCTAGTTTAACCAAGTTACTCTCAACTTCCGCTAGCCTTTCAACTATATAGGAGAGCGAACCCCCACTTGTGTACTAATTGCCACTCCTCATATTACCGTTTTAAATGCGTGCTAGCCGTACCATCATTTTCTGCAAAATAATTAACAATTGCTGTAGAGAGGGAAGTGTGAAATACTGAGTCTTCCAACAGTGAAGGCTGCAATTTCCCGGTATGTATTGGCGTAGGATTCTCCCCCCCCAGTAATGTAACTTCGAGGAAGTTGTGATCCAATAGGGTTTTACCCAGATACGTGCTATCAGATGCATATGCAATGAGAGGTAAATAACAGAAGATTCTGTTGATACGGGTATTTAACCCGTGTGGCGGTGAATAAAAGGGAGTATTCTTTGCTTGTAGGATGTTTCATGCGCCATGCATCCCGTATATTTCAGCCCTCTGTTCATCCCTTAAGAGCGTCTGACTGTTTCTTGCAACCTGTACCTTGTAGTGGGGGGTGTGACCTATCCAGCCCTATGCCTAGTACCGCATTGAAATCCCCACCTAAGACCCAGGGGTACCCAACCCCTCCCCACAGTGCCATAGAGAGTATATCTAGAAATGTGTCCTGTTCTGAATTCAGGGCTTATACACTTCCCAAAACTATGTGTTTCCCATCTAGCATATCATATTGTAGCACATATCTACTATTTGAATCTATTCTTTCCAATAGTGCAAAGGGGTACCACTTCTTATCCGTATAGCTGCCCCGAGCAAATGCGGAGTAGGATGTATAAAATACCGGTCTCCTCCATTTCTTCTGTAATTTATGGGCTTCTGCATGCATTAAATTGGATTCTTGAGAAAACCAATGCGTACCTTCCTACGATTAAGCTGTGTGAGAATTCTATGTCTCTTATGTATGGCTTGCTATGTAATACATAAGTGCTCTTCGTACATCAAGTGCACAAATAGCTCTCTCTGCTACGGTCTTTGGCTGAGGACAGAA
This sequence comes from Lissotriton vulgaris, assembly GCF_964263255.1. Classification (NCBI taxonomy): domain Eukaryota; kingdom Metazoa; phylum Chordata; class Amphibia; order Caudata; family Salamandridae; genus Lissotriton; species Lissotriton vulgaris. Next base: position 1,551,041,258 of record NC_141696.1, on the reverse strand, counting down.
GACTGGTAATGAAATTTTTGGTTTTAGTGGAATAGAGAGATGAGCCTTGGGAGAAACTTTGGAAACCTAATCCTAGAAAACCAGAAAGTAAGTCTTTCCCAAGGGTAGAGCATGAATTTCACTTACTCTTCTTAGGGAAGTTATTGCAAAAAGGACAGCTCCCTTTCAAGAGAGCGACTGCAGAGGACATGAATGCAGTGGTTCAAAAGGTGTGGATGTTAGCTGTGTAAGAACAACGCTTAAGTTCCAGTTCCATAAAAGGGAATGTCGGTAAACATGGTGGAATTATTCTTTTCAAGCGTTCCATAAAAGCTTTGATGGCTGGTATACGGAAAAGTTACAGTTGCTTGCGGTTTTGGAGATAAGCTGCAATTACTGCAGGTGCAGTCGTATGGAAGAGCATGCTAAGGTATAGCAGGTACTATGGTAATTGTTATTAAGGTTATTATGTTATTAAGGTATTTGTTAAGCGCACTATCACCGATTGGTTTCTTGGCGCTGAGGTCAACAGTAACATAAACGTGGATGAGGGGTGGAGAATTATTGAAGTGCTTGTCTGAAGAGCCAGGTCTTCAAGGCTTTCCGGAAAGAGAGGAGGTCTTGACAGTTCCGAATCTCCAGAGGGAAGGTGTTCCATAAGCACGGGGCAAGTGTTGCAAACCTACGGCCTCCAGCGCGCTTAAGTTTAAAAGGGGGCGTCTGGAGGAGGCTCTGGTGGAGTGAGCGTAGGTTGCGGGTGGTATGTATCTGGTGATTAGTTGGTCAATGAGTTTGGGGCTTTTGCAGTGCAAGGATTTAAATATCATACAGCCAGTTTTGAAGGCACAGCGCTGGGTGAATGGAAGCCAATGCAGTTTCCTGAGTAGGGGAGTAGCTGCATGCCGCCTCGGTTGATTCAGAATTAGCCTCGCAGCATAGTTTTGTACAATCTGGAGACGTTTAGATAGGTAGTTGGGAAGACCTAGATAGATGGCATTCGCGTAGTCCAGATGGGACAGAACAGTGGCGATCACGACCTGGGTGATAGCCTCGGGCGTGAGTAGACGACGGACCTTCCGGATTTTTTTTAACACAAAGAAACATTTGGAGACCACCTGGCCTACTTGTGCTTTCAATGAAAGATCGCAGTCCAAGATGACTCCAAGTGTTTTGGCCAATGAGGAGGGTGATGGGGCTTGACCTAAGTCCGATGGCCAGTAGTTGGGGCCCCAATGCTTGACGCTGTCCCCAGTAAGGACCAACTCGGTTTTTCCTGGGTTCAGTTTCAGCTGGTTTTGGTCCATCCAAGATTTGATGAACCTCATGGTTGACTGGAAATGCAGGATGGAGTTTTCAGTATTGTTGATGGTGAAAAGTAGCTGTAAGTCATCGGCATAGTTGAAAACCCTCACCTGTTCGTCTCTAAGGGTCTGGATCAGAGGGAGTATGTATAAGTTGAATAGGTGGGGTGACAGGGAAGAGCCCTGTGGCACTCCACATGTAATGGATTGTTTGGCGGCTGTTAGGTCTCCAAGACGTACTGCTTGAGTGCGGTTCTCTAGGAAGGACCTCAGCCAGCAGGCCGCCGTGTCCCGTATGCCGGCCTGTCCGACACGGTCGATCAAGATGTTGTGGTCGACCGTGTCAAACACGGCCGACAGGTCCAGGAGCACCAAGACTTGTGGGGAGCGTCTGTTAGTGCAGTCTCGCAGCGTATCCAGAACTGTGGTGACTACTGCCTCTGTTGAGTGTGCCGGCCGGAAGCCAGCCTGGTGGGGATCGAAGCAGGAGGACTCCTCAAGGAAGGTAGAGAGGCATTTAGCCATGTGAGCCTCCAGGACTTTAGCCAGATTGGGCAATAAGGAAATGGGCCGGTAGTTAGCCTTACAAGGCTGTTGTATTGTAGAAACGCAAGGGTCTATATGTTGGACTGGACAATAGTGTACAAAACCACATAGCATACCTCTCCCCTAAGAGACTGAACACTGTCTACCCAACCAGGGCTCAGGACTGCGCTAGATGCAGTAGTGCTCTGGATGATTTCTTCCATGTAGTGTGGCAAGGTCCAGTTATTATGACCTACTGGATGGAGATACTGGGGAGGGATGTCCTTTGCATGATTAGGCGGTGTCTGCTGCACTTACTCCCTGATAGTGCTAAGAAAAAAGTGAGTAGATGATTTACAGTCCTGATTATTGTCTTGGCTAGAGATGTATTGCTATTAGTTGGCTAAGTGCTAGCCTCCTCCCCCGCATGGGGACTGGAAGAGAAATCTACTGGAATGGGTGAGTTGAGGAAGCACACATGCAACAGACACCTAGGGATGAAAGGGTGGCGGATGAGCTGCTTTCTTGCGGAGTTATAATGCAAGCCCTATTGGAACCTTTGTAGGTTGAAGTGCCATGATGGATGCACGAAATCCGGCAATGTGCTGGTCTGAGAATGGGGTGTTGTAGAACCCCCAGATAGGAGGGGCCTATTGACATGGGTGGGACAGTGGACACCCCATTATGTTTGAAGTATGGTAGGCTTGTGGATGCACATGGAAGTTCTCCTCAATGTATTGACCAGTGGACGATTGGAAGCTTGGGAGTGGGAGAGAGAGTTCTTGTTAGTCATTTTGGCAAATTGTCTTTCTATGATAATGGTACATGAAGTTTGTGGATATATGATGTGCTATACCATATTGCTTTTGCTATGGTTGGTTTAAAAGTTTGACGTACTATAACTATCAAACATTCTGGTATACTGTACATATTATCATGCTTGTTGAAATGCCAATTTAAAAAATATTTGAAAAATGGGTGCACAAAATGCTTCTTTTGGCTACACATAAAGGCTCTTGTGTTGGGGGGTATTGTCTCTTTCAGAATGTCCATACATTCTGGAGGCAATTGCAAGTATCCAAACTCTAAGACTTCAGGAGCCACATTGCAAGGTTGAGTTGTTTGGGGTTTGGAAACCAGGCTGTGACCCTACCGTGGGTGAGATGATCTAGTATGTTGGAAAGCTTTTCGTGAGGTATTTAACACACTTGATAAGTTAAATAGCTTTTAACTCATAATTCCAATGAGTGCATAATCAACGTTTCACAAATAGGTCAGAATTACCAACCCACCCATAATCAGGCTTTAAGTCTCTTAGTTGGTATTGGTGCTAAACACAACCCCAAGAGTGTTGCAACATTACGTCAGGGCTCGAAAAATCCAAAAAATGGTACTAGTCCTGCAGGTCTAGTACCTTGAAAAATCTCCTTGACCAAACTGCAACCTACTTGACCTCAGTCTCTGAAAGCGGAGCAAATGTGAGAAGATAACAAGGTTTAAAGGCATCTCTATTGCTTATTCGCTTTGTGAGCAATAAAAATGCCTTTATATCTTGTTATCTTGTCACATTTGCTCCGTTTTTAAAGACAGAGAACAAAAGTTAGTTTGTTTTCCTACTCGCCAGAAAGGGCAAGTAGGACCTAAAAATAGCTTGTGCTCCTTAATTCTACCTCGCAAATTCGAGCAGACAAGTGGATTTGTTGAGCACTGTACGTTCAGCAGTTCAACTTTGCTTTTACCTAGGCTTGTTAGAATCCCTGCGGCCCACAGCCAGTCCTCCTACCCGAGACCCAGCGCTGTGGACAAAGGCCAAAAATGCGCTGTTACTCTGTCAGGTAAAGTAGATACATTTACTCATTAGCACCTGCGAGGGGTAGACAGGTGCAAATCCACTGAGTTCAGAATCTTGCTTTGATATATGCAGCATGAACTTGGGTTCCCAGTGAGCATGCTGGAATTGTCATGCCACACCTTACTTTGACAAATTAGGCCCGAGTGATAACAGGGTCCTCCCTCGATTCCTTGTGGCAGCTGTCTTCTCATGCGCTTTGTCTCCCATCTTCAACTGGACACGTCAATGTAGGCCGGATGGTGGTGGCCTGTGCCACTGCCCAGGAGGCCAGTGCAGTCTATCCACAAGCTCTTCCACGTCCAATCAGGCCACATGGGTCACATATTTGTGATCTTTCTTCCGTTAAGTGAAGATCTAAAAGGTATGCAAAGACTGTTTTAACACCCTGTTTTTTTTATCCTATAGTGTGTTTTTTTAAATAACTGTGTTGTTTTTTAAACAATAAATGATAATTTGGTGCATTTATGCTCTGATGATGCTCTTTGAACACATGTTGTTTGACTATATGGTATGGTTATAATCAAGTTGTTTTTATTATACCAAAGAGGCAGCAACCAGCTTAGGCCTCTGCCACAGTGCTACTTAATATTGGCCCATCCTCTGCCGGAACCCTCATCTGCTGCAGAATGGAGTTATCGAATGGTCCTCTTCTCACAATTAGACATTGCAGCTGGAATGAGCGACCGCAGCCGGACTGGCTTCAGGTATCCCATAAACCGCTTAGCTCCACGGTCACGCCAAGCACCCTCCCTGGCCTAACACTATTTAGGTATTCCATTATTTGGTGTCTTAAACATATAAGCTGTAGGATGGAGGTGGAATTTAGACTCGGACCGTAGAAGCTTAGAGCAGAGTGGGCAGCAACTATCTGGCAACCCCCACTGAAACCCCTCATGCTTTGGTTATAGCCAAATAGTTTTGCCAATAGCTAATACACAAGAATACAGCATGACAAATCATACAATGCCAAGCTGCTGACTGTAATATGCTACTTATGAACTTTGCTGATGATGACTAACTGAAGATTTCCCAACTCTAAATTCACCCCCGTCAACATACACAACATATTACAGTCTATCAAGATACATTCTGTTTTTTTTTTGTCTTTTCTCCCACTGCTCCCTCCACCCAGTGTGCTCCCTCCCCTCATATATAGAAAAAATCCATTCACACAAAGCTCAGGATGGGTGTGAGATCATAGTCGGGTCATGAGTAAGGCATATAAGCTTAAAGCCCTTTCATGGAATGTAAATGGACTGGGGGGAAAAAGGAAACAGACCCGGATCTGTGAATTTTTAAGGGACTCAGACGCACATCTTATAATGCTTCAGGAGACCCACTTAGAAGCAGACGCTTGTAGCTCACTTTTTAAGAAATTGAGGTGGGTGCAGGAAATTATATGCTCTAGGCAGACAGGAACAACAAGGGGGGTCACAATTATAATTTGCGCAAACAGCGGGATAAGTTTGAAAAAATACGAGACAGATCAGACAGGAAGATGGTTGGTAGCAGCTATATCTATTCAAAATATCCCTTACACACTTGCGGTATATAATGGCCCAAATGACTATAACCCCGGCCCGCTTCTTAAGTTAGCGACAGCTCTATTGGGGACAACTGGCCCAGTAATTCTGGGAGGTGACTTTAACTTGGTTTTCGATCAGACACTAGATAGAACTTCTAAAGCCAAGTATCATGCTCCCACTAAATCACTTTCTACCTTAGGCGGCATAATGAAAGATTTTACTCTCTCAGATGTATGGAGGAAGAAATATAGATCTACACGGGGATTTACTTTCTACAGTAAAAAATACAAAAACTACTCAAGGATTGACCATTTCTTAGTTGATCAGCATCTTCTTACAGACATTAGTTCTCTCTCGTTTACACCCGCTGGGATGTTAGACCATGCAGTTTTGGAAATGGTATTTTTACTAAACTTGAGTCCCTTAAAAACTAGATGGACTTTGGAAAGGTCATTGTTACTCAGCGACCAGGTAAAAAGAGAAGTTAAGGAAAAAACCACAGAATTTTTCGCAATAAATATAGGCTCCTCTTACCCTCAGGTTGCTTGGGAAACTTATAAGGCTTTCTTGAGAGGGGTTTTGAGCTCCCTAATGGCACACAAAAGAAAGGCTATAAAAGCCAAGAGAAGGGAAGATCTAGCGGCAATAACTAGAAAAGATTCTGAGTTACAAAGCGCCATCTTATCAAACTCCGAGAGGGTCCAGGCTTTAGAGAAGGAGCTTATAGAGTTACAACTTCAGCTTAAAGTCTGTGATGAGAAAATTATTAAAGAAAAATGGGAAACTAGTAAATTAAAGAACTTTGAATATGGTGAAAAATGCGGAGCCCTCCTAGCTTGGAAATCTAGAGAGGAAAGAACTAGGAACAACATCAAAGTTTTAATTCAAAGAGAGACAGGAGACCTGATCGAGGAAGATGCAGATATTAGAGATGAAGCCAGGAGTTTTATGAGAAGCCTCTATATTGAAGATAAAGACCCAAAGTTAGAAGAGATAGAAACCTGGTTGCTCCAGAAAAATCTACCTCAAATTTCTGATCTGGATAAAAGATATCTAGAAAGTGAGATCACGGAGGGGGAAAAATCAAACCAATTAAAGAAAATGAAGCGGGGTAAAGCGGCAGGTTCAGATGGGCTTCCGGTCGAGCTCTATTTAGATTACATAGAACAACTGTCACCCGCACTCACAACAGTCTTTAATCATTTACTAACTCATGGTTACAGTATCCCCCCTACCTGGCTGAAGCCACAATAACGCTTATTGCAAAACCTAATAAAGACCCCAAGAAAATAGAGTCTTACAGGCCAATCTCTCTTCTAAATACAGATATGAAACTATATTCCGGGATCTTAGCGACCAGACTCGCGAAGATAATAAAATCTATAATCCATACTGATCAAAGGGGCTATATTCCAGGGAGACAATTAAATGAACTAACTTTTCAAGTGATAGGGGCTATAGATTACGCTAAAAATAAAGGCCTCCCGTTAGCCTTGGTCGCGATAGACGCGGCCAAGGCCTTCGATCAGGTCAATTGGAATTATCTTTGGGCCACAATCACTGCATTTGGGTTCCCCCCAGTGTTTATAAGGGGCATTAAATTACTGTATCATAACCCTACGGCAAAAGTATTGGTTAACGGGGCATTATCTGATTGGTTTGACATATCTCGAGGAACCAGACAGGGTTGCCCCTTATCTCCTCTTTTGTTTGATATTTTTATGGAGCCTTTTGTTTGTGGTATTAGAAGGGACAATGTAATTCAACCTTTTAGGATGGCTAATTTGGAGTTAAAAACTGCCCTATATGCTGATGATCTCCTCTTATACACTTCTAACCATACTGAAGCTATACCCAGGCTATTTTACTTGGCAGAGGAATTCGGAAAACTATCAGGCTACCAGATCAATAAGGAGAAGACAGAGATTATGGGGTGGAATAACAATACTCCCATACAGGGGGTGAAACATAAAATGCGATATTTGGGAATTTACTTAACTCAAGATTTAAAGGATATACCGATAATTAGTTGGCAGACTGTTGTCTGCCAACTAACTGTGGCTCACTGGTTAGAGGCGGCAGACCCGAGAGCAGAGGACGGCCTGGGACCAGGGTTCGATTCCCGGCGCGGCAGGTTTCTGGACCAGGGTCAGCGGACTCGATAATTCTCTCGCCTCGGTGCCCACTCTGATCAGCGATCACACTCGGCAACTCTGGGCATTAGCTTGCCTCATCTTCACTAACGGCCCCACCAGACCGCCGGGGATGCCTGGTCTCACCCTGGAGATACCCATTAAGGGACCATCTCTCAGGGAAGCCAGGAAGGGTTTCGCAGCGGTCGAAGCGCCTTGGGACCCTCCGGGTAAGTAGTGCGCTATATAAATGCCTATACATACATACATACATTGTTAAAGACATTACTAAAACCTTAACAAGATGGGGCAATCTACCATTAAACATATATGGACGAGTTAATCTCATTAAAATGACTATACTCCCCAAATTGACCTTTCTTTATAATTCCATCCCTTTATCTTTCTCACCAAAAGATATTACTAACCTCCAGGATAAGATTGGATCTTTTATCTGGGCCTGTAAATCCTTCAGGATAGCCTGGAAAAAGATGAGGAGGGGCTTAAAAATTGGAGGTCTAGCTCTACCGGACTTACTATTACATTGTCATGCTTTCCACTTCAAAAACTTTAGGTTACTTGCTAACACACTAGATGCATCTTCACAGGGCCGTCTGTTCCAGGCTTTATTGCACGATTTACCATATGCCATGATTTTTTTTTATTTAAGTTTGGCGACCAGAAATTTTTTAAGAAAGTTCGTCTTAAGATCCTACAGACCGCACTTAAAAACTGGGGGTTTATCCGAAAGATATTGGGAATTCCCTACTATCACACGAACACTCCAATATGGGATTATCCGGGCACTCCTGTGTGTCTTCAAGATCAGCTCTCACTTCCTTTGAGAACAGCTGGAATATTGAAATGGGGGGATTTATGGGTAGACTCGGGCCTTATGGACTGGAACTCCCTAACATCACTTACAAACGGGCAACTGACTAGATTTCAATTCTACCAATTATCTGCTTGGTGGTCAAGCCAGACCTTACAGCGGGAGAAAGATACTGGCTTTCTGGATGCAATTTGTAGGGGGGGGATGGATTAGAGAAGTCTCATTCTGGTATAAACTGTTAACTACCGATGAAGAGAATAATTTACATCTTGAACTGACAAGCCTCTGGGGGAACATAATAGCTGAATTCCCTGAAGAGCGCTTTAAAATCTGGTCAGACTCTTTTACTTTATCCCATAGATTAATTAAACCAGCTAATTTAAGGCGGAATCATTTATTTACGGCTTACAGAGTATATTGGACCCCGGCTAAATTATATAAGATAACACAAAATAATTACTACTGCCCCGCTGTAAACTCATAGCAGCAGATGATATCCATATATTTTTGGAATGCCCGGAGATCCAGGAGTACTGGAGAGCGATAGTTGGCTTCCTGGGCGAGGTACTAACAACAACCATTTTATGTACACCCAGGTTAGTATTTTTCGGTTTACCTTATGATTATAATATCAATAATTTACATTCACAGTTTATCTTCTATGTAGTGGTTATCGCTAGGAGAGAAATATGTAAAGAATGGAAGTCAGCCGCCCCTCCCAGATTTGAAGAGTGTCTAAAAAATATAATGGAAGTCTGTAAGATGGACATGGTCGGTCGCGATGGAAATACTGAGAATGTTTGGTCAAAACTGGAGGTCTGGTCTAACAAGTAAACGGTCCGATGATTATGCCAGAGGTTGTGTCGGTCCTGTCCTCCCCTGGCCTGAAGTATTCCATCATATGTCAGGGGAGTTGGATAAGGAAACAACCTACCTCTGGGACATTCCTGTCTGCTAGATACTGACCCCAGGGCGGATACAGAAATGTCAGTATAAAAGGCGACAGTGAGACCCACCTAGAGCATATAAAATCTGGTGGCATATATGAGGATAAAAAAAAAAGATACATTCTGTTTTAATAATTACATGATTACAACTATTTAACATTTAGTATTAGTTTATAAAGCCATAATTCAGTAAAACCCAAAGTCTCCTAACCATGCAATGTTAGCCATATAACATTTATTTATAATCAAACAAATACAATGAAACGAAAAGAAAGTATTTGTACCTTATATTGGGCCTTTCACAGAGCCCCCTTCCATAGAGAGTAAAGCTCGTCAATGAGGCAGACATTTAGCAAGATCTGCATACCGGACCTTCATTCAGGGCATACAAATCAATGTCAACTGAGAGTAGATGGTATCAAGTTAGCATGGAAGATCATTGTGTGAATGATGCATGCTTCCATATTTAGTTTAGCGTTTTTCAAGGAAAGGAGAATGCTTAGGAAGTGGTATAAGTTATCTTATCTACAGCTTTCCATAGCATGTTCTGCTTTTCTAACAAGAAGCGTATTTACTTAACCCATCCCACTTGGGTATGTTACAGTACAATCTTTTGAACCTGGCGAGCACATACTGCTTCTCCTGGAGTTTACCAGAAATAAAAAAAAATGCATGTATGTCTGTGAGACAATTTTTGTGCCCGAGTGCCTTTTAATAAGGGAAAAATGTATTAGCATGAAATCCTTTCAGCAATATTCCCAAAAAAGCAGAAAGACAATATCTATGCTTAACAGTAATCTGTACACAAAGTAGAGAAGAAACATGTTCTAAACTGGGCCGTTGTTTACAGATATGACAAGATCACCAACATTAATTGAAATCAAAAAATATTTTAAAGATACAAACTGCTAAAAAATATAAATAGTAGGACACCATCAGGATGCCCAGATGAATCAATGTCAATTGGATGCTGCGTGGCAGGATTTCACTGAATATACATTGGTGCATTGCAAGTATTGTAATTGTGGTTCTTTTTTTAATAGAAACTGACAGACCTCATTCAAATGATTGTTAAAAGAAAGTCCAAGACTTAAAAAAGTTTCTGTAAGATGGTGTCCTCTGGCCATACTTCACATCATAATAACTATTTAAAAAACTAGAAGAAAAATATACATAGAAAAAGATTGATGTATCCTATCCTTAACATACTATACTGTTCCATTTACAAGAATTTATATTTGCCAGATCTGAGCAATGACATAAGATCATACATTAATAGAGAAAAATCACATACTGGGTAATCCTGTAATATGCTTTTATACTGCCTCATGGGTTCTGAAGGCATTTCATGGGCCCCTTTCAAATATGGGTTTCATCAGCAAGTCAAACGTTTAAGGATACCAACATACCCAGTAATACGGCCAAAGAGCTAGCTCTCCTTACAAAATGCGCAAGGCAACTTCCACAGTGGGAGGGTAGTTTCAACATATGTTGTGTTTTCGCAAAGCTATAAAGCACAATAATTGAAACTTACCCGACATTCTAGGTCTAGACACTGTTTCTTCATAAAACAGTGAAAGGCAAATGAAGCCCTCCCACGTTTACTGTAGCCAAAATTGTTTTCTTGGATGTATTGCTGAAACGACTTATAATTTCATGACAGGCTGAAAATCATCGTATTAGATGCTCATGTATGAGTTTTCGTGCATGTACATTTGCTGATACACATGTAGTTGTAAAAAAGCATGGAGGCTCTTCTCACATCCATCCAGAATGTTATCTCCTCTTTGTGTGTTCTCCAATTGACCAATATGCTGATACATCATAGAAGCCATTCCTTCATTTACTATATCCCTGATATTTTATGTTGTTTTTCCTCTGTGTGATTGCTGGTGGGATTTTAGGTATGTTGATCTAGTAAAGCCCATTCCACCTTCCCTGCATTTGTATAGTTTTTCTTCTGTAGGCCTTCACAGATGGGTAGTTAGATCTGATGCTTGAGTAAAACTCTTTCCACATCCACTGCATGTGCGTGTTTTTTCTTTCACAAAATGTGTGTTAGCTGCTGATCCTTTAGATGATTGGATTTACTAAAGCTCTTTCAACATTCACTGCATTTGCATGTTTTTTCGTCTATATGTCATTGCAGATGGATAGTTAGATCTAATGCTTGAGTAAAGCTCTTTCACATTCTCTGAGTAAAGTAGTTCCCTGTGTGTTAGATGGTGGCTCTTTGGATATGTTGATTTACTAAAGCTTTTTCCATATTCACTTCAAGACTATGGTTTCTCTGCTACATGTATTTGCAGATGGATAGGTAGGATGGATGCATGAGTTAAAACATTTCCACATTCATCGATGTGTATGGTTTTTGTTGTGTGTTTGCGCTGGTGGATCTTTAGACTTGTTGAATTAGCAAAGCTTATTCCACATTCACTGCATGTGTATGGTTTTTCCCCTGTGTGAGTTCGCTGGTGACCCCTTAGATGTGTAGATCTACTAAAGCTCTTTCCACATTCACTGCATGTGAATGGCTTTTCTCCTGTATGCCTTCGCAGATGGGTGCCTAGGTGTGCTGCTTGAGTAAAGCTCTTTCCACATTCATTACAGGTGTATGGTTTTTCTCCAGTATGACTTCGCAGATGGGTGGCTAGGTGTGCTGTTTGAGTAAAGCTCTTTCCACATTCACTACATGTGTATGGTCTTTCTCCTGTATGCCTGCGCAGATGGTAGGTTAGTGCCTGTGGGTGAAGAAAGGTCTTTCCACATTCACTGCATCTGTATACTTTTTCTCCTGTATGGCATTGCAGATGGACGGTCAATGCTATTCCTTCAATAAAGAGCTTTCCACATTCACTGCAAGTATATGGTTTTTCTCCTGTATGCCATCGCTGATGAAGGGTTAGGCCCCATGCTAGAGCAAAGCTCTTTCCACATTCACTACATGTGTATGGTTTTTCTCCTGTATGCGTGCGCAGATGGTAGGTTAGTGTTGATGCATGAGGAAAGCTCTTTCCACATTCACTGCATGTGTATGCTTTTTCTCCTGTATGCCATTGCAGATGGATTGTTAGTGCTGATGCTTCAGAAAAGTGCTTTCCACATTCATTGCATGCATATGATTTTTCCCCAGTGTGTGTCAGATGGTGGCTCTTTAGATGTGAGGATCTACTAAAGCTCTTTCCACATTCACTGCAAGTGAATGGTTTTCCTCCTGTATGTGTTAGGTGATGACTCTCTAGATTTGAGGATCTATTAAAGCTCTTTCCACATTCACTGCAGGTGTAAGGTTTCTCTGTTTGCGTTCGTTGATGGATCTTTTGGTTTGCTGAGGCAGTAAAGCTCTTTTCATTTTCACTGCCTGTGAGTTCTGCTGTATGCATTTGATATTTGCCCCTCAGAGCTGATAACTCGTTAAAAGTCATCTCACATTCATTACACCTAAAGAGGTTTTCTGTTAAGTTGTTACTGTTGGCAGGGTAGGAATGAATGATTAAACCTCTTCTCACGAACACAGAAGCTTTATGTTATTTCTTTTGTTTGTTAATGAACTCTTGGTTGTGATGGCTGATGAACCCTATTGCCATATTCAATCTATCCTCACTCGTTTTCCCCTGTACACAGTTGGTGGTACTACTACAGTTCTAAGGAAAAGCCAAAGCTCGTCTTTCGTTGTGTGTATAGTTTTTTCTTTGGGGTTTAGAGTCTAAGCGTTGGTTATATTTTGGCATAAATCATGTTAATGTGTTTGCTGACTGATCATTGTGGTTCCGGAACCACTAACTATAATTGATTATTCACTAGGTATTTGCAGTATATCTGTTCTTGCAGGACTGATAACATATCTATGGTCTTTCTATCAGGAGCCGTGTGTTAAGAACTTTCTAGGATGTGTGCAAATATTAAACCTCACAGCTTATCTAAATAATCTGCTTCTTGGACAATATCAATGACATACACAAAGAACAAAACTCAATACCAAGGTGTTATGTTCTAGAATAATGTTCTGCATTGCAAGTAGCCAAACACTTGTATCTTAACTTACAGATAACTGCTTCATGATTCATGTTTGTATACCTCTTTCTGCGGATTGCAAGGTCCAGACAAAACAGCGTTTATGATGGACTAACATCACAGCATAATTATCGAAGCTAAAGGGTGGTATCTAGCATGTCTTAATTGTGGATGTGTTCTGCCTGTGTATTTTTTGTGATTTTAATTTATTTGGATGTTCTGGGAACGGCAGCATGGATGCCCTCATCCTCTTGAAGCCACTGGATTGCACTTGATTTTCTTACACTTACAGGATCTGCCTGTTCATGTACAAGATTCTCTGTCTCTTACTGAGTTGTTCTATTTCGAATTGCTGTCTGGCATTTCTGGTTCTTCTCAAGTATCAGATAACTTTCCAGTTTTATCATATTTTCTTCATTACTCTTCATCTTAATATGTGTTCAGGAATCTCCTTTCTGTGGATACAAAAATACCTGTAATGTCGTAATCTATAAGCAGCAAAGTGTACAATGTGTCTCTGAAGAAATGTAAAAAAAAATTAAACACTTGAATACATTCTAGCCAACGGTAATTCCTCAAGGTTGCAATGCAGTCCATCTTTTTAGCTCACTGTACCACAACTGACAATCATTCTAATGGAAATCAGCATTCAATGGTCATACTGCAATAAAATAACAGCAGCTCAATATGTACCAGAGTCCACATTCATTTGAATAGTAACAGACGCAACAACACATAATGGTGTTGGCCTTCTTGGCCTTGGTCAGTGAGTTGTGGCTTACGTCCTATGGCACAGCAAGTCAATTAATTAATATATTTCACTATATCATGTTCATAGCTTCGGAAATAATAATGTTACAATGAAAATAAAAACACAACAGAATCATTTTCAGGACAAAAAACAAATCTTAGACGGAAAATGAGAATTGGATGGCAGGTCAAAGTGTATGATGTCCGTACGTTCACTGACAAAGACAGCAGCTAAGCAATGTCTATGTGATCCCAAAGCACGATTAGAGGGGCTGCCACATTTCAGTGTATTACTGCTTCCTGCTGCATGCACACAGATTGGCCCTGTATTCAATTATTAGGTTCAACACAAACCGTTTAAAGAGGGGGCAGTTCTTATTGTTCACAACCTTACCATAAGTAATTAAGTTGAAATGGCAAATTTCTTTCAACACTGTCCAGTCTCAGACTGCTGTCAACCATATGAGGATCATAACGTGATGTGGGAAGGGTCACCTACCCACTAGAAATGTGCGCACATTGTATCATGAAACGTAAATGTTTCTTCACCAAAACTTCAAGTATAGTTGTTCAATGTTCATCATTCAATCAAAATGCTTGATTCAATTTCATTTTTAGAATCAATTTCATATGCTGGCATAATTCACATCTTATGTCGCAATTAATCCAAATGGTTCACAGTTTTTCAATACCCAATGCATTTTGGGTCGGCAGAATCGGACCCTTCATCAGGGGTCTGTGAAAGAAATGAAACAGGACCTGTTCATTCACTTGACTTAACAATACATAATGATAACATATAAAATAAATGCTAAACGAGTATACATTGCAAACATGATTCAAAAATGCTGCTGATTACATAATAACGTGAAAGCGGAAATACAATCTCTTCCAATGGTGAATAATTCAAGCTCATTTGTGCATAGTCTATCTTCATATAGCGTCTCGGTTGAGTACTGAGCTTGAATTATTCACCAATGGAAGAGATTGTATTTCCACTTTCACGTTATTATTTAATCCGCAGCGTTTTCAGCATTTTTGAATCATTTTTGCAATGTATACTTGTTTAGCATTTATTTTATATGTTATCATAATGTATTGTTAAGTGAAGTGAATGAACAGGTCCTGTTTCATTTCTGTCACAGACCCCTGATGAAGGGTCCGATTCTGCCGACCCGAAATGCATTGGGTATAGAAAAACTGTGAACCATTTGGATTAATTGCGACATAAGATGTGAATTATGCCAGCATATGAAATTGATTCTAAAAATGGAATTGAATCAAGCATTTTGATTGAATGATGAACATTGAACAAATAAACTTGAAGTTTTGGTGAAGAAACATTTACGTTTCATGATACAATGTGCGCACATTTCTAGTGGGTAGGTGACCCTTCCCACATCACGTTATGATATTTAAAGACACGGACAGACGCCGTGTGACAAATGAGCGCCTAACCTAAACTTGAATAAAGTATTGCACTGAAATAGCGAATAATTGAGTGTACGGGGATAACACTAATTGCTTGTCAACCATATGAGGAGCCATTTGATTTCGATACCATACATATGATACACAGATCAATCAGGAAGCAACCAGATCTGCTAATCAGTTCCATGTAAGATGTGTAGAACTAACTGAAGCTGACTTGCACAGGGCTTAGGCACATGTTAAAACAAGTACTGGCGGTGTCAGATTTAACGGTTTACTTGGCTTTTAAGTAGCTACATGAGATATGTCTGTACCAGGTATGGAAATCCCAGAGCTGACTTTTATCCACATATTTTAGTCCTGTTGATTACTACCACTTTACCTGTGAGATAACAGTAAACGTATTGAAAGGTGTTTATAGAGACAACAATTTCTGTATTTACCCTGCTATCAGTTGGGAGAAAAATAGTCATGCACTGGTTAGACTGTTAAGGCTTAACACATTGCCTAAAGCTGCTGCTCACAGGAGTGTTGCTGAAATAAAATCACATGCAGCGCAGAGGAAATGACCCTAAACTTTTTTTAGTTTCATTTTTTATTTTCGCTTTTCAAAATACAGTAAGGAACAGTTTACAATGTTTTAATTTATGGCATTGGTACGGTATGCATGATTATATATATATATATATATATATATATATATATATATATATATATTACCTACTGGCGGTCGCCAGTAGGTAGTTATAGTTAGGATTTTTTTCAATGTTAAATCTCAAAAGTCTATTTGGAATAACTTTGGCGCCGATTGACGAATCTGCCTGACAATTTCCTCAAAATGGCCTCTTCGAGCTTCGGTCCTTCCCTGAAAGTTTGGGGGGGATTCGTCAAGCGGGGGCAGAGATAAAAGGGGGGTCCCAAAACGCGTTTTTCCCATGTTAATTTCCTAAGGGCGGTCGACCTCACTTTTAGCCCGAACGGCTGAATGGATTTACACCAAACTTGGCAAAATTGTAGGGACTGGTAGCCCGATGTGCCTTTGCTATGTCTCAAGATATGTGCTCCAGTGGATTTTAAGTAATTTAGGTTAAAAAAAATATATATATCTATGGCAGCGCCCTGGTACGCGCACCGGGGAGCGCCCCGGGCGCGACACGCGAGGTGCGCACGGAAAGCTGATCGGCTCTCGGGTGTCTGTAAACATTCGAAACAGTCATTCGAAACAGTCCAGAGCGTTCGCCATCTTGTGTCTCGGTAGGATCGAGACACAAGAGGTGGCCAAAACAAAGGGGGAAATGACCATAAGGGGGCAGGGTAGACCCCCCCTGACCCCCTAGGTTTAATGTGGGGGCTTTAAAAGGGCCCCGCTGGGCAAAGACTTTTTTTTTTTGGATTTGCGCGGGGAGGGGGGGGGGGGGGGGGGGTTCTGGGGCGCCCGGTACGCGCACCGGGGAGCGGACCGTGGAGCGTCCCATAGGGAAAAATGAACGATAGAGTTTTTAAAAAATGTTGCCTTTTTTTAGAAATTGGAGGTAGTTCTAAAAAGAACTGTTTTTTTCTTCTTTTTGTTGTTTTATATTTTTTATATTGTTTTTTGAACATTTTGTACTTTTTGGGGTTTTCTGAACAGTTTTATATATTTTTTGTATTTTTCATGGGGAGAAACGAAAAAACAGGGAATTGAAAATGGCTCAACTGGAGCAAAAAAAAAAAGAAAAGAAAAAATTACGGTTGATTGGGGCATTTATGGTTGTCCCCAGCAAGGACGATGAGCTTTACGCTCTGTTCTCCGTAGGAGATGGTCTTCCCACAATATTTACATGTGATTCTGAAATCTGCAAATCGGGGCTGAATGCACGGCATCGTCTCACTTTCCTCTGGTGCAGACGCAGTGGGTTGCTTCCTTTTTGAGCTGGTTCTTGTTGATTGGGGAGGGTTACTGGCCAGTTCCCTCATCTCTGCAGCAGAATAGTTTATAGGATGCTTGCGCTGCATGTGGCGTATCATCGTGTGGTTCCCAAATGAATATTTTTTATTTGGGTTTCCCCTGGAAAGTTCCATGCCACAGATTTTGCAACTCACCTTGGCTGCATTTACTTTTTTCTTCCCCTCTGGGAGAGAAAAAAACTCCCAAATAATGTGTGGTCTTGGCTGGTATGGGGTATTGTGTTCTTCCAGCCATCTTGAACTCCCCTCCTCCTCCTCCTCCTCTTCCTCTTCTTGAAGACCACCAATGATATCTTGAGGAAGTGCTTTTGGTGGTTGTGGTGGTGGTGGTGGTGCAGATGCACCAGCTGCTGCTACTACTGAAGCCATTATATTGAGCAAAAAGGTAGAGAGAGCTACAAACAGGTCTTCCTAAGTCAAAGGACAAAGTCAGAATAAGGAAAAAAAGTGGGGTCTTTCATCCTTTTGAAAAAAAAAAATTATTGAACCAATGAAAAGTGTTATTTTTAGGTCACATGACCAGGGGCTTCATCATTATGAAACCAAAACTGTTATGAACCAATGAAAAGTGTTATTTTCAGGTCACATGACCCGACGCGCTTACGCTACGCGCCCCAGGGCGCGCCCCGGGTCGCGTAAACGCGTCGGATGTTTACGTTGCCCGATCGTATTCGCTCGAGTGCTTCCGGGTGCGCTTACGCCGTGCGTATCACGCGGACGCGGCTACGCGATACGTCACAATCATGTTTTCGTTTGCGATATTGGTGCTTACAGGACGCTTCCCGGAGCGCGCCCCGAGCGCTTTATAAAAGTACGCTTTTCGGGGCACACCCCGGGGCACACCCCGGGCGCGCACCGGGAGCGCTCCAAAGCAAAAAATAAAAATAAATAAATAAATAAATAAATGGCAAAATTGTAGGGACTGGTAGCCCGATGTGCCTTTGCTATGTCTCAAGATATATGCTCCAGTGGTTTTTAAGAAAATTAACTTTGAAGATATATATATTGGGCTACATTGGGCTATATATATATGTTAGAGCCCAAATGTAGCCCACATGTAGCCCAATGTAGCCCAATGTAGCCCAAAGATGGCCACCAGAGACAAAAAAAACGAATGTAGCCCAAATATCAGCCAGATGTAGCCCAACTATAGCCCAATGACAGAATGTACCAGAGTGTTATAAAGAACTACTAGAGCGCTAACAGTCTTACTTATAAAGTGAGATTAATAGTAAGGAATTAGCATTAAAAAAACCTTTGAAATTCACTGAAAAAACCATAGGTTTCACACCAGTTATAGTTAGGAATTAGCATTTAAAAAACCTATTAAATTCACTGAAAAAACCATAGGTTTCACACTAGTTATAGTTAGCTGGAAATTTTACTGACATAAAACCATTGAAATTCCCACGTTATAGTTAGTTGGACTCACTATAACTTGCGCGCCTGCAATGCACTGCTGATGACGTCACATATTACATCACTCATGACATGGTCAGTGACATCACTCATGACATATGAGTGATGCTAATTCCTAACTATAACTGGTGTGAAACCTATGGTTTTTTCAGTGAACCTATCTATCTATCTATCTATCTATCTATCTATATTTATATATATATATATATATTCACTGAAAAAAACCATAGGTTATAGACTATATATAGTTAGGGATTAGCATTTACAAAACCTTAATTTACTCGCACAAAACCATAGAAATTCGCATATATAGTTAGTTGCAATAACTATATATCGCGCACCCGCAATCCACTGCTGATGATGTCACATATTACATCATTCATGACATGCTCAGTGACATCACTGATGACATCACTGATGACATCTCAAATGACATCACTGATGACATCACTGATGACAACATCCAGTGACTGTCTGTTTCTGTAAAGTTAAAATATGTCTTACATATTGAAGAATGAGTGGATGTATAAGTGTCTGGATGAAGGATTTAGTAGGTGCATGAGTGAGTGAGTGATTAAATGTGTCTCACTGAGTGCATGGGTTAGTGACTAAACTGTCTTAATTTGTGCATCATTATGTCTGTTGTTCTGTAAACTGCTGCATATGTTGATCAGTAGCTATATGAGTAACTATATGGGTTATTGATTGATTGTCCAAGTATTTGTATGGGAGACTGAGTGTGTGTGTGGCTGGCTGGGAGATGTGTGACTCTGTGCAGATCAATGTGTTCTTGTATCATTGATTGTATAAGAGAGTAAGTATGTGTTAGTATATGTTTGAAAATGTAAAGTACTCTATGTTTAACTGTATTGATTAGAAAATGGAAGTGTGATTGATTCTTTACAGGACTGACTAGGTGTGTGAGTAACTCCATGGATGAGTGGCAGAGTGTGAGTGTCTGTATAGGTGTATGAGTGCATATGATAGTGTTATAAAGATGAGTGATTGTATGTATGAATGATTGTATGGGTGAATAAGTGAATGTGTGTGTAGACATAGAAATCAGTGAGTGCGTATGTAGTAACTAGTATTGGTGTGTCAATGGTTTACAAAATTATATTCTGTATTTTACACTTGATGTAACAGAGGTTATATTAAAGTGTGAGGAGATGCATTGTATTGTCACATGAATGATATCATCAGTGATGTGACCATTGATATCAAATGAGATGTCATCAGTGATGTCATTTGTTATGTCATCAGTGATGTCATCAGTGATGTCATTTGAGATGTCATCAGTGATGTCATTTGAGATGTCATCAGTGATGTCATTTGAGATGTCATCAGTGATGTCATCAGTGATGTCATTTGAAATGTCATCAGTGATGTCATCAGTGATGTCACTGAGCATGTCATGAATGATGTAATATGTGACATCATCAGCAGTGGATTGCGGGTGCGTGATATATAGTTATTGCAACTAACTATATATGCGAATTTCTATGGTTTTGTGCGAGTAAATTAAGGTTTTGTAAATGCTAATCCCTAACTATATATAGTCTATAACCTATGGTTTTTTCAGTGAATTTCAATGGTTTTTTAATAGCAAATATGAAAAAAATGTCAAGTACGTGGTAGGTAAAAACATTTTCGTATTTATGCACGCTGATGTGCTTTGAACACTGCCCCCCCCCCTCCTCTTTTCTTTTAAAAATTGGAAGAAACAAAAAGTATTCCTTTCCATAAATAACCCAAGACTTTTATTTTGTTATGGCAAGGGAACGAAATAGAGAATAAACTATAGTTGGCCACCATAGGGTTTAAAGAAGGAATGGCTCTTCACCAGATTAGATATTTTCCCAGACCCTCATTCTCCAATGTGATGAACTAGGCTAAAATTCTTCTGGTGCCTGCACCCTGTCACAGAATATCACCCTAAAACATGGAATCTCCCAAACACCAGATTGAGTTGAACCCCACAGTAAGCCTTATTTCTTCAGGGCCTCAGAATTTCTTTTGCTTTGCTCATGGAAATTGTGGGATATTGGAGAGATAAGGTGTCACCATTAAGAAAGGGTAGTATTTAAATTTGCATATCAATTATGTTAAACCTTTTAGACATGTGATATGCTAGCTTGAACTTATGCTTTACATTTGAAGCCGAATTCAACAGCTTAAGTAAGTAGGTTTTCGTAGTTGTAACTTTAAAGGGTGATCTAGCAAGTTGTAAAGATGTTCTAAAACAGTGGAGCGTATTTAGTTTTTTAATGTACATGTTTATGAAACGATTACACAAATGAAACATTTGTGAGTTTTAAATTTCCGGAGAAGTATAATTCACCAATAGCTTTCCCTGTAGATGTTTTTCCATTAACAATCCCAGTTCCATCACCCGCCCAGGATATCACTACTGTTAGTTGTCATTGTTGCTCTGTTTTAATAAAAAATGTTTTAAGGTGTTTACTGTTTTTGTTGCGATGTATATATTTATAAGTTATTAAAGTGTTATAATCCTACTAATTTTTTATCGATTATTGCTCTTTGAGATATTCCCTGTCTACAAACAGAGAAGAATAGGAATATTCTGTCTCCCTTTGCAGATAGTGAAGGATAGGTAATGCGGACTTTTGTCCCCCGTTGTAATCCGTCATGCCTGTTTTTCTCCCCACTGATTGATTGATTGGCTGGACATTTATTGTTCAAGGAATAGTTCTTTAGAGGAATTCTCTGTTTGCAAATAACGTGGAATAGAAATATTCTGTCTAGTCTTTGCAAGTAGTGAAGGGTGGGTAATGCGGACCTTTGTCCCCCGTTGTAATCTGTCATGCCCATCTACTCCCCACTGATTGATAAACTAGTTCCACCCGGACCATTTATTAGAGGTACATCATCTGGCTCAACCGGAAGGTACCCCTAATAAAGAAGACATATGTAAAATACGAAGTAATCACTGTATCCTGTTAAACAGAAACTTTAGCATGAAACACACTTGAAAAGGAAGGGAAAGAAATCGAACAAAATCAGTAGGCCACTGATGAGTTTTTGACTTCGCTAGAAATAAGAAACATGAAAGTGGTGAGAGAAGCCAAACTTGACGTTACGGCAGCCACGAGGTAGCTAGGCTCCGCCACCCCCCCACTGCTCCAAGCATGTCTGTCCCACCGCCTGCCACGCCCAATAACGGTAACATGAAATAGATACAAATCAGCAGATACCTACCCCCATTCCGGAAACTCCCAAAGTGCAAAAGGTTCGCGGCTACGCCCATCCGGAAGACGAGGCCTTCGGCACGTGTAGGGCGAGTCCTGCTGGCAGCCATCGGCCGGGGAGGTCGTCGCGTAAGGTGGGCCAGGAGAGGAGCCGAGGCCGACGGGATCCCTTGTCCCATCCTCTTCTTTTTTCAATAATGGCTGCGACAACGGGGGGGGGATGTCTTGCACATGCCACCGACCCCCCCCGGGCCAGGAGAGGAGCCGAGGCCGACGGGATCCCTCTTCTTTCTTCAATAATGTCTGCGACAACGGGGGGGGATGTCTTGCACATGCCACCGACCCCCCCCTAGGCCAGGAGAGGAGCCGAGGCCGACGGGATCCCTCTTCTTTCTTCAATAATGGCTGCAACAACGGGGGGGGGATGTCTTGCACATGCCACCGACCCCCACCCTCCCTCCCCTCGTATCTCCTGGTCTGGCCCCGGCTTGGTATGAGCTCCCCGTTCGGTCCTGAAGCGGCGCCCTGGAGGCCACAGGGGGGGGATGTCTTGCCTCTGCCTCCGACCCCCCCCTCTTATCGCCTGGTCCGGACATCACGGATATCAAAACCAGGTGTCGGCGTGGGGTGCGCTGGGAGGGAGAGGCGGCGCGAACGAGCCTCTCCCACCCCCCTCAGCTGCACCCCTAACTCTCCACTCACCCAACAAAAGGTCTTCTCCACTATTGTGAGGCAATGATGCTCCGCTCACCCAGCGGTGGTCTCGTCCACTGTTGCGGTGCAACGGCGCTTCTGAGTTCAGCTAGAAAATGAGTCCTGCGTCCAGAAACGTTCACCTCAACTTTGAAGATTCTATAAGAGCCACGGGGGCCCCCGACCCCCGCAGACACCCCCGTTGGGGAATGACTGCCATGATCACCCACGGAACGACCACGACGTAGCCGCGGGACGTCGGCGCGCTCATGCCGGCGCCGGCCTCAGTCTTGAAATGACCAAAATCCTGCAAGACTACCAACTTGATCAGTTCCGGTGGGACACCAGTATGACCCGGTAGGAGAGATTGTTGCCTCCCATCCCACTTTGACTGATGGTTCATGTCGCTAGTCCCCTATGCTACCCTTCAACGAAAACTTTTGGACTGCCGAAAGAGGTCCCGGTCCAACCACGAGTTGGTGGAGACATTTTGACTATACTTGGACCTTCCTGACCTCACCCAAAATGGCGCCGGTACAAATGAAACTCTCAACTCCTTGTTGTGCCCCGATTGCTCAGCCTTGATATCATGAGATATGTATGCAGTTTTTAGCACATGAATTGATATGGGATAAGACTGATTATATGTTCGGACAATGAATTGATCCGGTATGGGTATTGATTATACGTTCGAACAATGAATTGACATGGGACGGGTACTGATTACACGTTCGGACAATGAATTGATATTAAGTTCTAATGCATCATTGATTACTGTATTTATTGAAGGTTCGAATTGTCGACACTTTTGGTACTTGCTCACAATGAATTATCGATATGATTTTGTTGCACTTGTCGCACTTTTTACTATGAAATCAACGACCACTGACTCTGTTATGTTTTCCACAAATAAATACCCCCCCCCCCCATTTACAGTTCCAGCCTGCTCCGTGGCCGGCCCACGGGGTTGTAGGCCCGTATTTGTGCACCAACATTTTTATTAAAGGTTTTTGAAAAAGCAAACGTAGTTGTAACGCGTAGATTCGTAAGTTTCGAATAAATGGCCACTGTTTCCGATTTAAAAAAAAAAAAAAAAAAGCAGGTGAAATGAAGCAGCTTGATTAGTTAAGGGTTAAAAAGTATAGTACGCAGAAACATTGCAAATATGAATGGTCCAGGTTTGTTGTATGTGTTTTTCATTTTTGTACAGCATAAAGCAATCGATAAAGATCCTGGTATTTAGCCTCTACTTTATATGCTACCTGTATCAGGGAAGTTGTTTTAAATGCCCCTAAGCCACCCCGTAGGAATGTCACCTGGCCCCCCTAGTACGAACGAAAACGACCCCGTACCACTGTAGGTTATCTCTCTTCCTCAAAGGAGAGCACGAGCTCGCCCCCACTTTACACCGACTGCCCTTTGTTTTGACCCTCCCCTGCACACGATCCGTAATGCCACACTTGGGCGACCTATGCTATCCACAGGCCTCCGATAATTATCTCTCCCACATTACCGGTCCCCCTGGGCTTAAACGCCGAGATGGTAGGGACTGCATCCCGTGGAGATAGGCCGAGTATGTAGTAAGTAAAAGCCTTTTCGGGTTTATGCGCGCTGATGTGTTTTAAACGCTGCCCCCGCCCCTTCTTTTTCCCTCTTTTCTGCAGGTCACTTCGGAACGTCGATTATAGTACGGAAAAATGGTGACTTAACGGCCGATGGGATGAGAAAAAGGGTTTGAATATGGTGCCTATACACGACGAGCAAACAATGACTATGTCCCTCTCTGAACCCAGCGCTTGGGAGGGCAGCCTGAAGCAGAAACTTGACGGGTTATTACAGGATGACAAAATAAGACTTCGCTTGGCACCCCGAATAATACAACCAAGAATGACGTGCACCAATTAATAAATTCCTACGTTTAACTAAATAGGGAAAGTTTAAGGAATATTCCGAGGTGAGGTTTACCCAAGTACCCTCCGTCTGGAGGACTAGGAATGTTGCCAATGTTTAAGATCTACCACCTCCTTCTCGCACCCTCATAGACATGAAACTCAAAGCTGCCCCATTGTTCTCCCGACTGACACCTACCGTTGCCTCAGCCTGGAAACCCATTCGCTCAAAATGATTCGAAGATCCCCCCTGAGTATTAGCCCGACCAGGTTAGTTCCCGACCAATTGGCAAAGGTGTAAGTATTTGCAACCAAAGCCACCAGCGAAGGCAGCCGACGATAAGAGAGAAGAAAAAGGTAAAAAGAGCTCAGCCCCCAGATGAATTAAGTAGGATGCTAAGGATGCGCAGCATGCAGGAAGAGATCTTTTTGGCCAGCAACTGGTTCAAAGGTTCAAAGGTTCAAAATAAGCTTTATTCGATATTTAGAAAAAATATCATATAAGCATAAGCATACATTATTATAGAAAATTTAAAAAAAAGCATTATAATGAAGGACAAGAAACGATTTCAGTTAAAAGAAGTCATCCAATACTCAGTAGGAGGTTAAAAATCGCTGATAAGGGAACTATTTAGAAACGACATTTAAAAACAACAAGTTAAAAAACAGCAATAATTGTTATGTCCCATATCGATCTAAAGTTTTCCTAGGCCCTTGTGTTCTTGATATCTGGGTGGGTGGAAAGCTCGGATAAAAGTCATGTAAATCCCAGATACGAATCGGGCCATCCCCCTGTTTATACTTGCAGGAACGTAAATAAGGGGTTGTTTTCCTTTGCTTGAACCTAATTAGGACCAAGTCCCCTGGAATGTCTTTTGGGAGAGTGCCCAACCACCCCACCCTCCTAACGCTTAGGATCCCCCCATCTAGGTCAGGTGGCAGAGGTCTATTAGTCTGTAACCAATGCATGGCCTTGTGTAGTAAGTCTTGGCGTGTTTCAACTTTTCCGTGGGTTAGGGGTGGAATCCCGGAAACAACAGTCACATAGGGGGCGGCTTCGGGGGGTAAATTTATTCGTGGCATTCTAATAGGTTCATTTTTCACCTCAATGTGGGTTGTTTGGGCCAACGATAAAGTTTGAGAATGCGCATTCCTGCGGGGGTTCAGATCTGGTTTTTCCCGGACAAGGAGGGGGATCGGAGGGTTAGATGATGCTGGTTTAGATCCTGGTGGGATATGTGTTTTAACTATCAGTTCAATGTTAGATATCCTATCCCCCAGATCGTTGATTTTTTCCGCCAATGGAGAAATAAGGGAGATTAATAAATGCTCGAGCTGGGCCAATAAAGTTGGTTGGGGAGATGATGGGGAGTTTTCCTTTTTTCCAAGCTCCATATCCCCCGACACAGAGGTAACATTTGAGTGGTGCTGAAAGGGACTGGGGCATAGTTTAGGAGTTTTGGGTGGTTTTCCGTTGTTGATGGCATCATCGGTCTTTCTTTTGGTGTTCTGCCCACCCGGTAGTGCTATAAGTGGAGATTGGAGTTTATTTACAGACAGAGGTGACATCTGCAGGGTGTCGTAAGCGAGATGTGGGTTGTTGTCTGTGCTTATGGGGGATAAAAGGTCGGGGGTATATTGAGTTCCACACATGGCATTAAGCTCGTCCCAGATAGACATGGTATAATGCTAAGTAGCAAACAGTGGGCTAAATGAAGATGATAAGGGGGAGCACAGTACCTCTTTGCTGTAACAGAGTGATAAGGGTGGTGGCCCGTCCCGGCCTCTTTGTGCCTCTGAGGGCCACAGAGGGCCCGCCCTTTGCCCGGGCTTAGCCCGGCGCAGTCCCGCGCGCGTCCCGCGACGCGGAGGGAGCCTCGTCCTTTTTCTGCGCCTCCGGGCGCGTAGCTACCGGAAATGCCCCTCACAGGCTGCTGGGAGCTGTAGTCTGCCGGCGGCCGTGCAGGTGGAAAGCAACGGCGGCGTGCAGCACTCACAGCATGTGGGCCCCAGCAGCAGCAGCAGTGACGGAGTGTGCCCGGTGAGTCCCGGTGAGTCTCTCCTGCTCCGTAACCCGTGGCTCTAGTCCTGGACTGGACTGTGTCCCCCCGCTCCTCAGTGGGAGCCTCGTCCTTTTTCTGCGCCTCCGGGCGCGTAGCTACCGGAAATGCCCCTCACAGGCTGCTGGGAGCTGTAGTCTGCCGGCGGCCGTGCAGGTGGAAAGCAACGGCGGCGTGCAGCACTCACAGCATGTGGGCCCCAGCAGCAGCAGCAGTGACGGAGTGTGCCCGGTGAGTCCCGGTGAGTCTCTCCTGCTCCGTAACCCGTGGCTCTAGTCCTGGACTGGACTGTGTCCCCCCGCTCCTCAGTGGGAGCCTCGTCCTTTTTCTGCGCCTCCGGGCGCGTAGCTACCGGAAATGCCCCTCACAGGCTGCTGGGAGCTGTAGTCTGCCGGCGGCCGTGCAGGTGGAAAGCAACGGCGGCGTGCAGCACTCACAGCATGTGGGCCCCAGCAGCAGCAGCAGTGACGGAGTGTGCCCGGTGAGTCCCGGTGAGTCTCTCCTGCTCCGTAACCCGTGGCTCTAGTCCTGGACTGGACTGTGTCCCCCCGCTCCTCAGTGGGAGCCTCGTCCTTTTTCTGCGCCTCCGGGCGCGTAGCTACCGGAAATGCCCCTCACAGGCTGCTGGGAGCTGTAGTCTGCCGGCGGCCGTGCAGGTGGAAAGCAACGGCGGCGTGCAGCACTCACAGCATGTGGGCCCCAGCAGCAGCAGCAGTGACGGAGTGTGCCCGGTGAGTCCCGGTGAGTCTCTCCTGCTCCGTAACCCGTGGCTCTAGTCCTGGACTGGACTGTGTGGCCAGCAACTGTTCTATGTTTTGTCTTGGATTTTTGTATATAATACATGTACTGTCTCCCCCCGCCCGAGTTTGTGTGTATGTATGTATGTTTTGAAATGACAGGCTCTCCTCATGAGAAATAAAACTCTGTTCTTGTGTTCCTGCTTCCAGCGCCCGTCTCTTTATTGGGTAACCGTTATAGATGGGAACTAAGTGGCGTCTTGTGCCAGCAGCCTGGGCATCGGTTGTAATCTGGGCTGAATTTTCCTCAGCACGGGGTGTGATTCTCAGGGAAGAGCAGCGCATATGGGAGGAGGTTTATGGCCCATGCATGAGAGAGAGAGCGTGTGTGACCAGTGCATGGGGGAGATGCTTGCGAAGATGGGGAGCCATGCTGAGGATCGGCGGCGTGCAGAGAGTGGGTCTGGTCAAGGCATCTAAAATGGCTGCCGTACACGACAAAAGTGTGGCATTGTTAAAAAAGCAAGATGGAGCAGACAATGTTTATCAATAGGGATTAATTTATAACAATTATTTTTAACAATATATTTACTCGCACTGACAAAATGGCGGTCAACACTTCCTGATTTCCTTTGAATCGAACGTTAACAGACGTCACGATCAGCAGCATGCAGAGAGTGGGTCTGGTCAAGGCATCTAAAATGGCTGCCGTGCACGACAAAAGTGTGGCATTGGAAAAAAAGCAAGATGGCGCAGACAATGTTTATCAATACGGATTAATTTATAACAATTATTTTTAACAATATATTTACTCGCAGTGTCAAAATGGCGGTCAACACTTTCTGATTTCCTTCGGATCAAACGTTAACAGACGTCACGCAGCAAAAAAAAAAAAAAACACTCACGCGCAGCCGCTGGAAGACAAGTATCAACATATATGAGCCTCCTCAACCACCCTCAGAAAACATAGGGGTCAGGATACGTCTCCCGAACCCCCTTATACCCATTTCTCACATTATTTTTCCTCCATCTTGTAATTTAATTAAATCGAAACACAAAATGGCGAATTCCCGTTTCGCTACCAGTTTGCGACCCGGTTCGCGAACCGGGAAGCGCTTCTACCGCGAAAAATCAATTTTTTTTTATTTGCCCCACGGGACCCTTTAATAACCCCAACATCATTCCTAGGGGGTCAAGAGGGGTCTACCTTGCCCCCTTTCATTAAATTCCCCCTTCGTTTTTCTCCTCTTGTCTCTCGATCCTACCGAGAGACAAGATGGCGGCCGCACCGGACTGTTTAGAATGTTGACAGACACCGGAGAGCCAATCAGCTTCGCTTCGCAAAGCTCCGTTACGCGAAACGTACGCGATCTGGAGCGCTATCCGGGACGCTGTCACAGATATATCTGTTTTTTTAAACGTTAATTTCTCAAAATCCACTGGAGCACATATATTGAGACCCAGCAAAGGCACATCGGGCTAACAGTCCCTACAATTTTGCCAAGTTTCGTGTAAATCCATTCAGCCATTCGAGCTAAAAGTGAGGCCAAACGCCCTATGGAAAAATGAATGGGGCTGCTCAGAAACAAAATGTGCAATTTTCCTGAAAATTTCAGCCGATTCCGTCCACAAACGCCAAAGTTATTAGACATAGAATTTTCAAAAGTTCCATTGAGAAAAAATCCTAACTATATATACCTACTGGCGACCGCCAGTAGGTAATATATATATATATATATATATATATATTCACTGAAAAAACCATAGGTTATAGACCATATATAGTTAGGAATTCGCATTTACAAAACCTTATTTTACTCACACAAAACCATTGAAATTCCATATATAGTTAGTTGCACTAACTATATATCGCGCACCCGCAATCCACTGCTGATGATGTCACATATTACATCATTCATGACATGGTCAGTGACATCACTGATGACATCACTGATGACATCTCAAATGATATCACTGATGACATCTCAAATGACATCACTGATGACATCACTGATGACATCTCATTTGACATTACTGATCACATCACTGATGATATCATTCATGTGATAATACGATGAACCTCTTCAGACTCTAATATAACCTTAGATACAATCAGTGTAAACAGACACTCACAGACTGTCACTCATCCATGGAGTTACTCACACACCTAGTCAGTCATGCAAAGAATCAATCACACCTCCATTTCCTCAACTATACAGTTATACAAACTTTACTTATTCAAACATATACTAACACATATTTACTCTCTTATACAATCCCTGATACAAGTTCACAATGATCCATACAGCCACTCACACATTCACTGGCTCTTATGCACAGTTATTTATATATGTCAACTCTCACATGTACTGTGTTTTACATATGTGCTTACTTTGACATGTAGCACTGAGATATCCATTCACTCACCAATACACTCATGCACACAGTCAACCGCCCATACAGCTGTTTCCACATGCACTTTTGAAACCATACATCTAGTGAATCAACTGCTCACACATCTATGCACAGAGTCATACACCTCCCAGCCACCCACACACACACTCAGTCTCCCATACAAATACTTGGGCAACCAATCAATAACCCATATAGTTACTCATATAGCTACTTATCAACACATGCAACAGTTTACAGAACAACAGACATAATGATGCACAAATTAAGACAGTTTAGTCACTAACCCATGCACTCAGTGAGACACATTTAATTACTCACTCATACAGTCAGTCATGCACCTACTAAATCCTTCATCCAGACACTTATACATCCACTCATTCTTCAATATGTAAGACATATTTTAACTTTACAGAAACATACAGTCACTGGATGTTGTCATCAGTGATGTCATCAGTGATGTCATTTGAGATGTCATCAGTGATGTCATCAGTGATGTCACTGACCATGTCATAAATGATGTAATATGTGACATCATCAGCAGTGGATTGCGGGTGCGCGATATATAGTTAGTGCAACTAACTATATATGGAATTTCAATGGTTTTGTGTGAGTAAAATAAGGTTTTGTAAATGCGAATTCCTAACTATATATGGTCTATAACCTATGGTTTTTTCAGTGAATTTTCAAGGTTTTGTAAATGCTAATTCCTAACTATATATGGTCTATAACCTATGGTTTTTTCAGTGAATTTTCAAGGTTTTGTAAATGCTAATTCCTAACTATATATGGTCTATAACCTATGGTTTTTTCAGTGAATATATATATATACATACATATATAAACATATATCATCTGTATATCTATATAAATACAAACATAAATGCATGCATACATATACTTATATGCATACAGATGCATGTTATTTACATGAAAGTTGAAAAAATACTAATAAAAGCAAAGCTAAAAATCCACCTCATTACAAACAGAATGGCTTTAACTTAAACGAGGGCGAGATCTATTGCATTTTCAATGCTTGTTTACTTTGGTTCCATCAAGAAGGCATTCAGATGTGTCACACATTTGCCATAAATTCTGAATGTTAGCACTCTAGTTGCACATTAGATCACTGTAGTAAAGCTACTGCTCACCAGGGACGTCTGCTGCTGGTATTCAAAGTGCATGTTTCAGTCTGCATGTCAGAATTTTTTTAATGAAATAGAAGAGGATTTGAGAAGTCACTCAAAATGATCCCTAATTGTTCTTTCTGAAGCACTAATCATATTTTCTATG
Organism: Lissotriton vulgaris; assembly: GCF_964263255.1. Taxonomy (NCBI): domain Eukaryota; kingdom Metazoa; phylum Chordata; class Amphibia; order Caudata; family Salamandridae; genus Lissotriton; species Lissotriton vulgaris. The sequence continues at coordinate 1,551,010,310 of NC_141696.1, read as the reverse complement.
GCAAAATTAACCCCCTCATGTTGTTCCTTTTTAAATTGAGTGTTTTCAGACTTACCACTTCATTCCAATCAAGATGGCTTCTGGTGTGCCATACTTTTGTCATAAGTAAGACTGTTAGCGCTCTAGTTGTTCTTTAGAACACTCTGGGACATTCTGTCATTGGGCTATACTTGGGGTACATCTGGGTGATATTTGGGCTACATTTAGGCTCTTTTGTCTCTGGTGGCCATTTTGGGAGACTGCATGTCAGAATGTTTTAATGAAATAGAAAAGGATTTGAGAAGTCACTCAAAATGTGCCCTAATTTTTCATTCTGCAGCACTAATCATACTTTCTATGGCAAAATATACCCCCTCATGTTGTTTCTTTTTAAATTAAATGTTTTAAGAGTTACCACTTTATTCCAATCAAGATGGCTTCAGGTGTGCCATACCTTTGTAATAAGTAGGACTGTTAGCGCTCTAGTTGTTCTTTAGAACACTCTAGGAGGCTGCAGTAGAGCACAAAGGAATCAACTGACAGTCTCTGTCCTTGTTGGATGTACATGTTTTACTGAGAATGTCAGACTTCATTTTCACATGACTGAGAAAGATAATGTGAATTTACAGAAAATATGCTTTCAGTTTAGCTTATAGATCCCCTTCCAAACCACTGTGGGAAAATCATGAGATATTAGTTTTCTTTCAAACAATATTCATGATATCACAGCAGAAGGTTTTTTCACATGGTAAAATCACCTTAGAACCCACCACAATTCCTACAACGAGTATGGTACCATCAACAAATGATTTATAATGTAACTAAAGTCCTAAAACCCTCTATTAACTACAATGCTTTTTAATGAGGTGCTATCATGTATATTGGTCCCAAGATGGCTGCCAACACTTCTTGGATGAAGTGCTGACAGCCAATCAGATCAGATGTGTGGATAGGCTCCGCCCAGATATATATCTTTTTTTGAACCTAAATTACTCAAAATCCACTGGAGCACATATATTGAGACCTAGCAAAGGCACATCGGGCTAACAGTCCCTACAATTTTGCCAAGTTTCGTGCAAATCCATTCAGCCGTTCGAGCTAAAAGTGAGGCCAACCGCCCTATGGAAATTAACATGGGAAAAACGTGTTTTGGGACCCCCCTTTTTTCTCGGCCCCCCTTGATGAAACCCCCCCAAATTGTCAGGGGCTGCTCAGAAACAAAATGTTCCATTTTCCTGAAAATTTCAGCCAATTCCATTCACAAACGCCAAAGTTATTAGACATAGAATTTTCAAAAATCCCATAGAGAAAAAATCCTAACTATATATACCTACTGGCGACCGCCAGTAGGTAATATATATATAGAGATATATATATATATATATATATATATCTATATATATCTCTCTCTATATATATATATATATATATCCGTTCCAACTCCTACTTCTCGGCAAAGGTACCGAGTCCTCGATGTAGGTACAGACCACAAACACTGCGATTAGTTTCAATTCAAGGGTGGTTTATTGTTCTTCTGTCCCCAGCATGACGCGTTTCGGCTGCAGCAAGGCAGCCTTGATCACATGACTTAAAAGAACCAATAAGTGCACTTATATACTGTGAATGCCCCCAATGAGACTCAAGTGCAACATGAACATGGAAGAAATACTTCGTAAACGGAGCTATTATCTAAAATCCCATTAACAATGTACAATGGTCCATGTGCAAAAGGCAAATTCATTTCATGATAATATGTTTCGATATAAACACATGAAAAGGCAAATTAATATATTTACACACTATTTACAAATAAATATATCATTTTATACTGATGCCTGTGGAATAAAGTGCATTGCCCATCAAATTCATGATTCACTCCAATTCATGTATATATATATTCCAAAGTTGCAAAAAGTCTCAAATATAGGGAATGTGCAAAATATGCTATTAGAAAGTGCAAAATAGTGATAATGTGCAAAATTGTGCTTATTAAAACCAAGTGTTATACTCAAATGTTTTTAGGGAGTGCATTGGTGGTGGCACGTTAATTTAATCTCTATTAAAGAAGAGTTACATGCCACCCACTAACTGAAGTAAATGTGTGTAACAGTCACAGTAACACTGAAAAACCATTTTCAGACAACACATGTAGTGTGACACAACGGAAACATCATGGCATAGTGCCCAATGCCTGATAAAAAAGCTCGCAACAGGAGGTACGGGGCCAAACGGGTATGTATACTATCTCCAGTGAATATTATAGCATAGTGCCCTTTTCACTGTTAAGTGGACAGCTTGAAGGAGTTTAGGTTGTTGATAGGGGTACCCAAGGTTAGTTAGTCAGAATAGCAATCCATGTCCCCTTGGTGTTGTGTATGACAAAACTCTCCTACCCCTGGCTCTATCCTAACGGATACTTGTTCGTGGGTGCTGTGACAGAGTGACTAACATAGCTCACTGTGCTGCTACCTCTAGAGGAAGCAGTAAAGATCCTCCCCCGTATATATATATATATATATATATATATATATATATATATATATTGCCACAGCTTCTTCTCTCCACTTCTTACGGATCAAAGGACACGGCACAGCAGCAGTAGTTTTTAGCGTTTTATTATTTACACACCAGTGCAAACATAACGTGCAACAAAAAAGGACGGTCTACGCGTTTCGGCTCCTGCCTTCCACTGGACCAATATATATATTACCTACTGGCAGTCGCCAGTAGGTAGTTATAGTTAGGATTTTTTTCAATGCAAAATCTCAAACTTCTATTGTGAATAACTTTGGCGCCGGTTGACGAATCTGCCTGAAAATTTCCTCAAATTTGCCTCGCGGAGCTCCGGTCCTTCCCTTAAAGTTTCGGGGGGATTAGTCAAGCGGGGGCCGAGATAAAAGGGGGTCCCAAAACGTGTTTTCCCTGTGTTAATTTCCATAGGGCGGTCGACCTCACTTTTAGCCCGAACGGCTGAATGGATTTCCACCAAACTTGGCAAAATTGTAGGGACTGGTAGCCCGATGTGCCTTTGCTATGTCTCAAGATATGTGCTCCAGTGGTTTTTACGAAAATTAACTTTGAAAAAATATATATTGGGCTACATTGGGCTATATATATGTTAGAGCCCAAATGTAGCCCAATGTAGCCCAAAGATGGCCACCAGAGACAAAAAAAAACAAATGTAGCCCAAATATTAGCCAGATGTAGCCCAACTATAGCCCAATGACAGAATGTCCCAGAGTGTTCTAAAGAACAACTAGAGCGCTAACAGTCTTACTTATGACAAAAGTATGGCACACCTGAAGTCATCTTGATTGGAATAAAGTGTTAACACTTAAAACATTTAATTTGTAAAGGAACAAAATGAGGGGTGCTGAAGAAAGAAAAATTAGGGCACATTTTGAGTGACTTCTCAAATCTTCTTATATTTCATTAAAAAAATTCTGATATACAGTCTCCCAAGATGGCCACCAGAGACAAAAGAGCCCAAATGTAGCCCAAATATCAGCCAGATGTAGCCCAACTATAGCCCAATGACAGAATGTCCCAGAGTGTTCTAAAGAACAACTAGAACGCTAACAGTCTTATTGTGGAGAAGTGTGGCTCACTGGTTAGAGGAGGCAGACCTGGAAGCAGAGGTCAGCCTGGGACCAGGGTTCAATTCCCAGCTCGGCGGGGTCTTGAGTCCTAAAATGTCCATGGACTCGACAATTCTCGCTCCGGTGCCTACTCGATTCACGGGTTCACACTCTGCGACTCTGGGCAATAGCTTGCTTAATCTCCACAACGGCCCCTCGCGGCGGGATGCCTGGCTTTCACCTTGCGGATACCCTGCTGGGGTTATCTCACAGGGGAATACCAGGACGGGTTCCCTAAGCAAGCGCTTAGAAACCGCTTGGTGATTTGCGCTATATAAATTTCTGTACATTTACATTTACATTTACTTATGACAAAAGTATGGCACACCTGAAGTCATCTTGTTTGGAATAAAGTGGTAACACTTAATACATTTAATTTGAAAAGGAACAAAATGAAGGGTTTTATTTTGCCATAGAAGTTTTATATATATATATATATATATATATATATATATATATAGGTTTCACACCAGTTATATCTAGGAATTAGCATTTAAAAAACCTAATAAATTCACTGAAAAAAACATAGGTTTCACACCAGTTATAGTTGGGTGGAAATTTTATTCGCATAAAACCATTGAAATTCCCACGTTATAGTTAGTTGGACTCACTATAACATGCGCGTGCAATGCACTGCTGATGACGTCACATATTATATCACTCATGACATGCTCAGTGACATCACTCATGACATCACTGATGACATCTCAAATGACATCACTGATGACATCATCAAGTGAATGTGTATCTTTCTGAAAAATAAATATTTTTATATATGTATATCTAAAGGTTGATGGAAGAATAAATGCGTAAATAAATGTCTAAATGGATGTTTTTTTGTGTAAAATCGATTGGTTAACTGACTTATTAAATGTATCTTAGTGAATACATATATTAGCGAGTAATGTTTAAATATTTAAATATCTGTATCTGTGTCTCACTTTGTGTATAAGTGGCTGCATGGGTTGGTGATTAGCTACATGAGTGTTTATATGGGTTATTAGTTGTTTTTTTAAGTACCAGTATCAGTGTCTGTATGGTTCGGTGGGGAATATTACTTAGAGCACAGATGCATGAATGAGTGACTCACTATTTGTATGTATTTTGAAGACAGCATGTGTGCAAGACTGTATGGGTGGATGATTGTGTGTATGGGTGGGTTAGTGAGTATGTGTTTTTATAATTGATTGTTTAAGAGAGTAAATATGTTTCCGTTTCTGTAGAAGTATGTGTAGTGGTGTGTATATAGCAGTATAATCAAGTAAATGGTTTATTTGCATGTGTGAATTTGTGTGTGAGTAACTATGGATGAGTATTAGTGTGTAACAGGATGTATAGGTGTATAAGTACATATGATGAGTAAGTACATGCATGAGTGACTATATAGAACTGTTGGTGAATGAGTGGATGTGTATGTAGATGTTGGAATTACCTAATAAGTTGTTATAATTGGTATTGGTTTCTCCTTTTTGAAGAAAATGTTAGTTTCTATTTTTGAATGTGTGTGTCAAAGGTTATTTTATGCTGATAGGAGGTCTGCCACTTTGTCACAAGGATGTTGTCATTAATGATGTCATTTGAGATGTCATCAGTGATGTCATGAGTGATGTCACTGACCATGTCATGAGTCCCATCTCCCGAAGTGCCTTCAGTGCCAGCTTCTTAGGTGAGCGAAATCTTCGAGTGATCGAACAGCGGCATGTTAGGTGCGTACAGTGATAATTTATACGCTCCCTGACCTAGGTCGTGCCAGGCCCTAGATGTAATTTGTACCGTATCAAATTCCATTTTTCGAAAATTGTTGTGTGTGTTCACTATCATGGCCTTGAGTGGTATGGGATGCACATTGCCCGCTTCCACCGCCACGTGCGGGATATATGCTGGATCATGCTGCCAGTAGTAGGCGTAGTGCGCCTGTGTGCAAAGATTGTCCGGTGCTGTAAAACTGCCTTGATCAAATGGAAGGGTAAGTGTCTAGCACTTGAGTCGAAGCTTCTTTCCCACCCAGGCTAGCGTGACCAGAAGGGAGCGAAGATTATCAAAAAAGTGTCGCGTTAGGTGTACCGGAACATTTAAAAAGAGATATAAAAACCGTGGAAGAACCACCATTTTCATCAAAGCTATGCAGTCAGCAAAGGACGGGGCAATTTAATCCAACGATTCACCTGCACCTCAAGCTGCACGATGACTGTGCCAAAGTTAGCTTGTATAACAGTCTGCTGGTCCCTGTGTAGCCATATTCCTAAATATTTCACAGAGTCCGGACACCATGTTAGGGGATATTCCATGTCAAACTGTTGGGTGGCATCAGTGAGGGGTAGTATAGTTGATTTGTACCAATTGATTCTGAGGCATGAGAAGTGCTCAAACCGGACATACTCTTGTATGAGTTTTGCGAGAAATCATGCTAGCTCCCGGACATACAGCACCATGTCATCTGCATACATGGAGACTGCAAGCGGTGCTACAAAGACCACAAGGCCGATACAGCATGACACGGTCTTAGAATACATAATAGGGGCTCAAGCACAAGAGCAAATAGCAGTGGCGACAGCGGGCAGGCCTACCGCGTGCCACGCTGGATGGGAATCTTCTCCGACAGCTGCCCATTAATTCTGACCCACGCCACTGGGCAGGTATATAATAGCCTAATCCAGTTAGTAAAGACAAAAGGAACACCCATACGATGGAGGACTGTGATCATGTAGGACCAGGAGATCGAGTCGAACTCTTTTGCAGCGTCGAGCAGCACCACCACCGCTGGCAGCGTGGGCTCCAATACATGTATTGCCGCGAAAATGGTGTGCAGATTATGGGACGTGGACCGAGTAGGGATTAATCCTGACTGATCCGGAAGCACAATAACAGGAAGGAGCAGTTGTATCCTCTTAGCTAATAATTTCGCTAGAATTTTAACAGTGTTTATGAGAGATAATGGGAGATACGAGTCACACTGATCAGGTGGTTTACCAGGTTTTAAAAGCGCAACCACCAGTGCCTGCCGTAGGGTCGGCGGCAAACACTGGGTATCATATGCCTCCACATATAGCTGAAGTAGGCATGGGGCTAATTGGTCTACATATTCTTCATAAAATTTGGCTGGCATCCAGTGCTTAATTTGAGCAGGTGCTTTCATGTGCTCAGCACCCGCACTTCTTTCACAGGGCCGGGGCTACGATTTCTGGTCCTACAGGTGATGGCCTCAATAGTAATTGCCCAACTTAAAATAAAAAACACCACATACTTTGCATGGTGACGGGCTGGTATGTTTTCATAGGCAGGCATACATCTGTTCAGGCAGGCATGATTGTGTATCATCACTTTAGTGATGATGTCGTCACGCCTGTCATCATTAACTAATGGCTTGCATTCTATTCCCCTAATCTGCTGCACCCTGCCACTGCAGAGCCTTAGCCTCCCATTGGATAATTGTAGTGGGGGCCTGCAGCCCTGCATTGCGACTATCCTCAACAAGCTTTATGTGGCTGTGGTCCACCGCAACTTTTGTGCGCTATGGAGTCACCTTCAGTTTCCGTGCGCTGCCTCCAAGCATGCTAATTGCTGAGTGTGCTTGAGCCCAGTAGGTGCAACAGCCATACTCGCGTCTCACAGGCATTGCAGCATTGCCGCTGGGGTCAGTGCTTGTGTGTAGCAGGCAGGGTCACAGCAAGCTGAGCAGTGGATGCTTATGCCATCGTCGTTACTGGACCAAACTAATTACAGGCAGCACTAGCAGTGACAAGCCCTGCTTTGCTCAAGCAGCCCCATGACCTGCAACAAACCCATTCAGACCGCACTGATTAATATGTAAAACAAAAGCATTTTCATTTGGTGTACATTTTGTTTTTGCACTTATCTGTCGGTGTAGGTAAAGAAGTAAAACACATGTCTTAGGGGACAGTCAGCAGAGCATGGTTCCAGGATAGAGACTGAGGCAGTGCGGGTGTTGAAAGTTGGGCACAGCGGAGGTAGAAGTGGGCTGTAGCCTCCTTGGCAGCATTTTCAGTGCCGACACTTCATTTTTTTTTACAAATTAAGCACTGCTGGCAGCCCATCAGTGACGCAGCCTTCCTGTTAGGTAAAGGGGCTATAGCATCCTGCACTTCACATAATGTGAGTTGGTGCATCAAAAAATCTTGTTGCCCCCGCGAAAGCCACACTAGTGCAATATCATCAAGGTATTGCTCAAGCTCACCAGCGTCTGCTGTGGGCCGGTGAGCGTACATCCCAGCATAATACTCCGTAAACACATTCAGAATAGCTGGCGTGTCACAGTGTGTGCCGTCATCGACAGTGATCGCTTGAATCGTGTGTGCCCTGGACTGGGGTTCTAGTATACGGGTCGCGAGTGTCCTACCCGGCCGGCAACCCTCTCCATAGTAACATGCTTTGTACCGGTGGGGTAAGTGTTTTACCTCTTGGTCAGCTGTTTCATGGTATTCTACAATTTTCTCCTTAATGCCTGCCAGTGTGCTGGGGTCCGATCGGGCATTACATTTGCTCTCCAGGTCACCCAACTCTCGTTCCAGTGTCGCCATGGTGCGGCATAGAGATTTTAAAACCCCGGCTTGGAGGCCGATACATTTACCCCGAATGGTCACTTTAAAGGCTTCCCACGTGTTTCCATAGTTTGGACCGACCCAGTATTCAGTGAGAAATAGTCTGCTATGGCTTCACGTATACCCTCATTAAAGACTGGGTCGAGTAACGAAGATGATTGTAGTCGCCATTGAAAGGGGGGGAGGGTGGGAAGGGAGTATCCTGTCCAAAGCCACTGGGGAGTGATTATACAATGTTCTAGGCAGGTGCCTTGATTGAGCAACCCATTCACAGATATCCTGTGTTCCCAGCAAATGATCAATATGCGACCAGGACTGTCTCGCATATGAGTGACATGTACCTTCCCTAGCGCGTGGGTGTCTTATTCTCCAGACATCAGTGAGGCCCAGCGATCTCATCCCATTAAGCACAGCACCAGTAGCCCTTCGGGAGGAGGATCTTCTGTAGTCATTCTGTCCATCGTGGGATCTAATACCACATTAAAATCTCCACTAGAAATAGGTGTCACAGGGGATAATTTATAGAGTTTACACCACAGGGCATCGAAAAAAGCGGGATCATCAGTGTTGGGACCATATATGTTCACAATAGTCAAACGTGTGTTATAGAGCATACCCTGCACTATTATATACCGCCCATTTACATCTTCATCTACATGTGTGGGCACGAATGGAAACATTTTCCTCACCAGAGCCATAACTCCCCGGGCATAGGATGAATATGACACGGCTAGCCTTACCCCCGCCCATCTTGTGGCAATGTGCGATACGGCCTGCTTCGTAAGGTGTCTCTCCTGCAACACGGCAATTTGAATATGGTACCTGTCAAGATAAGCTAGCACCTGTTGCACCTTCTTAACATTGTTGAGCCCTCTCACATTCCAACTCATCCAAGAAATGATAGATCGTTTTGAATCAGCCATGTCTGCGAAATCTAAGTATCAAGAGTGCAACACAGTCGAACTTACACGTGACATATAGCTCAGAACCTACTGGTGAATCACGTTTAATGTCATTATAATATAACAGTGTTCCCCAACCACCCCTCCCAGCCACAGCGGTGTTGAAACCTAACCACGAATAGACCCCCCAGAAAACAGAAATAAAACAATAGTGATCTCACAGTGCATAACATGTGAAGAACAATTGAATGTATTAACCCATTAAAGGCCACCAAGGGGCCCCAACTCAGAAACAGAACTTTGTGGGGAATTTCCATACTGTGGGGTGCTAGTATTCCACGGCCCCCCGTGTAAGCGGGGTGGGTCGAGCCAGGCTGAGCTCGGCTAACCATCTCTAGGCTATTTGTAAACTTTAAAGAAGAATTATTACCTATTACTAATACAACATCAGGTGTGGAGTACTCTTCCTAGCTGTCGACTGTGTCAATATACATGAAAATAGCAAGCATATCTTGTCAAATTTGAAACTCACCGAACTATCCATTACATTTTGAGTATTAATCACGGGTTAGAAGCCAACCAGATAAATCGCATGCAAGCGCCCAAAGGGAATGCATCCAGAAACAGATTTAGCCATGCCTCACGTGTTCATCCTTCGGAATCGGAAAGTCCACCTTTCTCATGTAGTGCCTTCTGCCGCTACAGCCGCCGAGTGTATTGTATCGCCTCCTTCCGTGTCGTAAATATTCTCGCTTTCCCATCATGTTGTATACTCAGACGGGAAGGGTAAAGCATTGCGTAAGGAATTTGGAGAGTTTGCAGCTTCTTCTTAACAGTTTGGAATTCTCGTCAAGCTTGTAGCACTCCGACGGTGAAGTCAGGGAAGAGTTCTATTTTCATCCCTTGATAGTCGAGCTTCCCTTTTTCCCTAGCCAGACTGAGCGCAGTGTCAGTGTCTCTATAGTTAAGGAGTCTGGTAATTATAGGGCGCAGTGAAGCCCCCCGGGACTGGTCTTGCCGCCAAGGAACGATGAGCCCGTTCAACTATTAGTACCTTCGAGAAGTGTTCGGCTCCCAGCAGCGTTGTCAGCAGCGTTTCGACTTACGTCTCCATGGGCCCGGTGTTTGTGGTTTCGGAGATTCCAAGCATACGGAGGTTATTTCTGCGGGAACAGGCTTCAATGTCCTTCTTTTTTGCCTTGATGACCTCCAGTATTTTCTCCATGGTAGCGCATAAGGTCCCCACCACCTCCACGTGATCCTCCGTGGCCGAGATGCGCTTCTCCGCCTTCCCAATCGGTGTGCTGTGCTCGTCGATCTTCGAGGAGTTGAGTGCGTTACAGAAATGTAAGCGCATCCCTGTGGTGGGCACACTTATGTGGGTTCTGTGTGTTGGAATAACACCCTAGATTCCCAATAAAGTTCGAAACAAGTTCCAAGTTGAAACGTTGTGAGGTTTATTTCAAACCATTTTCTTCTTATTTTTAGTTATACGTTCAATTTAAACATCAGATGATCAAATAAATCTTCATCATGGAGTCTGAGTAGCTCCAATGCATTTCGGACTGACAAAGTCCTTTCTCAAGGAGCACTGCAACAGAAATAGAATATGACCCAAATCAGGAAAATAGCTAAACAAGCATAAAATAATAAGCATGAGTGGAAGGGTGGGTCTACCACATGCTACCCATAATTAATAAAACAACCGTCATGAGGTTCCAAACGTTGTTTAGCGGGATCATGAACCGAAGGGTGCTCATGGTGGGAGATCAGAAGGTAAAGAAAGTGATCACTGACAAGTGACGAAAGGTAACAGTTTAAGCGGTGCGAAGGAATGGTGTGTAGGTGAAACGAAAACATGCCGGCAAGTGTCAAGGAGGCTATTTTGTGATAGTGTGAAAGGTAACTGAGGACCTCAAAGAGGCTTACGTGATTAATGCCGCCAGGGTGGCGCGAACTGTCAAAAAGAAGAAAGAACAGTGAAAGGTTAAACCCAAAACGGGTCGGGTGATAATCGAGAAATGAACCAGAAAAACCGGTAAGATGACTTACGAGGTGGATGCAGGGTGTCCGCATGCAGAATGCCGGCTCAAACAACGGAACTCCGCGGAGTGAACGCGGAGTTTCGTGAAAGTCGAAGAAAGTGGAAATAAACGAAGGACTGTGAAAGAGTGAGCTGATGGAGCGGCCATCTTAAAGAGGGGAAAGTGAATGACGAAAGCATTGGAAAGAAGGAAATTCACATCATGCATTATGTACAAACAGCAAAAACATGGTACAAAGTGCCAAAAAGTGCCACGAGGGCATTATAGGTAGCAACTGAGTTCGGTCCGGTCATTCAGACCGAAAGGTTTCTGGGCTTGGAGTCTATATATCCAGGATGTCTCTCTTTGTAAGAGGACTTTGTTGTTATCACGTCCTTCAATTTTGGAAACGATTTCAAGAACCATGTATTTAAGTTGAGCCACATTATGGTTGGCTTCAAGGAAGTGGGTGGCTACACTGGATTTAATGTTCTTTGTGCGAATATTCAATTTATGCTCGTTCAAGCGAGTCTTTATCTTTCTGCTCGTCTTGCCCACGTAGATCTTGCCACATGGGCACTTGAGGAGGTAGATCAGGTTGGAGGAGTCACAAGTGGCATCCACGTTGAGCTTGATGTTGAAGCCTCTCATGGGATGGTTGATATTATTACCTTGAATGATGTTATTACAATTGTTACAGTGGTGACATGGACGTGTGCCAGTATGTTGGTTGGAGTCAGCGTCGGCGGTGGTTCTAGATAGAATCTCTTTAATGTTCATGGGTCGAGTATATGCAAAAATAGGGGGTTCCTTGAACAGATCATCAAAGTCTGGTTCAGATGTCAGAATTCGCCAGTGCTTCAAAATGATATTCTTATATTGTTTGCTTGAGGTAGAGTATCTAGATACGAGGACCATCCTCTGTGGATCTGTTTTGGGAGCACTCCGAAGGGTATCAGGGCGCGGTGTGGCCGCAGTTCTTTTGATAGCTTCTTTCAATATTTCGTCCGGGTAACCCCTATTTTGAAATCTTGACGCCATAGTTTGGATCTGGTTCAATCTCATGTCAGGATCAGAAACTATACGGGTCACTCTCAACATTTGGCTGTAGGGCAAGTGTCTTTTCAGAGAGTTCTGATGGAAACTGCTGTATAGCAGGGCATTGTTACGATCCGTCGGTTTTCGGAAGAGATCTGTCTGGATTCCCTCGGGGGTAATCTTGATTAAAACATCCAAGAAAGTGATTTCTTGGGGGTTGATGTTCCATGTGAACTCTATTCGGTCATCTTTAGTGTTAAGGTCGGTGAGAGCAAGTTCAAGGTTCTCCTGTGAGTCCTTCCAAATGAAAAATAAATCATCTATGTAACGCACATAGAGTTTGAGATTGTCGGTCCAGGTTTTTACGCCATAAATGTGGTTGGATTCAAAATTACCCATGTAGAGGTTCGCATAGGTGGGGGCCGCACAATTTCCCATGGCCATCCCGGACATTTGTAGGTACCATTTTTGTTCATGGATAAAATAACTATGATATAACGTAAATATCATCAACTCAAGAATGAAGGATTTCATGGAGTCGTTAATGTTAGATTGAAGTAGAGCTTGTTCTACTGCAACAATCCCGCCTTCATGGGGGATAGAGGTATACAAACTTTTAACGTCTGCTGTGCACAAGATGAGTTTTTCATTTTCATCGATTGATACGGAAGACAGTTTATTGATAAACTCAGTGGTGTCTTTGACGTAGCTTTGTAAACGTAAGACCATAGGTTGTAAGTAGCGATCTATGAATTTTCCTGTGGGCTCATGTATCGAACCTCGGGTTGAAACAATTGGGCGAAACGGAGGGTCCGTCAGATTCTTATGTATTTTAGGAAGCATAGTTATAGTGGGGCTTCTAGGATATTCTACTAACAGGTATTTCTTGGTTCTCTCATCGATGGTTTCATCAGATGCTGCTTTGTCGATGATTGTGGCCAGTTCCGTTTTAAACTCCCTGGTGGGATTCCCTTCTAGAAGTAGATAGACGTTGGGATCCGTAACGTGTTCAATGACCCGTTGGTCATACAGTTGTGTGTTGAGGATGACTAGGGCACCCCCCTTATCTGCTTTCAAACATTTAATGGAAGGGTTTCTGGCTATGTTCTTAAGGGTATCAAGATCCTTGTTAGTGATGTTTTTGTGTGATTGTTTTCGGTAGTTGATTTTGGCGATATCTTGTTTCACCAAGGTCTCAAAGGTGTCTATGCTCTTGTGGCTTGCAGGAGGCATGAAAGAGCTGAATGGTCGTAAGCCCAACAATAAGTCTGGTTTAGGGTCTTTAGGTGGTTCTAGGACTTTTTCAAAAAAGTGTTTTAATCGCAATGTCCTTGTGAGTTTGAAAGTGCTGACTTCCAGTTCAAGTAAATTCGTGTTACTTGTGGGAACAAAAGACATTCCCTTTTGTAAAATCTTGGTTTCATGGTCCGTTAATGGTGTATCAGAGATGTTAATCACTAACGATTCCTCTTCGTTTTTGGTTTGGTTTTGGGGGGTTGTTGGGTGCCTTGATTGTCTTTTTCCTGCCCTTTTGCCCCGTCTGGGTCGTCGGTTCTGTCTGGGCTTACCTCTAAAAAAGGCTCTGTGATGGTTGACTCAACATTGAGTGTTGAGGGTGTTTCCCTGGGTGTTGTTGAGGAAGATGAGGCTCCAGCTGGTGTTCTCTTGGTGGGACGGTTGGAGGTGTCATTCCATGAGGAAGAGGTATCAGTGTTAGGGTTAAAGGGTTTGTTCCTACGACGTTGGGCGTAGACATCCGCCCACGTGTATACCTCCCCTAACTTATAGGGGAGGTATACACCGCGCCCTGATACCCTTCGGAGTGCTCCCAAAACAGATCCACAGAGGATGGTCCTCGTATCTAGATACTCTACCTCAAGCAAACAATATAAGAATATCATTTTGAAGCACTGGCGAATTCTGACATCTGAACCAGACTTTGATGATCTGTTCAAGGAACCCCCTATTTTTGCATATACTCGACCCATGAACATTAAAGAGATTCTATCTAGAACCACCGCCGACGCTGACTCCAACCAACATACTGGCACACGTCTGTGTCACCACTGTAACAATTGTAATAACATCATTCAAGGTAATAATATCAACCATCCCATGAGAGGCTTCAACATCAAGCTCAACGTGGATGCCACTTGTGACTCCTCCAACCTGATCTACCTCCTCAAGTGCCCATGTGGCAAGATCTACGTGGGCAAGACGAGCAGAAAGATAAAGACTCGCTTGAACGAGCATAAATCGAATATTCGCACAAAGAACATTAAATCCAGTGTAGCCACCCACTTCCTTGAAGCCAACCATAATGTGGCTCAACTTAAATACATGGTTCTTGAAATCGTTTCCAAAATTGAAGGACGTGATAACAACAAAGTCCTCTTACAAAGAGAGACATCCTGGATATATAGACTCCAAGCCCAGAAACCTTTCGGTCTGAATGACCGGACCGAACTCAGTTGCTACCTATAATGCCCTTGTGGCACTTTTTGGCACTTTGTACCATGTTTTTGCTGTTTGTACATAATGCATGATGTGAATTTCCTTCTTTCCAATGCTTTCGTCATTCACTTTCCCCTCTTTAAGATGGCCGCTCCATCAGCTCACTCTTTCACAGTCCTTCGTTTATTTCCACTTTCTTCGACTTTCACGAAACTCCGCGTTCACTCCGCGGAGTTCCGTTGTTTGAGCCGGCATTCTGCATGCGGACACCCTGCATCCACCTCGTAAGTCATCTTACCAGTTTTTCTGGTTCATTTCTCGATTATCACCCGACCCGTTTTGGGTTTAACCTTTCACTGTTCTTTCTTCTTTTTGACAGTTCGCGCCACCCTGGCGGCATTAATCACGTAAGCCTCTTTGAGGTCCTCAGTTACCTTTCACACTATCACAAAATAGCCTCCTTGACACTTGCCGGCATGTTTTCGTTTCACCTACACACCATTCCTTCGCACCGCTTAAACTGTTACCTTTCGTCACTTGTCAGTGATCACTTTCTTTACCTTCTGATCTCCCACCATGAGCACCCTTCGGTTCATGATCCCGCTAAACAACGTTTGGAACCTCATGACGGTTGTTTTATTAATTATGGGTAGCATGTGGTAGACCCACCCTTCCACTCATGCTTATTATTTTATGCTTGTTTAGCTATTTTCCTGATTTGGGTCATATTCTATTTCTGTTGCAGTGCTCCTTGAGAAAGGACTTTGTCAGTCCGAAATGCATTGGAGCTACTCAGACTCCATGATGAAGATTTATTTGATCATCAGATGTTTAAATTGAACGTATAACTAAAAATAAGAAGAAAATGGTTTGAAATAAACCTCACAACGTTTCAACTTGGAACTTGTTTCGAACTTTATTGGGAATCTAGGGTGTTATTCCAACACACAGAACCCACATAAGTGTGCCCACCACAGGGATGCGCTTACATTTCTGTAACGCACTCAACTCTTTGGATTCTGGACGCATTTGAACAGTTGCGTCTCCTGTCGGAGCACCTTAAAATTTATAACCTCACTTTACCTGACTTTGAACTTGTTACATCTACATTTCAGTAGTGCGCCGTGCCTATTTCTCTTGCTCGTCGATCTTCGAGGCCATAGTGTCCATGCGCAGATTTAGATGATCAATTTTGGCATCAATAGTTTGCAGACTTTGATGTATGGTGAGCATCATTCACTCCAGTTTATAGTCGTACCCGGTTCTGGGTCCGGTTCTGTGTCGGAGGCAGTGGGCGTGGGAGATTTAGTATGTTTTTTAGCTTCAAATTGTAGCTTACTCTATTGTTTGTCTGTACGACCCATATCGAGACAACTCTTACCGCCGCGCGCAGTCGTGTCACTCTGGGAATGGCGCGATCAGATCCAACACACAGTCCATGTACTAGATGTGAATTCCAGGAGCGGGCCCCCCATCCAGTATGCCCGAGTAAACCACAGACACGCCGCAATGAGGATAAGCTGTGATATTGCCGTTTATGCTGTATTGGGAAGTACTGGGAGGAGAATGCAGCAATTGGGGATGCAATCGGGCAAAACCAGTTATATCCAGGGCTGTATGAAGGGTTGGAAGGCGCAAAGCGGAAAGCACTATTCTTGTCTTCAAATAAGTGTGCAGTAGGGTGCAGTTCCCCGATGTATTTACAGTTGTGCACTTGAGTCAGGCAAAGTCCAAAGTGGGCTACTCTCCCCGAAGCAAAAGTACCAACAGGATTAGGTTGAGAATGGGTAATAGGCGCCTCATGCAAGTCCCTCAAGTAGTACAGGGTTATAATAATCCCTGTAACGTGCACTGTGAAACACACTGAAGTTGTTGGGAGTGTTTAATCTCACCACTCACCGAGTTTGGCTGCGTCTGGGTGCTCTGTTCCCATGGATGTTTCTTGTTCAGCCGTACTCCACTCAAGCGCTCCCAAGGGAGAGCAGTTCCACCGCCGTGAGACACAAAATGTCCACGCCACCGTTACTGAGACGGCCAGAGTCGGGGCTCCAAGCTGGCACCGTCAGGAAATGGACGCCAGGTGGGGGCAATGTAATCCAAGCGATGCCTCGCGCCCTCGCATCACAGCAGTGTCCCGGTCGCGGCAGGGGCTGCAGTCCCAGCACAGCCTCCGAAGGTCTCCGGAGCGGGGACCAGAGCCGGAGCCGCTAGTGCAGGCGGGAACACACCGGCAAACACTCCACCTCAAGGCCGGATACACGAAATGGCTGCCCACCCCGTTAGAGACCGCGTAAATCGCACCAGAGTCTTCTCCTCACACGCCGAGGGTCAGGCCGTAGGCCTATCAGTTAGCAGCACCCGGCGTTCCGGTAGTGAAAGAGGCAGCTTGCAGGTCAGAGAGATCAGTAGCTCACATTCACGGGGCCGCCATCTTGCAGTCATCGAGGTCCGGCAGATCGCAGCAGAGCATGAGGTGTTAGAGGCGGCCAATCCTCAAAATCAAGCCAGCGGAGCACTCCTCAGCACTTTAAAAGCAGGTAGTAGTCCTTTTCTGCAATGAATGGCGCCAAATGTGACGGATAATAGGCAGATTATTTACTCGACCAGCAGAGCGGCACTAAGGCGCAGCCATCTTGCTCCGGGCTCTCTAGCGCCTCCGACCCTAAACTTAATGAGCACCTGGGAAGATGATACAAAATACTGTCTAAGGTGATGTATGTATAAGAAATGTTGCCTTCCTGAAACACAACACAGCCTAGTTTTATACCCGACAGTCTTACTTTAGAGTACCCTTTTAAACAATTAGTGTAACTGATTTAGAACTATTACATTTTGTAAGCATGCATTAGGCTTTAATTGATGACTTGTTGGTTTGGTAGATCACCCACTTGATACTATGTTTGATGCTTTTATTTAAAGATTATTGAAACACAATACAAACAAATCTGTCAATGCACCAGAAATTGGGAGCTTAGAGATCATCAAAGAAATACTCGAAATACTTACAGAAATGTCTAGAACTTTAAGAGAACCGAGAGCACCTTCTAACTGGTGCATTCAGTGCAACTAACACTATCAAATAGAAAATGTATTGCTAACTACAGATTACTCTCAAATCAACCTACAACTCTATTCAATGCTACTCACAAAAACAGCAACAGCTAGTGAGAGAAGGTATGAATCTATGAAATAATAAACAATGATGACACCACAGACACTGAGCACCATACAAAACCAAAGGGCAGCATACTACATTTGAATGGCAACCTGAAGACCCAGCAGAACTGACACACCATCTCTAACCACAAACCAAACATATCCTAAAATGTATGGCCTGATCTGAGGTTCAAGATGCAACCGTTCTGTTGTATGGTGTTTTAGAATTTTCCCAATTCATGCCCTGATATAGGTACAATTCACTTTGCCCTTATGTAGGCATAGAAATCAAGTCCATATTTAGGCATAGCCCATGCTGCCCAAATACAGGCATGGCTACTTGCATCCGTTCACCAAACGTCTCAATGATTTCTTGGAAAACCAGACTCTTAAGCAGAAGGGACTTCCCCCAGCCTGGATATTGATTTCTCATTTCTTATGCATAAACATCTATTCCTTAGGGGTTCATTCATGACGTTCATATGCCCGACTTTACGTCAAACGTGGCATTCCTAAACACCTTCAAGAATATATATATATATCTTTTGACGGATACAGTGTTCCAAAATATTGTGCACCTTATCTTTGTTTCCTTGAAACTTGCTCTGCAAACTTTCAGTCAACAAAATGACAGATAGCGATAACAGCACCGAGAACAGTGGAGCTGCGGCTGATCCAGCAGCTTTTAACACAACAGGTTTCCAAGAAACCGACTAGGATGCTATAGTCATACCTCTAAATTTAAGGAAAGCCATTACTATAAAACTTATAACGGCCTATCAGCAAGAGGTGGTAGGATTGTTTTTGTAATAGAGGCACCTGCCCTGGGCACCGCCCCCAAATCCACAGACCACGCACGCAACCTGGGCTTCGTCCTGGACTCCTCCCTCACGATGACCAAGCAAGTCAACGCCGTCTCATTGTCCTACTTCAACACCCTGCGCATGCTCCGTTAAATCTTCCGATTGATCCCCACCGCAACCAGGAAGACAGTCACCCAGGCCCTCTTCACCAGTCGCCTAGACTACGGAAACACCCTCTACGCCGGAACCAAAGTCAAGCTCCAGAATAGACTACAGCGCATACAGAACTCCTCGGCAAGACTCATCCTGGACGTCCCCCGCCACAGCCACATCTCCACCCATCTGGATAATCTGCACTGGCTCCCCGTCAGCAAGAGAATCACATTCTGACTCCTCACACAAGGCTCTCCACGACGCAGGCCCCAGGTACCTCAACAACTGCCTCGCTTTCTACACACCAACCCGCCAGCTCCGCTCCGCCAGCCTCACCCTTGCCACCATCCCACGTGTCCGCAAAGCGACCGCCGGAGGAAGATCCTTCTCCTACCTGGCAGCCAAGACATGGAACCACCCACCACCGGCTGACACAGGACCATCTCGCCTTCAGGAAGCAACTCAAGACCTGGCTGTTCGAGGAGTAGCAACCACCCCCCAGCGCTTTGAGACCCTAACGGGTGAGTAGCGCGCTATACAAATTCCCTGATTGATTGATTGATTGAATATCACCAGACAGAGGTATTCTTTTCATGGACAGTATTCCCAGAAGCAAATCCAGTAACACAAAGAAGATGAATCACCAACGGAATACATTCCTTTAGAGGATATTGAAATTCCACTAACATACCAAGAGCATACGCTCTGGTTTAAAGGTGCCCTAAAACATATAAATCGCATTACCAGGCTCAGTCCACTAGGTAGACCAGGAGCAACATGGCTGGTCTTAGCCAGCTATACACCACATCCTGAAATTAATAAAATGACAAATGTGGCACTACTAGCTCAACTCAAAGACTACTAGCTCAACTCAAAGAGCTAATCAAAATCTATAGACAATTGGTTGGATACGTCATGCGGACTCTTACAGTCCAGCCTGCAATAATGATTCCACAACATCCCCCTCACCAGGGGAACACACTAAAAATTACACCAAAGACTTTACATTCAGTCATTGGTAAATTACCCGCAAAACGGGAACAAATTCCATTCTGGATAGCTCAAAAAATGATTCAGATCGAAGCAGTATTTCCTAATACTACCCCTCATGAGAAACATAGAATTCTAACAATCTGTTTGCCAATGAGGATCGCACCACATCTGGAGGACTGCAACACTTGAGGTACAGTTTTTGCTGCAATCTACACTGAAACACATGGTGTTCCGTCTATGGCGGAAATACCAGACGTCCTGAAAAAGATTCAAAATGAATATGGGGCAGAGCCTGATTTAAATTTTGGTATGAAACTACTGAAAGATTTCAAACAGGTCTCAACAATATTATTAGCTAATATTAAAGGTGAAGCAGCATCCGTGGCGATCCACCAGAAATAAAAGGAATTCGATATAACTGACCAACCACAAGAACTAGCCAGAATAATTGAAACATCCTATGAAGAATTAGACAGAGTCAGCTTGGGTGGGAAACCTGCTAAACCCCAACTTTCAGAAAGTCCTGCAAAGGTCTTAACTAAAAACACTCCTACTCCTTCTAAAGAGAAGTGGGAAAATAGCAAACAAACTTCTAAAGAGAAGCGTTCTCATTCCAGAGTTAGGTCTCCTCAAAAGGAGCCCTCTGAAAGGAGGTATAACCTCATGAATAGGGATAATTTGAGAAAACCTGATAGATATCAAGACACTGATACACGTTCCTCTCGTACCTTTCAGACTTCATCACAGAAATACGAAAGAGGAGGACGGTCAGAACACAGGGAAGAACGCGTAAAGTCCAAATACGATCAACACATTCAGAAAAACAAGAAACCTCAATTCACCAAAAAGAAGGTAGCAGGTAACAAAATCAGACATGCTGAGGATCTTGAGGACACAACTCAAGAATGCTGAATGGGCTCAGACAATGTTGGACAGTGAAGCAGAAGTCACCGTAGCTCGCAAGAACTTGAAGGATCATCTGGAGACAGTGGACTTGAATGAGTTCATCCAAGTTGAAACTGCAGATACCAGAGTTAGTTCTCCACATGCGTTATATGAAGTAACACTCCGGATGGAGGGAGACATGCCAAGAAAAGTAAGAGCACTCTTTTGGGAGCGACTTTCTAAGGGTTATGACATTCTTCTCGCTGAACAAGACTGGCCACCAGAATTTGTCAGGGAGTGCCCACATGGCGAAGACAACATTATGCCAGCCTTCTCCAATTCATTTAAAATATATATATGCCAGGAAATGGGCCGTCGCCCAAGCTCCCCCATTATAAAAGAATCATGTAGGATGGGATGAGGATTCTCCTCACCATGAAATACAGTTAAAAATCAACCAACTGCAAAAAGACAGTATCCAGGTAAGCAAGAAGCTAAAAAAACAGGTCAGGGGGATACCAGGGAGTGATTGAAACATGCACCTCGTCAATTAACAATCCTTTGTTTCCTGTCTCCAAACCACATATCGTCTAGTTTTGGATTACAGACACTTAAAATCTTGTTGCAAAACTTTTGCAGTACAAAATGAACTCAGTGCAGCATTAATGAATAACATTGTGCGTAAAAAATATAAAACCACTTTAGATATTTGAAACGTTTCTTCTGTCAAAACATTGCACCAGAAAGTAGGTATTTGACCGCTTTCTCAATCATGGGGACACAGGGTCACTTCTGTCGTCTCCCTCAGGGATTCAAGAATAGAACTGGGTTATTCTCAGCAAGGGTAACAGAGTTACTACAAAGGTATGATGACGAAGCGTTGACATATGTAGATGACATCCATCTAACAGACGATGACTTGGATAGGCGCTTGAACAGGGTGAACACCATTATATTGGGCTTGCCTCTGAGGGGTACAAATTCAATTTTATGTAATCAAGAATTGCCCACCTCAACGTCCTTTTTGTAGCATATGAACTCTCAAGTGAAGGGAAAATCCTGGCAGCCAACTTTTTAGAAAAGTGTGCGCTGCTCCAACCTCCAAAAACGCTGAAAAACGTACAGTCGGTTCTAGGCTTTCTGAATTTCGGAAGAACATACATTCTGAAGTACGCAGAAAGGGTTAAACCTCTCTACAAATTAATTAAACCTGATTTTAAAACAGTTAAATGGACACAAACACAAAATGAAATTTTGGGTTGATTACAAACAGACATGTTAGCAACGAAACATTTGCAAACACGCGTAAACTTATGCAACTTAGTGATCTGAATCATTCCAGGACAATGAGGTTTCACGTACTTAACTTTTAACGAAGTTGAAACAGTACCAATAGCTTACAAATCACACTTGTACACACAAGCAGAAATGAAATTCACTTCTACAGAAAGAATTCTGACAGCGGTTCAGACTGCTGTAGCAAAAGAGAGAGCCCTCACACAGGGTAAGCGTATTATGGTCGTTACACCTGTACCTGCCTTAGAGGCAGTGACAAAAGAGAGCATTCCGAATGCTCAAGCTTTACATCCGAGATGGATACAGTGGGTTAATTCTCTTGCTGCGACAGACGTGGAATACGTTTCTGATCCTTATTTGAAAACACAAGCATTTCTACAATACGAACAAGAATGTCCTCTGCCTACTGAAAATCTGCCTCTAGAGCAGTATGAATGTATAATTTATACTGACGGATCAGCTCAACCCGCAACGGAGGGTAAACAAGCCTATAGTGCAGCGTGCAAGATAGTTAAAGGTCGTTGGCGCAATGGCAAATTCCGACCAATGGTCACTGAAAGTCAATCTCGAGGAGATTGTACAGCTCAGCGAGCTGAACTACAAGCATTCAAGATGGCGCTTGAGAATACGGACCGCGAATTCCCCACACCCATAGTGTGCGGATCGTATTATTGTGTTCAATCTTACGATGAATAGTTGCAAAACTGGATTCAAAACGGTTACAAAGATGCAAAAGGTGGCACGATCAAGCATAAGTTGCTTTGGGAACAAGTAGTTCAGCTACGGCAAGAACTACAAAACACTTTATACATACACTGAGTCATCAGCGTGATGGCGTTCACGTTGAAGGGAATTTATTGGCTGATAAAGGCGCAAAGGCAGCTGTGCAAACGGCTTCTGTAGATGCAATCACTTGTTCAAAAACAAAATAATGCTAGCTGTCAATGCTTCAAGCAAAGACAGTGGAAAAACATTACCTAAAGGGTTTACACGCAAATACTCATATATAAGTGATGCGAACAATGTTCCAATTGCTCGAATCCCTGGAGTGGGGGAAAGTGTAATTCCAAACATGGAACATAGATTAGGACTAATCTTAGCAACACATGAAGGGCTCGCCTCTGCACATGCAGGTGCTTCTGCCACAGTATCATTATTAAAACAGAGATACTGGTGGCCGAGCATGAGGAAATAAACCGGGAACTATGTTTTGGAATGTAATATATGCCAAAAGATTAAAGTATCTACTGTGAAAGGTCCTGCGCAGGCGCCCCTGCTGATTTCAGATAAACCATTAGCTTGCGTTTATCTGGACCACTGCGGTCCCTTACAGAGGGATGGTAACTGTAAATAAATCATGGTCGCAGTGGATTCGTGTTCAAGGTTCATTTGGATGTGGCCTTAGCGCTCGGCTGACACTCGAACTGTTATAAAAGATTTGCGAGTCTTTATTGGCACATACGCAGTCAGCACGCTATATTCTGACCAGGGTCCTGCGTTTAGCTCTCGAGCTTACAAAGAGGCCATGGCCAAATTGGGCGTTGCATTGCGGTACTCTAGTCCATTCCATCCGGAGGGAAATTCGGTAGTGGAGAGAAAAAACTGGGACATAAAGCAATCTAGAACAGCTAGCGTATTAGGCTCGGGTGATGGGTGGGTCAAACATCTAATATGTGTCCAACGTAGACTTAGCAATCTGCCAAGAAGTTCTCTAGGGGGTATCACTCCATATGAAGTCCTTTTTGGGACCAGAATATTAGTATTGGATCTCGATTGTCAGACTTCAGTGGTAGACCAAAAACCCTTTGATATCAAACACCGCTTGGCTGTTTTACAGGACTTATAAGAAATAAGAACGAAACAAAGTAATGTGTTCCTGAAGCCAACCATCACTGAAGAGAAACCGACCATCCCAGCAAAGCCTGTCTGGATTCCTAAGCTTGGGGATCTAGTCAGAGAAAAGATCGTGGACAAGAAGGAATTTGGGCCTTCTTACAAACAACCAGTACCTGTCCTAGCAATCCACGGATCAAGAACAGTATTACTGCCGCCCCTTGCTGGTAAAAAGAAGAACAGGTTTGTGTCAATCGACCTGGTCAAACCACATCATGTGGCCGATCATAAGCAGTAGGCCAAGTGGACTCCGCCAATGTAGCAGACACCCAGCTCTGGCTATTATCCAAGAGGTTCAAACTGAGAGACTCATCACCTTTGAAGAATATGCAGTACGAAATGAAGGACTAAGCGACAAAGCTATGGAACTTGTACCTCTTGAAACCCAAATAACAGTTTGTCAAGAAACGCCTGTCTACAATGAAGTAGTATCCGACTACACAAATGTAACAAGTGATCCTGCGGTTCCAGCAATTTCAACAAATCCTGACTGCCTCAGGCTATTTCATTAACTTTGATACGTTTTCCGAGGATCCCAGGGAGCCTGAAACAACACCAGCAAAAATAACTTTAAAAGAACAAGCGACAGACCTTTTTCATCACCTGGAAAAGATTAATCTGGTTTCATAATGGATTGAACTTTGGATTGTGTTGGGTGTATTTTTTCTTCTACTTTGGTTGACTCTGGTAATAACTTTGGGAATGGTGATAAATGGTAGATAAATCAAAATGGACACAGCAAGTAAGAACATTAACTTACTCCTCAAGCCACACAAATCATCTCATTGTGAACAAAGAGACTTGTCATCAGTGAACATCACAGCCGTTCCTATACCTCGGGCAATAGCTTGGGACAGATCTGATTATGACATTTTTGGCCCGTCGGAGCTGTTGAAGATTCCACACCAGTTCAAGATTTTCTTGAATGACTTTGTTTCATCTAGTTCCTTTTCTGATGATTGGGACTTCAAGACTGTTAATAATATGATGTCAGACTTAGAACTGTCTGCAGTGCTTACAAATCATGAATATTTAGAAGGTTCATCAGACTATGAACAAATGTAGTGTTATAATCATTATGGTCATCATTTCTTGCGCAGATCTGCAAATCCTAGAAATGTATTAATGTATAACCAATGGGAACAATGTCCTACGCCACCAAAGGGTAGCTCAAAAACATTTAATAGAAAATTTCCGTACTTTTCAGAGTTCAATGTGTCAGATCCAGAATCATTTTACTTTAGAAATGTTAACAGAACAGGCATGAAATGTATGTTGACAAATACTAAGCAAATGTATTCTGTAGCCTTTTATGCTCAGCTGTTAAAACTAGGTTTCGACTTTTGGAAAAACAACATTGAGACAAAAACTGTCTGGGGCACAAAAGATTGGCAAGTGCAGGGGATAGAAGCTTTATTTAGAGCCTGCATCATCCCTGAGCAAATTATGTTTTTGAATGACACTGTCCAACAGACGTCTTGTCTTGGGTTAGCCAAGATAAAAGACTTGAACAATCCGTCTATACCTACACCTGTTAGTCATAACACTTCAGAGGGGGAGGTCAACGTACATACTATTTTGCATCAGAACAGATCCAGATTGGAATAAATGGTTATTCTGGCCCACAGACACAAACAACTGTCAAGATAGATTCCTGAACAAAACACTGGGATTCAAATTCACTAGGCCAGATCCAAGATATGTTATTATTATTATTATTATTATTACATTTGTATAGCGCATTATCACCGATTGGTCTCTAAGCGCTTGTACTTGAGAAACTAATCCTTTCAGAGAGCAGACAACCGAGTTATATCACACCCCACGCTTCTCGAAAGAGCACCGTATTTAATATGTTCAGAGACAGCATCCAGGAATAGTAACAACATACAGTGTAGGGAAGCTATCCCTTGACTGGCTACAAAGATCTACACTTAAAGATGTAAAGCAACACTTTACTTAACGATTGCGCTGATCTTAGGGAATTCTTGCTAGGACCAAGAACACCGCATCATAAACGTTTTATATATGCAGCTATCTATGCTGCTTATAATGAAGCATGGAAGATTCTGCAAGCAGAGACTGCAGAAAGAATACGAGAAATTGATCATATTATTTGGGAGAAAACTCTCTCTGTGGTTGACAATGGGTTAACAACTCTGTTGTCCAGAATATATTCTTTTGACAGCATAGTGTCTTCTGCCATAGACAACATGGAACAGGACTTGGTCATGTTGCAACATGGTCAGTCGCAATTAAGTTCTATCATGCTATTAGACTAAACGTTGCAAAACCTTCATTTAAGCTATGTGCCTTGGCGTTTAATCAATATTACGTCACTGTTTTCAGAATTCAATCTCACTGATAAAAAGATCAAATTGGCACAAAGAGGAGCAGACTACATAGCAATCTTTCCAAAATTTTAAAGATTGCCATGTACTGTTGCTGAAAAGCCAGCTACTGAATGGACATGGAACAATCACTCTGCCTGTCACAATTTTCCATTTTCAATGTTGCCTAAACACTATACCAGCAGGCACATATGAAAGGTTGGGTAAAGAATACATCAAGACATCCTGGGAATTACCATACACGTACAGATGATGGAGTGGGGAGCGTGAAGTGTATATTAGCAGGAAAAACTGTGAAAACGCACTAAGCAGTTCTCTCCTATGTTAGGGTATAAACTTACACTGGGCCTGCGATGGTGCCTCTAACAATTTATCCTGCCACCTGCAAGGTTCACCAGCCGTGGTGATTAATCCAATTTTTGGACAACTTTTGAATGGAAGTTACCTAATGTTGAATTATCACAGCTGCTGTGGCATGTTGTCAGGAATACCATATCTAGTAACAATGTCAGCCAAGGTCACTTGCCCTATGCAAGTATTGTTTACTAAAACCAAGACAGACCGGGAGACGCAACTTGGCCTTCACTGAACATCTCTTCTATACGAATTGATACTTTAAGCTTAATGAAAACCATTCTGTGCAAAAAACTGCCACTGACCTCGGCCAAACAAACATATGATCTGCAAGTCGCAAGGACTTCTGCAGAGATACATGCCCTCTTAACTACAAATTGCCCTATACATTTCTCAGAAATGTTAAGTCGTATCTTAAACATGTCTGATACGAGCGGTAACATGTATTTAAGACCGTATTTTCTGGACTGTTAACACCTTTTGAAGCAGTCCTAGGAATATTTCCGAACTTCGTGCACTTTGTGTTTGGCGGATTGCCTCTCATTTTGGGACTCGCTGCAGGGATACTATTTTTGCTCCTACTGCTGCGATATGGCAAGTCAATTCACCAGCGAGACCCAGTTCTCCATGGAGACAACGCTACTGGCGATGAAGTGTTGTGAGCGCATCGTCCACATTTTGGGACTACCTCGTCTAAGAGAATTAAATACCATATGGTTTCTGTCATTCAGACAAATTTGGCAAGATTGCATATTACCTGTTCTACGCTGCCTGCTATGCGGAGAAGAATGCGTGTTAGACACGTCTCACACTCCCATCAGACATGCCAACTGATGTTGATACTTTGCTTGAACCAGTAACAGCGCTACCAATTCTGATGACGGTATTCATTGAGATCTCACAGACGAAAAATGCTACTGCTGTGGTACGAGAAATGACAGGCACACAGGTACCATCCGATTCGAACATTGCTAATGAGACCAATGCTGACGGCGATGCTTCAGATCTATGTGCGGTTGATCTTTGTAAGGAGGTAATCCAACATTCACCTACAATGGTAGACAAGTTTTTTACAGACTTAGAAGATTTGATGTTTTCTCCTAACACAAACACTGACTTTTGATTTGGGACACTGTACTGAGAGACTGAATTCAACCTTCAATTTTTCAAAACAAAGTTCTAACTTTGGGATTCTTTTTTCTATGATTACATTTTTTCTTCCAAATTTGTATTTTTCGTTTTTGGCACAAAGTAATCTGCTGAAAGTAGAACTATTCATAGAGAACTAGAATTCTTTGAAAAACTTCCAGGGGCTATATTTGACTTTGTCCACATACACAACGGTTATATGTAATCTGTGATAAAATGGTTTTGCCACCTTTTTCTTCTGTATTTACGAGCCATTTCATAAATGTATATTTTCATGATTCATTCAGATTGCATTTTTAAATATCAACTATAAACTTCGAATGAAACATTGCTTTAAATGGGTACAGCACCAATGCTTTTTTTTGTGTACAACCAGTTCCAATGCATTTTTATGTATTTTGGGTGGGTTTTAAGCACTTGTTGTATAGATAGTTTTTAGATACGTTTATACATGTTTAGAACTTAGTATTGATAGAAGTCGTACATAAGAAAGTGGAGTGGGTATTGTATGGCGTTTTAGATTCCGAATGAATTTTCCCGATTCATGCCCTTATATAGGTACAATTCACGTTGCCCTTTTATAGGCACAGAAATCAAGCCCATATTTAGGCACTGCCCATGCTACCCAAATACAGGCATGGCTACTTCCATCTGTTCACCAAACGTCAAAACGATTTCTAGGAAAACCAGACTCTTAAGCAGAAGGGACTTCCCCCAGCCTGGATATTGATTTCTCCAAGACCTCATTTATTATGCATGAACATCTATTCCTTAGGGGTTCATTCATGACGTTCATATGCCCAACTTTACCTCAAACATGGCATTCCTAAACACCTTCAAGGTATAAATATACCTGACGCAGCTCGCTACAACAAGTGCCGAAGGAAGCGGACTCTCCAGCTGACGCACTGATCAGGAAGCTGCCCGCCTCTGATTAGAAATCCAGCTCCAGTGTTTCTGTCTCCCCTTGCGGGGTGTTGGGAAATCGAGTACCAAGACAGAGATACCAGACCTCCTTCATTCTAAGGTATGGAGCTGATTAGAACCTAGAGAAACCTTTGGCAAATACTTGGCAAACACTAAATCTATGCTAAAGACCACACTTACTTCTACCCTTGTACTAGACTTAGGTTAGGTACATCGGGGTAGGCGTATTTTAGAAGCACCAGTTGAGTATTTTAGCCTGTGCTATTTATGTATGTATGTATTTTTATATGGAAACCATACAATGCTATTACAGTATTCTTTTATATTACTGTTCACGTTGTACGCATTATACTTTGCATTCTGTCTAACGATTGTAGCAGTTCACCTCTTTTGCATGAGACAGAAGACTGTTCAATAAATCCTTTTATTGAAACGCCTGTCTCTCTATATTTCTCTGTAACTCTGTAGAAACAAAGCATGCATGACTGACTGAGTAAAATAGTTATCTATTGTTTCCACGACTCTGAAGATAGTTATTCCAGTCCTTGGAAAACAAAGTTGTCATGTTTATGCGATTGTCAGAAACTAATCACTTCTTGTGTACTCAAGAAAGTTTCTAGTGACCTCCGAGCTAGCTGGCACTCACAATTAAGTTTAGTATATTCGATAGAGACCTACTGACCTAAGTCCTACGACATATCTATAGGATATATTATTCCAATGTGTAGAGCCTAATGGGAATATAGGAACTACACTACACTCCAAGACATGTTGCAGATAAATTGCAACAGCTCAGATGGTAGGAGACAGGGCTTTAGGGTCAACATAACTTTGGCACAGAAACATAAAAAGGAAAAGCAAATATAGAACTACTGAAATGAGCAGTGAGTGGCAGACGCTGTTTTAAGGCTCGAATGCAAGATACTTCAACTGGGAAACAATGCAACAGCACATTCATTATACTGTGCATTAAAAGGCAGTGTAATTGTTTTATGTCACACTATACGAAAAGCTCAAAACTTCTCATACCCTTTATGTGCTAGTCTTTGTTATGATATGCCAAGTATTCCCCGATAGTAGTCATACGGCAGTCATTATCAAGATGTGTTCAAACACGGCATCAAACTTCTGGAATGTGGAGTTATTTACACGTAAAACCCAACCAAAGGGCAAAATGCTAGTGAAATCTACCTGGCCTATAAAGAATTTCACTTTTCAAATCTACTTCCTAAATTACTTATATGTTTGAGCAAAAGCAGCATTAAAAGATTTCTATTTTGTTATTATAAAACTAGCACAAATTAAATGCTTTGCAACAATGCTCAACTCAAATATTTTGTAATAGAAAGTGGTATTATTCTTGTTTGCACAAAACATACTAACACATAACAAATGCACTGTAATAGTTAATTTCAGGTAGTTTGGTAATCACTGTATAGAATCAAGATGAGGCCCATTTAATCGGACAGGCTGCTCTGAAAATTATTTCATTAACAACGCCTGTATCAACAGAGAGGCGAACTCCTTGACCGTATGTGCACAGCAACCATTATCCTTATACCCAATGTTGGGAAACCTGCAGACAGGTGGCACTCCTACAGGCTGATATCGCTGCTTAATTGAGACACCAAATTACTGCCAAACCGATTGAGAGGGTTAATCTTTGATTTGAAACACCCACACCAGAATGAGTTTATGCCACATAGATGGATCGCATTAAACATTGCCACAGCAGAAGGAAGTAGGGGTCAGTTGGCAGTAGCCTCACTGAACACCAATAAGGCGTTCGATTCAGTGAAATGGCCCTTCTTATTCGGCATTATGAGCAAGATGGGATTTGGTCCCAGATTCTTGACATGGGTCAGGTTGCTCTATACTAACCCTAGGGAACAGCTCAAAGTCAATGGTGTCCTCTCTCCGGAATTCCCCATTAAAGAGTGGCATGAGGCAGGGCTACCCCTCTCACCGATGCTATTAGACCTAGCGATAGAGGCGCTGGAGGCATGGATTCAGGTTGATGCCCAAATCTGGGGCTGGAGATGGCAAAATACAAGGGAGGAAATGCTATCCCTCTATGCGGATGATACTCTATCGTAACTCAGGGCTCGAAAAATTCACTTGACAGCTTGCATTTGCGAGTCAGATTGATTAAGGACAAGCTATTTTTAGGTCCTACTCACCCTTTCTGGTGAGTAGGAATACAAACTGACACTTGACCTCTGCACTCAGAGGAAATGTGACAAGATAGCAACATTTAAAGGCATCTTTATTGCTCACAAAGTTGATGAGCAATAAAAATGCATTTAAATCTTGTTAACTTGTCACATTTGCTCAGTTTTCAGGGTTTGAGGTCAAGTTCATTTTAGTTAGGCCACAGAGATTTTGTAGTTTACTAGACCTGCAGGTCAAGTGCATTTTTTATGATTTTTCGAGCCCTGTAACTAGTCCACAAGGACAAATCATATTTTGGGGGTATAAGTGAGATCTTTGATATTTATCAGAACTTCTACAGCTTTGGGAGAAACTGGGTGAATTCCCAAATATTACCGAGCGGTGGCTGGATGTGGAGCGGAACCAACCAATGCGGTTAAAGTTTGTCACCCATCGCTTTAAATACCGATCTCTGTGGATCTAAAAAAAACAGATGATACCCACAATGAGGATAACCTAATCACACTGGTTAATAGGCTAGACAAAGATGTGAAACATTGCAGGGCACTGCTGCTGTTGGGAAGGGCAGCGATCTTAAAAATGACAGTATTGCCCCAATTCACCTTTATGTGTCTTGCCCAACACTTTATTTCTCGTGATAAAAAAGACTCCTGAAATCCCTGCTCTGGGTAGATCTCTGGGTAGACGGAAAGTCACAAATAGCACTCCAAATACTTCAGCAGTCCACCTGTGATGGGGGTATAGCACTACCTAACATATATAAATACTACGAAGTGGAACAGATAAGTGTTGTCAACAAATGGGCACACGTACCGTTGGAAGATCCTGCCTTCCGACTGAAATGTCTGGTTGGGTATGAGGGGCAATCTGCACGCCATGTACGGTAGAGAGCTTTTGGCCGACGCCCTTTGATGAGATTGGTAACCACGTGGCACAAATTACTAAGGGAAATTAAATGGGAGAGGAAATTGACTCCGAAGACCCCACTGTGGCTGGGCACAAGACTGGTCTCTGCGACAACATTATCAGGCTTTAAAAAATGGGATATTAGCCTCTCAACCTGGGAAGACAAGTGGAATGCAAATGGTATTGTACCTTTTGGACATCTAAGGACCGAATATGAGATGGCGCCCACACAGGTATTTAAATAGCTCCAACTGCACAATGCACTGAAAGCACGGATATCACCAGGGGAGAAAAATAAAGAGGAATCACTGCTGTAGAAGAGGTTGCTGAATGGCCACATGACCACAAAGGCAATCTCCCTAAGATATGACACTTTACTGACTAATATGCAGCAGGAGCTTGACCTATTGAGGTCCCGTTGACAAACTGAAGTAAGGGAACCAGCGTGCAGGAGCCATACATGCACGATTCCAGCAGATTATGCTGACAATGCCACAGAGAATCTACTATACTAAGTCATTCCTACACAAAATAGGCAAGGTTAGTGACATGTGTCAGTGCACCTGCATCCAGGAGGGTACATTCATAAATACCATATGGGATTGTCCCAAGATACGCCCTTTCTGCGAGTTAGTTATTAAGAGGCAAGAAAACGCCTCTGGCGCGCCTATTGACAAACAGGCTACCCTAGGCTTCCTGGGGGTATGGCACAACTCAGACGTCTCCTCTTACAAAACAATTGCTGGTTACCTTGGGCTTCCAGCTGGCAAAATGGAAGATTGCATGGCTGTAGGGGAACCCAACTAATTTGTGGCAGCAGAACTGGGAAATGGAAGTGAACATATGTGTGTCAAGGAAAAGCTGGTATACAAGGGAAGAGGTTGCCCGAGGAAATTTGAGAACATTTGGGATAGTTGAGAAGGATACCGGATTGCATGGGTGACTAGCTGGGTCTGGAGTAAAGACATGGTGCTGGACTCCTTCAACCACCAGACTCATTGCAGTACAGATTCTCCATTCTAAACTGAGTGGAACTAACATTAACCACTGCGGTGTGGGATTTGGGACTGTGAAAACATCTGTGCAATTCTTTATATGTTAGACTGTTATGTTTGTTATAAAAATGCAAATAAAATGCATTAAAAAAACAACGGCTGTATCAGTCAGCACAAGTAAATTTAGTGGTCAATGATGGCTTTGGTACTTAAGTGGGAATTGTGAGCAACTTTTCTCAGGATGTTCAGTTTACCTGTGTTGTGCATGCAAGAACTGGCCAGCAATACTAAATTGATAGAAACGGTTGTCTCTGCTCACCCCCTTTTTTGATGGCACGAGCAGTCAGGCTTATCTCAGAGGCAATATCTAAAGCATTTGTACATACACCCACAGTAACACAGTGTAAACACTACAGAAGGACACAAC
Source organism: Lissotriton vulgaris (assembly GCF_964263255.1). NCBI lineage: Eukaryota > Metazoa > Chordata > Amphibia > Caudata > Salamandridae > Lissotriton > Lissotriton vulgaris. Next base: position 1,550,977,256 of record NC_141696.1, on the reverse strand, counting down.
AACAGTTTATAAAAAGAACCAATATTTATCTGAATAAAATAAGACCAAAATGACAAAAATCCAAAACACTCAAGCAAAGATATCACTTTTAAAAGGTTCAAAATAGTTTAGTCCATAGGAAGCTATGGATGCATCACTTATCACAAAGTACCTGGGAAGCATCAAAATCAAAGACAAAAAGAGCCGCAGGTGAGATGAGGTGCCGGAAAAAAAGCAAAGCGATGCGTTGATTTCTTATTCTCAAGGGAGGTGTTGCATTGATTTCTTACTGCCAGGGGAGCTGATGTGCCACTCTCCCGACACAAGGCCTTGGTTCCTTATTGCTGGGCCATGTCGATTAAGAACTTGGTGCACAGGGACAATGAGTCAAAAATCCGGGTGCGCTGGGTCGATGCGGCGGAGGCAGAATAGGTGCTGATTTCCAAGTCACGGCGCAGGTGATGCGTTGATTTCTTCAACCATACAGCAGGGCCTGCGTCAGAGTCGGAGCAGGTGCCACAAACGTCAGTGACTCAGTGCTCTGGACTTGGACTGCTGCGATTCTTCAGCCGCATGGTAGGCGCTGTGTTGATTCTTATGCCGCACTGTGGCGGTCTGTTGGTTCTTGAACCACACGGCTCTTAACCCCTTCGATGCTGATGACGAGCTCAGCTCGTCATCAGCCACGGTAGTCGTGTGCTGATGACGAGCTGAGCTCGTCATGAATATATGGCATCCAGAATTTTACAGCACAGGGGAAAAATAACCACAGCAGCCAAGGTGTTAAGCACTGCCTCCGCAGGGAGTTTAATTGATCGGCAGTGTTCACGCTGTCTTTTTAATGGAGATAATTTAAAAAATACTTAAACACGTAGCCAATTACAAGAACTTCATACTCAACCATCCGCTTCCTGTATGCATGCCTTTGACCTTAATCTTCCATCACGGTCTTGTAACTACTGCGAGTGGTTAGCGCAGCCTGGATTGAGTCATCCCCAGGATCTCGCATATTGCATTGTCGCTCATTTGCTGCCCACAAGCTAGACATATTCGATCTTGTATCTGAGGCTAGCCCAGACGCAATGTTTATCATGGAGACTTGGCTGTCAGAGGACTCTGGGCCCGAAGTCACTCAATGGAAATGTTGGCGGTGGAATCGTTATTGTCCATAGGGAGTCACTTAATTGCACTTCATCTTTGACCACCATCTCTAATTGTAAGAGCTTAGCTTTTTCTCTAACCATAGGTTCCACCTTCACTTTTGCCGAATCATCATATATAGACACCTATACCAAATTCCTTCAAACTCTCCTGGAGGTAGTTGCTGGGTTAGCTGGGGATAGGACTAATTTCTCTTTATTCAGAGATTTTAATCTCCGCATGGATGACCTGCATGGTAGTGCCTCTAAAATGATATTGCATGATATGGTCTCCTTACAGCTGTTTCATTAAATGTAGGGATGTTAAGTTATGTTAAATTTTATTTATTCAGCGCACGTACGCCTGTGGGCTTCATGGCGCTATCGAAGTTTTTTGGGAACACAGCATAATACTCAAAGGTACATTTCGCAAGGGTACATTTCGCACTTATTTAAGGATAGGCCTGGCTAAAAAGCCATGTTTTAAAGGCCTGTCTGAAGGTAAAAAGACCGACACACTGTCTTAAAGGCAGTGGCAAGGAGTTCCATAAGGAGGCGGCAAGGTAGTGGAAACAACTACCGCCCTGACGTTTTTTCTTAAATAAGGGGACCATTAGCAGATCTTGGTGGGCCGAGCGAAGGTTACGTGAAGGGATGTATTTGCATACCAAATTCCTTATGAATTTGGGACCCTTGCCCTGCAAGGCTTTAAAAATAAGGCAGCCGGCTTTGAATGCAACTCTCTGGGCTACCGGCAGCCAGTAAAGATTTTCTAATCCTGGCCTAATGGATTGCCATTTAGTTTGCTTACAAATGAGCCTGGCTGCCTGGTTCTGGACATACTGTAATCTCTTTAGCTGACCTGCTGGAAAACCTAGGTACAGACTATTTGAAAAGTCAAGCCGAGATAAAACTAAGGCGATAGTTACTTGAATCAAAGCGGAATAAGTTAAGAGGTGGGCAATTTTCTTTATCTTTCTCAATTGAAAGAAACTGGATGAAACTACCGTCCCTATCTGACCTTTAAGCGATAAATCCTCACTGAGAGTCACCCCTAAGCTCTTAACTGTGTGGGATTTGGTGGGTGGAATTCCCATGTCAGATGGCCAGAAATAGGGTCCCCTAACTAATTTCACTTTTCCCGGGCAAGACAAGTTCTGTCTTGCCTGGGTTAAGTTTGAGGTGGTTCAGATTTATCCATCTCTGGATATGGGTCATAGTTTCCTGAAATTCTGTCACAGCGTCAGGGGAGTTCAATGAAAAAACAAGTTGCAAGTCATCTGCATGGTTAAAAATCGTAACTTTGTGATTTTTCAGAGAGTGCAGTAAAGGGCGTAAATACAAATTAAATAGTAGCGGGGACAAAGATGATCCCTGAGGGACTCCACAGGTAGAAACGGTTTTTGGGGCTGTAAATGTCCCCAATGTAACAGATTGAGTACGTTCGGAGATGAAAGACTTCAGCCAGCTCAAAGCAGGGCCAGTGAGGCCGGCCTGCTCGACACGGTTGACAAGAATAGAATAGTCAACCGTGTCGAACGCAGCCGAAAAATCAAGGAGCACCAATGAATGATGAACGTCTCTATCTGCGTTAGATCTTAGGGTATTCTGGACCGCAAGTATCACTGTCTCAGTCGAGTGGCATGGACGAAAGCCTGCCTGATTCGGTTCCAGATATTCAGTTGATTCAATGAAATTTGAGAGACAGTTAGAGACATGGGCTTCCAGAATTTTTGATAGGTAGGGTAAGAGGGAAATCGGCCTTTAATTCGTAAGGTCATGTGGGTCAATGCCAGATTTTTTAGTTAAGGGGATCATCAGAGCACGCTTGAACCTACTAGGTACCTTGCCCTGTGCAAGTGATTCATTTAATAAAGGAAGAATACTTTGAGGGATGGCAAGTCCTATTTCTTTAAAAATGTGGGGCGGGCAGATATCATCAGGCGATCCAGATTTGACACGCACAAGGAGTTTAGAAAAGGTTTTAGGCTCGATAGAAGAGAAGGTATCTAGTGTAAGGGGATTATAAAATATATCGTCTAGTGGAGTTGGAGTTGGAGAGCTGATTATATTCTGTTTTATGGTGACGATTTTTTCCCTAAAAAACTAATTCAAAGAGTCACATAATTTTTGCGTAGGAATTATAGGGGGAGCTGTCCTATCAATATTACAAAGAGTTCAAAATCTTTGCCGCAGTTTTGTGTTGTAGAAGAATTTTTTTATATGTTTTCCTAGCGGAGCAATAGATCTCTTTATCCTGTGATAAATAGTTAGCTCTCCATTTCCTTTCTTTTTGTCTAATCTCAAGTTTTAATTTCTTCAGTTCTGGAGTGAACCATTTGTGGGCATCCCTCCCTCGTGATCTGGGGAAGCTTACCAGGGGAGCGTGGAAATCTGCAGCTTGGCACAGCCATTGTGAAAGTGCCTTTTCACTGGATTCTATATCCTCACATTGAGGGGGAAGGGTAGTGGCCAGAGTGTTTAGGAATGCAGGTAAGTCCAGGGACTTCCATTTTCGAATTTCTCTGCCCGCCTGTGGCCTAGATTTAACAGTCCCATTGATTGTAAATGAAAAATATATGAAAAAGTAGTCCGACCAACTGCAAGGACGTATGGAGGGCGGAGGTAGAGACAAATTATATGACCAAATTTGATCCAAACTATGGCCCTTCTGATGAGTAGAAGAGTGTATGTGCTGTTTCAGTTTCATATCCGATAGTAAGTCCTTGAGTTCCGGGGCTTGGGAGTCTATGCCACATTATCAAACCAATAGTTCAAGTCCTCAATTAAGATAATTTTATAATAATTAATAACACAGGAGGCCAGCAGTTCTGCTAAAAGTGAAGGAAAAGTGGCCATAAACTGAGGAGGACGATATAGTAAAACTAATAATAACGCCCCACTATCAGTATCTAACTTAATGACAATATTCTACGTATCCGGGAGAGACAGGGGTGAAAGTTCTCGGAAATGATAGGTTTTAAGAATAATAGCAGCTACTCCACCCCCTGTTTTCCCGGGTGGACGGTTGGCTGAGAGAATATAATAGTCAGAGGGGAGAGATGCGAGTATGTCTGGTAATGAGTCAAGAGTAAACCAAGTTTCTGTCAAAAGAAGAATGTCTGGTTTTTCATAGGTCAGTAAAAGAAAGATTTCTACCTGGTGTTTGATCATCGACCGTGTATTGAGGTAGATGCAGCGGAACTTTAGCATAGGTTTATTAGGTGTACCATGGTCTATACGCTATGAGTTCGTGGGTAAGAGGTCAACAGCTGGGATAACTTTAGAAATCCCAAACTGAGAGGTACGTTTTAATGTGTGCGGAGATAATGGCAGCCACGAATTTCCAGTAGGTCTGAGTGCAAGTAAATCAGAGGCAGAGTAAATAAAATTTTGTCCACAGTCGGTGGCCCCGGGTCCCCGATGCTTGCAGACGGGCGCAGGCGGGCTTACCTTAGGCACACCTTCGGCGCGCCCGCTGCGCTCTCGTAGACACATTACGTTTTATGGGAGGGAGCCTCGAGCAACTGGACCGCTGACTCTGGTCCCAGTGCCCTTCAGGCTCCTCCCAATATGGCGCCCGCTCTTCACCGGACCGGCACGAGGAGCCGCGGTGAGAGAGCCACCCTCCACACAAACGGCAGAGAAGCCGCGACCGGGGCGGAAGGGAGCTCAACACAGCAGGTAAGGACACAATGCAAGATGAAATCAGCAATGAGCAATGAATTTAAAAAGCTAAGAGCCTGCCTTTGCTCTGCAGAACGCCGCGATGGTGCAAATATCGCAAATATCAAAGTTAAAATGCAGACATAAAAATAAGAAGAAAATAGATTGCCTCAGCAAAATTAAAATAAATTATTATGCCGCACTGTTGCCACTATGTATCCCCTTAAGCGCGCTGCATCCCAGTGGTACCAGGGAACTGCCACTAACCTGAAAACCACACGGGAAAAGCACACCGCAATCGCTTTATGGGAGGGAGCCTCGGGCAACTGGACCGCTGACTCTGGTCCCAGGGCCCTTCAGGCTCCTCCCAATATGGCGCCCGCTCTCCACCGCACCGGCACGAGGAGCCGCGGTGAGAGAGCCACCCTCCACACAAACGGCAGAGGAGCCGCGATGGACCGGGGCGGAAGGGAGCTCAACACAGCAGGTAAGGACACAATGCAAGATGGAATCAGCAATGAGCAATGAATTTAAAAAGCTAAGCGCCTGCCTTTGCTCTGCAGAATGCCGAGATGGTGCAAATATCGCAAATATCAAGGTTAAAATGCAGACATAAAAATAAGAAGAAAATAGATTGCCTCAGCAAAATTAAAATAAATTATTATGCCGCACTGTTGCCACAATGTATCCCCTTAAGCGCGCTGCATCCCAGTGGTACCAGGGAACTGCCACTAACCTGGAAAGCACCTAATAATAAAGGTCATACTATTGACCTAGTGTTTCGCAATCCCTAGAATCTTGGTAAGACTAATTTCTTATCCTCCCCCCCCCCTTATCCTCCTCATGTCCTCCCCGCCCGCCCCATCCCCCCTGGCTAAACGGCTGGACCGTCCTTGGGCCAAACTTAATTTGGAGAATTGGCTGGAGGCCTTGGAAACCTCTAAACCCGATCCCTTGGATAACAATCTAGCAACTCACAAGTTTAATGAGTGGCTGGTCAACTCATTGGATAAGGTCTTCCCATGAGTTGGCATAAAGACGTCCAGCGATCTCACAAGGTCCCCTGGTTCATGGCTCAGCTAATGTCTCGGAATAAGAATGCAAGCGTCTAGAGAGAAGATGGATGAAGACCTATGATGTGATCAGTAAAGTGAATATAGGAACTACATCAGGTCTTATCATGCAGAGATTAAATGTTTGCAAACCGCCTTCTACTCCACAAAAATAACTAACTCTTTCAATGCCCCATGGGAGAGCTATATTATTTATATTTATCTATAAACATCAAAGAACGCTTGGCAGTCAGTCCTACTTTGGTCGCATCAATTGAGCACTGTGATGAATTGGCGTCTTTCTCCCAGAAAGAAATCATGGACGTTTACTCCGTGTTTCTGGACATTTCTGATCCGATAGACCTTTGTTCCTGTTAATTTTCTTCAGGATGCTCAAGAATGCTCCCTTTCGGGTTTTCTCGACCTCACCATGTGTTTGGTAAAGGAGCTCCTAAAAACTGTTAATTCCGGTTCACCTTTGGATCCTGACGTGTCCCCACATCCTCCGTCAAGGGTCGGATGGTGTTGTCCCTGTACTGACAGAACTATTAAATCTTTCTCTGCCTTGTGGACAGCTCCCTTTCCAGTGAAAGCATGCGATTGTCAAATCACTCCTACCTTGACCCTGCCAATTGTAATAATTACAGGCCTATCTCCCTGTTACCCGTAGTCGCAAAGCTACTAGAAAAACATGTTAATAAAAATCTTTCCGCCTTCTTCGAACATAAGGAACTCCTTCATTACATCCCGATGGGCTTCCGCCCTCCACACAGCACAGAATCAGCGCTGTTGGCGGTGGTCGAGAAACTCAGGCAGCTCTTGGATCAAGTAGGATCCGAAGCCATTGTTCTACTAGACCTCAGTGCTGCGTTTGATACCATGGACCAGCTCACTCTCTTGCAGAGGATTTGTGGACAGAGCATTCAATTGGCTTTCCTACTTCTTGGAGAATGGTACTGATCCAGCGCTCCTAATGAAAAACGGTCTCAAAAACACTACTCATTTCCACAATACTCCCCATTAATCATGAATCACTACTAAGTCCCATAAACTAAAGAGACAGTTTTGAGCGACTGAATCATGTGACCTAATTAAACACTCTATTCTTAAACTATTTACAAAAATATATACAACTGCAGTTTATCATTTCTTACCATGGTTTTGATCATACGACATTTAATTAAGTCACAAAGGCGAATGGATCTAATAATGATAACTAGACCAGGATTAAACAAGACCAGCTTGTCATTTCAAAAATCTAATTGTATTAGCTTTATTTTATTCAAAGAAAGAGCATTTTTATTCAGAAATGTTTATTTTATTAGCAATTTGAAAGCATCATTCAAGGAAAGGCTTATTAGTCTGACATTTTAAAGGTAAATCACTTAGCATGAATTAAAGCAAAATATAAGTTTCCATTCCCTAAATTCTATTTTCCTGTCTAAAACTCTCTTCACCTAAAAGAATATTTAATAAAGACTGCTGTCCTTACGCGCGCCAAAAGTCCATCAGCAAGTCAATCGGGAAGCAAGAGCCCCCTCCTGCCTGAAGGGCCAGATTTTATACCTTTCTAACAAGCTAATCTTCTCAAAAATGTTCTTTTTCGTTGCCATCAGAGTTCCCATTGGCTGACTTATGTCAGACCATTTCATGTCATCACCGTTTTCAAACCAAGAAGGGGCTCTTCTTTAGCCCTATTGTTCGTGTCATTTCGCTTACTCGAAAATGTATCAGAATAAGTTAATTCGAGTTACAATTCATAACTTCCTTGCTTTGGCAATCCTGCCATTTCCTGTCCTCGGACAAACTCCATGAGCACATTATGCATGACTTATCCAACAGTAATTTCTGACAAAATTGTCGACGTGGTAAAACTTTCCACTTCTCGTGTGTGCCAGGCTCTTCTCTGGACAGGTTTCAAAAACGCCACCTTTTCGCAGGCCCAAAAGGCCTCTCACGGAAACTAGTATTTAAACAAACACAAGACAGTAATTAATTAGGGAATTGAGATCCATACTGTTACCCGCCCCCCTTCTAATTATTAACCGGGTTAATTATGTTACCTAGCCAAAGCACAAATAGCAGCATTCATATTAACCTTCTTCTTTTAGGCCATAAGGATCCTCCATGAGCTTTTGCCACAGACAAGATACGACAAAACATATCGCATACAAATAATATAGCACATGCCATTAATTAAACAGCCGCATTTAATACTGACAAAGACAATAGACAAGGTTAGTTTATTATTTTTCCACGCACTTGCAAATGCAACATAGAAGCACATTAGTCCGACATGTAGTGTCTGCAATTTTAAACTAAGTTGGTTAATTATTTCAACACATGCTATTAGTACTGTTATACTTATTATGGAAGTTTAACTTTGCGAGTTTGAACGAAATTTCATTCAACATCTCGCTCCATCAACTCCCTCATCTGGTGATTTCATAATCACCAAACCACACCCAAATATTTTCAGCAAAAATTTTATCTATATTGACCATGTTTCGAACATTCACTGTATTAGTATTTCTAAACCTTTGATTCAGCAGTTTGTCTGCAACTCTAATATTGGGCTCTACGTAACACTTCCAGTTCTATTTCCTTCTCTCGTTCTTCTCTGAGCTTATAAATTCTTTTCTTTTACTTCACATATTTCTTTCTCTTATGTATCATGCAACTAATTTTTAGCAAAAGTGTCACTATAACTGTAACTATTTCAGGATAAAGTATTTTACCAATGATTGAACTACCAATCTCATGAAACCAGTTTCTGATTGCTGCAAATCTTTTACTCAAGCGTTCTGAAAAATTATCTTCTTCTAAAGGTTCTATTTCAGAATGTAATTCTGTAATATTTCTGATAAATATCTCTATGTTTTGGCTCTTATCTGGAATGTATGTGCAGCAATACTGGACATGCAAAATTCCACAAAATCCTCCCTCTTTTGCTTGCAGAATGTCTAGAGCAAGACGGTTCTGCATAACCATTGAGCGCATGGAAATAATCTCAGTATCAACTAATCGAAAACCACTTGCAGTATCTGTTGACAATCTGTCCACAATTGTAGACACTTTTCTGATTTTATTTGCATTCAGGGTTATTCCCACCATAGGTATAATAGCACCAAATATATCTCCTAGTATTTCTGAAAAACTTTCCCTCTTGTACCTATTCAGGTGTTTGCCAATTTCAAACTAGCCTTCTGAATTTCTATCTATGTGAAAAATCTTTGGAAAAACTAAACCAATGTAACATGTCCCATACAAGTGGTCAGGAAGACTGAAGTAAGCTTTATTCCCACAAACAAAATAAATTCTAGGAAAAATTGGGTCTTTACCTCCTTTAAATCCCCACCCTCCTAACATACGATAGGTAACCTCACATTGACTAGCGCCCACAAAATAGTTATCGAATTGAGTGTTCTCTCCTTATGCACAGTTTTCCACTAACAGGTTTATCTATGTGTATAGCTACATTTTCATTTCTACCATTAAGCTTTTCATCCTCACTCTGCCAAAACTTAGATTTGGTTTGTTTCAGTATCTTGTTTCTTTTGTAAATCGCTCTTCTCTCCTCAACCATGTTTAAAAGAGACTTTTCTTCCGTTCTCAATTTGCATGTTAAATTGTTTCTAAAAGCGTATTCGTATGCGAGTTCATTAGTCACTATGCAAAATTCCCTCATCTGTTTAGCATGTTTCAGTTCGTTTAAGCTTCTTAAGCAATCTTTCACATTCATCACCTTAACATATTCAGATAAAAGTCTAGAGAAGGTATTACTAGAAAAATCACCAATAGATCTATCTTGGTGGATCTCTGGTTTGTGCTCAATGACTCTATTAGTCTTACCCACTACATCATGAATAACTTGTTTAGTCTCAACTTTACTAGTCATATTAGCTTCGTATATTTCTTTGTCAATTCCAAAAGGAAAAATGACAGCTAACATTAACCAAACCAAAATTATTAGGGTTAAGATGGATAACAGGCTAACCTTGAAATCCCAGATCCTGGGTTTGTCGGGCACCTGCTTTGGCATCCTTAGGATGCTGCGGAGGTTTCTTCCCCTGCTCTCCGAGGAACACAGGACGCTGACAGTCCAGGCTCTGATTGGGTCCAGGTTGGATTATTCCAACATTCTTTACCTGGGCCTTCCAGAGTACTTGCTGCAGCGGCTTCAAGTGGTGCAGAACGCCGCTGCCAGGGCAATTTTCGGTCTTAGTAGGCGTTCCAGTGCCTCGGGCCTGTTGGCAACTTTGCACTGGCTTCCCATCCGCAAGCGGATCGCCTTTAAGGCGTTGACCTTGGCCTACAAAGCTCTTCACAAGGGGGGAGCTAAGTACCTCCAAAAGAGACTGGTCTTTTATCAACCGTCCAGGTCTCTGAGGTCGGAATCCCTGTACCTGGCTGTTGTCCCACGGGTTAAGAAAGCGCGCCTCGGTGGCCGCTCTTTTGGACTGCTGGCACCACAGCTGTGGAACTCTCTGCCGCTGGCTCTGCGGGGAGCCTCTAGCCTGCTGGCTTTTAGGAAGGGCCTTAAAACTTGGCTGTTTACTCAGTAGCCTGTCCTTCGTAAAATTTTCTGGCTGACTCTTTTTCTATTTTTTATTTGGTGTTATGTTAGTATGTCGCAGTTTTTTCCCTCTTTCTCCTATAAAGCGCCGGGACACTCTTTTTGAGTAGCCGAGCGCTATAGAAAAGATTAAATAACATAACATAACATAACACAAATAGAAGACATTTTGCAACATCTTCTTAAAATAGAGCATCTCGAATTATTGTTAGAATTAGGCATCTTTTACTTGAGACAAGAGCCTTGCAGAAAAAACAAAACAAAAATTTAAAAATCACTAAATTTACCCCCCTTATTTACTTTTTTTTTCTAAAATAAAGAATCTTCTAACAGCTTTTCTTCGACCTTACGTCTTACATCAATGTGTTTTTCCAGCTAACACAATTTCTTCGACCTTGCGTCACCTAACACATTTTCTTCGACCTTTTGTCACCTACAACTTTTAACCTAATATGAAAACAAATTCAATCAATGTCACTTGTGTCATCTATCTCTTTTTGGCTACTACTGCTCACTTCCACCACTGGTGGAATGATAATGTACGTCCACTCAGGAGACTTATACTTCTGATTAGGTTTTAACACTCTTTTTGCTCTACTGCTAATCACTTCTATTTTCTTTCCTGCTTGATTTTTCTTGTCTAAATCACTATTCTGACTTGAAATTTCATCAACCTGTTCTTTTGATTCATTCACTAATTTGAATTTCAGGCCTTCATTCTCATTTAGCCAATTATCTCTTTTTCTTGAGAGTTTCTTCTTTGGCTCAGTTTGATTGCACTCAACTCTCCAGGCTCTTTTTCTTGATTTTCTCACATTGGATTCATCATCACTTTCATCTGTTTCGCTCTCTGTGATATCAGCTTTAGATTCAGGCACTTCTTTACTCGGCAGCTTCACTCTGTTAGGAACATCATCCTTATAGCTGGTACTTGGTAATTCGTCTTCTTCTTCTTCTTCAATTACCTCCAAACCACCAGTTTCAGAATTTTCGTTCCTTCTTCCAGAGCGTCCAATCCGCTTTTCAATACTCTCCTGATCTTGATTCACTTCTTGATCAGACTCTTTTTCTGCTTCTTTTTCTAGCAGATCCTCATCATTTTCAGAGTCTACTACCACGATTTCTAGATCTTTTTCATTCAATGCCTCACTCGCATTTGAATCTTCCAGATGTCGACTTTCTTGTCGATCTTCAGGATATGGATTTCTTTCAGGTCTCTCTTCAGAATCTGAATCAGTTGTTGTATCACCTTCGTCAGGATTCTCAGGTGGTGGTACTCGAATGGTATGACTTGCATAAATCCACCTTTTCAGACCTCTACACTTTACTGCATTTGTTGTGACAAGAATCACCTGTCTTGCTCTCTGCCATCTGGGTACCAGACAATTTCTCCTTTGATGAACTTTTGTCCTCACCCAGTCTCCTGGCAAAAGATCATGAGCCTGTTCTTTTTCTTTTGTAAGCACTTCAGTTCCTACCTAATGGAACACAGAAGTCACTACGTCTGACACATTTTTACAATAGTCCATAAATGCACTATCATTAATACTTAGAACTTTTTCTACTGGAACAAATGCTTGTCTCATTACTCTGCCCATCAATATCTCTTGAGGGCTTAGACCAGTTTTTCTATCTGGAGTACTTCTCAAAGACATCAGAACCAGTGGAAGTGCATCAGTCCACTTCATTCCTGTAGCCAAGCACATTTTCGCAAGTCTATTCTTGATTGTACCATTGACTTGCTCAACAACACCTGACTCTTCTGGTCTGTAAGCACAGTGCAGCTTTTGTTTTATACCAAGTGCTTCACAAATCATCTGTAACAATCTGTTTTCAAAATGTGTGCCGCGATCAGTTTCGACCGTCACTGGAAATCCATAGCTAGGTATTATCTCCCTCAAAAGCAATTTTGCCACAGTAACCGAATCATTATGACGAGTTGGAAACGCTTCCACCCATCTTGAAAACAGACAGATTATCACTAAGACATATGTTATGTGGAGGCATATCAATGAAATCCATCTGTAACCTGGTAAAAGGACCACCCTCCCGTCCTATGGTTTCCGAAGCTTACAACTGTCTTTCTGTTTGGATTGATCTGCTGGTAGATCAAGCATCTCTGGCAAAAGGACTCTGCAATTATCCTGAATTTTGGATTATACCATGTTTGACTGAACAACCTAATCATCGAATCTCTACCTAAATGTCCTGGACCATGATACATTCGGGCCATGTCAGCAATCATGCAGTTTGGCATTACTGGTCTGTCATCTTTGTAAACCCAAATGTCATCTTCTTCTCGCTGTCTGCAACCTGCTTTTAACCATGTGTCTTTTTCCTCTTCATCTGCCTCATCTTGTAAATCTTTCACTCCTTGCCATGTCTCAACTACAGATGTTAGCATAAGTGAGTTCAAAACATGTTCATTGTTTTTTCCCAAATAATGGACATATTGTTTTTCGCGCAAAACTTGGCGATTTCATCAGCATATGCATTTCCCTTGGTCATATAATCATTTCCTTTTTGGTGTGCTGTACATTTCACTACCCGGTACAAAAGGGGGTGGTGATGGACGGAGCATCTGAATCAATCCAGTGGCAAAGTGAGCAAGGGACTCCCGTCTGAGCATACCCTGCCACACTTATGACGGCCCAAAGCGGTACAAAAGGGGGTGGCGATGGACGGAGCATCTGAATCAATCAAACACTCACACCCAGTCAAAAGATCTGGGTTTAATCCATCACCGTTCCTTAGCCCACTCTGCCACCCCAGTTCAGACATGGCTATATGCAAATCAGTCTGACCCTGTGCATCATGGGAACAGTCCAGCCCGAACTGCCAAGCCATGTCTTCCCTGGACCGGAAACAAGCTTCCGAGGATCGGTTTCTGGCATTCCAGCCGTTTTCAGCCCGGCTTGCTTGAATCCAGTGGCAAAGTGAGCAAGGGACTCACGTCTGAGCATACCCTGCCACACTTATGGCGGACAAAAGCGGTACAAAAGGGGGTGGTGATGGACGGAGCATCTGAATCAATCAAACACTCACACCCAGTCAAAAGATCTGGGTTTAATCCATCACCGTTCTTTAGCCCACTCTGCCACCCCAGTTCAGACATGGCTATATGCAAATCAGTCTGACCCTGTGCCTCATGGGAACAGTCCAGCCCGAACTGCAAAGCCATGTCCTCCCTGGACCGGAAACAATCTTCAGAGGAACAGTTTCTGGCATTCCAGTCGTCTTCAGCCCGGCTTGCTTGAATCCAGTGGCAAAGTGAGCAAGGGACTCACGTCTGAGCATACCCTGCCAAACTTATGGCGGCCAAAAGCGGTACAAAAGGGGGTGGTGATGGACGGAGCATCTGAATCAATCAAACACTCACACCCAGTCAAAAGATCTGGGTTTATTCCATCACCGTTCTTTAGCCCACTCTGCCACCCCAGTTCAGACATGGCTATATGCAAATGAGTCTGACCCTGTGCCTCATGGGAACAGTCCAGCCCGAACTGCCAAGCCATGTCTTTCCTGGACCGGAAACAAGCTTCCGAGGACCGCTTTCTGGCATTCCAGCCGTCTTCAGCCCGGCTTGCTTGAATCCAGTGGCAAAGTGAGCAAGGGACTCACGTCTGAGCATACCCTGCCACACTTATTGCGGCCAAAAGCGGTACAAAAGGGGGTGGTGATGGACGGAGAATCTGAATCAATCAGGCAACGGAACATCTTTTATGTCCTGTCTAGTTTTGGTGCAATATTCTAAAACATCCAGGCATTCATGGTCAATGTCACTCTCATTTCTAATTTCTGTCACAATACCATCAGGCAACAATGTGGAAGGATTTAAATTCACATATCTCGCAATAGACACGTTATCTGATCCCAGAATAACTTTTTCATGTTATCTGATCCCAGAATAACTTTTTCATATTTTGTCAATCTGTTACTCGTTAAATGCTGTGTCTTACTTCTGGTAAGAAGAATCTCAACTGAATGGGGAACATATATTTTTACAGGAAACCCCATTATTATCCCTTCACTTTGTTCCAGACTCAGGCTTGTTGCAGCCACTGCTTTTAAGCAACCTGGTAATGCTTTTGCAACAGGGTCAAGAACTGCTGAGAAGTAAGCAATTGGCTTTCTCAGTATCCCATGTCTTTGAATCAAAACTGATAATGCACATCTTCCCTTTCACTGCAATACAGCTCTAATTCCTTTTCATAATCCGGCATTCCCAATGCTGGTGCTTCACACAAACTTCTTATTAACTGCTCAAAAGCCTCTAACTGAGTTTCTGTTAAGGTAATCGGGTCTTTTATGTCTGCTTTTGTCAGTCTCTTTAATGGTTTCGCAATTACTGAAAATCCACTAATCCATTGACGACAATAACCTACCATTCCTAGAAACATTCCGACCTGTCTCTGTGTTTTTGGAGGTTGCATTGCTTGGATCATTTTTATTCTTTCAATCGTCGCTTGTCTAATTCCTTTTGCAATCCTGTGACCAAGATATTTTACTTCCTGTTTACAAAACTGTAATTTTGCAGGTGACACTTTATGTCCCTCATCTGGCAAATGATTCAAAAGAGTAATGGTATCTGTCACACAGTTTTCTCGTGTTGTTGCATCTGATTAAAAATAGATGGACTTTCTGTATACCCTTGAGGGATACAACACCATGCTAAGATACGCTCTTGAAATCTGAACGCAAAAATTTGTTGGCTTTCTGGATGCAATAGAACAGTAAAGAATGTGTTACAAAGATCTATAACTGTATACCATTCTGCATCATGCGGAATCAGATAAAGAATTACCGCTGGGTTTGGTATGACTGGGCAACATGGGACAACTATTTGATTAACTTTTCTCAGGTCCTGAACAATTCTGAAAGTTCCGTTTGGCTTTTTGATTCCCATAATTGGTGAATTACATGGACTGCTTTCAATTTCTTTTAAAACACCTTGCTTTAGGAATTTTTCAATTACAGGTATGACACCTTCAATAACTTCTGCTTTCATTTTATACTGAGGAATGTTTGGATAATTTGCTCCTTGTCTCACTGTTATTTTAACTGGGTCTACATGTTTCATCAAACCCATTTTGTCTCCAGACAAATCCCAAATTTTAGTATTGACAGTCTCTTTTAATTCTTCTGGTAAATCATTTTGTCAAAAGCAGGAAATAATTTACTTTCTTCTGCTTCAACCATTAACATTGTTAATTTATAAAGGCCATCCTCTTCTTCTGGAGTTTGAAGCTCAATACCATCAGGTGAGCAATATATTTTGCAGTTCATCTTACAAAGGATGTCCCTCCCTAACAAGTTTACAGGACTGCTATCACAGACTACAAATCTATGTTTGTCTTTAAATTTGCCAATTTAATTTTAACTGGTTCTGTTAAATCTGTTTTAATTTGTTGATTAGCTACGCCAACTACTTGGATGGTGTCACCAGAGAGAGGCAGGTTTTCTATTTCCACTGATCTAACAGTAGAACGGGTAGCACCTGTGTCCACTAGAAAAGTGATTTCCACATCATTCACTGAACTCGCCGGACTTGCCTGTTGGGTCCCGCACTTCTCGCCAGCACCTGCCCAGCTTGCAGCCGCTCTCCCTCCCGCCGCCGCATCTCCAGCCTACAGCGGCCGCCGAGTGGAGGGGAGACAGGCAAAGGCGAACTACAACTCCCAGCCTGCACAGCTGCAGGAAACAGGAAGCGGTCACCGCCCGCAACCACAGCGCCAGGAGGCTTTTAAACTCCACACAGTTCCCGCGTCGCGGGACCGCGCGCGGGCTAGCGCCGGGCTAAGCCGGGGCAAAGGGCGGGCCCTCTGTGGCCCTCAGAGGCCGGAGGAGGCTGGGCTGGGCCATAGCCCTAACATCCACTACAAGAGGTGAGCGGGGGTATAATCCAACGTGGGGAAGCGAAACAACACGCCTACGGTGCCTGCTCCAACGTCTTCCCCCAACCCACCTCCCTCCTTTGAATGTCTACTTGAAAATGCACTAACACTGGTCCAGGAGGAAATAGCTAACACAGAATGGAGGATGTCATTGGGTTATAACAACACTGTTTTACATTCACCCCAAGCAAGCCCTCCTAACAACCTACCGCTATCTCCTGTAATTACCATCATGAAACCCTCCACTACACTAACATCATCGAAACGGCAGCCTGGGGAGAGCAGCCCGGTCATAACTATTGACTCACACCCTGACTGTGCCGTACAGCTCATAATTTCACCCCCGCCCACGAACAACAAAGTTGGTGAGGGTAAAAGGAAAAGGGGCCCCTTGAAATCGATTGTTAATAAAAGGAAGCAGCGTGTCCGTAATAAGAACCAGCCAACTCCGCAGAGTATGTGGACCAGAGGGAAACAACAACAAACTGGGAATCAAATCGACAACATTGATACACCGCAAACTGATGCACTAGCCCCGTCCATAACCATTTCTAGTGATGATCACATTTCCCTGGGCACACAGACTGAGTTTTTGACTGACCGTATTATTCAACCCAAGCCCAATGGGAACCTTATTGAGACAATCGTAGATACTGTTTTTAAACAATTGGAATGTCAAATGATAAAGCAATTTAATATTGTTTTTAAAAGGTTAGATAAATTAGAAAATTTAGTTAAAAAGGAAGAGGTTAAAAGGAAAGGGGTGATTAGCCTTGACCAGCTTAGGGGTGACCGCCTTTTGAAGGACCTGGAGTCTGTTAGTAAGGTTATTTTGTGCAGTGCGCCCAGTACCAGCAGTAGCGGCACGAAGGAGGTTCCCAAACCTGCTAGCAGTACCCCAATAGCCAATAACACACCCAGGCCTACTAATTCAGGGCAGACCAAACCTGTTACTAAAGCCAAGCCAATTCCTCCTGTAGTCGCAGGCTCTTCTAACCCCACTATCACTTCTAAAAGCACAAGACAGGAGGGTCATAACACAACCATCCCTTCTGTAAATCATGTGGCACAAAACAGCAATAACGCCAGGAACGCCCAACCAATATCTAGTAGACCCAGAAAATCTCAAGAACCCACCCTCCATTTACCACCTGACGCCTGCCCTTACGTTTTAGTATTGGCTGGCGTCCCACCTCTTAAAGAAGGACAGGGGGAATCCTGGGTCCAGTTGAATAATAAGTGTATTGATTGGTTGACCAAACACAAGGGGGTAGGCTATGACATCGGGAATGAAATTCTGTCTGCCCGTCGTGCGAGTTGGATTGGTCCCTTACGCAAAGATTTCAATGGGGACTGTATCGTCGTAAATTTTAGGAACCCTGGCACTGTTAAATACATCCTTAACCATAATAGCACCAACACTGGACCTTCAACCGTAGTCACTCTCTTGCCCCTGGGTTATTTTCACAGGCCCCCACCTATGCAAGCCTTTTCTGCCCCACATCCCTTCCAACCTTTTCCAGCGCAGTCGCCTTTCCCACTTTTTAATAGATTCTCCGCACTGGCAGATACATGGAGTTTGGACTGACCATTAGATACTCTTTCTTACATCTCAGCTAATGATCACACCAACAATGAGGCCCTTGTTGGCAACTTCCCCATCTGTCCTAGTGCAACATTGTTGAATTCCTCAGACAGGTGTAGGATGTCATCTCGCCCCAAAATAGGCGTCCCTGGCCAAACCCCTATTATGGACCTTGATGAATTCTTCATTTTGAGTTGGAACATTGCTGGCCTCAACGCCAAAATGAACATAAAGTCTTGGATTGGTTGGGTAACAAGTTTTGATGTCCTAATGTTGCAGGAAACTTGGTGTACAAGATCTTTACTCCTTGAGGGTTATAGCTGCCATAATTTGATTGTTCCATCTCCCCCACTGGCCGCCCAAGTGGAGGCTTATCAATTTGGGTCAAAATTACAGCTGGTGTTAAAACTGAACTACTGCCAACCACCAACAAAAATTTTATGGAATTGAAATATACTGGACGGTTAAAGTTATGCTTATTAATTTTTATAATAATGATTTTACAACTCATCCCAATATTAATTTTCTGGATTTGTTTACATTCATTGATGAAGTAGTGGATGGCCAAAAATATGGTAGCTTTGACGGCATTTGCTTGGGAGGCGATTTCAACGCACACATTTACCATAGTTCCCTGCCTTGTAGGAGAGGTGAGGAACTATTAGACCTGTTAGCAACACGTGACTTAGTTGATGCCATGGAGAAATTGGATATGGATGTGATCTACGTACCCGCCCCTACGTACATCGGCCGTGGGAGTTCTACCACCATTGATTATGTTTTCATTTCATCTCTCCTTGAGGATCTCCTTTTGAAATCTGAGGTCATTACGTCTCCACATAGCGACCACTATCCAATCTTAATTTGCCTCAAATCAATCAAAACATCAACAAACAAAATATAAATTGGGGCAAAAAACTTAATAGCATCAACAGACAGGTTAAGGGTGGCTTGGAGGGGGATAGACAACCAAGAAGTCTTGGCTAGAGTCATTAAAAAACATCCCACTCTAGTTTCAGTATGTCTATCAACCACCAGCCCGGGGCTTGACATTGTTAACTCTTTTTGTGAGCTATGCAAGGTAATAAAAGGAGAAATCTCTAAACCAGTTCCAGCCCACACGAATACCAATCCCAGGTGGTTTGACACCTCTTGCTCCAAAGCCAACCGGGAACTCAGGGCTGCCCTTACTGCAGTACCACGAGACCCGTCTCTGGTAAGGACCTTGAGACTCAGATACAAACTTTGTCTAAAAACTAGATCAGATGAACTATTAAAAGATCACTGGGATTCCCTTGTCCGTACCGCAGCCCTACGAGACGTTGGAGGATTCTGGGGGGCTGTCAAGAATCTTAGGTCACTGGGCTCTAACATCTGTCCCATTAATTGCAACATCACAGGGGATGCGTGGGTTGACCACTTTTCTAAGATCTATGACGCTTCTGCGACTGGCAACCCAATTATAACTATCCCTGCTACACAGCCTTTAAATATTCTGTTGTCTGAGGTTGAGGACGCAATCACTGAAAGCGCTGGCAACAAAGCTCCTGGCCCAGATGGCTTATCCATCGATCAAATTAAATCTGAACCTGACTTTTGGGCACCCTTGTTATGCAATGTTTTCAATAATTTATCCACCACTGCTGTCCCGAAAACATGGTCTTATAGTACCATCGTACCCATATTTAAAAAAGGCAACAGACTTGACCCTGGCTGTTATCGCCCAATATCATTAATTGATAATACTTTAAAAGTCTTAGGCAGGGTTCTTTTTAATAGAATTAGCACTTGGGCGGAAGAACATACCATCTTACATCCCTGCCAGCTAGGGTTCAGGAGTAAAGTGGGTACGGTGGAACAGTGTTTGAACCTTAACATACTTATGGCTAAATATACGATTGCCAAAAAATCACCCATATATTTTGGTTTTATGGATTTAAGTTCTGCGTTTGATTTTGTTAACCGCTCCCGTTTATGGTCAGTTCTGTTAAATTATGGTTTAGATGAATCTTTAGTTTATTTTCTGGCATACCTTCATAGCGATTTGAAAGCCCGTGTTCGTATAAATAATGATGGTGAAGTCTCTAATGATATTTTAATCGGTAGGGGGGTCAGACAAGGCTGTGTTCTGGCCCCCCTACTTTTTATTCTGTATATAAATGATCTGAGCATTTGTCTGAGCAAATTAACTAATGATGTTCCGCAAGTCAACAGCAATTCTGTTCCCGCATTACTCTATGCGGACGATGCAGTCCTTATGGGCCGCACCCCTAATGCCTTGCGAATTTTAATTTCTGGCTTTGTTAAATTCATGGCAGACCTGGGCCTTTGTACTAACTTTAAAAAATCATTTATAATGTGTTGCGGCTCTAAAAGTTACAAAATAAGCCACATTCAATCAGGGGATGATATTTTAAAATGCACTTGCACTTTCCCTTATCTCGGTCTGTTATTTTCTAACACTGGCTCTTGGCAACCCCATGTCGCCCTGGGAAGGAAAAAAATGAGCAAGGCTATTAATTCTTTAACCTCCCTTCGCCAACCCAAACAAGCAGACGTGATTGTGTCACTTTTACAAATCTATAGAACACAATGTCTACCTGTGGGCACCTATGGTGCCGAGATGTGGGGTTATTCCAACAGCACACAATTACAGACCGAAGAAAACAGATTTTGTCGGAAGATTTTAGGGGGGGTCATAAGTTCACCAACTTATATTTGTCATAGGGAATCAAACCTCCCTTACATTGAAGATTTTATAAGATCCAGACCCGCACTGTTTTGGATAAAAATCTGGTGTAATTCCGCTGCTTCCCTGTCACGTGATATCATTAGGGATTGCCTAAAATGTGAGAAGGCTAACTGTATACCCTGGTTTAGGGCTGTAGAAAACAGTTAATCAAGTGTGGGCCTGGGTCACCTTTTTACATCCCCACAACTGATTGATCAAACACATAAGAATTTAACAAAAAGGGCTCTTTATGAATGTTACCGCAAGGAGAGGCTAAGGCGTGACTTGACAAAATCTTCTACAATTAGATACACCTCCTTTATGGAGTTATGTGAGAAACCATCTGCCCCGCCTCAGAGTTATCTGCGCTTAAAACTAGGCAGATGGAATAGGAGTCTGCTATTCCGATTCAGGGACGGAAGCATTATAAACTTACTCTGTTTTCCGTTAGGTTTTAACAAATGTGTGGAAAACGTAAAATGTCCCTGCAATCTCGGTGGTACACAAAGTCTGCTCCATTTCATTTTCTTTTGCGGTTTCTACAGAATGCACACTTTGCACTTTATAATGCTGTACTGTAGGAAAAACGCTCTGACTGATTTTAACCTAGCTTTTAAAGATATTTTAATGTTAAAGACTGATGAGGCCATCCTCAGAGTGAGCAGCTTTCTTAAAGCAGCTGTACGATCACGTGCTTCTTTGCTAATTGATTGAAATATTTGCACTATGCTTATTTCTTGCACATTTGCTTATTGCACAATGCATATTTTGCACTAAGGAGTGTACTTTTACACATGATTAAATTGTATGTTGTTATGAGTTTGTATAAGTGCAACGGAATCTGTGTTTTATATTATTGCTAGATTTTATGCTGTACTTTTATGGATGTTTTACAATCCGAATAAAGATCATTTGACTTGACTTGACTTGACTTTACCATTAACAAATGGACCAGACTGATCTACCTCAAGAGTGGCTTCAAGCACACACCCTTCCTCCTCTCTCAGGCACCGTCATAAGTAATCCTCAGACTCACTTCCATCATTCTCTTACAACCAATATTGTTGAGAAACATTCGACACACTCACTCTTGGCGATCTGTTTACCTGTTCACCTCCGCAGAATCCTGTTTCAGAATTCTATCTCTGCACATTAACACAATTTGGAAGTGGCGGTTGTGGAATCTGACTCTGCTGATTCACTAACTGTCGCTGTAGCTGTTGCTGCCGATTTATTTCGCATAACTGTCGCTGTAGCTGCTGATTTATCTCATTCTGCATCTGTGGATTTAATGATGTATTTTTCAAATTTCTGGGCGGATTTTTACACTCACGCTTCCAGTGTCCAATTTCGCCGCAATTAAAACATGGGAGTTTCTGCTTTAGTTCTTCAATATTACCTGTTAATTTTGGCTTATTAAAATTACCCTTAAATTTCCCTTGATTCTGGTGAACATTTTTGGTTTCTAAAGTTGCAATTTGTTGTTCAGCTACTTTCACCTGTGCCCACATTGCTTTTTCTTTCAGCTTCTTTTGTTTAGCATCTATCTCATCGCTGCAGTATTTTGCTTTTCTCAGGATGTCATCAACTGTGAGTGATTGCCAACCAACTATTCCTGATCTGATCATCTCACCAATTTCAGGTTTCAAGCCATATACAAATCTGTATATAAAATAGCTCATATCCTTCTCACTCAGCTTCTCATAACCACTGTACTGTTTAAATACCAGCAGTAATCCTTCATAGAAGGAATGTACTGACTCTTTTGGCTCTTGATTTGTTCTGTCAATTTTAACCCAATCTACTTCTTTTAGGGGAATCTTGTTTTTCAACCACACAATCACTTTATCATACAGATTAATAACATCAGGTGAAGGTGCACCTGTTACTTTATCTCGGGCAGGTTCCTCTTTGGGCCAATCTATATAAATGTTACATTCTGTCCAAAGATCTGAAGGAACAACAATGTCAAAGAATCCATCAAGATCAATCCACAGAACTTTTGAGACCTTAACAAATCTCTCTACCTGACGATACCATTCCACAGGTTTCTCTCTCAGTCTGGGAAAATCATTTGTAAACAGCAAAATGTCCTGTCTTGTCCATGGAACCACCAGCTATTTCTCTCATGGGAAACTCAGTTGCAGTTTACCCTCTTTCTCTTTGGTCTTCCTCTCTTTTCTTTGTCCATTTCACTCTCCATTTGCTTAATTCACCTAATCTTTTTAGAAACACTATTAATTCTTTTTAATGAATTATCCTTCCGGATGTGTTTATGTTTTCAATATCTTTTTCAGAGAAATCCACTCTGTAATGTTTCTGCAAATTTTTCTGTCTACTTAAATCTATTTCTAATTCAGCAGCCATTTCTTCTAACTGATCATATTTGGTTTTCGTTTTCCATTGTATGCTTTTGCAAATGAACAACAATTCGTCATCCTGATATAACTTTAAACTATCAGGTCCAATTGTGCCAATAATCAATTCCTCTAAATCTGCTTTCAATTTTGCAACATCAAGTAATTTAAATTCTGGGAGCTGTGGAGTCTGTGTTGAATTTATTTTATTTATGCTCTTTTCTGGAGTTCCAGAATCGGAACCTGAAACAGTTGGACATTGATCATTTGAAAAACTTTGATTAGAAGTTAAGTCTGGCATCTTTTTCGCTCGGTGTATTTCTGATAAATCTGAATACAAATTTTCAGCTACTTTTTGAATTTCTGCATTTAAAGGGACAGTCAAAGCTGAATGTCTTATTTCTTTTTGATCAAAAACTGGAACAACAGGTCCAATAGTTACTGGTACCGTTACTGCTTCCATGCCTTTAGTTAACTGCTGTATTAACTCTTCTTTTGATCGAAGGTATTCTGAAATATCTGTAATATCCTCAAGTCTTTCTGTTCTTTTTACATTTCTTGGGATTTCATTTCTCTGAACTGGAGTTTCAGCATAATTTCTACTTTCTCCAGATGTACTAGAATTAGTTCTTGTCTCTACTCTTTCAGGAAATTTTGCATTATTCTGATTTGATCTAAGTGGAGACTTATCATTAATTTCTCTAGGAGGAGCACTTGGAGAAGTTCCTTGAGGAATTCTCGGGGTAGACCATGAACAAACTGGTTGATAAGGTGGCGGTCATTTTGATTTTGTAATGTAAGTCTCTTCTAAAACTGGATCTTCTAATTCACAATCTTCACCAATATTATTTTTCTTTGCAGAACTCTTTTGACCTATTTCTTCACCAAATCTTGCTGGGTACAAACCATCACACATATTTGCTCGTCTCCAACGACGCATTCTATCTTCATGGGTTTCTCGATTAATATCTAATCTAGTGCCTCTTGTTACACCTCTGTTTTCTCGTTCTAATTCAAACATCTCATCCTGGTACGAGAGTCATCATTTTTTCTCTCAAGTTTTTCAACACTTTAATGTTAAATGACCCATTTTCTGGCCATGCCTATACACATTTTTGGTATATTCCATCCAATTTTCAATCCAAAGGCAAGTATGATAACCATATTCACCTTCCATATATGCTGCAGGTGTTTTGTACTTATGAAGTAATTTTCCACCTCGCGTTTCAATTTTCTTGTCACTTTTGAAAATATATTTTAATTTCTGAAACCATGAAGGCTTCTTTTCATCATACATGTAATAATAACTCATGTTTTAAACAAATCCGCTTACTTCAAAAAGATCGCAATTATTTTCTTGTTCCGCTATTCTAGCCAATCCGTGCGCAAAACTCACCAACAAGCCAATCAGATTAAGCCACGTCACTACTCTGTCCAGCCAATAGAATTACTGAATTTCAGAATAAGCCAATCAGGTACAAGCCTGCCAAATCACATGAGCCAATCAGTGCGCGAATACTGTGACGTATGCTAGCCAATCACAACAGCGCGAACCTGGTGACGTACGCTGCCGCTGCAGCTTCACCCGTCTCCGTTCTACTCCTTAAACTGACCCCTCCCTTACAAAATATTTTCACAGAGCCATATTTTTACAAATCTTTCAATGGAATTCAGTTAGTAACTTCACATAAACACACCATTTGTCTTTTTCGCAAAAATAAAGAGATAGCTTTTTTAATCATACAAGTATCCTTTCGCGTGAAATAGACGTCGCTATTTTCACAGAATATTTAAATTTGTTGATAAAAACAAGTAGCCTTGCTTTACCCTTCTAGCACATGCAATCATACGGAAAGATTCCTTAACCATTCATACATTAAATTTTTGGTAGGACTTTTCATTCAACATCTCGCTCCATCAGTACCATTCAGGTTCAGGATCAGTCCTGCTTTTCAACCAGTCTCCCGTCCTGCTCTGGAGATTATCAGGACTCCTCCCTGAGCCCCTCTCCGTTCAATCTCTATCTACATCCCCTTGCTGACATTGTGCACTCCTATGGGTTGACGTTGGCTCTTATGCCAACGACACCCAGTTGGTTGTGTCAATCTTCCCTGACTCTAGCTCAGGCCATCTATGTCTGACTTCTTGTCTTCAGGAAGGCTGGCTGTAAATTTAAACTCAAGGAAGACTACACATAAGTAAGGTAGCTTGGTTAACAATCTCAGCAACTTTGCTCTGAGCCCCCCCCCCACACTGTCTAAGCAAACTGTCCACTCACAAAAACTCAATAAAGAACCTTAGGATTTGACTTGACTCTGGTCTTAACATGGACCATCAAGCCAAAAAACTTGCTGCCAGTGCTACTGCATCCTGAGACTATGGTGGAAGGTCTTTAACTTACTGTCTTCCACCACCAGAAGAGCGATCATTTAGGCCAATGTGCTTTCCTTGTAACAAAAAGGAGGGAACAAGGGAACGGACAATTTTTACCGGGGTCCAATGTACATGTCCTGTAACAAGAGGTTCAACAAAAAGGTGTACAAAGTTCCCCAAGGGGGGTGGGCTTAAATGTCTAAAGCAATCCTATCTCTTTATGGGCGAGTAAGAAGGGCATATGGTGGTCCCTTGTCAGAATTTTAAGGATGCCTCACACAATGCAAAGGTTGGACGACTGTTGCCATCCCACCCGATGATCGCATCGTGTCATCATTGGCTTCCTGCTCCCGCGGCAGGCTGGCGGTGCAATGCCTGTCGGGTAGCACAGGGTGCTACACTTTTGCGGAGTTCTTTTATTCCGTAAGCCAATGGGTGCATGTGTGTGAGGGGCCAAAAGGAAAGATAATGTGTGGTAGTGAGCGTGAGTGAAATTTAAAAAAGGTCAGCAAAGTCCATTTAGGTAACCTTTAATAGCATGGCTTACTGCCTTATTAAAATGTGTGAAAATGAGGGGTAGTGAGGCGCAACAGTTAGGGATGATATGGCCTCATTCAACCCTCAATTGTGGTCTGGTCGACATGTTTCATGCCACAAGGGCACATCGCCGTTGGTGGGGTAGGTGTACGGGCCCACATGCCAGATCCCCTAGGTGTCTTCCACCTTTTTCTGGCCCCACGAGGACAGCACGAGGGGGCCCATAAACAGTGATAGCGGGGGGAATCAACGTAGGAATTGATCCCACGACACGCCCCAGGTCGTATATTCGCTTCTACTAATCTTAGCGGGAGCGGGAATAAGTTGATGAGCTTCAAGGTCCTGATGAATTGCCCTTGTGGCATGAAACATGTCGACCAGACCACAATTGAGGGTTGAATGAGGCCATATCATCCCTAACTGTTGCGCCTCACTACCCCTCATTTTCACACATTTTAATAAGGCAGTAAGCCATGCTATTAAAGGTTACCTAAATGGACTTTGCTGACCTTTTTTAAATTTCACTCACGCTCACTACCACACATTATCTTTCCTTTTGGCCCCTCACACACATGCACCCATTGGCTTACGGAATAAAAGAACTCCGCAAAAGTGTAGCACCCTGTGCTACCCGACAGGCATTGCACCGCCAGCCTGCCGCGGGAGCAGGAAGCCAATGATGACACGATACGATCATCGGGTGGGATGGCAACAGTCGTCCAACCTTTGCATTGTGTGAGGCATCCTTAAAATTCCGACAAGGGACCACCATATGCCCTTCTTACTCGCTCACAAAGAGATGGGGTTGCTTTAGACATTTAAGCCCACCCCCTTGGGGAACTTTGTACACCTTTTTGTTGAACCAATGTGCTTTCCTGACTGGACTACAGGAATGCATTGTCTTTGGGCTCACCCTTCTATATCACCAGGAGACTGCAGAATGCTGCTGCATGCCCCGACAATCATTTCGAAACACCAATCGGCCATCAAGGCTCTGAGAGATCTACAATGGCTTACAGTGGAACACCAAGAGACTGTACAGTATTCACAGGGCAATTCATAGAAAGGGTCCATCCTTGTTGAGATCATTAGCCTCTCTTGATCTCTCTGGCAGCCCTCAGATCTTCATCAGCCCACCTACTAAAGATCCACTTCCTTTCTGGCCCTCAGACTTTGGAACACGCTACCACTGAAAATGGCCTTAAAGACCTGGCTTTTCTGCAACTGATCTTCAATCAATCAATCAAGGGTTTGTAAAGTGCTGCTACTCACCAGTGAGGGTCTTAAGGCGCTGAGGGGTGTGGGGGGGAGGATGGGGGTTTCTGATTCGTATGGGTGTGAAGTTTCAGTCAAACAGCAAGGTTTTGAGGTCTTTCCTGAACTGTGTCTACGACGCAGATTACCTATGGTGGAGGGGTGGGATGTTCCAGGTCATGGCAACGAGATAGGCAAAGGAACTTCCTCCGGTTCTGTTGATCCGTGAGACCGAGGCTAGGGTGAGTTGGGCAGAGCGAAGTTGTCTGGTGTGTGTGGAAAGCGAGGCAGTGGTTGAGACAGTTTGATCCTGCGTAGTAGAGGGCCTTATCGGCGTGAGTGAGAAGCTTGAAGGCAATTCTCTTATTGATAGGGAGCCAGTGGAGTTGTTGGAGATGATGTGTCATGTGACTGGGGCAGGTATGTTGAGGACCAATCTGGCTGCAGTGTTTTGGACTTTCTGGAACTCCTTGAGCTATTTCTTGGTGATGCCAGCATACAGTGCCTTTCCGTAGTCAAGTCGGTTGGTGATAAGTGTGTGGGTGACCATCTTTCTGGATTCTGTGGGGAGCCATCTAAATGTCTTTCTAAGCTGGCTAAGCGTGTGTAAACAGGACAAAGATATTGCGTTGATTTCGCTGTTCATTGAGAGCAAGGAGTCCAGTATGATGCCAAGGTTGCGTGCGTAGTCCGTAGGGGTGGGAGAGGTTCCTAGTGCGGCGGGCCACCAGGAGTCGTCCCAGGCTGAGGGGGTGGGTCCCAGAAGGAGTACTTCGGTCTTGTCAGAGTTGAGCTTGAGGCAGCTGCCTTGCATCCAGGTAGCAACTGCCTTCATTCCGTTGTGAAAGTTGATTTTGGCAGCTGTGGATTCGTTGGTGAGGGATATGATCAGCTGGGTGTTCTTGGTGTAGAAGACGTTGTTGAGTGTGTGGCTTTTGAGGACTGCTGCGAGGGGAGCCATGTAGATGTTGAAGAGGGTGGGGCTCAGGGAGGAGACCTAGGGAACTCTGCAGCTGATCTCTGTATGTTCTGAGAGGAACAGGGGTAATCCGACTTTCTGTGTTCGGCCGGTCAGGAAGAAGTAGATCCAGTCCAGTGCCTTGTCTTGGATGCCGGCATTGTAGAGCCTTGCGATTAGGGTGCAATGGGAGACTGTGTCGAAGGCGTTAAGTCTGGCATCTTTTTCGCTCGGTGTATTTCTGATAAATCTGAATACAAATTTTCAGCTACTTTTTGAATTTCTGCATTTAAAGGGACAGTCAAAGCTGAATGTCTTATTTCTTTTTGATCAAAAACTGGAACAACAGGTCCAATAGTTACTGGTACCGTTACTGCTTCCATGTCTTTAGTTAACTGCTGTATTAACTCTTCTTTTGATCGAAGGTATTCTGAAATATCTGTAATATCCTCAAGTCTTTCTGTTCTTTTTACATTTCTTGGGATTTCATTTCTCTGAACTGGAGTTTCAGCATAATTTCTACTTTCTCCAGATGTACTAGAATTAGTTCTTGTCTCTACTCTTTCAGGAAATTTTGCATTATTCTGATTTGATCTAAGTGGAGACTTATCATTAATTTCTCTAGGAGGAGCACTTGGAGAAGTTCCTTGAGGAATTCTCGGGGTAGACCATGAACAAACTGGTTGATAAGGTGGCGGTCATTTTGATTTTGTAATGTAAGTCTCTTCTAAAACTGGATCTTCTAATTCACAATCTTCACCAATATTATTTTTCTTTGCAGAACTCTTTTGACCTATTTCTTCACCAAATCTTGCTGGGTACAAACCATCACACATATTTGCTCGTCTCCAACGACGCATTCTATCTTCATGGGTTTCTCGATTAATATCTAATCTAGTGCCTCTTGTTACACCTCTGTTTTCT
This sequence comes from Lissotriton vulgaris, assembly GCF_964263255.1. NCBI lineage: Eukaryota > Metazoa > Chordata > Amphibia > Caudata > Salamandridae > Lissotriton > Lissotriton vulgaris. The sequence continues at coordinate 1,550,948,231 of NC_141696.1, read as the reverse complement.
CGTTCTAATTCAAACATCTCATCCTGGTACGAGAGTCATCATTTTTTCTCTCAAGTTTTTCAACACTTTAATGTTAAATGACCCATTTTCTGGCCATGCCTATACACATTTTTGGTATATTCCATCCAATTTTCAATCCAAAGGCAAGTATGATAACCATATTCACCTTCCATATATGCTGCAGGTGTTTTGTACTTATGAAGTAATTTTCCACCTCGCGTTTCAATTTTCTTGTCACTTTTGAAAATATTTTTTAATTTCTGAAACCATGAAGGCTTCTTTTCATCATACATGTAATAATAACTCATGTTTTAAACAAATCCGCTTACTTCAAAAAGATCGCAATTATTTTCTTGTTCCGCTATTCTAGCCAATCCGTGCGCAAAACTCACCAACAAGCCAATCAGATTAAGCCACGTCACTACTCTGTCCAGCCAATAGAATTACTGAATTTCAGAATAAGCCAATCAGGTACAAGCCTGCCAAATCACATGAGCCAATCAGTGCGCCAATACTGTGACGTATGCTAGCCAATCACAACAGCGCGAACCTGGTGACGTACGCTGCCGCTGCAGCTTCACCCGTCTCCGTTCTACTCCTTAAACTGACCCCTCCCTTACAAAATATTTTCACAGAGCCATATTTTTACAAATCTTTCAATGGAATTCAGTTAGTAACTTCACATAAACACACCATTTGTCTTTTTCGCAAAAATAAAGAGATAGCTTTTTTAATCATACAAGTATCCTTTCGCGTGAAATAGACGTCGCTATTTTCACAGAATATTTAAATTTGTTGATAAAAACAAGTAGCCTTGCTTTACCCTTCTAGCACATGCAATCATACGGAAAGATTCCCTAACCATTCATACATTAAATTTTTGGTAGGACTTTTCATTCAACATCTCGCTCCATCAGTACCATTCAGGTTCAGGATCAGTCCTGCTTTTCAACCAGTCTCCCGTCCTGCTCTGGAGATTATCAGGACTCCTCCCTGAGCCCCTCTCCGTTCAATCTCTATCTACATCCCCTTGCTGACATTGTGCACTCCTATGGGTTGACGTTGGCTCTTATGCCAACGACACCCAGTTGGTTGTGTCAATCTTCCCTGACTCTAGCTCAGGCCATCTATGTCTGACTTCTTGTCTTCAGGAAGGCTGGCTGTAAATTTAAACTCAAGGAAGACTACACATAAGTAATGTAGCTTGGTTAACAATCTCAGCAACTTTGCTCTGAGCCCCCCCCCCCCCACACTGTCTAAGCAAACTGTCCACTCACAAAAACTCAATAAAGAACCTTAGGATTTGACTTGACTCTGGTCTTAACATGGACCATCAAGCCAAAAAACTTGCTGCCAGTGCTACTGCATCCTGAGACTATGGTGGAAGGTCTTTAACTTACTGTCTTCCACCACCAGAAGAGCGATCATTTAGGCCAATGTGCTTTCCTTGTAACAAAAAGGAGGGAACAAGGGAACGGACAATTTTTACCGGGGTCCAATGTACATGTCCTGTAACAAGAGGTTCAACAAAAAGGTGTACAAAGTTCCCCAAGGGGGGTGGGCTTAAATGTCTAAAGCAATCCTATCTCTTTATGGGCGAGTAAGAAGGGCATACGGTGGTCCCTTGTCGGAATTTTAAGGATGCCTCACACAATGCAAAGGTTGGACGACTGTTGCCATCCCACCCGATGATCGCATCGTGTCATCATTGGCTTCCTGCTCCCGCGGCAGGCTGGCGGTGCAATGCCTGTCGGGTAGCACAGGGTGCTACACTTTTGCGGAGTTCTTTTATTCCGTAAGCCAATGGGTGCATGTGTGTGAGGGGCCAAAAGGAAAGATAATGTGTGGTAGTGAGCGTGAGTGAAATTTAAAAAAGGTCAGCAAAGTCCATTTAGGTAACCTTTAATAGCATGGCTTACTGCCTTATTAAAATGTGTGAAAATGAGGGGTAGTGAGGCGCAACAGTTAGGGATGATATGGCCTCATTCAACCCTCAATTGTGGTCTGGTCGACATGTTTCATGCCACAAGGGCACATCGCCGTTGGTGGGGTAGGTGTACGGGCCCACATGCCAGATCCCCTAGGTGTCTTCCACCTTTTTCTGGCCCCACGAGGACAGCACGAGGGGGCCCATAAACAGTGATAGCGGGGGGAATCAACGTAGGAATTGATCCCACGACACGCCCCAGGTCGTATATTCGCTTCTACTAATCTTAGCGGGAGCGGGAATAAGTTGATGAGCTTCAAGGTCCTGATGAATTGCCCTTGTGGCATGAAACATGTCGACCAGCCCACAATTGAGGGGTGAATGAGGCCATATCATCCCTAACTGTTGCGCCTCACTACCCCTCATTTTCACACATTTTAATAAGGCAGTAAGCCATGCTATTAAAGGTTACCTAAATGGACTTTGCTGACCTTTTTTAAATTTCACTCACGCTCACTACCACACATTATCTTTCCTTTTGGCCCCTCACACACATGCACCCATTGGCTTACGGCACCCTCAATGACTGGAACCCTATCTCCACTGAAGACACCATCCGTCTGATGAACTCTATCCACTCAGGATCCCCCACAGACCCATGCCCTCACCACATCTTTAACAAAGCAGACTCCATTATAGCACCACACCTCCGAGACGTCATCAATTGCTCCCTCAACTCCGCAACCTTCCCGGAAAGTTGGAAACACGCAGAACTCAGCGCCCTTCTGAAAAAACCCACAGCTGACCCCACCGAACTCAAAAACGACCGCCCTATCTCGCTCCTTCCATTCCCGGCCAAAGTCATCGTGAAAGCGGTCAACAACCAGCTCGCCGCCTTCCTCGAAACCAACAAATCCCTCGACTCCTCACAATCCGGCTTCCGAGCCAAACACAGCACTGAAACCGCCCTCATCGCAGCAACAGACGACATTCGAACTCTACTGGACAATGGAGACACAGTCGCCCTCATCCTCCTCGACCTCTCCGCAGCCTTCGACACAGTCTGTCATAGCACCCTTCTACAGCGCCTCAGAAACATCGGAATCAAAGGAAAAGCACTGGAATGGATCACCTCGTTCCTCACCGGAAGAACCCAGAGAGTCCGCCTTCCACCATTCAAGTCAGAGGCCTCTGAAGTCATCTGCGGCGTACCACAAGGATCTTCACTCAGCCCCACCCTCTTCAACGTATACATGAGCCCCCTCGCGACCATCGCACGCCAACACAACCTCAACATCATCTCCTACGCCGATGACACTCAACTTATCCTATCTCTCACCAGAGACCCTAACACTGCCAAAACCAACCTGCATGAAGGAATGAAAGAAGTAGCAGAATGGATGAAGCACAGCCGTCTGAAACTGAACTCAGACAAAACAGAAGTCCTCATCCTAGGCACCTCCCCCTCCGCCTGGGATGACTCTTGGTGGCCGGAGGCCCTTGGAAAAGCACCCATCCCGACGGACCACGCACGGAACCTGGGAGTCATCCTAGATTCCTCACTCTCGATGAACAGACAAGTCAACGCCGTTTCTTCATCTTGCTTCAACATTCTTCGTTCGCTCAAAAAAACATTTCGTTGGATCCCCACCGAAACTAGAAAAACAGTCACCCACGCACTGGTCACGAGCCGCCTGGACTACGGAAACACCCTATACGCCGGTATCACCGCAAAACTCCAGAAAAAACTCCAACGCATCCAGAACGCTTCAGCCAGGCTCATATTAGACATCCCGCGTAAAGAACACATCTCTGGGCACCTGAAAAACCTCCACTGGCTCCCCATCAATAAGAGGATTACTTTCCGTCTCCTAACCCACGCACACAAAGCACTTTACGAAATTGGACCCGAATGCCTCAACACACGACTGTCCTTCTACACCCCCTCCCGCCAGCTACGATCCTCAAACCAAGCCCTTGCCACTGTACCTCGCATCAACAAAACCACCATGGGAGGGAGATCCTTCTCCTACCTGGCAGCTAAAACCTGGAACTCACTTCCCACTCACCTTCGCCTTACTCAGAACCACCTAGCATTCAGAAAGCAACTTAAAACATTGATATTCGAGAAGTAATTCCCCCACCCTTCTTCAAGCGCCTTGAGACCCTCTGGGTATGTAGCGCGCTATATAAATCTCTTGACTTGACTTGACTTGCATTGTGTGAGGCATCCTTAAAATTCCGACAAGGGACCACCATATGCCCTTCTTACTCGCCCACAAAGAGATAGGATTGCTTTAGACATTTAAGCCCACCCCCCTTGGGGAACTTTGTACACCTTTTTGTTGAACCAATGTGCTTTCCTGACTGGACTACAGGAATGCATTGTCTTTGGGCTCACCCTTCTATATCACCAGGAGACTGCAGAATGCTGCTGCATGCCCCGACAATCATTTCGAAACACCAATCGGCCATCAAGGCTCTGAGAGATCTACAATGGCTTACAGTGGAACACCAAGAGACTGTACAGTATTCACAGGGCAATTCATAGAAAGGGTCCATCCTTGTTGAGATCATTAGCCTCTCTTGATCTCTCTGGCAGCCCTCAGATCTTCATCAGCCCACCTACTAAAGATCCACTTCCTTTCTGGCCCTCAGACTTTGGAACACGCTACCACTGAAAATGGCCTTAAAGACCTGGCTTTTCTGCAACTGATCTTCAATCAATCAATCAAGGGTTTGTAAAGTGCTGCTACTCACCAGTGAGGGTCTTAAGGCGCTGAGGGGTGTGGGGGGGAGGATGGGGGTTTCTGATTCGTATGGGTGTGAAGTTTCAGTCAAACAGCAAGGTTTTGAGGTCTTTCCTGAACTGTGTCTACGACGCAGATTACCTATGGTGGAGGGGTGGGATGTTCCAGGTCATGGCAACGAGATAGGCAAAGGAACTTCCTCCGGTTCTGTTGATCCGTGAGACCGAGGCTAGGGTGAGTTGGGCAGAGCGAAGTTGTCTGGTGTGTGTGGAAAGTGAGGCAGTGGTTGAGATAGTTTGATCCTGCGTAGTAGAGGGCCTTATCGGCGTGAGTGAGAAGCTTGAAGGCAATTCTCTTATTGATAGGGAGCCAGTGGAGTTGTTGGAGATGATGTGTCATGTGACTGGGGCAGGTATGTTGAGGACCAATCTGGCTGCAGTGTTTTGGACTTTCTGGAACTCCTTGAGCTATTTCTTGGTGATGCCAGCATACAGTGCCTTTCCGTAGTCAAGTCTGTTGGTGATAAGTGTGTGGGTGACCATCTTTCTGGATTCTGTGGGGAGCCATCTAAATGTCTTTCTAAGCTGGCTAAGCGTGTGTAAACAGGACAAAGATATTGCGTTGATTTCGCTGTTCATTGAGAGCGAGGAGTCCAGTATGATGCCAAGGTTGCGTGCGTAGTCCGTAGGGGTGGGAGAGGTTCCTAGTGCGGCGGGCCACCAGGAGTCGTCCCAGGCTGAGGGGGTGGGTCCCAGAAGGAGTACTTCGGTCTTGTCAGAGTTGAGCTTGAGGCAGCTGCCTTGCATCCAGGTAGCAACTGCCTTCATTCCGTTGTGAAAGTTGATTTTGGCAGCTGTGGATTCGTTGGTGAGGGATATGATCAGCTGGGTGTTCTTGGTGTAGAAGACGTTGTTGAGTGTGTGGCTTTTGAGGACTGCTGCGAGGGGAGCCATGTAGATGTTGAAGAGGGTGGGGCTCAGGGAGGAGACCTAGGGAACTCTGCAGCTGATCTCTGTATGTTCTGAGAGGAACAGGGGTAATCCGACTTTCTGTGTTCGGCCGGTCAGGAAGAAGTAGATCCAGTCCAGTGCCTTGTCTTGGATGCCGGCATTGTAGAGCCTTGCGATTAGGGTGCAATGGGAGACTGTGTCGAAGGCGTTCAAGAGGTCCAGTTGGATGAGAGCGGCAGTTGTACCCCGTATGAGGAGGAAGCGAATGTCGTTGGTGGCACCAAGGAGTGCTGTCTTGGTGCTGTGGTTGCTTCGGAAGCTGGATTGGGAGGTGTCCAGGACTTGGGCCTCTTCAATGAACTCATACAGTTGGACGTTGATGGCCTTCTCGATGACCTTGGCTGGGAGGGGGAGGTTTCTTCAGCAGGGGGTTGATCTTGGCGTGTTTCTAATCGTCGGGGAAGGTGGCGGTTTCAATGGAGCAGTTGGTTTTCTACAACAGTTTTATCTCGCTCCCTTCAGTGTTTATGGCAGCGCTGGGAGGCCTTTGCGTACCTATGCGATATATAAGACCTCAGGAATAGAATAGCATGCAGTGGTAGGAAAAACAGCCGCCGAAGGTTGATGCTTGGATTTTCTTCAACCCTTTGCAGCAAACTACCTCTGAGGGCCAAGAACTGAAATTGGCACCCTTTGGCAGGTTAGAACTACCAGAGAAGGAGTTCAGGGGTTGCAGATGAAGTCTTTGATGGCCCTGAGACTTCTTAACAAATGCAAGCTGACACAAGCCCTTGGAGAACCTTGGCAAGTAGGATGTAGAAAGTAAAAATGTAGTCCTTTCACTGCCCAAGACAGAAGCAGCAAGCTGTAGGCCAGCACAACATAGCAACAAACAGAGTGGAAGTTCCCCTTCCACAGCATCCAGCTATTTGTGGCAAAATCTCCACTTAGTCAGAAGTGACCTGAAGTTATAGTGACAAAGATCCAGTACTTCTACCAGTTTCTGCCTTTGAAGTAGGCAAACTTCTAAGGAAAGTCTTTGTATTGCACATGATCCTGCCTTTCCATGACCTGGCTCCAGATACACTACAGGGTTAAGAGACAGCTCTGTGAGGACAGGCACAGCCCTATTCAGGTGTCAGTGACAACTCCTCCCACCACTTTAGCTCAGGAAGATCCATCAGCATTGTGAAGGGTCATCAGGATATGCAGGGCACACCTCAGCTCCTTTGTCTAACTGTTTAAAGTTTATGCACAAGCAGCCTAACTGTCACCCTCCCTCAGACGCAGATTCCACAGGCAGGCAGAGGCACAGAATGGTAAAGCATGAAAATGCCCACTTTCTAAAAGTGGCATTTTCAAACATGCAATTTAAAAACCAACTATACTATTAGACGTATTTTTAAATTGTGAGTTCAAGGACCCCAAACTCCAAGTCTCTATCTATTCCCAATTGGAAGTGACACTTCTACAAGGTTACAAGGCAGCTCCAATGGTAACCTATGGGCGAGATGGTCCTTGCAATAGTGAAAAATACAATTAGCAGTATTTTACTATCAGGACATGTAAATCACACCAGTACACGTACTACTTTTTACATACACTGCACCCCGTCCATGGGGCTACCTTGGGCCTACCTTAGAGGGGCCTTACATGAAGTAAAAGGGAAGGTTTCAACAACATGGCAGTTTAACACTTCACACACACACTGCAGTGCAAGGGCGGAGACATGTTTGCAGGGCTACTTATGTGGTTGGCACAATAAGTGCTGCAGGCCCTCTAGTAGCATTTGAATTACGGGCCCTGGGCACACCTAGGACACAGGAGGAGTGCAGGAGGCTTCCCTGTAGACCCTTGAGGGTACATAGAACTGAATTACAGCTACCTGGTTTGTCGTGGGCAGTTGGGAATGAAGACGCAGGATCAGTGATAAACAGGAGCACATACCCACTGCCTGTCCTTAAGATGGCCTTCGTGTGACATTATTACCTCCAGCGGTCTTCAATTACAGGCACTACTACTAGATGCTTATTGTTAAACCCCATCCCTTTTCAGCCATATAGCCTTGGGTGGACTCTGACAGGAGGGCGCTGAAGCCGGGGGGATAGGTGCAGAGCACACTAAACGCAATCTGACGCCTCAGGTAGCTCCCACTGCATCCAGGGGGGCACCATGGGTGTGATGAGAGCCGAATTCCACAGGTGGTGAAATGTCCAGGAGAAAGCAGAAGAAGCCCCAGCACGTCATCTCTGACTGCGAGACTCCACCGGCTGCGAGTATGGCACTTCAGATGCCACCTATCAAGTTCAGGCAAGAGCCGCGCCGTGACCGGCGCCCATGATGGAACATTTTAACGATGCCCCCCTAGGCAGAATCTAGAAGCCTCTGTATGTACTGCGGTGCCCGAGCAACCTTTGGCCGATGACCGGTGTAGCTGCCCTATGCAGCTAAGAGAAGTTTGGCTTGGGTTCACCCCCCGGCCGTCACCTACCCAGCCGGATGTCGGACACTGTTTTTCCTCGTCTCCCAGTTGTATTTCTCACCCCCTCCACCCTATGTTTATGCTACGCTTTTGTAACTCATGTGACTATTCTCCAGCACCTTTTTGGCCGTCACCTACACAGCTGGTCTTCTGACATTCTTTTCCTCGTCTCCCCCTATGTGTCTCCTTCCCTCCCCCTCCTCGTCCCTCTTTTGATCCTTTGATTCAAACTGATGTAGCTATAACCCGTAACTCGCTGATTCAACGGATGTAAATTACGAAACTGTTTGTACCTACCACGGAGACTGAGCAACCTTGGTAGATGCCCGGTGGAGCTATCCTATGCAGCTATAGAGGAGTCTGGCCCTTGGCCGTCACCTACCCAGCCGGTCATCTGACATTGTTTTTCCTCGTCTCCCCGTTATGTGTCTCCTTCTCTCCCCCTTCAATGGAACAATGACGACGACCCCTGGGCAGGTACCAAATCTGTTTGTACCTACAGCGAAGACCGAGCAACCTGGGCCGATGCCCGGTGGAGCTGTCATATGCAACTATAGAGGAGTCTGGCCCCTTGGCTGTCACCAACCCAGCCGGTCATCTGACATTATTTTCCTCTTCTCCCCGTTCGTGTCTCCTTCACTCCCCCTCCCTCTGTGATTCTTTGATTCAAACGGTTGTAACTATGTAACCTGTAACTCACTGATTTAACTGATATAACTATGTATCCTGTAACTTGCTGATCCTCATGTAAAGCGCTCTGATACCTTCGGGTCTAGCCAGCGCTATATAAAATGTTGCCACTAAATAAATAAACTCAAATATGCCAATCATGGGTAAACCAATCACCAATACATGTTATACAGACAGCATATGCACTTTAGCACTTATCAGCAGTGTTAAAGGGCCCAGAGTCCCAAAGCCAACAAAAACAGGCCAGAAAAAAGTAGGAGGACGAAGGCAAAACGTTTGGGGATAACCCTGCAAAAGGGCCAGGTCCAAGTATAATGATGTAGCCCTTGCATGTATATTTGTTGTGCTCATACTTTTACAGCAGGTGTGCAAATACTGGTTGTGTGTTTTGTCAAATCAATAGACAAGCAGAGAATTAGTAGCTACAACCCAGATTCGTAAATGTCTTGCAGTGTCCTTGGCAAAGTCTTTAAGAGGGGATTAATAGCACAAACGAGTATTCTTCGTTCTAGAATTAGCTGATAGCTGCATTACCGGTCGTGTCCTTTTGAAAAAAACATTTCACATTGTATGACTTGAAGCTCATTTTGCGACTACACCATGAGGAGGAGCTATTTCACTTTAATTACAATTTTAGAAACAAAAGGTAAAACACTGACCACACTATCCTAGGTGCATTATCCACTTATCTATGCCTTCTATTGTACACTGTGAACAACACTTTATACACAAATCTCTGCATGACGAGTATGGTCACCAAGGATGCAAGTGTGAAGGCCCCAGACCAGGGTAAGAAATTCTAACTGCATAAACAAGAAAGTAAACACTTTAGACCTCTTTGAGAATGAATGGCTTGTAATAGCGCAAACACAAGACCTCTAGGAGAGTCTAAGGCCATAATGATGAAGGAAGCCACACATGAGGGCACACCACTTCACAATATAAAGGAAAACCAGGAGCCCACTCTGAAGGCTACAATACCAGCATTATAGGCATGCTCAATAAAGCACCTACACTGTGTAGAGCAGTCAGAGCTACAGCACAATGACACACCAGAGACAGCAGCAGACAAGGAGTCTCCAGGCAGAGCCTCAAAAATGGAGAAAGAATCTGCTGATGCTACAGGCGGCCATGAGAGAAGAAGGTGGAACAATGACTATGAATGCATTGACCAGCAAGAGTCGGAGGCAGGACTCTAGTAATAGTATGGATTTCAATTAAAGCAAAGAATTTGTACATTACATACAGAAATCACTGGATTGTGAAGGACTGTGTGAACCTGGAATACAAAAAGTAAGTATATTTCAATCTTGTACTTTTTTTTTTAAGAACAGATTTTATTTGCCAAATAACAAATATAGTGCAGAGCACTGTAACCAAGCAACTCATGCATGTAGAAAGTACATTAAATTGACTTTGACAATTTCAATAGCAAAATAGGATAACTTATGTTGGCATCGAAGACACACACTTGCGAGGCCACCACTACCGCCCTCCAGAGCTGACCCTAGTGAAATAGATCCGGTGGGGATACTTTAAACTGGATAACGCGAAGGCTTATGGCAATTGCTGACCCCCGCGGGGAGGCCAAGGCCTCCACCCAGTCCTCCACCTCCAGCGGGCCCCTTGTCTCCCTCCCAGACCTCCCTAAGGCGCTGCAGTGTGGGGGAGCTATGTGTGACCAGGGACTGATAAATCTTGGAGATCTTGTGGTCATGGAGATCCCCCATAAATACCTTAGCCTTTATGGGACTAAACTCAGCCAGGGACACTAACCCCTCGATGTATGGAGTAATGGCATGTTGGAACTGTAAATAACGGAAGAATTGGGTTTTAGGCATTTGAAAGTCCTTCTGTTAATACTGAAAAGACTTCAGCCTCGAAAACCAGACAATGCAGCTAGTTGCGGCAGTCGCCCATTATACCAAAGAGGAGTCTCCCGGATCAACTTGTTCCACCACCCAGTCCTCCACAACGCCTGTCGCCATATTTGGAAGATACGTTTTGTGGCGATGGCAAGGAGTTGCGTAGCGGTGCGGAGTAGAGTATAGGGTGTAAGGTGTGATCTCCCATGCATTGCCTCTCGACCGTGTAAGCTGGGTCAGACCTGTCCCCATATCACCACTCATTGAGAACTAGCAGATGTGAGGCCATATAATAGGACAGGATATCAGAGGTTGCCAGTCCCCCTTAGTATGTGGGCTGGAAGCAAGTCCGCAGGGCCACCCTCGCCATTCCATCAACCCATAGAAACTGACCCATGGCTCTATTAACCTGTCTGAACCATCCGGGAGGAATCAGATAGGGATGGTTTTGCAGCTAATAAAGGAGGCGGGGAAGCGATACCATCTTAAGGATGGCCAATCAGCCATATATTGACAAGGGCATATAGAACCAGATTTTAAGATCCTCGCGCACACGATCCCATACAGGGGCTAAATTCCTTTCCCAAGAGGTGACTGGCAAATTCGATAAAATCACTCCCAGATACTTCAACCCCCCCCAGAGGCCACCTGAACGGAGGAGGTCCAGGAACCCGGGCTCGCCACTCCCCCAAGGACCCACAGAGTACATTTACGAGGATTCATGTATAAACCAGAGGTCTCCCCGAAGATCTGCATAATGCACAGTAAACGTGGTCCTGTCTATATTTGTAAGACAAAAAAGAGTACATCATTAGCGTACAGGGCAATACGATCCGATCGACCCGTCGCCCACTCAAGACCAGTCACTTGGGCGTCAGTCCGCACCCAGGACGCTAAGGGTTCCATTGCTAATGCAAATAGGTAGTGGGACAGTGGGCAATAGAGAACTTGGAGGAGACCGAGCCCTCCACCCATACGGACGCAGAGGTCCGAAATGTAATCTACGGAGAAGTGCGAATAGGTATACCCAACTAAGTGAGTCTAAAGCCCTATCCATGTCCCCTCCCCCAGCCGCTGGACAGTCGCCACTGCAACATGTGTGCGTCGAATATTGTGGCGGGTCGCCAGCTGGGGCATAAACCCGGCCTGGTAGGGATGAACCAATGATGTAATATGGGAATGGAGGCAATCGATCAGCGCCTTAGCCAGAACTGTGGCCTCTACATTAAGAAGAGATATAGGGCGGTACGAAGTGTGCTGATCTGGAGGTCTACCAGTCTTGTGGAACACAACAATCTCCGTGTGTCTCCAATTACGAGGCAGACGACCCTGCTCCATGGCCTCCTCTACCACTCTACAAAAGTGGGGCCCCAGCTGCAGAAAATATTGTTTAAAAAATTCACATGGGAGGCCTTTGGTCCCGGGGCCTTTCCAGGTTGCATTGCGCCCATTTCCTCTTCCGTGAGCAGGAGATCCAGCTCGTCACTAACTGCCTCAGAAAGGGCATTCAGTGGCAGGTCATCGAGAAAGCGACCAACTACAGCTGCAGGAAGGCATTCCCTGGGGGCATAAAGGTCTGCATTGTACATGGCAAAGCTTTCAGCAATAGTGGAGGTGACTGTGCGAGAGGACCCATCCAGGCCCAAAATGCCCGGCAGGGGCTGGGAGTAGAACGACCTCTGGCATAAAATATTCAGTAACTTGCTGGACTTATCTCCCCACTGGTAAATCCTACTGCAGGTCGCCAGCCACGCCTGCTGGGCTTCGTCTAGAAGAAGATGGGCATATTCCTGCTGCGTCAACAGGAGTTGGCGGCGAGACTGCTGATCCACACTCTCTATACAACTCAAATTGCTTCACCTCCGCCTATATGGTAGACACCCTACGCAATCTACGAGCTGCTGCGCAAAAAGAAAGGTCTACCCACCGGCGCTTGGGCTTCATTGCCTTCCAAAGGCAGTCAGCCCTCTCTACCGTCCCTACGTTAGATGACCAAATATTGGTCAATGGCACCTTCCATATGATCTCTATAATCTTCTCTCTGAAGGTTCCACGCCAAGAGATGCCACCGAAACGGCTGCTGTGCCCAGTACACACGTAACGTGAGAGTGATCGGTGAGTGGTCCAAGAGTCCACGCGGAACAATATCGGCAGGAATCACTCTGTTAACTATTGCCCAGGGGACAAAGATATAATCAAGGTGGGAGAAGGAGTCTTAGACGGCCGACAGGTATGAATAGCCCTGAGCCGTCCCATGTAGGCATCTCCAAGGGTCCACTTAATCCAGACCCGCCACCAGTTAATGTAACTTAGTCTTCCCACCTGCCTCCAATGGGCCCCCAGGTCGCCAACGATCCCTGACCAGATCTTGCACGTCATTCCAATCCCCTCCACCCTCCAACAGCCAGTCTATCAGGCATACTTGTCCACAGGGTCATGAGTTTTTTCCACCATGCCCCAAGAAAGGGGCGGGGGGCATATACACATCCCAGTCAGTTGGATTCAGTCCCTATCGTCCCCTGAAGAAATAAATATCTACCCTGCGTGTCCCTCCACGTCTTCGTGGGTGTGTATGGAACCCTCCAATGGATCAGGATAGCAACTCCCTGGGACTCACTCACAAATCCAGAGTGAAGTATATGAATGCAACCAAAGCGTTAAAAGCATAGCGCCTTAGTGCCCATAAGATTCGTTTCTTGCAGCATGAGGACGTCTGTATGCGTTCGCTTCGCCTGTTTGAGTATAGCGCCTCGCTAGATTTGGTCTAGCGCAGCCCCCTGACATTCCAATTCATTATTTGAAGGGTCCCAGAGGGATCCAGATTATCACCAGAAGACCCCGCCATATGAAGGTTCGAAGTACAAATATGGTCTAGACAAGATTATGTGGTCTAGATAAAGCAACTCTGAAGCAATGTAGGTAAGTGCGAACAAACAACAAAACCCCTTTCCCCCCCAAACATCCACCCCCCACCCTATACCTTAAAAATGATGAAGTATCTGTTGCGGCGAGCGTGAGTGGCAGACACCAACAGGAAGTCACTCCCCCGCCCGCCAATGGATCCCCAACTTACAGCCCATTGTCAGCTGGCCCTTTCCCTGTCAACTGATGTGTTGCAGGGACATCGGCCCTCAATTGTGCTTCCCCGGTCAAGGCAAACATATCAAAAAACTATTGGAATAAAGCGCCCCCCAAGATTAGTCTGATGAGGTAGGCAGTCGCTGGGCTGATGCAGCTCGGGATGAGGTGCCACACGACTGAGACCTTCATCTGGACCTGGAGCGTCTGTTCCCCTTCCCTCTCTGCATAGGTTGTTTCCGCACCATCTTGCTCGACGGGGAATCAGAGTCCCTCCGGGGCGGAATGTGTTGGCAACAACGCACTGTCTCATCAGTCCATTGGAAGACCTCTTCCGGCGAGTCGAAAAAATGGGTGCGGGATCGATAGACCACCCACAGTCTGGCTGGGTAGAGTAGGGCATAGGGAAGTTTGAGCTCCCGGAGACGGGCCTTCGCCACCATAAAAGACTGCCGTGGTTGCTGGACCAGTTTAGTATAGTTGGGGAAAATTAGGATTTGTGCATTGTCAAACAGCAGCGGTTCCTTGGCCTTAGCCTGTTTCAAGATAACGTCCAGGTCATGGTAATTGAGTAGTTTTGCGATAACAGGTCTTGGGCGTGCGCCGGGGGTGGTTTCTGGATCAGTACCCCGTGGGCGCGCTCCACCATGAAACAAGTAGACAGTGACCCCCTGAGGGAGCCAATTCCCAAGCCACTAGGTGAGGAACCACTCCATGCCACCCTCCTCGCACCCCTCCCGGAATCCAATGAAGCGTAGACCCTCCCTTCAGCGTCTTCTACCCGGGATGCCAGCCCTCATTGGATCGACTCCAAGGAGGCTACTCGCTTCTGCAGGGTATCAATCACGTCTTCCACCCCAGAGACCCTCGCCTCGGTCTCCGTAACTCGTGCCACCACGTTGCGTAAATCTTGGTGTAGCAACATGACGTCTAATTCAACCGCCCCAACCGTGGCATCCAGGGCATCTCTCGACTGGGTGATGGTGGCCATGAGGGTGGCATTGTCAGGTACATCACTAGGCGTCCCCCCCTGACGCCACTGCAGAGACCCCAAGGCCCGTAAACTTGTCTCTTGTACTTTGCTTGGATGATCCCCACACCCGGCCGGTCCCTCGTCATGGCATGTTCGACACGTCCCCGTGGCAAAAAGTGTTCTGCCCGCCCCTTGCACAGCGTAGTCCGGATATTGTGGGACCCCAAAGTGCCACTAGGCGATAGCTCTACTGTTACATGGACTCAACCCAATGCAAGAGGCTGGTGTCCATCAGGGGGGTTCTCTCCAGTCGGTCTGGCTGCCGATCACGGGGTTGGCAATAGGACGAGGAGAAGGGGACCTCAGGAACCCCACACAACCAAGGGCCACATATAATATGGACACCACTCACCGGGCCCGCTCACAATCCAAGAGTCCTCTACAAGCACCGCTCCCAGCCGAGAGCGCAGGGGGCCCCACTATAATCCCTCAAATGCCTCCACGCAGAGTATAGATGGCGTCACTGCAGCCTTGACGGTGTACCCGGGGACCTTATGGCAAGCTCGCTCGGCTCGGCCGACCGCCGAGCCAGCCGCTCCACAGTTGAGGAAGGAGGTATGTGTGTTGTTCAGTCCCTCACCGGGGACCCCAAGAAAGCACAGGAGGCACCCGGCCCAAACTCCACAGGCAGTGTTCCAAATATGATCCCACAATGCAGCTGGCCCCCAACACAGGACCTTGGGTGGCGGAGGGGAGATAGGCCTGAGAGGCCCCGCCCCAGGCGGACCACAGATTCTTGCCCGTATATTGGCTGCTGCTCCCTCAAGTAGGTGGCAGATAACACCTCCCCCGCGGCTCGACACAGCCGCTGATCATTGGCACACAGTTCCCAAGGGGAGGGGGGTAGCAGGAGGGCACACTCCTGTCACTAGGGAAAGCCACCCAGGGGGGCCACCACACCTGCGATCTTCCACCGGGCCCCACGCGGTCCGATAGACCGTCGGTGTGAGCCCATCTTGCCACGGGGGAAGGGAGCGCACAGCAGGACTTCAGACCTGAGTGAGCTGCTATCACTGGCTCTTGATCAATCCCAGTGGGGCAATGTTCAGCCCGTGCCCAGCTGCAAACACCCACGGTGCTTCCCCTCACGACCAGATATGGCCGCCGACCAACTACACTCACTGCACTTCAGCTGGCGAGGGGTGGCAGCAATCCATCCACGGCGGGCCCGAGGCAGGTCCGGGAGCATCCACCACGTCCCAGATGGCTCCGGGGCAATCCGCACAGCCGAGGCAGCACACCAGCTTGCGGCTCTAGCAAGGCCCAACGCAGTCTGGCGCTCCGGCCTCCGCCGCAGGCCACCTGTTCCCAGCGAAGACAGCCTGATCCAAGGCCTCCGTTGGCAGCACCCGCTCAAAGCCTCAGAGCCATCCGGAACTTGGAAGGAATGAAAATCTTCGGTTCACGATGCCTTCAGAGCACAGTCTGGGCGTAGAAGTGGACCGGCGAAGCAGGAAAGTGTAGGATTTTAAAGCGGGCTGGACGGAGCTCTCCTAGCACATGTCCACCATGATGGCTCGCTAGGCCACGCCCCTCAATCTTGTACATTTAAGGACATTTAAATCAATGGTGATGAGGAGAGTAGGTAAGAAAAGACTGATGTCTGTTTTTACCTGCAAAGACCGGTACCATGGGTGGATGAAGCTGATCGCATGACTATGAAAGTTCTACACCCATTGCCAAGATGATCAAACCTCTTCTATTCAAGACAGAAAAACATATGACATAAAATTGCATCTGTAAGTAAACAGATGCAATCGTAAAATTGTGTCTTGCACTCTTCAGACTGTGCTAGCAACAACCACAAAAATGTGCCTAAAGGCAGGGTGTGATCATTGTGATGGGTGTGAAATTAGCAACTTCACTCAACTGAATCAGGACTGTCTTGTGGATGGGTGCTGATTATCATGAAAAGTTCAAACAAAACCTATTTTACAAGCTCCATCCCTTTACAATTATAGCAGTGGTGAGAGTTTTATACTGATAAGAGAGCTTTCCAGTTCAAAAAGTAAGCTTTATTATTTTCCCACTTCGTATGTGTGCTGTATTACACCACACAAATGCAAAGTTTGAAAAATATGGACAAATTAAAACTATTCTCATCCGTTAAGCCTGCCTCAAGGAAGTATAATGTTTTGGTGTAAATATTTCTCTAAAACTGCTAATAGAGTAGATTGTGTGTCAACCCCCATGGGTGGTTGCATGAAACTCCCCAGTTACCACCCGTGGAACAACCACTTGAAGCAAAGTACAGCAGAGTGCTACTTTGCATCACTTCAACTAAATTTTCGATGAAAATCCTGATTTTCTTTAGAAAGTATAAACCACCAAAATGCCTTGTGCCAGGTTTACATAATGCAACCAGGTTGCAATGTTATCCTTTGGGATGGAAAGCAAATACAGCATAGAGCTAGAGTACATCGACATACAAGACCAATCAACTGGACTTAAGGTGAGTATGGGGCAATGTCCAAGGCAGCACCAACAGGGCACCTCCAGCGATACTAGCGCCCAGGTGTAGTGGGGCATACAGTGTTGTGTATCCAACGTTAGTCTATGAGAATTGGTCTACAAGAAAAGAGGCTGCAGGTTTGGACTGGGAGGCCAGTCGGGCTGAACCAACAGGGGGTTCAGGCCTCACAATGCTCAGGAACATGGGGACACCTTTGGTCCTCTTCTCCACGAGTGACGAGTGCAGAGGTGTCCTTAGGCATTGGGTTTTGTCACTGGGAGAGATTGAGGTAGAGGAGCGCCTGCAAACAGAGGCTGCAGGCAACGTAGAGAAGTCCACAGCGGAGAAACCCCAGGTGAGCTTCGACGCTAGAGGGCACCATTGGCCCACTTCAGTTCGGGCTAGATGGCTCGGGTGCAGTTGTGCTTTCAGGAGTCGGGTTTTTCATGGTCTTGGAACCTCACAGGTCTTTCTTGGAACCTGCAGGGTGCAGGGGTGCAGCTCCGCTGTTCCACTGGAGTTCCTGGTTCTTGGGCGAAGTACTGGCAGTTCTCCCAGGCTTTGGAGACACAGCAGCTGATGGACAAGTCGTCTTTTGGTGCAATCCTCAAAGTCAGCAGAAAGGCTGGCAGGGTTGGTGCCAAGTCAGTTGCTAGATCTTCTGTTCTTGCTTCTTGTGACCCTTCACGTCTGTCTTCTTTAAAGGCGGCAGTTTCTCATTTCCTGGTGCTGGGGGCTTCCCTCATACTGAATTTACGGCAACACTGGCATATCCTTTAGGGCATGGAGCTGAAGGAGTTGGTGTATGATACTATGAAATGGGATTATGGATAAAATGACAACATAGGGATCCTTCAATTATGTTTATCAATATACTGAGTCTCAATATTAGATTTTGAAGTAGAGAGAGGATCGAATATGGAGCCCATGGGGGATGCAGGAGTGTAACTCATCTTTCTAAACCCAAGGACAAAACGAATATCTAACCCGGAATATTAAAACGGAAGTAATGTGGCGATACCAGTATTTATAGGGGGAATAATGGTGAACAATGGTGCCCCCCCCCCCCCCCACCATATCGGAAGCTTTGTTGCTTGGGTTTCTCTTTTTTCCTTGTGTAAATGGACACATTGGACTTAAATAGGATGCCCTGAATGGCATAAAGGAATCAAAGATGATGCTTACAGGGGGCGGGCAAGTCCTCTCTCTACAGTTGTGAACATATGAATAGTGAGTATTAAAGTGGATTAAAGATGGTGCCTGTGATGAAGGCGGAGAGTAGGCTGTATAGTGGGATGTGTTTGAATTGAAAATGGAAGTGAAGCACTCCCTTCTGAACTCTATAATGTGATGCACTAAGCAATTTTGCACATAATGCTTTGAATTATATAGAGTGGGATAGACTGCTATCTCTTGAACTTTACAATTTTATGTACCAAGTGATGTGGCCCCTCAGCTTATCACCCCACCTATCCCAAAACCCCTCATAGTCTCTGAAATTTTTATGAGTTCCAGACCATATCGCATAGCGATGTTCAAGAACATTCATTTTGGAAAGTAGTAATCACTTCAGACCACCAATATTTAAGAATGATTCACTTTGTTATTAAGGCAATTATAAGTAATTGTTTCTTCTGCAGCTGTTCTATTTTGACGTCGGGGGAATACCCCAAAACCGAAGTCTGGGCATCCATTGGATGTTCAGTCTCTAATGTATGGTGGCCACACTCCTGAATCTCAACACAAAAAAGATTATTTTTGGGCAGCCCCAGGTAACATGTGCACAGTGCCACCCTCCCGATTCCCCCCGCCATTGTGCGCATGAAACATTGTGATATCTGGGGGCTAATTTTGTGCAATTAAGCTGGGGTTCTATAGAGCAACCATTTTGTATAGAATTGCTTTCGATGGAAATTCATCACCTTCATTAAAGGAAACTTGAACAAATTGATCTTATTCCACGTTTCTACCGACATCTATAGGCCCTCTTTGAACTGCCTCATATCCCAAGCCTTAAAGAATACCTCATTACCCTGTTTTTGTCTCTAGATATTGACCCAGCACCTAATGGATCTGCGTGTTCTAGTCCGGTTAGATCTTTAATTACATCCAAACCTGTCAAAATTCTTCTAGGATCCATTACATGCAAAAAATGTCTTATCTGAATAAAGGGCCATTGCATAATTATTTTATGGTGGCTAATAGGAGGTTCAACTTCAGTCCAATCTTTCCAGGAGTCTAGACTTAGATACTTAGTCTAATAGAGGTTGACACCCAATCTGTACATCCAACAAGAGGGTAACAACAGCGGGAAATAGCATAATGCTTTAACAGTTGTTCTGTCCAAATTAATCCGGGAGTCCTAAAGTACCTGTAACAGCAATGTGCAATGTGCAAAACTAACAAAGTACTATTCTTTTAAATCTTGAAGGGGAAGGTCACTTTTTTAACTGGCCTATATGATTTATCTCTTTCCAAACTAGGCGTTTCATTAGCCATATGAAGGCTGAGAACATTACCTCCATTTTCCTAAAAACGTCATCTGAAGAGTGCAGGGGGTTGCAGCAAAACGGAAATTGCACACATGTAAAACCGACTTCTGAATTAAATCAACACTGTCCATTATCGATAAGGGTAGGCTGGCCCATCTTGTGAATAGCACCTTAATTTGAGTAATTTGAAGGGAGTAATTCAGTTCATATAGATTATTGTTCTCCGTAACATATATTCCAAAATAACGCTTACGTCTGGAATTAACAAGAGAATAGAATTCTTCAAGTAAAGTGTCAACTGCACAGTTACATAATAATGGGAAACTACGTTGGATTCCAGATGCACGCAGTCTGCTGAATATTCCGAGCACAGCATCCACATAGAGACAAATGACCCCCAGATGACAATCCACCGCCTAAGTAGCTGCCTGATGAACATTCCAAGCACAGCATCCACATAGAGACAAATGACCCTCAGCTAACAATCTACCGCCTAAGTATCTGCCTGATGAACATTCCAAGCACAGCATCCACATAGAGACATATGACCCTCAGCTCACAATCCACCGCCTAAGTATCTGCCTGATGATCATACCGAGCACAGCATTCAAATAGAGCAGGGGTTCCCAAACTGTGCACCGTGGCTCCCCGGGGAGCCGTCAAATCTAGCCGGAGGAGCCGCACACCAATCACTTTAATGCATTTAATGTTGAAGGGGTTGTTGGCTTCAGTTAAACTAATTCAACATAAATGCATAATGTCGATGATTTGTGAGCGTCATGCCTAAAGCTGTAAATGTAGTGCTTAATTGATGACATGTCGAGGGGGATGACTTCCATATTTCACTGGAATCCCACATTCCAACACTCCCAAAGTAAGCAGAAGATGCCTGATTTATTTTGTTAGATTCGTTAATTATTAGTCTTGTTTTTTTCCAAATGCATTTTACACCAATGCAAATTATCAGGAAAGTACAGTTGTCCTTTCTATTAAACACACTAAGGATTATTAAGCATTGACATTTGCATTTTGAATCATTGGTACTTCCATTACACATTTCTTTCATTACACACACATTTCCAGATAGGCCTACTCTCTCCTTGAGCATAGGGAAGTAAAACACCATATACGGCATAATGCCAACATTTGAAAGCAAGAAATCGGGACCATAAAGAAATCTGAGGAATTTATTTTACTTGCATTGCTTTAGAGGCAATTTTAGGGAAGGGCAGCTAAAATAAAGCTGTATGGGGTTTAAAAAATCATGAGTCATCCTGCTGAGACAGGTGTGTTGGCACGTATGTCATCGGTGGAAATGGAATGTGAATGCAAATATTCTTCTTGCACAGAAATACATTAGCAATGGGGCCTACGTGCATAGTGGTGCTATCTAGCACTATAAGTGGGATAAAACAGTTGAAGAGGGGATCTAAAAAAGGCATGGGCAAAGAAGTGTAACTAGGAATATTTGATCAGAGGCGTTGCCTTAGAAACACACTGCGTATATGACTATAATACCTTCATCAGCTTCATCCCAATTATTGTCAGGGAGAAAAATTGAAGTACTCCCAAGGCCAGGCTTACATCGCCCCCACCCTCCAAAAAAAGTAACAGTGGGGAGCCACTGGCAATAGCCAGTAGGTCATGGGAGCCGTGGGTCAAAAAAGTTTGGGACCCCTGACATAGAGACAAATGACCCCCAGCTGATCATCCACCGCCTACGTATCTGCTTGTTGAACATTCCAAGCACAGCATCCACATAGAGACAAAGGACCCCCATTTGACAATCCACTGCTAAGTATCTGCCTGATGATCATACCGAGCATAGCATCCACGTAGAGAAAAATGACCCCCATCTGACAATCCACTGCCCAAGTAGCTGCCTGAAGAACTTTCAGAGCACGGCATCCATATAGAGACGAAGGACCCTCGGCTCACAATCCACTGCCTAAGTAGCTACCTGATTCCTTGCGGACTTGGAATTGCCAAAGTGAAAGCAAAGTCCAGCTCCAAACATTCTGTGGCCTGGCTGATGGAGTGTACGTGTTGTTTAAGAGACCAGAACTGGTGGCATGAGATGACTGTCGTATATAAAAGATGTATAGGTGCACCTCAGGTTAGGCTTTTAACATTAGGCCTCTTGTTGATTTAAGTGTGGGTTCAATATGATTTTTGGGTTTCATTATGCCTTGCTCACAGCGTGGATAGTGAAGCAGAGCATCATATTTTTTTGAGTAAGGGGAGCTTATAGAGGAAAGTATGACAATTTAGAAAATAAATAGCTTTTGTGTCCCCCAGAGATCTTCTGAGCTGTGGAGTCATTTGTTGGCAACTAACTCTTGGCCTAGCCTTGCAGAAAGAAAAATACATACGTGTCCAGGCAATGTAAACCATTTGTAGTTTGCTCAGGGTCTGAAATATGTAGTCATTAATCCCAATGTTAATGAAAATGTCTATATATTGGTTTCATGTTTTTTGTGGGTCAAGAGTAAAACAAACCCAAAACTAGCCTCTAGCTTGAGGGTTAAATATGTGCTAGTTTTTCAACATGAGGTTTTAATTACGTCTTGCTGATAGGCTTGAGAGTGAACTATAGTGTTGTACTTTTGGTTACAGAGAACTAACAGACCAATGTATGATTTAGCAGTTTTGGACAATACAGAAAAAAAGCGATCATCAACCCCAACGTGGATGGGAGTACTTACCTATGCTGAAAGTAGACAAAGACTTGCATAGGAAGAAGAGAGGAAAATGTAGAACCAGCATAAAGACTGACAAACAGGGAAAGAAGGAAAAATTAGAAGACAGAAAAAACAAACAATACAGAGGAATGAGATGGAGAGGAAAAACCAACAAAAGACTATAAAAGGTTCTTTCATGCTGGCAATCTTTGACCCCCAGATCTGGGAAGCGGAGGACCACCAACGAGGAGTCGACTCATGGAGGAGGATACCCTGCTGCACAGTGAACATGATGAAGAGCTATGGCACATATGTCAGCCTGGAGGAATCTAAACTGAGGAGCTCTGTTAGTAGGAGGAGCACCACGAAGCAAAGACGCTGACCTAGTAATACAGGTAAATGACAGAGATGGGAGCCTGCACTCCACCTGGAAACACAGTGGTTCCAATGAGGACCGTGGCTGACCAGGTGCGTCACAGAGATAGTTAGGGGAAGGAACAGGTAAGGAAGAGTACAGGCATAGAGGCTAGTGCGGAGTCCAAGGAGGACAACCGGGGTCAAAACCATGACAATCGTTCATAGGATCCTAAAATCTCCTGAGCTTCTTGATTTCTAGAAGCAAGGCTTTATGGCCAAACTAAGTGCCTTACTCTTGTGATGGGTAAGAAAGTGTGAAGGGCTAAGATACATAGAAGAAAGGAGAAAAACAGAGAAAGAAAAAGAAAGAAATTCAAGCAGACCATAGAAAGCAGAACAGGCTGGAAAAGATATAGTTGGGAAGAACAGCAATGGATCCATCGGCTCTACAATAATTGAGATTTTTATTTATTTGACCTCTGTTAAAAGGACACTTACCTTCATCTTTAATATGAGGACATTGGAGGTGGAGCACCAGCCGCTCTCTGGAGCTAAGAAGGAGTCTGCAGGGCCAAATCTTAAGGAAAGTAGAAGGAAGAATCCTATGAGATCTTTACAGACTTTTTGAAGAAGTTGAGCCTGTATGATAAACGGAGAACAATAAAACATTCAATTACTCAGAAAGCCTTGTAATTGACCTATGTTACTGTATTAAAACAAACAAAACAGAGACCGAGAAATGAATATGCAGAGTTCCTCTGCCTCACCCTTTTCAACATGTACATGACACTACTCGCCAACATCATCCTCGTCATTTCCTACTCCAATCACACACAAGTCATCTTCTCCCTGACGGACAAAACAACCACCGCCAGAACCAACTTCACAAACTGCATGACCTTGATAGGAGACTGGATGCAAACCAACTGCCTGCTGCTCAACTCTGACAAGACAGAAGTACTGGTCTTTGACATCAAGACCTCCCCAATGGACTCCACCTGGTGGCCATCAAATATAGGACCAAACCCCGCACTCACAGGCCACGCAAGTAATCAAGGATCACCCTAGATAACAAACTCAGCATGGCGGCTCAAGTCAATGCAGTGTGCACCTAATGCTTCCACTTCCTACTCATGTTGCGAAAAAATCTTCAAATGGATGCCTCAGAACACATGGAGCAGTATTACAATAAGTGCCCCGGGTGCACAACGGGCGTTTGCGCCCCCTTTGCGCGTCCCCGGGGCACTTTGGTATTATAGAAGGGGGTGCAGACACTTGTGTGTCCCCTTCTATAATACCAATAGCGCTGACGCACTTAAAGCACCAGTGCTACCTTCAGAGGGTGTTTCCTCTTTTGCATAGGTGCTTGCCCTATGCAAATGAGGGAATTCCTTTGACTGCGCCCGCGCCGTATTACAGGAGCGGGCACAGAGTCAAAGGAGCCCTCAGGAGGTGCACTGACAGTGCGCCATTTTAAAGGTGACGCACTGTTAGTGCGCCTCCTGACAGCAGCCCTCTGCAGTGGCTAAAGGGGGTCCTATGGACCCCCAGAAATCCTCTTGCAGGCGGGTGCCGTCACTGACTGCACCCACTTGCAAGGGGAGCTCTTGTCCCTTGTAAAAGTGCAGGCGGGTGACACCTGCACTGTGAAAACACGAAGCAGCTGCTCCGGGTTTACACATGAATGCGCTGCCCCCAGGGCAGTGCACGGTCGCGGCAGCCCCCAGAGCAGTGCATACAACATAATAGGGTGCATTGTGAGTGTTGGGTGCAAACAATCACAATGCATAACACAGCCCCTGCTAGGATCGTCACACGCGCTCATCCCCCATAGGCTGAACTACTGCAACACTCTCTACACCAGAATCTCCAAACAACTTCTACAAAGACTCCAGACCCTCCAAAATACAGCTGCAAGACTCCTATTTGAGCTCCCATGTTGCACCACATCACACCACACCTAACCTTAGGAAGCTTCACTGGCTCCCCATTCCCAAGCGCAGTCAATTTAGACTTCATGCACACAAAGCCCTACACAACATCGTACCGGAATACCAGAACACCAACAACACTTTCACCAACCCTCTGAACACCTACGTTCTGCCTCACTCTCACACTTCTCGGCATTCGCAAAAGCAAAACTGGAGGTCGCTCATTCTCCTACATTGCACCCAAGACATGGAACGACCTCCCTCGACACATCAGAGCCTCCTCTTTCCTTCTTGAGCTGCAAACCTGGCTCTTTGTATAAGAAGAACTTTGGGGACACAAACCTACACAAGTGACCAAGCACCTGGATTCCTTCTTGTGTGACAACCCACATTTCACACCCTCTTTTTGCCGAAAAATTATCTGTTACATGCACTGTCTGTGTGTTTCAGCAGTGTTTGTGTGTGTGAATGTGTTTAAGAGTGTCTGTGCTTATGGGTGTGTGTGCCTGTCTGCCTTTGAATCTGGCTGAGTCTATCTGTTTCTGCATCTATCTCAGACCCCTGGGGCTGTTACGACAAGTGCACTCTAGGCTTTGGACTCGAGGCAAGTAATAGTGTTAAACTATTTTGATGAATAGGTGTTTGTGGCCTACATCTAGTCCAGATAATATTTATTTAGACCATTGGTCTTCAAACAACACAAAACAATCAATTTTTATACAACTCTAATATCATAAATAATGTAATCAATCGTTATAAAAACAGAAAATCCTTAAAAAAGAAGAGCAAAAGTTTTTTTACAACACTTCATTGCACATTCCCCATATTATATACGAGTTATAATCACACCACTTTTTTACTTACTTAATAACAGGATAAATAGCTTGAAAATGTCCATAGAAGTTATCCTATCTAAAATTATTCTGCCAGAATCAAGCTAAGATCCTACCCCCTTCACATTATTCCTCATTTCCATCATAGCTTGCCACTGTTCATCTCACTTCTCCGTATAGAACTTTGTTACTGCTGAGGACAGGAGAGGAGGGAGGGGAGGGGTGAAGGGTCCTCAACCGAGGAGGGGGAGTGGGGGGGGGCATGGTTTGAAGGGGGGTGAAGGGTCCTCAGCCCGGGGGGGGAGGGGTGGGGGGGGTGTCATGGCTTGAAGGGGGGGGATGCAGAGTTAAGGTTGTCTGAAGCGGTGGGGGGGGGTGCTGTAGACTCTACCTGCGCAGACCCTGCTCAGAGCCCTCTCCCCCTCGGTCTGGGACGGTGAAGATGACAATCCGAGGCCGGGGGTGAAGTCCGGGGTCAGAGGGTGAAGATGACAATCCGAGGCCGGGGGTGAAGTCCGGGGTCAGAGGGTGAAGATGACAATCCGAGGCCGGGGGTGAAGTCCGGGGTCAGAGGGTGAAGGTCACCGCACAGACCGAGGATCCTTCCACCCCTACAGCTGCTGGAGCCGAGGAAGAGACCGTTATCCTATCGATAGCCTCCCCCCATCTGTTTGTACACCCCCCCCCGCGTTTCCACGCATGCGCATAATCCTGCGCAGCCGCACTATGGTACATGTCGGAGATGCTTGTGTTTTTAGGCCCCCCGCTCTGCTGCCTGTTGAGTGCGCATGCGTCATGGAGCGGTGTCTGCATCCGCCGCTGTTCATGGTGCTGGAGCCCCTCTCCCCTGCAGCGCATTGATGCGGGCGGCACCTTGAACCTTTCCTAACGGTCAGGGTGCTATTACACGCCCTCTGCACCTTCCCCAGCATTAATGCCCGCCAAGGTCCCATTCTGTATTTCGCTGGTTCAGTGCCCCCTCCCCCCTTACCCCCCCCCCTGCGGAGGCGATGACCCCCCCCACCCCCCACACTCGACAGACCTGCTCCTTTATGGCTGTGTGTATAAACCGCTCTCCCCTTTCTACTATTCCCAGTACCGACCCATCCGGTTGATTCCATTCTGTCCTCAATAATGCCCGGTCGTTAATGCCCCCGCCTGCCCTCCATGGCCCCCGCCTGCCCTCCATGGCCCCCGCCTGCCCTCCATGGCCCCCGCCGGTGTCTGCAGCTTCCCGCCGTTGAGCGTCTGGATCAGCCCCCCAGGCTCTTCTGGTCGCCGTTCATCTTCCACTTTCCCCCAACAAAGACCCTGCCGCCTGCTCTTCCTTACTCTGTTTGCTTCATGTTGCCAAATTCCCCGTGGGCCGCATTTCGTCCTCGGAGTATCTGTTTAAAAGTTCTCCTTTTCATATCTTTTCTTTCTGCTTCTGTCACCTCCCCATTATACACTATTGCCTGCATTGTTTATAGGACAGTCCTATGGTCTGCTTCACTGTGTGCCTGTCTTGAATACATCAACCCATCCTAGTTCCTATTCTCCACTTTGTTCTCCTACATCCTTTGACTTCAATCTTCTTTATCTTGTTGTGTCCCTTTCAAACATTTCTGTTCCACGCTGGTAACTTTCTGTCTCTTTCCCCCCTCACTATTTGCCAAGCCATTTGTTGCTGCTTTTCAGTGTCACCACTGTGTAGCGCTTTGATAGAAAAAATGGCATGCTGTATGCTTTATGTAACTGCTAAATTGAGGATACTACGGCCTTCATCTCCAAGCATCTAAATAGACTGTGTCCCCAAACCCGAAAGAAATTGTTTTGTCCTAGGGGCATTGTCGCTGCATTGTCCCTCCTATACATTTCATCATGCCTTAGCCATTCTCCTCTTGCCCCTTCATCCTATGCCTATTCTCCCGCCTTACCACTTCTCCTCTCGCTACATCTGCTATGTGGTATCTTGTCTTACTGCAAAGTGTCCCATGTCAGCCTTCGTCCACTCTTGCTATGCCTCCATGATTTGTCCTCGCCAACAACCTGACATCAGCTAAGCAATGACCTGATGCTTTTCAGTGCTAAGAAGGCAGTGCTGGAGCCTGCAACCCGCCTCACAGACCTGGAACAGCCTCCCTATGCACCTCCAGCCCATCATCTCACTGCCGGAATTCCGAATGGCCCTCAAGACATGGCTGTTCGAATAAGCCAAAGACATACAGATGATGGACGGAATGCAGAGCAAATCAAACATTTACCTCCATTTAAGTGATCTGGGTATAATCCATCGTTCCTTTGCTCACTGCACAACCCCAGTTTGGACCCAGCCATAAGCAAATCAGTCTTGACCCTGTTCCTCAATCAATCAATCAATCAGGAGTTTGTTAAAGCGCGACTACTCACCCGTAAGGGTCTCAAGGCGCTAGGGGTGGGGGGGTGCAGGTTCCATTCCATCAAGGAGGGGGTCTGTCGAAGAGCCAGGTTTTGAGGTTTCTTGCGAAGATGGGGAGCGATGTCTGTCTGAGGTGGAGCGGAAGGGCGTTCCATGCTTTGGCCGCGAGGAAGGAGAAGGAGTGGCCTCCCGATCTGGTCATTCTGGTGCGGGGGACCACGGCGTAGGAAAGCTGGGCTGATCGTAGGGTCCTTTGGGGTGCGTGGAATTTGAGTCGGCTGTTCAGGTATGCTGGTCCGGTGCCGTGGAGGGCCTTGTGTGCGTGGGTGAGCATCTTAAAGGTGATTCTCGCCTCAACGGGGAGCCAGTGGAGTGTGCGCAGGTGCTGGGAGATGTGGCAGTGTTTTGGCAGGTTGAGGACCAGTCTTGTGGTGGCGTTCTGGATGTTCTGTAGCTTGCGGATGAGGTTTTTGTTTATTCCGGCGTAGAGTGCGTTGCCGTAGTCGAGTCTGCTGGTGACCAGGGCGTGAGTGACTGTCTTTCGGTGTTCGAGGGGGATCCATTTGAAGGTCTTACGAAGGAGGCGGAGGGTGTGGAAGCAGGAAGATGAGACAGAGTTGATCTGGCGGTCCATTTTGAGCTCGGAGTCCAGGATGATTCCCAGGTTGCGTGCGTGGTCTGTGGGGGTTGGCGGGTTTCCGAGGGCGGTGGGCCACCAGGTGTCGCTCCAGGTGTCGGGTTTGGGCCCATGATGAGTACTTCTGTTTTGTTGGTGTTTAGTTGAAGGCAGCTGTTTTTCATCCATTTGGCGACGGCTTCCATGCCTTCTCGAAAGTTGCGTCTGGCGGTGTTGGGCTCGTTGGATAGGGAGAGGATGAGCTGGGTGTCGTCTGCATATGACACGATGTTGAGTCCGTAGGTTCTGACGATGGGGGCAAGTGGAGCCATGTAGACGTTGAAGAGCGTCGGGCTGAGGGAGGAGCCCTGGGGGACTCCGCAGGTGATCGGTGTGGGGTCCGAGAGGAAAGGGGGAGTCTGACCCGCTGCGTCCTGCCGGAGAGGAAGGAGCAGATCCAGTCGAGGGCCTTGTCCTGGATTCCTGCATCGTAGAGTCTGCGTATTAGGGTGCGGTGGGAGACTGTGTCGAACGCCGCTGATAGGTCGAGGAGGATGAGGGCTACTGTTTCTCCTTTGTCCGGTAAGGTGCGGATGTCGTCTGTTGCGGTGAGGAGGGCGGTTTCCGTACTGTGTTTTTTTCTGAAGCCGGATTGGGAGGAGTCAAGGATGTTGTGTTCTTCAATGAATGTGGCGAGTTGGCTGTTGATGGCTTTCTCAATGACTTTCGCTGGGAACGGGAGCAGGGAGATGGGTCTGTAGTTTTTGAGGTCGGTGGGGTCCGCTGAGGGTTTCTTTAGGAGGGGGTTGACCTCGGCGTGTTTCCAGTCATCGGGGAACGAGGCGGTCGCCAGGGAGCGGTTGATGGTTTGGCGGAGCATGGGTGCGATGATGTTGGCGGCTCTGTTGTAGATGTGGTTCCTCATGGAATCAGTCCAATCCAATCTGCCAAGCAAGTTCATCCCGGGACTGGAAACAAGCATCCTGGGACCGGTTTCGGGGCATTAACTCATATGAGCCAGGCTAGCTTGAATCCAGTGGCACAATGAGCACGGAACCCACGTCTGGGCATTCCCTTGTAACTTAGGGCGACAAAAGCAAAAGGAACAACTGATGGGCGGAATGCTGAACAATGCAAACATTCACCCCCAGTCACAAAGATCTGGGTTCAATCCATCGTTGTTGAACATGGCCCTTTTTGGCAGATTCACCCCTAAACGTTTTGCCTTTTCTGTAACGTGATATTGGTGGTTTTTGGCCTCTGCACACTTTAGCACTGTGGCCCAGTGTAAAGTGCATGCGCTCTCTGTGTTACATTTGTAAGGTTGGCCTGCCCTCCCATAGGAATGAATTGGGGATTCCCTGATCAGTGTGTGTCGGAGGTAATTCCAGTTAAGAGAGGAGCATTATGGTCAAGTCTGGTATGTCTGAAATTGTGTGAATAAATGCTGCGCAATGGTGTGCGCAGATTTATTGTGGTTATTTTAAAATGCCACTTGTGCTATGTGTCTGCCTGCCTGATGTGAATTTCATGTCTGGCTTGTGGTTGACAGGAGCTGAGGGGCATGGGTGGCTCCAGGAGGGGTAGGATGAGTCAGTGCTAAGCTGAATGGGACACCTGAGCTGAGAGTGGTGGTAGGAGAGATCCCCTGACTCCGAATAGGCTGGTGCTTCCCTTGTATAATGCTTGCTCATCCACCTGTGGTGTGTCTGATCACTGAGCCCCACCTGACATAGGGGGAGAGTAGCTGGGCAAAACAAAGTGCTTCAAATCCCCCCTGAACAAGTTGAATCTGGTTCCCCTATGCCCTGCACTTTTACACAAAGGAAAATGTAGTATAAATATAGGGGCTGAGACCCCATGAAGTTGTTCAGTTCAGTCTTGGTGTGCTGTTCCTGCCGGAGCGTGCTGCTGCTGGGGCCTAGGGGGGCTACCATGAGGGCTTGCCTCCCTGGGCCCTGCATTGCCCCTTCACCTCAAGAGAGCACTTCTGGGAACAAGACAATCCTTTTGCCAAGGCGAATGTGAGAAGTTGGCCTGGCATATGCTGTCCACTATTCTAGTGGGCACCTTGCACCAGTCCAAACGACCCTTATTGATGCCAACACTTGAGTATATCCTGAGCTAAATTTCACATGAATAAATGTCCTCAGTAAATCAAAGTCGGGACGATCTTCTTTTATTCTCCAATTATTTTTCACTGATGTCCATCACACTTGATCCTAGCCAACACGTGTTTCGTCTTTGGTGGTGTAACCACAGACTTCATCAGGGCTAGAATATTATAATACACATAATTAATATACCTCATCATAAACCTCGACAGGTTTTGACATACATTGATCTTTTTACCAAGTCCAAACCAAAAAGCCAAGGTGCCTCAAGAAAAAACCACAGCCAACCACCACCAATAATAGCTAAGACACCGACAGTGAGGCAAATAAGGTAAAGCAGATTTGAGACCAAGTTATCATTTCATTTGAAGTGACAAAAATAGAAAAAACGCCACCAAATAGTTTTCTCGTAGTTGAGCCCAGGAGGGAAAAACCGTGAAGAAAGGAGAGTGAAGAAATAGATATCACAGCCTACCGCACATTATTAACTGGGTAGTAACGATCGCATAACAGACAAGCAAAACATGTGTTGCCGTCATGCCAACTAACAGAGAAAGATTGTCACCCCTGCAGACTCACCTAATTCTAACGGAGGAATATAGTTTTTGACCCGTAGTCAGTCATTATAATCGTTAAAAGGGGAAACTCCCAGTTATCACGTATCTGTGGACCAAAACCATATTAATATCAAAAAGTAGCAAAAACCCAATGCGTGTCCTCTTATATACAGCTAAAAATCATGTGCTACGATGTACTATAGGATGAGGTGTGTGGCCTCTCCCTGTGGATTCGTTCCAATCACTTTATCAACATGGAACCTAGAGAAAATATAAACCAAAATCTCAATATCTTTGTCCACTGGTACAATACATAATTCCTTGTACTTAGTACCCAATCCATACTTCGCAATACAGTACATATAAGTGGGTATCATGCAAAGCAGCACTTCTTACATCAAATAGAGACAAGGTGTAAAGTCAACCTTATAGAAAGCTATCCTAGTGTTAGCAGTGGAGAGCAGAATTCAAGCTAAGACTTAGAGGCGAGTTAAGCAAGTTGTTTTACCATTTATAATCTCTTGAGTGCCAAATGAAAGCACACCACACAAGGTATATATCAAATATATATGTATTTATTCTAAACACAAGCCCTCTGGACTCTTTATGAGGTCAGAGGTAAAAGTACAATACAAGGAACTTAATTAGCATACGATAAGTTGCACAGTATACGTTTTGCCCTAGGGGCCTCCCAAACCATATACTAAAATAGTGGTATTAGAACCACGTGAGAGATAGAAAGCAGGCCTAGGGCCTGTGGATTCGCTGGGGCTACCTAGAACCACTAAAGGATAGGGTGCAGGAGGCCCACAGGAGACGCGTGCAGTGACTATGGGAAACAAACAAGTTACAATTTTAAAGATTAAGGACACTTGCAGGTTAACTATGATGAAACCCTATTAGACTAGGCCGCTTGGAGGGCCAATTACCTCGGCACTACCAGAGTACTTGTGTTACCTCACCCACGGAAGCCAGGTGCATAGGTGTCTTTTGGCGTCAGGTTTCGTCGTCGATTCCAATGGAGAGTTGCAAAGAAATGCTGCAGGCGACCAGAGGAAAAGTGTCCGGGTGGATCCAAGGGTGGATCGAAGATCTGAAGAACCTGAAAGCAGAGGATACAGAGTCTGGGTCACTTGCCAGTGACCAGGGCGGTGCCAGGAAGATGCCACCAGATGTTGGGAGATTTCAGGTGAAAAGGTGAAGTTTGTCTCTTCAACCACGAGGACCAGGAGGTGTCGAAGACGACCAGGAGCTGGATTCGAGCTGTCCCACAAAGGATTTAGTTGACTGCGGTGTCGGTATCCGGATTGGACCCAACAAGCCTTGGCAAACGCAATCCATGCAAGATGTCGAGATTAGCTTTGGTGCAGACCAGCAAGGTCTGAGGAACTTCTCTTTAGGGGAGAAGTTGGAGTAAGCCTGGAGCAACCAGGAAAACAAGTTGAAACAAAGAATTGTCTTCTTGGGGGCTCACTAGCCAACAGACTAGGAACCGCGAAGACGCGCCAAGTCGAAATGCACAAAGGGGGCCCACGGGACACTTGTGAAGTGTGGGCCACTGATCTTTGGTGCAAATAGTGCTCGGGTTTGGGGCTTCAAATACCCTAATGCACAACTTCGGGAAACTTTGGGAAGTAGGTGCAGAGTGCAAAATGCAGGATGTCCAGGAGTTCCGGCCCCACGTCTCTTGTGTCTGCCACAGGTCTCAGCTTTGCTGGGATCGCAGGTCAGCATCAGAGATGTCTGGAAGTCTGTGTCCTGAATCACACAGAGTCTTCAGGATCCGGCGGGAGCCTCGACAATGCAGACTGGCAAAGATGCTTTTGTTGCCTGTTTGAACAGGGTGGTCACTCCTTGACCACAAGGGAGATTTCTTCCATCTTCCAGTCGAAATGGAATGTCGCAGGTCCAAGATTTATGATGCAGAGTTTCGTCCAGGGTAATCTTAAGTCCTAGGGACTGGTTTCCTATACTTATACTAAGAATAGGGGATGGACTAACTCTATGGCCCCGCCTATGGGAGGGCCAGGGGAAGGGGTGGTTACACCTCTTCCCCTATGTCCAGTTTCGTGCAAGAGCTGTGGCTGAGTGCCCCAGCAACCGGTTTGAACTGGGAAATACATGGAGCACCTTTTGAGCCCCAGGCAGTGTCTGAAAAGCATTCACTGAATGCAGCCCACCCTGCCCCAATACACTAAATACTGTCTGGGGAGGTGCTGGCACCTCCCTGGACAGGAAACCTATTGTCCAGGCCTCCCCTGCCAGAGTTTTGTCCAGCAGCAGGAGGGCACACTCGTGTCTGTGGCAGCAGCATCCATTTTGTGATGCTGAGGCTCTGTTTAACTTTAACCGGGTGTACCAGTAACTGCATGTCTTCTCCCTCTAGAAGGGTGGAATGCTACCCCCGCTGCCAGGAATTGGCGGGTGGGTAGTATTCCAAAGTTTTTGATAACTTACACGACATGTTTTGATAAAGCCAAACCAAAGTTAGCATTAACCGCAAGGATTATAATGCACTTAAGAGTATATGGTATGGCTATATCATAGAACAGCTATAAGGAGATGGTTCCGAAAGGTGCCGAGGGGCTCAGCTCATGCTAGTGCACCCTCTCACATAAAACCAAGCACTCTGCCTCCAGGACTGTTAAGGCCTGCCATAGAAGTGATTTTTAGGTGCATATGTATCTATCTATCTATCTATCTATATATATATATATATATATATATATATATATATATATATATATATATATATATATATATATATATATATATATATATATATATATATATATATATATATATATATATATATATATATATATATATATATATATATATATATATATATATATATATATATATATATATATATATATATATTCATTAGAGTTGCCCCTGTGGAAAGAACACCAAGTGGATTAGATTTCGCCTTGATTTAATGAAATGCTGCAGTTACACCTCCAAAAAGACCGGCTTTTCAATGAATATTGTCCCTCGACCAAACGCGTTTCAAGTTTCCTCTTCGTCAGCAGCCTCGGGACTGCAAGTGTTCGAGGCACAGCTTGTGCATATTTTATCCATTACGAACTTCCCTTTGTGGGTGTGGCCGCACCATCGGCCTTCTGGTTCGTGTAGTTCGCACTCTTACTCCAGTGAGTTTTGCCTTGTTATTGCTCATGGGTCATCAATAACCCCAGTGGGCGAAAGTCACACAGTTCTTTGGGGGTGCACTGCGTTCGCCACATTTCACCACTTGCACCACCTCCCGATTCACGATGTCATCACTCGAAGTCATCTCGGGCCCGCATTAGCAGTGTCTTCCTTCCGCGACCGGACAAGGCCGCAAACATAAATTCATTAGAGTTGCCCCTGTGGAAAGAACACCAAGTGGATTAGATTTCGCCTTGATTTAATGAAATGCTGCAGTTACATCTCCAAAAAGACCGGCTTTTCAATGAATATTGTCCCTCGACCAAACGCGTTTCAAGTTTCCTCTTCGTCAGCAGCCTCGGGACTGCAAGTGTTCAAAGCACAGCTTGTGCATATTTTATCCATTTCGAACTTCCCTTTGTGGATGTGGCCGCACCATCGGCCTTCTGGTTCGTGTAGTTCGCACTCTTACTCCAGTGAGTTTTGCCTTGTTATTGCTCATGGGTCATCAATAACCCCAGTGGGCGAAAGTCACACAGTTCTTTGGGGGTGCACTGCGTTTGCCACATTTCACCACTTGCACCACCTCCCGATTCACGATGTCATCACTCGAAGGCATCTCGGGCCCGCATTAGCAGTGTCTTCCTTCCGCGACCGGACAAGGCCGCAAACATAAATTCATTAGAGTTGCCCCTGTGGAAAGAACACCAAGTGGATTAGATTTCGCCTTGATTTAATGAAATGCTGCAGTTACACCTCCAAAAAGACCGGCTTTTCAATGAATATTGTCCCTCCACCAAACGCGTTTCAAGTTTCCTCTTCGTCAGCAGCCTCGGGACTGCAAGTGTTCAAGGCACAGCTTGTGCATATTTTATCCATTACGAACTTCCCTTTGTGGATGTGGCCGCACCATCGGCCTTCTGGTTCGTGTAGTTCGCACTCTTACTCCAGTGAGGTTTGCCTTGTTATTGCTCATGGGTCATCAATAACACCAGTGGGCGAAAGTCACACAGTTCTTTGGGGGTGCACTGCGTTCGCCGCATTTCACCACTTGCACCACCTCCCGATTCACGATGTCATCACTCGAAGGCATCTCGAGCCCGCATTAGCAGTGTCTTCCTTCCGCGACCGGACAAGGCCGCAAACATAAATTAATTAGAGTTGCCCCTGTGGAAAGAACACCAAGTGGATTAGATTTCGCCTTGATTTCATGAAATGCTGCAGTTACACCTCCAAAAAGACCGGCTTTTCAATGAATATTGTCCCTCGACCAAACGCGTTTCAAGTTTCCTCTTCGTCAGCAGCCTCGGGACTGCAAGTGTTCAAGGCACAGCTTGTGCATATTGTGAGAAGGTGGCCTGATATGCAGTGCTCACTATTCTAGTGAACACTATGTATCAGTCCAGCAACCCTTATTGATGATTGGTTGTAAGTCAACCTTATAGACCAGCTATCCTAGTAGCATGGATACGAGCAGTCTAAGGCTAAAGACTCGAGAGGGCGTGTTAAGCCAGCTGTTTACCACACATATACCCCTTGAATACCCAGTGAAAGGACACCACACAAGTGTTATGAAAATAAACAAGATATTTATTAAGAATCACAACAGCCCTGTACTCTTTATGAGGACAGGGTACTAAGCACAAAACAAAACTCTTACGAAAATACTTAAGTTAGCACAGTATATACAAATGCCCGAGGGGCACGGAAAACCATATACTCTGAAAGTGGAATGCGAAATTACTAGCAGGTAAGTACAGTACTAATAGCCTTTGGAATCGCTAGGACTTGACTATAGAATCGTTAGATTACTTCTAGGAGACCCAGGGGACTCGGGTGCAGTGTGTGCACTCTCACGCGTGATGCGGGACAAAGTCTATGGTAGCTAGTAATTGCAAAGTTAGTGTTCTCGGGCGAACCCGACCTGGTAGGAGGAAAACGAAAGTGGATTCTGACCCTTGGATAGTGAGGCTATGCTGGGGCACCGAAATGCCGAAGTTACCTAGCCCAGGGGCTGCAGCTGCGTAGGACTCAAAAGACGTCGGGAATCCTCGTAGACGGACCAGGAGCCTGGAAGAAAGAAGTTGCTGGCAGGCGACCAGTGAAGAAAGTTCGGTGGATCCAAGCCTGGATCGATGGAAGATGACACCTGAAAGCAGAGGGGACCAAGTTCGAGACTACTAGCCAGTAGTCAGTGGGCACCGGATGGTAGCCACCTCGACAAGGCGAGTGGGTGACGCTGTGACCGCAGATCTCACGGACCAGGAGGCGTTGTCGGCAACCAGGATGGAGGAGCGATCTGTCCCACGATGGATGAAGCTGTCGGCGTCGCTGGACCCAGGATTGGGCAACAAAGCCTTGGCAAATTCAAGCCCACGCGGTGGACTTAAAATGGCGTCTGGAGTGGACCAGGAGGGTCCGGGGTGCCTCTCTTGAAGAAGGAAGCAAGGGCCAGTCTGGAGCAACCAGACCAGCAGCAGTGATGTCGTCGGGCGTCGTGAAGAAGGCCACAAGCCAGCCGGCTAGTAGCCACACAGCGCGGTGAGCACGCGAAAGCAGAAGGGCCCCACGCAGATCGTGGAGATGCTGGAGGGCTGATCTTCGGTGCTGGAGCTGCTCAGGGTTGGGGCTTCTCGGACCCCAAAGCACTCACCAGTGGAAGACTCGGTGGGCTTGTTACAAAGAAGTCGTGCAGTCTTGGCGATCGTCGGTCCCTCGAGGTCTCGTCGCACTCACGGTTCTCAGCTTTGCTGTAGAGGTGAGTAGAGGTCAGAGGTGCCAGGGAAGCCAGGTCTCGTCGAGCTGGGTCGTCGGATTCGTGAAGAAGGACTTGCAGCAGACCGCAGTGTTCTTAGGATGGTGCCCGCTTGATGCAGGGTGACTACTCCTTAGCCACAAGGGAGAATCTTGAAGAAGAAATCTTGATGTCCTTTCGAAGAAAGTCGTGTCTTGATTCCAAAGATGATCTAATTTGAACAGGGGGCCCGCTCCCATCTTTATACTAAAAAAGGGGGCTGACCCGGTGACTAGGTCCTGCCTATGTGTGGGACTAGGAGGGGGGTGGTTACACCCCTCTGCCATGCCGGACTTCCCCAGGCCAGGGGCTGGTGTGCCCCTGGAACTGGTTCAGACTGGCCTATGCGTAGTGAGCACCGGGGTGCCACTCAGCAGTCACCTTCCTGAAAAGCCCTGCCTACCCAGGATACACAAAACCATGTCTGGGACGGTGCTAGCACCGCCCCTGACAGGAAACCCTTTGTCCAGGCTCCCCTCGCTGGAAGGACTCCCAGCTGCAGGGGGTCAGACTCGTGTCTGTGGTGGCAGCATCCATTTTGTGGAGCTGAGGCTTCGTTTAACTTTAACCGGGGTTCACAGTTACATACATGTCGTGTCCCTCTAGAAGGGTGGAATGCTAACCCCGTCGCCAGAATCGGCGAGGGGTTAGTATTCCAATTCGTATGACACCTTACTCGACATGTTTTGATAAAGCAATACCAAAGTTAGCATTTAACCGCGAGGATTATAATGCACTTAAAAGTATATGGTATGCGTTATCATGGAACAGCTATTAGGACTTGGTTCCGCAAGCTGCAGACAGGCTCAGCTCATGCCAGAGCACCATCTCACACGATTCCAAGCACTCTGCCTTCAGGATTGTCAAGGCCTGCCATAGGAGTGACTGATAGGAATCTGTGTGTCCATTTTAGGTTTAGGTATAGGTATACTACACCTACAGCAAAGGGTGATTACACGACTTTGCCCCAGCTGTCATGCAGCCAGTTGTGTCAAATTTAGGAGGCCAGCCAGGGGTGGCATAATACATGCTGCAGCCCCTGGCAGCCCTGGGCACACCTATGCCCTGAGTTACAGGGTCTGATAAGGTGGCCCAGTCCCAATTGGAAATGTACTTAGGGTACATGGAATCCATTTTAAAGAGAGAGCAGTAGGCCTGGGGTCCTGATTGGCAGGATCCCAGGTCGCCTAGGTCAAAAACCAGCTAAAACACAGGGCAAAAAGTTGGAGGCAACCATAGTCAGGAGGTACCTTCCTACACATATTTTATCCATTACGAACTTCCCTTTGTGGGTGTGGCCGCACCATCGGCCTTCTGGTTCGTGTAGTTCGCACTCTTACTCCAGTGAGTTTTGCCTTGTTATTGCTCATGGGTCATCAATAACCCCAGTGGGCGAAAGTCACACAGTTCTTTGGGGGTGCACTGCGTTCGCCGCATTTCACCACTTGCACCACCTCCCGATTCACGATGTCATCACTCGAAGGCATCTCGGGCCCGCATTAGCAGTGTCTTCCTTCCGCGACCGGACAAGGCCGCAAACATAAATTCATTAGAGTTGCCCCTGTGGAACGAACACCAAGTGGATTAGATTTCGCCTTGATTTAATGAAATGCTGCAGTTACACCTCCAAAAAGACCAGCTTTTCAATGAATATTGTCCCTCGACCAAACGCGTTTCAAGTTTCCTCTTCGTCAGCAGCCTCGGGACTGCAAGTGTTCAAGGCACAGCTTGTGCATATTTTATCCATTACGAACTTCCCTTTGTGGGTGTGGCCGCACCATCGGCCTTCTGGTTCGTGTAGTTCGCACTCTTACTCCAGTGAGTTTTGCCTTGTTATTGCTCATGGGTCATCAATAACCCCAGTGGGCGAAAGTCACACAGTTCTTTGGGGGTGCACTGCGTTCGCCGCATTTCACCACTTGCACCACCTCCCGATTCACGATGTCATCACTCGAAGGCATCTCGGGCCCGCATTAGCAGTGTCTTCCTTCCGCGACCCGACAAGGCCGCAAACATAAATTCATTAGAGTTGCCCCTGTGGAAAGAACACCAAGTGGATTAGATTTCGCCTTGATTTAATGAAATGCTGCAGTTACACCTCCAAAAAGACCGGCTTTTCAATGAATTTTGTCCCTCGACCAAACGCGTTACAAGTTTCCTCTTCGTCAGCAGCCTCGGGACTGCAAGTGTTCAAGGCACAGCTTGTGCATATTTTATCCATTACAAACTTCCCTTTGTGGGTGTGGCCGCACCATCGGCCTTCTGGTTCGTGTAGATTGATGACCCATGAGCAATAACAAGGCAAAACTCACTGGAGTAAGATTGCGAACTACACGAACCAGACGGCCGATGGTGCGGCAACACCCACAAAGGGAAGTTCGTAATGCATAAAATATGCACAAGCTGTGCCTCGAACACTTGCAGTCCCGAGGCTGCTGACGAAGAGGCAACTTGAAACGCGTTTGGTCGAGGGACAATATTCTTTGAAAAGCCGGTCTTTTTGGAGGTGTAACTGCATCACTTCATTAAATCAAGGCGAAATCTAATCCACTTGGTGTTCTTTCCACAGGGGCAACTCTAATGAATTTATATATATATATATATATATATATATATATATATATATATATATATATATATATATATATATATATATATATTCAATGAAAAAACCATTGGTTTTAGGCCATATATAGTTAGGGATTTGCATTTACAAAACCTTATTTTACTCACACAAAACCATTGAAATTTCATATATAGTTAGTTCCACTAACTATATATCGCGCACCCGCAATCCACTGCTGATGATGTCACATATTACATCATTCATGACATGGTTAGTGACATCACTGATGACATCACTGATGACATCTCAAATGACATCACTGATGACATCACTGATGCCATCTCAAATGACATCACTGATGACATCACTGATGACAACATCCAGTGACTGTATGTTTCTGTAAAGTTAAAATATGTCTTACATATTGAAGAATGAGTGGATGTATAAGTGTCTGGATGAAGGATTTAGTAGGTGCATGACTGACTGTATGAGTGAGTGATTAAATGTGTCTCACTGAGTGCATGGGTTACTGACTAAACTGTTTTAATTTGTGCATCATTATATCTGTTGTTCTACAAACTGCTGCATATGTTGATCAGTAGCTATATGAGTAACTATATGGGTTATTCATTGGTTGTCCAAGTATTTGTATGGGAAACTGAGTGTGTGTGTATGGGTGGCTGGGAGGTGTGTGACTCTGTACATAGATGTGTGAGTAGTTGTTTCACTATATGTATGGGTTCAAAAGTGCATGTGGAAACAGCTGTATGGGCGGTTGACTGTGTGCATGAGTGTATTAGTGAGTGAATGGATATCTCAGTGCTACATGTCAAAGTAAGTACATATGTAAAACACAGTACATGTGAGAGTTGACATCTATAAATAACTGTGCATAAGAGCCAGTGAATGTGTGAGTGGCTGTATGGATCATTGTGAACATGTATCAGGGATTGTATAAGAGAGTAAAGTAAATATGTGTTAGTATATATTTGAATAAGTAAGGTGTGTATAACTGTATAGTTGAGAAAATGGAGGTGTGATTGATTTTTTGCATAACTGACTAGGTGTGTGAGTAACTCCATGGATGAGTGACAGTCTGTGACTGTCTGTTTACACTGATTGTATCTAAGGTTATATTAGAGTCTGAAGAGGTTCATGGTATTATCACATGAATGATGTCATCAGTGATGCGATCAGTCATGTCAAATGAGATGTTATCAGTGATTTTATCAGTGATGTCATTTGAGATGTCATCAGTGATGTCATCAGTGATGTCATTTGAGATGTCATCAGTGATGTCATCAGTGATGTCACTAACCATGTCATGAATGATGTAATATGTGACATCATCAGCAGTGGATTGCGGGTGCGCGATATATAGTTAGTGGAACTAACTATATATGAAATTTCAATGGTTTTGTGTGAGTAAAATAAGGTTTTGTAAATGCAAATCCCTAACTATATATGGCCTAAAACCAATGGTTTTTTCATTGAATTTTCAAGGTTTTGTAAATGCAAATTCCTAACTATATATCCACTATAACCTATGGTTTTTTCTGTGAATTTCATTGGTTTTTTAATAGCAAATATGAAAAGCTTTAAAATGTCAAGTACGTGATAGATAAAAACATTTTCGTATTTATGCACGCTGATGTGCTTTGAACGCTGCACCCCCCCCCTCCCCTCTTTTCTCTTAGTAGTACTCTCTCTTTGCAGATAGTGAACGGTAGTTAACGCAGGCCTTTGCCCCCGTTGTAATCCGTCGTGCCTGCTTGTCTCTCCATTTGATTGATTGTTATCCAAGCATTTACTGTTTTAGAATTGGTTCTCTTTGGATCATTCTCTATTTACAAACAAGCACAAAGTCGCAATACTCTGTTTAGTCTTTGCAGATAGTGAAAAATCGTGTAAAAAAATAAAAGTAATCGAGCAAAATCAGTAGGCCACTAATTGGATCTCTTTTTGACCTCGCTAAAATAGAAATATTAGGAACAACCCTTCATGAGAAATACGAAAATAGTGAGATGAACTGAGCTCCACATCATGAGGGCTGCAAGACAGCTCGACTCCGTCACCCACCCCGCCCAAAATAACGACAAACCCTATGCAAATATTAAAAATATAGACAACACACCAGCAAAGAAACAGGGTAAAACATTTTATTAAATAACTATTTACATTACTATTTTATACTTTTTATTGCCCGATCCGGCTAGCTCAATCGATCGAGCATGAAACTCATGCACTCTGATAGCAAGCGTTGCTACTGATGCTATGCAGACCAAAACTGGTTTTCAGTTTGTACATTTTTCTAGATTTTTCAATCCAAGGTTGGTTGACTTTGTAGAACGATGGATTCAGATTTTCAACATACGGTGTGGTGGCACGGACTGGGAGGGGGCGCTTCGCTCCTGCCCCCTCCCCAAGTAAGATTTTCATACGTGAAAGTACGTTAATGGTTTTGATCCCTGAGTTGCTTCAATGTCACTGCCATTCTCAAATGGCATAAGTTCTGGATGTTGGGTGCCATAGTTCAGAGTTCTGAGCAGCGCTTGTAACACTGTCTGAAGCTTATTTCCACCTACTGCAGCTTCACTATTCTCAAAGTAAGTGAGTGTCGTTTGTGGACCTGACTGCATTTGAAAACAATGTGATATGTTACCTTCCTAAACAGCTTGACGGAGGCCCCTGAGGGGCGGTGTGATGGCCATGGACTCGGAGAAGACGCTTGGCTCCGACACCCTCCCCAAGTCTTATAGCACTGGTGTAGCCTGAGATCGCCCCCGACATAGGCGGCCGGCACCCGGGGTCCGTCGGAACTTTTTGCCTTTTGATGACTCTTCAATTCTGGACCTTGTCCCACAATCCGTTTGACCTGAAGACACGCTGTAGTGGGGCGCCCCTTTACTGTTTCAGTTGCCATTCCGCCCGCTTTTGCTACACTGTGCCTCTTCCGCCATTCAGCTGTTTACCGCCCGCTCTTGCGACTACAGCGTCTCGCTCATCATGTAGTTGAGTTGCTCCCGCTCTTGCGGTGCAGCGATAGGCGGCTGCCACAGGACTCTCAAAATGGCGGCCGGCTCTTCGGTTTTGGGCCTGGTCCACTAAAATGGCCCTGGGACACCTTTGAACTCGGACGCTTCCCTGATAGGGCTTGGGTCCCATTCTCGAAAGCGTCCCCTCAGCCGTGAAGATTCTACAAAAGTCTTGGGGGCCTCCGACTCCCGCAGGCTTCTGGTGGGGAGCGGCTGCCATGTCTGCTCGTGGAATGGCCACGACGGAGCTACGAGATGGAAGTGCTCTCATGCTGACGCCAGCTTTAGTCTGAAACATCCAGAAACACTGTAGACTACCAATTCGATCAGTTCCGGTAGCGCCCCAACATGACCCGGAAGAGAAGAACTTGCCCTCCCCTCTTTGACTGATGGTTCTTGTTGCCTGTCCCCTCTGTTGTCATTTAACAGAACTTTTTGGACTGCTGAAAGGGGTTGTGTTCCGAACGCTGGTTGGTGGAGACATTTTGACTATATTCTTGACCTACGTTGTCGCGTAATGCGTTATATGACACGCCGCGTTAGCGCACCCGGAAGTGATCCGAGGCGCGGCGCGCAGCGCGTAACGTAAGCATAACAGGTCATGTGACTTGTTAATAAAACTTTTCATTGGTTCATTTTACTTTTGTTATTTTAATGATGAAAAGCTTGGTCATATGACCTAAAAATTACGCTTTTTATTGTTTTCAAACATTATTTTTTTTAAAACATATGTTATAATATTCCAGGCTAATGTACTTTCCCGGAAAATGTACAACTGTCCTGCAAGTAAAATATATTCCTTTTTCGAGAAAAAGGGCGTTTCTTCGTTCCATGACGGAGCCGTTGAGTAAAAGATACTCGGCCTGCTGTCTTAGTCGCCGATACGCCTGATTATCAGATTCTTATCGATCACTTTATGTTGCAGGAGTGGAAAACACAACTGCCCTTGACCATTTATCTTTACTGCGTTCCTACATATTATACCTTTTATCCGTCATGTAATTGGACTGCTTTATTTCACTTGCCTTTTACTGATTCGAAAACAGTGACTAAAAGTAAAAACTTTACCAATGTAAATACTACTACCGTGTTTTGTTTTAAAAACCTTTATTGTGAAAATGTCAGTATACAAATACGGGCCTATAACCACGTGGGCCGGCCACGGAGCAAACTGAAATCGTATATGATGAGGAGACATTTACACTGTAGAGGAACGTAACGAGCGGGCCATTAGGTTGCAAGAACTAAGGTGTCTAACAGTTGCGGAATCGGTGGACGTACATTTTGTAATTAAAATAAGACAGGGCCACTTACAATAACATTTTCTAGATATACATTTGCGGGCAAGGAGTTACGAGTCCCATTTATACCGGCGCCATTTTGGGCGAGGCCGGGCAGGTCCAAGATATAGTCAAAATGTCTCCACCAACCATCGGCCAGACCAGAACCCCTTTCGGCCCTTTATGCTACAAGATGGTGTCTTCCATTCAGAAAATATTGTTGGCAGCATTTTGAAAGGAAACAGAAACAGCCGTTCTCCTAGTGAGTTTCACATTTTTACATTTAGGAAGAATGTTGAAGAGTAGTATGTGGAAAATCTGAAGCCATTTTTCTACAAACTCTCAATCAGACTTGGATGGAAAAAAAATCCTGAAGAATGTACAAACTGAAAACCAATTTTTGTCTGTATAGCATCAACAGCAACGCTTGAGTCAGCTTTGTGTCAAGCCGCCATTTTCATTCAATCAATAGCGTCCCCCTGCACACATTCAGGGACCTGGTCGTGTCTTCAGATGAAACGGATTGTAGGAAAAGAAGCAGAAAGGAAAAGGAAAAAAGTTCCGCCGGACCTCGGGAGCCGGCCGCCTATGTCATGTGCGACCTTTGGCCACACCAGGGCAATAGTGAAGCTGCAGCAGGTGCAAATAAGCTTCAGACAGTCTTACAAGCACTGCTCAGAACTCTCAACTATGGCACTCAACATCCAGGACTTGCCATTCGGATCTTGGCGCCTTGTGCTGGTTCCGACCTATTCACACATCGGTCCACTACTGA
This sequence comes from Lissotriton vulgaris, assembly GCF_964263255.1. Taxonomy (NCBI): domain Eukaryota; kingdom Metazoa; phylum Chordata; class Amphibia; order Caudata; family Salamandridae; genus Lissotriton; species Lissotriton vulgaris. The sequence continues at coordinate 1,550,903,440 of NC_141696.1, read as the reverse complement.
CATCACCTCATAAGCCAACGGGGCACCCCACGCCGACTTTCGGCGCAGCATTGTAGGATGGCCACACCAGTGCGGCAACTTGCTGGACACAACCTCGGTGCCATCCGGATCTCGGCGCGTTCGACTCACTGTACCGCAAGAGTGACCGCAACTCAGCTGGACACGCCGTCTTTCGGCGCAGCATTGTAGGATGGCCACACCAGTGCGGCAATTTGCTGGACACCACCTCGGTGCCATCCGAATCTCGGCGCGTTCGAGTCACTGTACCGCAAGAGTGACCGCAACTCAGCTGGACACGCCGTCTTTCGGCGCAGCATTGTAGGATGGCCACACCAGTGCGGCAATTTGCTGGACACCACCTCGGTGCCATCCGGATCTCGGCGCGTTCGAGTCACTGTACCGCAAGAGTGACCGCAACTCAGCTGGACACGCCGTCTTTCGGCGCAGCATTGTAGGATGGCCACACCAGTGCGGCAATTTGCTGGACACCACCTCGGTGCCATCCGGATCTCGACGCGTTGTGCTGCCTTCGGCCTATTCGCACATCGGTCCGCTACTGACGCCGCCTCACGTGCCAACGGATTTTCTACGCTTTTTGTAGCCCTATGCCGCATAACAGGTCATGTGACTTGTTTATAAAACTTTTCATTGGTTCATTTTACTTTTGGTTTCCTAAAGATGGAAGGCTTGGTCATATGACCTAAAAATAACACTTTTCATTGGTTTAGAACATTTTTTTTTCCCAAACGATGAAAGCCCCACCTTGTTTCTGGATCATTCAGACTGAAGCTGGCGTCAGCATGAGAGCACCACCATCTCGTGGCTCCGTCGTGGTCATTCCGCGAGCAATCATGGCAGCCGCTCCCCACCTGAAGCCTGCGGGAGTCGGGGGCCCCCAAGACTTTTGTAGAATCTTCACGGCTGAGGGGACGCTTTTCGAGAATGGAGCCCAAGCCCTAGCAGGCAAGCGTCCGAGTTCCAAGGTGTCCCAGGGCCATTTCAGTGGACCAGGCCCAAAACCGAAGAGCCGTCCGCCATTTTAAGAGTCATGTGGCAGGCGCCTATCGCTGCACTGCAAGAGTGGGAGCAACTCAACAACATGGTGAGCGAGACGCTGTAGCCGCAAGAGCGGGCGCAACTCAGCTGGATGGCCGCCACCTGGGGAGGCCCGTTCACACCGCCTCCCCCACGCCCCCCCCCCCCCCCGGGCCACCGCACGCAAATTTTCGGAGGAGCATTGTAGGATACCAAAACCAGTGCGGCAGTTTACTGGACATCACCTGGGTGCCATCAACATCTCAGCGCGTTCTGCTGCCTTGGGACTATTCGCACAACAGACCGCTACTGACGAGGCCTCCCCCCGCACCACCCGGGACGCCCCACGCCAATTTTCGGAGCAGCATTGTAGGATCCCAAAACCAGTGCGGCACCCAGGCGACATCACCTGGGTGCCGTCCAGAACTCTGCACGTTGTGCTGCCTTGGGACTATTCGCACAAAAGACAGCTTCTGACCATTGTTGCTTTTTTGGGTGAAAAATGTTTAAATGTTTTTACAGTTTTTGTTCCGTTCATTATAGTTAAAAGTTAATAAAGTTTTAAAATCTAACTTTGTTGGAGTGCTATATATGTTTAAAAAATCGGGTGAATGGGGCCTTGAATCGGGTTATTGTCATGTGTGGGCTTTGCAAGTGTACTGCTACAAGATCGGACATTTCAAACTCAAATGCACGTTCTTTTTCTTACCTTTCCGAAGCATGGAGCGCAATAGCAGGCAGAGAAAGGGTGATGCACGTGTTGAACACTGCCTGGCCTGGCAAGTTGCTGGCAGTGCCCCCCCCGCCCGCTCCTGAAAGAGGGCACACACACACCGCCGCCCCGAGTACTTCACAAATCTTTAAAAGACCATGCGCTTGTTCATGAGGCTTAAATGGTTTATCACCCCTTCTAGAACCCCTGCATCGACCCTCTGACGTTTCCTGGAAGAATTAGCACGTAACACAATACCAAGCCCTGTCAGCTGAAACCCCCGAGAAATCATGGGGCATATTATCAAGGGGGTTTATTTCCGCTTTTTTGGCTTTAAAAGCCAAAAAAAAAAGAGATAAAATTATCTCCCTATTACCAAGCTGTCGCTAACACCAGTTAGTGACAGCTAAAAGGAGATAGCGACCATCTTGGGCCCCGCTTTGCATATCAGTGATATTTATCACTAATGACATGCAAAGTGGGCGTGCCAAGATTTTAGCGACTGGAAACAGTCCCTAACCATCGCTATCTCCTATTACCAACTTTTGGAGATATTCGCGCTAAGCGCGAATATCTCCAAAACCTAACACCTGCCCTGAGCAGTTTTAGCCATGTTATCCAATGGGAAGTGGATAACATGGCTAAGAGCATTTGCTGGATAATGCATGAATATCGCTGACTTTTCAACGATATTCATGCATTGCTGCCGTTTTTTATCGCATTTGCGATAAACCTTGCTAATAGCAAGGTTTATGTGCGATAAAATTCGCCGATGTGCGGCGATAATTTTTGTCTCTAAACAAGTTAGAGACAAAAATTATCGCTAGTTGTTGGTAATATGCCCCCGGGTTTTTCCTTGCAGGAATCGGGAAGCGAAAGACTAGCACTGAAATCAGTAGTCTCACGCCTGAATCGGGAGAGTTGGCATGTCTGGATACTCTACAGCTGGGGCCATAAACTACATCCGCAGGGCTAGGTGATAGCCTAGGTCCGGCCTGGACAATCGGACACAGAGGAAGAGGAGTGTCAGAGGGTGCGGTAGTGAATAGGGTGAAAGGGAGGTGTCGGGCGGGCACAGGGTGTGATTCTCAGAGAAGAGCAGCGCAGATGGGGGGAAGTATATGGCCCATGCATGAGAGAAAGAGCGGGGGTGACCAGTGCGTGGGGGAGATGCTTGCGAGGGTGGGGAGCCATGCTGAGGATCGGCGGCGTGCAGAGAGTGGCCCTGGTCAAGGCATCTAAAATGGCTGCCGTGCACGACAAAATTGTGGCATTGGACAAAAACGCAAGATGGCGCAGACAATGTTTATCAATAAGGATTCATTTATAACAAAATATTTACTCGCAGTGACAAAATGGTGGTCAACACTTCCTGATTTCCATCGAATCGAACGTTAACAGACGTCACGCAGCAAAAAAAAAAAAAAAAGCTCACGCACAGAGCAGTTTTTAGCCATGTTATCCAATGGAAGGTGGATAACATGGCTAAGAGCATTTGCTGGATAATGCATGAATATCGCTGACTTTTCAGCGATATTCATGCATTGCGGCCGATGTGCGGCGATAATTTTTGTCTCTAAACAATTAAAACGAAGCACAAAATGGCGAATTCCCGTTTCGCTACCAGTTTGCGGCCCAGTTCGCGGCCCGTGAAGCGCTTCTACCGTGAAAAATCATTTTTTTTTTATTTTCCCCACGGGACCCTTTAATAACCCCAACAACATTCCTATGGGGTGAAGAGGGGTATACCTTGCCCCCTTTCAATAAATTCCCCCTTCGTTTTTCACCTCTTCTTCTCTCTCGATCCTACCGAGAGATAAGATGGCGGCCGCTCCGGACTGTTTAGAATGTTGACAGACACCGGAGAGCCAATCAGCTTTCTGCGCGCAAAGTTCCGTTTCGCGAAAAGTAAGCGGACCGGATCGCTGCCCGGAGCGCTGTTACAGATATATATCTTGTTTTGAACGTTAATTTCTCAAAAACTACTGGAGCACATATATTGAGACCTAGCAAAGGCACATCGGGCTAACAGTCCCTACAATTTTGCCAAGTTTCGTGCAAATCCATTCAGCCGTTCGAGCTAAAAGTGAGGCCAACCGCCCTATGGAAATTAACATGGGGAAAACGCGTTTTGGGACCCCCCTTTTTTCTCGGCCCCCCTTGACGAAACCCCCCCAAATTTTCAAGGTCTGCTCAGAAACAAAATGTGCCATTTTCCTGAACATTTCAGCCGATTCCGTCCACAAACGCCAAAGTTATTAGACATAGAATTTTCAAAAATCCCATAGGGAAAAAATCCTAACTATATATACCTACTATATATACCTACTGGCGAGACGCCAGTAGGTATATATATATATATATATATATATATATATATATATATATATATATATATATATATATATATATATATATATATGTATACTATAGCGAAGTAAGGGGTGATTACACCACTTTACCCAGGTTGCAATCACAGACGTGTGGTGTCAGTCTGGAGGCCCAACCAGAGGTGGCATAATACATGCTGCAGCCCATGGTAGGCATTGGGTGCACCTATGCCCTGGGTACCTGTGGTACACTATACAGGGACTCACAAGGGTGACCCAGTACCCAATCTGGTATGTACCTAAAGTACATGGTATCAATTTAGAGAGAGAACAGCTAGGCTGTGGGCCTGATTAGCAGGACCACAGCCATACTAAAGTCAAAAAACCAGTGAAACACAGCAAAAAGTGGGGGTAACTATAGAAAGCAACCCCTACTCTCCTACAGAGAAGAATCAAGGAAGCTGCAGGAGTTTGGACTACCCTTCTGCAAGTGTCCTGTTTGCTTGATTGTCCTACAGTGGTCTCTTCATTGCCAAGGAAAGGAGAAGGAACTTTTTAAAGAACTTCATCATCTTGCAGAATATTACTCCAAGGGCTTGATTTGAGCTTGTCTCCTGTCCAAAGTCTCAGGGATACCAGACTTCACCCCCTTCTGTTTGCCTGCATCTGGAACTTGCTGTTCTAGTGCTACAGAGGGAATCTGCAGCACAACGCCAGCGAGCGACACCGTAATCTGCAACCAAGTCATGAGCGCTGCTCCGACTTGCGACTTGGACCCAACGCTGGCCTCCGTGCCATATTGACGCCAGAGATGACTACGTAAGCCTGCCATAGCCGTGAGCGCTGCTCCGACTTGCGACTTCGGCCCAACGCCTGCTGCTGTGCCGCATCGACTCCAAAGACGACGAGACGGAGCGTGTCGTCGACGTGGGTGGTCAAGAATCCATCGACATCGTGACATTGTACGGAACCAAGGTTTCGGCGCCATCGTGACGTCACCTCCTCTCTAGTCCGGAACCGACGCATCCCCTGCTTGCACAAGTATCCAGGTCCTGACGCCTCATCTCCCCCGAAGCAAGGAATCGACACCGCAACGGGACTACGACGCCGCATCTCCCCGACACCATGAGCTGTCTTTGTTTTCCAAGGTACTGTTCTTTGTGGGTCTGTTTTGACTCCGGGTCCGACGCAGAGCACCTCACGGTCGGTGCCGTACTTTGGGATTTCTTTGACCTTGATGTCGTGATAACTCTGGTTGCGGTTATCTGTTGCTAAAGACTATTTTTTTTGTTGAAAACCTTTATTCTGTAAAAAGAGAATACAGTTACAGACCTACAACCACGGAGGCTGGTCAGTTGTATGCAATATCAGTAGCACAATAATACACAGCTCATCAGCCGACAACCCGAGGGCCCGGCCACGAAAAGGCACGATATAGTGGAGAGCTCGTGGCAATAAGAGGATAAGTGAAAGGTTTTACATTTTGTATTTTTTATAAATAACAAAAATAAAACACAAAAAAGAGTCGAGGCGGTACCGTGCAATGCAGTGACTGTCTCATACGGCAGGGGGAGACAAACGATCAATGGGTATTGCTACGAAGGAGGAGAGATCTTGGAGGGGGGGGGCCCGAGAGCAAAACAATACATCACATACAACTGAAAGCTAGGAAACCGAAACGCACAGTCAAGGGAATTGAGGAATGTCAGGAGCTTCTGTAAAGGGGGGAGTGCAGATCTCTCCTCGGTAGGAGTTCCATTGGCCCCATATCCTTCCCCATTTCTTGGGCCTACCACGGGATATATACACCATTTGTTCTCTAAACATGCACCAATCCATGTTTTCTTTCCATGTTAGGACTGATGGTGCCCTCTGAGATCCCCACAATTGAGCAATGTCTTTTTTCGTAATCATGTTGCCCAGTGCGACCCATTGAGTCTGAGCAACAGTGCAGTCATTCGGCTCCCAAATGTTCAAAAACAGCGTCTGGCCTCAGGCAACAACTCAACACCCGTCACTTCACCCATCACCGCATGTAATCGAATCCAAAAAGCCACTACCTCCGGACATTCCCATATAATATGAAGGAAGGTAGCAAGCATACCACAACCACGCCTACACAGCCCATCCACAGAGTAACCCATATGTATCAAACGTGGACCCGTGACATAGACACGGTGCAGAATCTTCAGTTGCACCAGACGGAGACGCGCCGGAATCGCGACCTCTTTAGGGGAGGATATCGCAGCCTGCCAATCTTCATCGTCCAACTCCAGCCCATCGCCAGTCCAGGCACCCCGAAGCTGTACAAGGAGGTCTTAACGGCCATTGATGAGTTTTTTATAGATGAGGGAGATAGTGCTGTCAGGGACGTGCCCGTCCAGCACTCTATCTTCCAGGGGAGAAGACTCCGGGATCGTAGTTCCAGCTGGGAAAACCGAGTCAAGTGCATGGCGGACTTGGAGATATCGGAAATATTCCCTATTACTCAAATTGTATTCCTGTTTAAGTTCATCAAAAGTCTTAACTCTGTTCTTGGCCCAGAGATCGCCCACTTTACTGATGCCAATAAGGTCCCATCTATCGAACCCTTTCGACGTCCATAGACCACCCAGTCTCTCCGCAGCATATAGGGGGGTCGCTCTAGTGAGCCTGTCCGTCCACCCCGTGGCTGCAGTTGCACTACCCCACACTCACACCGCCACCCCAGTGGGGCCCGTCAGGTTCTTCCTGGCGGCTCTAGAATATAGCGCTCTATTGTAGTCGCCCCCGGGAAGTGGCCACCTATCCATCTCGAATGCGGGATGCGGAACAGGACCGTACATAGCATGATTAACAGCGCTTAGTTGAGATGCCCAGTAGTAACGTTTAATATCAGGCAATGCTATACCACCGTCGTACCAGTGCAAAGTCAATTTTGCCAAAGCTATGCGAGGTCGCCCGCCCCACACCAGCTTCCTCTGGAGGCCTTCAATTTCACGGAAATAGCTAGCCGGCACCAGATCAAGTGTGTTTTGGATGGCATACAAGAATCGGGGGAGAGCCATCATCTTGAAAAGGGCCGCTCTTCCCAAGGGGGACAAAGGCAAGCCACACCACACCGCAACATCCGACCTGAGCCGGGTAAGCAAAGGTAATAGATTCCACTCATAACGTACTGTGGGGTCCAATGAAATGTAGATCCCCAAGTACTTAAAGCCGACTCTAGAAATGGGAATCGGGCAAATGCGGGGCAGAGAAGATAATTCTCCTGTGAGCGGGTAGATACAGGACTTGGCCCAATTGATAACCAAACCGGAATTCTTCCCAAAGGAACTCAAGACATCAAATAGGACTCCCAGTGACTTACGGGGAGAGGTAAGGTACAGCAATATGTCGTCGGCTTATAGTGATATACGATCCTCGAAGTCAGGGGACCATCGAATGCCAACGGAGCCACGCAGCCAGGGGTTCAAGGGCAAGCGCGAACAGGAGTGGCGACAAAGGGCATCCCTGTCTCGTACCGCGTCCGAGAATAAAGGGTTCCGAGGCCCTGCCGTTGACCACCACCTGAGCCAACGGCTGCTCGTACAGAAGTCTGACCCACCCGATGAACTTAGGGCCAAAACCAAACTTAGCAAGGGCTGCCCACAGATATGGCCATTCCACTGTGTCGAAGGCCATCGAGGCATCAAGTGAAACCAAGATGGCCGGCTCATCAAGGGACCCCGCCCTTGCCAAGACGCCATGAAGACGGCGAAGATTGAGCGCAGTGTTTCGATGGGGGATGAAGCCAGATTGGTCCGGGTGTATCAAATCACTGATCACCGTAATCAGCCGGTTAGCCAAAAGCTTTGCCAGGATCTTGGGTTCCACATTCAAAAGCGAGATCGGCCGGTACGATGAACAGAGTTCACGGGGCTTGCCATCTTTATGGATGACCACAATGGACGCCAATCTCTGATCCCGGGGAAGGGACCCGAGATCTCGCGATGCCGAGAACAGCCGACGAAGATACGGCGCCATTTTGTAAGGGCACAGCTTGTACAGTTCGACTGGTATACCATTCGGACCTGAGGCTTTCCCGGAGCGAAGTGAGCGGATAGCGAGCGCTACTTCATCGGTGGAGAATTCCGCCTCCATAAGCTCTTTGTCCGATTCCGACAGGCTAGGCAATGCGATATCCCGAAGCAACAAGTGAGAGTCCTCCTCCGGCCGATCCGAAACCGGCGCATAAACCCTCTGAAAGTGCTGGGCAAAGACCTCAACTATCTCAACCGGGTCCACCACTCGCGTACCATCCACTCTTTCAGCAACAGGCACCACCCGATTCAATCTGTGTCTTTTGTCTAGCCAAGCAATCAGCTTTCCCGCTTTGTCACCAACATCATACAAACGCCCCTGTTGCTCACGATTCATCGCCCTGGCCGCATCAGTCACCAGCGCTCTATATTCAAACTGTTAAAGGGCCAAAGAATGTAAAACCTCAGGTGTAGTCCCAGACTCCATCCGTTCCTCCAACCCAGTGATTTCACTTTCCAAGCCCACCACTTCCGCATTTTTGCGCTTCCTCTCGCTAGCAATCAAGGATAGAGTCTGACCACGGATCACAGTTTTATAAGCCTCCCACAAGGAGACAGGGGAGGACACCGATCCCTCATTCTCAGCAAAGTAGAAATCCATACACTTAACAACCTCCGTTCTAATTTTGGGGTTGCGAAGGTGCCAGGGGTTGATCGGGGCAATCCGACCCCCGGCCTCCAACTGTACGTCAATAGTGGGCCAGAGTGGGGAGTGGTCTGAAATCCCCCTAGCTAAATGCCTGATTTCCCTTACAGAGACCATCTGCACCGCCGGTACAAGGATATAGTCGAGTCTCGAGAGACTCCCATGAGCTCCCGAGTAGAAGGTATACTGGAGCTGCCCAGGGTGCAGTTGCCTCCAACAATCCGCTAGACCCAACATGTCCAAAAATTTCCCCAGCCACAGCTGCGATGCAGGGAGGAGTCTGGGGGGGCTACGATCTTCATCCCCACTGACAACTGAATTAAAATCGCCACCCACGACCAACATGCCATCAGGGAACCCCAGGACCACCCTGCCCAAATCACTAAACGTGGTGGACTGTAGACCGGGCGGAACATACACAGACAAAATGGAGATCGTCTTCCCCTCCCACCGACCTGTTATAGCCGCATAGCGGCCTCTATCGTCCAGCACTGTGTCATCTATCTCCAGGGGGAGGGAGTTCCTAACCAAGACACCCGCCCCCCTCGACCCAGTGGTAAATCCAGAATGGGCCACCAAACGGTAGCCCCGTCTATTTAGTGCATGGCACGTATTTCCTACTAAATGTGTCTCCTGGAGTAAAACTATATCCGGGGAGCACCGCTTCAAATATTGCAAAACTATCCCCCGTTTTATCCTATCACCAAGACCGTTGACGTTCCAGCTCAACACCCTCAGCCCCCTACCCCCATCCCAGAAATGAACACTCTGTCCCCCCCGCCACAAAACAGGCACATAGGATAAAATATGAAACAACGCGAGGCCTCAATACAAACAAGAAAAATAAGACCCCCCCCACCACCCCCAAAAGAACCCTCACAACACACACCCCCACCCTGCACCCCTGCGGTAGACCAAAAAGCCACCCCAACTTGCAGTGTGCCTGTCTCCCCATTAAACTAACCTACAAGAAGAGAGAAAAAAGTCCCCAGAGGAGGAAGAGTCCCGATTCCCCCCACCCCGGGTATCCACACTGTATAGACATAACAGTCACAGAGCCACTGCCATATGTCCATAAAATTGGCCCGCCGGCGCAGACTCACTACTCCTGTTCTTCCAAGCCTCCTGCGGCGCCCCTCAAACTCTCTGGGCTGGTACGGTGGGTCGGCAAAGTGTCTAACCAGCCACTGGCCACCTCGGGGCGGTCAAAAAAGAATGCACATTCCTCATGTTCAATCGTCAGACGGGCCGGAAAAAGCATGGCGTACTTCAGCCCCATGTCCCTGAGTCGCCTTTTCACCCCCGTAAAGCCCATACGTTGTTTCTGCACCGCCTGTGTGAAGTCCGGATAAAAACTGACCGACACAATCTCAAACTTAGTGGGACCGTTGGTGCATGAGGCTTGCAGGATAGCGTCTCTGTCCCAGAAATTAAAAATCCTGGCTATTATAGGCCTCGGAGCAGCCCCCAGCTTGGGCTTCCCACCGGGGACTCTATGAGCACGCTCCACCGTGAAAAAGTAACTGAGGCCCTTTGGTGCCAAGTAATTTAAAACAAGGTCTTCCACCAGAAGGTCTGTAGACAAGTCTGCGGAGTTCTCCGGAACACCTACGATGCGGACGTTGTTGCATCTGGCCCGGCTCGCGAAATCATCCAGCCGACGGGCGAACAAGTCATTGGCCGCTCGAAGATCACGGACTTCGGTCTGGAGACCCGAGACATCCGTGGTCAGGCTCGCGGTCTTGATGTCCAGGGACTTGACCCGCTCATTGGTTTTCCCCAAGTCCGTCCTGATAAGATTGACTTTGATCGCCACCGTGTCTATCTTAGCTGCCAAGGTTTCATACTGCTGGCCCATTGTTGTCCGAACACTTGCAATGGCGCCCATAACATCCTTCAAAGTCGGCTCTTCAGTTGCAGGAGGACCGTCACCAGTCTCCTCAAGGACCTTGCTTGCTCCGCCTGGGGATCCTTTCGGGCGTGTAAAGCGATCTATGGTCTGGGATCTGGCAACCCCTCCTCGGTATGAACCTCTGGTGGCACGCTTCTCGGCATCCGCCTTGCCCGCCATGATGGGCGACGAGCTCTGACGGAACCTTTGGGATCTGGTCAGAATGATTCCCCTCGTGGCAAGCCTGTAGAGGTGAGAGGGCGAGGAACGAAAGCAAGCGTAGGGCTGACAGCAGAATCAGGTCAGCCGTGCCGATCGGCAGCAAGACGCCATCAACAATGACCAAGAGCGAAACCGTAAGTGCCACAGGGGCAGCGGGCGTGTCACACCAGCAGTTGTTGTTCAATTGCCACCTGGGTACCTCGGGGACTCAAGCCCATGGATGGTCTTCGGTATAGGCCGCAAGTTCCAAAGTGCAGTAAGTCCGGTTCCCGGTGGCCAAATCGATTTTTGGAAAAAGTTGTTGCATCAGCAGGGCATCAGCAAAAAGTACCCGTCGTCCAAATCAGGATACTTTACAGGATAGATGCGGGAGGCGGAGAGGGTCTCGGGAGCCCTGTGCTCACGCGTCCATCTTGGATACGCGCGAAGCTCCTCTCCTAAAGACTATTTTTGAATGAATAACCTATTTTTAAACCAGCCTTTTTATGACAGGAGTCCCAGTGAGGACCCACACCTACAGTGAGATTCACAGCTGCTACTGTAGTGTAGTTCCTATATTCCCAATAGGCTCCGCGCATTGGAATGATATATCCTATAGATATGACATAGTACTTAGGTCAGTAGGTCTCTATCGAATATACTAAACTTAATTGTGAGTGCCAGCTAGCTCAGAGGTCACTAGAAACTTTCTCAGATATACAAGAAGGGATTAGTTTCTGACAACCGCATAAACATGACAACTTTGTTTCCCCTAGAACTGGAACAGTATCTTCAGAGTTGTGGAAACAATAGATTACTATTTTACTCAGTCAATTGTGCATGCTTCATTTCTACAGAGTTGCAGAGAAATAGAGAGACAGGCGTTTTCAATAAAAGGGTTTATTGAACAGTCTTCTTTCTCATGCAAGGGAGGTGAACTGCTACACTCGTTAGACAGATTGCAAAGTATAATGCGTACAGCGTAATATAAAATAATACTGTAAAAGCATTGTACGGTTTCTAAGCCATATAAATATACATACATAAATAACACAGGCTACAATACTCAACTGGTGCTTCTAAAATATGCCTACCCCAAGGTACCTAACCTAAGTCTAGTACGAGGGAAGAAGTAAGTATGGTCTTTAGCATAGGTTTAGTTTTGCCAAAAATCTACCAAAGGTTTCTCTAGGTTCTTATCAGCTCCATACCTTAGAATGAAAGAGGTTTAGTATCTCTGTTGCGGACTCGATTTCCCAACACCCTGCAAGGGGAGTCAGAAACACTGGAGCTGGATTCTCTGCAGGAGTATGTCAGCTGCTGTTCAGTGCGTCAGCTGGAGAGTCAGCTTCCTTCGACACTTGATGTAGCGAGCTGCATCGGGCAAGTACGTCGTCGAACCGCTCCGAACAACAGTGCTTTGCCATAGCAAGTAAAGGTATATTTATACATTGAAGGTCTTTAGGAATCCCATGTTTTTACGTAAAGGCGAGCATATGAACGTCAAGTAGGTGACCTACTTGTAGGACACCCCCGCGCCGCACGGCCACCAGCTGCTGCGTGTGCCCCCGCCTTCCACGACTCTCAGCCTCGCTGAGCCTTCCTGCCCTCGGGTCCGCCCTCGGACCACGCCCCCGCTCGTTGTTTGCCGCATTCTGTGGCACTGTGCAGCTTTGCTCGTTTTTACTGTATTTCTGTGACTTTGTACTGTCCCCGTGCTGTTAACTGTGCCCCCTGTACTTGTATCCCCCCCTGTGCTGCTGTCCCCTGCACCCGCTCCCCGCTGCCGCTTCCCGCCGCCGGGGAGTGTAGACAGGCCCCTTCCTCCCCGCTCCCTCCTCCCAGCTGCCCCTCCCTCCCTGCACTTGGCCATAAATGGCGACCGTGCGGCACAGGTGAGTGTGACCTACTTGTAGGACACCCCCGCGCCGCACGGCCACCAGCTGCTGCGGGTGCCCCCGCCTTCCGCGACTCTCAGCCTCGCTGAGCCTTCCTGCCCTCGGGCCACGCCCCACGCTCGTTGTTTGCCGCATTCTGTGGCACTGTGCAGCTTTGCTCGTTTTTACTGTATTTCTGTGACTTTGTTACTGTCCCCGTGCTGTTAACTGTGCCCCCTGTACTTGTATCCCCCCCTGTGCTGCTGTCCCCTGCACCCGCTCCCCGCTGCCGCTTCCTGCCGCCGGGGAGTGTAGACTCGCCCCCTTCCTCCAGGCTCCCGCCTCCCAGCTGCCCCTCCCTCCCTGCACTTGGCCATAAATGGCGACCGTGCGCTCGCGCAGCGGGCGCGCCGAATGTGCGCCGAAGGCGCGCCTAAGGTAAGCCTGTCTGCGCCCGTCCACGCCTGGACCGCGCCCAGCGCCAGGACCCCTGTCTCCCGCAGTCACCAGCCCTCCCGCCGGACCTACGCCGCCACCGAACTCATCGCACTCAACGCCGGCCGACTCCCGGGTTGCTACCAAGCCACCCCGAAACGCACCCACGGACCCTTATGCTGCCACTCCTGCAAGTTCACCTGCATCCGGACCTGCACTACCCCAGCACCGACCAAGACCGAGACGAGCAACATCAGCAGCCACCTGAAATGCATCCTGCTCAACACCCGCTCCGTCCACAGACACGCCGTCAAGCTCTGGAACCTGCTTGACACCACAGCCCCAGACGTCGCCTTCCTCACGGAAACCTGGATGAACGCCTCCTCAGCGCCCGACATCGGCATCGCCATCCCAGACGGCTACAAGATCATCCGGAGGGACCGCATCAACCAGACAGGAGGAGGCATCGCCATCATCCACAAGAACACCATCCGCATCACAACCATCACCGACGACACCCTCGCACCCGCCGAGCACCTGCACTTCCAGGTCCACATCAACCCCAAGACCGCCCTCAGAGGCACCCTCTTCTACAGACCCCCGGGACCACGCACACAATTCAGCGAGGACATTGCCGACTTCGTCAGCCCGCACGCCCTCCCCTCCGCGGACTACATCCTCCTCGGGGACCTCAACTTCCACCTGGAGAACAACAACGACCGCAACACCACCACCCTGCTGGACAACCTCGCAAACCCCGGACTCAAGCAGCTGGTGAACACCCCCACCCACTACGCCGGACACACACTCGACCCCGTCTTCTCATCCAGCAAGGACATCGCCTTCAGCCACGCCACCGGACTCCACTGGACGGACCACAGCTGCGTCCACTTCAGCTTCAAAAGGACCATGATCCACCACCACCAGCAACAGGTTGCACGCAGAAGCTGGAACAAGATCACAGCCGACCAGCTCGCGACCTCCCTGAGCAAGAACCCTCCCACCAGCGCAGCAAACCCCAGCCAATAGGCCACCAACCTCACGAAGCGGATCAGCGACTGCGCAGACGACCTCGCCCCTCTGAGGACCCCGCCCAGCAGACCCGGCAGCAAGAAGGCCCCATGGTTCACCGACGAACTCAAGAGCTCCAAGAAGAACTGCCGAGCCCTCGAGAGAGCCTGGCGCAGAGACCCTACACCGGACAACATGACTGCCCTCAAGCTCGCCACCCGAAAACACCACCAACTGATCCACGCCACCAAGAAAACTGCATTCAAGGAACGACTGGACAACAACGCACACAACAGCAAGGAACTCTTCAACATCGTTAAAGAGCTCTCCAACCCCAACGCCTGAAACAACGACATCACCACGTTGCAAGACCTCTGCAACTCCCTCGCCTCCTACTTCCACAACAAGATCGCGGACATACACAACAGCTTCAGCACTCAACCGACGCACGCCATGACTGAACCACCGCCCCCCACCATCACCCTCCGCGCCTGGACCCCGATCAGCACCGAAGACACCGTCCGCACGATGAACTCCATCCACTTCGGATCCCCGACCGACCCCTGCCCTCACCACGTCTTCAACAAGGCCGACGCTGTCATCGCACCCCACCTGCGGGACATCATCAACACCTCCTTCAACACCGCCACCTTCCCGGAGAGCTGGAAGCACGCCGAACTCAGCGCTCTACTCAAGAAGCCATCAGCCGACCCCACCGACCTCAAGAACTACCGCCCCATCTTGCTGCTCCCGTTCCCTGCAAAAGTAATTGAGAAGACCGTCAACAAGCAGCTGGCTGCCTTCCTCGAGACGAACGGATCCCTCGACCTCTCGCAGTCTGGCTTTCGGGCCAACCACAGCACCGAGACCGCTCTGATCGCAGCCACCGATGACATCCGAGACATGCTTGACAACGGAGAAACAGCAGCCCTCATCCTCCTAGACCTCTCCGCGGCCTTCGACACTGTCTGCCACCGTACACTAGTGCAGCGCCTCAGCAACGTCAGAATCCAGGAGAAGGCACTGGAGTGGATCATCTCCTTCCTCGCCGGAAGGACACAGAGAGTCCGCCTCCCCCCGTTCAGATCAGAAGCCACCGAAGTCATCTGCGGCGTTCCTCAAGGCTCCTCGCTCAGTCCAACCCTCTTCAACGTCTACATGAGCCCCCTCGCAGACATCGCACGCCAGCACAACCTCAACATCATCTCCTACGCCGACGACACCCAGCTGATCCTCTCCCTCACCAACGACCCCGCCACCGCCAGAGCCAACCTCCACGAAGGGATGAAAGAGGTAGCCGAATGGATGAAGAACAGCCGCCCGAAACTGAACTCGGACAAGACGGAAGTCCTCATCCTGGGATCTTCACCCTCCGCCTGGGATGACTCCTGGTGGCCCCCCGCCCTAGGCAACGCACCCAAACCAACAGACCACGCACGCAACCTGGGCTTCATCCTGGACTCCTCCCTCACCATGACCAGACAGGTCAACGCCGTCTTCTCGTCGTGCTTCAACATCCTGCGCATGCTACGTAAGATCTTCCGGTGGATCCCCACCGAGACCAGGAAGACAGTCACCCAGGCCCTGGTCACCAGCCGTCTGGACTACGGCAACTCCCTCTATGCCGGAACCACTGCCAAACTACAGAAGAGACTCCAGCGGATCCAGAGAGCTCTTAAAACGCACTTATTTCCTAAAAATCCTGTGTAAGTGAATAGTGCTGTCGCTCAAGTTCAAGCGCCAGGATGCCCTTTGGGTGACAGGTTTGCGCTCTATAAATATACTAAATAAATAAATAAATAAATAAATAAGAACGCCTCAGCACGACTCATCCTGGACATCCCCCGTCGCAGCCACATCTCCGGACACCTGAGAGACCTGCACTGGCTCCCGGTCAACAAGAGAATCACCTTCCGTCTCCTCACCCACGCACACAAAGCCCTACACAACCAAGGCCCAGGATACCTCAACAGCCGCCTCAACTTCTACGCTCCCAAACGCCAGCTTCGATTGACCGGCCACGCCCTCGCATCCGAAGAACCACCACAGGGGGACGGTCCTTCTCCTACCTCGCCGCCAAGACTTGGAACTCCCTCCCGACCCACCTCCGCCTGACCCAGGACCACCTCACCTTCAGGAAGCAACTCAAGACCTGGCTGTTCGAGCAGTAGCGGACCCCCCTCCCCTAGCGCCTTGAGACCCTCTGGGTGAGTAGTGCGCTATATAAATGCTGTGATTGATTGATTGATTGATTGAATGAACCCCTAGGGAATAGTTGTTCATTGTAAAACTAACTGAGTTTTTGGAGAAATCAATATTTAAGCAAGGGGACATCCCAAACGGCTTGAGCTGGTTTTCCAAGAAATCGTTGTGATGTTTGATGAACGGATGGAAGTAGCCATGCCTGTATTTGGTTAGCATTGGCTATGCCTAAATAAGGTCGGGATTTCTATGCCTATATAAGGGAAACGTGAATTGTACCTATATAAGGGCATGAATCGGGAAAATCCTTTCGGAGTCTAAAATGCCATACAACACTATGTTTAGGCCATTTATTCCTCGGGGCAGTTTTTGATTGAGTTAGGAGTGAGATGCACTCCTTTGCCTCAGCGCAATTGCGCACTGTTGACTTCTGCTGTCTGGGCAGCCGCCCTGACTTTTGGTCCTAGGCCATTTGAGCCCCTTAGAGAGGGCCAGGGGGACTATTAGGTTTGTAGGGCGCCAGGCCCTAATGTGATTTATTTAGGTGCGCAGGAAATGTAAATCATGTACTGTTCTATGTGTAGGAGAGTAGGGTCTGCAATCCTATGATCACCCAGATTTTTTGCTTTTGTTTCACTGGTTTACGACTTTCTCTGACTGTGGGCCTGCCAATCAGACCCACAGCCTGGCTGTTCTCTCTCTAAATTAACAAAATCCAGCGTGGCCACACATTTTATGGAACACACCGTGGCACAGTTGAAATTCATGGTCCTTGAAACCGTCGAGAAGAAAGAAGGAAGGGACAACAAAGAGAAACTGCAAACCATTTGGTCTTAATGACCGTATTGAACTGAGTTGCTTTCTATAAATACCCGGTGTGGTATTTAAGGACACACATCTCTTGTGCGCATTCATTACAATGTCATTTATTTTCCATGTTTACTCCATCACATCTATGATACTATCCATCATTTTCACTTATTTCCATGTTTTTTACATCACGTCTTTGTATATCATTTATTGCATCTCTTCTTGTTTCACACACTTGTCATCCTCTTGTTCATTCATCCCTTTCACCCCGTCCTCACTATGCCTGTCCTAAGATGGCTCATCCATTTCACTTAATGTTTGTCCTTTTTCGATCTTCACTTTCACACGCTGAACTTGAGTCCTTAGTTTATGTTTACTCATCGCTTCCCCGCGACTTACAAACACACCGGCTCGGTAGCTGCGCCCAGCAGTTAGCAGACACGGAGACCTCGTCAGTCCCACTCTTGAATCCTTTCTCGGTAAGCGTTAAGCCCAGTCCTTGCCACCCGACCTATCTAGTGCAAATACATGTCGCATTTACTGCTATTTTAAACGCTGACTTTTTTCAACCTTGTTCTTTTCAGCCCTAATGATCGCTGAGCAAACACGTGAGCGTTTTTCTTTGTTCTTTTCTTTTAGCGTTCAACTTACCCCCCGTCCTCTGACTCGTTAAACGACCCGCTCCTATTCACCCGGGGTGCGCCCTTGTAATACACCTGCACTATTAAGTCACCCGGTCTTTTACCTTGTATCTACCTTACACATCACATATGCACCGTCTGTTTTTCATATGTTCCCATCACTATCACTGGGAAATGGGTGTTTCTGACCCACACATTGAACACACCTGTTATATTTTTATGCATTTTGATGCAAACGCAGATCGTTCTTGTTTTCAGAGCTCCTTGAGAAAGGGGATCTGGCCCGAAATGCATTGGAGCGACTATGATCCATGATAAAGCCAGTTGAAGTTGATGAAATCAATCTACTAATGAAAGGCTAAAGACAGCATACTTAAATTAAAGAAATTTTGAAACTCAATGGAGTCTATTCATATTTGATGAACCAGAGGGAGTGCCCAAATACTGGGATGTGCACACAGGCCGTGTACACACATCATTAAGGTCTCTCTCTAAATTACGACATGTACCCTAGGTGCATTTACCAATTGGTACTGGGCCACCTTATCAGACCCTGTAACTCAGGGCATAGGTGTACCCAGGGCCTACCAGGGGCTGAAGCATGTATTATGCCACCCCTGGCTGGCCTTCTAAATTTGACACAACTGGCTGCATGACAGCTGGGGCAAAGTCGTGTAATCACCCTTTGCTGTAGATATAGTATACCTATATCTAACCCTATAAATGGACACACAGATTCCTATCAGTCACTCCTATGGCAGGCCTTGACAATCCTGAAGGCAGAGTGCTTGGAATCGTGTGAGATGGTGCTCTGGCATGAGCTGAGCCTGTCTGCAGCTTGCGGAACCAAGTCCTAATAGCTGTTCCATGATAACGCATACCATATACTCTTAAGTGCATTATAATCCTCGCGGTTAAATGCTAACTTTGGTATTGCTTTATCAAAACATGTCGAGTAAGGTGTCATACGAATTGGAATACTAACCCCTCGCCAATTCTGGCGACGGGGTTAGCATTCCACCCTTCTAGAGGGACACGACATGTATGTAACTGTGAACCCCGGTTAAAGTTAAACGAAGCCTCAGCTCCACAAAATGGATGCTGCCACCACAGACACGAGTCTGACCCCCTGCAGCTGGGAGTCCTTCCAGCGAGGGGAGCCTGGACAAAGGGTTTCCTGTCAAGGGCGGTGCTAGCACCGTCCCAGACAGGGTTTTGTGTATCCTGGGTAGGCAGGGCTTTACAGGAAGGTGACTGCTGAGTGGCACCCCGGTGCTCACTACGCATAGGCCGGTCAGAACCAGTTCCAGGGGCACACCAGCCCCTGGCCTGGGGGAAGTCCGGCATGGGAGAGGGGTGTAACCACCCCCCTCCTAGTCCCACCCATAGGCAGGACCTAGTCACCGGGTCAGCCCCTTTTCTTAGTATAAAGATGGAAGCGGACCCCCTGTTCAAATTAGATCATCTTTGGAATCAAGACACGACTTTCTACGAAAGGACTTCAAGATTTCTTCTTCAAGATTCTCCCTTGTGACTAAGGAGTAGTCACCCTGCATCCGCAGGCACCATCTTAAGAACACTGCGGTCTGCTGCAAGTCCTTCCTCCGGAATCCGACTGCCCAGCTCGACGAGACCCGGCTTCCCTGGCACCTCTGACCTCTACTCACCTCTACAGCCAAGCTGAGAACCGTGAGTGCGACGAGACCTCGAGGGACCGACTATCGCCAAGACTGCACGACTTCTTTCCAGCACGACCGCCGAGGGATCCTCTGGTGAGTGCTTTGGGGTCCGAGAAGCCCCGACCCTGAGCAGCTCCAGCACCGAAGTACAGCCTCCCAGCATCTCCACGATCTGCGTGGGGCCCTTCTGCTTTTTGCTGCTCACCGCGTTGTTTGGCTACTAGCCCGCTGGCTTGTGGCCTTCTGAACGACGCCCGACGACATCACTGCTGCTGGTCTGGTTGCTCCAGACTGGCCCTTGCTCCCTTCCAAAAGAGGAGCACCCCGGACTCTCCTGGTCCACTCAAGACGCCATTTTAGGTCCACCGCGTGGGCTTGAATTAGCCAAGGCTTTGTTGCCCAATCCTGGGTCCAGCGACGCCGACAGCTTCATCCATCGTGGGACAGCTCGCTCCTCCATCCTGGTCACCGACAACGCCTCCTGGTCCGTGAGATCTGCAGAGCCCAGCGTCGCCCACTCACCTAGTCGAGGTGACTACCATCCGGTGCCCTCCTGGTGCCACCTGACTACTGGCTAGTAGTCACAAACTTGGTCCCCTCTGCTTTCAGGTGTCATCTATCTTCAAGATCCAGGCTTGGATCACTCCGAACTCTCTTCACTGGTCGCCTGCCAGCATCTTTCTTCCAGGCTCCTGGTCCGTCTACGAGGATTCCCGACGTCTTTTGAGACCTATGCAGCTGCAGCCCCTGGGCTAGGTAACTTCGGCATTTCGGTGCCCCAGCATAGCCTCACTATCCAAGGGTCAGAATCCACTTTCGTTTTCCTCCTACCAGGTCGGGTTCGCCCGAGAACACTAACTTTGCATTTACTAGCTACCATAGACTTTGTCCCGCATCACGCGTGAGAGTGCACACTCTGCACCCGAGTCCCCTGGGCCTCCTAGAAGTAATCTAACGATTCTATAGTCAAGTCCTAGCGATTCCAAAGCCTATTAGTACTGTACTTACCTGCTAGTAATTTCGCATTCCACTTTCAGAGTATATGGTTTTCCGTGCCCCTCGGGCATTTGTATATACTGTGCTAACTTAAGTATTTTCGTAAGAGTTTTGTTTTGTGCTTAGTACCCTGTCCTCATGAAGAGTACAGGGCTGTTGTGATTCTAATAAATACACTGTTTATTTTCATAACACTTGTGTGGTGTCCTTTCACTTGGTGTTCAAGGGGTATATGTGTGGTATAACAGCTGGCTTAACACGCCCTCTTGAGTCTTTAGCCTTAGACTGCTCGTATCCACGCTACTAGGATAGCTGGTCTATAAGGTTGACTTACAACCAATCATCAATAAGGGTTGTTGGACTGATACATAGTGATCACTAGAATAGTGAGCACTGCATATCAGGCCACCTTCTCACACTATGCACCGTGAGTTATACTTCTGAATGTGGTTTTATGATTATGAGGTGTGACATACTGTGTTTATGTTTGATTTATTATCTACAGTGGTTTATGCTGTGAGTTATGCCCCTAATACGAGTTATGTTTAGGAGGTTATGGTCTACTATGTTTAGGCTTATGAGGTTGGCGCAGAAGGTATTTTTCGCCTGATGTGATACTGTGCATGATATGATTTATGTTACAGGATGATGCTGAGTATATTGTTTGCCAGTAATTACTGGTTGTGTTTTATGTTCATGCTATATGTTCTTACTTTTACTATTCTTACAAAGTGATAGTTCTGACAGTGGTCCACGGGGCCCTGTCATGTGTAAATAATCCCCTGTAAATATTTTCCAGTGCCAGTTCGCACGGTGTATATTGCGTGATTACCATCTAATGTGTTTTATGATAATACAAAGGCTATTTTTGATATAACCTTGTGTTGCGTTCCCTTTGTCGTGTGCCTAGTATGTTGTTGGAGAGAGATAGTAAAGGCAAAAGAATGAAAGAAGGGTTTTTCTCAGGTAGAGTTAGGTTCGAAAGAAAGAAAGAGACCAAAAGAAGGAAAAGGAGAGTGCAAAATACAGAGGGAGGTGTGGGCTGAGTGAGAGAGAGGAACGCTTATAGAGATGTGCAGACAGTTGACAGAGGGAAAGGGAGAAGGGGAGAGCATCCCCACCGTAGAGAGGCCAATGGAACTAGAGAGAGGGAATTTTGAGCAAAGAAGTAAGTGAAAGGTCTAGAGAAAATAAAGAGAGTACTAAAAGAAGAGGAAGAGAACAGGTTAAACAGGGAGAGACTAAAGGAGAGTGGAAAACTAAGAGGGAAGGGCACAGAAACTAATTGGAGTGGATAGGATGGGGTAGAGAGAGAAGAGGGGGTAAAGAAAGAGTCGGTGAGATGGAGTGAAACTGAGTGATGGAGAAGGAGTAAGGGAAAATGTGTCAGCAAAAAAAGAAAAAGGCATAAAAAGGGTGAGAAAAGGTGGAGGAATGAGAAACCAAAGAGAGAGGGATTTGGGAGAAAGACATGTCGAGTGACACAAAAGAGAATGAAAAAAAAGAGAGACAACGTGTATAAGTAAAAGTGGAGAGGTTTCATTATAATTTGACTAAGAGTATAAATAAACTGATAGCAGCATGTGATTCCAAGTGCGGACGCATTCCTTGTACAGAGATGTACCGTGAATAATTGTTTCTCAGTGGCTAAAGTGGAATTAGTGAGCACACGCACCGGGCGTGCAGACAGACAAGGCAGCAGTGAGTGTGAACTAGAAACAAAGTGCTCAGTAAATGATTAGGAGGAAAGGTGCGAGGGGTTAGCAGGGAAAGGAGGGACGCAGGGAGGGGTGGGGCAAGAGAGCATGAGTCTGTGTGTGAGGACAGTAAAAAATAATGAAAGCAGTCTGTCAGAATATGGGCTTTGTAACCAATGGTTCTATTTCTTCAACTTTAAAATTAAAATCACCTAATATTATTAATTAGGGTGCTTCATTTTCCAATGTAGATGCCTGCCGAACAAATTGATAGCAGAAATTAGTAGCTGTCCGAGGTGGGAGATAAACCAACACATCTGTGACTGAGAAGGTGGTACTAAAATGAAAAGAACAGACCTCTGCCAGCTTATTATTGGAAATAGATACGAGGAGGCTTCAGGTTCTCATCAAAAAACATTTCCAAACTCCCTCTTTTGATATGCATTTATTAATCTGCTGCAGATGGCACAGGATTAGAGAGATTTGCTGACCTCTTCTTGTTGCATTTTGTCAGCTGCATTTAACACAGTGTTGCACGCAGCTCTTTCTACTTGTTTAAAGTAAGCAAATGTGAAAACAAATTTAAGAACTTGTTTGTATTATGCTAATGTACTCTAATAACTCCACATACATCCCCAAATGTATGACACATTTGAATCAAATGTGGCTGACATTTTATACTAGTTAGAGGCTTCCTACAGTTCTACATTTGCCTGCTAATTATACTGGCGTTAGTAGGGCCAGAAGCCATAGGGCTCAACAAAGGTTTACTTAAAACAAATCAAAACTCATTAAAAAAGACACCCCATTAAGCTCTCACCGTTATGTTAGGTATCTCCAAAGTAAACAAAATGTCTAGTTGCAAGAAAGAGCCGTGCACAAGTGAATAAGTAATGCTGATAGAGGTGACGAGAAGGGGGGGAGTACAAACAAAGGAGCCTGATTAAAGCAGAGGTGAAGGGAGGGGGAGTGCGAGCAAAGGAGCCATTAGAACGAGCTCTGGCATTGCGCGGAGGGGGAGCGATTCCTTTGAAGTGTAAATAAACCAGCATGAGTGCGGAGAGAGGCGGCTCCCAGGCTGACATTTGGTGGGCGATGTGCACGTGCTCCCACACATGCACTGCAGAGAATCCGCTTGGAAAAGCCTTTGGGTAAATTTCTAAAAGTCCCTTTACATAAGTCTCGCATGCACGTTGTCTAAAACGAGACCTAAAAAAGTACAGACGCCTGTTATAAGAGTAATGGCAATCGGCCCCTCGCATTATCGCTGCTCACACAAAGCAGGGACTGGCATTCCTGGGATGCCATGGCTCTGATGTGGGGGCGGGAGAGGGTGACCAGCTTAGCAGCTTTGTTAAACAAGGATATCAAGTTGAACAAGGAACAAAGGTGCGAAGCGGACGTAAAACAAGTGTGGCACTGAGAAACGCATAAAGAATGAAAGTAGTCCCCCAACGAAGACTTAAACATGTGGGGCGTAATAATGTAGTAGTTGGTCGGTACTGCATGGGGGAAACCGGAAACGGGGAGGTGGGAGAAAGACGGTGGGTTGCCCATTTGAAAGCAAGCATTGTTAAAGGGCACTAGGAGAGACCAATAAAAACAATCCGCTAAGAATGGGTGGAGTTTAACTCCTAAACCATACACAATAGGTCGCTAAGCGACAGCTCAAGCGCTGTACGCTCGGCCTAAAAATTACAGATAAAAATTTGCTCTTTGGGATGGTTAAGTACTTCAAGTGAATTAGTACAGACTTCTGGGTGCAGTAGAGTAGCTTTTTCTACTATAGAAGGCAGCTAGTGCTTGTTAGTGCTGGGGAGTGGAAAGAGGAAATAAGAGTTCTCTTAGGGTCAGGATGTAAGGAGGAGAAGGGTTTTCCGTTGTTCCAAAAAAAAAAAAATCTCCTTGTTTACTCTCTAAAACTTTCTTTATCGGGATGCTGTCAGTGTGGTTTTCCCCTTTTATTATTTTCCCACTCCCGCACCCAAATTTGCCCTCCAGCACCTTAGGGTGAACTTTTCACACATCTGGTGTAGCCACGTCCCTCCAGGGGTGTGGCTGGATTGGCATAGTCCGAACAGGCAGGAGACTCCTCTCTTCTCTGGGAATCTCGAGGCACTGCCTCTGACGTTGCCGCTGCCCCGCTCCTTCTCCCGGTGGGCTTTGTTTCTCCCTCTTTGCACAGTGGATCGGCATCTTCGCTCTCCTTCAATCGATCAATCAATCAATCATATTATTTGTAAAGCGGCACTACTCACCCGTGAGGGTCTCAAGGCGCTGGGGTGGAGAATGCTGCTACTGCTCAAAACGCCAGGTCTTGAGGAGTTTTCTGAAGGTAGGTGGATGGGGAGGGTGTTCCAATTTTTGCCGCCTGAGCTCGGTCTTTGGAAGCAGGGGACTGTGGCGAGGTCGGCGGAGCGGAGCTGGCGGGTGGGGATGTTGAAGCTGAGTTGTCTGTTGAGGTACGTTGGTCCGGTGTTGTGGCGTGCCTTGTGTGCGTGGGTGAGGAGCTTGAAGGTTATCCTCTTGTTGACCAGGAGCTTGTGCAGGTCTCTCAGGTGGGGTGTGATGTGGCTGCGGCGAGGGATGTCGAGGATCAGGCATGCAAAGGTGTTCTGGATGCATTGGAGCAGTCTTAGGAGTTTGGCCAAGGCTCCTGCATAGAGGGCATTTCCGTAGTCCAACCTGCTGCTGACGAGGACATGGGTGATCGTTCTCGTTTCAGTGGGGATCTACTTGTAGATCCTATGGAGCATGCGGAGGGTGTTGAAGAAGGAGGAGGAGATGGCGTTGACCTGTTTAGTCATGGAGAGTGTGGAGTCGAGGATGACCCCTAGTTTGCGTGCGTGGTCGCTGGGTGTTGGAGCGGTTCCCAGTGCGGTCGGTCACCAGGAATCGTCCCAGGCTGAGGGGTTGGATCCGAGGATGAGGACCTCTATCTTGTCCGAGTTCAGCTTCAGTCCTCTTACATTCAGTGACAGCCTTCATTCCTTCGTGAAGGTTGGTTTTGGCGGTGTGGGGGTCCTTGGTGAGGGAGAGGATCAGCTGGGTGTCATTGGCGTAGGAGATGATGTTGAGGTCGTGCCGACGGGCGACATGGGCGAGCGGTGTCATGTAGATGTTAAACAGAATTGGGCATCTGTTGGATGCGGTGGTAAGTGGTGGGTTTCTTGAAGGTGAAGTGGATGCAGCGGTGGTCGGTCCAGTGGAGTTCGGGGTGTGGTTGAAGGAGACATGGTGTCTTCCGGAGAAGATGGGGTCAAGAGTGTGACCGGCGGAGTAAGTGGGTGTTTTGACAAATTGTCTGAGTCCGAGGTTGGCTAGGTTCTCGATCAGTGTAGGGGAGATGGTGTTGTTGTTCTCGAGGTGGAAGTTCAGGTCCCTGAGGAGGATGTAGTCCGTGGAGGCGAGGGCGTGTGTGCTGATGAAGACGGCGATGGAGTCGCTGAACTGTGGTCGGGGTATGGGGGTCTGTAGATGAGGTTTCCTCTGAGGGTGGTGTTGGGGTCGGTGTGGATCTGGAAGTGCAGGTGTTTGGCGGTGCTGAGGGTGTCATTGGTGTTGGTAGAGACTCTGAGAGTGTTCCTGTGGACGATGGCGATTCCTCCTCATGCTCTGATAGTGCGGTCCCTGCGGGTGATCTTGTTGCCTTCCAGGATGGCTATGACTATGTCGGGTGCCGAGGCGGGGTTCAGCCAGGTCTCCGTCAGGAAGGCGACATCTGGGGAGGTTGAGTCGAGTAGGTCCCAGAGTTCAACAGCATGTTTGCGGGCGGAGCGGGTGTTGAGAATGATGCATCTGAGGTGGTTGGGTTCTTTCCTGGTCGGCAGCATGGGGGAGGGGTTGGGTGGGAGATTGTGTTTCATGTTTCATGTTTTATCTTTATACAAGCCTGCCCGCTTGATGGGCACACAGCAGTATCTACAGAGTGAAATTCAATTTGGTATGTTAAATCTGAAACCAATAAAGAGATTTAATTATAAAAAAAGGAGGGGGATAGGAGTCAAAAGGAGGTAGTAGGGAGAGGGAGAGGGGGCAGGGATGGGAGTCTTTAGTGTAGAGCTGTACAGAGGATGGGATAGGTGTGGAGGAAAGAAGAGAAGAGAGGGAAAAGTAGTGGGATTGCGCGCCTGTCCCGGCATTCAAGCTGATCAGCCAGGGTCCCATAAGTCTGTTCAAGCCCTCAGTAAGTGTTCTCAGCAGGTGTCTGGTGAACCGCTTGAGGAGCATCGGCCTCAGGATTACCCCAGTCCGCTGACCTCCTCTGGGCACTGTGTAGCTGCAGTCAAGACTCAGGCGACAACAGATCCACTCGACATGTTCAAGTATTGGAGGTCTGAGGGGTATCCTCTTTTATGTCCTCAGTATTGACCTCAGAACTAGCTGCTGTCACTACCAGCGCTCTGGCCTCTTCGCGGTTTTCCAGTAGAAGTGCCTGGCCTACTCAGACCACCTGGCCTCCTTCGCCGTCCAAACTGTTATGCTCAAGATCTAAGGTCTAAGGAGCCATATTGTTGCACCAATATTCTTTGGGTGGATCGGAAGGACTGTTTGTGATAGTGGGCATGCTTCTGCGCCATGTGCACCAATCAGGACTCCGCAGGCGGCTTGCCAGAGCCCCTGGGGGCCGGTGTATGTTCCTCTCCTCTCACCTCTAACCAGTCCCAGGCTTCTTTGGGGGTAGGGAAGTCCTGGTGGATTACTCGGAGTTTGGCAGGGTATAGCAGCATGTATTTTCAGTTCCGTGCCCTGACATTCTGATACACACCGCCGAAAGACATTCTGAGTTGCTGAACCATTCGTGTTTAATCTGGAAAGATATGGATGGTGTGGTTCTCGAAGATGGGGGGGGGCAGAGAGAGAGGAGGCAGCACAGAGCACTGCTCGGGACCCTGACAAGGACGGGGGCTGGGGGCCCCAGAGAGAGAGGAGCCAGCACAGAGCACTGCTCGGGACCCTGACAAGGACGGTGGTGGGGGCCCCAGAGAGAGAGGAGGAAGCACAGAGCACTGCTCTGGACCCTAGCAAGAAGGGGGTGCCCAGAGAGAGAGAGCAGGAGGCAGCACAGAGCACTGCTCGGGACCCCTGCCAAGGACGGGGGCTGGGGGTCTCCAGAGAGAGAGGAGGCAGCACAGAGCACTGCTCAGGACCCTGACAAGGACGGGGGGGATTGGGGGCCCCCAGATAGAGCATTCTCCAGGGCAAAGCTCATATGAGAAGGGATGAGGCAGCAAAATGGTGCCCTTAGGTAAGCACTCTTGTTAGAAGCACCATGTGGGCGTCCGCAGGGGGGGGGACAAGGGGGGCCGAGCGGGTGCAAGGCAGAGGGGAGACGGGTGCAAGGCAGAGAGGAGAAGGATGCAAGTCAGAGGGGAGAATGGTGCATGGTAGAAAAGGGTGCAAGGCGGAGGGGGAGAAAGGTGCAAGGGGGAGGGGAGAACGGTGCAAGGGAGAGGGCAAGAAGGGTGCAAGGCAGAGGGGAGAAGAGTGCAAGGGGGATGGTGATGAAGTAAAAAATGTGCCCCCCCCTGGAAACATTTCTGCGGACGCCCATGGCAACGCACACTACTTTGTGAGAGAGAGTGGAGTGAGAGAGAGAGTGGAGTGAGAGAGAGAGTGGAATGAGAGAGACTGGAGTGAGAGAGGGTGGAGCAACCGAGAAAGTGGAGCAAGCAAGAGAGTGGAGCAAGAGAGAGAGTGGAGCAAGAGAGAGAGTGGAGAGACAGTGGAGAGAGAGAGAGTAGAGGGAGAGAGTAGAGAGAGAGTGTGGAGAGAGAGACAGTGGAGAGCGAGAGTGGGGCGCGAGAGTGGATGGAGATAGTGGCAAGAGAGAGAGTGGAGAGAGACAGTGGAGAGAGAGAGAGTGGAGAGAGCGAGTGGAGTGAGAGAGTGGAGAGAGAGAGTGGAGAGAGAGTAGAGAGAGACAGTAGAGAGGCACAGTGAAGAGAGAGAGAGAGAGAGAGAGAGAGAGAGAGAGAGAGAGAGAGAGATAGAGAGAGAGGAGAGAGAGTGGTGAGAGAGTGGAGGGAGAATGTAGAGAGAGAGAGAGAGTGGAGAGAGAGAGTGGAGTGAGAGAGTGGATAGAGAGAGTGGAGAGAGAGAGAGGTCCCTCCTAAGCAGCGCTTGCGCGCCTCGTAGGCGAGACCTTAAAAGGAGAAAAACTGACAACTTGATTCAAAAACATATCAAAAAGAAAAATGGGCAGCTAGACGATATGGAGGTCTACGCAACTTGTGTGACTCACTATAGTGACATTACTTATGCATTAGTTTGTGAATATGGCTATTACCCCAAAATTTGCACACATGTAAATAGACCATCTTCATGAGCACTAGGTCGTGAAAACAAGCACGATGAGCGGGCGATTCAATAAACACTCCATTTCACAACTGTTTCAGCATTACAGTACAATGCTGTAGTTACAGCTGCATTGACATGCTAACATGCACATGAATGACTTTCGAAAGGAATACTACATTGGGATACACCCATAGCTTACCCATGTTTGGCCAGAATGCATGTCTCTGTCAGATCCGGAACGCCAGAAAGCGCCTTTCGTCTTTCCGTATTTCAACAGTCATTAACTTCCGGATTATTTGTAAATTCGGCCAATTACCCCATTCCAGGTCACCCTAAGATTGATGACATTTTCTCGATCTCTTGCTAGACCACTTGCAGGCGTAGCCAGGCACCCGAAGTAAGGTTGCTATCCCACTTCAATTTCAAAAAACTTTATTTACATAGATACACGGCCAATTACAACTAATTTTTATCTTATGTCATTTAACATGAACCTTTGTACTGGAAAACGCACAAGTAAACCTGAGGTTTTCAGATATAAATTCATGGGACCCCAACTCAATCCCACAATACCAGACCTTTGGTCTTCTCATGGGAGCAGAGGGCCCTGGTCGATCAGGAGGTAAACAGTCTGATAGAGAAGGGAGTGCTAGTTCAAATGACGGTGACCCAATAGTTTCCTCAGCAGCTTTTTCTTGGTAGAAAAGAAGGATGGCGAACAACAACCGGTTATCAACTGGAAGAAGTTCAATGGATGGCTTCTATACTAGCACTTAAAGATGGAAGGTATCCATCTTGTGAGAGATCTTCTGCATACATTGGATTGGATGGTGTGTCTGGATCTGAAACACCTATATGACGGTCCCAATTTTTCCGCCTCACAGATGCTTTTTACAATTCCATTGGGGTTCCGGAGTATTCAAATTGCATCCCTACCTTTCGGTCTCTCATCGGCCCGTTGGTGCTTCACCAAGCTGATGAGACCAATGGTCGAAAACCTGCAGGTGCAAGGGGTGCGTCTGATTGTGCATCTCAACGAAATTCTGATCATGATCCAATGCCCACTGAGCCACTCCTTCCACTTGTAGATGTTCATCAACCTTCTAGAATCTTTGGGGCTAGTGATCAACACAGAGAAATATGCTCTTATCCCTACTCAATCTTTGCAGTTTCTAGGATTCCTGACTCGGTCAAGGCCACCCTCAGTCCCCTGGCACAAAATCTGACCTGGATCAGACATGAGCTCAGGAGGACAATCTCCAAATCTCAAGTTTCCCTTCAGCAGATAGCACGGATAGTGGGGCTCCTCTCATCCTTCATACAAACGATCTTCTCTGGACCTCTCCACCTCCCGATGCTACGATGCCTAACATCTCTCATCTACAGAAGGGACGCTCATACTCTCAGTTGGTGCCACTCTCAGAAGAGGCAAAGGATGAAATGCGATGGTGGATTGCCCAAGCGTAGAATGGTCAGGCGATCTTCTGCTCCCAACCTGACCTGGAAATCGAGTCCGAAGCCAGCAGGAAAATGGTCCTCCGCAGAACAATCTCTGCCCATCAATCGCCTTAAATTGTTGGCAGGCTCCTTCGCCCCAGATTTTGGACAAAGGAGAAAGTCCAACATCGGTTCTCTTGAAGATGGGCAATGTGGCGGCGGCCTGCTATGTCAACCATCTGGGGGGGAGCACGGTCCAAGACCCTGTCGGGCTTCGCACGGACACTATGAGAGTACTGCATGGCCAATCAGATTTTGCTGTCAGGGTAACATCTTCCAGGCAGCTCCAATTAGGTGGTGTACTGGCACTCTTGTCACTGGAGAGATGTCAACCTCTGAAATTTGCATCCTCCTCTTTTGGCAATTGCAGGAACGGTGGGATCTGTTTTTGATGGATCTCTTTGCGCCCATCTGGACTTCCAGCTTGACAGATATTGCAGTTGGAGACCGAATTCCCACTTGGTGGCCACGGATGACTTCCTTCAAGACTGGAGCAAGGAGTTGGCTTATGCCTTCCTGTCATTTGTGATGATAATGCGGCTGGCCACTTAGGTGCGCCGGCAACGGGCCGACCTGGTGGTGATTAACCCAGTTTTGAGTGGCAAGTCTAGTTTCCAGCGATGATGGAACGTTCTTGGCATTTTCCAATCCTTCTAACCCTATTTCTTGATATTCTCCAGGCTCCTCAAGAAAACCCTCACTCTCTGGTGGTGGCGGGCTCGCTTCGTCTCATGGCCTGAATGGTTACCGGGAACGCTGGAAAGTCCTGGGGATTTCAGAAGAGGCTGACACTCTGCTTGCCAAAGCCTGGGCAGATAGTACTAGAAAACGATATCATTCTGCCTGGGCTAGATGGTTGGGTTGGTGCCTCCAATACAAGGTGGATCCCATGGTGGCAGATATTGTCCAGATTTAGAATTTTCTGGCGAGGTTGGCTTCACAAGGTTTTGCCTAGGTCTATTAATGCCTTTAGGTCGGTGATATCTGCAGGCCATTTGCCGGTGGACGGCCATCCAGTGGAGAATATCTTTTGATGTGCAAGTTGCTAAGGTAAATTTGGTTGTCAGTACCCCCTGAACTTAGGTACCCGGTCCTATGGGACATGAATAAAGGGCTTTCTCTGTTTCCAGCCAGGCCTTCCAGTAAATACCTGTCTAGGAAGCAGCTATCGGCAAAATTGGCAATGTTGTTATGTTTAATTTCATGCCACCACGTTTCAGATGTTTGAGCATTGGACGTGACGATAAAGGTAGAGTTTTTACCCTCGAAGGAGTAACTTTTCATATAGCTCGCCAAACTAAATGTGATTCTAAGTTGGTAAAATACCCAGCGTTTTCACAAGTTCCTAAACTGCGTGTGGTTCGTGCAATGAAAATATATGAGATTGTCATGAAGGACCTACGTCCTCATTGAGAGTGACAGTTGTTGATTGCCCTCACAAAACCTCATAAAGCGTTTTCTTCCCCTCCAATTGATAGATGGATCAGATGGGTCATTCAAGAGATAGGCATCAATACCTCCCATTTTGGGTCCAATTCTGCCAGAGGTGCTATGGCCTCTAAAGCTTTCCCTTTGGAAGTGAGACTGAAAGAGATTCTCAATGTGGCTTATTGGTCATCTGACTCCCCTTTTAAAAACATTTATTTTAAACCAGTGTCCTCTCTGTCAAACATAGTGGTTGGTCAGCTTTAAACCAGCCTAATCCTCACCTTTGGGTCCTGACATGTAATGAAACTTTACTAGCTATCGTAAAGGAAAGTTTCAATTCTATTAAGGACATAGAGGCGAGGATTAGTTCACCCTATGCTTTTTATCTTGAAGCCCACCCTGGCAGATCCATAATGAGGTGCAATGTTATCGATGGTGGGGAATTTTCACATTGAGTGCAGTTGAATGCCAATGCGACGATGATGTCTTTGACTTAGAGGATAGGCTTTAGTCTATGAGTTTAAAACGTTGAGTTATTTTTTTTCCTAATGTATCAGGTTGGCTAATTATGGTCCAATTCATTATGATTAGACAAAAAATTTGTATTTTTTCTTGTTCCTTCCTAGAAAAGGAGTCCAATAAAAAAAAGGAGAGCCAGAGTATGAAAGCTGTTCGCAGGAAGAAAAAGGGAGATAGAGAGGCTGCAGGGACGATTATAGATGAGGCAGCATGTTGATTGGATGGTGTTGATTGGATGGATTGTTTCTGTTCCTTTCCCAATGACTCATGGGAAATGTAGTTGTGTTCATAAAAGTTGTTTCTTTGGCAAGGCTGCTAGTGAAAATAAAGTGAAGAAAGAACAGCCTAATCCATTCCTCCGAGTCTTTAATAGAATTGAAACTTTTCTTTACGACAGCTAGGAAATTTTTCATTCATTCTCGGTTTAACGATGCTTCCAGTTTAGACCGGGCCATGATAGTAAGGGGGATGTAGAGCTAGAGCCCTGAATAAACTGCATACCTAGTTCCTCAAGGTAACCATACTTCGCACAGTTTAAAAGGACAGATAATAATCATTTAAAAAAAAGAATAATCCACTATCTGTAAGGAAGCAGTATTAGTGTGTCTAAACAGCCCGCCCCCTAGTAGGCCCCAGACACAGCTTTACTCATATTTATATATTCGGGCTGGACTGTTCCCATGGGGCACAGGGTCAAGACTGATTTGCATATAACGGGGTTCAAACAGGAATGGCATGGTGAGCAAAAAAACGATGGATTTAGGCCCAGATTTCTGTACTGGGGTGAATTTATGACATTGTTCTGAATTCTGTCCATAAACTGTTGTTTTTGCACAGATCAATACTGGGCCTAAAAGTGGCACCCCCAGTACCCTCTCTAGCCTGCCGCCATTAATGAACCCCTCTTAGAATCCAGACTGCACTCGACACGCTGACGACCTTGTTGACTAGGACTTGTCTCTAGACAAACATATAGATCAAAAGGTAAACTGTCCACTGTGATGAATCTGGTCCCTATATCTGACCTGTGTGCCATCACAGTCAGCCTTAACTTTTGACTTTGACCCAGTCTAGCATGACCAGATTCCCACAGTTAACGCTTTGTGTTTTTTGACACTAGAAATATAAAAAATTGTGAAAAATCATATATCAGGCTCCCTACTTTTTTCTACTTTATTGATTAATTAGCATGAGATTTTAGGTGGGTTTTGTTTTCTACCTTTTACCTGTTTTGCTACTGATGAATGCTTTAGACATTTCAGATAAGCCTATCTGCTCTGTGCTACAGCTACCAAGGGTTGAGCTGAGGTTTAAAAGATTCTGACCTAATTGGATCTAGAGAGCAATAGTGGCAATATTACTTGAAGGGGACGACCATGTACAACTATTAATCCACTTTTCACAACAATCCTGTGTGATTTCTCCCTAAGTTCAGGACGTGTACCCCAAAAGGGGAAAACTACCAATGTTACCCCAATATTGAAAACATCATCCCTAATATGGTTTCAAATTACCAAACTCCCTCACTGGTGCCTACATGTGACAAACTGACGGAAGCCCTAGTGCATACTAGGCAGCTGATGGGGTTTAAAGAATCCAACCAGCTGCTACACAAGGTAAATCAGGGTTCTGTATAGTAACAGATGAGATCAGGCAGGCCAGGCACCAAGATACTACCTCACACTACCACTTGCGCACGCAACTAAAACACATTGGCACTGTTGGAAAAGTTCTGGAATCGTTTACCTCTTTCTTTACAAGATTGTTCTAAGATGATGTGGCTTGCTGAATAATGTTCTGCGGCAAAGAGCCAATCACGTTGGGAGTGCCACAGGGTTTTGTTTTGAGTTCTAACCTTATTAATCCACACATTCACTGCCCCCCTCCTCCCCCATTCGCTGATCTAGTTGCTCTGCATCTTTCTTCACCTGCGCCAATGATTCCCATTTACAAGTCAGATTGGATGGAGATCCATTCAAAGCAGCCTCCAACCTCAGAAACTGTATGCAAGAAGTTGCGCTTCCTGCTGTCCCTGCGCTGCCTGTTGTCCCTGTTCCTGTGCTTCCTGTTGACCCTGCGCTACCTATGCATGGGACCACAGCTGGTGGCCTGCAGAATTCGGACCAACACCAACCGACCATGCATACAACCTTTGCATCATCCTCGAGAGCCAACTGATGATGAAACAACTGCTTTCACACATTTCGAATGAAGAATCATCACCTGGATCACAACCAACACCAGAAAGACCGTCACTCAGACCATTGTTACCAGTCGCCTCGACTATGGCAATCAGCAGCGGCTCCTCCGCTAAAGCAGATTAGCATAGCCCCACTGCTCTTAGAGCAGTGAAAAAAGGAAAAATAACATGATAATTGTTATTATCATTTTATTATTTATTACTGCGGGGCTTATGGCTCGGAGGAGGAGTGGTCTGTGCACTTAAGTGCTCATGACTGCTTGAACGGCTGTCTTGGCCCAGCCAGTCGTGCTCACTTTGCATATTCCCCACCAGGCTGTAATGCACAGCCTGGTAGGGAATATGCACAGGTTCCCTTCCCCCTCTAAGCACTTATCCAAGGCACTCAGACCAATCACAACACTGCATTGCAGGGTTGTGATTGGCTCAGGGAAGCCTGTGTGCAAGGATGCTTCTTGCAGATTCTTCTGGTCTGAAGTCAGGAAGAGAAGCGGAGACGGAGGAGAGGTGGCAGAAAAGCTAAGTACGGTTTTAAAAATATTATTCAACCCCTGCCCCAGTTCCCGTGCCCTGCCAAATCTGTTCCCTACCAGCCACCGCTGACAGCAATTCCCTCTCTGTGGGCATCTCGAACCAGCTGCTAAGAAGACTCCAGACCATACAGAACGCTGCAGCTAACCTCATCCTGGACTTTCCAAATGAATACACATTATCCCCCCAGCTGAGGGACCTCCACTGGCTCCCCATCCAGAAAAGATGCCAGTTCAAGATCCTCATGCATGCCTACAAAGCACCCCCATCACCTAGGACCTGCCTACCTCAACCATCAACTGAACTTCCATCAACTCCCTAGAAACCTACACTCCTCTTCACTCGCCTACACACACACACCCACATCTGCAGCGCTCACAGCAGTGGCTGCTCCTTCTTTTACATCACAGCCAAGACCTGGAACGATCCCCCCTCCAGCTCTGTATGGCCGCAGCTATCCTTGAACAATTGGAATATCAAGGTGTAATTGAAATGTGTGTGTCACCGATGAATAACCCCCTTTTTACTGTAAACAAGCCGGACGGCTCATATTGTTTGGTTTTGGATTATAGGCATTTAAACTCGCATTGCCGTAACTGCGCAGTACAGAATACTCATGGCTCTGCTTTAGTGAATAGTCTTGAGCGTAAACGGTTCAAAACCATGCTTGACATTTCCAATGGTTTTTATGCACATAGATTAGATGGTCTAAGTTCCCAATGGACCAGTTTTACATGCGGCGGTGTGCAAAAAATGTTTCGGCGTCTCCCAATGGGCTATAAGAATAGTCCTGGGGTATTCTCCGCCCGCATTGTCTCTCTTCTGGAGGGCATCGACCCAGATGCTTGTTCGTATGTGGATGACATTTATCTCACAGACGACGATCTTTGGGAGCATCTGTGTTGAGTAAATAGCATAATTTGTAACTTTGCAGACATAGGTTACAAGTTTAACTTTGCAAAGTCGCACATTGCTGAGTACACAGTGTTGTTTCTAGGATACGAGCTTAATAACGAGGGAAAGGGGTTAGCACCTCACTTCCTGGAGAAATGCGCACAGTTGAGCTCTCCGACAACACTGAAAAAATTACAATCTTTGCTGGGTTTTTTGAATTTCGGGAGATGGTTCGGCGCAGGTTGCGCATGGTTTTAAACATGCCTACGTTTCCGCTTGCGCCATTGTGGTCGGTGCCATGGTGAACGATGAGTTCAAGTCCAGTGTCGTGCACACGCTCACACTTGGGGACTGCACCGCACAAGTAGCAGAGCTTCGTGCGCTGATGCTTGCATTGGAGTACGCAGATCCTAGTGTGACGACTTTAATCGTGAGTGACTCTTACTACTGTGTTCAGTCTTACAATGAAAACTTGTTCTTTTGGATTCAGAATGAGTTTCGTGATTCCAAAGGTAGCACAATAAACATAAAATGATCTGGGTCCGAGTGGCGGAACTTAAAGAGAAGTTGCCACTCATGTTTGTGATTCATACTCTCGGTCATCAGCGCGTGGGGGTCCACGCTGTTGGCAATTCGCTTGCTGATGAAGCAGCGAAGTCAGCGGTATCGAAATACTTAGTTGCAGCAGTCACGAGGTCCAAAAGCAAAATAGATGATGACATCTTGGCAGCTGTTGCTGCGACCGAGAAGGGAGGTAAATATCCTGCGGGGTTCCCTTCTAAGTACACATACCACTTAAGTCCCGATAAGGTTCCTTATGTGAAAATTCCTGATGTTGGCGAACGTCTAGTTCCCAACTCGGATCGCAGGGCTGCTTTGATTACAGCGGCTCATGAAGGTGTGGCGTCTGCGCATGCGGGCGTCTCAGCCACTGTAACTCAGCTACAACAGAAGTTCTGTGGCGGGGACTGTACAAACAGACGCGCGATTATGTCCTTCAATGTGACATTTGCCAGCAGATTAAACCTTCGACTGCTGCGCGTCCACCTCAGACACAGTTGTACATCTCTAATAAACCGCTTGGATGCGTTTATTTGGATCACTGCGGTCCTTTTTCTTCTGATACTGCATACAAGTACATCTTGGTAGCAGTTGGTTCATGCACACGCTTTGTGTGGGTATGGCCACATCGGAGCGCTGATTCACGGACTGTCATCAAGGATTTGCGAGTCTTTATAGGGATTTTTGCCTGTGGTACCTTCCATTCGGATCAGGGTCCGGCTTTCGCCTCTAAGGCGTATAAGGATGCTATGGTTTCGTTGGGGGTCCAAGTCAAGTTTTCAAGTCCGTACAGACCCGAGGGTAACAGTGTAGTGGAACGAATGAACCGTGACTTAAAGCAATCTTTGACAGCCCGAGTTATAGTCACTGGCAGAAACTGGTTAGCCCACCTCAATGGTGTGCAGCGTGCGCTTAATAATCTCCCTAGAAGGTCTCTGGGTGGGCGGACCCCATACGAAATGCTCTTTGGTATCAAGATGTACGTCTCTGACCTCGATGGTTTAGACTGCAAGGCCCAGGCCTCGGCCTTTGACGTAGATGAACATTGCAATGTTTTACAGGATCTACAAAAGACCAGAGACAGTCTAGCAAAGGAACATTTGCCCTCCACATCGGATGATGCGTTGCAGATCCCGGTAGTTGGCTGGCTACCCCAAGTTGGAGAACTGGTTCGAGAGAAGATCGATAACAAAAAAGAGTTTGGTCCCTCATATCGTGCACCGGTTCGAGTTCTTGGAGTGAAGGGCACAAGAACAGTCATTTTACCACCACTTCCACGTCGTAAGGAAAACAGATTTATTTCTATTGACAATGTCAAGGCACACAGGGTGGCCGATTCTTCATAGCATGACACCGGCTGTATCCTGTCCTTCCATGGTGAGGCACTCTGTGCTGGCTATTACATCTGGTGCAGAACAGGAGGTGTCCCTCGAGATGCCTGCCATATCCAGTTCTTTATTAAATACTATTCCTGTTACTAACATTGATGAGCTGAACTACACCTATCCTGCTGATTTATCGATGCCTGATTTGCAGACTCGTTTGGCCGACCAGTCCAGATTCTCTTTTGACTCTGTTTCGGAACTTTCAAAGAAACCCTCAACTATTGCAAAATATGCCACGTTGTTTAAAAAACATTTTTTAATTCCCCCTTGGACATACGTTTGGTTGATCTTATTTTCATTTTACCTTTTTATGTCAATTGGTTTTGTGTTTTACTTTTTCCGCCTGATCGATGGTCACTACGTTAAAGAAAGAACAGGAATTCGGTACCTTAATGGAACATTGGCCCCTGTTTCCTCTTCACATTCAGCACACAGACTGAAACGAAACTTGAATACAGTCAACATTACAGCTTGGCCTGTCCTTGATGGGATTGTGTGGGATGCGGTTAGATTTCAAATACATGGGCCCACTGAAGTGATTAATGTTCCGAATGTGCTTAGAGTAAACATGGGAGGTGTGATTAAACAAAATATACATTCTGATGATTGGGATATTCAGGCTGTAAAAGCATTATTTTCTGATTTGAAATACTATGCGGCTTTTGATGCTGAAGACTTATATTTAGATTCTATTAAATATGGTGATTTGTTTTGCTTCCAACATTATGGTAATCATTTTCTCCATAAGACGAATTCCAGGAGGGTTGCTGTGAATTACACGCAGTGGGAGCACTGCCCAGCTCCTTTAATTGGAAGCTCCGGTACATTTCTGAAAAAATACAGTAATTTTACAGATTTCAATCAATCAAATCCTGAGTCCTTTTATTTCAGAATGACAGAAAAGTCCATGTCCAAAGTTAGACTTACCGATACAAAGTTGCTGTATTCGAAGTCCTTTCTAGACAAATTGGCTTTAGATGGCTACGAGTTTTGGAAGGGAATTATTGACCTTAAATCGGTTTGGGGTACCAAAGATTGGCAGGTACAAGGCACTGAGGCTTTGCACCGTGCATGTCTCATCTCAAATCACATGTTGTTTCTAAATTCTACTATTTCCCAGACAACATGCTTTGGATTGGCTACTTCTAAAAAATTAAATACACCAATTATCCCCGAATTAGAAGAATATTCAGGATGGGGTAATTTTTCTGATTTGTCTATTCATGAGATACAATCTCTAATACACAATTCGTCCTTTAATGTATCCAGCTTGGATCCAAAAGGTTGGCTGTTGTGGCAAAAGAGTTCTGATTCTTGCCAACGTCGATTTCTAGGGTTGGCTGGAGGGTTCACACAAGTGCGACCAGATCCCCGTTTTGAAACTGATTATACTGTGACCACTTACTCTGTAGGGAAACTGTGTCAGAACTGGCTGCAACATTCCACGTTAGCTGCAGTTAAACTACATCTGTCTCAGTTAACTGAAAATGTGGATTTAAATGATTTTATAAAAGGCCCAGCTAAGGGTAGATCTAAACGGTGGATTTATGCTGTTTACAATGAAATTTGGAAAGTGTCTCAAATTGAGGCTGCTAAGCGCCTAAGGGCAATTGACCAAGCAAATTTGGAAAAAGTACTTGCAGTTGTCGATAACAGTATTAACACGCTTTCT
Organism: Lissotriton vulgaris; assembly: GCF_964263255.1. NCBI lineage: Eukaryota > Metazoa > Chordata > Amphibia > Caudata > Salamandridae > Lissotriton > Lissotriton vulgaris. The sequence continues at coordinate 1,550,864,229 of NC_141696.1, read as the reverse complement.
TCCCGAATTTACACATTAAACAATATTGTTTCTTCTGTTGTTGACATTGTGCATGATGAAGTGTCCGTATTATATCATGGTCAAAATCAATTGCGTTCTGTTATGCAGTTTACCTGGACACTACAGACTCTGAAGGCTGGTCGAGTGCCTTGGAGTTATATGAACGTCTCATCATTATTTGCCCCATTTAATTTGACTGACAAGCAGCGCATGCTTTCCATGCGAGATGCATCATTTTCTATGTTACACATTGAGAAGTTAGAATCTTTGCCCTTCTCTGTGGCTGAGGCGGCTGCTGCTACATGGCTTATCCATGGTATTATTACTTTACCATTTGCTCTGTATAAATTTACAAATTGTATGAGATATATTGCTATAGGGCGATATGAACCACTGGGAAGTGCTTTCCTACATGAGACATGGTCTTTACCATATACATACAGATGTCTGAAAGAAGGAAAGGAAGTGAATCTGAATGGTGAAGAATGCACACAGTCGCCTGACCGTTCACTGATATGTAGGCACATCCAATTGCATGGTTCTTGTAATCAGGACAGGCCAAATTTAGCCTGTGTTTTAAAAGGCACACCGGTTCCTGCTATAGTTCCCACATTCACTTTATTGTCTAACGGTAGTTATTTACTTTTGAACAACGAAATGTGTTGTGGGTTAATGGTCAGTATCGCATATGTGGTTACTGTATCAGAACGTGTGGTGTGTTGCAAGAACGTGTTATATCCACCCACGCATGGGAATTCAGATGTTTCCATTTGGCCGCGAATCCCAACCTTGAGAGCGGAGTTCAATGGTTTGAGCCGAATAAGAGCACTATTGTCTCAAAACGAAGTGGCCCTGAGCTCGGCCCGTGAAACTTATGTCCTTCACATAGCTAACACACGCACAGAGGTGCAGGCACTTTTAAATACTGATTTGCCGTTTCATTTCTGCGAGCTGGTTCATCAAATCTTTAATGCCTCCTCCACGTCTGGCCTAGCACATTTTTTTAAATTGGTTAGCAGTGGTCTCGTGACTACGTTTGAAAAAGTATTTGGTATTATCCCTGCATTTTTTCATTCTATATTCGCAAGCTTGTTTGGCGGATTCCCTGTTTTGCTGGCTTTGGCTGCAGGCGTTCTGGTGATATTTTGCTTTATAAAACATGGATGCCCTTCCTGCGCAAGAAAACGCTCAGCCCCTACTGCTGCTGTTTCGCAACCGGATGCTTGATTACTATGGCTCCTTGCCGCTTGCGACTTTAAGCACGGCTTTTGGATTATCGTTTCGATTTTCCTATTTCACATGTGTCCAGCCTGTGTTTCATTGCCTGAGCTGTGATTTCGACTGGGCCATTGATTTGTGTCTCTGCTTACCGACTTCTCCTGACGTCGATTTTGATCAGCTGATGAGCCCCGTAGTTGCTCACGAGTTGGTTTGTTCTGGCGAAAGGGTTATGGCCGTGGCAGCGATGCATGGACTAATGGGTCAGTGGGACATATCCGCAGCGGCGCATGACTTTCTGGCACATAGCGTTCTCGAGAACCCGCTGAGTTGTCCTCTGATGTTGCTAGAGGATTCGGTGCTGGAGGAGCACGTATGTTCTTTCCCATTACTTAATTGGATGGCTGAACTGTTTTCAGATGATGACAGTGATTTCTTGATGGAAGCTGTGGCTACCTATTTTGCATATTCTGTCCACGCATGAGTGGCTTTGGAGACTTTCACTATTATGGCACGTGACTTTTTAGTAATTCTGAATGGTGCCTTTTCTATTACGAACATTGAACTTTGATATATTCTGGGCCTATGATTTTATAAATGGCCTCAGGTTCAAGTTTTTTATATTTTTGTGTGGCCACTGTAGGCATTCATACATATTTTGTATTATTGATTTTTATATACATTTACATACATTTAGCTTGGCTCAATATTGTTGAACTCTGCTTTCATGTTTTGCCTTTCTTATAGTATTGGCTTAATTTTTTCCTTTCTTGACCGTCCTCGGATCATTAGGGGGGTGTCATATGGTTACTGCGTTTCTATATATTGTGTTAAGTTAGCATGAGTTTATTAAATGTTTAAACACCATATTTTCCTTCGGCTTCAGTTGGCACACGACACCTAATTGTTATTGTAGCTTTCAACCTAGACGAAAGATGTGATTTATTTGAGAATAATATGTTATTGCTCTGATATCAGTCGTGCTTGGTACACTTGGTACAAATGTCTGCACACTGAGAACTGCACCCTCTAAGAATAACCTAACACAAGGTTGCTGAAGGCCTGATCCTCGCACCACATTAGACATAACACAAATAATGTTGCTGCCAACATTGGGCTCTACTCAGGTTTAAGATAGAGTTACAGGGAATGAATCAACACACTTGATGCTGCGCATGCAGAGAGCTGGTAGCTGTTGATGTGATCTGCTCCTACTGACCATTAGAGGTATGGGCCCACCCTGCTAAAAACCCAAATGAGACCTTCTTAGATATAATATAATATGCTAATTAGGGTGCGCGAAATATAGGTGATACAGATTTCTATAGATTTTGCATTATAATATGCTATCACCGTTCGCTTACTATGGACTAGTGACTATGCTGCTAACTCTGATTTTTATAATATGTATGTTGATATTATATAAGATACTGCGTTTGAGAACTTTGCATTGAAAAATAAACATTTCAAACTTGCACGTGTGTTCTTTGCCTCCCAGTTTCGGTTTGTAATGATTATATAACGAAAGAGTGTTCATGTGTTCCACGATACCTGAGGTACCCTAAGTTCATGTTCTGGATTGTCTAAGTCATTGGGAAGTTATTACTACTGATGAGACACTGTAGCTAGCTTGGTAAGGGGATTTCTGAAACTAAGGTGAGTTTTGGGTCACCCTAACTCACCCAGGTTCTAGATCTCTGTGCACAGTTCTGTGGGAGAACGGAAACCCTGCTACAGCCCCCTCACTGGCAGACTTCAGAGAGAAACACAAGACCTGGCTGTTCAACGGAGACGCAGTGTCCAGATACCCAGAGGGGTGACAAGGTTGTGCATTACAAATGCTGATTGATTGATTGATAGTGATTGCCAGCAGCACAAGCTCTGAAGAGACGCTGAACGGGCAGTGCCCCTTCCCTCAGTGTTTTTATTGTAAGATGAATTGTCAGGTACAACTCAGATCAATGATTTTGCTCTTGGTGTTGAAGTAGCGAACGCAAGGATGCGGCCAGCCTACCAGGCACCAGAACGAATCGGTGTGGTAAACACAGTGGCTGGACTCCAAAACTACTGCTAATTTCAAACTCTGCTATTGGGGAGGAAGTACGGGGGAGCGAGGTATTGGCCCATGAACAGAAATGCATGCTCTTTGACTTCCCATGATTTTTAATTCATTTGAGAAATCCTCCTCTCACCCTGCTGCCTGGAGTGGCATTGATACAGGTACACTGCACACCCATGGAACCACATCATTTTATGTAACAGGTACCCATTGGCACATTTATGTTTGATTCACACCAGTGCCACTGATGAAAGAAATTAGTTACCTATAACCCCAGTTCACCAACAATATTTCATATATTCAGAGCCTGGGAATCCCCGATACGTTGAAATAGCAGTAAATCATGTTAAAATAGCCATCAGCCTGAATAAAATTGCTTTAGTAGCACATCCATTCCATTTCAACTCTTCTATTCCTGCCAGTAACTAATTTCTTCTCTAACAGTGGATCTTTCATATATGCATATGGTTGAAACAGGTTTATGAGGACTGCCTGTCAGCCTCCTGCGTTCGCTTCTTCGTTCACATCTAGGCAATAATGCTTTGTGGAAATGTGCCTGCTACTCCAGGTAGCTGCATGGCAGATGTCTCAAAAGACCACACCAGGATAGAATGCTGCTGTTGTTGCCATGCTCCTGGTGGAATGCACCCTCACCCTTCCCTGGAGCAGTCGTTTGCCTTGGTGTGAAAACAGGTAATGCAGGCTGAAGGCCAATGGGCTATGCCCTGTTTGGTCAGGGGACAACCTTCTTCGCAGCTGTTCAAAAGACTGCTGCTCTGATGAATATATGTCTCTTGTTCAGTAACATTGCTGTAAGAGAGAAACAGTGGCCGCAAACCCCGCATTTACAGAAGATATGCCTTCATGAGCGGCCATTATTAAAGAGTGTCTGCGGTTGAGGTTCGATATCAGGCGATCACCAACCCCAGGAACGGTTACAAAGGGAACCTTGTCAGTAGTTAACTGGTAAGTATACTTAGAAGGAAATCCCAGGGGAAAAGCTGTTCCTTCCTGACATGCGGCAATGGCAGCCAAAATGTCATAATCAATTTTAGTGATAGAACGCGTAATTGCGGTTACTTTAATTGTGGCTACTGCTGATTGGGCTGCTTCATCAGCCATCAAATTACCAACAGTATGTGCTCCCGCACGTTGATGGCCCAATGTATGTACAACGTGTAATTGGTAGGCGATCTTTAAGAACAGCCACCTCAACCCAAAGCCTTTCACGCTTTACTGTGCTGCCTTTTGAATTTCAAAAACCCTTTTGTTTCCCAAAACTTGTCATCGTAAGAACACACACAATTAAAAGAGTCGCACACCATAAGGGCGAGGGATCCAGATCAGAATGCTCGAGAGTGAGAAGCAAAGCTCTCAACTCAGCTAATTGTGCCTTACAGTCACCCAGGGACTGGGTATGAATGATACTGGAGTGGAAAAATTCCATTGACCGCATTGCCAACAACAATAGCACAAGCTGCAGAATAAGTCTGCCTAGAACTGATAGCAGGTTGTGCCGACCCATTAGTTTAAATAATGGTTTTATATTGATGAAGAGGAAGAACCAATGAAGGCGGAGGGTGAACCTCTTTGTATCAACGAAAGTCTTATCTGTAAAGATGGATCAAAAACATGGAAACATCAACAGAGGTCAAAGAAGCAGCCCATTGAATCCAACGTGGGTGAAGGGTTTCAGAATTAGGAACACTTGCCTTTGTGACCGCTTCTAAGGCAGGCACAGGCAAAACAACAAAGATGTGTTTACCTTGAGCGAGAGGCCATTCTTTAAGGATGGCCATTTGTACTGCCTTTAAAAAAAAATCAGCAGATGAAAAGCGCTTCTCAGCATGGGTGTGTAGATGCTATTTATAAGCAATAAGAACTGTGTCCCCCTCATTGAATGTGACATAAGTAAAAACCAATTGCACCCCGGGACTATCCGGATGACCAAATTTGTAGTGCTAAGCCTGGTCTGTAAGAACTGAGTAGCAAGTAGATACGATTGTAAATCGCATCAGACAGTAGTATGATCTGGAAGCCATGAGGAAGCAGAAAACTTTGGATTTATTAAAGCATAGAGAGGTTTAGTACATTGGGCATATTCAGGAATGTAAGTTCTGCCAAAACTTAAAATACCAAGAAGAGACTGCAACTTCTTGAAAGAAGAAGGAGAGTTGCAATTATGCACACTTCCCTACGAAATGAGGTGCCAAACGTCTACCATCAATTGTTAATTCATAACCAAGAAAAAGAACAGCAAGAAATGCAATGCAAGACTTTGCAAAACGGAACTTTCAACATATGTTCAGCAAATTGCGTAATAATGCAATCCACTCTCACCAAATGCGGTGAGGTGTATGTCATCGACTTAAGACAAAGCATCAGGATCAATGTCATGTAAAAGGGGCACAATGCATGCCACAAACACACAGGGGATGTTATTATATCCCATTGTGAATGAGTAGACCAATCACAGCTCTCAGGAGCCAAGTTGTGACTGAAAAACCCGATAGGAATGTTTAGCATAGTTTTAAACTTTTTAGGACGATATTAATAATCAGGGCCATACTGTGTGTTCTGCACCACAGAAGTGTGTGTATGACTATTCAAATGTCTATAATCTAAGACTAAGTGATAAGAGCTGTCAGCTTTCAGACTGGAAAAAGAGGAATATTATTCATAGAAGAGATACAGGTCCCAAGAACACCCTGATACTCCAGTTCAGTGAGAATGTCTTTAAAACGGGTACTTTTGCGTCTCGTTTAATTGGATATTGAGGCCGTGGTTGAGGGCTAGAACATATCAGAATAAAGGGCAGAATCCCTATCCCAACCAAACTGGGTGGGGTATAAGGCAGGAGCCAAAGCAAGGGTCCACTTAGAAGCATAAGCATGCTGCATCTCCTCAGGGGCAAGGTGCGAAAAAGATGGGAGGACGATATCTTCCCCTCGAGAACAGGCGAGAACAAACACAATCACATTAATGGTGCATTTGATATCACCTTCAATCTGAATATCCAAAATGTAAAGGCGATCAAGAGGTGCAACAGTGATGCCTGCCATCTCAACTGTAACAAATGTATCAGTTGCTTTCGCCTCCAGAAACTGGTGAAGTGTCTGGCGCACATTGGTGACTTCTGCCGTGCTATCCAGGAGTGCCACCGCCCAACTCCTGTCCAGGAGAAGGGTTCTCACTATCTGGGGGTTCTCACCATCAGGGGCAAATTTGGCCATCAAAGCAGCAACCTTCTTCTTTTGGCAAGGGGCTCTATATGGAAGATGTTCCTCCCTCTTGACTTTAGCGTCAAAAGAGCACTGCGTGTCCCATTGGGGCTGCATGGACTCGCCTTACATGCTATCTGGTTGACCACCTCTGTCGTGCTGTTGATCAGATGATTCCTGAAGGGAACGAGGAGAATGAGGATCCGGAACCGCAAATTGCCCTGGAGGCTTAATTTTAGTGCAATCACACAAATCATATTGTCACTCTGGACCCTAAATCGTTATGACCCAAAGATGTATAAACATCAGAAATAATAACAGGCAACTCGCTTACACGATCGGTAAGGGCCACTGCAGAAAGTTGCTGGTGTATTATCATGGACGACGCCTCACCTTTAACATTAGAATCCTTTCGGAGACTATGGAAAAATTACCCGCTAGCTTCATTCCCGTGTTTGAGAACGTTTAGAAGAATGCTAGTCTGGGGGGTTCCATAACAAAATATATACACTGTAGCAAACTCTGTACCCCAGGTGTTGCAGTCGGCCGCGGGGGGGGGGGGAACCATATCACTAGGTAAACACATAGTAAGGATTCAATGCCTACACCACTCAACCTAGGGAACAATGAGTACACCTATAATAGAGTCAGTAATGCCAACGAAATGAAGGACAAAAAAGAAAGATCTGTGGCAGTGAGAACGAACCAATCATGGAGAAAAACAAAATGTAGAACACAGACAATCAGGGCTACTGCACCAAAGATAACATCACGAACTCAGAATGAAGTTAAGGAGCTCCAGAAACTAGTAGGTAACCTGGTACAAGTCTCGTTGAAATTCTCACAGACAATTGAAAAAATTTGGGAGATGACGATAGGTACACACACTAAAGTCTCACACATCCAGAATTTTGTACTCAGGCTCAACAGACCAAACAGGACCGATCCCTTATCAAATGAAGAAGCCTTGGCCTTACTCCGATCTTATGAACAACCGGTCCGGGGAAGAGAGGAGAGCATCAAATTAGTACCTATTGACTCCAATAGATCGTTCAGAAAGAATGACAGGAAAGCAATCCACAACAACCTACGACTTATCCAGGTAACGGCAACTGAATCTGATAATGGCAACGTCCCTAACTCACAGGAACCCCTGAAATGCCTATTACTAAATTGTCGTTCGGCAACGAAACATGCATCAGACGTAGCCGCTCTCATCATTAACAAGGAAATCGACCTGGCCTTCCTCAATGAAACCTGGCTTAGTGAATCATCTTCACCTAATATAGATCTCCTAGTTCCACCACAATATAATATTGTCAGACTAGATAGACCAAAGAAAGTGGGAGGAGGTATAGCTTGCATCCACAGGTCAGAGATTGAGGTCAGCCAATTCCAATCTGACCCCCTAGAGTCTTGTGAATACCTTTGTCTTAATATAAGATCAACAAACAACCAAAGATGCAACATGCATGCGTTCTACCACCCTCCTGGAGATAACGCAAAGTTCACAGAGCAACTAATGGAGATCATAACAGCCAACTCTAACTCTGATGCCAACAATATATTCCTAGGTGACTTTAACCTCCACTGGGATGACAGCAATGACAAACTAGTTAACTCACTTAAAGATTTCCTCATCGAGCTAAACCTTACACAAGCTTGCACACATCCCACTCACTCACAAGGAGCGACCTTAGACTGGATTATCTCAAGGAATAAAGAGGCTTCAATTCTCGCTATCGACCCGTGTGATTGGTCCGACCATCACGCCATAACTTTCGCGATACCCACAATGAAAAAGGGCAGGACCATACAACCCCGCAAGGTCAAAAAACTGATCCGAGACACAAAAGAGGCTAATATTGAATTATTAGTTGAAAGATGTGAGAAAGGCTTGAAGCCACCAAACAACAGACTGAATGTCAGTGAGTTGACAGAGCACTACTTAACCTCAATAGGAAATATCGTCAATGACACCATGCCACAGACACTGAAAAGAATATCAGAGAAACCTAAAAATCCTTAGTTCAGTTCGTCACTGAATGAAGACAGGCGCAAATTGAGAATGGTCGAAAGGAAATGGAGGCAACATCCCTCCTCTCCCGAGCTGAAAGCCCTCAGGAATACCAGAAGCCAATATAACAAGAAGATAATTAAATCAAAAAAAGAATTTATAAAAGCTGAACTAGACAATGCCTCAAACAGACCTCGGAAACTCTTTGAGATTCTAAAACAACAGTCGAATAAACTAGCTAAAACAGTTCACGAGAATCCAAAAACTCCCTTAAGTTGTGAGGAATTCTCTACATTTTTCACGGAGAAAACCAAATTGCTTGAAGTGGAGCTCTCAACTGCCGCGATTAACTTCTCGCCCCTTACCTCACCTACGAATGAGGCCAATGAGTCAATAGAGAGTGCCCAAACAAAAAATAAGGCAAATTGGGACACATTTGAATTATATGACCAAGAAAAGATCGCCAAAACGCTAACGGAAATCAGACCGAACAACCACTATCAAGACCCTCTACCAGCAAAGTGCGTAAGAGAAATTAGCCACACCCTAGTTCCGATCTGGACCGAGATAATAAATGCCAACTTGCACAAGGGACCCGACCGGACTGCCTAAAAACAGGTCAGGTTGTGCCCATCATCAAAAAACCGACAGCGGATGCAACAGACCCGAACAACTATCGACCAGTGACCAACATACCTTTACTGGCCAAACTTATTGAGAAATGCGTACAAAGCCAACTGAGTCAACACATCGCTAAGTTCTCATTACTAGATGACTGCCAATCGGGATTCAGAGCTGGGCATAGTACTGAAACTGCGATCCTGCATATCGTGGACGACGCCCTACAAGCCCTAGACAGAAATCAAGCATGCCTACTGATTCTCCTAGACCTGTCATCTGCATTTGACACGGTAAATCATGAAATGCTGATGACCAGGCTACAAGAAAGGATGGGTTTGTCAGGAAATGTGCTGAAATGGTTTAAATCTTTCTTGCAGAATAGGACTCAACGTTTCCTGGTCAATCAAGCAATCTCTTCCCCATGTCCTTCTGCTGTCGGGGTCCCACAAGGTTCAACGTTATCCCCAGATCTATTCAACTTGTATGTTGAACCTCTCAGGGAGATCCTTCGGGAATCACAGATACCCTATCACATGTATGCAGATGACACGCAAATATACATGAGGATCGCCTCTCTTGATGACATTGACCTAATGAACAAGACACTAAAGAGAGCTCTACAGTGGTTAACCACTAACCATTTGAAACTGAATGCCCATAAAACAGAATTCCTGTTAATTTCACCGACAAGGAACCGTCCCGAGGTAAAGGAATTGACGAAACTGGTGACCGCGCTGAACTGCACCCCGACCCTAGTTAATTCAGCAAAATCACTTGGAATTACGTTAGATGAGAACCTTGACATGAAAGACCACATAAACTCAATGGCCAAGAGCGCCCGTTTCCACCTGAACTATTTAAGAAAACTGAAACCGTTCATCTCTGAGGCGGACCTAAAACTGGCTGTACAATCCCTAGTTATTTCGAGGATTGAATACGGTTGCACCACGTTAGCAGGTCTACCGAAAACATCCACAGCTCCACTAAAAGCCTGTCTCAATGCAGCGGCAAGACTGATAACGGGATCGAAGAAATTAGATCACATATCTCCCCACCTGAAAACACTAAACTGGCTACCCTATGAGGCCAGAATTCAAATGAAGATGGCTTGTATTACCCACAGAGCAGTTCACTACAACACGCCGAGATACCTTGCCAAGAAAATTAAGCTATCGGGAGGCAACAGACCAACTAGAAGCGCTAAAGAGCTGCTGCTGAGGCCAGCCTTTTTCCGTAAGAAAAAGACCTACGACCGAGCGTTCTCAGGAGCCGCCCCCAGAGTCTGGAATTCAATACCTCCGAACATCAGGACGATTCAAAATTTGGTAACATTCAAACGTGAACTGAAGAACCACATGATGAGCAAATACCTTTCATAGAGAAGCTTACTGATTATTGATGGGAACATCTACGCTAAAGAGAGACGGCCTCGACTAGAACATCCTGAAGATCAATTATCTGTCAACTGACTGATTTCATGTTTAACCCTTGGCCACACACTTTATTACTACCTCACATCTATACGATCTGATATCTGTAACTCACAGACAATACTATATACCCTCTACCTCACTTTGTTTTATTGCCTAGGATCCCGGATACATGGCAACTCTTTTTATTCCTTAATGCTAAGTACACATGTTATTTGAACTGTTATGCTATATAACCCTACCTCACTCACCTCCTAATACTAAATGGATAGGCTGAAGAACTCTTATTTATAATCTCCCTTACAGCCTATCGCCTTATACTTCATATATGTCTGTTGTTACAATTGCTTCTATAATGTCTGTAATTTATCTTACATGTGAAGCGCTCTGATACCCACGGGTCTTGTTTGCGCTATACAAAACTCTATAAATAAATAAATAAATAAATAAATAAAATAGTTGATAAATGTTTGGAGCAATCCAAAATGGAAATTCTTTACGGTTAAGGGGTTGTTTTTCCATAACTGAATTGATAATAATAGGGCTAATAACAAGCCCACCACCTTGTGGGGTTTGTACAGGAGCAGCAGCCCCAGGTGGAACTGCCAAAAAGGAATGGGAAACAAACTGATGCAAGCATCTATATAAATGGACCGCTTGAGCATACAACAAGTGTATACCCACCACCGTAGCAGTGGCAAAATGTGGATACATAGTAAAACCTGGGAAGACAGGCCAGGCAGCCCCATTAATACTTAAGGGGCCTATGCGATAGAAGCAAGAGGATAGGGAAGGGCGCCATTGAACCAAATCTGGTGCTCTCATGCCATAAGAGAAAGCTCAATGATCCCATAAGAGCGATAAGCAGCAGGAACATTGGCTACAGTGTAAATGTGAAAAGTATTATAATTTGCATCAATAGTGCGGAATGCAACCCAGGAGTAAATAACCTTGAGGCGGTATTCAGTATCCGCTTTGCTACAAAAACAATGGGAGAACCCGCCTTGGGGACTCCATGCTGTAACAAGTGTTGAGTAACCGCTACGCGACAATGAGCTGGAATCGCAACTGGTTAAGCTATATGCAGATGTAAGGGAACCTACAGCCACCCCAGGCCCTGCAACTAGTGATCCCCCACACCCGCAGGAGTGCACATACACGCATGTTACCAGGAGGCGAGGATGGCAAGACCTCAGCCACTAGTAACAAGAAAGACTGAACCTAATTTCCAGAGTGTGTGCCTACCCCGATGCCGGAGTATTTTGGACATTGGGCCTCAAACAATTTTGACTTTCAAACTATGGTTTCATTCAGCATGACTGACTTCTTCACTTTTTAGTTTGCTTTTTAAGTTATTCACATTTAGTTTAATGAATTCACAACTCAAAAACTCAAACTTGTGTTGTATATCTCAAGTCTACCAATGAATGTGTTTTCTTCCATTAACTGTACAAGGAAAATTATCAAAGTATTCTAAAAATAAATAGATAATTTTCAAGTAGGTAATGTTATTTTCAAGTTCCGAACCATGACCCCCCCAAAAAAATATACCATTCAATCATCTATTACTATGTTTATTCTATTTGACCAATAATTGCGTGTCAACATTTTCTCTTCTCTAACATAACAATCCATACAGGACTGTAATGCTCTGTGCCATTTTTCCTTCCCATTTTGAGTTCCAGACCTTGGCAACATGGAAGAAGGGAATATATACAAAAAAAATGATTGAATAGGTAAAATATCATGTAAACAGCTGGAGATAGATATTCTGGTGCACACAATTACTCCTTCATCAATAGCATCAATAGAGAAAAACATGGCAGTACTAAGATTTTGTAGATACAGGTTGATTACAATTGACTGTTCCAGTTGCTTGTGGAATGTCACAACCAAGTTTCAGTTGTGTGCAACACAAAATATGTCCTACAGTGATGAGACACATCAACATCTGTATAGACTTTACACACAATGAGGATTTTGCCAATATGAAGGGAGATTAGCATTAATTGGCTCCACTACTACATGTGGTTTGTGTGAATTATGGCACACATTTTGCCTCAGTGCCAACAGACGACATAGAACAAGTCCAATGGATCCTTCAAATCTTCCATTCAATCACAGTGCAAGTCTCTGTCTGTCTTTCCCAGGATTAATCCTGGCTCCCTTTGTACTTAGAAAAAGCACCATATACCTGCAAATAGTACAACTGTGAAATGTCCAAATGAAGATGACATGGTGAAGGAACCTAAAACAAATCAAAAGAAAAGATTACCATTCAAACACAACATTATAGACACATCACAAAGGCAAGTTCTGGAGGAAACAGTTTGACAAAACAATCAGAGTTAAACAATGTAACTGAACACAGTAGTCAATCTGTTGAAACTCTGATAATCAAACACCTTTGACACCTTTTTCCCTGGACTTCCCCTTCCTATCACTTTACCACTACATACTTCTCCCATCATCACATCAATATAAGAAGCTGTCAATGACATCTTGATGTAAGTCAACTTCTTCTTCACCACTGTCATCAATTGGCATTTCAGGATCCTCCCCCGGTGGCTCTTCATGGTCTCCATCATCTGCGATGTAAGGGATGTTCTGTCGCAGGGCATTGTGTATCATGTAGCAGGCCACAGTGATTTGGCATACCTTATCAGGTGAGTAGAGGAGGGCTCTACCAGTTTTGTGCATACAATGGAATCTAGCCTTCAGGAGACCAAAAGGCCGCTCCACGGGCTGCTGTGATCCTCCTTGGGCCTCATTTAATTGGACTGCCCCTGGCATTGTTGGATTCCTCAGTGGTGCCAACACCATGGTTGGTTGGGATAAACAGAGTCTCCTAAATGGAAGACAAAAAAAAGTGCCAAAAAATGTAACACAATTTGAGATTGTTAAACTAGAATTCTCCTAACAATATTAGTAATGGTTGTATTGACCAACAAACCAGGCTCTCTCAGGTCGAAATTGAGACATTTGCAGGGGTATGGAGCTTTTCCATAGTACAAGGGAATCATGGGGAGAGTCAGGAAAACCTGTACAGATGCTTATGATGTACAAATCCCGAGAGCAGACAACTTGCACGTTGATTGAATAGAATTGTTTCTGATTTCGGTAGAACTGTTCTCTGGCGTGTGGTGGCACTAAGAAAATATGTGTGCCATGAATTGCTCAAACCACATGTGGTAGGTGACCCAAACTGTAAAAATCCTCCTTCCGATTGGCTAAATCCTGCTGCTGTGGCAACTGGATGAAGTTGTTGATGTGCACCATCATTGAAGAAAGAACCACTGTAAGTTGGTTGTGACATTCCTCAAGATACTCTTCATAACTGTCTGGTGCACTGCCACACACCAGCCATGAGCCACACAACCATGCAGGCATCAGTCATAAGAGTTAAGCAAGAAGAATCCGGTTTCATTCATGTGATTCATTTTATCCATATTTAATCCATATTCATCAATAATTTCCAAGTTCATTCAGAGAGAGCGTGATTTCCATACTTTAGATTCTCAAGAAATGCCTTCTGAGCTTTTTTTCAACAGCAATTTAGAATTCACATTGTATACTGGATACCCATATAGATATTCACCCAATGCATTTCAGGAAAGTAGTCCTTCATCAGGCGTAGCTGTAATATAAAGAAAAGAAGGCCCACCAGATACTGCCACAGTGTATTGGAAGGTAGTTGTGGCCTCAAAATGAAGAACTGCAATGAGTTTTACAACTGGTGTAATAGATGTGGGATTTCCGTTGTAAGGCAGAAAATCTGGCTCCAGCTGATGACATAAATCCAGTATAGTTTGCCAATTCAATCTGAACTTCTTGACCATATCCCTTTCTTCCATGGTGACAAGGTCTGGAGATGGGCGATACACCGTAGGCTGTCATCTCATCACTCTCTGTTAGGGTTTATACGTCTGTATTGGAAACACATTTGAACAATTTTCACATTTTCCACAGCAGCATATTTGATAATTAACACTAAAGGCATGCAGTTCTACAAAATATATATGCCTTTACTTTATTCTGCACAAAATACATTTATAGCCTAAAATAAATGTAAAAAAATAAATGTGTAAATAATACATTTCATTCATTTTTAAAATTGTATTCCTCCAAAAATACCGTCAGAGGAGGTGCAAAGAACACCCCACACATATCGCAATTTAGCACAGTAATGCACTACAGGTAAATGTTAAAATTTTAAAAAATGAGTGTCCATCAAAGTTTCAATATTTAAACACCCATTTTGAGTGGTGATACCACACTTAACAGTTACAAACATACTATTTTGAACATCTAAAATGGCAGGTGACTGACTTCACCTATAGGGCATTTGGAAGCAGACAGGAGCGGTGTACGGTCACCCAAGGAAACAGCCATAGGCTAATGTTGGTGAAAAGAAAGTACGAAGGCAAATGGGTGTGTCCATCTCTGCAGAAGACCGCATACTGTGCAGTTTGAACGAAGCTCACTTGCCTCCTAACACTGCAGCATCAAGACCTTCTCCACTTTTGCTGCTATTTGCCACCTCTGGAAGCAACAATGCTGGGTCAAGCAGCTGAGAGGGCCACTGCCTTCTCGCCCGAGGAGCTAGACTTGCTGGCAAAGGAGATCCTCTCCCTGTATGGCTTCTTACCAGAGGAACAGGTACATGTCTGAAATGTTTATGGGAATCTGCCTGTTTTTTTCCATTAACATAGACTACAATGTACCTTTGAGTTCTTGGGTGAAGTGTAGTTAGTGATGTGAACTGTCATATATTTTGTTCCTTACAGAGGACAATGATGCTGGAGATTTCTAAGCACTTTACAATGTTAAACTAACACAACATTAGTATGGGTAGTGTGTCTCAACCCTAGATTCCAATTGGTGTGTATTGTGAAATGTATCTATGTGTATGTTTGAATTACATGTGCTAGATTAAAAACTCACATCATGGAAATTAGGAAACACAGTATACACTCTTTGCAACTATACATACAAATGTTCTCCGTACCAACGAAATGAAAATGATGTTAGCTTTGTGTATGGTCTCACAAAACTCTCCAAACTGTTGTATGGGAGCTACCAGTAGCTCCCAGAACCCTTCAAAATAGCACACACCCTTGAGGTCATTTATTAGATGGGCACAAGGTCATTTTTCCATGTAA
Source organism: Lissotriton vulgaris (assembly GCF_964263255.1). Classification (NCBI taxonomy): domain Eukaryota; kingdom Metazoa; phylum Chordata; class Amphibia; order Caudata; family Salamandridae; genus Lissotriton; species Lissotriton vulgaris. The sequence goes on along the minus strand of NC_141696.1, from coordinate 1,550,848,501 downwards.
AAGTTAGGGGAAGGCTGTGTTCATGTGATATCATGATCATCAGGCTGCAGATAACAAGGCCTGACAATGCAGTGCTCAGTCACAGGGTCAAACAACTGAAGCACTGAGGTAAATCTGCCATAAACATATATCCCTGCCTGATCACATTTGGGATATGCTTAAACAAATGGCCCTGAATGCCTTTAAATGGGCGACAGTCGAAAGTGAGAGTTGCAAACTTCTTGAGCTAACACTTCATTTCATTTTACTCCCATTTCAAAGTTTTTCATGTCTAAACTGCAGGCCCCTTAGTCACAGTGACCAGTATTCACTGTTCCATACGCATATATGTTTATCCTTCAGTAGTTCATAATTGTTTGCACTGATCAGAAGTAGGTCATATCACAGAATATGTAGGAACCCCCTAGGCTAGATGATATCATATGACTGGATTGGTGAATTAGACCATGATGTGGGATGAGGGTAGACAACTGGTCACTGCCAAAGTGTGTATTAAGATATTGCTTTTGGTCAGCATGTGATAATACAAATGTTGTAAGCTAACTTATGAGTTATGCTAGTGATAGATGTTGAAAATATTTTGTTACATCAAGACTGACAAACAAAAAGTCACAAAACCATTTTTTCTTGTAATTTCTTTTATCCACACAGGTCAAAGACTATCGGAAGCGGGACATATTAATTTGTTCACAACCAATGGACAGCTCTGAGCAGACACATGGCTGCCTACGCTCTACATATACATCATGTTGTTTGATGTCATGAGTGACAGTTGTACCAAAAAAGGCGAATAGTGTTTATTGTGTCAGGTGTGAGGCTCCTTCACTGTCGTGGATGATGTAATGGTATCCCTATTACATCAAACATAGCATACAAAGCACTTAGGATACACTGGCTGTACTAAAAGTCACAGTAATACATTGGGATTGTACACAAACAAGAGTGAGCAGAGGGTCCAGTGGGTCCCAAATTGGGTTACAGAGGCTAAAGTAGAGAACACTAATGCTCTTGTTTGTGGTAGTGTGGGCAAGCAGTGAGGCTTACCAGAGGGTAGTGCTAAGCATTTGCTGTACTCAGAGAGGAAAGATATGACACACACACTCAAGGAATAAATATGAGACCAAACTAGAAAAATGACACTTCTTTTTAGATATGTTTCAGAATCAAGAACTCCTCTCAAAGGTGAGTACCATTTTCAATAACAATTCATACAGATATGTAAAGCTTTTAAAAGTTGTCCGCCTTTACGCACAATATAATCCTATGTAAGGAATGGTCAGAGAAACATAAAGGTAGGTACAGTTGGTTTCAGGGTTCGCCTTTAGAGTTCAGATTTGTAGTAGGCCAAGGTCCAAAGTACTACCACCAGTTCTTCTGGAACTGCCCACGTTCTGCCGTAAGCAGGGTGCTGGTGAAGTTGGTAGCTGGTGTGCTATGAAGAAGGGGGGGCACACAAAACCAGGCTGGACAGCAGGACACGTCCAAGAGCTCCAAAATGGGGGCTTGGGTTGCAAGGAATCTTGGATCAACGGGCACAGACAGTTCATCAGGACCCAGGCCAGGCGGCCCGGGTGCAGATTGGTTAGGTCTGATGAGCTGGGCGCACTTAGATGCTCCTCGCGTTCCAGGACAAACAGCTGGCAGGGGCAAAATCAATGCAGCTGGGCCTCTCACGAAGTGGGTCTCAGTGATGCTGATGCCCCTTGACGGCTGTTTTGGTTCTAATGCAGTGGGAATCCGGACTGGACTTTCACTGTTTGTGTTTGGTGCAGGGCGTCCTGTACCCCGGGGGTTGTTGCTACGCTGTTCCAGTTAGTCCTGGTGTTTTCACACTCAGTGGGAAGACAGATCTGACCTTCCACAGCTTGAATACCTTCTCCTGGTTGTCTGTGACGTTGGTTGGGTCAGGGAGCTGCTAAGCGATGGACCAGACTCTGCTTGTCGGTGCCTGCCGATGGTATGGGAGAAGCTCCTCTACTCCAAGGGTGAGTGTAAGCAATTTTCAAAGTGCTGACAAGCTACCCAAACCTTTGGTAGATCTCCAGTTCGCAGGATGAGTCACTCTGTTGTGATTGTCGAGAGAGGGCTGAGGACGGACAGGGTTTTGCCAAAAAGTCCACAGTTCTGTTGCAGTACTCCCCAGCCAGTCCTTCTTCTCTTGATCCGTCGAATCTGAGTTCTTGGGTTCCAGACTGCCACTTAATACTTATTTTAAGTTCATTTAAGTGTAGTAACAGGTAGTAGCCAATGGGATACCTACCTTTAGGGAAGTGGGCATAGCCCTGACCCTAGAATGCTAATTCCATCCATAACAAGATGGAGGAAACTGAAAAGTGGAGTCCACATCAGCTGACCCGCCCTAGGGGTGGTGCTTGCTGAATGTGGGCACACCTCCTAATCTTACTAATTTTCCCACCTGTCTTGCCGCCAAAAGTGGGAGCAGGACAGGGGGGCAGGCATCCGCTCTGGAGAAGCCTGGGTCGCATAACAAAGGTGGCAGTGTCTTGGAAGCTTCCCGCCCTGGAAAGAATATCCTGCGTGGAAGAGGTGTGAACAACTCCTGCCCAGAGAAGGCTTAGTTCCTGGCCTCTGAGAGCGAAGGCTCTCACCTCAGGAGGTCAGAAACCTGTCTATGGTGGCTGGCTGGTCGAGACCTGTCAGTAAAGATACTAGTAGTCAGTAGGTTTTCCGGGGGTACCTCTGAGGTGCCCTCTGGGTACATTGCTCATGAACTCCAGCACTGGCATCAGTGAAGCCATCATGTAGCTAGGGAACATCATAACCACGAGTGTTCAGCCCATGTACTAATCTTGGCTTCTCTGTGCGCTTGTAATATCTAAGGTTCTGTTTAGACATCACAGAGACACATCCACTCACACAGATATGCCCACACAAGGGGTAGAGTGTGCCCTGCCTTAGGGTTATAAGGCCTGAAGTAGGGATGGCTTACCTATTCCAGATACAGTGTTTTGCTGGCATGACAGACCGGTGTGTGTCCCGTGTTGACTCTTCATTTTCTCTGCACCAAAACACACAGGCTGCAATGGCAATTTGCATAAGCTTGGTGAGGGGCTCCTTAGGTTGGCACAATTCATGCTGTAGCCCTTAGGGTCCCTCTTTAGTTCCAAGACACTAGGTACCAGAGGTACCACTTACTAGGGACTTACAGGAATCCTGAAGGGGTGCCAATTATGGAACAATGGTACACTTTAGGGAAATAAGAATGGTACTGGGGACCTGGTTGGCAGAGACCAGTACACTTTCAGTTAAAGTTACATCAGATACCAGGCAAAAAGTCTGCGGGGGTTACTGCAACAGAAATTTAGGGCTAGATGTAGGTGGGCTAATACCAGTCGGTAACGGCCGAAAATCGGTAAATTTGCCATTACCGACCAGATTTTTGCCCTTTGCGATGTAGGAAGCTGGATTTAAGGATTCGGTAATTTACCAATTCCTTAATTTAAGGAATCGGTAAATTACCGAATCCTTAAATCCTATGTAGGGAGCACTCGTGAGTACATTTTTGGTGTAAGGATTCGTTATTTATCACCAATTACAAGTTGGTGGTAAATCCGGAATACCTTTTAAAAAGCAATTTTGTGCTTTTTTAAAAGTGCCATGTGGCAGACATACATGCCCTTAGGGCATGTATGTGTGCCACATGTGCCCACATGCACCATTCAGGGGTGCAACAGGATGTCAATGTGACACCCTGCCACACTTGAATATGCTCCCCCTATTACCGATTCGGCATGTACCGAATAGGTAATAGTGAATGGCTTCCCATTCATTCCTATGGGCATCCAGGCCCATAGGAATAAATGGGATGGTGATTCCTTATTACCGAATCGGTAATACCGATTCGGTAATAAGGAATCTTACTGAATCAGTAAAATTTTCCGAATTATTTCCTACATCACAATTACTGATTCTTAAATACTGAATCAGTAAAATTAGGTATTTAAGAATCGGTACTTTGTGATTACCTACATCTAGCCCTTAGTTTCTTACAGCATGTGATCCAAACTGGCAAGTGACATCAGTATTAATAGCTACATTTTGGAATGCAAACATATCCAAATTGTGTTTAGCATCGGATATACTGTTTCATTCATGTTAAAAGAGACAGATTAGCATGATGTCTCAATTCTTCACAAAGATGTGTGTATGAGAAAGTCTATTTTTTCCCAAATAAAACTGATAGACATACACGTTTTGTTGAATCACAGACAGGAATGTGTACACATTGGTGACAATGACACATACCCTACACCATTTCTCAATGTCATTTGTCATGTCCAGAGGAAAAAGCTATGATGGAGATAAATGGCAAACGTAAAGGGATTTTGCAAGATGGAATGTTCCATCACACTTATGTAGAAGTATTCCATTTGGAAACCTCTAAATCAGGCCTAATTCATTACGCACTAGGCAACTGTTGAAATGCATCGGAGTGCAATATGTTGCATATTGTGATTTATTTATGAATCTTTGAAGTAAGTATAATATATGAATTAGTGTATGTAATAATTACTGTCATGTTCTACAAATTCTTTACTGTGAACGCTGGCATATTTAGTGAAAACATTTCACTTACATACAACAAACTTGAAATAACTAGAGGTATTTAGGAGTGACATGTGGCAATGTGTTATGCACTGTGCTGAAGTCATTAGAAATGTTTCAAGAGCTATGTATTTACTTATGCTGAGGAAGTCAGTTGACAATGCACCCAGACATTTGTTTCTGACTGTCTTCAACAGCATGGGTATCTACATAGTATGTGATACATTGCTAAGCTATTGCAGTGTAGAATTAATTTATGATTTTTGATATTTGGCATGTACTTTAGCAACTTGAAATAAATGTTACCATAGGGGAATGCCCAAACATAGGTATCTGGCTTTCAGTGCATGCTAATATTGCAGTATTTGTTGACACACCTGTATTTATATTTTATTCACTGAGAATCGAAAGTATGCAGATTTTAGGGCCTAGTAAACATACTATACATTGCTGTTTTTTTTTGCTAACCTTTTTGTTGACATCCGTTCCCTATTATAAACAACAAATGGCAACCATTCGGAGGTGTGAAACAGTCCTGGAGAGACATAGTAATGCATCAGAGATATGATCATACATGATGTAGAAGCAATCAGGATGAATGATATAATTGTGACCAAATGGTTTCCCTACATGCATGAACTTATGTTAATCTAGAACCAAGGTTTGAGAGGCTTAAAGCAGGGGAAATCTGAATACTCTGGATTTGTTTTGTGATCAAAGTTCATGATCAGTTCTGTTTACACAGATCCAATAACACTATTGAATGTCACTTCAGCATGAGCTGGGGCTAGTGAAGGAGAACTTGCCAACTAAGGCAGGGAAACAGCTGGCCACTGTGTTTCTGGTGGGGAAACCACCGACACTGAAGGAGCCAGGGGCATGGAGGGTGAGGGTTTGCAATGGAGGCCATAAGTGACTCAACATCATATTAGGAGGCCTCCACCAGCAAGTACTCCCTAGTGGTGACGGACACTACTGTTCCTGTTAAACAGTATCGTTGTCCGCTACCCAGTGTGCCATCTCCACCCTCCCTCTTGCAGCCCCCCCAGTTCTCCACATCTGCCCACCTAAAACTGGGCGCTTCTCCTCGCTGCGGTCACTTCACCCCCTGCTCCTGGCCCCTGGCTGTGCTGAGTGAGGAGGAGGCTATTGACCTTGGCAGCCAACTGAAACAAATGGTAGCTTACCTGGAAGTCATTCACTGTGAAATGTCTGGTCTTTTCAAGGTCTAGCCTCCTCACTGTCCCCATCCAAATTCACTGTACCCAGACCTGTCCTAAGCACACTCAAAACATTTGCATGCACCCACTCAGACAATCACAAAAAACTCAGGTGCGCATCCAGATAGACACCACCCCACCACCAGCACACCCACAGACTCCTCACCAGCACAGACACTACATCCACCAACACACACCCAGACACCACCCCTATCACCAGCACAGACACCACACCCAGCACCTCCAAAGCATAAAAAAATAACACACCCACACCAGACACCACAACCACACCCACCACCACAGACACCCCAACCACACCCGCCACTGCTGCAGCATACACACCCACCACAGCCCTCACAACCACACCCAGCAACACACAGATACCATAACCACACCCAGCACCGCCCCAGCATACACACCCACCACCACCACACACACCCACCGGCACCACACACACCGTAAGGGGTGGGTGGAATTTGCGTAGTTGCAGAATTACTTGTTCCGCCCTTTCGCGATACGTTTTTCCTGTTCGCGAACGCTGTTTGCGTGCTCTGTGGAAATATCTCGTGAACTTGCCATTGCCGTCGCCAATTGGCAGGGCCTTCTTCTTCCACTTGTCCCGCCCGCTCGCGATGCGTGTTTCCTGTTCACGAACGAGGGCGTGTCCGAATTTTTATTTATTTATTGAAGTTTTGTATAGCGATGGCTGGACCCGAGAATATCAGAGCGCTTTACAACAAATCCAAATATGCAACAAGGAAGGTGTGGACAGAAAGACAAGAACAAGGAGCGCAGGCCGGAGTAATGTCTGCCCAACATCGACTTACGCATCCTGCGGGACGAGGATCAGGAGCGATACAGCCGGTTTCGGGTTCAGAGAGACAGCGGTCTATCACAGTCAGGCGTGGGGTTCTCATTGCGAACCAGAGCTCTAAAGGAAGAGGGCTTTGAGTAGCGTCTTGAATTGCGGGAAGGAGGCGGTCGTTCTGATATGGGGGGAAGGAGTTCCAGATCCTGAGAGCATTACCAGCAAAGGATTTATTTGAGGTTTTGTGTTTCTTTGATTTCAGAAGGATGAGTAGGAGTGTGTTGGAGCTTCTGAGGTTCCTGGACTGACCAGCTCTTTTGAGTTTGGTGGCCAGATATTCTGGTTTGCCTGTGCTTTCTGTGTGAGGCAAGCTGTACGGACACTGGCTCGTTGGTCTATCGGGAGCCACTTCAGTTCCTTGAGTGCCGAAGAGATGTGTTCATATTTCTTAGTTCCTGTGATCATTCTTGCTGCTGCGTTGAGGGTGGTGGTGAGAGGTCCCAGGTGAGATTTGACTGTTCCAGACAGTACTGCAATGCCATAGTAATGATTTGTTCGCGATTGCACACTCTCGCAGGATCGCACAGCCGGATACCAAAATCTCTTGGCACATGCGAACGCATAGGAAAACTCGTCAGCAAATGCAGGGATCCTGGTAAGTCACTCCCGCACGCCTGAACACGCATTTTGAAAGCACGAACAAGAAAGAAATTCCGCTATGCCGCGGATCATGGAATTTTTGGCAATTCCGTGTTTTCTGCGGAACGCGGAATTGCCCAAATTCCACGAGCAGAACGGAATTTACTGCCCAAGCCTAACCACAATCACACCCAGCACCTCTACAGCACACACACACGTAAAATCGTGCCCACACTCACCCATACAACACACACAAACAAAGCAAGAAACACACAGATGTTTATGACATATACCAGAACCACAGACACCTGCACCCTCAACAGACACTTCACTCCCTCTGCCACCTAACCCCAACTCCCTCTTGACTATCCTAACAATTTTCCCTGTGAGAGTCTTATGTTTGCCCTTGTCCTGGCCCCTACCACACCAAAACACCCCACTCCCAAATGCACACCTACCCCTTCCATCCCGCACATCCCAAACCACCCCTCAAAAGACAGGAACCACCCCTACTATGCCCCAAGGTACCCCTAAAAAATGCAAAGGCCCCATCCCAAAACCAAGACTACCCCTCCCAAACCCAAAACCACCCCTCCAAAACCCACATCCACCCCTCCCAAGGCTAAGACCACCTCTCCCAAACCCAAGGCAACATCTTCCATATCCAAAGGCCCCTTTTCACAAACCCAAGGCAGCCACCCTTCCAAATCCATACACAGTACAGGTGTTACTTTAAACTTCTTAACCGTCAACATTAGAGATATATCCATTGCACATTTGTATGCTAATACCTGTTGAGTAATTTGAAAATGCACGGGTACTGAGCAAATGTGAACAGCCAAGTGAAAAGGTAACCATAAATGGGGAGGTTACCTTTGCTTCAGAGACAACGATATATATACATTTTTTTTTTAGTATTCCTCATATACCGATGATGGGTATTCTAGGTAGGGTATCTCCTCCTCTCCATATTGCAATGTACTGGCCCTAAGGATTCCATCCAAGGGATTTAATCCAAAATAGGAGAGGAAAGGGAAAAACGCTCTAGGCTTAACTGTTTGCTAGGTCCGCTCCATACCCTTTAGACTGGAATACCTTTTGGTTGGGTTGGAGACAAAGCGCCAACAGTACCCAGGTGAAATCATAGGAATACTCTCATCTGTTCCGCCAAGCCACTAGGGCCGCCCAGATCTTATCAAGGCTAGAGCTATCGCATGCTATATAAGATTCACTGATATATATGATATATTTTAGGCAGTCCGCAAAGATGGGAGCATTCTCTGACTTCCAGCTCTTACAAATTTCCCGTCTAGCTAAAATCATTACATAAAGTATAAATGTAGTCATCATATCATTTAGCTGGTACTCTACCCCTAGGCCAAAAAGAATAATCTTAGTGGTGATGGCAAAATGTATACCCAAAACTTCTTTTATAAATTCCTCAATTTTTGACCAAAAGAGCGACAGTCCGTGACACTCAACAAACATATGTAAGTTGTCCGCAGCGGAAGCCTTGCAACGTGGGCAACAATATTCAAGGTTCGTGATCTTAACCAATTTTTTAGGGGATATGTACGCTCTATACAAGGTGAACAGATGATTTCGGATTAAGGGGGCTGGTTTCACCACTATATTTAGCAATTTAAAGGAATCTCCCCATAGAGCTGGGGCTTTCTGTAGCTCTTGCTCTTTTTGTTTTATTTTAGATAAAGAATCATCCTCTGCCTTCTTCTTAATTTTATTTCCCCGTATCATTATAGTTGTAAATGTCCCTCTTAAATAGGACTTGAATGCTTCCCATATTATTTGATCAGATTCAGTGGCTTTATTAAACTTAAAATACTCCGCCATATGCTTTAATAAATCATTTTTTAGCCCTTCCTGTAATAATAGGGATCTATCCAAGGTCCACCGTCTGACTTGAGTACCTTATGGAATTTTGACTATTAATTCTACCATGGAATGGTCAGATAATATGACTGGAATATAAGAGGTAGACACAGTCTCAGAAAGTTGGCCTTGGTCGATGAGGAAGAAGTCAGTACATGAATGATGTCTGTATCTATGGCTATAAAATGAGTAGTCTCTGTTTTTTTGATGCTTAACCCTCCAGACATCTAGTAAGTTGAAATCCCTCATCATATTTCTAAGCTCTCTTTTAGATTTAGGTAAAGGGGGCGGAGCAACCTTAGATGTGCGGTCCAACCTAGGATCAAATACAAGATTAAACTCACCACCTAAAATATTGGGAGCATTTAGTTCAAGAAAACTAGTTTTTAGGTTAATCAGAGCTTCTGGAGAGTCCTGATTTGGCCCGTAATATATTGCACATGTCAGCTTTATATTTTTTTATGGCTAACGATGCAGTCAGCCATCTGCCTGTATGATCAGTTTCTTACTTTTTGACTCTTATCCCACTATTAGTTCTGATAATTATCGCCACTCCTCTGGTGTTATCACTCTGTTCAGAGCAGAGGAGGTCCTGTATCCACTTTTGATTTTTAAAGGCTGCCTTACATTCCTGCTGTTCAAGGTGGGTTTCTTCTAGGAGAAGAATATGGGCCTCAGACTTATTAAAAAATGTGCAGATTCTATTAAATTTCCTACTTTCCCTCAATCCGTTGACATTCCAACTTATTATTTTTATGCTATTCTCCATATTTCATATTTATCACAAAAGAAAGGGAATCCAGTTGAATCATGCTTATCTTATCTTTTCTAGGTATATGAGGACAATTTTTTCTCTTTAGCACCCCCACCTCCCCACCATCACCCTCCTCACCCCTTGAGGATCCCCCCATTATTACCTTTGGCGATTGTATCGCAATTTGGGGGCCCCACCCCCAATCTGGAGTCTGGCCCCAGTTACGTCAGCTAAGTAAAATAATGTACCTACACCCGTTTTTTATCTTAAATATTTTTTTTATATATTTTTCTTCTTTTTTTTACACCTTATATTTTTTGTATTATATATGTATGTATCAATATATACAATATATACTGAGCTCCAATTATTTAAGCCCTGTATATTCTTGCCATCAAAGTTTTGTGATATCTACTCCTCTTATATGGTTAATTATAATGTATAGCTATCTCTGAGCTTCTTTCAGACTAATGAGAAAACTGTCGTCTTCCTGAGGGGACGTAAAGTTATACGTTTTATTATTCCATACCACCCGCAATGAGGCCGGGAACTTCATCCTGACCTGTGCACCTAACCCTCTTAATTCCTGCATCCGGGTCCCCAACTCCCACTGCCTCTGCGCTGTCACTCTACCAACATCAGAGCGGATTAAGTACTTAGAGGAATCAATCTGAAGTGTGGGGTCAATGAGAGCCCTACTTAGTATCAATTCCTTTACTGAATATGAAAGGAAATTTACCAACATTTTTCTGGGGGCATTCCTGTTCGGATGGCATCTAAAGGGATCTCTATGTGCCCGCTGTATTTCATTCTCAAGATTGATATCAAGTCTTTCCTTCAAAACTCCTTCTCTTAACAGCTTACAGACCAGGGACTTTACGTCTCCATTTTCAGCTCCTTCGGGAATTTTCAGAAATTTCAGATTATTACGTCTCGCATGTATCTCCAAATGTTCCATATCCTTCTGCAGAGTCTGATTCTGAGCTTTCAATTCAGATATTGTTTTCGAATGTGCTTGTGAGGCTCTCGTAAGAACTGCTACCTCTCCTTCTAAGACTTCTGTTCTTGTGCAGATATCATCCAGTTTACTTTCAAGGTTAGTACACTTCTCTGTAATCTCTTTCTGATTTCCTACAGATATTTTGAATTTGGGTAGTAGTTTCGCCAGAAGGTCATCACGTGGGGATCTAAATAAGCTTCCATATTATCAGCTTTCTGTTTTTGTTGCTGTTCCGCTCTTTGGCTGTTCTCCCCAAAGGGGTCAGCAACCTCAGATGGAAAATTGCCAGCAATACCAACTGCTGCTTGTAGGGTAGTACCTGATAAAGGCGCAGCGGAGGTCTGAGGGCTAGAGTTCTCCCTGCTACCATCCTGTATATCAGTACTGAAGATACAATCTCCCAGGTCTGTCTCTGGTTCTGAGAGCAGAGGGGCATACTTATTTAGAGACATGACAGCGGAACTAGGGCTAGGGCCGGGCGTAGTGGCAATAGTAGACACCTGAGATTCTATCTGCGGCATCGTCTGCTTAGCAGCTGTAACTAAACTAGATACCGTTTTCTCCATTATTTTAAAATACGATTTTAGAGAGGGGCAGGTTTTAGTACCGTAGAGATTTTTTTCTGTTTTCTCACCTCTTCGATTTTATTTCTCTCCCTCCTTTCTCTTTTTTTGCCGCGGAGTCAAAGGGGCTAGAAACAAGCCATGAGCTTGATTCAAACAAGAATGCGGATATTCCCTCTCTGGTAGGGAGCGAAGGAGATATCTACTCTTTATAACTGGACGAGCCGCAACAGCGACTTCTGATGCTCGTAATGTTTCTTTGATCTCTAAATTGCTATTGCTCTCCTTTTGGCACCCTTGTTGGGGAAAAAGTTCTTAAGGGGTTGCTAAGGGGGTCTGAATATTCTTGGTATTTATGTCAATATCAGAGTCCACCCCCTTGAGACCTGTGATATGTCGCAGAAAGCCTGTGTCGATATCTGTAGCCTAAAACAACCTCGAGTGTTACACTATGCCTCTCTCCAAGCCCCCTATCTGTAAAAGGCACACTGCAAACGCCGGATAATTCTCCTCCCGCCTCTCCGACCCAGGAACGGTACCCGCTCACTGCCGTGGTCCTGCATCTTCGTGGGTAAACTCTTGCCGCTGCTCCCTGAATCATGCGCCATACACTCGATCGGCTTCCTATGCCGGTCTTTCTTCGCTCGCCTCGGCTTCCGGCCTCCCCGCGTCCGACGTTGAGCTCAGCGTCTACGCCCATCGAATCTCCGGGTCCTAGTACACACTCGGCTCGGCTTGCTCTCGGAGGAATTGCGGGTGAAAATAAAGGTACAGAACATTAATAAGAAATAGTATTCAGAAAGGGAAGATAGTCTTCCTATGCTCACCGCATAATTGTCATTCGTGCAGCTGAAGGTACAGGTACGCCAGTAAAACCAGACTTCTCCCGATCAGGGACGGAGCTCTGACGGCTGGCGTCAACCCGCCGCCATCTTCCTCCAGCAGAGTCCCGAGACAACTATATTGATTTGCATTGTGATCAGGCAGCAACAGCAGACGCAGTACATGTAGGATTGGGTCCATGGTTGTACAGGATGTGGGAAGGTGAGGTAAGGTGAATTTGGGCCTTATATGCATTCTACTCTGCCAACTCAGGTGTGGTGGCTCCCCCACCACAGTTATTTCAGCGGGAAGGCCCATCATGATTTGCCTGGCGGACAAAGTGGCTGTACCGCCTCTGATGTTCAATTTGCCTATCCTGCCGTCAATGCGGTAGCGATTTCCTGGCAGTGACGGCGGTCTTGAGTCTATGCAATAGCCAACATCTAAATAGGGTGGGTGGACCACCAAGCCGGTGGGAGGGTAGACCACCAAAAAAGCAACAGCGGAACCGATTCTGACACAATCTAAATCAGGGCCTTAGACCAGGAAGTCCAGGAGGACAGAACGGGCATAGTGTCTTTCATGACGGGCCTGAGTGCCCAGGCAGGAGTGTTTGGTAAACAGGTGCAGAGATGCCCACGTTGCAGCTTAGCAGATGTCTAGGACAGGGACTCCACAAACTAAATTAACACATTGGTCGCAGCTTTGGCTCTGGTGGAATGAGCACACAAGCAGTCAGGGAGTTGCTTCTTGACCAGTGCATAGCAGATCTTAAAGCAGAGCACAATCCCTTGTGAGAGGGTCAGTTTCTGCACAGCAAGTTGAGCTAACGCAGTTGTAGCAGCTTTGGTTCTGGTGGAATGAGAACGCAAGCGTTCATGGGGTTACTTCTTAGCCAGTGCATTGCAGATTTTAATGCAGAGCACAATCTATCGGGAGAGGGTCAATTTCTGCAAGGCCTTTCCTTTCTATACTTGACAAACCCAGTGAAGAGTTTATTATCTACCTGGAACTCTTTGATACAATAAATGTAGAACAATGCTAATTTTGAGTCCAGTTGGTGGAGTCTCCTCTCCTCTGTGGAAGGATGATATGGAACAAAGAAAGTAGGGTATGTGATAGTCCGGCCTACGTTGAAAGGCACGTGTACTCAAAACAAGTTTGTCCGAGGAAAAAAAATGTAAGGAGGGTGCACAGAAAGTACCTGCCACTCACTAACCCTCCTGGCCGATGTAATGGCGATTAGAAAGGTGTTTTTTATGATCAACAGGCTTAAACGGCAATTGTTCAAGTGTTCAAAGGGCGAGCGCATCAGGAAGGTCATAACTAGGTTAAGGTCCTATTGGGGCATGATGAAGAGGTTAGGAGGAAACATGTGTTGTAGTCCTGTCAGGAATCAAGTCACATGGGGTGACTTGAACATTGATCCAGCATTTACTGGGCCCCCAGCTTTAATTATTCTCTTCTCTCTCTAGTCTGATTCTTTCTCTCTTAAGGCATTACCTTTATTCTGATTTGGTCCTCAGATAGGTCTTGCTTGCCGCACTGAAGGGCGGGAAAACTACAGTGTTGAATGTTGGCTACCTAACGAGGACCAGGAATTGGCAGCCAACTTACACATTAGATACAAGTTAAGATAAACAACCCTCAGGACCATTCTGACAAGATACATATAGGATAGCTGTGGCAGCTTAGGGAGGGGCTGACCCTTAGTGTGAGGGATCCTGCAACAATGAGCGCCCATGTATTCCAGTGGGCATTGGCACACGCTTCCAGACTGGCAGTGCCTACTTGGGATTCCTGGGAATTGATCCGCACAAAGCCTCCTGCAGGCTTCATTCCCCTCTTTAATGCTTTCAATGAGACAGACTCTTCTGTTGCCCAAGCATGAAGCTATCGAGCCGCCTGGGCAGAGTTTTATGACACCTCCATTCCCAGGACCTGTTGATGTGAATCTACTTGACTTACAAATGAACAGAGTGAGAAATGTGTGTTGTTGTTTTTCCCCAGAGACCCATAATGACAAGGCTTCTTGTTGGGTGCAGACACTAGAGGTTTAAGTGACAGCACAGCTGCACGATATGAGAGGGCGTGTTTGAGTTCAAATGGTGCGCTCCACGACTAAGGGTCCTAAACCTGTTCCATATATGATGTTATAGCAGTACAGGTGGCAGTGTGCAGCAAGGACGATGCCTTACCATGGGGCCAGGTGCCCAGCCCTCTTGATCACCTCTTTATCATTTGCACCATGACATCAATGTTTTGTTGGTTTTTTAGGTATATTAAGTGTCCATTCTGTGTTCCTCTCTCTAGAGGGTGGATTGACGGTAGATCGTAGAATATCAAATGCAAGTGTAAATCTTAAAATGGCTTTTTTTTAGGCCACAGAACTCCTGACCAAGCTGTAACCTACATATGATATCTGTAACTCGTGGCATAGTTTTATAATTGTTACTTGTGTACTGCATTCCTGTATAAATATCAAAAATTCAATAAACAGAATTTGAAACAAATGGGGGCAGTCTTAGTCAGAAAGCCATGGGCGTCGCAGGGCTGTTGGCAGGAGAGTGGATGCAGGGTTGCATGTGTTGGCAGCCAGAGAGAGGACTCGCACCCTTAAATGGAGCAGGTGATGTGTTGGTGAAACACAACTCAAAATGTTTAATTAAAGCCCATTCCCTCAGGGTCTGCTCTCCATTCTGATACTCGTGGTTTCATTTTTCCATGGTAGACGCGGAGATTCAAGTACAAGAATAAAAATCTTAATTTACTACAAAATAAGAGTTCCAGATTTTACTTGGTCTATGAGCGAGTAGGTTTTCCAGTCCATCTTTTATCTTTGCCCTCTTGTAGTCCCATTATAAACCAGGACTACAAATCTCATTTTTGCATTGAATTCTGGGTCTTGAAGTCTTCTTCGTCCCACTATAACACTGCACTACAAGTCCCATACTGCTGAGAAACCTGAGAGTTCTGCAAGGTCCAACAGGTTTCACACACTCCATAAGGTGAGGGATTTTTGTAGTGGGGTTTGGGCTGCATGCATGTGATGTGTTTGTTCACTCAATGTCGTCACTGATATCAGGTTCGATTTCCCTAATTATTCAATAGAAACATAGATTACATCACCCAGGATGCATTTAGTTGTCAGATGAAAGTCTGAGACTGTAGAGAAACTGTTCTTGATGACACAGTGAGGTGGGCGTGCTCGCCTTGCCCCACGTGGGTAGAACGCGCCTGCATCCACGCACGTGACCATTTTACAGACTTGCTGACAGTATTGTTAGTTACTTTCCAGACACCCAGGGGCAGATTTAGAAGCCCAATGCACACTTTTGCCTCAATTTTAACATGGGAAAAGTGATGCAAAAGTGGCGTAAGGGGCTTATAAATAAGCCCCCCAGAGAGCACTGTTCCTGATGGGGCACCGTCGGTCCAAGTTGAACCAGACGGAAGACAGGCAGCTCAAGGGCTCCATCGAGCGGGTCATTAACACCTTCCAGGGCAATGTCTTCCAGGCTTTAACCAGTATGTTGCTGATTCTGCCTCCAATCCCAAGTGTGACTGGGGGAAGATTTACAAACCCTTGCAACACTTTTGCGTCACTTTCAACATGGGAAAAGTGATGCAAAAGTGTCGCAAGGGGGTTGTAAATAAGCCCCCTGCTGTCTTGCTGATGGTGAAGCGGCAGCTGGCCCTCCAGGTGTGCTTGCTCTGTGGTGGTAGTACGGGGCTGGGGAGGTGTGGATTGTTCTCCGAGCAGTTAGTTTTGCTGACATCCACATGTCTGCTCTTCTTATGTATCTGTGAGTTTTTTCCAAGTGGACACTTGCAGCCTGATTCATGAAGTGAAATTGCGCCCGCAATCGCTGCGAATTCGCAAATGCGGGCGCAATTTCCGTTATCGGCATTCAACAACAAAATAGCGAATTCGCTAACACATATTTGCGAAATCACTAATATATTCGCAGAATCCCAGCCGCTGAGCATTAGCGATTCCGAAATAGCGACACACCACGGATTCTGCGATAATAATAGCGAAATCGCAAAACAATCGCAATCGGTATTCAAGAAAAATCGCAATTAGCGAAAAACCCAAAATTCGCATTTTGCACCGCGCAAAATAAGGACAACTCAAAGCAGGTGGTAACCACGAAAGCCATGGAAAAAAAACTTTCAAAAAACCGTTGTCCTATCACCAACAGGTACTGGCCTGACCAATCACACATAAGGACCATCAGCAGCAGCAGCATTAGGAGTCCCACAATGTCAGGAATGTACATGGTGGTGAGGCGTCGCAGGCTACAGCGATTAGCACGGAGGAGACGCAGGATCCAGGACAGGATATTCCGCCAGCGGGTCACCTTGCTGGGCCAAACCAGGGAGCAGATATATGCTAAATACAGGCTGAATGGGGAAATGATAATGCAGCTAATACAGGACCTTGACCCCCTGATGCAGCACCCAACAAGCCGTACCAATGCTGTGCCTACACATGTGCAGGTATTGTATAGCCTGCACCTCCTGGCCTCCGGAAGTTTCCAGGGGGTAGTAGCGGCTGCTGGGGGAATATCCCAGCCCACCATGTCACGCTGCCTCCACACTTTTGTTGACGCCATGCTCACCCAGCTACACCGTCACATCAAATTCCCCGCTAGCCAACAGGAATTGGACATGACAAAGCTACAATTCTACAATGTAGCCCATTTTCCACATGTGCTTGGATGTATAGACTGTACCCACGTCGCCATCTGCCCACCAGCTGGCATGGAGTATATGTTCCGCAATAGAAAGTGCTACCACTCCCTCAACATCCAGATGGTCTGCAATGCCAAGACATACATCACTGACATCGTCGCACGGTACCCAGGGAGTACCCATGACTCCTTCATTTTCCGGCACAGCGGACTCCACACACGACTGGTCAGGGGAGAGTTTGGGGAAGGACACCTACTTGGTAAGTACACTTTGATTGAAATGTCACATTGCAAAGATGTAACAGCGCAGCACAGGCAATCACCATCTGCTCCTCTCATTCAGGTGACAGTGGCTACGCCCTCCGTGAATACCTCCTGACCCCATACCTCAACCCTGCTACACCCCAGCAACGGCGCTACAATATTGCACACATACGGACAAGGAATTGCATAGAAAGGACATTTGGCCTGCTCAAGAGCAGGTTCCGCATACTGCACAAGACAGGTGGGGCCATGTATTACAGTCCTGAAAAGTGCTGCCGCATAGTGGCTGTCTGCGCAATACTACATAACATTGCAACCAAGCGCCGGATACCTGTTGACATCTCTGGCAGTGAATCTGAGGGGGACAACCGGCCACCTGCACATGCGCGCCATGCACAAGGGGAGAACCCAGCAGAAGGGCACAGACGTCGCAACCACATCACAGTGAACAGTTTCTAGTACAACCACTTCCATCACCCCACAAATCAACAATGCATGCAAAATGTAATGATGACACAACGCTAATGTGTGTAGGAAAATAAATGTATTTGTTAAATTCACAAAATGAAATATAAGGTTCTGTCCAAATAGCAAAATAAAAGTACTTGTTGAATTCACAAAATGAAATATAAGGTTCTGTCCAAATAGCAAAATAAAAGTACTTGTTGAATTCACAAAATGAAATATAAGGTACTGTCCAAATTAGTCCAACAAACAGTATTACCCCATACTGCTGTGCTTGAGTGCATGGCAGGCTTGACCTCAGCCTGTGCCATTGGTGAAGTACAGTTCTCTAGGTGTGCCTAGTGCGTGTTCCTCCATAGCGCCTCTGAGGGGCTTCCTCCTCCGGGGCTTCAGGCAATGGGGGGGTCCTGGTGCTGCGGGTGGGTAGTGGGGCCTGTGAGGCAGATTGTGAGCTCAGGCTGGACGCCCCCTCACTCGCATCATCACCCCCCACAACAGATGGAATAGGTGGAGGGTGAAGAGCCACAACGGCCGTGGTGAGGGTCTCCAGCACCCTCGTCATGTCCTCACTGCACTGGATGATAGCGTGGTGCTGGGTCAGACTGTGCCGCCCCAAAAGAGATGTCGCATTTGCCGACACATAGCTTGCCCTGCTGTAAGTGCCAAGCTGGGTCAATAGTTGGCGGTGGTGCCGGCGTTGCCCACTGCGCACTCTCAACATGGCACGGGTGTTGGCCTCCACGGCTGCAGCAATGCGGGCCATTCCAGCTCCCACACCGGCTAGGTCGGCCCTCATGCCTTCAATGTGGCCAGCAACAGATGCCACGTTGCGGCCAATATTGTGTAGTTGGAGCTGAATAGCTCCCTGCTGCTGAGCCTGGCGCTGGTGGATGCGCAGCATCCGTCTCTCGATGCTGAGCCGCGCCAGTCCATCAGCATTGGCCCGCCTGGTAGCTGCTGCGGAGCGCTGGCGTGACCTGCCACGCCTGCCCTGCTGGCCTGATTGAGAGGCTGGCCGCTGAGTGGACAGTGGCGCAGCCCCGGATGTTGAGGCGACAGCTGCTGGGGGTAAGGCCGCCGGTGTTGCAGGTGAGCTAGTCGCAGGGGGTGTGCCTGCTGGTGTGGCAGTAGCAGTTGATGCAGGGGGCACAGGAGTGACTGCCCTGGCTGCGGCTCTGGGAGGAGCAGCGGTGGTAGGAGGCACAATGGGGGCTGCCATGCCAGCGGATGTGGGCGCTGCACCAGTTGCAGGGGGGACGCTGCTGGTGGTAGTTGCTGCTCGTGCAGATGCAGCGGCAGGGGCTGGTGCCTGGGTAGGTGTTGGCACCTCCACCTCCGGGACGCCCTCGTCGATCTCCAGCCTGTCACTGTCACTGGTATCGCCACCTGTGGGGGTAAGTGGTGGACCATTAGTTGCATGCATCTGGCTGACGTGCAGTTGCTACATGCATGCTGGGTGACATTCCCTGAATGGCAGTGGCTTTGTGTGCATTGGGACCTGACTGGCTGCATTGTGGTACTACAACATTGTGGCCAGACTACATCTCCCACAATGCTTCAGGACATTCCTTGATGTGCAACTATGGCATGCCTATGGAACATTGGGGGAGCCTATTTGGTCATGGACATCCATAGGGGGCCTGGTCGCAGTCGCATGCCACTTACCTTGGGTGTCTTGTGTGGGGCAGGATGAGTCCAGTGTAGTGAAACCCACACAGGCCTCCCTCTCCAGGGTGTTCTCAACCTGGTCCTCCATGGCGGTGTTTGGTGGTACCGTTGGTCCTCCTCCTTCTGTTCCCGAGGACTCCCCAAGGCGCGCCGCCACCTTCTCCTTGGCACGGCCTCGGAGGTCGTACCACCGCTTTTTGAGTTCTTCCAGGGACCTGGCCGCCACTCCCACCGAGTTCACTGCTGAGGCTATCCCCTGCCATATGCGCCGCTTCTCCATTTCTGGGACCCTGCGTGAATTAGCGCCAAACAGTTGGTCGTGGTTGGCCACAACCCCCTCGATTAGGTGTTCCAGCTCTTGCTCAGAGAATTTGAGTTTTCTCTTTCTCCCAGACGAGCTGCTGGTCCCAGGTGCAGCTTCCTCAGCCATGGTATGGGTTGTGGATCTGTGGATCAGTTTACTTGCCAAGATGTGCTGCAGCTCTACAATGTGCTCCCTCTCTCTGTGCCTCAATGTGCAAAATGGTGGTGGGAACCGGCAGCTTCCTGGTTGTGATGTCATCACTGGGCTCGAAATGCGACTTCCCGTTTTCCCGATCTCGCGAGTTTGCGATCTCGCAAATAGCGATATCGCAAATAGCGATATCGCTATTTGCGAGATCGCAGTCCAGGCGCGGGTAGGCGGAAATAGCGATTAATCTGCGATTAATCGCAATTTCAATCGGATCGCTATCGGATTTTGCGATCGCGTGCGAATCGCTTTTTTTAATCGCAATTATTCATGAATTCGGATTTGCGATTTCTGAATAGCGATTCGCTATTTTTCGCTATTTCAGAATCGCAAATGCCGATTTTCATGAATATGGCGGTTGGTTCCAGCCAGGCTACTATTGATTCGCATTCAGGCTGTCCTGGTAATAGGAAATCAGTCGTTTTCTTGTCTATTCTCTGGCGACCTTGGAGCTGAGGAACCAGGTTCGAGTCTCGGCGTTGGCTCAGCATCCTGTAATTCTGGACAAATCACTTAATCTTCCGTGCCTACCAAAAATGAATGTGTCCTTCTGTAACGTAACTGTTGCTCATGTAAAGAGCTCCAACACCTTCGGGTAGAGTTTGCGCTATATAAATCTGCAAAGAAAAAAAAAACATTTTGCGTCATTTAATATTGTTTTGATTGTAATTGCATATAGGTGTCAGGCTCTGTTTACTTGATCATTACCCCTCCTTTGGTGTTAATCACTATATCGGCCCTGCTGCAAAACGGGATTTCCCAGAAACCTTTTGGGTAGTTTGATGAGCCAGATGCATTGACCACCTGTGTGCATGTTTATTTAATGTCTGCTACTTGTACCACACCAGCCTCTACAGGCTGCATTCATTACGTGCTCCCGCTGGTCTCTTTTCAGTAATTTTTAGGTCTCGCCTGAGCCAGTGCGCATGCACTGCTCTGCGAGACTTTAAGTAAGGGTTTTTGAATTCTAAACACACGCTCGAGCATGTGCTTTTTTTCCCTAACTTGCAATTGGCTTGTGCATGTGTCTTTTTAAACAAGCATTTGCAATGCAACAGGTCTCACATTAGTTAGAGTTAGTGAATTTGGCATTGTTTATATTTAGCTGGATATGTTTGCTGGTTTGTGTACTGTGTGTGTTAGGGAATGACAGGTTTGTATGTATCTGTGGAGTAAGTATGTGTTTTACGGTCATCAGAAAAGTGGACAGGCTGGTCAGTGAAGCATGCTTTACTTCCAAACCACGGGAGACCCTCATCATATACGAGAATACAACTTGTGATCTATCTGGTTTAAGATGTAGAGGTTGACTTCGAAATCACACCTCATTTTACGACCAAAACTTAAATATGTCTGCAAAGGCAGGTCTGTTATAGTGGCCAGAGGTATATCACTCAAAGGAATATTCCTCTCCCTACTGTGTTGCAAGCTTTCTACATGCATAGTTTTTTTCTCTCCACATGATAGATCTACCATTTACGGTTCCAAAATGTGTCTAGGTTCTTTTGTAGTGCCCCATGGCTTCAACAAGGGCATCAGAGTGCACACTGTAACAATACAGAGGGTAGGGCCTGGTTAGTGAATGGATTGAGGGTGAGGGGGTCAGCATTGGTTAGTTGAAAAGCGAAAGGGGCTTTTAAGAGGAATGTGGATTGACCCAAGTAGGCTGTCAAAAGAGAGTTTGGGGGGTGCACAACTGGATTGAAATGGATGTTGACATAAAGTTATTCAAGTTTAGGGTGCTCTCATAGGGTGGTGTTCTCCGTCTGCACACCACTGGATTATGCTATAGAGTTGTGTTTGCGGAAACCGCAGGTACATCCCCACTGAGGCACACCAATAAGGATCATGAAAAGTGCTTCAAAACTTCATGTGGAACATAACGTTTATTTTCTTCAATATCGTTTTGTGTATTCCATGTTAATTATTTTTCTGATATTTGCTGCATATCATAGAACAACATCGTTGAACACCTGAACATTTATATCCAATGCATTTCGGGCTGTTCTGCCCTTGGTCACGGACAGGCTGAGGAGGAAGAATAAATAAAGTGGTATCAGGGGTGATGTGATGGTATGACTAAGGTTGCTTAGCAGGTGCTCTAAGTGCAGGACCCAAGTTAAAAATCAAGTTAAAAAGCGGGCACCACCTAATGGAGTGGAGGGATCGTGGCGAAATTTAATACTAGAAAAAGTTAGCGTGTAAAAACGGGTGTTGGGATTTGGAAAGCTAGGTAGCGTTCGCGTGATTAAATTAGACCGTTAAGGGAGTGCTCCGGACTTTAAAGCCGGTTGCATGTTGCTCTAAGCAAAAGAGACGCGGTTCCGCGTGTGCGCATACACTTACTTCAGGGTGAAAAACGTGGAGACTCCAGTACATGTGCTCATGTAGGTATCAACCGGTTGTCTATCGTGCCGGGGAAAACACGAGGAAATAAATAAGTTAACAGTGAGGGTGGACTTACACATGCGTGTCATAGTGGAAAGTGAAGCGGCCATATTGGAATGGTGTCATAGTGGTGACTGATACCGAAACAAGGAAGAACGAATGTGTGGACAAAGAGACTCATGTACATTTCAGCATAATGTCAAATCATAAAAAGCAACTAAATTCGGTGCGGTCATTAAGCCCATTCGGCTTGAGTGTTTGTAACATGTAGATCCATTCGAGTTCTCTTTTTAGGAGAAACTTGGTGTTGTCAGTTCCTTCTCTCTTGGATACAGTCTCTAGGATGATGAATTTCATTTGGGCGATGGTATGGCGTGCATCAATGAAATGCATGGCAATGTTTGATTTTTCTGATCTCAATCTGATGTTGGACTTGTGTTCATTGAGGCGTGTTTTCATTTTACGTTCTGTCTTACCTATGTACAGTTTGCCGCAAGGGCATTTTAATGCATAGATCACGTTAGCAGTATCACATGTTGCGTCCACCCGAAGTTTCACATTATGACCTTTCATAGGATGCTGTATGGTATTTCCTTTGATTACGTTGTTACAATGGCTGCAATTCAGGCACGGTTGGGTACCCCTATGATGTTTGGATGACTCTGTGGGTTTTGCAAGAATTTCTTTTAAGTTGTTTCCTCTAGTGTGTGCAAATATAGGGGGTTTCGCGAAAATGCCCTGGAAATCGGGTTCATTTTGTAGAATGGGCCAGTGTTTCCGTATTATTTTTTTGTATTTGGCACTTGCAGTGGAATATTTGGAAACAAGAACCATACGTTGATCCGGATTCTTATGAGTTTTAGTCATACTTTCTGCTCTTGATATGTTGGTAACACGGACACGTGCTTGTTGCAGAACGTTATCTGGGTAGCCTCGTTCCAGGAACCTGTTTTGCATTTCTGTGATCCGGTCTTCAACCAAAAGTTCATCAGACACTATGCGTCTGACGCGTAGCATCTGAGAGAATGGGAGATGTTTTTTAAGGGAACCTTGGTGAAAACTAGCATAATGTAGAGAGTTGTTGCGGTCAGTACTTTTTCTGTAGAGGTCAGTGACCAGTCCTTGTGGAGTGTTCTTTATGTGTACATCCAAGAATGCGATGTCAGTATTGCTGATGAGCCATGTTAATTTGATACGTGGATCTTTGTTGTTGATTTCAGTTATAAGGTCATGTAAGGTTTCCTTAGTGTCTGACCATAGAAAGAATAGATCGTCAATGTACCGTACGTACAGTTTAGAATGCTTCTGAAAGTTCCGGTTGGTGTAAATGTGATTCTTTTCGAAGTTTTCCATATATGTATTTGCGTATGACGGGGCAGCACAATTCCCCATAGCCATCCCTGAGAGTTGTAGAAACCATTGATCATCAACTGTAAAGTAAGAGTGATATAAAGTGAAAATCATCAGTTCGATCAAAAATGTTTGCATTTTTACATCGATTCCGCTGTTGAGTAAGACTCGTTCAATTGCTTCGATGCTTCCTAAGTGAGGTATAGAGGTGTACAAGGCACTCACGTCGGCTGTACATAGAATGTATGGTTCATTGTTAGGATTTGATATTTTGGAGAGTTTTAACAGAAAGTCCGTAGTGTCTTTGATGTAGCTGTCTGCTTGAATCACTAGAGGTTGCAGATATTTATCAATAAATTTTCCAGTCTTCTCATGTATAGATTGCTTAGTGGATACTATAGGCCTGAATGGCGGATCCATCAGATTTTTGTGGATTTTAGGGCTCATGTGTATCGTTGGGCTTTTTGGGCAGTCTATGATCAGGTATTTTTTGGTGCGTTCTTCGATGACCCCATTTTGGAGTGCTCTGTGAATGATTTCCTTCAGCAGATCTTGGTATTCGTTAGTAGGGTTACAGTTCAATGCCATATAGGTTGAGGTATCTTCAATATGTTCTTTAAGTTTGTTTCTGTACATCTCACTGTCAAGTATAACTAATGCCCCACCTTTATCGGCTTTAGTGATTTTGATTTGAGAGTTGTTGGCCAACGATTTCAGTGTATCTCGATCTTTGGTGGTTAAGTTCTGAGTTTTCCTTGGATTTTTAAAGTTGATGTTGGTGACATCTTGGCGAACTAAGGTCTCAAACAAGTCTATACATTTGTGACTGGTTGGTGCTACATATGTGCTCGGTGGACGTAATCCTTTGAGTTCATCTTCTTTGGTGATATTTGAGGGAGGTAAGACATTATCGAAGAAGTGTCTGAGTCTAAGTTTGCGAGTGAATTTGAAGGTACTTACTTCAAGTTCCAACAGGTTGGTGGAAGTGGTTGGGATAAATGAAGTGCCCTTTTCCAGTAGTTTCATTTGATAATCACTGATTTCTGTCTTCGAGATGTTGATTACGAGGCTTGTTTCTTTTTGGCGATCGTGCTTCTCGTGGTTGGTGGGCTTATGTCTCTGTCTTTTGTTTTTGCTCCGCCTGGGTCTTCGGGTGGAGTTTGGCCCACCTCTAAAAAAGAATGCGAGGATGCGGGTACATCTTGTGGTTGATTGGTACTTGATGTGCTGGCTTGTTCTTTATTAGGTGGTTGCCTGAAAGGTTGGGGACGTTTAGGTGGAATTTTAGTTGAATCAGAATCCGATGATGAGGTGTCAGTATTCATAGTTGATGGTTTGTTGCGACGTCTTTGGGCATAGACATCGGCCCAAGAGTAAACTTCATCCAGCTTGTAGTCAAGCGTGTCCCGGCGGAATTTTCTGACTTTACGTTCAAGAATTTCTTTCTGATATTTATCTAGGATTGTTTTGGTGTCTTCAAGTATAGATGTTAATTCCTCCGGTGTTAGTAGATTCTTGACTTCCTCCTGTATTTCTTTCATTTCAGTCTCCAACTCTTTGAGGATGCCAGCCAGTTCCTCAACAATCAATAATATAAGGTCAAGGCTACATTTGTTCAGTATCCCGTTCCATTTTTCGAGGAAGCTTTTAGAATTTTTGCATAGCGAAGGTTTTAGTGCAATACGTAGTCCGCGTGGGATCCTGAGTGCCCGGTGGTAACGCAATAGAGTGCTCACGTGGAGCTTCTGGTTGATGTGTCTTTTGGACAAGTAAATTAGTTGCTTCACACATTGTTCCTTATTTCTAGTGTTCGTGGTAGGACTTATATCTTCCTCAATCAGCGCGTAGATTCTGTCTTTTTCTGATTCATCATATGCCAATGTATGTGCTCTAGCTTCTGTGCTTCTGCTGATGTCTTCAAATTGCATCTTGAAAGTGTGCTACCCCGCCGGGGGCGGATAGTCAGGTATATCAAAAGAGAGTTTGGGGGGTGCACAACTGGATTGAAATGGATGTTGACATAAAGTTATTCAAGTTTAGGGTGCTCTCATAGGGTGGTGTTCTCCGTCTGCACACCACTGGATTATGCTATAGAGTTGTGTTTGCGGAAACCGCAGGTACATCCCCACTGAGGCACACCAATAAGGATCATGAAAAGTGCTTCAAAACTTCATGTGGAACATAACGTTTATTTTCTTCAATATCGTTTTGTGTATTCCATGTTAATTATTTTTCTGATATTTGCTGCATATCATAGAACAACATCGTTGAACACCTGAACATTTATATCCAATGCATTTCGGGCTGTTCTGCCCTTGGTCACGGACAGGCTGAGGAGGAAGAATAAATAAAGTGGTATCAGGGGTGATGTGATGGTATGACTAAGGTTGCTTAGCAGGTGCTCTAAGTGCAGGACCCAAGTTAAAAATCAAGTTAAAAAGCGGGCACCACCTAATGGAGTGGAGGGATCGTGGCGAAATTTAATACTAGAAAAAGTTAGCGTGTAAAAACGGGTGTTGGGATTTGGAAAGCTAGGTAGCGTTCGCGTGATTAAATTAGACCGTTAAGGGAGTGCTCCGGACTTTAAAGCCGGTTGCGTGTTGCTCTAAGCAAAAGAGACGCGGTTCCGCGTGTGCGCATACACTTACTTCAGGGTGAAAAACGTGGAGACTCCAGTACATGTGCTCATGTAGGTATCAACCGGTTGTCTATCGTGCCGGGGAAAACACGAGGAAATAAATAAGTTAACAGTGAGGGTGGACTTACACATGCGTGTCATAGTGGAAAGTGAAGCGGCCATATTGGAATGGTGTCATAGTGGTGACTGATACCGAAACAAGGAAGAACGAATGTGTGGACAAAGAGACTCATGTACATTTCAGCATAATGTCAAATCATAAAAAGCAACTAAATTCGGTGCGGTTATTAAGCCCATTCGGCTTGAGTGTTTGTAACATGTAGATCCATTCGAGTTCTCTTTTTAGGAGAAACTTGGTGTTGTCAGTTCCTTCTCTCTTGGATACAGTCTCTAGGATGATGAATTTCATTTGGGCGATGGTATGGCGTGCATCAATGAAATGCATGGCAATGTTTGATTTTTCTGATCTCAATCTGATGTTGGACTTGTGTTCATTGAGGCGTGTTTTCATTTTACGTTCTGTCTTACCTATGTACAGTTTGCCGCAAGGGCATTTTAATGCATAGATCACGTTAGCAGTATCACATGTTGCGTCCACCCGAAGTTTCACATTATGACCCAGATAACGTTCTGCAACAAGCACGTGTCCGTGTTACCAACATATCAAGAGCAGAAAGTATGACTAAAACTCATAAGAATCCGGATCAACGTATGGTTCTTGTTTCCAAATATTCCACTGCAAGTGCCAAATACAAAAAAATAATACGGAAACACTGGCCCATTCTACAAAATGAACCCGATTTCCAGGGCATTTTCGCAAAACCCCCTATATTTGCACACACTAGAGGAAACAACTTAAAAGAAATTCTTGCAAAACCCACAGAGTCATCCAAACATCATAGGGGTACCCAACCGTGCCTGAATTGCAGCCATTGTAACAACGTAATCAAAGGAAATACCATACAGCATCCTATGAAAGGTCATAATGTGAAACTTCGGGTGGACGCAACATGTGATACTGCTAACGTGATCTATGCATTAAAATGCCCTTGCGGCAAACTGTACATAGGTAAGACAGAACGTAAAATGAAAACACGCCTCAATGAACACAAGTCCAACATCAGATTGAGATCAGAAAAATCAAACATTGCCATGCATTTCATTGATGCACGCCATACCATCGCCCAAATGAAATTCATCATCCTAGAGACTGTATCCAAGAGAGAAGGAACTGACAACACCAAGTTTCTCCTAAAAAGAGAACTCGAATGGATCTACATGTTACAAACACTCAAGCCGAATGGGCTTAATGACCGCACCGAATTTAGTTGCTTTTTATGATTTGACATTATGCTGAAATGTACATGAGTCTCTTTGTCCACACATTCGTTCTTCCTTGTTTCGGTATCAGTCACCACTATGACACCATTCCAATATGGCCGCTTCACTTTCCACTATGACACGCATGTGTAAGTCCACCCTCACTGTTAACTTATTTATTTCCTCGTGTTTTCCCCGGCACGATAGACAACCGGTTGATACCTACATGAGCACATGTACTGGAGTCTCCACGTTTTTCACCCTGAAGTAAGTGTATGCGCACACGCGGAACCGCGTCTCTTTTGCTTAGAGCAACACGCAACCGGCTTTAAAGTCCGGAGCACTCCCTTAACGGTCTAAGTTAATCACGCGAACGCTACCTAGCTTTCCAAATCCCAACACCCGTTTTTACACGCTAACTTTTTCTAGTAT
Organism: Lissotriton vulgaris; assembly: GCF_964263255.1. NCBI lineage: Eukaryota > Metazoa > Chordata > Amphibia > Caudata > Salamandridae > Lissotriton > Lissotriton vulgaris. Next base: position 1,550,820,506 of record NC_141696.1, on the reverse strand, counting down.
TAAATTTCGCCACGATCCCTCCACTCCATTAGGTGGTGCCCGCTTTTTAACTTGATTTTTAACTTGGGTCCTGCACTTAGAGCACCTGCTAAGCAACCTTAGTCATACCATCACATCACCCCTGATACCACTTTATTTATTCTTCCTCCTCAGCCTGTCCGTGACCAAGGGCAGAACAGCCCGAAATGCATTGGATATAAATGTTCAGGTGTTCAACGATGTTGTTCTATGATATGCAGCAAATATCAGAAAAATAATTAACATGGAATACACAAAACGATATTGAAGAAAATAAACGTTATGTTCCACATGAAGTTTTGAAGCACTTTTCATGATCCTTATTGGTGTGCCTCAGTGGGGATGTACCTGCGGTTTCCGCAAACACAACTCTATAGCCCAAGTAGGCTGTGACATCAAACAGCAAAGCAATGAATAAAAGCATATCAGTCCAATAGTATGTCTTAAATGCTCCTGTTTAAGTGGTGTGCTACATGAATCCGCTATTGTTTATCATGTTTATTAAATCATTCATTACTTAAAACAATGGCTAACTGCCCTCGGATAGTGAAAATAATGCAACTGGGGACCCTTTAGAGAAACCGTGTTGGGAAGAGATCAAGATACAATTCACAATGGTGGCCCTCCCACTGGTACGATACAGGTTCATACTATGCTATCGAAGAATGATTACCAAAGGTAATCCTTGCAAAGGACAGATGACTACCTAGAGCAAGGAGGCTAGATAGTATGCCCTCTGGTTCCACATTTCAAATATGGCAGCAGACTTATTTCAACTCTAATGATGCAATTTTAGCCAAGAAAGCACCCTTCAGAACAGTGGCGAAACTGCTGTCCGTGCATCATGGGTTCTAACCCCAACTCTGAAAATTCTCCAACTAACATGTCTGAGCAAGTCAAGTAATATGCCTCAGAACAAGGAGTAAAAACAAAAAAACTGTTACAGAAAAAAATACCCTTGTACAATACAAGTTTCAAGTTAATTTTTGCACGGTTAATTAAAACCTCTGAATTATTAAAACCATATTAAAATTCTAGTCATCAAAAACCATTTCCACAATACAAAAATCAAGAAAGTGGCCATTATTGGCAGGATTAAAGTGTTCTACCTCCAAATACACAAATGAGATGTTCCTAAAAGAACACAGCATTACTGTATGGCTTAGGATATCCTGTGTGCAGAGTAGCAAAGTATTAAAAAGACAATTCCAAACTCAGCTCTGCCTTAGTTATTTGATTTCAGAATGTATTGACCTGGCCAACTTGCAATAGTAACAGTCATTCGTAAAGTGTGTATTTTCAATTCAGAGGTATAGTCTAATTTAGGCCTCTTCGAGGACATCTAGCACGGATGCAAAAATAATCACCCCTTTCAAGTGCATACTATTAGTTCCGAGGATAAATCTTATTCGGCCACTCTAGATTTTACTACATGTTTATTTCGGAACATTTCTGGCTGCCCTTTTCTGCAGTTCCCTGTGTACAGACGTTGACATTCGTCTGCCTTCCATTTATGCTAGTGTTCAGCAGGTTCTTCATTACGCATCTGGATTGCGAATTGCTGCTGCTGATTTCCTTTCTACCTTGTTGAACCTCACAAAACAGCAATTCAGTTGGAGATCCTTAGTAGCGCAGCATGCTAATAATGTTTGTTCAGATTCCTCTTTGATTAAAGAGTGTCCGTTGCATTGCTCTCCTCTCGTCCATTTACTTCTTGCAACTACATATTAAATACAGCAGATCTTCTCTCCCAGTTCTGCACAAGCTGCGGCAGATCGTAGCTGAAATGCGCTTCCAGGGCGTTTGGTGTAGCAGCAGAAGTAGCATGCCTAACAACACCTTACATTTTTTATTACCTGCACCGGTGAACCTCACGTGGAAGTAGGAGTGTAGTATTTCTGCATAGTAACTGCAAAAAAAAATAACACGTTCGGACTGTGTCCAGACCTTGAGAGTAAACAGCATCCCTCGCCTTCGGGGGACCTGCGACCCCGCGTTTATTGGAAACCCGAAACACGCCATCTGCCTTTACAGCGCTGAGAAGGGATCCTGGCTCGTGCCTGGAAAGAAAGGATTCCCAACACAGACCGACTTTGGTGAATGTCGAGATCCACGTGGGCCCAGATTGCGAAGGTAAAGAAAAATGCCAGGAAGCGCACAACGAAATGCACTTGCACATAGTTTATAGCATGTGTTGGTATTTTATGCATGTGCGCATTCTGGTTTATTCAGAGTACATTGTAAGGTATATTTAAAACCACGCACTAAATAGCAGACAGTACCGGTGCAACATTCCTTTGGGGGGGAGGGGTGACAACTGCATTAAGAACTGCCCCCAGTCTTGGTAAGGCCCGCGCCAGACCTAGTGAAGTTTGTAATAAACATGGTGTATATGTGTCAGGTAGGAGTTTGCGAAGGAATTCTCAAAAACATAACTCACGATAATTAAACACATTAAAAAAACAAGACGAGAAGGCCAACAGGGGAGACAAATGAGCGTCACTTCGCTGCCCTGATGCCACGCAAAAGTGAAACCTAAAAGAGCAAAGCCATGTTGTTGAGAGGAATGAGTGCTCCGTGCGAACGCGACCCCTGTTTTTTACACCGTTTATGATCCTGAAGGCAGACCTGAAGAGCAGGTTCTAAATCTCAGCAGGTCTCATTACGGTGCTTTCATTCCCTTCAATAAGAAGTGGTGGGACTTTAGTTTATGGTTGCGGTCGCTGAGCCTGCCTTCGCCGTGAAATAGATCCCAAAAAAAAAAAAGCTCGCGAGTGGTGCGCGCGCGCGCCACTGCGAGCATATGTCTTCAATTATCGCGGCCGTGTCTGGCCGCGATAATTGAAGACATATGGGCTTTGGTGCGCGTAACAGACACCAATAGGCCATAGGCGGAGCTATGCGAGCGGCTATGGCCTATTGCGTGTTTTGTTACAAAACAACACGCACTCCAAGCCCAATCAAAATGGACCTTGAAATGCACATGCACGAGCTGTGTGGAATTTCAGGATCCATTTTTAAACCCCATACAAAAGGGCTTTTGGCTTCGCGAGCCCTAAAAACCCAGCACGCAATTGGAGCAAGGTGGGTGATTGTTCTGCCTTGTTTGTTGGATGGCCTAGGGTCCTCGGGCGCGAGCTTCACCTTATCTGTCTCCAATTATCGTGTTGGCAGTAATTGCAAACAGATAGTGCTCACTTTTTCTTCTGTTTTTGACTGCTCTTGTAACAAAGAAAGGCTTGCTTTTAGCTGCACAGAAGACCAACATGCAACATTGGGAATGTGTTTCTATTTATTTAAACATTGAATGAGGACTGGTTTTGGAAGTAGGAAGGTTTTGCTAATTAACTGTTAGCTGGTAGAAGACCAACGGGCAAACTTTGGGATGTGTTTATTTTCTATTTAAACTTTTAAGGAGTCCCTTCATTATCTGTTTCCGACTGACTGCATGTGGAACAATGAAAGCTTTGCTAATTATCTGTTAGCTGTGCAGAAGACGGATGAACTCTGGGATGTGTTTATTTTTTTATTTAAATGAGGCTGATTTAAAACTGTGGAAGTTTTTATCTTTTCAGATAGAAATGGCTCAAGTGTGCATGCTTCACCTCCCATTTGACAGATAAGTTGTATTTGTTGATTAATTATGAGGACTGGCCTTATTAAAGTACTTGAAAATAGAGCTAAAACATGCCTTTTAAGTAGGCCTGGGCGAAGCGTTATGCTCGCGTAGTTTGTGATGTTTGTGCAACTACGCAAACTGCATGTAGGCGAAGCGTTATGCTCGCATAGTTTGTGATGTTTGTGCAACTACGCAAACTGCATGTAGCACAGTGCGAACACGCATAGCGTAGCGTAGTGCAGCAGTCATTTTTTGCTTGCTCGTAGTCCTCAACGTCAAGCAAGTTGGCGACCGCGAGCAAGCAAAATGACATCCTGGCGAGAATTTTTCCTTATTCGTGATCAGCAACATCAAGTTGCCGATCGTGAGCGTGGAAAATAAACCTCCCTGCGAGAATCTCAATGCTAGGAGGTCTGGTTTCTCATTGCGAGTGGTCGTGCATGCTCGTGACCGCTCGCAATGAGAAACTACCAGTCCGCGTTGAGAAAGCTGCCGCTCGAGTAAAAATCTCCTAGAGCGGCAGAAAACTAAAGCTTGCACTGTGCAAGATGCCGTTTTCAATGGTTGCACAGTGCCAGATGCTTGTCCGCACTGTGCAATCATTGAAAATGGCATTTTGCACTGTGCGAACATGCTACTATGCAGTTTGCGTAGTGCTACGCATAGCTCGCGAAGTGTGAAGTGCACTTCGTGTAGCTTTGCGAAGCGTTACTTCACAAACTACGCCCAACCCTAGTTTTAAGACAAACTCCAGTGCTGGCAGCTGTGCTATGTGCTTCTGGGAGCAGTGTGGCGCCGAACACTGCACTTTACAAAGGCTTCCGGTTTATATTTAGGTTAACAGTCTTTATTTGGTGAAACACGCATTTCGACCTACATATAGGAAGGGTGGTATAAATCTCAGGATAATCATGGAAGCAAGTGCACCCATTTCAAATAGAAGTTACATTTAATAAAGCAGCACTGAGGCTCCTCGGAGCCTACAGTGAAAGAGAAAGCAGACACAGACAGACAGACAAAAGCTTCATCAGTTGATGCCGCCTCTGCAGGTTTCTCTCTGTGTGCAAAGGTGGTTTTACATTTAAACATGGAAGGGTCTCCTCCTCACTCAGTGCCACATAATTACAGGCCACATAATTACATTACTCAATGCAACATAAATTTACTCCACATAATACCACTTAGTGCCAAATAATTACATACTACATAATTACATTGCAGTCAATGCAACATACACTCCAAACAATACCACTCAGTGCCACATAATGACACGCCACATAATTACACTCTACTCAATGCAACATAAATACACTCCAATACCACTCAGTGCCACAAAATTACACTCTATTCAATGCAACATAAATACACTCCACATAATACCACTGTAACGGGGTCGGGGCGGGAAGCCAGGAAGACTGGTGGAACCCTGATTGTGCCCCTTCTGCTCTACAGACTGCAACACCGAGGGATGAATGGGAACAGGACCAGACCGGAGAAACATCCACAGGTCCCTTTAAGTGGGCGTATGATGAATGCAGTGAGGCCCCGCCTACTGCCGACGTGGACAGTCCTGGATGGATGAAAACAGGGGAAGCCCTATACGCGGGGTGTGACGCCACTGGGCGAGCCGAGGGACAGAGAACGCGAGGAACACCGAACGGAGGAGAGAAGAGACGGAGAAGAAAACGGAGGACCGGAAAACGAACGAAAGCCAGGAGGCCAACGACCCTGTGTTCCGCCGTGCCACGCTGCCGAGGGAGGAGTGTGGCTTAGCCAGGTACGGCGGCGTTGGGCGGCTTGGGTGGGGAGAAAGAGTGCCCCTTGTGAATAGTATAAAAAGTCCCCTGTGTGTGTTTTTCCTCTGTGCTTCCCGAACCTCCCCCTTTCCGCTACCCGATACCCGTACCTTACCTATTCCTTCCTCCCTCACTCTCCCTCCCAGTACGAACACCAATCACTAGTGTGCTTGTAAAATACACCGGTGCCCCTCACTACCACGGGATCCCTTTGGGTGAATACGCTTGTCGGATATAGCGACTAACGGCCTCCCTCTGTCCTTTCTTCCATACTGCTGCACCGGGGAAACTGAATCCGGAGGCCGTCCCTTGCCTGGGGTATCCGCGACGCTGCACCTAGAGAACAGACCACTAGGATCAAGCTGCATCCCCCAGTTACTTCTGAGAACACTCCTGAGGCGGAAGCCGGGAGCAGCCATTTTTTAAAACTTGTGACCATTTTATTGTGTATTAGTGTGATTTTAAGACTCTTTCTGCACTTTAAAACGATCGGCATCACCTGACTGCAGCTTAGCAACAGACAGCTTGTTGCTTCGCTCTGGGATCGCCATTTCCTGGTCGAGGGACCCGCCCACCGCGGCTGGCCACGCCCCCTCCCTCCCAGTTCATATAAATTGAGCGCCAAATCACCAGCGCGTCAGTTACTTCTGAGAACACTCCTGAGGCGGAAGCCGGGAGCAGCCATTTTTTAAAACTTGTGACCATTTTATTGTGTATTAGTGTGATTTTAAGACTCTTTCTGCACTTTAAAACGATCGGCATCACCTGACTGCAGCTTAGCAACAGACAGCTTGTTGCTTCGCTCTGGGATCGCCATTTCCTGGTCGAGGGACCTGCCAGACACGCCCACCGCGGCTGGCCACGCCCCCCCTCCCAGTTCATATATATTGAGCGCCAAATCGCCAGCGCGTCAGTTACTTCTGAGAACACTCCTGAGGCGGAAGCCGGTGTAGGAAGGTACCTCCTGACTATGGTTGCCCCCAAATTTTTGCCCTGTGTTTTAGCTGGTTTTTGACATAGTCGACCTGGGGCCCTGCCAATCAGGACCCCAGGCCTACTGCTCTCTCTGTAAAATGGATTCCATGTACCCTAGGTGCATTTCCAATTGGTACTGGGCCACCCTATCAGACCCTGTAACTCAGGGCATGGGTGTACCCAGGGCTGCCAGGGGCTGAAGCATGTATTATGCCACCCCTGGCTGGCCTCCTAAATTTGACACAACTGGCTGCATGACAGCTGGGGCAAAGTCGTGTAATCACCCTTTGCTGTAGATATAGTATACCTATATCTAACCCTAAAATGGACACACAGATTCCTATCAGTCACTCCTATGGCAGGCCTTGACAATCCTGAAGGCAGAGTGCTTGGAATCGTGTGAGATGGTGCTCTGGCATGAGCTGAGCCTGTCTGCAGCTTGCGGAACCAAGTCCTAATAGCTGTTCCATGATATCGCATACCATATACTCTTAAGTGCATTATAATCCTCGCGGTTAAATGCTAACTTTGGTATTGCTTTATCAAAACATGTCGAGTAAGGTGTCATACGAATTGGAATATTAACCCCTCGCCAATTCTGGCGACGGGGTTAGCATTCCACCCTTCTAGAGGGACACGACATGTATGTAACTGTGAACCCCGGTTAAAGTTAACTGAAGCCTCAGCTCCACAAAATGGATGCTGCCACCACAGACACGAGTCTGACCTCCTGCTGCTGGGAGTCCTTCCAGCGAGGGAGGCCTGGACAAAGGGTTTCCTATCCGGGGCGGTGCTAGCACCGTCCCAGACATGGTTTTGTGTATCCTGGGTAGGCAGGGCTTTTCAGGAAGGGGACTGCTGAGTGGCACCCCGGTGCTCACTACGCATAGGCCAGTCAGAACTAGTTCCAGGGGCACACCAGCCCCTGGCCTGGGGAAGTCCGGCAGGGGAGAGGGGTGTAACCACCCCCCTCCTAGTCCCACCCATAGGCAGGACCTAGTCACCGGGTCAGCCCCCTTTTTTAGTATAAAGATGGGAGCGGGCCCCCTGTTCAAATTAGATCATCTTTGGAATCAAGACACGACTTTCTGCGAAAGGACTTCACGATTTCTTCATCAAGATTCTCCCTTGTGGCTAAGGAGTAGTCACCCTGCATCCGCAGGCACCATCCTAAAGAACACTGCGGTCTGCTGCAAGTCCTTCATCACGAATCCGACGACCCAGCTCGACGAGACCCGGCTTCCCTGGCACCTCGGACCTCTACTCACCTCTACAGCCAAGCTGAGAACCGTGAGTGCGACGAGACCTCGAGGGACCGACGATCGCCAAGACTGCACGACATCTTTACTGCAAGCCCACCGTGTCCTCCACGGGTGAGTGCTTTGGGGTCCGAGAAGCCCCAACCCTGCGCAGCTCCAGCACCCAAGATCAGCCTCCCTGCATCTCCACGATCTGCGTGGGGCCCTTCTGCTGTTTGCTGTGCACCGCGTTGTTTGGCTACTAGCCGGCTGGCTTGTGGCCTTCTGAATGACGCCCGGCGACATCACTGCTGCTGGTCTGGTTGCTCCAGACTGGCCCTTGCTTCCTTCTTGAAGAGAGGCACCCCAGACCCTCCTGGTCCACTCCAGACGCCATTTTAGGTCCACCGCGTGGGCTTGAATTTGCTAAGGCTTTGTTGCCCAATCCTGGGTCCAGCGACGCCGACAGCTTCTATCTTCGTGGGACAGCTCGATCCTCCTTCCTGGTCGCCGACAACGCCTCCTGGTCCGTGAGATCTCCGAGCACAGCGTCACCCACACGCCTTGTCGAGGTGGCTACCATCCGGTGCCCTCCTGGTGCCCACTGACTACTGGCTAGTAGTCTCGAACTTGGTCCCCTCTGCTTTCAGGTATCATCTTCCATCGATCCAGGCTTGGATCCACCGAACTTTCTTCACTGGTCGCCTGCCAGCAACTTCTTTCTTCCAGGCTCCTGGTCCGACAACGAGGATTCCCGACGTCTTTTGAGTCCTATGCAGCTGCAGCCCCTGGGCTAGGTAACTTCGGCATTTCGGTGCCCCAGCATAGCCTCACTATCCAAGGGTCAGAATCTACTTTCGTTTTCTCCCTACCAGGTCGGGTTCGCCCGAGAACACTAACTTTGCAAATTCTAGCTACCATAGACTTTGTCCCGCATCTCGCGTGAGAGTGCACACACTGCACCCGAGTCCCCTGGGTCTCCTAGAAGTAATCTAACGATTCTATAGTCAAGTCCTAGCGATTCCAAAGGCTATTAGTACTGTACTTACCTGCTAGTAATTTCGCATTCCACTTTTCAAGTATATGGTTTTCCGTGCCCCTCGGGCATTTGTATATACTGTGCTAACTTAAGTATTTTTGTAAGAGTTTTGGTTTGTGCTTAGTACCCTGTCCTCATAAAGAGTACAGGGCTGTTGTGATTCTTAATAAATAACTGTTTATTTTCATAACACTTGTGTGGTGTCCTTTCACTTGGTGTTCAAGGGGTATATGTGGTATAACAGCTGGCTTAACACGCCCTCTCGAGTCTATAGCCTTAGACTGCTCGTATCCACGCTACTAGGATAGCTGGTCTATAAGGTTGACTTACAACCAATCATCAATAAGGGTTGCTGGACTGATACATAGTGTTCACTAGAATAGTGACCACTGCATATCAGGCCACCTTCTCACATTGGTGAGCAGCGGTTGGGATTTGAGCTTGCTGTTGTTTTACCACACGTATCCTAAGAATATCTTGTTGAAAGATCACATAAGTACTGTTAGTACATATAACCAAGCTTAGAATACTCTGAGTTCTACTGAACTAGCTGTTGCAGCTCCTCAAGGCCTAGCACACCTTGGCTGCAACTCTTAGCAAGGGATCAGTAGGTGAACACATAGTGTAGGTAGGTGCATCACTTACACCACACTAGAATCAGCATGTCAGACAAAGGAGGAAACTCTGAGTATCCCCTTGTGTCAGTGGACCCTCCACAGGTCCTTACTTCAAAATATGCTGCTCTTAGCTTCCATGAGATGAGACAAGTGTGTACTCTCAGGAAACTAAAACAGGGGTCTAACCCCACCACTTCCTTTCTGATTGGTCTCTTAGAGGCTTATGATGCCAGTAGGGCTGGTAACCCAGACCCTTCTAATCCAGAAGGAAGTTTGCCCTCCTTACAGGGACCCTTTGATAACCAGGAACATTCCCTCCAGGAAGCAGATGATGCTGAGGATGAGGATGAGGACCAGTTGTCAGGGGATGAGGCAGATAAGGGACAGGTAGAAGTCATTAGACTAACCAGGTCCAACTTAAGCAGACATGAGCTTGGTACTGGGGGACTCCTGGGCCCACTCTCAGGTCAGCTTAACATTGGGAATGGACGAGTTAGGTCTCTATCAAGAGGCTCTAACAGATCCTTTCGAACCAATGGCTCTCTCAACTCTTCTCACAGAGGGATGTCTTCCCCTAAGAGAAGAGTATATGAAGCTGAAGAAAGGGCAATCAAACTGAGGATTGAAAGGGAAGAACTTGCCCTGGCCAAAGAGAGACTTGCCCTTACTAGAGAGCAAGAATTATGTGGGCTACAGCCCACTGGTGGCAGCAATAAACCTAGCAATAGGGAAAGGAGTTTTGATACAAAGCACCTGAATAAGATAGTGCCCCCCTTTAAAGAAGGGGATGACATCCACAAATGGATTACTGCTTTGGAGAGAGCCTGCACTGTGCAGGGTGTTCCCCAAAGTCAGTGGGCAGCTATCTTGTGGCTCTCCTTTGATGGTAAAGGTAGAGATAAGCTCCTCACCACAAGGGTGGAGGATGCTAACAATTACAAAATCTTGAAGAATACACTGGTTGATGGGTTTGGTTTAACCACTGAACAATACAGGATGCTGTTCAGAGACACCCAGAAAACTCAGTCTCAAGATTGGACTGAGTTTCTTGATTGTGCCACTAAGGCTTTTGAAGGCTGGCTACTGGGTAGTAAGGTTACTGATTTTAAAGGATTGTATAATCTAATTATGAGGGAGCAAATCTTAAATAATTGTCAGAACCAGCTATTACATCAGCACCTGGTAGACTCTGAGTTGACCTCTCCACAGGAATTGGGTAAGAGGGCAGACAAATGGGTCAGAACCAGGGTTAGGCCTAAAAACCGGGGTGGTGACCAGAAAAAGGAATCAACCAAGCCTCAAGAGAAGGGTGGGGATAAATCCACAGAGAAGACTTCCCAAGGGCCCCAAAACTCCAACAAGGGTGGTGGGTCCCAGAACACTCCTTCAGAACAGAAGAAACCTTATTGCCATACCTGTAAACAGGTGGGTCATTACAAAAGTGATGCCAGTTGCCCTAAAAATGGTAATAAGGGAAATATACCCCCAGGTAATACTCCTAAACCTCCTGTTACCACTAGTGGTAATCCCCCAGGTGGTGGGAGTGCCCCCAAGAATGTGGTGGGCATTACTTTGGGCAATCAGGAGGACTATCGCCTAGCCAGGTTCCCTGACCACACTCTTGTCTGTGAGACTGGCATGGGGTTTGCCAACTTCACTACTGGACCCCACATTTTGGGAAAGTATAGACAAGAAGTTTTAGTGAATGGTCAGAATGTTGAGGCATTCAGAGACACAGGGGCCAGCCTCACCATGGTGAGTGACCATCTGGTCCCCTCTGCTCAACTGACCCCTGGTTTTACTTATCAGGTGACAGACATTCATGGAATGAAGAGAAGGCATCCCATGGCAGTAGTCAAGCTCAGCTGGGGTAATGTCACAGGACCCATGAGAGTGGCAGTGACGGATAACCTACCTGTAGATTGCTTACTGGGGAATGACCTGGAACTCTCAGCATGGGCTGAGGTGGAACAAGAAACTCATTCCAGAATGATAGGCCTATCCAGACAGGTTAGTGGGGCAGTAATAGCTACAGCCCCAGTCCAAGCACCATTCCTCCCTGAAAAGGTTGGAAGGGCAGTGGTAGTCACTGCCCAGGCTCAGACAGACTTTCCAGAACAGGATAGGAGGGCTGTGACAGTCACAGCCCAAACACAAACTGAGTGCCCTCCTGAAAAGGTTGGCAAGGCTGAAATGGTCTCAGCCTCTACTCAAACAGATAGTGAGGTTGTGAAGCCTGAAACAATGGATCACTCCACTCAAACAGAGAGCATTGAGGAGGAAGAAGAGTCTTCCCCCTCCCAGACACTAGGTGAGAGCCAGCCTCCTCAGGGAACTGACTCTACCCCTGTTGAAGGAACTGCCCCAGAGGTAGTCAGGCCTAGCCTGGCAGAGCCCCTGATGGCAGTGGACCCTTCCCAGGTGGGACCCAGTCTGGAGCAGGTAACCTGCACCTCTCTACCCTGCCTCAGTCAGCCCAGGGCTGAAGAGGTCAGGGAGGCCAGTGGTGGACCCCAAAGGGCCCCCTGTCCAAAAGAACCCCTTAATAAGCAGATTAGGATCACTGAAGCTGGTAACCCTAGCCAAGTGAAAATAAAACAGACTCCTGAGGGATCCCCCTTAAAAGTAGTTAGGGACCTCCCCCAGCTGGACACTGTTGGGCACAGTCAAACATGGGGCCTAAAAACCCCAGACGTGACCTGTCCCTCCAGTAAGCCAAACAGAGGGACTCAGCCTCCAGCTTTAGGTAGCCAGAGGCTGACCCTGAGAGCTCAGTGCATCTCAGCTAAAGAAAGAAAGGCACACATGATGAATGGTGATTGGAGGAAGTTGAGCCCAAAGGTAGAGGAGCCTCACTTCAGTACTCCATCCCAGCATCAGCCTTCTTCTTTCCCAAGACACACCAGAGACAGAGATTCCCTATGGTGGAGACCCTCAGATACCCTTAGGGTGAGGGGTTGCCTAGTGGACCATGACACAGGGGGAAACCAAGCCAGAGCTGGTCCTTCCTTATATGGCCACTTAGGTAATAGAGGCTTACCTGGACAAGGATAGCCTTATCTCCTTTCGTTTGGGGGGGGGGGGGTTGTGTAGGAAGGTACCTCCTGACTATGGTTGCCCCCAACTTTTTGCCCTGTGTTTTAGCTGGTTTTTGACATAGTCGACCTGGGGCCCTGCCAATCAGGACCCCAGGCCTACTGCTCTCTCTGTAAAATGGATTCCATGTACCCTAGGTGCATTTCCAATTGGTACTGGGCCACCCTATCAGACCCTGTAACTCAGGGCATGGGTGTACCCAGGGCTGCCAGGGGCTGAAGCATGTATTATGCCACCCCTGGCTGGCCTCCTAAATTTGACACAACTGGCTGCATGACAGCTGGGGCAAAGTCGTGTAATCACCCTTTGCTGTAGATATAGTATACCTATATCTAACCCTAAAATGGACACACAGATTCCTATCAGTCACTCCTATGGCAGGCCTTGACAATCCTGAAGGCAGAGTGCTTGGAATCTTGTGAGATGGTGCTCTGGCATGAGCTGAGCCTGTCTGCAGCTTGCGGAACCAAGTCCTAATAGCTGTTCCATGATATCGCATACCATATACTCTTAAGTGCATTATAATCCTCGCGGTTAAATGCTAACTTTGGTATTGCTTTATCAAAACATGTCGAGTAAGGTGTCATACGAATTGGAATACTAACCCCTCGCCAATTCTGGCGACGGGGTTAGCATTCCACCCTTCTAGAGGGACACGACATGTATGTAACTGTGAACCCCAGTTAAAGTTAACTGAAGCCTCAGCTCCACAAAATGGATGCTGCCACCACAGACACGAGTCTGACCTCCTGCTGCTGGGAGTCCTTCCAGCGAGGGAGGCCTGGACAAAGGGTTTCCTGTCCGGGGCGGTGCTAGCACCGTCCCAGACATGGTTTTGTGTATCCTGGGTAGGCAGGGCTTTTCAGGAAGGTGACTGCTGAGTGGCACCCCGGTGCTCACTACGCATAGGCCAGTCAGAACCAGTTCCAGGGGCACACCAGCCCCTGGCCTGGGGAAGTCCGGCAGGGGAGAGGGGTGTAACCACCCCCCTCCTAGTCCCACCCATAGGCAGGACCTAGTCACCGGGTCAGCCCCCTTTTTTAGTATAAAGATGGGAGCGGGCCCCCTGTTCAAATTAGATCATCTTTGGAATCAAGACACGACTTTCTGCGAAAGGACTTCACGATTTCTTCATCAAGATTCTCCCTTGTGGCTAAGGAGTAGTCACCCTGCATCCGCAGGCACCATCCTAAAGAACACTGCGGTCTGCTGCAAGTCCTTCATCACGAATCCGACGACCCAGCTCGACGAGACCCGGCTTCCCTGGCACCTCTGACCTCTACTCACCTCTACAGCCAAGCTGAGAACCGTGAGTGCGACGAGACCTCGAGGGACCGACTATCGCCAAGACTGCACGACATCTTTACTGCAAGCCCACCGTGTCCTCCACGGGTGAGTGCTTTGGGGTCCGAGAAGCCCCGACCCTGCGCAGCTCCAGCACCCAAGATCAGCCTCCCTGCATCTCCACGATCTGCGTGGGGCCCTTCAGCTGTTTGCTGTGCACCGCGTTGTTTGGCTACTAGCCGGCTGGCTTGTGGCCTTCTGAACGACGCCCGACGACATCACTGCTGCTGGTCTGGTTGCTCCAGACTGGCCCTTGCTTCCTTCTTGAAGAGAGGCACCCCGGACCCTCCTGGTCCACTCCAGACGCCATTTTAGGTCCACCGTGTGGGCTTGAATTTGCCAAGGCTTTGTTGCCCAATCCTGGGTCCAGCGACGCCGACAGCTTCTATCTTCGTGGGACAGCTCGATCCTCCTTCCTGGTCGCCGACAACGCCTCCTGGTCCGTGAGTTCTCCGAGCACAGCGTCACCCACACGCCTTGTCGAGGTGGCTACCATCCGGTGCCCTCCTGGTGCCCACTAACTACTGGCTAGTAGTCTCGAACTTGGTCCCCTCTGCTTTCAGGTGTCATCTTCCATCGATCCAGGCTTGGATCCACCGAACTTTCTTCACTGGTCGCCTGCCAGCAACTTCTTTCTTCCAGGCTCCTGGTCCGACAACGAGGATTCCCGACGTCTTTTGAGTCCTATGCAGCTGCAGCCCCTGGGCTAGGTAACTTCGGCATTTCGGTGCCCCAGCATAGCCTCACTATCCAAGGGTCAGAATCTACTTTCGTTTTCTCCCTACCAGGTCGGGTTCGCCCGAGAACACTAACTTTGCAAATTCTAGCTACCATAGACTTTGTCCCGCATCTCGCGTGAGAGTGCACACACTGCACCCGAGTCCCCTGGGTCTCCTAGAAGTAATCTAACGATTCTATAGTCAAGTCTTAGCGATTCCAAAGGCTATTAGTACTGTACTTACCTGCTAGTAATTTTGCATTCCACTTTTCAAGTATATGGTTTTCCGTGCCCCTCGGGCATTTGTATATACTGTGCTAACTTAAGTATTTTTGTAAGAGTTTTGGTTTGTGCTTAGTACCCTGTCCTCATAAAGAGTACAGGGCTGTTGTGATTCTTAATAAATAACTGTTTATTTTCATAACACTTGTGTGGTGTCCTTTCACTTGGTGTTCAAGGGGTATATGTGGTATAACAGCTGGCTTAACACGCCCTCTCGAGTCTTTAGCCTTAGACTGCTCGTATCCACGCTACTAGGATAGCTGGTCTATAAGGTTGACTTACAACCAATCATCAATAAGGGTTGCTGGACTGATACATAGTGTTCACTAGAATAGTGACCACTGCATATCAGGCCACCTTCTCACAGCCGGTAGCAGCCATTTTTTAAAACTTGTGACCATTTTATTGTGTATTAGTGTGATTTTAAGACTCTTTCTGCACTTTAAAACAATCGGCATCACCTGACTGCAGCTTAGCAACAGACAGTTTGTTGCTTCGCTCTGGGATCGCCATTTCCTGGTCGAGGGACCCGCCAGACACGCCCACCGCGGCTGGCCACGCCCCCCCCTCCCAGTTCATATAAATTGAGCGCCAAATCGCCAGCGCGTCAGTTACTTCTGAGAACACTCCTGAGGCGGAAGCCGGGAGCAGCCATTTTTTTAAAAACTTGTGACCATTTTATTGTGTATTAGTGTGATTTTAAGACTCTTTCTGTACTTTAAAACGATCGGCATCACCTGACTGCAGCTTAGCAACAGACAGCTTGTTGCCTCGCTCTGGGATCGCCATTTCCTGGTCGAGGGACCCGCCAGACACGCCCACCGCGGCTGGCCACGCCCCCCCTCCCAGTTCATATAAATTGAGCGCCAAATTGCCAGCGCGTCAGTTACTTCTGAGAACACTCCTGAGGCGGAAGCCGGGAGCAGCCATTTTTTAAAACTTGTGACCATTTTATTGTGTATTAGTGTGATTTTAAGACTCTTTCTGCACTTTAAAACGATCGGCATCACCTGACTGCAGCTTAGCAACAGACAGCTTGTTGCTTCGCTCTGGGATCGCCATTTCCTGGTCGAGGGACCCACCAGACACGCCCACCGCGGCTGGCCACGCCCCCCCTCCCAGTTCATATAAATTGAGCGCCAAATCGCCAGCGCGTCAGTTAGTTCTGAGAACACTCCTGAGGCGGAAGCCGGGAGCAGCCATTTTTTAAAACTTGTGACCATTTTATTGTGTATTAGTGTGATTTTAAGACTCTTCTGCACTTTAAAACGATCGGCATCACCTGACTGCAGCTTAGCAACAGACAGCTTGTTGCTTCGCTCTGGGATCGCCATTTCTTGGTCGAGGGACCCGCCAGACACGCCCACCGCGGCTGGCCACGCCCCCCCCTCTACGTACCAATCTCACTATAAAATATGAATCAGAGCAGGAAGCGCAGCGGACGAGCGCAGCGGGCGCGACGATTGCGCGCCAAAGGCGTGCATAAGGCAAGCTCGTCTGCGCTCGTCCACGCCTCGGTAGCGACTGGAGCGGTCTCCCAAGCTCTTGCCCCCCAGTCCACCACCACCCACCCGCATCTGACTCATGAGTCCTTACTCCATCTCAGAGATTTTGCTCATGAAGGCCACTTCTCTTTTACAGACACTGCTTATCCTTTGCATGACTTCGCTTGTAAAGGCCTGCTGTCGGGTGGCCTGCTGAACGTCAGGTCACTGCCCAAACATGCCAATGAAATCTCTCAGCTCATTGAAAACCATCACCTCGACGCACTATTTCTTACCGAGACATGGACCCACTCCGACTGTAATATTGAATTAGACTGGGCTTGCCCACAAGACTTTAAAATTCTGCATCTTCCCAGACCCAAGGGTCGGGGTGGTGGAGTAGGCATTATCTATAGAGCTTCCTGGTCTATAAAAACCCTCGATATGGACCCAGCTGCCGGTACGGAAATACTCGGCCTCTCAATAAATTGTCACTCTGGAATAACCTTCACGGCCTTGATTTGCTACCGCCCTCCTGGAGCCTTCAACTCCATTCAGCAACAGTCGCTTCTTACCACCCTCACTAATATGGCTACCACCCATAATAAACTGATCATTCTGGGCGATTTCAATCTCTGGCCAAATGGCAGCCTGGATTCTGCCCTACATAATCTTATACTCTCCTGTGAAGGTTTTGGACTCTCCCAACTGGTCAACAAACCTACACATTCTGCAGGGCACCAGCTTGATTTGATCTTCTCCTCCCCCCAGCTAGTATTCCTGAGCGACATACTGCCTATGTGCTGGACCGACCATGCACTTATAAAATGTCACATAGCTGGCTGCAGAGCCACAAGGACGCCACTCAGCACCTCCCCCGACTCTCTGTACAGAGATTGGAAAGTGCTGGACAAACTCAAATCGACCGCCCCCGTGTTCAATGTGGAAAACAGTTTTTCCGCCGATTATTCGGTGGAGGACAACTATAGGGCCCTCTGCACAAGGATTACTAACACCGCGGAACACCTTGTCCCCCAGAAAAAGTGCAAACCTAAGAGAAGAGCACCAGCTCCCTGGTTTGATGACTCATTGAGAGCCCTCAAATTAGCTTGCAGACAATCAGAGAGAAAATGGAGGCAAGGCTATTCGGATACCAACAAATCTCTCTGGAAAGACAACCTCCGGGCATATAAATCTGCCATTGTCCAAAGCAAGGCTAATTATTTCTGCACCACCATCGCCAACGCCACTAATAGTTCGAAAAGTATCTTTCAAATACTCAAAAACCTAACCCACCCAGAATGTGCCACAATGACGCAGCCTCCCACTCAAGCCCTCTGTGACAATTTGGCAGCATTTTTCATCAATAAAATTAACACCATCATTCTTAATTTGAACCCCCCCCCCCGCTGGGATGTTCCAACTGCCCGGGAGCCAGCACCAGCATCCAGGACTTGACGCCCTTAGGCTCCACCCCCACGGCGAAGTTACGGGAATTTCCCCCTATCTCTGAATCCGAGTTTGAAAGATTGGCGCTCGGTATTACCTCGGGTTCCCCGCTTGACCCCCTGCCTCCAAAAATTTGGAAAAGCTTCGGAACAGAACTTTTTTGCACTTTGCGTCAAATATGCAACCAGTCTCTGCACTGTGGATATGTTCCAACTTCTTGGAAACAGGCGCTCGTCACCCCGCTCCTGAAAAAGCCGTCCTTGAGCCCTGACTGTCTGTCAAACTACCGACCCATCTCCCTCCTGCCATTTCCAGCGAAAGTCGCTGAACGATGGGTCAGCTCCTGTCTCTCCACTCACCTGGAGCAGAACAACCTCCTGGATGATCTCCAATTCGGTTTCCGTCCAGCCCACGGTACCGAAACAGCTGTCTTGACAGCCATGGAAGATCTTCGCATGCGTGCAGACAGGGGCCAGCCAGTAGCATTGATACTGCTGGACTTGTCTGCCGCATTCGATATGGTCAATCACAGGACGCTGTTGGAGAGACTCGGTGAGGCAGGTGTGGATGGCACGGCTCTGCTATGGTTTCATTCCTACCTGCGGGACAGGAGACAGGCTGTCTCCCTCCCCCCATTCCAAACCGCATTCGCGCCTGTTCCCCAAGGAGTTCCCCAGGGCTCCTCCATCAGTCCCATCCTCTTTAACGTGTATCTCAAACCTTTGGTCACGTTAATCAAGTCGTTCAGGATAAAAACAATCAACTACGCAGACGATACCCAGCTTATTCTCTCATGGGGGGGAGAAGACTCCATCCCCTTGACCTCCTTCCACGACTGTTTAAGAGAGAGGGCTGGGTGGTTGCACAGGAACTCCCTACAATTTAACTCCTCCAAAACAGAGGTTCTGTTTTGCGCTGGCAACAACATACCTCGCCAGTTCCCGAGCGATTTCTGGCCTCCAGAGACTAGGGACAAACCCCAGCCAGTTACCTCGGTCCGCAACCTGGGAGCCATGCTCAATAACAAGCTGAGTATGGAAACCCAGGTTGCCAAAACAGTGGGGGATCTGCTCAGCTCTTCTACGCTCCCTGCGTAAAATCATGCCACTCCTTCCTGCACAAGCTCGGGCGTTGATAGTCAGGTGCACTATTCTCAGTCGCCTTGACTATTGCAACGCACTGCTCCTTGAGTCCCCAGTCACGCTGCTAGACCGGCTTCAAAGAATTCAGTCAGCCGCTGCCAAGCTAGCTCTTGGTTGGACAAGAAGATCCTCGGCCACAGCGGCCTTAGCCGAACTGCATTGGCTACCTTTGAAGCAGCGTGTGGCTTTTAAATCCCTCTGCATTGTCTTCAAGGCTCTGCATGGACTCGGGCCCAGACCTCTACAAGCTCTGTTCCGGTGGTACACCCCGACCAGAGACCTGCGATCATCCCCGGCCTATCTGGTAATAGTGCCCAGATTCAACAAAGCCAGAACCGGGGGCAGATCTTTCAGGGTCGCAGCGGCCAAATTATGGAACAGACTGCCCATCGACATACGCCAAATCCCTCAACTCCTTCCCTTTCGGAAACGGATTAAGACCTGGTTATTCCCCTAATTCCTCCCGTCGGCCATTCACCTCAGTTTCTCCTCAGTTGAGTATTCTCCAGCGCCAGGAAGCCTGCAAGGTATCAGCCGCGCTTTACAAATACTCAAAATAACAAATAAAAATAAATAAGCCTAAAGAACTTTCAGCGCTTATTGCCCGCGTGTACCGAAGACCACCACCACGGATAACCTCGAGTTTGCGAGGGAGAGACTAACGTTCCGAACAAAATGTACCATAAAAATAAAACCGAGTTTGAAGAAATATACTGGTCAAGTTACTGTTGAGTCGCCTGTTGTCACCACCGAGAGTGTCCCCAGCCCCCCTCCCACGCCTATAACCACTCAGTGCCACATAATTATATGCTACATAATTACACAGCACTCAATGAAACATACACTCCAAATAATACCACTCAGTGCCACATAATTACGCACCACATAATTACACTCTACTCAATGCAACATAAATACACTCTACGTAGTACCACTCAGTGCCACATAATTACACGCCACATAATTTCACTGTTCTGAATGCAACAAAAATACACTCTACATAAATGCACCCTATACCACATACCACCAATCAACATAAATGCACTATTTAACTAAGCATAATTTCAAATAATACCACAGTTCCAGGCCACACAAATCAACTCCACACATTTCCAATCCACTGCATAATTACACACCAAAAAAACATTTCAACTCCACAATTCACAATGTACCTCCAATCCACACCATATAGTGTCACCACCTGAGCACCAAACATAATTCGCCACCACTGTTTTGCATCAGCGCACCACATAAGCATCACGTCTGTCTGCCCTTGGAATCTGGCATCTGTTGATTCGCCCCTCGTGTCCGTCTGCTGCTCATGTTCTAATGAAATTACTGTATTCCAACCTCCACTTCCCCATTATTTATGTCCCGCTCCACCATAACAAATTTTTTATAACAAACAAGCATGAGAACAGGCAGGAAGAAGTTGTTAGACATTTTTTATGTTAACATCTTTTTTTAATCAGGTTTTTCAGTTGTATATAATGTATTCTTCGTTTGTATAAAGGTAACAAAAATGCTTAACACATTTTGTTATAAGTTTTCAACATAATGCACAGCAGCAACAATGCTCTACAACAGGGCCAAAAGTTCTGGCTAAACACAAAGGTGAGACCTATTGGCTATGCCAATGCTTGTTGTAGCTCTAGTTAATTTAACAGCTTCTCAGGTTCTATTTTGAATACAGGGATGATAGAATTTAATACATGCAACTTGCTGCAGACCAAGTGGTACATTTAAACATATTGGGAAACCCATACATTTCAAGGTGAGAACATGGGTGCTTTAAGTATGGAATCTGAGAATTAATCATTATTAGGGCAAGACAGAGAGTAGTTGAAATCGAACATCACTAGAACTTGAACTTTGACCAAAAAAGAGGTGAGGACTGACCGATTTCAATCAGTAATGTGCGCTGCCACGACAGGAACCGTGTTACTTCATGTCCTTAAATTGTGGTAACATTCAAGGAGTCAAACTGCTACCCTGCTGTGGGACATTGCTCACAGTGGCGTGGGTTATTTGAACGTCTATCAGTGAACCGTGTCTATGTTTTGTTGTTATATGCACCAATAGCTTATAGTGATTGCCACTGGAGTTTTACAATTCTGCAGCTGCTGCTTTTTTCATCATAATTATGGCATTGCCACATAATCCATCATCTGCTGCATAATCTGCATATTTTAATAAAAAAAAATTTCAGCTCAAACTGGTTAAAAACATGTGGACATGTTCACATGCAGTGCAAAGCCCATCACAAAATCATTTTTCAATTGCTTATTTCTGTAGTTATTTGTTAAACTGGTACTAATGAGGTGAAATGCCCAGGCAGTATTAACATGTGGAAAAAATACAAAATAATGAACTAAAATGCTGCATTATGCCACATAATATTCCTTTTTTGCTGCATAATTTAGTAAACCTTCCCATATAATTTGGCATAATTTAACAGTCGAGCCTACCAGACAACGCAGCTGTCTGGTTGCAAAATGCCTTGTGCTGGCTTACCAATCACTTACAGGGGCTTACAGCCCACCCGTTGCTTGACATCTGTTGACCTTTTTGCCACTATATTTGCTAGCTTCTTACTTGCTAAATTTGTCAAACTGTGTTTGTCCTTCCCATGGAGCACCAAGAAAGGACAAGGGGAACCCATTAGATCGCTCGGGACCATGGGTGGCAAGTATTTAACAAAACAACAAGCGGTCCTGAGCATACAAGAATGAGAGAAAACAATTGGTATTTATAGATCACAATGGAATTCTATAAGGTACAGTATTCCTAGACCAGCCGGCCAGGGAATGTTTAATAGTTTAATGAGTTTAAGATCTCCAGAGTACAACAATTAACCCGAAAGTAAGGGTTAAATTGGGACACAATCCTGTGCCAAACAGAGAGGAGAAAGTGAGAGAATAGAGATAAGAGAAGGGAAAAGTTATCAGGCAAACAAAGTGAGCTTACAGGTCACTGATATTAGTTATACATTAGCAGTGTATCCTGGAGTAAATCATACAAACAATAATATAAAGGAAGTACACGTATGAATTACTCTATGGTCGACGTTTCGATCCCCAGCTCGGGTATCACGGGATCATCATCAGGACAAGAAAATTAGTTTTGCCTGAACACAGTTTTTTATAACACCCAGTTGGCTGTGTGAAGAGAGATAAACTTCAAGGGGAAAGTCCTTTCTGGATGCCACACGCGGTTCATTCTTTGCGTGTGTGCCGCTCCTTTGGGTGTGGTCGGGTTGAGAATTCAATTTGGGCGCTGATTTTGAATTAAGAGTGAAGCCCAGCCTTTTGGGTTGCGAGATAATGCAGCACAAAGGAGGCGAAGATTTTTGGGGGATACTGAAGCCCGAAATCAGCGATTCTTGCAGATGGTCAGTAGAGGGCATCTGATTCAGCGTTCCAGTGTGAGCAGCTCCAACGACCGGCGCCTGCGGAGACTTGGCAGATCCTAACGCGGACCAGTTATTCGCCTGGCCGCAACCCTCCCACACGGCGATCTTTCAAGACGCTGGAGGACGGCGATCTTGCCCCACAGGTTACCGAGATTAGCGGGAACTTGGGCTCCGAGTACATTGCAGTCATAGTAACTGAAACGGACTTCTAGAAACCCTCCTCACCTTGATGCTAGAAACGCGCAATAGATCAGATGCCCTCTACTGACCATCTGCAAGAATCGCTGATTTCGGGCTTCAGTATCCCCCAAAAATCTTCGCCTCCTTTGTGCTGCATTATCTCGCAACCCAAAAGGCTGGGCTTCACTCTTAATTCAAAATCAGCGCCCAAATTGAATTCTCAACCCGACCACACCCAAAGGAGCGGCACACACGCAAAGAACGAACCGCGTGTGGCATCCAGAAAGGACTTTCCCCTTGAAGTTTATCTCTCTTCACACAGCCAACTGGGTGTTATAAAAAACTGTGTTCAGGCAAAATTAATTTTCTTGTCCTGATGATGATCCCGTGATACCCGAGCTGGGGATCGAAACGTCGACCATAGAGTAATTCATACGTGTACTTCCTTTATATTATTGTTTGTATGATTTACTCCAGGATACACTGCTAATGTATAACTAATATCAGTGACCTGTAAGCTCACTTTGTTTGCCTGATAACTTTTCCCTTCTCTTATCTCTATTCTCTCACTTTCTCCTCTCTGTTTGGCACAGGATTGTGTCCCAATTTAACCCTTACTTTCGGGTTAATTGTTGTACTCTGGAGATCTTAAACTCATTAAACTATTAAACATTCCCTGGCCGGCTGGTCTAGGAATACTGTACCTTATAGAATTCCATTGTGATCTATAAATACCAATTGTTTTCTCTCATTCTTGTATGCTCAGGACCGCTTGTTGTTTTGTTAAATACTTCCCATGGAGCACAGCCTCTATGATCTTTAATTGGTTGGCTTTAATTCTTCAACAGCACTCCGGGAGAGGGCATGTTTTTCCGTTCTCTCCCTCATGTGCTTCTACCTCCCACCAAAAACCCACCTCCGCTCTTCGTGTTGCTGTCTCCCTCATGTTGCAAGCTCTGTGGTGTGCTTCTCTGTGTCAATGCTGGGGGGAATTTGCAGAGAGTGGGTATTGTTATGGCTGACTTTAATATTACATGGGAGTCAGAAATTGATAGTACCCTCCCCCATAGTTCTGTTGCAGGGAGCTTTCCGAAGGCCTTAAAAAAAGCGTTTGGAGATTTGGGTCTTTTGGATGTATGACACATCCTAGATCCCGCAGTGAGGGATAACACTTTTTTTTCACATTCTCATGGGAGCTACTCCTGTCTTGAATATGTCTTTATAACCAACGCTCTGGTTCAGGCCCTAAAATCAGTTTCTTTCCACCCTATTGAACTTTTGTACCACGCTTGTGTGGCTATGAACTTGGAGGCTCCCCCCTCTAAATACCGATGCTGGTACTTTCCAGGGTCTTTAGTTCGAGACAGGTTATTATTAATATTATATGATGATTTGCATAAAATGATGAATGAATAATTTTTAATGAATACATAGGAGGATACTTCTCCTTCCAATAACTGGGACACCTTCAAAGCAATACTTAGGGGACACTGCATAGCATTGAATTCCTCACTGAATAAGCAGAAGGTCAAGGAAAGACCGACCTTGGAGACATAGCTCCATAAAGGAGAACCCCTATCTCTCCCATCAAAGGTAGGTGACAGCACTAAGGGGGTAACTCAATGCTATTTAGTCTAATAAGGCAGAGATCACTCCTCATACTCCAAATGCCAAACTTATGATCCTGGCAACAAAGTGGGCACCCTTTTGAGACATCAGTTAAGGGTTTAGAGAGAGATATATAGGGGATAGTTACCGTGTGACAGGGAGCATCACGTCTTCAGACACCGAGAAAGCACATTTTTTTGGCCGATTTTATGAGGATCTTTATGCAGCAGAGGAGATACATGACCAAGGTCAATTAGACTATCTGGAGGGACTATCCCTACCCCAAGTTACAGACATTTAAAATGACATCTTAGAGAGTCCGATTTCAGAGGAAGAGGTGCGCGAGGCGATAAGTAATCTCAAACCTCATAAAGCTCCGGGGCCCAATGGGCTGACAGTCTAATTAAAAAAAAAATTGTTCTGAACTCACCCCATATTTGGTTGGACCTTTTTAACTATATGGCCACCTCTGAAACGGTCACTACTTCTATGAGCAAGGCCATCATCTCCGTCCTACTGAAGCAGGGCAAAGATCTAAAGGCATGTGGTTCCTACCGACCCATAGAGCTCCTGAACCTCAATGCCAAATTGTACTCAGAAATCCTGGCAGCTAGACTAGATGGATTACTCCCTGACTTGATCCACCCGGGTTTATTAAAGGTCGACAAACGCACAATAATATTTGGAGAGTGATCCAGCTGATTAAGAAAACCTCTAAAAAATCCATCCTGACGGTCTTGCTGGTGTTAGATGCAGAAAAGGCTTTCAACCGGGTTGACTGTCCTTTTTATTTCATACTTTACAAAGCTTTGGTTTCTGTGATGGTTTCATTGCTATGATCAAAGCGAACTATGTGATACCTAGGGCCAGTGTGCTAGTAAATCGCAGACCTTTTTCACCTGGGGTGGAGGACGAAGCAGGGGTGTCAAATATAACAATTATTCTGATGCGAAGTATAATATTAAACACACTGATCTTAAGGTAGGACAAAAGGTGAGGATTAAAAAACCTGGAATAGTTTTTTTTGTAAAAAGTACAAGCAACTTTTTAATCCTCAACGTACTATGGAGGTGATGAAAAATTCAGAAAGGCTAGAAAATGGGAAATGCTGGGATCTTAAAAAGGTAGCATTGTGTGGACAAGGACAAGTTAACATGGGAAACAACAAATAGTTTGAGTTAAAACCTGATTCAGGACAGCAGATATATCAAGAAAGTCTGGAGGGCACTACTAGTGGTACTAGTGGTGTAGTCACAGGAGCTGATGAAATTACCGGGAAGGATTGTAAATTGACGGATGTAGTTTCTGAAAGCAGTATAATTGACAAGAGTGTGGGTGTTAATAGTAGATCAAGAAGAGTCACCAAACGACCTGTTGCACTGGATAATTCTATGTCTGACTAGTCATTGTTTGGTATGGGCAACTCCTCATACTATATCTCATCTGCAAAGATATGTAATGTCAAAATTATATATTCAATCTTTGAGTACCTGTTCAATGTTACATATTTTTTATAGGGGGAGGTGTGTAGTGTGGAGTATTTACAGAAACATGTTGCATCATGCGATACCGTGTACAATGTTTTGGATCACAATGATGGTCTCCTTGGAGACTCGGTCAGCACTGCTGTGAGAGTGGGCTCAGCAGCCAGACCTACTACCTGCCTAGTCGCGAATAAACTGTTATTTCTCTATTCAGTATAGCGTCTTCTCTACAGAGGGTCTGCCACCTGGGAGTATCAAGTCCTGAACTAAAATTCTACGCCCTCCCTTTGTGCACGAGGTCACCCCAGTCCTGGCCCAAACTAAACTGATGTTAATTCACAGAATATTTTGGACTCCATTGCAGCTACACAAACTGAAACTTAGAGAAACACCCAAGGGGTTCGCAATCTCCCACCTATGATTTTTTTATTGCCCATCTGTAACCAAAAATCTGGGAGGACATTTTTGGGTTCATGTGAACCCTCTTTCCAACTCATCACCGAAGAGAATTCCTGTTCCCAATATTGGGCCCCTTGGATCCACACTTAAACCTTGGGGATGATGGATATTTATTAGATCTTTTACTCACACTAGCATGTAAACTCATTCTAAATAACTGGAAAAAATACAGCTACTCTTACAGTCTGGAGGAAGTGGATCTCTTCTGGTGCTGAGAACATTTCACTCTCAAACTACACCCTGTAGGAAACTGGCATTTTGTTGTAGTTGTCCCCCTATTTTTACCCTTTTTTATCTACTAGATGGTAGTTTTCAACTCTGGCAGTGCACTGAGGCTTGCTAACCAGGCCCCAGTGCCAATAATCTATCCCTAAAAGTAATGTCTGATTGTTCTAATAAATGGTATACCTGGTACCTACGGTATGGGTACTAAGAAGGGTCCCTATGGGCTGCAGAATGTCACATGCCACACAAAGGGACCCACACACTAATTCCATGCAGACTGCCACTGCAGGCTGTGTGAAATATTGCAAACAATTTTGAAAACATTACATGAGTGTGGCATGCCTATGGACATGGGCTATATGTAAGAAGGAACAACAAAGGGAAATACTCTGCATGCCTTTACCACACATAGTTTACCACGCATGTTTTTAGAACGCATATGCTTTTATAATTTATGCCTTTACCACGCATTGTTTATATAAATATTTACCCCCCCACCCCTGAACTTACCTTAAATGTGTGGTAAAGGCATACGTTGTAAAAGCATATGCGTTCTAAAAACATGAACGGTAAACAAATGCGTACATGGTAAAAACCACGTTGTAAAGGCTGTTTCCCATGTAAGACACCAGTACAGCAGGCCTAAGAGTCCTAATACAGGGTGCATTATATCATGTGATGACATATCTGCATGCCCCTGTGATGTCTAGTTACATTACTCAATACTGCAAGTGAGCAGGGAAGCAACCTAAGGTATGTACTGGGGTCTGGTCAAAACGAGTTAGTCAACAACATGATGGCTTCACTGACACCAACAGGTTTTTGTACCAAACAGTTTGTCTTAATAAATCTGTACTGATGCCAGTACTCAATTTATTATGACAAGCACCCAAAGGGCACCTTAGAGGTGTCCCTTAAACCTAACTAGTCCTTTAGTGTGCTGGCTGATCAGACTCTTCCAGTCTGCCACCAACAATGATTTTCTGACCCCCCCAGAGGTGAGAGCCAGCACACTTTGCGGTCAGAAACAATGCCTGCTATGGAAGGTGTTATCACCAACTCCAAGCAGGATGGCTAATTAATCAGCATAACAGAGTTGTAGGCATCAAAGCCCCTGTCACCTTTGTTGTACAACTCCAGCTTCCACCACACCTGGAGAATGCCACCCCCTTCCCTGAGGCCCATTTGGCACCAGGAAAGGCAAGAAATTAACTATGAAATTGGTGTGTTGCACTATCAGGCTAGTCATTCCCCTAACATGGGATACCCGATGTGCTCCACGAAGAAAGGATTTCACTATTTTTATTCTAGTGGAATTTGAAACTTTGGGTCAGGAATATGACCCCTCTTCCCAGGAAGTGTGGACACCCCAAGGGTAGGTAGCCCATTGGCTAGTACCCTTCACTCTCCTTAACACCCTCAAATTCAGTATTTAGGCGGCCCCCTGACACCGGGAACTCAGATTTGACTACTGGAAACTGAGTGAAGGACAAAGAAGAGCAATCACTGCGAGAACTGAGGGCTTCACCAGCACTTGGTGCAAAACCCTGCCTTGCTGCTGGACTTTGACCATTGCACCGACCTGGCTCTTCCAAATGCTGTGCCCCCTCCCAAAGCTAAGGAGGACTGACCAATGACCCAACAGCCAGCAGCCAGCAGAGATCTCCCTTGAAGTGCAGGAGCTATCTCATCTGCTGATCGTAGTGTCCAACAAAGCAGTGCCTTGCCAGGAGGAGGTCACCAAGTTTCCAGGAAGGTCAGCCCCATCTCTCCAGCGGGTTTCGAGACACTGACTCCTCCAGGAGCCGCACAGCACCAATACACTGGGCACCCGAGCAGTTGCAGCAGCCAAGGTAGGTTGTGTCCAGTCCGGACACCAGCGCCGAGGAAGACCGATCTGCACGTCCGGGGACCTTAAGGCCAGCAAGACACATGTCAAAAGCCTAGCTGTCCTGTTTTCCCCTTTTCTGCAGAACCGACACATGTGAGAGTCTGACAGCGCAAACCCATCGGACAAAACACCTATGTACCCGAGCCCCTCAGTCAAGTTCATGGAAACAGACGGTGTCCCAGTGCCCAAGACCCTAAGCCCCCTTACTTTTCACAGGTACCGTTTCCTATTTACTTTCGTGCGTAGCGGTCAAGGCAGATACATTTGAAATGCTGGTAGCGTCTTGGACCTAGGCCACTACTTACCTAAAGTCCAGAAGTACAGTACTGGAAGTTGATTGTAAGTGACCTTGGGCCAGATGTACGACAATTTCATTTAGCGCCTCGCTATTTGCGAAACATTGCGAGTAAAAAATTGTGAGGCGCTAAATGTAATGTACAACAATGTGTTTGACACTGTTTGCGTTTTCTAATAGGGTTGCAAATTGCGAGGCTCATTAATATTAATGAGCTTCTCACAATCTATGTCCAAATTCGGCATGCAAGCCCTCCCAGGGATGGTGGCCTGCTGGGCTTAGCAGACCACCATGTCTGGGACTGCTTTTAAATAAAGCGTTTTTTAAAAAATACAGCCCGTTTCCTAAAGGAAAAGGACCCTTAAAAAATATATTTGCATGCATTTGCAAAGGGGAAGAGGTCGCCTGGGGACCTCTTCCAATTTGCGAATGCATTACCGCCTCCTTGAAGTAGGTGGTAATTGTGAGTGTTTTGCGACCGCAATTGCATTAGCAAAACATTTGTACATGGTTTTGAGACTCGCATGCAAAAACGGGTCGTACATCTGGCCCATTATGCAGTGAATGTTTCTCCCACAGGATAACATTGCCGCGTGCGAGGCTCATGCCTCAAATCTGCAAAATCGCTAAAACCTAACTCCGAAAGTATTAACCAGATTCCGATGATCTTGGCGTCTAAATAAATATATAAATCTGTGTTATTTTTAGAAATTTGTGTTGGATTTCTTTACTGAGTGTGGGTCTTATTTATTGACTGTGTGTAAACAACAAATGCTCAATACTCTTCTAGTATAAGCCTAAACTGCTCGCACACACTACCACTACTAAAGCACTTTTTGATTGTTAAAGCAAGCCCCTGTAAGCCAAAGAGGGTCGCTTGGACTCTCTGCACAGTGTAGCTCGTTTTGGTACACTATATAGAGAACTATGACAAAAAGAGGGGTGGGGACTGGGAGTGAAAAAAAGGTCCAGTGATAGTGCTTCAATGCAAAGTATTTCTCCAAATCGAAGGGTCAATGTTCCTGAAGGAAAAGGAGGCGGGCGATCTAGGGAGTGGATAGGAGAGTCGGAGAGACTCTTGCTTGTTGCCCTCACACATCCCAAGGGATGTCATGCTTCATCATAGAGCAGTTGCTCCTCGCCGGGCCGGCGCTGCAAATCCCTACGTGTTCCCCGAAGGGTCACTTTAGCGGAGATCTATTCATATTCTTGCTGTATGATGCGTGTGAGGGAGTGCTCATAGGGAAGTGAGTGAATCTAAAAGTGACTTGCGGGTAGAAATGCTAGATCACTTTAATGGGAAGATCCCTCTGTCAAAATTAAAAAACCAGATGGTTGGTTCTACTAGTGGGTTATAGTGACCCTAGGTAGTCGAATGTGGATATGAATGGAACAAGTTTTGTAATTATTGGGTCAACATGTTTCATGCCTCTATTGGTCTTGGACAGAGATCCCTGGTGCTTCTTCAGGACCGGAAAAATAGTTCTATGTGAGTGGAGGTGTGTTGGGGCCCTCCTTATAGTAGGGTGGTGCCGCAGATTGGATCCTATCTTGAGATATCTAACCTAGATCAAAATAGAAAGGGATGAAAGAAAAAACTAAAGGAAAGCATATCAGTGTTGTATTGTTTCTGGCATAGGTACATCCTTAATGGCCAGAAGGTCCAAAGGAGTGGAAAACCATGTCTATTTGGTGCTGAACTAGCCGCAAGACATCCCAGATAAATATGGCACGTAAAGTATCATTATATCCCATCAGTGGGATGTAACATAGAAATATTCTTTATACGGTTCAACACTTGGGCTGCATGTAAGAAAGAGTTGAACTAAATCAACGAAAATCATTTCAGGCAAAATAGTAAGAAGTCTTTGTAACTAGCATGACTAGGTCCCAGGAATAGGAAGAAAAGAGCAGTTTTATGCAAAATAGTAAGACATCTTGGTATCAACATGACCGGGTTCCAGCAGTGGGAAGAAAAGGTCAGAGTGAAGAGGTGTTAGGCGGACAAAGTGACACCGTCTCCGAATGCCCCATGAATGATGGCGGACAGGTGTGCACATAAGGCTATAGTAGCACACTCCACAATGAAGTCCACTGGATGATGGTTGGATGGATCGATGGTGGCGTCCTGAGGGATGTTTGTATAAAGAGCCTCTACATCGAGGATTATTAGGAAAGTGATGTCCTGTGGGTTGGTCACTCCCTCTTCTGTACACAATAGCTCGGGGTGCTCATAATAGTAACGCTAGTGGTAACAAGCATACGCACTCAATTACGTGCTCCAGACACCTATACATCAATCCAACCAGTACAATCTACTGCAACGGTGTAGTTTGAATTTTTAGCATGTATTATTTGTGTTGTGAGCACTGTCATTACTAGCATTTTTAATATTATGATTTTTATTGTTTATTATCCAATGAACTTCTATATAAATCATTCTGATCCCATGGAATGGCTGCCCATTGATCGGAGAATCTGTATCTATTGTGCAGGACAGACATTTGACATGTCTTAATGAATTCATGACTTTCTTGTATCCATGTATACTTATGTTCTATTTCCTGTTTATGTATTCTTTACTGTCTGCTATAAAATCTAATAAAGGTTTTTGAAATTAGAAAAAGCAGTCCACACTATTGAACAAACTGCTGTTAACCAGTTGAGATGCCATTAGATTTCGATATGATACGCACGATACTCAGATCAGTCAAAAGCAACCAGATCTGCTAATCAGATCCATGTAAGATCTGTGGGACTAACTAAAGCTGACTTGAACAGGACTTATACATGAGTTAAAACAAGTTATGGCAGTGCCAGATTTAAAATGGTACACAGTATACTTGGCTCCCAAGTAGCTGCATGAGATATGTCTGTACCAGGTATGAAAATCACAGATCAGAGTTTTGTCCACTTACTGTAGTCCTGCTGTTTACTAGCACTCTACTGTGAGATAACAGTAAACCAATTGAAAGGTGTTTAAAGAGACAACAATTTCTGTATTTACCCTGCTATCAGGTAGGAGAATAGCCATGCACTTGTTAGACTAATCAGGCTCACTATGTGTAGAGGGAGAGGGAGGATTGTGCCCTCTCGATTTGTCAACGTTAGTGCCGAATGATTATCAAACCTTCATAGATGGTTTTACGTGAGTGGTCTTTATTTGTTATTCCGTACATGGAAAAACAGCAGACACGTGTTTCGCCCTAGTGACCTTTTGGCCGTGGGCTTTCTCAAGGCAGAGTTTGGTTATGTAAGCAAGTAATGTTCGTGATTCTCTAGTTGGAAGGTATTAAGTCTCTGCGGTCCAGGAACAAAAGATCAGGCTCATTATGTGCATTAAAGCTGCTGGTCACTGGTGTTGCTGAAAAACGTACATGCAGCGCACAGGAAATGACCCTAAACTTTATGAGTACCTGGGAAGAAGATGCAAAATGCTGTCTAATGTGATGTATGTCTAAGAATTGTTGCCTTCCAGAAACACAACAGAGCTTGGTTATATACTTGTCAATCTTCGTATAGAGCTCCCCTGTAGACTTACAGTTTGTAAGTTTATATAAAAGACTATAAGTGAGGACTTGTCGGGTTCGTAGATCACCCATTTCATAGTATGTTTGTTGCTTGTATTTAAAAGATCATTTAAACATTTTTTAACACAAATTTTATTCATTTTCAAGCTTTCTATGGACACATTACATTTGCCAATAATGACATCCCTGTTATAACATGTAACATGAACAAGAGTTTCAGTTTTCATTACATACGTATATCAACAAACTGAGGCATTGCAGCCCATTGCTTACATTAGTATGCATGATGATAGACTTACGTACACTTGTCCGGATATATATTCAAATTAGTTGATTTTTATAACTCTAACTGACCCTCCCTCAACCCCCCTCCCACAACAATACCTCCCCCCAAAACTATTAAAACTATGCTGCTATGGTCTAATTTCTTAAATCAAGGTATATATATCATGGGATGACCTAGCCTGGCAGTGGAGATAAGGGGGAGGTGGATAGAAGATCATTCAAACATAATGCAAACAAATCTGTCAGTGCATCATACACTGGGAGCTTAGAGATCTTAGAACAAAACTCCAAATACTTACAGAAATGTCTCGTACTTTAAGGGAACCGAGCACCTTCTAACTGGTGCATTCAGTGCAACTAAAACTATTACCTAGAAAATCTATTGCTAACTACAGACTTCTCCCAACTCAACCTACAAGTCTATTTAATGCTACTCACAAAAGAAGCAGCTAGTGAGACTGTAAGAATGAGAAAATATATTAAAAAACTAACCACAATGACACCACAGACATGGAGCATCATACAAGACCAAAGGACAGCATAATACAGTCAGTCAGTCAAAAATACTTTATTTCGGCTTTACAGCCATAAAAGCACAATACATTTTACATCCATTAACATTTTTAAAAAACGTTACAATGAGGAGAATAGTTAAGTGGAAAAGTTCAAAACAACCATTCCTTAATCGACAGGGATATATTAGATTTTTAACTCAACTTTAACAGTCAAAGAATGAGTGCCTGACCCCAAGGTAATGGCTTGCAGGTTGTCAATAACACCAAAGTCACTTAATTGGAAATTATAAAACTATTTAAAAACAAGATCCATACATTTTTAGAATTAATTAGACTTCTTGTTAAAAAAATAACTTAAAAGGAAAAACATTAAAAGTTACATTCCTACGTAACCAATTTAAACACAATTATTATCATCAAATTCTCTGGGCGATACCTTAGAGCAACAAGGGGCAGTAGGCATGAAATGTAAGGGGCAGCATCATCTGTTGCCCAACTCTTTCCCCATTAGAATTCCTCTGCGCATGCACCACAATGCAAAGAGGTATTTCGAGGTAGCAACTATGAATAATGGTAACGTTTCAGATTTGAGTAGCCTAAAAACCTCTATATAAGCCCTACGTTTTTGCAAAGTTGGAGGACCCACTTTGATCTAGACCTCTGATATGCAGGACAGCATAATACATTCGAATAGTAACCTGCAGACCAAGCAGTACAGACACAACCAGCTCAACCCACAAACCAAACATTCTAAAATGTAGGGGCTGATGTGAGGTTCAAGATGCAACCCTCCAGGACATGCTCTGAGATAAATTACAACAGGTCAGGGGGCAAGAGGGCAACAGGCAGTGATTTAGGGACACAATGTTGGTCCAAACATATAAAAAGACAAAGTAAAAATAGCAGTACTGCAATGAGCATCGAGACATTGTTTTACAGTTAGAATGCAAGAACCCTCAACTGGGAAACAATGCAACAGTACATTAATTATACTGTGCATTAAAAGACAGTGTACTTGCTTAATGTAACACTGTACAAAACCCTCAAAACACCCATCATGTGCTAGTCTATGAAATGCCCAGTATTCCCACTTCTAGTCATATGGCAGTAATTATTAAGATGTGTCCACACACTGCGTCAAACTGCTGGGATGTGGAGTTATTTACACAATAAATGTACCCAAGGGGCAAATGCTAATGAAATCTACCTGGCCTACAAAGAAATTAGAAATAGATTTATATTTTCTTCTAATAAAACGAGCACAAATAAAGGGCCCGATTACGTGTTTGGCGGTGCGGCACTGGGTATGCCCCGCCGCCGCACCGCCAAAATTGTGGTGAGGCCGCCCGCCAGATTAGGTGCTTCCTCCTGTCCGTCAGTCTTTTTTTAGCATTTCCACAGCGGTGCCTTTAAAAACAAGCACTACAATGGGAA
This sequence comes from Lissotriton vulgaris, assembly GCF_964263255.1. Lineage (NCBI taxonomy): Eukaryota > Metazoa > Chordata > Amphibia > Caudata > Salamandridae > Lissotriton > Lissotriton vulgaris. The sequence continues at coordinate 1,550,786,371 of NC_141696.1, read as the reverse complement.
TGCCTTAAAAGAGTAACTGCACAGCATGGACTGGAAAGTCCATGCTGTGCAGGAACTGGTGTGCCCCTCCATCCCCATGCGCATCTACAGGGCGCAGAGGCACCAGGGGACCCTGTAGGGCCCCCCTTGTTTCCCCTATGCCAGGGATTACATTGAGGAGGAACTACCACGTAAACCCTTGCGGAGAGGAAACTCCTAATATGCTTGGTGGGACTGCAGCTGTCCCTGCCGGCTGCTGCAGGGCTGTGGCAGTCACACCGCCCATCTCATAATAGGGCGGTGGGGAGACCCAACCACTGCACCGCCAAACTGTTAATCAGTTTCTAAATGTTTTACAACAATGCTAAAATACAATATTTTGTAATGGAAAGGTGGTATTATTCTCATCTGTACAAAAAACATACTGACACAACAAAAATGCTCTGTAATACGTAACTTCATGTTATTACTGTAGATAAAACAAGGTGAGCCCATTAAATTGGAGAGGCTGCTCTGGCACACATTACTTTAACAATGGCTATATCAGTCAGCACATATGACGGATGAGCCTTCCAAATCTAGTGGCAGAGGAGGGCCCTGGTTCTGGGGTGGGGATTGAGAACTTGTGACAACCAGTTTACCTGTGTTGTGCCCATAAGAGCTGGTCCGCAATACTAGATTATGTAGTCCTTGCATGTATATTCGTTGTGCTCATAGTTTTACAGCAGGTGTTTAAATAATGATGACAGACATCTGGAAGAGTCTATGACCATAATTATGAAGGAAGCCACAAATGTAGATACACAACTCGGCAAAACTGAAGGCTACAATGGCAGCATCAGTGACGTGCTCAACAAAGCACACAAACTGTGTAGAGGAGCCAGAGCCACAGCAGAATGACACACCAGAGACAGACGCAGATAGGGCGTCTCCAGGCAGTGCCACAAAAATCCGTTGATGCTATAGGTGGCCATGAGAGAACAAGGTGGAATGATGAGAATGAATGCATCGACCAGCAAGAGTCGGAGGCAGGACTCTAGTAATAGTATGGATTCATGATTCCAGCAAAGAATTTGTACATGACATGTAGAAATCATTGGATAGAGAAGGACCATGTGAACCTGGAATACGGAAAATAAGTATATTTCAGTCTTGTACAGTGCACATTTAGGGGCATTTAAATCAAATGGTATTGAGGAGGGTAGTTATGAGGCAGATTGATGATTGTTTCATCAGCAAAGACAGGCGACACAGGCAAATTAAGCCGCTTGCATGACTATGAAAGTTCTACACCCTTTGCCAAGTTGTCCATACCTCTTCTACTCAAGACAGAAAAACAGTCAATATCTCATTAAAAATACAGCTGTAAGTAAACAGATAAAACGTTAAAAATTGTCTTGCACTCTTCAGTCTGTGATCTCAACATCCACAAAAGTATGCCTAAAGGCATGGTGTGACCAATCATGGCTGTCTTCTAGATGCGTTTGGATTATCATGAAACGTTCATACAAAACCTACTTTACGAGCTCCATCCCTTTACAATTATGGAAGTGGTGAGAGTCATCTACAATGTGAAAGAGATGGTTCAACCTGCTGAATGTTTTTAGAAGAGTGGACAAGTTTTACTGTGCTGTAAAGAAGTATGGAGCCCATCGAGTGGCAAAAAGTACAAGTCGGACAATGAGGACATTTGTTTCATTGTGAAACAGAATTTGGGAAGGAAGTATTATCAAAGACCAATTATCATCTTTATCAGGGTTTAAAATTGGGGGCTCTGATATTTTATAAGTTCGTAAATGAAAATAAAGATATTTGTGGCTAATCTTATTTAGGCAATTGTTTTTGTTTTTCTGAAAAATATTTTTCCCTGCCATGTTGCCGATTGAGACCGGGGCTATCGAAGACAGCAATTACTGCTGAACGTGGGTGTAACAAGAGGAAATGTGTACATGGTTTTATATATATACAGTGTTTCATATGTGTAAATCTCACACCATCTCATAACTGCTGGCAAGGCAGGAGGGCATATGTGATTCAGCAGCACTACACGCTACGAATAGAGGCTTACGGGTAACATACTCCATTCGTAGCATGTGTTGGCTCCCCATACACATGCTATGCATACACTTTAAAGCAGTACTCCTCTCGCTGTGGCTTTGGGCATTAGATGGTAAAGATGTTTCAAATAATGTTAGTCTGACTTTTTGTCCTCCTACAAGAGACTGTTGTCTGGTGTGAACATCCACACACTGATGTTTTGTCAATAAGTTTTGAATTGACAAGGTAGCCCACTTAACAAATGTCTGCTATGGGGATGATTCCTAAGAAAGCCATTGCAGCACCTTGCTTTCTTGTAGAGTGAGCTCTTGGAATGGTTGGTAAAGATCTTTTGGCCTTTACATAACAAATCTGGATACATTTTACAATCCATCTTGCAATTCCTGCTTCAGAAATGGCTTTAACTTTCCTTGGATTTGAGAAAGCCACAAAAAGCTGTTGTGTCTTCCTAAAAGGTTTAGTCCTTTCTATGTATTATATATATTTTTTATAACATATTTTATTGATTTTCTTATTATCACAACTTCTTCCGTCAATAGTATACATTACGTAAATCGCCATTAATATACCATATATTAGATCTCGACATAAAAAACAGTGGAACTATCGTCAAGTAATTGCCAGAGGCACTATCTTACTGATTTAACATATATACTTCCATTGAATTGTAGTGACCATCGTATTGTCGTTACTTCCATACATATAACCCAATATAGGCGCTGTAACGGGTTACACCACTCATTTCGTCCCTTCCAATCTTAACCTCATCTAACTATATTTCCCTCCCCCTCGCACCCCACAACGCAGTTCTGCCTTTACATATTCATGTTGATAGTCAGCATAAAATACTCAACAGTTGTATTTCGAGGCACAAGTCCAGCAATTGGTACCTATTATATCATATAGCATTGCAAGGTCCAGGTCTCTGCATCGCCCATTTTTTGTTGCCATCCTTACCAGTCTAATATTGCCCCTTCTACTGTGACTGTACTTCTGTGGCTATAAGTTCCTGCAACATCATATTCCATTCCAATGAGGTAGGTTTTTTCTGCAGCCCTTCGTAACTCTGCACTTTCAGCTTTACCCCATCTGACCACTTCATTGCACCAATCTAGCACCAAAATAAATACATAAATAAACCACAGTGCTTTTGCCGCTTTCCACCTCATGGTTATTGTGCATTTGGCGAGGATCAATGCCAAATTGGCGAATCTATGTGTGGGACTCCACTGTTTGGCTCTAGCGGCTATTCCTAGTGTGTAGTACTCAAACGACTGTCCTGGCCTACCTGGGGCTACCTCATTTAATATTGTGTGTAAGGTTCCCCAGTAATGTTTCAGCCATGGACAACCCCATAGCATATGTAATACGTTTGCATGGTCTTGACATCTGGGGCATGCGTCTGTTATGTCTGGAAACATCATACTTAAACTGTGGGGGTTCAGGCAATTATAAGCTGAATTAATTTAAACTTCGGATTTCGCGATACCTTCCTCGGATATTCCATTTAAATTCGCCATTCTTTGTCGGTAAATTCACGGCCAATGTCAGTATTCCATTTATCGCGGAGTGCTTGTAGTGATACTGCGGTACAAAAGGGGGTGGTGATGGACGTAGCATCTGAATCAATCAAACACTCACACCCAGTCAAAAGATCTGGGTTTAATCCATCACCGTTCTTTAGCCCACTCTGCCACCCCAGTTCAGACATGGCTATATGCAAATCAGTCTGACCCTGTGCCTCATGGGAACAGTCCAGCCCGAACTGCCAAGCCATGTCTTCCCTTGTCAGGGACTGTCCGGGACTATGTGGGGAACACAGTCAGATACTTGGGCAAGGACTGGGAACTGGGTAGAAAACTTACACAGGAAGAGGAGAACAGCGCTGCCCAGAATCATACAGGAGTCAGAGGAGAAAAAGGGATCCATTCGGGAAGCCTGTATAAGTGAACAAGATGGGTAAGACTTAGAAAGGAAGGGCACTCACAAAGCAGTTTAGAATTCAGGATAACTACACCCAGGATGAATGTGCAAGACATATATATGAAACAATATTAACAATAAAGGGGGGTGTGGGGTAAAGCACTCGGGAGCTCCACACGGGAAGACTGAAGCTCAGTAGGTTCCTTACCCATAATTGCTGTTATAAATTCTGACTGCAAATACCCACATGTAGGATATGGATACAAAGGCAGGATCTGTGGAGATTATACCTATGGTGATGTTATACATGTAACTCAAAGACAATACTCACAGTGAACAAGAAACACCAGCTAGGTAGTCAGCTGTGCCCACGGATCCTGGCCATCAAACAGGAACGCACAAGGCAGTAACAGCAAAGGGGTAGAACTAAACACAAGCACAATAGACAAGGAGCTAGCAAGGAGGAGTGCTTAACAGGAAAGGAAGGAAATGACCGGGCACACTTGACAGAAAGCAGGTAACAAACATACAAGGTAACAGAAGTAAGACAGCAGAATAGAAAGACAGCAAACTAGAACTGGAACCAAGGAAATGGGAAGTAAGGCAGGGACTGGAAACAGATATACAGAAAGGGAGGCTACAAGGGTATACTAGAATAGTGCAGGTTAAGGAATCATGAAAACAAAGAAGCATAGAAGGCAGTATTGGGGCAGGAACAAGAAGTGAGGTAAGGCTCAGGAGTCAAGGCAGCACTGCAGGCAGTGCTGGTTCAGGAACAGGGACATTACTGGAGCTCAGGAGTCAAGGTAGCAATGCAGACAGTACTGGTTCAAGGAAACAGGACATGGCTACAGCTCAGGAAACAAGGAGTCAAGAGATCACTGCAAGCAGTGCAAATCAGGAACAAGAAATAGCTAAGCCCAGGAACAAGAACAAAGAATAACTATAGCTCTGGAACTCATGAAACAAGGTAGCACTGCAGGCAGTGCTAATTCAGGTACAAGGAATAGCTATAGCTCAGGAACACAGGAAACAAGGTAGCACTGTAGGCAGTGCTAATTCAGGCACAAGGATTAGCTATAGCTCAGGAATCAGGAAACAAGGTAGCACTGCAAACAGTGCTAATTCAGGAGAAGGGAAACTGCTGTAATTCAGGAACAAGGAATACTAAGGCTCAGGGGTCAGGGTAGCACTGCAGCCAGTGCTAATTCAGGAACAGGGAAAACAGCAGCAGATCAGGAACAAGGCATAATTAAAGCTCAGGAAACAAGAAAAGCAAAAGCTCAGGAGCACTGGAAACAAGGATTGGTCTCACCGGAGAACAGCTACAATGACCAACCTTTGCCTGAAGGGAGCTGGGGCTTAAAAGAGCTCACAGTAATCACATGCAGCTGGTGTGAGCAGGCAAGCACAGCAGCCAGCCACAGGTGAGCTGAATTCCTCCACCAATCTTTGGCCTGCAGGGGTGGAGACAAAGCAGTGAGCAGGGAATTCTGGGTAATGGAGTTTCAGGCATGAGTAGGCTGGCTTTAAGTCTAAGCAGGCTGGCTTTCACAAAACCCGGCATGGATTGGGAATGGATGTCAATTCCCAAATAGTGTCCAAATGGCTGGAAGTCAAGATATGCATGCAGGGGAGTGTCAGGAAGCATATTAGAACACTGGAGAGTCCCACACTTCAGCCCCCTGGTGGTGGACACGAGAACAAAGGGAGCAAATCGTGACATCTCTGGACCGGAAACAAGCTTCAAAGGACCGGTTTCTGGCATTCCAGCCGTCTTCAGCCCGGCTTGCTTGAATCCAGTGGCAAAGTGAGCAAGGGACTCACGTCTGAGCATACCCTGCCACACTTATGGCGGCCAAAAGCGGTACAAAAGGGGGTGGTGATGGACGTAGCATCTGAATCAATCAAACACTCACACCCAGTCAAAAGTTCTGGGTTTAATCCATCACCGTTCTTTAGCCCACTCTGCCACCCCAGTTCAGACATGGCTATATGCAAATCAGTCTGACCCTATGCCTCATGGGAACAGTCCAGCCCGAAATGCCAAGCCATGTCTTCCCTGGACCGGAAACAAGCTTCCGAGGACCGGTTTCTGGCATTCCAGCCATCTTCAGCCCGGCTTGCTTGAATCCAGTGCCAAAGTGAGCAAGGGACTCACGTCTGAGCATATCCTGCCACACTTATGGCGGCCAAAAGCGGTACAAAAGGGGGTGGTGATGGACGTAGCATCTGAATCATTTAAACACTCACACCCAGTTAAAAGATCTGGGTTTAATCTAAGCATGGGCGGATTTTGCGGATCCACGATCCGCAGATTTTGCGGATTGTGGATCCGCAAAATCCGCGGATTTTGCGGATTTGCGGATCCGCGGATTTGGGGCGGGGCTTCCATGCGAGTGCACATGCTTCTTGTGTGTATAAAAGGTCAGAGAAAGATCAGTTCAGCAGATGAAGAGAAATACGCTCCTGGTCACAGAAACAGCACGGGTATTGCGCTTGTGAAAGTCACGGATGCAAAAGCCTCTATCCAGCATCACAGCTGATTTTCCACGGTAGAGTTGGGAAGAAGGCGCACCTGTCCAGCCTCGACGACGCTCACGATTGTTTTTGGGCTAATAAATGAGTCACTGAATTTGAGCATCAACTAGTTCGAGCGACCATGTGTGTGTTACTATGCAATCACCCAGAAGGGCGCAGGGGTCCGTTGAGTGAGCTGTCCATCATAGTGGGTGAATAGCGGGAAGACGGTGCAAACCGCGAGTGTGTGGGCGGGGCCAAACGGGCAGGGCTACCATGCGAGTTCACACATGCTTCTTGTGTGTATAAAAGGTCAGAGAAAGATCAGTTCAGCAGATGAAGAGAAATAAGCTCCTGGTCACAGAAACAGCAAGGGTATTGCGCTCGTGAAAGTCACGGATGCAAAAGCCTCTATCCAGCATCACAGCTGATTTTCCACAGTAGATTTGTGAAGAAGGCACACCTGCCTCGACGAGGCTCACGATTGTTTTGGGCTGATGAATGAGTCACAGGAAGGGCATGTTGTAAATATTTTAGGATGGCGCCGGCAAGCTGCCAGCGCCATCCTAAAATACTTACTAAATTAGCTTCAACAGGAAGCTCTAATAGATAAAATCGAGCACCTGCTTTATTTTATCTATTAGAGCTTCCTGTTGAAGCTAACTTAGTAACTATTTTAGGATGGCGCTGGCAGCTTGCCGGCGCCATCGTAAAATAGTTACAATAGGCCAGGCTTCAACTTTTGCCCCCGGAATAATCCGCCGCTCGCGGATTTGCGAATTCTCTGTAAATTTGCGGGAGTTCGCGGATCGCGAATTTACCGAAAATTCGAAAAAATCCGCGAGCGGAACGGATTTTCCGCTCATACTTAGTTTAATCCATCACCGTTCTTTAGCCCACTCTACCACCCCAGTTCAGACATGGCTATATGCAAATCAGTCGGACCCTGTGCCTCATGGGAACAGTCCAGCCCGAACTGCCAAGCCATGTCTTCCCTGGACCGGAAACAAGCTTCCGAGGACTGGTTTCTGGCATTCTAGCCGTCTTCAGCCCGGTTTGCTTGAACTCAGTGGCAAAGTGAGCAAGGGACTCACGTCTGAGCATACCCTGCCACACTTATGGCGGCCAAAAGCGGTACAAAAGGGGGTGGTGAAGGACGTAGCATCTGAATCAAACACTCCCACCCAGTCAAAAGATCTGGGTTTAATCCATCACCGTTCTTTAGCCCACTCTGCCACCCCAGTTCAGACATGGCTATATGCAAATCAGTCTGACCCTGTGCCTCATCGGAACAGTCCAGCCCGAACTGTAAAGCCATGTCTTCCCTGGACCGGAAACAAGCTTCCGAGGACCGGTTTCTGGCAATCCAGCCGTTTTCAGCCTGGCTTGCTTGAATCCAGTGGCAAAGTGAGCAAGGGACTCACATCTGAGCATACCCTGCCACACTTATGGCGGCCAAAAGCGGCACAAAAGGGGGTGGTGATGGACGTAGCATCTGAATCAATCAAACACTCACACCCAGTCAAAAGATTTGGGTTTAATCCATCACCGTTCTTTAGCCCACTCTGCCACCCCAGTTCAGACATGGCTATATGCAAATCAGTCTGACCCTGTGCCTCATGGGAACAGTCCAGGCCGAACTGCCAAGCCAGGTCTTCCCTGGACCGGAAACAAGCTTCCGAGGACGGGTTTCTGGCATTCCAGCCGTCTTCAGCCCGGCTTGCTTGAATCCAGTGGCAAAGTGAGCAAGGGACTCACATCTGAGCATACCCTGCCACACTTATGGCGGCCAAAAGCGGTACAAAAGGGGTGGTGATGGACGTAGCATCTGAATCAATCAAACACTCACACCCAGTCAAAAGATCTGGGTTTAATCCATCACCGTTCTTTAATCCACTCTGCCACCCCAGTTCAGATATGGCTATATGCAAATCAGTCGGACCCTATGCCTCATGGGAACAGTCCAGCCCGAAATGCCAAGCCATGTCTTCCCTGGACCGGAAACAAGCTTCCGAGGACCGGTTTCTGGCATTCCAGCCGTCTTCATTCCGGCTTGCTTGAATCCAGTGGCAAAGTGAGCAAGGGACTCACGTCTGAGCATACCCTGCCACACTTATGGCGGCCAAAAGCGGTACAAAAGGGGGTGGGGATGGACGTAGCATCTGAATCAATCAAACACTCACACCCAGTCAATAGATCTGGGTTTAATCTATCACCGTTCTTTAGCCCACTCTGCCACCCCAGTTCAGACATGGCTATATGAAAATCAGTCTGACCCTGTGCCTCATGGGAACAGTCCAGCCCGAACTGCCAAGCCATGTCTTCCCTGGACCGGAAACAAGCTTCCGAGGACCGGTTTCTGGCATTCCAGCTGTCTTCAGCCCGGCTTGCTTGAATCCAGTGGCAAAGTGAGCAAGGGACTCACGTCTGAGCATACCCTGCCACACTTATGGCAGCCAAAAGCGGTACAAAAGGGGGTGGTGATGGAGGGTTTGATTGATTCAGATGCTCCGTCCATCACCACCCCCTTTTGTAGTGATACTACAGCACATGTTTGGAACCTGCGATATAACCATTTAGTCAAATGACTGCCATTACCCATCAAATATTGCATGTATACTAATATATGAGTCGGGGGTTCCGTCCCTGCAGGTGCCCATGTGTTCTGAACATATCTGGTTATATTCACATGGAGAAGAAATATTGTATTTGGTACTCTCTGTTCCCTCAAAAATGTGTTATGATTCATCAACGTGTGATCTGTGAATAACATTCCCATCGTATTTACGCCTGCTTCAACCCAGGCGGATATATGCTGAAGCGTTACTGTCCCTAACGGTAAAGGGAGTCCTAATAGTGGAATATTAGGGGCAAATGGAGTATGTCCTCTTGTATATCGCAATACCCGCTCTTTCAGTATAACAATGCTAGTTTTAGCAGTGGAGGCGCAAGTAATGGGAGCCTACTGTGTGGTATGAGAAGCGTGTGAAGCATTCTCCTCTCCCATTCCTAACGAGCCATGGTAATCTCTTGCAGGTTGCGCCCCGCAATCCAGTACGCCAGCCATTGTAGCTGACCTACGTAACAGTAAGCTCTGAAATCTGGGACTCCCATCATGCCGTGTTTTGCATCTAACTGCAGTTTTGCCAGTCCTATCCGCCAGCGTCCCGGTCCCCATATTAGTTGCACCAGCAAAGAATCCAGGGTTTTAAATACTTGAGTCGGGATTATGAGTGGTAGATTTGTGAAGTAATAAAGCAGTCTGGGGAGCATTACCATTTTGGCAATAGCTACCCTGCCCGCCACAGACCGTGGCAGGGACGTCCAGAATTTTATTTGCATTTTTAGCGCTGCAATCGCCCAGGTCAGGTTGCCGTCTTACAGGCCTCCCGCCTCTCTGTATATTTGAATGCCCAAATATCAAAAAGTGGATTCCGCTGTCCGAAAAATCCAGTGTCCGAATTGTAATGGATCAGACTGCGTAGTATCAGTAAAGAAGTACACATAAGACTTAGTGTCATTTATAGAGAGACCTGATAGCGATTGAAAATTGTTTAATATTGTAGGGATTGGTTCATGATCGCTTCTAAGATGTTCAAAGTATAATATTAAATCATCCAAGTATGCCGAGATAATGTGTGTGTCATTTCCCAACCGTATACCTTGGTTTTCGCCATGGTATGGATTTTAATAACCAGCCGTTCAACGGCAAGTATGAATATCAAAGGTGAGAGTGAGCACCCTTGTCGAGTACCCTGTGCTACTGCATATTGTTGTGAAATATGAACCCCTGTACGTGCACGCGCTATAGGATTTGTATATATTAGAGTCACCCATTTCATATACTCTTCCGGAACACCAAACCTCGGGAGAGTACGAAGCATATAACTCCAGTGGAGTCAGTCAAAAGCTTGGCGTAAGTCCAATTATACGCATCCCTGTGTATCAATAGATGCGGTTGAGTGCGTCATAATCTGATGCAATCTTCTAATATTAAGGGTTGTGCATCTTCCCGGTACAAACCCGCACTGGTCCGTGTGTATTAGTTGTGGTATAAACTGATTGAGTCTATTTGCTAATAGTTTACTTAAGGTTTTATAATCTGTGTTTAACAATGAAAGGGGTCGGTCTGCCGCCATGTTTTTACTATCCCTGCACGGCTTTGGCAGCAAGACCACTATTGCTTGCAGTGTAGTAGGAGGAAGGGAGCCAGACTATAAGGAGGCTTGATACAGCCCCTGCAAATGGGGCACTAGTAATGTTGAGTATACCATGTAAAACTCTATTGGTAGCCCATCTAGTCCTGGAGTTTTATTTCAAGGTATGGCTATAATTGCTGCCCTTATTTTCCCTTCCGTTATTGGTCTCTCTAATTCTTTTTTGTGGTCGCCAATAACTACGGGAACTGGAGTTCCCCCAAAAATGTTTCATAATCAGTTTCACAAGGTTCCAATGGCGCCACACACAATGTTTCATGATAATGTTTAAAGGCTGTATTTATCTTTGGGTGTGTATTGCGGTGCCCTCTGAAGTAGTAATCTCAAGAATGGGGAGCTGCACTGGTGTGTCTTTGAGAATCCTAGCAAGGAGCAGGCCCGCTTTGTCTGCTTCTGCATGCTCCTTTTGTGTGTATAGGGGAGAGGAGTTGGCCTAACGGCTAGGGCTGTCACCCTCAAATCTGGGAAACTGGGTTCGAGTCTCGGCAATGACAGAGGAACATCCTGTGATTCTGGGCAAACCACTTAATCACTCCATGCCTAACAAAAATGAATGTGTCCTCATGTAATGCAACTGGTGCTATGTAAAGCGCTCCGATACCAGATTTGGTTCAAGTTCTGTAAAAAAAATTAAAAAACGATAATCTAACACTCTGAGTACTTCCGAGAGTTCCGCATGTCATATGCGTGCATTTTGCAACTCATCTCTATGTGTGTTGCTTGTTGCAGCTTCCTGCTCTAGTTTAACCAAATTATTCTCAACTTCCGCTAGCCTTTCAACTATATAGCAGAGCGAAACCCCACTTGTGTACTAATTGCCACTCCTCGTATTACCGTTTTAAATGCGTGCTAGCCGTACCATCATTTTCTGCAAAATAATTAAAAATCACTGTAGAGAGGGAACTGTGAAATACTGAGTCTTCCAACAGTGAAGGCTGCAATTTCCAGGTAGGTATTGGCGCAGGATTCTTCCCCCCAGTAATGTAACTTCGAGGGAGTTGTGATCCAATAGGGTTTTACCCAGATACGTGCTATCAGATAAATGTGCAAATAGAGGTAAATAACAGAAGATTCTGTTGATACGGGTATTTAACCCATGTGGCGGTGAATAAAAGGGAGTATTCTTTGCTTGTAGGATGTTTCATGCGCCATGCATCCCGTATGTTCCAGCCCTCTGACCATCCCTTAAGAGCGTCTGACTGTTTCTTGCAACCTGTGCCTTGTAGTGGGGGGTGTGACCTACCTATCCAGCCCTATGTCTAGTGCTGCATTGAAATCCCCACCTAAGACCCAAGGATACCCATCCCATCCCAACAGTGCCATAGAGAGTATATCTAGAAATGTGTCCTGTTCTGACTTAGGGGCATATACACTTCCCAAAACTATGCGTTTCCCATCTAGCATATCATGTGGTAGCACATATCTACCATTTGAATCTATTCTTTCCTCCAATAGTGCAAAGGGGGTACCACTTCTTATCCATATAGCTGCCCCGAGCAAATGCAGAGTAGGATGTATAAAATACCTGTCTCCTCCATTTCTTCTGTAATTTATGGGCTTCTGCATGCATTAAATTGGATTCTTGCAGAAAACCAATGTGTACCTTCCTACGATTAAGCTGTGCGAGAATTCTAGGTCTCTTATATATGGCTTGCTATGTAATACATAAGTGCTCTTTGTACATCAAGTGCACAAAGAGCTCTCTCTGCTACGGTCTTTGGCTGAGGACAGAAGACTGGTAAGTTAAGTTTTTGGTTTTAGTGGAATGGAGAGATGAGAGATGAGCCTTGGGAGAAACTTTGGAAACCTAATCCTAGAAAACCAGAAAGTAAGTCTTTCCCAAGGTTAGAGCATGAATTTCACTTACTCTTCTTAGGGAAGTTATTGCAACAAGGACAGCTCCCTTCCAAGAGAGCGACTGCAGAGGGCATGAATGCAGTGGTTCAAAAGGTGTGGACATTAGCTGTGCAAGAACAATGTTTAAGTTCCAGTTCCATAATGGGAATGTTGGTAAACATGGTGGAATTATTCTTTCCAAGCGTTCCATAAAAGCTTTGATGGCTGGTATACGGAAATGTTACAGTTGCTTGTGGTTTTGGAGATAAGCTGCAATTACTGCAAGATGCAGTATTATGGAAGTGTAAGTGTATGCTAAGGTGTAGCAGGTACTACACTATTTGTTGTATTGTAGAAACGCATGGGTCTATATGTTGAACTAGACAATAGTGTACAAAACCACATAGCATACCTGTCCCCTAAGAGACTGCACACTGTCTACCCAACCAGGGCTCGGGACTGCGCTAGATGCAGTAGTGCTGTGGATGATTTCTTCCATGTAGTGTGGCAATGTCCAGTTATTATGACCTACTGGATGGAGATACTGGGGAGGGATGTCCTTTGCATGATTAGGCAGTGTCTGCTGGGCTTACTCCCCGATAGTGCTAAGAAAAAAGTGAGTAGATGATTTACAGTTCTGATTATTGTCTTGGCTAGAGATGTATTGCTATTAGTTGGCTAAGTGCTAGCCCCCTCCCCCGCATGGGGCCTGGAATAGAAATCTACTGGAATGGGTGAGATGAGGAAGCACACATGCAACAGACACCTAGGGCTGAGAGGGTGGCGGATGAGCTGCTTTCTTGCAGAGTTTTGAAGCAAGCCCTATTGGAACCTTTGTAGGTTGAAGTGCCATGATGGATGCACCAAATCCGGCAATGTGCTGGTCTGAGAATGGGGTATTGTAGAACCCCCAGATAGGAGGGGCCTATTGACATGGTTGGGACAGTGGACACCCAAATTATGTTTGAATTGTGGTAGGCTTGTGGATGCACATGGAAGTTCTCCTCAATGTATTGATCAGTGGACGATTGGAAGCTTGGGAGTGGGAGGGGGAGTTCTTGTGAGTCATTTTGGCAAATTGTCTTTCTATGATAATGGTACATGAAGTTTGTGGATATATGATGTGTTATACCAAATTGCTTTTGCTATGGTTGGGTTAAAAGTCTGGCGTACTATAACGTTCTAGTATACTGTACATATTATCCTGCTTGTTCAAACGCTAATTTAAAAAATATTTAAAAAAAACGTTTCATTTGGCTACACATTAAGGCTCTTGTGTTGGGGGGTCTTGTCTCTTTTAGAATGTCCATACATTCTGGAGGCAATTGCAAGTATCCAAACTCTAAGACTTCAGGAGCCACATTGCAAGGTTGAGTTGTTTGGGGTTTGGATGCCTGGCTGTGACCCTGCTGTGAGTGAGAAGATCTGGTATGTTGGGAAGTTTCTCGTCAGGTATTTAACACACCTGATAAGTTAAATAGCCTTTAACTCATAATTCCAATGAGTGCATAATGTACGTTTCACAAATAGGTCAGAATTAACCAACCCACCCATAATCAGGCTTTAAGTCTCTTAGTTGGTATTGGTTCTAAACACAACCCCAAGAGTGTTGCAACATTACGTCATAGCTCGAAAAATCCCAAAAATTGTACTAGTCCTACAGGTCTAGTACCTTGAAAAATCTCCTCGACCAAACAGCAACCTACTTGACCTCCGTCTCTGAAAGCGGAGCAAATGTGAGAAGATAACCAGGTTTAAAGGCATCTTTATTGATTATTCGCTTTGTGAGCAATAACAATGCCTTTAAATCTTGTTATCTTGTCAGATGTGCTCCGTTTTTAAAGACAGAGAACAAAAGTTAGTTTGTTTTCCTACTCGCCAGAAAGGGCGAGTAGGACCTAAAAATAGCTTGTCCTCCTTAATTCTACCTCACAAATACGAGAAGGCGAGTGGATTTGTTGAGCACTGTACATTCAGCAGTTCAACTTTGCTGTTGCCTAGGCTTGTTAGAATCCCTGTGGCCCACAACCAGTCCTCCTACCCGAGCCCCAGCGCTGTGGACAAAGGCCAAAAATGCGCTGTTACTCTGTCAGATAAAGTAGATAAATTTACTCATTAGCACCTGCGAGGGGTAGACAGATGCAAATCCACTGAGTTCAGAATCTTGCTTTAATATATGCAGCGTGAACTTGGGTCATACCTTTCTTTGACAAAGTAGGCCCGGGTGATAACAGGGTCCTCCCTCGATTCCTTGTGGCAGATCTTCTCATGCGCTTTGTCTCCCATCTTCAACTGGACACGTAGATGTAGGCCGGATGGTGGTGGCCTGTGCCACTGCCCAGGAGGCCAGTGCAGTCCATCCACGAGCTCTTCCACGTCCAATCAGGCCCCATGGGTCCCATATTTGTGATCTTTCTTCCATTAATGGAAGATCTAAAAGGTATGCAAAGACTGTTTTAACCCCGTTTTTGTATCCTATAGTGTGTTTTTTTAAATAATCTGTGTTGTTTTTTAACCAATAAATGATAATTTGGTGCATTTATGCTCTGATGATGCTCTTTGAACACATGTTGTTTGACTATATGGTATGGTTATAATTGAGTTGTTTTTATTATACCAAAGAGGAATTCCGATTTTTGACTCCAATCAGGCAGTAACCAGCACAGGCCTCTGCCAGAGTGCTACTTAATAATGGCCCATGCTCTGCCGTAACCTACATGGAGGTGTATGCTGCAGAATGGAGTTATCGAATGGTTCACACAATTAGACCTTGCAGCTGGAATGAGCGACCGCAACAGGACTGGCTTCAGGCATCCCATATACCGCTCAACTCCACGGTCACGTCAAGCACCCTCCCTGGCCTAACACTATTTAGGTATTCCATTGTTTGGTGTTTTAAACATATAAGCTGTAGGATGGAGGTGGAATTTAGACTCGGACCTTAGAAGCTTAGAGCAGAGTGGGCAGCAACTCTCTGGCAACCCCCACTGTAACCCCTCATGCTTTGGTTATAGCCAAATAGTTTTGCCAATAGCTAATACACAAGAATACAGCTTGACAAATCATACAATGCAAAGCTGCTGACTGTAATTTGCTACTTATGAACTTTGCTGATGAGGACTAACTGAAGATTTCCCAACACGAAATTCACCCCCTTCAACATACACAACATATTACATTCTATGCATCAAGATACATTCTATTTTAATAATTATATGATTAAAACTATTTAACATTTAGTATTAGTTTCAAAAGCCATAATTCAGTAAAACCCAAAGTCTCCTAACCATGCAATGTTAGCCATATGACATATCTTTATAATCAAACAAATACAATGAAACAAAAATAAAGTATTTGTACCTTATATTGGGCCTTTCACAGAGCACCCTTCCATAGAGAGTAAAGCTCATCAATGAGGCAGACAGTTAGCAAGATCTCCATACTGGACCTTCATTCGGGGCATACAAATCAATGTCAACTGAGAGTAGATGGTATCAAGTTAGCATGGAAGATCATTGTGTGAATGATGCATGCTTCCACATTTAGTTTAGCGTATTTCAGGGAAAGGAGAATGCTTAGGAAGTGGTATAAGTTATCTTATCTACAGCTTTCCATAGCATGTTCCGCTTTTCTAACAAGAAGCGTATTTACTTAACCCATCCCACTTGGGTATGTTACAGTCCAATCTGTTGAACCTGGCAAGCACATACTGCTTCTCCTGGAGTTTATCAGAAATAAAAGAAATGCATGTATGTCTGTAAGACAATTATTGTGCCAAGTGCCTTTTAATAAGGGAAAAATGTATTAGCATTAAATCCTTTCAGCAATATTCCCAAAAAAGCAGAAAGACAATATCTATGCTTAACAGTAATCTGTACACAAAGTAGAGAAGAAACATGTTCTAAACTGGGTCGTTGTTTACAGATATGACAAGATCACCAACAATAAGTGAAATCAAAAAAATGTTTAAAGATACAAAATGCATTCTGATTTTTTTTTCTAACAAATATAAATAGTAGGACACCATAAGGATGCCCAGATGAATCAATGTCAATTGGATGCTGCGTGGCAGGATTTCACTGAATATACAATGGTGCATTGCAGGTATTGTAATTGTGGTTCTTTTTCAAAAGAAACTGACAGACCTTCAAATGATTGTTAAGAGAAAGTCCAAGACTTAAAAATGTTTCTGTAAGATGGTGTCCTCTGGCCATACTTCACATCATAATAACTATTTAAAAAACTAGAAGAAAAATATACATAAAAAAAGATTGATGTATCCTATCCTTAACATACTATACTATTCCATTTACAAGTATTCATATTTGCCAGATCTGAGCAATGACATAAGATCATACATTAATAGAGAAAAATCACATACTGGGTAATCCTGTAATATGCTTTTATACTGCCTCATGGGGTTCTGAAGGCATTTCATAGGACCCTTTCAAATATGGGTTTCATCCGCAAGTCAAAAGTTTAAGGTTACCAACATACCAAGTAATATGGCCAAAGAGCTAGCTCTCCTTACAGCATGCGCAAGGCAACTTCCACAGTGGGAGGGTAGTTTCAACATATGTTGTGTTTTCGCAAAGCTATAAAGCACAATAATTGAATCTTACCCGACATTCGCAAGGTCTAGACACTGTTTCTTCATAAAACAGTGAAAGGCAAATGAAGGCCTCCCACGTTTACTGTAGCCAAAAAAATGTTCTTGGATGTATTGCTGAAATGACTTATAATTTCATGACAGGCTGAAAATCATCGTATTAGATGCTCATGTATGAGTTTTTGTGCGTGTACATTTGCTGATGCACATGTAGTTGCAAAAAAGCATGGAGGCACTTCTCACATCCATCCAGAATGGTATTTCCTCTTTGTGTGTTCTCCAATTGACCAATATGCATAATACATCATAGAAGCCATTCCTTTATTTACTATATCTATAGCCCTGATATTTTATGTTGTTTTTCCTATGTGTGATTGCTGTTGGCATTTTAGGTATGTTGATCTAGCAAAGCCCATTCCACATTCCCTGCATTTGTATAGTTTTTCTTCTGTAGGCCTTCACAGATGGGTAGTTAGATCTGATGCTTGAGTAAATCTCTTTCCACATCCACTGCATGTGCGTGTTTTTTCTTTCACAAAATGTGCGTTAGCTGCTGATCCTTTAGATGATTGGATTTACTAAAGCTCTTTCAACATTCACTGCATTTGCATGTTTTTTCGTCTATATGTCATTGTAGATGGATAGTTAGATCTAATGCTTGAGTAAAGCGCTTTCACATTCTCCGAGTAAAGTAGTTCCCTGTGTGTTAGATGGTGGCTCTTTGGATATGTGGATTTACTAAAGCTTTTCCCACATTCACTTCAAGACTATGGTTTCTCTGCTACATGTATTTGCAGATGGATAGGTAGGATGGATGTGTGAGTTAAAACATTTCCACATTCATCGATGTGTATGGTTTTTGTTGTGTGTTTGCGCTGGTGGGCCTTTAGACTTTCTAAATGAGCATAGCTTTTTCCACATTCACTGCATGTGTATGGTTTTTCCCCTGTGTGAGTTCGCTGGTGACCCCTTAGATGTGTAGATCTACTAAAGCTCTTTCCACATTCACTGCATGTGAATGGCTTTTCTCCTGTATGCCTTCGCAGATGGGTGCCTAGGTGTGCTGCTTGAGTAAAGCTCTTTCCACATTCATTACAGGTGTATGGTTTTTCTCCAGTATGACTTCGCAGATGGGTGGCTAGGTGTGCTGTTTGAATAAAGCTCTTTCCACATTCACTACATGTGTATGGTCTTTCTCCTGTATGCCTGCGCAGATGGTAGGTTAGTGCCTGTGCGTGAAGAAAGGTCTTTCCACATTCACTGCATGTGTATACTTTTTCTCCTGTATGCCATTGCATATGGACGGTAAATGCTATTGCGTCAGTAAAGTGCTTTCCACATTCATTGCATGTGAATGTTTTTTCCGATATGTGTGTTCGCTGGTGGACCTTTAGATGTGTAGATGTGCTAAAGCACTTTCCACATTCACTGCAAGTATATGGTTTTTCTCCTGTATGCCATCGCTGATGGAGGGTTAGGCCCCATGCTAGAGTAAAGCTCTTTCCACATTCACTACATGTGTATGGTTTTTCTCCTGTATGCGTGCGCAGATGGTAGGTTAGTGTCGATGTGCGAGGAAAGCTCTTTCCACATTCACTGCATATGTATGCTTTTTCTCCTGTATGCCATTGCAGATGGCTTGTAAGTGCTAATGCTTCAGAAAAGTGCTTTCCACATTCACTGCATGCGTATGATTTTTCCCCAGTGTGTGTCAGATGGTGTCTCTTCAGATGTGAGGATCTACTAAAGCTCTTTCCACATTCACTGCATGTGTATGATTTTTCCCCAGTGTGTGTCAGATGGTGTCTCTTTAGATGTGAGGATCTACTAAAGCTCTTTCCACATTCACTGCAAGTGTATGGTTTTTCTCCTGTATGTGTTAGGTGATGACTCTCTAGATTTGAGGATCTATTAAAGCTCTTTCCACATTCACTGCAGGTGTAAGGTTTTTCTGTGTGCGTTCGTTGATGGATCTTTTGGTTTGCTGAGGCTGTAAAGCTCTTTTCATTTTCACTGCCTGTGAGTTCTGCTGCATGCATTTGATATTTTCCCCTCAGAGCTGATAACTCGTTAAAAGTCATCTTACATTCAATACACCAAAATAGGTTTTCTGTTAAGTTGTTACTGGTGGCAGTGTAGGGATGAATGATTAAACCTCTTCTCACGAACACAGAACCTTTATGTTATTTATTTTGTTTGTTAATGAACTCTTGGTTGTGATGTCTGATGAACCCTATTGCCATATTCAATCTATCCTCACGCGTTTTCTCCTGTACACGGTTGGTGGTACTACTACAGTTCTGAGGAAAAGCCAAAGCTCGTCTTACGTTGTGTGTATGGTTTTTTCTTTGGGGTTTAGAGTCTAAGTGTTGGTTATATTTTGGCTTAAATCATGTCAATGTGTTTGCTGACTGATCATTGTGGTTCCAGAACCACTGACTATAATTGATTATTCACTAGGTATTTGCAGTATATCTGTTCTTGCAGGACTGATAACATATCTATGGTCTTTCTATCAGGAGCCGTGTGTTAAGAACTTTCTAGGAGGTGTGCAAATAATAAACCTCACAGCTTATCTAAATAGTCTGCTTCTTGGACAATATCAATGACATACACAAAGAACAAAACTCAATACCAAGGTGTTATGTTCTAGAATAATGTTCTGCATTGCAAGTAGCCAAACACTTGTAACTTAATTTTCAGATAACTGCTTCATGATTCATGTTTGTATACCTCTTTCTACGGATTGCAAGGTCCAGCCAAAGCAGCGTTTATGATGGACTAACATCACAGCATAATTATCTAAGCTAAAGGGTGGTATCTAGCATGTATTAATTGTGGATGTGTTCTGCCTGTGTATTTTTTGTGATTTTAATTTAATTGGATGTTTTGGGAATGGCAGCATGGATGCCCTCATCCTCTTGAAGCCGCTGGATTGCACTTGATGTTCTTACACTTACAGGATATGTCTGTTCATGTACAAGATTCTCTGTCTCCTACTGAGTTGTTCTATTTCGAATTGCTGTCTGGCATTTCTGGTTCTTCTCAAGTATCAGATAACTTTCCAGTTTTATCATATTTTCTTCATTACTCTTCATCGTAATATGTGTTCAGGAATCTCCTTTCTGTGGATACAAAAATACCTGTAATGTCGTAATCTATAAGCAGCAAAGTGTACAATGTGTCTCTGAAGAAATGTAAAAAAATATTAAACACTTGAATACATTCTAGCGTTAATTACTCAAGGTTGCAATGCAGTCCATCTTTTTAGCTCACTGTACCACAACAGAATTCAGTGGTCATAGTGCATTAAAATAACAACAGCTCAATATGTACCAGAGTCCACATTAATTTGAATAGTAACAGACACAACAACACATAATGGTGTTGGCCTTCTTGGCCTTGGTCAGTGAGTTGTGGCTTAAGTCCTATGGCACAACAAGACAATTAATTAATATATTTCACTTTATTATGTTCCTAGCTTGGGAAATAATAATGTTACAATGAAAATGAAAAACCCAACAGAATCATTTTCAGGACAAAAAACAAATCCTAGACGGAAAATGAGAATTGGATGGCAGGTCAAAGTGTATGATGTCCGTACGTTCACTGACAAAGACAGCAGCCAAGTAATGTCTATATGATCTCAAAGCGCGATTAGAGGGGCTGCCACATTTCAGTGTATTACTGCTTCCTGCTGCATGCACACAGATTGGCCCTGTATTCAATTATTAGGTTCAACACAAACATTTTAAAGGGAGGGCAGTTCTTATTGGTCGCAACCTTACCATAAGTAATTAACTTGAAATGGAAAATTTCTTTCAACACTGTCCAGTCTCAAACAGACTGTTGTCAACCAAATGAGGAGCCATTGGATTTCGATATCATACATATGATGCACAGATCAATCAGGAAGCGCCCAGATCTGCTAATCAGTTCCAAGTAAGATGTGTTGAATTAACTGAAGCTGACTTGCACAGGATGGTGATGGATTAAATCCAGATCAGTTGACTGGGGGTGAGTGTTTGATTTGCTCAAACGCTCCGTCCATGATCCCCTTTTGTTTCGCTTTGTTCGCCCTAAGTTGGCAGGGTATGCTCAGACGTGAGTCCCTTGCTCACTTGGCCACTGGATTCAAGATAGCCTGGCTGATGAGGATTATGAATCCGAAACCGGTCCCAGGATGCTTGTTTCCAGTCCAAGGAAGACATGCCTTGGCAGTTCAGACTGGACTGTTCCCATGAGGCACAGGGTCAGACTGATTTGCATATGGCCATGTCTGAACTGGGGTGGCTGAGTGAGCTAAAGAATGGTGATGGATTAAACCCAGATCAGTTGACTGGGGGTGAGTGTTTGATTTGCTCAAACGCTCCGTCCATGATCCCCTTTTGTTTCGCTTTGTTCGCCCTAAGTTGGCAGGGTATGCTCAGACGTGAGTCCCTTGCTCACTTGGCCACTGGATTCAAGATAGCCTGGCTGATGAGGATTATGAATCCGAAACCGGTCCCAGGATGCTTGTTTCCGGTCCAAGGAAGACATGCCTTGGCAGTTCAGACTGGACTGTTCCCATGAGGCACAGGGTCAGACTGATTTGCATATGGCCATGTCTGAACTGGGGTGGCTGAGTGAGCTAAAGAATGGTGATGGATTAAACCCAGATCAGTTGACTGGGGGTGAGTGTTTGATTTGCTCAAACGCTCCGTCCATGATCCCCTTTTGTTTCGCTTTGCACAGGGCTTAGGCACATGTTAAAACAAGTACTGGCGGTGCCAGATTTAACGGTATACTTGGCTTTCTAAGTAGCTACATGAGATATGTCTGTACCAGGTATTGAAATCTCCGAGCTGACTTTTATCCACATATTGTAGTCATGTTGATTACTAGCACTTTAACTGTGAGATAACAGTAAACGTATTGAAAGGTGTTTATAGAGACAACAATTTCTGTATTTACCCTGCTATCAGTTAGGAGAAAAATAGTCATGCACTGGTTAGACTGTCAAGGCTTAACACACTGCTTAAAGCTGCTGCTCACTGGAGTGATGCTGAAAAAAAATCACATGAAACGACCCTAAACATTTTTTAATTTCATTTTTTCTTTTCATTTTTCAAAATACAGTAAGGGACATTTTACAATTTTTCAATTTATGGCATTGGTACAGTATGCATGATTATATACATATATATATATATATATATATACACATATATGTATATATACATACATAAATATATATATATAAATATTTATACATATATACACACACACATATACACTTTCACCCGGCGCTGAAGAGGCAGACAACGCCGAAATGCATCCGCCATCGTGGGTGTCAGAACTTTACTCTGTGTTGGCAGTTTATTAAAAGCGCTTCCGAAAACTTCCTCAAGTGTGGCCTTTTCTCTTTCTGAGAAGGAGTCTGTTCGAGATATATATATATATATATTCACTGAAAAAACATAGGTTTCACACCAGTTATAGTTAGGAATTTGCATTTAAAAAACCTATTAAATTCACTGAAAAAACCATAGGTTTCACACCAGTTATAGTTAGCTGGAAATTTTACTGACATAAAACCATTGAAATTCCCACGTTATAGTTAGTTGGACTCACTATAACTTGCGCGCCTGCAATGCACTGCTGTTGACGTCACATATTACATCATTCATGACATCACTGATGACACCATCCAGGGAATGTGTGTCTTTCTGAAAAATAAATATGTTTTATATATGTATATGTAAAAGTCAATGGAAGAATAAATGTTTAAATAAGTGTTAAATGGATGTTTTAAAAAAAATTGATTGGTTAACTGGCTTATTAAGTGTATCTTAGCGAATACATATATTAGTGAGAAATGTTTAAATATTTAAATATATGTATTAGTGTTTCACTTTGTGTATAGGTGGCTGCATGGGTTGGTGAGTAGCTACATGTGTGTGTATATGGGTTATTAGATGTTTTTAGTATCAGTATGAGTGTCTGTATGGTTTGGTGGGGGTATGACTTAGCACATAGATGCATCAATGACTGACTCTCTGTTTGTATGTGTTTTGAACACAACATATGTGCAGGACTGTATGGGTGGATCAGTGTGTATATGTGTGTGTTAGTGAGTGAATGACTGTCTCACTAGTGTCTTTATCAGTAACGACATATCTTTTAATCTAGTATATGTGAGTATTGATGTATATAAGTGAGTATATGTGAGAGTGAGAGATTGTAAGAGTTCCTGTTTAAATAAGTATGTGTTTCTATAAGTGATTGTTTAAGAGAGTAAGTATGTGTAAGTTTCCTTAGAAGTAAGGTGGTAGTGTGTGTATAGTTGTATATGCTAATAAATGGATGTTCAATAGTTTATTTGCATGTGTGAGTAACTTTTGGAAGACTGTCGGTGTGTAACAGGATGTATATGTGTATCACTACAAATAATGAGTGAGTATATGTATGAGTAACTATATAGAACTGTTGCTGAATGAGTGGATGTGTATATAGATGGTGGTATTACTGAATTGGTTGTTGTAACTGGTATGGGTATCTCC
Organism: Lissotriton vulgaris; assembly: GCF_964263255.1. Taxonomy (NCBI): domain Eukaryota; kingdom Metazoa; phylum Chordata; class Amphibia; order Caudata; family Salamandridae; genus Lissotriton; species Lissotriton vulgaris. The sequence goes on along the minus strand of NC_141696.1, from coordinate 1,550,762,687 downwards.
ATTTGTTTGGAAAATGTTAGTTTCTATTTTTGAATATGTGTTTCAAGGGTTACATTACACTGAAATGAGGTCTGTCACTCTGTCACAAGGATGGTGTCATCAGTGATGTCATGAGTGATGTCACAGACCATGCCATGAGTGATGTAATATGTGACGTCATCAGCAGTGCATTGCAGGCGCGCAAGTTATAGTGAGTCCAACTAACTATAACGTGGGAATTTCAATGGTTTTATGTCAGTAAAATTTCCAGCTAACTATAACTGGTGTGAAACCTATGTTTTTTTCAGTGAATTTAATAGGTTTTTTAAATGCTAATTTCTAACTATAACTGGTGTGAAACCTATGGTTTTTTCAGTGAATTTCATAGGTTTTTTAAATGCTAATTGCTAACTATATATAAGGCCCCAAACCTATGTTTTTTTCAGTGAATTTCAAATTTTGGTAATAGTAAATGTCTATAGCTATGAAATGTAATATTTTTGAAAATGAATGAATCCTATATTATATTTGTATTTAAAACAATGTATTTAATGTATATATATATATATATATATATATATATATATATATATATATATATATATATATATATATATATATATATATATATATATCTTTTTAAGCGCCCCGGATGCGCGCACCGGGGAGCGTCCCGTTAGTGCCAATGCCGCGACCGAAAACATCATTGTGACGTACCGCGTAGCCGCGTCCACGTGATAGGTTGGAGAGAATCAAGGCAGGGGATCCCTTGAGGATCTGGTAGGCAACACAGAGGACCTTAAATTGGATCCTCTGCGGAATCGGTATTATTGGTTCAGGACATTTTTTTTCTCCAAATAATGAAAGCCCCCACCTTTTTTCCTTATTTAGACTTTGTCCTTTGACTGAGGAAGACCTGTTTTGAAATCTTTGAGGTATATTTTGTACTTTGAAATGGCTACAGTAGCAGCATCAGCTGGAGCATCTGCACCACCACCACCACCACCAAGAGGACCACCACAACATCACATTGGTGGTCAAGAAGAAGAGGAAGAGGAGGAAGAGGAGGAGGGGAGGAGGAGGAGGTGGCTGGAAGAACACAAAACCCCATACCAACCCAAGCCACACATTGTATGGGAGTTTTTTTCCATCCCTGAGGAAAAAAAGAAAGTGAAGGTGACTTGCCTTATCTGTGACATGGAACTTTCAAGGGGTAACCCAAATAAAAAATATTCATTTGGGAATAATACCATGATTAGGCACATGCAGCGCAAGCATCCGAACAACTATGCTGCCGCAGAGATGAGAGAACTGGCCAGCAACCATCCCCAATCTACACCCAGCACCTCCAAACGAAAACAACCCACTCCATCGGGACCAGAGACAAGGGAGGCAATCCCTTGCATACAACCATGGTTTGGAGTATTTAGGGTCACATGTATTTTTTGTGGTAAGGCAGAGTGGTGAGCAGAGCCTAAAGCTCATCCTCCTTGCTGGTGACAACCACAATTGCCCCAAAAAACCCTAATTTTTTCCTTATTTTTTTTTACTCCAGTTGAGCCATTTTCAATTCCCTGTTTTTTGTTTCTCCCCATAAAAATAACAAAAAAAGTACAAAATGTTCAAAAACATAAAAAAAATAAAACAAAAAGAAGAAGAAAACCAGTTCTTTTTAGAACTACCTCCAAATTACAAAAAAAGGCTACATTTTTTAAAAATTCTATCATTCTTTTTTCCCATGGAACGCTTCCCGGTACGCTCCGCGGTGCGCGTACCGGGCTCTCCACCCGCGCAAATCAAAAAAAATATATATATATTTTTTTGCCCCGCGGGGCCCTTTTATAGCCCCCACATCAAACCTAGGGGGTCAGGGGGGGGGTCTACTCTGCCCCTTATGGTCATTTCCCCCTTTGTTTTTGCCACCTCTTGTGTCTCGATCCTACCGAGACACAAGATGCCGGCCGCTCCGGACTGTTTCAAATGTTTACAGACACCCGAGAGCCAATCAGCTTTCCGTGCACACCTCGCGTGGCGCGGCCATAGATATATATATTTTTTTTAACCTAAATTACTCAAAAACCACTGGAGCACATTTCTTGAGACATAGCAAAGGCACATCGGGCTACCAGTCCCTACAATTTTGCCAAGTTTGGTGGAAATTTATTCAGCCGTTCGGGCTAAAAGTGAGGTCAACCGCCCTATGGAAATTAACATGGGGAAAACACGTTTTGGGACCCACCTTTTAACTCGGCCCCCGCTTGACGAATCCCCCCCCCAAACTTTCAAGGAAGGACCGGAGCTTCGCGAGGCAAATTTGAGGAAATTTTCAGGCAGATTCGTCAACCGGTGCCAAAGTTATTCACAATAGAATTTTGAGATTTTGCATTGAAAAAAATCCTAACTATAACTACCTACTGGCGACCGCCAGTAGGATATATATATATTACCTACTGGCGGTCGCCAGTAGGTAGTTATAGTTAGGATTTTTTTCAATGTTAAATCTCAAAATTCTATTTGGAATAACTTTGGCACCGGTTGACGAATCTGCCTGAAAATTTCCTGAAAATGGCCTCGTCAAGCTCCGGTTCTTCCTTGAAAGTATGGGGGGGATACGTCAAGCGGGGGCCGAGATAAAAGGGGGGTCCCAAAACGCGTTTTCACCATGTTAATTTCCATAGGGCGGTCGATTTCACTTTTAGCCCGAACGGCTGAATGGATTTCCACCAAACTTGGCAAAATTGTAGGGACTGGTAGCCCGATGTGCCTTTGCTATGTCTCAAGATATGTGCTGCAGTGGATTTTGAGTAATTTAGGTTCAAAAAAATATATATATCTATAGGCACTCTCCTGTGCGCGCACCGGAGTGCGCTCCAGGCGCGCCACGCGACTTGCGCGCAGAAAGCTGATTGGCTCTCAGTTGTCCGTAAACATTCTAAACAGTCCGGAACGGCCGCCATCTTGTGTCTCGGTAGGATCGAGACACGAGAGGTGGGCAAAACAAAGAGGGAAATGACCATAAGGGGGCAGGGTAGACCCCCCCTTGACCTCCTAGGTTTGATGAGGGGGCTATAAAAGGGCCCCGCGGGGCATTTAAAATATTTTTTTTTTTTTTCGTTTTGCGCGGGGGAAGCGCCCGGTACGCGCACCAGGTAGCGCACCGGGGAGCGTAAAATGAGGGAAAAAGATGACATAGTTTTTAAAAAATGAAGTTTTTATTTAGAAATTGGAGGTAGTTCTAAAAAGAACTTTTTTTTTTCTTCTTTTTGTTGTTTTATATTTTTTTGTGTTTTTTGAACTTTTTGAACTTTTTTTGGCTTTTCAAAACAGTTTTATATTTTTTTGTATTTTTTTAGGGGGAGAAACAAAAAAAGGGAATTGAAACTGGCTCAACTGGAGCAAAAAAATAAAAAAAAACAAAAATTACTTCTTTTTGGGGCACTTGTGATTATCACCTGCAAGGACGATGAGCTTAACGCTTTTTTCACCATAGGCGATAAGCTTGCCACATGCAGAACAAGTGATTTTAAAATCAGCAAATCTTGGCTGAATGCAAGGCATCATCTCGGATGTTTCTGGTCCCGATGAAGTGGGTTGGTTTGTTTGGGAGGTGGTCCTTGACGACTGGGGGAGGTTACTGGCCAGTTCCCTGAACTCAGCACGAGAGTAGTTGTTTGGGTGCTTTCTGGTCATATGACGAATCATGGTATAGTTACCAAATGAATATTTTTTGTTTGGGTTGCCCCATGAAAGTTCATCATTGCAGAATAGGCAAGTTACCTTGGGCGCATTCACTTTTTTCTTGCCCTCTGGGATTGAAAAAAACTCCCATACAATGTGTGGCTTGGGTTTGTATGGGGTATTTTCTTCAGGCAGCCATCTTCTCCTCCCCTCCTCCTCTTCCTCTTCCTCCTCCTCCTGTTCTTGACCACCAATATAATCTTGCAGTGGTCCTCTTGGTGGTTGTGGTGGTGGTGGTGGGGCAGATGCACCAGCTGCTGCTGCTACTGAAGCCATTATTAATATCAAAAAGGTACAGAGATGTACAAACAGGTCTTCCTCAGTCAAAGGACAAAGTCAGAATAAGGAAAAAAGGTGGGGTCTTTCATCATTTAGAAAAAAAACTGTCCTGAACCAATGAGAAGTGTTATTTTCAGGTCACAAGACCAGGGGCGTCATCATTATGAAACTAAAACTGTTATGAACCAATGAAAAGTGTTATTTTCAGGTCACATGACCCGACGCGCTTACGCTACGCGCCCCGGGGCGTGCCCGGGGGCGCTTCGGGTCACGTAGCGTAAGCGCGTCGGATGTTTACGTTGCGCGATCGTATTCGCTCGAGTACTTCCGGGTGCGCTTATGCCGTGCGTATCACGCGGACGCGGCTACGCGATACGTCATGATCATGTTTTCGTTCGCGATATTGGCGCTTACGGGACGCTCCTCGGAGCGCACCCGGGGGCGCTTTATAAAAGTACGCTTTTCGGGGCGCTCCCCGGGAAGCGCACCGGGAGCGCTCCAAAGCAAAAAATAAAAAAAATAAAAATGGGAAAAATTGTAGGGACTGGTAGCCCTATTCTTAAGTGGTTTTTACGAAAATTAACTTTGATAAAATATATATTGTGCTACATTGGGCTATATATATATGCCAAAATGCCAAAATGTAACCCAAATGTAGTCCAATGTAGCCCAATGTAGCCCAAAGATGGCCACCAGAGACCAAAAAATGTAAATGTAGCCCAAATTTCAACTAGATGTAGCCCAACTGTAGCCCAATGACAGAATGTACCAGAGTGTTCTAAAGAACAACTAGAGTGCTAACAGTCTTATTTATAAAGTGAGACTTATAGTTAGGAATTAGCATTAAAAAAAACCTATGAAATTCACTGAAAAAAACATAGGTTTCACACCAGTTATAGTTAGGAATTAGCATTTAAAAAACCTATGAAATTCACTGAAAAAACCATAGGTTTCACACCAGTTATAGTTAGGAATTAGCATTTAAAAAACCTATTAAATTCACTGAAAAAACCATAGGTTTCACACCAGTTATAGTTAGCTTGAAATTTTACTGATATAAAACCATTGAAATTCCCACGTTATAGTTAGTCGGACTCACTATAACGTGCGCGTGCAATGACCTGCTGATGACATCACATATTACATTACTCATGACATGGTCAGTGACATCACTCATGACATCACTGATGACACCATCCTTGTGACACAGTGACAGACCTCCTCTCACTGTAAAGTAACCTTTGAAACACATATTGAAAAATAGAAACTAACATTTTCAAAAAAGTGCATATACCCATACCAGTTACAACAACCAATTCAGTAATTTCACCATCTATATACTAATTCACACATTCACCAACAGTTTTATGTATTCACTCATACATATACTCATTCATCATATGTAGTGATACCCCTATTCATTCTGTTACACACCGACAGTCATCAAAAACTTACTCATACATATACTCACACATGCAAATAAACTAATAAACATCCATTTATTTGCATATACAACTATACACACATTAGCACATTACTTCTAAGGAAACTTACACATACTTACTCTCTTAAACAATGACTTACAGAAACACATACTTATTTAAACAGGAACTCTTTCAATCTCTCACTCTCACATATACTTACTTATATACATCAATGCTCATATATACAAGATTAAAACATATGTAGTTACTCATAAAGACACTAGTGAGAGAGACATTCACTCACTAACACACACATATACACACTCATCCACCCATACAGTCCTGCACATATGCTGTCTTCAAAACACATATAAATAATGAGTTTTGCATTCATGCATCTATGTGGTAAGTAACAGCCCCACCAAACCATACAGACACTCATACTGATACTAAAAAAACATCTAATAACCCATATACACACACATGTAGCTACTCACCAACCCATGCAGCCACTTGTACACAAAGTAAAACACTGATACATATATTTAAATATTTAAACATTACTCGCTAATATATGTATTCACTAAGATACACTTAATAAGCCAGTTAACCAATCAATTTTTTTTTTAAAAACATCCATTTAGACACTTATTTAAACATTTATTCTTCCATCGACCTTAACATATACATATATAAAATATATTTATTTTTCAGAAAGATACACATTCACTGGACGATGTCATCAGTGATGTCATTTGAGATGTCATCAGTGATGTCATGAGTGATGTCACTGACCATGTCATGAGTGATGTAATATGTGATGTCATCAGCAGTGCATTACACGCGCAAGTTATAGTGAGTCCGTCTAACTATAACGTGGGAGTTTCAATGGTTTTATATCAGTAAAATTTCCAGCTAACTAACTGGTGTGAAACCTATGGTTTTTTCAGTGAATATATATATATATATATATATATATATATATATATATATATATATATATATATATATATATATATATATATAAACACAGTACATAGAACAAAGTGTTGCATAGCACACCATCAAGAGGTCAAACAGTTCTAGACATGGTATTATCAGGCGTCATCTTGTAGGGTGAGTGTTGGCTGGGAGTGGTACAAGTACAGTAAAGTAATCAAATATCTGTAAGTGACCACAGGTAGGACGTAAGCGGCCCCCAAATATCTCGCGGTTTGGACGCAGACGGTAGCTCTTCTGCATAACATGTGAGCTGGTCACCGCAATAAGTCAAGTCCTGCAACCACAGCCTAGTGGTAGGCACCAGAGATCCTGCGTTTAGCCATCAACAGTGCTATAGACACACATTTCTTTTGAGATGCTTTTACTTTAGCCCTGATCGCCAGCAGACATATCACCGGGTTGCACTCCACAGTTTCCTCAATCATCAAGCAGAGAATCCGTACAAAGGCACCCCAATATTCAAGTACTTTAGGACATTCCCAAGCTAGATTATAAAAACTAGACCCGGGTGCACCACAAAGTTTACAGGCGTTAGTTTGTCGCAGCCCAAATCTATACAGCTGTGCCGGAGTATAGTATAGCGATGCAAAGTGCACCAGCCGTAGATTGCCATTTGCCATCAGTTGGCCTGTCAGGCAGCAGCCATTTAACCAATCCTCCTCAGAGAGCGGCTCTGGCAGCACAGCATTCCATTTATCCAGTGCAGTCGCGACCCCAGGTGTCATGTAATTCTGCGATGCCCCGTAAAGTCTTGTGACTAGCTAGGCCTTGGGTGTAGCAGTGTATAGGAGTTGTAGTGCCTCAAGGGTTGGGGGTTCTGAAGGGGTAGTGTGGCTAAAGAGCACACATGGCTCAGCTCAACCGAGTGTATACATATAGTTGCATGGCAGAGGTCTCGCCTCTGGTGTTTATGCTCTCCAAGGCCACAAATTGGCCCCCAGGGAACACATCTGCCATGATGGATAGTCCCATCTCCCCAAGTGCCTTCAATGCCAGCTTCTTGGGTGACCGAAATCTTCGAGTGATGGAACAGCGGCATGTTAGGTGCGTACAGTGATAATTTATACGCTCGCTGACCTAGGTCGTGATAGGCCCTAGATGTAATTTGTACCAGATCAAATTCCCCTTTTTCGAAAATCGTTTGTGTGTTCACTATCATGGCCTTGAGTGGTATGGGATGCACAGTGCCCGCTTCTACTGCCACGTGCGGGATATATGCTGGATCATGCTGCCAGTAGTAGGCGTAGTGCGCCTGTGTGCAAAGATAGTCCGGCGCTGTAAAACTGCCTTGATCAAATGGAATGGTAAGTGTCTAGCACTTGAGTCGAAGCTTCTTTCCCACCCAGGCTAGCGTGACCAGAAGGGTGTAGTTCCGTAGTTCGAGGGTCCGTGGTTCGTAGATTCTGAACCCGTTCAATAAAGGTCGTCGGCTATAGACGATTTTGGTATCAGCGCCCCGCAAATCACGAGTGCGGTGTGTACGAGTGTTTTCGTAATAATCGATCAATGAGAACACTACGTATTCAGGGATTTCGTTTGAACCCTCGGGTTCCATGTTGTGTGCGGCAGCCATTTTGTGTGGTTGTCTCACATAGGCCGATGACTATGGCCGAACGAGTCCTTGAGACACGTACACCTTAGCTGACTCTTGCGTGACCTGGCCGAACTGACTCCCTTGCCCGAGGCTGACCTCGCTGAGCCAGTTCCTTGTTAAGCAGCTGGTCAGATAAAGATCAAAGAGCAGGACATTGCTGAGTTTATGGTACACGCACCCACCTTTCTATCTTGCTTCTCATCTGTTTCTGTTCCTTCCTTTATGGCTTAATCACGGATTTGGATTGAGGTTTTATGATGGGTTTGTCCGGCCTGATCGAACAGGAATATTGGAATGTGCTTGGTCATTTCTGGTGGGCTGGACAACGGAAAGTGGGATTGTCGTCATGCGATACTTTTGAAATGTCATGTTTCTATTGGTCAGTTTGTATGTAATCGATGCTAGCCAGGAATGTGATTTTTGGCATAAAAGACCATGCTCCGCTCCTTGAATTTGTGCAGTCTCTAGCAAACCACCCGTGTTGTGCTTCGTAGACCTCTGTTCCTGGTTGCAGCCAATAAACTTTGGTCTTTGACGTCATCAAGAAGTGTCCCATGTCTCTGTTTGCCGAGGCAGGGGAATCCGAAGACATCGGGCGTTATCCCTGGCGCCACTGGGTTCTAAAACCCGGTTCTTCAAGGGAGCGAAGATTATCAAAAAGTGTCGCGTTAGGTGTACCGGAACATTTAAAAAGAGATATAAAAAACGTGGAAGAACCACCATTTTCATCAAAGCTGTGCGGTCAGCAAAGGACAGGGGCAATTTAATCCAACGATTCACCTGCACCTCAAGCTGCACGATGGCGGTGCCAAAGTTAGCTTGTATGACAGTCTGCTGGTCCCTGTTTAGCCATATTCCTAAATATTTTACAGAGTCCGTACACCATGTTAGGGGATATTCCATGTCAAACTAATGGGTGGTATTAGAGAGGGGTAGTATGGATAAGTTACTTACCTGTAATCCTAGTTCTCTTCCAGGGGTAGCCTCATCAAAGTCATAAGCACTGAATATTCCCGCCCATGTGCGGGACCCCGGAAACAATATAAAAATATATATCAATTCAATTCAATTCAAATAATCTTTATTTCGATCATAAGAGATCATAAAAGATGTACAACTGATTCTCATCAATAAAACAGTTAAAAACATTATAGAGTGTGCTATACATTTTAAAAACAATTCCCCAAACTCATGGATACAATCTGGTTGCTAAAATACACTTTACTTAAAGAGAGAACAAGTCTATATCCAGACTAATGTGCAAGGCAGTAGAAAAGAAAAATATTCATGCAGCTATAGTGTCCTTGATTATTTTTGTGAGTAATCGCCACATTGCCGTCAGGAATTTTGCCATTGCGAACACTGTTGGTGCCGATAGGTCTGTCTTAAGGACTCTGTAGGCCGGAGCATAAGTTCGAAGCCCAAGTTCTTTAGATAAGGGACCAACCAGTAACTCCTAATTCTGCTGTAGGCTCTACAGAACAGGACTACGTGAAGATCACTTTCCAGTTTGTAGCTGCAGGCTGGGCACACCCGTGAGTCCAGATGTCCGGCCCAGGATTTAGTAAGGGACCTCAAGGGGAGAGATCCATACCTCCATTGCATATAGATCTTTCGTACGAATACAGGTGTCATGCCATCTAGTACATATTCAGGGCTATATGAGTCTTTTACCTTGATGAATGTGTCAGTTAGGGATCCTTCCCGGATAGAGTTCAAAGATTTCTGGAGCATAACGCTATAGAATAAATTTGAAAGTTCTTTTCTAGAGAGCCTTACGGACACTATTTCCGGCTTGGACCATAGCTCTGGGACACCGAGGGTCGTACACATGTCCCTGATGTACTTTGTCCACGGGATTTTGGTGGCGTATGTTGTTCTAAGAAGTTCCTGCAGTTCATTTCTGTAATGTACCAAATCCTGACTGCTCCACAAGCGCCTCCAGTAGGTCAAGGGTTTGAGGCCCAATTCCTCCGTGATTCGTCGTAATGCCAAGTCCATTCTTAGGGGGAGAAGAGGAGTGCTCGGGGGAAGTGCAGCTAGTTGTCTTATAAAGATATTTTCTGCAACCTGTATGGTGTATAGCGGGATGTGTCCCCAGAGCTCAGCCCCATAAGTGATACCCCCCCGGGCTTGAGCTTTGTAAATATGGATGGCGGGTGCCAATGGACGAAGGGGAGATTTTTTAGCAATTCTTGTGATGGCACCTGCCCTCTGGGCTAATTTTGTAGTTGCTTTTGTTTTATGTGGGAGCCATGTCAGGTTCTGGTTGAGGGTTATGCCAAGGTATTCTATTACATGAACCCTTTCCAGGGTTGTAGTTCCTAGGCGGGGATTTGGGCAGCTTTTGGGTTTGGGGTTGAGAATCATGAATTTTGTCTTAGAGGGGTTTATTTCCAGACCCCTTTCGTTACAGAACCCCAAAAACCCATTCAGGTCCTTCTGGAGCCCCATTGGCGTTTTTGACAGCAGCAGGGTGTCGTCCGCAAACATAATCGCTGGCACCCTGCTGCTGTTCAATTGTGGCGCATCGATGTTAGGAATCCTGTTCAAGTGCTCTATCACCCTGCTCACAAATAAGCAAAACAGGGTCGGCGCCAGTACGCAGCCCTACCTTACCCCTCTGCGAACGGGGAATCTGTCCGTCAGCCTGCCGCCCTTTCCATATCTAACTCGGGCATAGTTGTCAGTATGCAACCTAATTAAGATATGGAGAATATCTCCTGGGACACCCAACTCAGCCAGGACCTCCCACAGTTTGGCCCGCGAGACTAAATCGAAGGAGGCACGGAGGTCTAAAAAGACCGCATACAGTGTCCCGCCTTCAATGAATACCGTCTTCCAGTAGATAATATTCAGTCTGAGTATTTGGTCGACTGTGGAGACTCCTTTTCTGAATCGCGCCTGGAGAGGGCTTAATATGTCAGTCTCCTCTATCCAACTTTGCAGCCTGTTGAGTATTAATCTGCCAAACAGCTTCTGGGAGACATCAATGAGGCTGATTGGGCGATAGTTGGCTGGGAGCAGGGGCGACCCATTTTTGAAAATCGGGACCACCTCCGCCCCCAGCCAAGTATCTGGTATTTTCATTCCCCCCAGCACTGCATTGAATAACACCATGAGGTAGGGTGCCCAGATTCCAGGTTCATGCTTGAATAGGTCACCCGGCACCCCGTCCAAGTAAAAAACACATATATCTCGCTCCACATATATGTATGTACATATATTATTTTTCTCACACCAATGCAGCTCCATAACTGAGGGTAAAACAATGTAAACACATATACATGCACTGCAATTATTTATGTTATGTTATGTTAATAACTTTTATTCGGCGCACAGCTGCCCCAGCGAAGGGGCGTCCTGGCGCCTGATCAGGTACAATAACATAACAGGTCAGAGCTGAAAAGGGAAATAATCAATTAACAGAGGTGAACAGGTGGGTTTTAATGGCGCGCCTAAAAAGAGTTAGGCTATTTAGGGCACGAATGTGTACAGGAAGGGAATTCCATAGATCAGCCGCCAGAACACGAAAAGTTCGTCCTCCCATCCTACTCAGTCTGAACCTAGGCTTAATCGCCAGATGGTGAGATTCAGACCTGAGGGACAGCGTGGGGACATACGGAGAGATAAGGCTCGCGAGGGCAGGAGGGGAGGAAAGCTTCAGGATTTTAAATGTCAGACAGAGAGCCTTAAATTTGACTCTCTGTCTGACCGGAAGCCAGTGAAGGGAAGTCAGAACAGTGGAGACAGAACATCGTCTCGGAAGACCCACAATGGCCCGTGCAGCAGCATTCTGCACCCTCTGAAGCCTGGTAGCCTCAGCCTGATTAACTCCAAGTAGCAGAGCACTCCCGTAGTCCAGCCGAGAAAGGATAGAGGCCTGAACCACCAATTGCCGCGTGGGAGGGTCGAAGAACTTGAGGATAGGTCTCAGTCCTCGCAGAATACCAAAACAGGTAGCTGCTGTCTTCTTTGTATGACTGGTGAAAGAGAGGTTAGAGTCCAGCCAGACCCCCAGATTTTTAACTTCGGCCGCTGGAATGGGGGACACCCCCAATTCGGGAGGCCACCACTGGTCTCCCCAAAGTTCCGCCTGCTTCCCTAAAATCAGGACCTCGGTTTTCTTAGCATTAAGCTGAAGGTAGTTGCTACGCATCCAGTTGGCCACAGCTATAAGTCCTGCACGGAATCTGGGCGCATTCACCTCAGGGTCCCCACTAAGTGTCACCGCCAGCTGCGTGTCGTCGGCATACGATGCCATGGTAAGGCCACATTGCCTGACGACAGCAGCCAGCGGTTTCACATACAGGTTGAATAGTGTGGGGCTTAAGGCAGAGCCCTGAGGGACTCCCAGACCCAGAGAGTGGAAAGAGGACTGGCCAGGTGGAATGGCTACTTTGAAAAACGGGTCCGAAAGGAAAGAGTGGAACCACTGAAGAGCCTTCCCCACAATACCTACTTCCTCCAGACGCCGCATCAAAATGTCATGAGACACCGTGTCGAACGCGGCGCTCAGGTCTAACAATAGGAGCGCCGCAGTCTGCCCCGCGTCCAGCACTGACCGCAAATGCTCGGTCATAAAGAGCAACGCAGTTTCAGTGCTGTGTTGTGAGCGAAACCCATTTTGACTCTCGTCAAGAATATTATTACGAGAGAGATGGGCAGACAGGATGGAGTTTACGTGTGCCTCAGTGACCTTGGCGGTCCAAGGCAGGAGGGAGATGGGCCGGTAGTTCTGCGGGAGCAAGGGGTCTAGATTGGTAGATTTAGGAAGCAAAAGGAAAGAAAACACATTAGGTCAAATAACCTTTGAACCTTGTGTTTTAATGAGTAAACCACTCATAAATCCTGAAAATTGCTTGTAAATAGACATTGTTAGCCCTCAGGCTGCATTGTAAAAACAATAGCATAGAAAATGAAACCATTTTCAACAAAAACTGGCACCGTGCCTTTAAGGCAGCCATGACCCCAGGCTTCCCATCATGCCTCAGGGGTGACAGTTAGGTCAGTTGTTCTTTGCATAACCCTGAAGACAGGGCTCAACCACAAGATTGAAATAGTACCAAATCTCATTTACCTGGGGAGGCGGGTGGGTTGCTTATGACTTTGATGAGGATACCCCTGGAAGAGAACTAGGATTACAGGCAAGTAACTTATCCTTCTCTTCCAGGGGATCCTCATCAATAGTCATAAGCACAGAATAGAATACCAAGCCCATCAACCACCTGCAGGTAAATGAGAAGTACATGACCCAACCAAATCATAACAGCCAAATCCTCAGCTGTTAAACAGATTCCTCAGGGAGGCCTGGCCCACCTGGGTATCTGCTCTCGTGTCAGTATCTAGACCAGAGGTCTTCAATCTATGGGGCGCGACCCCCAGGGGGGGCGTGGAGTCATCTGAAGGGGGTCGCGCATTCACCAGCCTCACGTCTGCCTCATATCCAAAACGTTTCCTCTTCGTTTTGGATTAGAAATACTTGCATCTCAGGAGGCTCTCTGATTGGAGGACTAGGTAAAATAAGCCAATCATAATGTGGCTACGTCATCAAAGCATGTCCTCCAATCAGAGAGACTGCAGCATGCATACCAGGAAATGCCCACAAACTTTGTCCATAAAGATGGACCAGAACCTTTGCAATGCAGCCTGTACTTCGAGGGAGTTCTGCAATATTCACGCCGGCACTGCTACCTTCCTTGGCCATCCCTGCTTTCACCTCGTGTGCTGCTTTGTGCCTCGTTGCTGCCTCTTCATTAGGATCTCCGCGTTACTTCCGGTTGATTTCCAAGGCAACCCAAAGCTTCCCAGTTTAATTAGGTAACCTGCCTCTTCTCCGCTGCAGACATACACTGAAACTGACTTGCGCACACACACAAATTCTTATTTGTTTCCCCGATTGAGCCATGAGGGGATTTGGGCAAAGGCTGCTGTTGATCTTTATTTTCTGTGTTCTGTCCGTTTTTATTCTTTCCTGCATGCGTCTATTTATTTATGCTGCCTTAACTCCGTGCTCAATTTCATTGATTGCTCCAGAGAAACACAATGGAAGATTGAATCTTTCTATTTAAACACGGCGCGTCCCATAGCTGCCAAGGTTTCAGATTAATATGTGTGACATTTTCATAAATTCATTGCAACAACCATGAGTGACACTCTCGAGCAAAATCAAGCAATGAATATCAGTTTACCATGACTGAATATTATAGCATTTATTCAGTATAAATAAGCAATGTTAACTGTACACAATCGGGTGTGGAGCACAGTTCTATACAATAATCTCTCCCTGTGCGTTAGCTTCTACTGTGCACAACATGAAAAGAGCCTTTGGCTCACGCCTGCACTCAGCAAAGTATGCTGTGTATGAGGTTGTGTGCATGTGTCTGCACTCAGCACAGGGCATGAATAGGGAAGTAAAGGTCACAGTGTGCGCGTCTGGCTATCCTAGGTAAGTAATAAGGCACAAAATGTAAATGTCTGGGCTTTCTTCCTCCTCCCTGGCAACCAAATAAGTAGCATCAGTCTACTCCAGGGCTTATGTGTCCCACGTGCACCCGGGCCGAGATTCCTAAGCTGTGAGAGGCCCCATCTCGTCAGCTGCATAATAAATGAATAAATCCACAAGACTCAGCTGACTCAAGTCTCCAGAGTCCCCGCAGACTGGCCCTGGGCATGTCTCAAGACAGGGAGGTTGAAGCATGCTACATGTATAGTTACCTCGAAACAAAATAAATAGAAAGAGAGGTGGGACGGGTTGTCATGATTGTGCGCTATTAAAATATTATTTTGTGTAATAAAAGCTGCATGTGGCTTTGCAGATTCAGTGAATACGCTAGTTTTGTTTGTTACTCTCTGCTCCCTCACACCAGTGCTCCTAATGCTTAATCTTCAATAATTCATGCACCTACATAATAACTCTGCTGGCAGGCAGAGGCTCAAAATTATGGCAAGCATAATATTTGGAACTGTAAATGAATTGGCTATTTCGAACGTATTGTTAAATGCGACCTAGGCTTGCCTTGCACACACTTACTTTTTGCAGCGTCGGTCAGAGACGAAGGCTCAGTTTAGCCAGTCTGACCGTGCAACATGTTGTCCGGCACCTGCACCAAGTGCATGGGAACACATGTTCACAATGGATGTCATTCTCCTTCCAGATACTAAGCCTCCCACTGTACTGAACGTATGGCCTGCAAAGAAGGGCACTTCTAGGGGCACTGATGTGAAAAAGGTCATAGGGACAAGAGATGCACCATGAGCATAGGTAGTCTGCTTCAAGATGACCTTTGAGTATAGCCCAAGCACACAAATTACAAGGGCATACCCATGGGCCGTACTTGTACCACGTGAACATAATTATAGACTAGGTGACTGGACACCCAGGCAGCCAGCCTCTTATCATTTTCTCGTGGCCTTCAGAATTTTTTGTTCACGTGGCCAAGATGGTTACCAAAAACCGAAACAAATAACAAAACTCAAAAGACCACGAAAAATAGTCATCTACAAACATTTGGTTTTGCTAAACACTGTTTAATTTCATTTTCCAACTATAAAATGATTTGCCGTGGGAATTGGGGGCGTTTTTGTTTGTCGATGATGGTGAGTACGAAGTTCTAGACATTTTGGTCAGGAGGGGGTCCTCATGCCTAAAATTTTTTGACAGGGGGGTCTCGGCATCAAAAAGTTTGAAGACCTCTGATCTAGACAGTAATGTCTGGTAAATGTATGGACAGACCTCCAGGTCGCCGCTTTACAAATCTCAGACATGGGCACATCATGCAGGTAAGCCGTCGTGGCTGCTCTACCTCTAGTGGAATGCGCCTTAGGAGTACCCCCCAGAGGCTTCTGCGCCAATTGGTAAGCAAGCTTGATACACAAAACGATCCACCTGGAAATGGAACGTTTCGATGCTGCATGACCAGTTCTGATCGATGCGTAGTTAACAAACAATTGATCAGAATGTCCAATAGACTTGGACCTGTCCAGATAGAACTTTAAAACCCTTTTCAGGTCCAAAGAGTGTAAAGCCCTCTCAGCTGGAGTAGAGGGATTAGGAAAGAAAGTGGGTAAAGAGATAAACTGATTGACATGAAAATCTGATACCACTTTCGGCAGGAAAGAAGGGTGCGTTCTGAGCACCACTCTGTTTAAATGAAACACTGTATACGGTTCTTTAGTACAGCGGGCCTGAATTTCGCTCACCCTATGGGCTGACGTAATCGCTACCAAAAAAGCCGCTTTCCAGGAAATATGCTGTAAAGTAGCTTTATGAATGGGCTCAAAAGATGGGCCCATCAACTTTGATAGTACTAGGTTCAGCTCCCAGGGCGGAGAAGGAGGCCGTACAGGAGGGTACACCTTTTTCAGACCTTGCAGGAAATCTTTTACTGCTGGAAGCTGAAAAAAAGAAGTCTGTGAAGGTGATCGCCTATAAGCTGTTATAGCGGCTAAATGCACCTTAATGGAGTTAAACTTCAAACCTGCCTTAGTCAGGTACAAGTATGGAAGAACTGCTTCTTCCTGACTCTTTACCGGATTGTGACCATTCTGCATGCACCACATATAGAACCTCTTCCACTTGCATGCATAAGAATGCCTTGTAGAAGGACGTAGTGCTTCTCTCAGAATGGACATGCAGTCCTGTGGCAGTCCTAGATGGCCGTACTGAATGACCTCAGGAGCCAAGCTGCCAAGTTCAGTGACGGAAGGTTGGGATGGTGAATCCTCCCGTTCATATTCGATAACAGGTCCTGCCTGCATGGAAGCCTCTTGTGAGGAGACACTGACAGGTGAAGTAGGTCCGTGTACCACCATTGCCTCGGCCAGTCGGGGGCAATCAGGATCATTGTTGTGCACGAGTGGTTCAGCTTGCTCACCACCTTCGGGATCAGCGGAAGGGGTGGAAAGGCGTACACAAACTGCCCTGACCAGTCGATTAAAAGAGCATTCCCTCTTGTTCCTGGTCGATAGAACCTGGAGGCGAAGCTTGGGCATTTGCTGTTTACGTCGTCCGCGAAGAGATCTATGGAAGGACGACCCCATGACTGGAAAATGTCTTCTAGCACTTCGTCGTTGAGAACCCAGTCTTCTTTGTCTTCGAAGTGCCGACTTAGTGCGTCCGCCCTCACGTTCTGCTCTCCTGGGAGGTGGACTGCCTGAACAGACAACTTGCGAGCCAGAAGCCAATGCCAGATGCGCTGAGCTTCCAGGGACAGCGTCCTTGAGCGTGTTCCTCCCTGCTTGTTCAAATAGTACATCGTGGTGGTGTTGTCCGTCTGTACTAGAACCCTTTCCTCCTGAAGCGAGGGAAGGAACGCTTTGAGAGCCAGGTGGACCGCTCTCAATTCCAGCAAGTTGATGTGATAAGTGCTTTCTTTGGAAGACCACAGACCCTGCACTTGTAGAGGACCCATGTGCGCCCCCCATCCTTGCAATGATGCGTCTGTGATGATCGTTTGTGTAGGAGGAGGTTGATGGAAGAGAACTCCCACCTGCATGTTCTGTCTCTTCGTCCACCATAGGAGGGAAGATTGAGCTACCTCCGACAAAGTGATCTGATCGTCCCATCGATCTGAGTGTTGGTCCCATTTGTCCTCCAGATCCTGCTGAAGAGGACACATCCGAAGTCTGGTGTTCGGTACTAGGAAGATGCAGGAAGCCATCGACCCTAAGAGTGAGGCTATCTTCCGCACTTTCTGAGACCTGTGGTGAAGAATTTGCTGGCACTTGAGCGCTATCGAAAACTGTCTCTCCTCCGAAGGAAACACTTTTCCTACTTCGGAGTCTAGCAGAGCTCCTAGGAAGTGGATCTTCTGAGTGGGCTGAGAGACAGACTTGCTGTAGTTGACATGCAGGCCTAGACGCTGACAAAGTTCTATGCATGTCTGGAATTGATTCCTTACATTGCCTGGAGTTGGACTTTTCAACAGCCAATCGTCTAAGTATGGGTATATAAAGAGGTGTGGCGCCGCGGCTAGGGTGACTGACACCGGAATCTGGGGATCACGGTACGATCCCCGGCACCGGCGGCAGATTAGCCCAGCACCATGTGACTCTGGGCAATCGCTTGCTTAATCTTCCCGACGGCCCCCAGCGCCTAGAGACCCTTACGGGTGATTGTGCGCTTTACAAAATGTGGATTATTATTATACGAAGACTCCTCTGCGGCGTAGAGCTGCCGCCACCACTGCGACACACTTCGTGAACACCCTGGGGGCCGACTTCAACCCAAATGGAAGGACTGAGGTCCCCACCCGGAATCGAAGGAATCTCCTGTGATCGGGCTGTATTGGTATATGAAAGTACGCATCTTGAAGGTCCATCGAACACATCCAATCCCCCTTCCTGAGATGTGGATATATTTGGTGAAGCGCCAACATGCGAAACTTTTCTTTTCGTACATGCAGATTGAGTGTTCTAAAGTCCAGAATGGGCCTGTATTCCTCCTTTTGGCCCTTTTTTCTGACCAGAAAATACCTCGAGTACACTCCTTTCCCCCTTTGGGCCACCGGAACTCTCTTGATGGCTTCTTTTTCGAGGAGTGTCGCTACTTCCTTCTTTAACGTTTGTAGCTGGTGGCTTGACGTTGACATCGGGGGAACGGGTGGAGGTAGACTATGGAAACGAAGACAGTACCCATTCTGCAGCATAGACAACACCCATTGATCTTCTGTAATGGCCTGCCACTCTGTCGTGTGATGCGCAATGCTTCCCCCCACTGGAGTGGGTAACGGCGCTGGGGGAAGTGAAGACTCATTGCTTCTGCTGAGATTTATTGAAGTTGTTGCCTTGGCGCTGATTTCCATTTCCTTTGGAATTGCCCTTGCCTTTGTATTGTGACTTTTGTTGGCCCTGCTGGCTCTGGCCTTTCTGCCAGTGAGGGGTTTGAACCCTCTGCTTCGAAGAACCCTTGTTGTTCGAACGGAACTTCTTCCGGAATTCCTTTTTCTTCTCAAGCCCCACGGCTTTGAGGGTGTCTAACTCGGTCTTCATCCGTTGCATCTCCTCATCAGCACTCTCTCCAAAAAGAGACGTGCCTGAAAAAGGAAGGTTTAGGATTCTGGCTTGAGCCTCTGGTTTCAATGCTGTGAGGCGTAACCATGAGGATCTCCTCGCTGTGATTCCATGCACATAGCCATGCGCAGCCAGCGTTGCCCCATCTGCCGCCGCTCCTATAATCTGAATGGAGACTTGACCGCCCTCCATCAGAACCTCCTCAAAGTTCTTTCTATCTTCCTGAGGAAGTTTTGCAAAAAACCTCTGAAGTGAGTCCCACAGAGCTCTATCATACCTGCCGAGCAGCGCTTCCGCATTGGAGACTTTGAGGAAAGAAGCTGAGGTGTTACAAACTCTTGCACCTTGCTATCCTTATCCGGAGGTACTGTGGATTAGGAAGCTACCGCATTGGATTTTCTAGCCGCCGCAATGATTACTGAATCTGGCGGGGGATCAGCTTTGAGGAACAGAGGATCCTCCTCCGGTGGACGATACTTCTTGAGAATCCTCGCTGGAACGGACTTCACCGTTGCCGGAGTGAGGAAGACTTCATTTACTGGTTCCATTATACCCGGGACCAACGGCACCAAAGGTTTGGGTGCCGTTCTGTGTTGCAGGGTTTCAAATATGACAGTCGTCTTGATCTGCGGAGCTGTCATAGGCACTCCCAGCTTCAGGGCTCCCCTGCCTAAGATATCCTGGAACAAGAAAATATCTTCAGTTGGAGATATCCTCGAGCGTGGACTGCTTGTTAGGGTCGGAGAGTACGCTCTGTGAGATCGGGTTCTCGAAGAACTTGAAGAGCTACGGGTCCTCCTGGACCTAGATCTTCTACTTGAACGCGTTCTAGAACGAGATTGCTCTCTGTGACGAGATTTTCTCTTACTTGAGTGCCTAGAACAAGACCGTTCCTTGCGGGGGGAGAGGTTGGTCTCGATACCGTCTTAGCCGATCTGCCGTCTCCTTGTCCTTTGCCCAGTGGTGAAGAGGTCTATTCCACCTTGGGGAAAGATGAATAGTAGGAGATTTGTGGATGGGATCCTTCACTGGTGAATGTGACCGTGGAGGTTGATCCGTTTGATCCTGTTGCGATCTTGCAGGGGATTTGGACCTCTCCCTATCCGATGCGCAGCTTTGTCCATCCGAGTATCTGCCACTCCGAGATGATGAGGAAGATGAGGAAAGACTCACTAGAGATCTAGAGGAAGACCCCGACCGAGATCTCTCTTCTGCAATCCTCCTTCTCTTGGCAGGAGGATCCTGCACTGGAGATTGTTCCACCTCCGCAGCCGATGCTGAACCTGGAGAACCCAACTGCGGTCCTAGGACGTGAGCCTGGCCCAATGAGTCACTTTCCTTGTCCTGAATCACCTGTTTCAAAGGTGACCTCTCCTTTGATCTTGCAGGAGAGATGTTCTCTGGCTGCGAAGCGCTCCGTTCCCTGGATCTTTGCTGATCCATCGACGGTGGTCGTATCGACGCCGAGCGCAGAGCAGGTAGACGCTCTCTCGATGTCGACCGTGATTTCTCCAACGTCGACCTCGGGTGGTGATGACTGTCCTTTGACGTGGAGCATCTCGCCGTTGAAGGTTGTCTGCTCGACATCGACGGAGGCTGTTTCGACGCCGATCGCCGTTGTCTTGTCGGCGACTGGGCGTGCCTGAGTCCGAATGCCGCTTTGACGTCGAACGCTCTTGACCAGGCGTCGACGTTGGCTGTTTCGACGTCGACCGACGATGTGTCGACAGAGGCTCCCTTGACGCCGAACGACCATGGCTAGTCGTCGACGGAGGATGTCTCGACGCCGAACGCCGATGGCCCGGCGTCGACGGAGAATGCCTCGACGTCATAGCATGACGATGCTGCTTCGACGTCAGGTGGCTCGCCGTCGAGCTCTTCTGCTTCGACGGTGACCTATCCCTCGACGCTGTCTGTAGCGGAGGTACCTTAGATGTAGACGCTGAAGACATCTTCTTCGTCGCCGTCGACTGCTTCTCCAACGCTGATCCCGACGTCGAATGTGAACCAGTCGGGGCTTCTCTCGACGTCGACCGCGCCTTCCGACTTTTCTGCTTCTTGGGAGATCTTCCTCTCTCAGAAAGCCCATAAACTCGAATTCTCTCACGTTCTTTAAGAGTCCTGGAAGTTAAAACCTGGCAGTGTTCACAGGTTTTAGAGGAATGAGATTCTGGTAGGCACAGGATACACACTGAATGAGTGTCAGTCTTGGCCATCTTCCTTCCACACGAAGGACATTTGTCAAAGAGAGAAGGCATCTTTGACAGAAAAATCACATTTTTTAAGCCTAAAAAAGGTTTCAGTAACACCCTATGTCTAAAAGACGTCGAGTGAAAGCAAAATTGGTAGATTACTTGTAATATTTCTTGACAGAAAGTCAAAAAGAAAGGAGCTGTTTCACCAGGGTCCTGACTGAAGGAGCTGGAAAGAACAACTGACCTAACTGTCACCCCTGAGGCATGATGGGAAGCCTGGGGTCATGGCTGCCTTAAAGGCACGGTGCCAGTTTTTGTTGAAAATGGTTTCATTTTCTATGCTATTGTTTTTACAATGCAGCCTGAGGGCTAACAATGTCTATTTACAAGCAATTTTCAGGATTTATGAGTGGTTTACTCATTAAAACACAAAGTTCAAAGGTTATTTGACCTTATGTGTTTTCTTTCCTTTTGCTTCCTAAATAATTGCAGTGCATGTATATGTGTTTACATTGTTTTACCCTCAGTTATGGAGTTGCATTGGTGTGAGAAAAATAATATATGTACATACATATATGTGGAGCGAGATATATGTGTTTTTTACATATATATTTTTATATTGTTTCCGGGGTCCCGCACATGGGAGGAATATTCAGTGCTTATGACTATTGATGAGGATCCCCTGGAAGAGATAGTTGATTTGTACCAATTGATTCAGAGGCATGAGAAGTGCTCAAAGTGGACATACTCTTGTATGAGTTGTGCGAGAAATCGTGCTAGCTCCCGGACATACAGCACCATGTCATCTGCATACATGGAGACTGCAAGCGGACGCTACAAAGACCACAAAGCCGATACAGCATGACACGGACTTAGAATACATAATAGGGGCTTAAGCACAAGTGCAAATAGCAGTGGCGACAGCGGGCAGCCCTACCATGTGCCACGCTGGATGGGAATCTTACCAGACAGCTGCCCATTATTTCTCACCCGCGCCACTAGGCAGGTATATAACAGCCTAATCCAGTTAGTAAAGACAAACCGAACACCCATATGATGGAGGACTGTGATCATGTAGGACCAGGAGATCGAGTCGAACTCTTTTGCAGCGTCAAGCAGCACCACCACCGCTGGCAGCGTGGGCTCCAATACATTCATTGCCGCGAAAATGGTGTGCAGATTATGGGACGTGGACCGAGTAGGGATAAATCCCGACTGATCCGGAAGCACCATAACAGGAAAAGCAGTTGTATCCTCGTAGCTAATACTTTCGCTAGAATTTTAACATCAGTGTTTATGAGCGATAATGGTCGATACGAGTCACACTGATCAGGTGGTTCACCAGGTTTTAAAAGCGCAACCACCAGTGCCTGCCGTAGGGTCGGCGGCAAACAATGGGTATCATATTCCTCCTCATATAGCTGAAGTAGGCATGGGGATAATTGGTCTATATATTCTTTATAAAATGTGGCTGGCAGCCAGTGCTTAATTTGAGCAGGTGCTTTCAGGTGCTCAGCACCCGCACTTCTTTCACAGGGCCGGGGCTACGATTTCTGGTCCTACAGGTGGTGGTCTCAAAATTAATTGCCCAACTTAAAATAAAGAGAACCACATACTTTGCATGGTGACGGGCTGGTATGTTTTAATAGGCATGTATGAAAAATAACGACATAGGCAATCAAACTGTAATGTCTTATATAATAGTAACTGGGTGAATCAACACATTAACAATCAGAAATCTGCTTTTTATTGTTACAAAATATCAAAAAACACGACATATAATAGAATACATAATTCAATGAGTGCAATTCTGTATACAATCAAATTCATAAAAAATAACAGAAAATATTAAAAAAGGCTTTTTTTATAAAACAATAGTGGCACAATAAATTCGTTGTTGTTTCGGCGAACCAGCGCCTTCTTCAGGACAAGCCACGCATAACTTCCAAAAGGAACTTGTAATCACTTAAAAATAAGGATTTGTTTAAAGAGTCTTTGTATCTCTAGTGATATGTAGAGAAGTTTATAAGAAATTGGATTTTAACTTTTCTTGAATTGAGTAAATGAGGGCTGCTACAATTCTTGATATTAACTGGAGACACCCATCTAAGGGGTTAACATTCCTGTCGTCCTGGTCGTAATATGCGGCCTTTTAGGGCTTATGTCGAGGTCTAATAGAAATGATGTTTGACTGGATGAATCACGAAAGAACCGCCTCAAAATAATGAGTACTGATAAATTCTAATGAACTTTCGTTATATCCCCGTCGCCTCCCGATTCTGGAAGACATTGATAGTGGGTGAAACTAGGATAGCGCATCGCCGCAGATGATGGGAGGCGACTGGAAAAAAAACCAGCGTCCTGCTTCTTCTTCGGTAACCGAGCAGCTGGTAAGTATATCCAGTCAAACATCATTTCTATTAGACCTCGATATAAGCTCTAAAAGGCCGCATATATAGGGTTCACTGAAACGCTCCGAAACATGCGGCAAATTTATTGTGCCACTATTATTTTATATAAAAAACGTTAATATTTTCTGTTATTTTTTATGAATTTGATTGTATACAGAATTGCACTCATTGAATTATGTATTCTATTATATGTCGTGTTTTTTTATATTTTGTAACAATGAAAAGCAGAATTTTGATTGTTAATGTGTTGATTCCCCCAGTTATGATTATACAAGACATTACAGTGTGATTGCCTAGGTTTTTATTTTTCATACATATATGTCCCTGACCTAGGAATTTTCTAGCTCTATATCAGGGGGTCCTTGTTATATACATTATGTTTTCATAGGCAGGTATACATCTGTTCAGGCAGACATGATTGTGTATCATCACTTTAGTGATGATGTTGTCACGCCTGTCATGAATCCAAGAAGTCATCATTAACGGCTTGCATTCTATTCCCCAAGTCTGCTGCACCCTGCCACTGCAGAGCCTAAGCCTCCCATTGGATAATTGTAGTGGGGGCCTGCAGCCCTGCATTGCGACTATCCTCAACAAGCTTGATGTGGCTGTGGCCCACCGCAACTTTTGTGCGGTATGGAGTCACCTTCAGTTTCCGTGCGCTGCCTCGAAGCGTGCTAATTGCTGAGTGTGCTTGATCCCAGTAGGTGCAACAGCCATACTCGCGTCTCACAGGCATTGCAGCATTGCGGCTGGGGTCAGTGCTTGTGTGTAGCAGGCAGGGTCACAGCAAGCCGAGCAGTGGATGCTTATGCCATCGTCGTAACTGGACCTAACTAACTACAGGCAGCACTAGCAGTGACATGACCTGCTGTGCTCAAGCAACCTCATGACCTGCAACAAACCCAGTCAGACCGCAATGATTAATATGTTAAAAAAAAGCATTTTCATTTGGTGTACATTTTGTTTTCGCACTCATCTGTCGGTGTAGGTAAAGAAGTAAAACACATGTCTTAGGAGACAGTCAGCAGAGCATGGTTCCAGGATAGAGACTGAGGCAGTGCGGGTGTTGAAAGTTGGGCACAGCGGAGGTAGAATTGGGCTGTAGCCTCCTTGCCCGCATTTTAAGCCCCGACAATTCATTTTTTACAAATTAAGCACTGCTGGCAGCCCATCAGTGACGCAGACTTCCCGTTAGGTAAAGGGGCTATTGCATCCTGCACTTCACATAATAGGAGTTGGTGCTTCAAAAAATCTTTATCGCCCCCGCGAAAGCCACACCAGTGCAATATCATCAAGGTATTGCTCAAGCTCACTAGCGTCTGCTGAGGGCCGGTGAGCGTACATCCCAGCATAATACTCCGTAAGCACATTCAGAATAGCCGGCGTGACATAGTGTGTGCCGTCATCGACAGTGATCGCTTGAATCGTGTGTGCCCTGGACTGGAGTTCTAGTATACGGGCCGCAAGTGTCCTACCCGGCCGGCAACCCTCTCCATAGTAACATGCTTTGTACCGGTGGGATAAGTGTTTTACCTCTTGGTCAGCTGTTTCATGGTACTCTACAATTTTCTCCTTAATGCGTGCCAGTGTGCTGGGGTCCGATCAGGCATTACATTTGCTCTCCAGGTCACCCAACTCTCGTTCCAGTGTCGTCATGGTGCAGCATAGAGATTTTAAAACCCCGGCTTGGAGGCCGATACATTTACCCCGAATGGTCACTTTAAACGCTTCACACAGTGTTTCCATAGTTCGGACCGACCCAGTATTCAGTGAGAAATAGTCTGCTATGGCTTCACGTATACCCTCATTAAAGACTGGGTCGAGTAACGAAGTTGATTGTAGTCGCCATTGAAAGGGGGGGAGTGTGGGAAGGGAGTATCCTGTCCAGAGCCACTGGGGAGTGTTTAGACAATGTTCTAGGAAGGTGCCTTGTTTGCGCAACCCATTCACAGGCATCCTGTGTTCCCAGCAAATGATCAATATGCGACCAGGACTGTCTCGCATATGAGTGACATGTACCTTCCCTAGCCCGACGGGTGTCTTATTCTCCATCAGTGAGGCCCAGCGATCTCATCCCATCAAGCACAGCACCACTAGCACTTCGGGGGGAGGATCTGCTGTAGTCATTCTGTCCATCGTGGGATCTAATACCACATTAAAATCTCCACTAGAAATAAGTGTCACAGGGGATAATTTATAGAGTTTACACCACAGGGCATCGAAAAAAGCGGGATCATCAGTGTTGGGACCATATATGTTCACAATAGTCAAATGTGTGTTATAGAGCGTACCCTGCTCTATTATATACCGCCCATTTACATCTTCATCTACATGTGTGGGCACAAATGGAAACATTTTCCTCACCAGAGCCATAACTCCCCGGGTATAAGATGAATATGACACGGCTAGCCTTACCCCCGCCCATCTTGTGGCAATGTGCGATACGACCTGCTTCGTAAGGTGTGTCTCCTGCAACAGGGCAATTTGAATATGGTGCCTGTCAAGATAAGCTAGCACCTGTTGCACCTTTTTAGCATTGTGGAGCCCTCTCACATTCCAACTCACCCAAGAAATGATAGATCGTTTTGAATCAGCCATGTCTGCGAAATTTAAGTATCAAGAGTGCAACACAGTCGAACTTACATGTGACATATAGCTCAGAACCTACTGGTGAATCACGTTCAATGTCATTATAATATAACAGTGTTCCCCAACCACCCCTCCCAGCCACAGCGGTGTTGAAACCTAACCACGAATAGAGCCCCCAGAAAACATAACAGAAATAAAACAATAGTGATCTCACAGTGCATAACTTGTGAAGAACAATTGAATGTATTAACCCATTAAAGGCCACCAAGGGGCCCCAACTCAGAAACAGAACTTTGTGGGGAATTCCCATACTGTGGGGCGCTAGTAGCCCACGGCCCCCGTGTAAGCGGGGTGGGTCGAGCCAGGCTGAGATCGGCTAACCATCTCATGGCTATTTGTAAACTTCAAAGAAGTACAATTATTACCTATTACTAATACAACATCAGGTGTGGAGTACTCTTCCTAGCTGTCGACTGTGTCAATATACATGAAAATAGCGAGCTTATCTTGTCAAATTTGAAACTCACTGAACTATCCGTTACATTTCGAGTATTAATCACGGGTTAGAAGCCAACCAGATAAATTGCATGCAAGCGCCCAAAGAGAATGCAGCCAACAGTACATTCAGAAACAGATTTAGCCATGTCTCACGTGTTCATACTTCGGAATCGAAAAGTCCACCTTTCTCATGTAGTGCCTCCTGCCGCTCCAGCCGCCGAGTGAATTGTAGCGCCTCCTTCGGTGTCGTAAATATTCTCGCTTCCCATCATGTTGTATCCTCAGACGGGAAGGGTAAAGCATTGCGTAAGGAATTTGGAGAGTTTGCAGCTTCTTCTTAACAGTTTGGAATTCTCGTCAAGCTTGTAGCACTCAGACGGTGAAGTCAGGGAAGAGTTCTATTTTCATCCCTTGATAGTCAAGCTTCCCTTTTTCCCAAGCCAGACGGAGTGCAGTGTCCCTGTCTCTATAGTTAAGGAGTCTGGCAATTATAGGGCGCAGTGAAGCCCCCCGGGACTGGATTTGCAGCCAAGGAAAGATGAGCCCATTCAACTATTAGTACCTTTGAGAAGTGTTCAGCTCCCAGCAGCGTTGTGAGCAGCGTTTCGACTTACGTCTCCATGGGCCTGGTGCTTGTGGTTTCGGAGATTCCAAGTACACAGGGTTATTTCTGTGGGAACGGGCTTCAATGTTTTTCTTTTTTGCCTTGATGACCTCCAGTATTTTCTCCATGGTAGCGCATAAGGTCCCCACCACCTCCACGCGATCCTCCATGGCAAAGAGATGCCCTTCTCCTCCTTCCAAATTTGTGTGCCGTGCTTGTCGATCTTCAAGGCCATAGTGTCCATGCGCAGATTTAGATGATCAATTTTGGCATCAATAGTTTGTAGA
Organism: Lissotriton vulgaris; assembly: GCF_964263255.1. Classification (NCBI taxonomy): domain Eukaryota; kingdom Metazoa; phylum Chordata; class Amphibia; order Caudata; family Salamandridae; genus Lissotriton; species Lissotriton vulgaris. Next base: position 1,550,735,071 of record NC_141696.1, on the reverse strand, counting down.
CTTTGTTGTACGGTGAACATCATCCACTCCAGTTTTGTAGTCGTACCCGGTTCTGAGTCTGGTTCTGTGTCGGAGGCAGTGGGCGTGGGAGATTTAGTATGCTTTTTAGCTTCAAATTGTAGCTTACTATATTGTTTGTCTGTACGACCCATATCGAGACAACTCTTACCGCCGCGCGCAGTCGTGTCACTCTGGGAATTGGGCGATCAGCTCCAACACACAGTCCATGTACTAGACGTGAATTCCAGGAGCAGGCCCCCCGTCCAGTATGCCCTTGTCAACCACAGACACGCTGCAATGAGGATAAGCTGTGGTATTGCCGTTTATGCTGTACTGGGAAGTACTGGGAGGAGAATGCAGCAATTGGCGGTGCAATCGGGCAAAACCAGTTACATCCAGGGCTGTATGAAGGGTTGGATGGCGCAAAGCTGAAAGTATTATTCTTGTCTTCAAATGAGCGTGCAGTAGGGTGCAGTCCCCCGATGTATTTACAGTTGTGCACTTGAGGCAGGCAAAGTCCAAAGTGGGCTACTCTCCCAGAAGCAAATGTACCAACAGGATTAGGTTGAGAATGGGTAATGGGCGCCACATGCAAGTCCCTCAAGTAGTACAGAGTTATAATAATCCCTGTAACGTGCACTGTGAAACACACTGAAGTTGTTGGGAGTGTTTAATCTCACCACTCACCGAGTTTGGCTGCGTCTGGGCGCTCTGTTCCAACGGATGTATCTTGTTCAGCCGTGCCCCGCTCAAGCGCTCAGAGGGAGAGCAGTTCCACCGCCGTGAGACACAAAATGTTCACGCCACCGTTACTGAGGCGGCCAGAGTCAGGCTCCAAGCTGGCGCCGTCAGGAAATGAACGCCAGGTGGGGGCAATGTTTCCGAGCAATGCCCCGCGCCCTCTCACCACAGCAGTGTCCCGGTCGCGGCAGGGGCCGCAGTCCCAGCACAGCCTCCGCAGGTCTCCGGAGCGGGGTCTAGAGCCAGAGCAGCCACTGTAGGCAGGACCACACCGGCAAACACTCCTCCTCAAGGCCGGATCCACGAAATGGCTGCCCACCCCGTTACAGACCGGATAAATCGCACCAGAGTCTTCTCCTCACACGCCAAGGGTCAGGCAGTAGGCCTATCCGTTAGCAGCACCCAGTGTTACGCTAGTGAAGGAGGCAGCTTGCAGGTCAGAGAGATCAGTAGCTCACATTCACGGGCCGCCATCTTGCAGTCATCGAGGTCCGCCAGATCGCAGCAGAGCATGAGGTGTTATAGGCGGCCAATCCTCAAAATTAAGCCAGTGGAGCACTCCTCAGCACTTTAAAAGCAGGTAGTAGTCCATTTCTGCCATGGATGGCGCAGAATGTGACGGAAAATAGGCGGATTGTTTAATCGACCAGCAGAGCGGCACCAAGGCGCAGCCATCTTGCTCCGGGCTCTCTAGCGCCCCGACCATAAACTTAATGAGCACCTGGGAAGATGATACAAAATACTGTCTAAGGTGATGTATGTATAAGAAATGTTGCCTTCCTGAAACACAACACAGCCTAGTTTTATACCTGACAGTCTTACTTCAGAGTACCCTTTTAAACAATTAGTGTAACTGATTTAGAACTATTACATTTTGTAAGCATGCATTAGGCTGTAATTGTTGACTTGTTGGTTTGGTAGATCACCCACTTGTTTGATGCTTTATTTAAAGATTATTGAAACACAATACAAAAAAATCTGTCAATGCACCAGAAATTGTGAGCTTAGAGATCATCAAAGAATACTCGAAATACTTACAGAAATGTCTAGAAATTTAAGAGAACCAAGAGCACCTTCTAACTGGTGCATTCAGTGCAACTAAAACTATCAAATAGAAAATGTATTGCTAACTACAGACTACTCTCAAATCAACCTACAACTCTATTCAATGCTACTCACAAAAACAGCAACAGCTAGTGAGAGAAGGTATGAATCTACAAAATAACTAACAACGATGACACCACAGACACTGAGCACCATACAAAACAAAAGGGCAGCATACTACATTTGAATGGCAACCTGAACACCCAGCAGCACTGACACAACTATCTCTAACCACAAACCAAACATATCCTAAAATGTATGGCCTGATGTGAGGTTCAAGATGCAACCCTCCTGTTGTATGGTGTTTTAGATTTTTCCCGATTCATGCCCTTATATAGGTACAATTCACTTTGCCCTTATATAGGCATAGAAATCAAGCCCATATTTAGGCATAGCCCATGCTGCCCAAATACAGGCATGGCCACTTCCCTCCGTTCACCAAACGTCGCAACGATTTCTTGGAAAACCAGACTCTTAAGCAGAAGGGACTTCCCCCAGCCTGGATATTGATTTCTCCAAGAACCCATTTCTTATGCATGAACGTCTATTCCTTAGGGGTTCATTCATGACGTTCATATGCCCGACTTTACATCACACACCTTCACTTTCTATGGCAAAGCACAGTGTGGTTAGGTGCAGTTCGACTACCTACTTGCCCGATGCAGCTTACTACAGCAAGTGCCGAAGGAAGCCGACTCTCCAGCTGACACACTGATCAGGAAGCTGCCCTTCTCTGCCGAGAAATCCAGCTTCAGTGTTTCTGACTCCCCTTGCGGGGTGTTGGGAAATCGAATCCTGAGACCCCGGACCTCCTTCATTCTAAGTTATGGAGTTGATTAGAACCTAGAGAAACCTTTGGCAAATTCATGGCAAAAACAAAACCTATGCTAAAGACCATACTTACTTCTTCCCTCGTACTAGACTTAGGTTAGGTACATCGGGGTAGGCATATTTTAGAAGCACCAGTTGAGTATTGTAGCCTGTGTTATTTATGTATGTATTTTTATATGGCTTAGAAACCATACAATGCTATTACAGTATTATTTTATACCACTGTTCACGCTGTACGCATTATACTTTGCATTCTGTCTAATGATTTTAACAGTTCACCTCACCTGCATGAGAAAGAAGACTGTTCAATAAATGTTTTTATTGAAACGCCTGTCTCTCTATTTTTCTCTGCAACTCTGTAGAAACAAACCAAGTCAAGTCAAGTCAGAGAATTTATATAGCGCGCTACATACCCAGAGGGTCTCAAGGCGCTTGAGGAGGGGTGGGGAATTAATTGTCAAATATCCACGTTTTAAGTTGTTTTCTGAATGCAATGTGGTTCTGGGTAAGGCGAAGGTAGGTGGGAAGTGAGTTCCAGGTTTTAGCTGCCAGGTAGGAGAAGGATCTGCCTCCCATAGTGGATTTGTTGATGCGAGGTCCCGTGGCGAGGGCTTGGTTGGATGATCGTAGCTGGCGGGATGGGGTGTAGAAGGACAGTCGTGTATTGAGGCATTCAGGTCCGATTTCGTAGAGTGATTTGTGTGCGTGGGTTAGGAGTCGGAAAGTGATCCTCTTATTGACGGGAAGCCAGTGGAGGTTCTTCAGGTGACCTGAGATATGTTCTTTACGTGGGATGTCTAATATGAGCCTGGCTGAGGCGTTCTGGATTCGTTGGAGTTTTTTCAGGAGTTTAGTGGTAGTACCGGCGTAGAGGGTGTTCCCATAGTCCAGTCGGCTTGTGACCAGAGCGTGGGTGACCGTTTTCCTAGTTTCGGTGGGGATCCAACTAAATGTTTTTTTGAGCATGCGAAGAATGTTGAAGCAGGATGAGGAGACGGCGTTGACTTGTCTGTTCATCGAAAGTGAGTAATCCAGGATGACGCCCAGGTTCCGTGCGTGGTCTGTCGGGATGGGTGCTATTCCAAGGGCTTCTGGCCACCACGAGTCGTCCCATGCAGAGGGGCAGGTACCTAAGATGAGGACTTCTGTTTTATCTGAGTTCAGTTTCAGACGGCTGTGTTTCATCCATTCGGCTACTTCTTTCATTCCTTCTTGTAAGTTAGTTTTGGCGGTGCTAGGGTCATTGGTGAGTGATAGGATCAGTTGAGTGTCATCCGCGTAGGAGATGATGTTGAGGTTGTGTTGGCGTGCGATGGCCGCGAGGGGGCTCATGTATACGTTGAAGAGGGTGGGGCTGAGTGAAGATCCTTGTGGTACGCCGCAGATGACTTCAGTGGCCTCTGACTTGAATGGTGGGAGGCGGACTCTCTGGGTTCTTCCGGTGAGGAACGAGGTGATCCATTCTAGTGCTTTTCCTTGGATTCCGATGTTTCTGAGGCGCTGTAGGAGGGTGCTGTGGCAGACTGTGTCAAAGGCTGCGGAGAGGTCGAGGAGGATGAGGGCGACTGTGTCACCATTGTCCAGTAGAGTTCGAATGTCGTCCGTTGCTGCGATGAGGGCGGTCTCCGTGCTGTGTTTTGCTCGGAAGCCAGACTGTGAGGGGTCTAGGGAGTTGTTGGCTTCGAGGAAGGCGGCGAGTTGGTTGTTGACAGCTTTCTCGATGACTTTGGCCGGGAATGGAAGGAGCGAGATGGGACGGTAGTTTTTGAGTTCGGTGGGATCCGCTGTGGGTTTTTTCAGGAGGGCGCTGAGTTCAGCGTGTTTCCAGCTCTCCGGTGGCGGAGTTGAGGGAGCAGTTGATGACGTCTCGGAGGTGCGGTGCTATGATGGAGTCTGCTTTGTTGAAGATGTGGTGAGGGCATGGGTCTGTGGGGGATCCTGAGTGAATAGAGTTCATCAGGCGGATGGTGTCCTCAGTGGAGATTGGGTTCCAGTCATTGAGGGTGTTCGAGGTGGGTGAAGGTCCAGCATGTGGTTCGGTGGGTTGGTCTCCGGGTTGGTTGTCGAAGCTGTTGTGGATGTCTGCAATTTTGTTGTGGAAGAATGAGGCTAGGGAGTCGCAGAGGGCTTGAGAGGGGGTGATGTCGTTAGAGTTAGCCGGGGGATTGGTAAATTCCTTGACGATGTTGAAGAGTTCCTTGCTGTTGTGGGCGTTGTTATCTAATCGGTCCTTGAAGGCGGTTTTCTTGGCCTTTCGGATCAGTTGGTGGTGTATGCGGGTGGCGTTCTTGAATGCTTCCTTGGTGCTGGAGGTTGGGTCTTTTTTCCAGGCCTTCTCAAGGGAGCGGCAGAGTTTCTTGGATTTCTTAAGATCATCGTTGAACCAGGAGGCCTTCTTGCTGCCAAGTTTGATTTGTCGTTTTTTCAGTGGTGCTAGGATGTCGGCGCTGTTGGATAACCATAGTGTGAGGTTGGTGGCGGCTTGGTCGGGGTTTGAGGAGTGGGCTGGGGGGTTTAGAAGAAGCGATGAAGAGATCTGGTCGATGGTGATTTTGTTCCAGTTTCTTTGTAGAGTTGGTTGGGGGTGGTTGTTGGGTTTGGGCTTGTTGTAGGTAAAGTGAACGCAGCTGTGGTCGGTCCCGAGGAGAGCCGTAGTGTGTCTGAAGGAGACATGATTGCTGGAGGTGAAGATTGGGTCGAGTGTGTGACCTGCGATGTGGGTGGGGGAAGTGACCAGTTGTTTAAGTCCGAGGTTAGCGAGGTTGTCCAGAAGGGTGGTGGAGTTGTGGTCGTTGTTCTTTTCAAGGTGAAAATTGAGGTCTCCCAGAAGGATGTAATCTCTGGAGGGGAGCGCGTGTGGGGTGATGAAGTCCATGATGTCCTCACTAAATTGTGCGCGGGGTCCTGGTGGTCTGTAGAGGAGAGTGCCTCTGAGTGTGGTCTTGGGGTCGATGTAGATCTGGAAGTGAAGTGAAGGTGTTCAGAGTTGCCGAGATTGGCGTCTGAGCTGGTTGAGATGCGGATGGATTTCTTATGGACGATAGCGATGGGTTCTTCGGGTGTGGCCGGTACGGTCCTTGCGGATGGTCTTATAACCTTCCGGGATGGCAATGGTGATGTCTGGGGCTGAAGAGGCATTCATCCATGTTTCTGTTAGGAAGGCGACGTCCGGAGAGATGGTGTCTAGTAGATTCCAGAGGTCAATGGCGTGTCTGTGGACCGAGCGGGTGTTGAGCAGGATGCATTGTAGGTGGTTGGGATCGGAAATCTGTTGTGTGTTTGTAGATGAGGAATTGTTCTTGGTGCCGTCGAACTTGCAGGAGTAGCAGGAGAAGGGTCCATGAGTGTGTCCAGGAGCGGCTTGGACGCAGTTGGGGAAGCGGCCGGGGTTAAGGGCTAGGAGGGTGGTGGCATCGTAGGTAGTGCGGGGGGGCTGGGCAGTGTGAGGGGCAGGGGGTCTGGCGCTGGGCGCGGTCCAAGCGCGGACGGGCGTAGACGGGCTTACCTTTGGCGCACCTTAGGCGCGAATGGGGCACGGTTGCTGCGCGTGGACGCTGCGCGCGATTGTGACGGTCATATATGGAAGTGGGAAGGGGGAGGGGCGAGGGCGGCTCAGCTGGGAGGCGGGGCGGGCTCTAGTGACCGCAAACGGAGCACAACAACAACAGCAACAAAATGGAGGGGGGAGCAGAGCAGGGCGCCGGGGGATATCGCGCAATGGACTACAGGTCAGAAATGAACAAAGTTATCACAGTGCAGCGAGCGCTATGAACAGCAGGACACAAATAATCTAGTTAAACACAGTTAAGCTCAATGCAGCGAGCGCTATGAACAGCAGGACACAATTAATCTAGTTAAACACAGTTAAGCACAATGCAGCGAGCGCTATGAATAGCAGGACCCAAATGATCAAGTTAATCTCAGTTAGGCACAATGCAGCGTAGTGTACGATACCGTGTCTCGGCAGAGAGACAGGGGAGCGACCACTCAGCGCAGGAGCGACGAGGGATCACAGCGCCTCCAGGTCCGGGAGCGCTGTAGATAGATAGTGGGAGGGCGGCTCAGCTGGGAGGCGGGGCGGGCTCTAGTGACCGCAAACGGAGCACAACAACAACAGCAACAAAGTGGAGGGGGGAGCAGAGCAGGGCGCCGGGGGATATCGCGCAATGGACTACAGGTCAGAAATGAACAAAGTTATCACAGTGCAGCGAGCGCTATGAACAGCAGGACACAAATAATCTAGTTAAACACAGTTAAGCTCAATGCAGCGAGCGCTATGAACAGCAGGACACAATTAATCTAGTTAAACACAGTTAAGCACAATGCAGCGAGCGCTATGAATAGCAGGACCCAAATGATCAAGTTAATCTCAGTTAGGCACAATGCAGCGTAGTGTACGATACGGTGTCTCGGCAGAGAGACAGGGGAGCGACCACTCAGCGCAGGAGCGACGAGGGATGCACGATTGACTGAGAAAAATGGTTATCTATTGTTTACACAACTCTAAAGATAGTTATTCCAGTCCTAGGGAAACAAAGTTGTCATGTTTATGCGGTTGTCAGAAACTAATATCTTCTTGTGTTTTAGAGAAAGTTTCTAGTGACCTCAGAGCTAGCTGGCACACACAATTAAGTTTAGTATATTCGATAGTGACCTACTGACCTAAGTCCTACATCATGTCTATAGGATGTATTATTCCAATGCGCAGAGCCTATTGGGAATTTAGGAACTACACTACATGGTGCCCGACATTTGGTAAGGCACTAATTTAACGCTAGATACTAAAGTAACTCAGTTGAACTTTTCTCAGAGACCCCTTTTTCCGTAATACTCCAACAGAAGGCTGGAGTGGGTAAAGGGATAATATCCGCCATAGCTGAGTAGGACAGAAAATCCTATGTATTCGTTTTTGGATTGTTCAACGTTGAAGGATACAGTGTTCCAAAATATTGTGCACCTTACCTTTGTTTCCTTGAAACTTGCTCTGCAAACTTTCAGTCAACAAAATGACAGATAGCGATAACAGCACCGAGAACGGTGGAGCTGCGGCTGATCCAGCAGCTTTTAACACAACAAGTTTCCAAGAAACCGACGAGGATGCTATAGTCATACTTCTAAATTTAAGGAAAGCCATCACTATAAAACTTATAACGGCCTATCAGCAAGAGGTGGTAGGATCGTTTTTGTGATAGAGGCACATGAATATCACCAGACAGAGGTATTCTTTTCATGGACAGTCTTCCCTGAAGCAAATCAAGTAACACAAAGAAGATGAATCAACAACGGAATACATTCCTTTAGAGGATATTGAAATTCCACTAACATACCAAAAGCATACGCTCTGGTTTAAAGGCGCCCTAAAACATATAAATCACATTACCAGGCTCGGTCCACTAGGTAGACCAGGAGCAACATGGCCGGTCTTAGCCAGCTATACACCACATCCTGAAATTAATAAAAATGGCAAATGTGGCACTACTAGCTCAACTCAAAGACTACTAGCTCAACTCAAAGAGCGAATCAAAATCTATAGACAGTTGGTTCAATACGTCATGCGGACTCTTACAGTCCAGCCTGCAATAATGTTTCCACAACATCCCCCTCACCAGGGGAACACACTAAAAATTACACTACAGACTTTACATTCATTCATTGGTAAATTACCCGCAAAACGGGAACAAATTCCATTCTGGATAGCTCAAAAAATTACTCGGATCGAAGCAGTATTTCCTAATACTACCCCTAATGAGAAACACAGAATTCTAACAATGTGTTTGCCAATGAGGACTGCAACACTTGAGGTACAGTTTTTGCTGCAATCTACACTAAAACACACGGTGTTCCGTCTATGGCGGTAATACAAGACGTCCTGAAACAGATTCAAAATGAATACGGGGCAGAGCCTGATTTTAATTTAGGTATGAAACTACTGAAAGATTTCAAACAGGTCTCAACAATAATATTAGTTAATATTAAAGGTGATGCAGCATCCATGGCGATTCGCCAGAAATAAAGGGAATTCGATATAACTGACCAACCACAAGAACTAGCGAGAATAATTGAAAAATCCTATAAAGAATTAGGCAGAGTCAGCTTGGGTGGGAAACCTTTTAAACCCCAACTGTCAGAAAGTCCTGCAAAGGTCTTAACTAAAAACACTCCTACGCCTCCTACGCCTCCTAAAAAGAAGTGGGAAAATAGCAAACAAACTTCTAAAGAGAAGCGTTTTCATTCCAGAGTTAGGTCTCCTCAAAAGGAGCCCTCTGAAAGGAGGTATAACCTCAGGAATAGGGATAATTTGAGAAAACCTGATAGATATCAAGACACTGATACACGTTCCTCTCGTACCTTTCAGACTTCATCACAGAAATCCGAAAGAAGAGGACGGTCAGAACACAAGGAAGAACGCGTAAAGTCCAAATACGATCAACATGTTCAGAAAAACAAGAAACCTCAATTCACCAAAAAGAAGGTAGCAGGTCTAAAAATCAGACATGCCGAGGATCTCGAGGACACAACTCAAGAATGCGGAATGGGCTCAGACAATGTTGGACAGCGCAGAAGATGTCACCATAGCTCGCAAGAACTTGAAGGATCATCTGGAGACAGTGGGCTTGAATGAGTTCATCCAAGTTGAAACTGCAGATACCAGAGTTAGTTCTCCACATAAGTTATATGAAGTAACACTCCGGATGGAGGGAGACATGCCAAGAAAAGTGAGAGCACTCTTTTGGGAGCGACTTTCTAAGGGTTATGACATTCTTCTCGCTGAACAAGACTGCCCACCAGAATTTGTCAGGGAGTGCCCACTTGGCGAAGACATCATTATGCCAGCCTTCTCCAAACATATTCAAATTCATTTGAAATATACTTATGACAGGAAATGGGCAGTCGCCCAAGCTCCCGCATGATACAAGAATCATGTAGGATGGGATGCGGCTTCTTCTCACCATGAAATACAGTTAAAAATCAACCAACTGCACAAAGACAGTATCCAGTTAAGTACCAGGGAGTGATTGAAACATGCACCTCGTCAATGAACAATCCTTTGTTTCCTGTCTCCAAACCAGACAACACATATCGTCTAGTTTTGGATTTACAGACACTTAAACTCTTGTTGCAAAACTTTTGCAGTACAAAATGCACACAGTGCAGCATTAACGAATAACATTGTGCGTAAAAAATATAAAACCACTTTAGATATTTCTAACGTTTCTGATGTCAAAACATTGCACCAGAAAGTAGGTATGTGACCGCTTTCTCAATCATGGGGACACAGCGTCACTTCTGTCGTCTCCCTCAGGGATTCAAGAATAGTCCTGGGTTATTCTCAGCAAGGGTAACAGAGTTACTACAAACGTATGATGACGAAGCGTTGACATATGTAGATGACATCTATCCAGCAGACGATGACTTGGATAGGCACTTGAACAGGGTGAACACCATTATACTGGGCTTCCCTCTGAGGGGTACAAATTCAATTTTAAGAAATCAAGAATTGCCCACCTCAACGTACTTTTTCTAGGATACGAACTCTCAAGTGAAGGGAAAACCCTGGCAGCCAACTTTTGAGAAAAGTGTGCGCTGCTCAAACCTCCAAAAACGCTGAAAAACGTACAGTCGATTCTAGGCTTTCTGAATTTCAGAAGAACATACATTCTGAACTGCGCAGAAAGGGTTAAACCTCTCTACGAATTAAATAAACCTGATTTTAAAACAGTTAATTGGACACAAAAACAAAATGAAATTTTGCGTTGATTACAAACAGACATGTTAGCAATGAAGCATTTGCAAACACGCATAAACGGACGCAACTTAGTGATCATTTCAGGACAATGAGGATTCACGTACTTAACTTTGAACGAAGGTGAAAAAGTACCAATAGCTTACAAATTGCACTTGTACACACAAGCAGAAATGAAATTCACTTCTACAGAAAAAATTCTGACAGCGGTTCAGACTGCTGTAGCAAAAGAGAGAGCCCTCGCACAGGGTAAGCACATTATGGTCGTTACACCTGTTCCTGCCTTAGAGGCAGTGACAGAAGAGAGCATTCTGAATGCTCAAGCTTTACATCCGAAATGGATACAATGGGTTAATGCTCTTGCTGAGACAGACGTTGAATACGTTTTTGATCCTTATTTGAAAACACAAGCATTTCTACAATACGAACAAGAATGTCCTCTGCCTACTGAAATTCTGCCTCTAGAGCAGTATGAATGTATAATTTATACTGACGGATCAGCTCAACCCGCTATGGAGGGTAAACAAGCCTATAGTACAGCGTGCAAGATCGTTAAAGGTCGTTGGCGCAATGGCAAATTCCGACCAATGGTCTCTAAAACTTAATCTCTAGGAGATTGTACAGCTCAGCGAGCTGAACTACAAGCATTCAAGATGGCGCTTGAGAATACGGACCGCGAATTCCCCACACCCATAGTGTGCAATTCGTGTTATTGTGTTCAATCTTACAATGAATAGTTGCAAAACTGGATTCAAAACGGTTACAAAGATGCAAAAGGTGGCACGATCAAGCATAAGTTGCTTTGGGAACAAGTAGTTCAGTTACGACAAGAACTACAAAACACGTGATACATACACTGAGTCATCAACGTGATGGCGTTCACGTTGAAGGGAATTCATTGGCTGATAAAGGCGCAAAGGCAGCTGTGCAAATGGCTTCTGTAGCTGCAATCACTTGTTCAAAAACGAAATAATGGTAGCTGTCAATGCTTCAAGCAAAGACAGTGGAAAAACATTACCTAAAATATTTACTACTTTGTTCAATATCTATATGGAACCCCTGGCTCGTGTGGTGGAAGCTTTTGGGGTGGATATTATTAGCTACGCTGACGACACTCAGCTGGTGTTCAAGCTCACACCAGACCGCAGGGAAGACGCAGGCAATTTCTCGAACTGCATGTCAGCAGTAGCGGTTCGGATGAACGATAACTGCCTGCGCCTTAACGGCGACAAAACTGAGCTGCTTGTGGTCGGGAGAGCATCATCCGCTTGGTCTCGACTCTGGTGGCCTGATGAATTAGGGAGTCCCCCCATCCCAAAGGAGTCAGTAAGAAACCTTGGTGTAATGCTGGACTCTAGCCTCTCGTATAAGACCCATGTCAACAAGGTCACAGGGAGGTGTTTTGGCTTACTGAAGGTTCTTCGTAAGGTCTTAGACCTTCTCCCCCCCGCAGCCAGAAACACTATTGTCCATGCTATGGTGACTCCACACCTGGATTATGGAAATGTCATGCTGATAGGACTTAATCAAAAAGCCCTTCATCAACTGCAGTGCGTGCAGAATGCCGCCGCTCGTCTAGTACTTGGGCTCCCGCGCAGAGCCTCGGGGAAGTCAGCCCTGGCGAAACTCCATTGGCTCCCCATCAGGGAGCGAATAAAATTTAAAGTCCTCACCTTTGCGCATCGCATTGCCCAAGACAAAGGCCCGGACTACCTTAAAGATCTCCTTGTCATTCATCACCCAACCCGGAACCTAAGATCGTCTGGCGTGATGCTGTTTAAAACTCCCCGCATCCTTAGGGCCAGAATGGGCGGACGCTCATTTAGGTATCTGGCCTCCAAACACTGGAACGCTCTCCCCCTGCATCTTAGGATGGAGCCGTCTGAAATTAGATTCCGGCAGAAACTAAAAACACACTTGTTTCCTATTCTGTAAGTCCTGCGGCCTTGGCATCTTCGGCCCCTTGGGCATTTTATCAGCAGTTAGCGCGGGGACACACAGTTCCTTGTGTAGCCAGGCGCTTTAGAAAAGACTTATTATTATTAAAATATTTACACTCATATATAACTGATGCGAACAATGTTCCAATTGCTCGAATCCCTGGAGTGGGGGAAAGTGTAATTCCAAACATAGAACATAGATTAGGACTAATCTTACCAGCACATGAAGGGCTCGCCTCTGCACATGCAGGTGTTTCTGCCACAGAATCATTATTAAAACAGAGATACTGGTGTCCGCGCATGAGGAAATAAACCGGGAACTATGTTTTGGAATGTGAAATATGCCAAAAGATTAAAGTACCTACTGTGAAACGTCCTTCATAGGCGCCCCTGCTGATTTCAGATAAACCATTAGCTTGCGTTTATCTGGACCACTGCGGTCCCTTACAGAGGGATGGTAACTATAAATATATCATGGTCGCAGTGGATTCATGTTCAAGGTCCATTTGGATGTGGCCTCAGCGCTCGGCTGATGCTCGAACTGTTATAAAAGATTTGCGAGTCTTTATCAGCACATACGCAGTCAGCACGCTACATTCTGACCAGGGTCCTGCTTTTAGATCTCGAGCTTACAAAGAGCCCATGGCAAAATTGGGCGTTGCATTGCGGTACTCTAGTCCATTCCATCCTGAGGGAAATTCGGTAATGGAGAGAAAAAACTGGGAAATAAAGCAATCTAGAACAGATAGCGTATTAGGCTCGGGTGATGGGTGGGTCAAACATCTAATAAGTGTCCAACATAGACTTAATCTGCCAAGAAGTTCTCTAGGGGGTATCACTCCATATGAAGTCCTTTTTGGGACCAGAATATTAGTATTGGATCTAGATTGTCAGACTTCAGTGGTAGACCAAAAACCCTTTGATATCAAAGACCGTTTGGCTGTTTTACAGGACTTATATGAAATAAGAACAAAACAAAGTAATGTGTTCCTGAAGCCAACCACCACTGAAGAGAAACCGACCATCCCAGCAAGGCCTGTCTGGATTCCTAAGCTTGGGGATCTAGTCAGAGAAAAGATCGCGGACAAGAAGGAATTTGGGACTTCTTACAAACAACCAGTACCTGTCCTAGCAATCCACGGATCAAGAACAGTATTACTGCCGCCCCTTGCTGGTAAAAAGGAGAACAGGTTTGTGTCAATCAACCTGGCCAAACCACATCATGTGGCTGATCATAAGCAGTAGGCCAAGTGGACTCCGCCAATGTAGTAGACACCCAGCTCTGGCTATTATCCAAGAGGTTCAAACTGAGAGACTCATCACCTTTGAAGAATCTGCAGTGCGAAATGAAGGACTAAGCGACAAAACTATGGAACTTGTACCTCTTGAAACCCAAATAACAGTTTGTCAAGAAACGCCTGCCAACAATGAAGTAGCATCCGACTACACAAATGTAACAAGTGATCCTGCGGTTCCAGCGATTTCAACGAATCCTGACTGCCTCTGGCTATTTCATTAACTTTGATACGTTTTCCGAGGATCCCAGCGAGCCTGAAACAATGCCAGCAAAAAGAACTTTTAAAGAACAAGCGACAGACCTTTTTCATCACCTGGAAAAGATTTATCTGGTTTCATAATGGACTGAACTTTGGATTGTGTTGGGTGTATTTTTTCTTCTACTTTGGTTGACTCTGGTAATAACTTTGGGAATGCTGATAAATGGTAGATATGTCAATATGGACACAGCAAGTAAGAACATTAACTTACTCCTCAAGCCACACAAATGTTCCCATCGTGAACAAAGAGACTTGTCATCAGTGAACATCACAGCCGTTCCTATACCTCGGGCTTTAGCTTGGGACAGATCTGATTATGACATTTTTGGCCCGTCGGAGATGTTGAAGATTCCACACCAGTTCAAGATTTCCTTGAATGTCTTTGTTTCATCTAGTACCTTTTCTGATGATTGGGACTTCGAGACTGTTAATAATATGATGTCAGACTTAGAAATGTCTGCAGTGTTCACAAATCATGAATACTTAGAAGGTTCATCAGACTATGAACAAATGTATTGTTATAATCATTATGGTCATCATTTCCTGCGCAGATCTGCAAATCCTAGAAATGTATTAATGTATAACCAATGGGAACATTGTCCTACGCCACCAAAGGGTAGCTCAAAAACATTTAATAGAAAATTTTCGTTCTTTTCAGGGTTCAATGTGTCAGATCTCGAATCATTTTACTTTAGAAATGTTAACAGAACAGGCATGAAATGTATTTTGACAAATACTAAGCAAATGTACACTGCAGCCTTTTATGCTCAGCTGTTAAAACTAGGTTTCGACTTTTGGAAAGACAACATTGAGACAAAAACTGTCTGGGGCACAAAAGATTGGCAAGTGTAGGGGATAGAAGCTGTATTTAGAGCCTGCATCATCCCTGAGCAAATTATGTTTTTGAATGACACTGTCCAACAGATGTCTTGTCTTGGGTTAGCCAAGATAAAATACTTGAACAATCTGTCTATACCTACATCTACACCTACACCTGTTAGTGATAACACTTCAGAGGGGGAGGTCAACGTACATACTATTTTGCATCAGAACAGATCCAGATTGGAATAAATGGTTATTCTGGCCCACAGACACAAGCAACTGTCAAGATAGATTCCTGAACAAAACACAGGGATTCAAATTCACTAGGCCAGATCCAAGGTATGTTCAGAGACAGCATCCAGGAATAGTAACAACATACAGTGTAGGGAAGCTATGCCTTGACTGACTACAAAGATCTACACTTAAAGATGTAAAGCAACACTTATCTTTACTTAAAGATTGCGCTGATCTTAGGGAATTCTTGCTAGGACCAAGAACACCGCATCATAAACGTTTTATATACGCCGGTATCTATGCTGCTTAAAATGAAGCATGGAAGATTCTGCAAGCAGAGACTGCAGAAAGAATACGAGAAATTGATCGTATTAATTTGGAGAAAACGCTCTCTGTGGTCGACAAGGGGTTAACGATTCTGTTGTCTAGAATATATTCTTTGGACAGCATAGTGTCTTCTGCCATAGACATCATGGAACAGGACTTGGTCATGTTGCAACATGGTCCGTCGCAATTACGTTCTATCACGCTATTAGGCTAAACGTTGCAAAACCTTCGTTCAGGCTATGTGCCTTGGCGTTTAATCAATACTACGTCACTGTTTTCAGAATTCAATCTCACTGATAAACAGATCAAATTGGCACAAAGAGGAGCAGATTATATGGTGCTGAGCATTGAAAAATTGGAAAGATTGCATTGTACTGTTGCTGAAAAGCCAGCTACTGAATGGATTATATTATACATGGAACAATCACTCTGCCTGTTACAGTTTTCCATTTTCAATGTTGCCTAAACACTATATCAGCAGGCACATATGAAAGGTTGGGTAAAAAATACATCAAGACATCCTGGGAATTACCATACACGTACAGATGTTGGAGGGGGGGCGTGAAGTGTATATTAGCAGGAAAAACTGTGAAAACACACAAAGCGGTTCTCTCCTATGTTAGGGTATACACTTACACTGGGCCTGCGATGGTTCCTCTAACAATTTATCCTGCCACCTGCAAGGTTCACCAGCCGTGGTGATTAATCAAATTTTTGGACAACTTTTGAATGGGAGTTACCTTATGTTGAAATATCACAGCTGCTGTGGCATGTTGCCAGGAATACCATATCTAGTAACAATGTCAGCCAAGGTCACTTGCTGTATGCAAGTATTGTTTACTAAAACCAAGACAGACCGGGAAACGCCACTTTGGTTCACTGAACATCTCTTCTATACGAATTGATACTTTAAGCAGAATGAAAACCATTCGGTTGCAAAAAACTGCCACTGACCTCGGCCAAAGAAACATATGATCTGCAAGTTGCAAGGACTTCTGCAGAGATGCATGCCCTCTTAACTACAAATTGCCCTATACATTTCTCAGAGATGTTAAGTCGTATCTTAAACATGTCTGATGCGAGCGGTAACATGTATTTAAGACCGTATTTTCTGGACTGTTAACACCATTTGAAGCAGTGCTAGGAATATTTCCGAACTTCGTGTTTGGCGGATTGCCTCTCATTTTGGGACTCGCTGCAGGGATACTATTTTTGCTCCTATTGCTGCGATATGGCAAGTCAATTCACGAGCGAGACCCAGTTCTCCATGGAGACAACTCTACTGGCGATGAAGTGTTGTGAGCGCATCGTCCAAATTTTGGGACTACCTCGTCTAAGAGAATGAAATACCATATGGTTTCTGTCATTCAGACCAATTTGGCAAGATTGCATCTTACCTGTTCTACGCTGCCTGCTATGCGGAGAAGAATGCGTGTTAGACACATGTCTCACACTCCCATCAGACATGCCAACGGATGTTGATACTTTGCTTGAACCAGTAACAGCCCATGCACTGTGTTATCCCCAGCGGCTACCAATTCTGATGACGGCATTCATTGAGATCTCACAGACGAAAAATGCTACTGCTGTGGTACGAGAAATGACAGGCACACAGGTACCATCCGATTCGAACATTGCTAATGAGACCAATGCTGACGGCGATGCTTCAGATCTATGTGCGGTTGATCTTCTTAAGGAGGTAATCCAACTTTCACCTACAATGGTAGACACGTTTTTTTACAGACTTAGAAGATTTGATGTTTTCTCCTAACACAAACACTGACTTTTGATTTGGCACACAGTGTACTGAGAGACTCTGAATTCGACCTTCAATTTTTCAAAACAAAGTTCTAACTTTGGGATTCTTTTTTCTATGATTACATTTTTCTTCCAAATTTGTATTTTTCGTTTTTGGCACAAAGTAATCTGCTGAAAGTAGAACTATTCATAGAGAACTAGAATTCTTTGAAAAACTTCCAGGGACTGTATTTGACCTTGTCCACATACACAAAAGTTATATGTAATCTGTGATAAAATGGTTTTGCCACCTTTTTCTTCTGTATTTACGAGCCATTTCATAAATGTATATTTTCATGATTCATTTAGATTGCATTTTTAAATATCAACTATAAGCTTCGAATGAAACATTGCTTTGATTGCGTACAGCACCAATGCTTTTATGTGTGTACAACCAGTTCCAATGCATTTTTATGTATTTTGGGTGGGTTTTAAGCACTTGTTATATAGATAGTTTTTAGATACGTTTATACATGTTTAGAACCTAGTATTTAGTAGAAGTCGTACATAAGAAAGTGGAGTGGGTAATGTATGGCGTTTTAGATTCCGAATAAATTAAAGGTATAAATATACCTTCACTTGCTATGGCAAAGTATGGTGTGGTTCGGGGCAGTTCAACTACGTACTTGCCTGACGCAGCTCGCTACAACAAGTGCCAAAGGAAGCCAACTCTCCAGCTGACGCACTGATGAGGAAACTGATCTCCTCTGATGAGAAATCCAGCTCCAGTGTTTTGGAACTACACTACACTCCAAGATATGTTGGAGATAAATTGCAACAGCTCAGATGGTAAGAGACAGGGCTTTAGGGTCAACATAACTTTGGCACAGAAACATAAAAAGGAAAAGCAAATATAGAACTACTGAAATGAGCATTGAGTGGCAGACACTGTTTTAAGGTTCAAATGCAAGATCCTTCAACTGGGAAACAATGCAACAGCACATTCATTATACTGTGCATTAAAAGGCAGTGTAATTGTTTTATGTCACACTATACGAAAAGCTCAGAACTTATCATACCCTTTATGTGCTAGTCTTTGTTATGATATGCCAAGTTTTCACCGATAGTAGTCATATGGCAGTCATTATCAAGATGTGTCCAAACACGGCATCAAACTGCAGGGGTGTGGAGTTATTTACACATAAAACCCACCCAAAGGACAAAATGCTAGTGAAATCTACCTGGCCTATAAAGAATTTCACTTTTCAAATCTACTTCCTAAATTAATTATATGTTTGAGCAAAAGCAGCATTAAAAGATTTCTATTTTGTTATAATAAAACTAGCACAAATTAAATGCTTTGCAACAATGCTCAACTCAAATATTTTGTAATAGAAAATGGTATTATTCTTGTTTGCACAAAACATACTAACACATAACAAATGCACTGTAATAGTTAATTTCAGGTAGCTTGGTAAGCACTGCATTGAATCAAGATGAGGCCCATTTAATCGGACAGGCTGCTGTGAAAATTATTTCATTACCAACGCCTGTATCAACAGAGAGGGGCACTCCTTGACCGTATGTGCACAGCAACCATTATCCTTATACCCAATGTTGGGAAACCTGCAGACAGGTGGGACTCCTACAGGCTGATATCGCTGCTTAATTCAGACACCAAATTACTGCCAAACCGATTGAGAGGGTTAATCTTGGATTTGAAACACCCACACCAGAATGAGTTTATGCCACATAAATGGATCACATTAAACATTGCCACAGCAGAAGGAATTAGGGCTCCGTTGGCAGAAGCCTCACTGGACACCAATAAGGCCCTTCTTATTCTGCATTATGAGCAAGATGGGATTTGGTCCCAGATTCTTGAAATGGGCCAGGTTGCTCTATACTAACCCTAGGGAGCAGCTCAAAGTCAATGGTGTCCTCTCTCCGGAATTCCCCATTAAAGAGTGGCATGAGGCAGGGCTACCCCTCCCACCGATGCTATTAGACCTAGCGATAGAGGCGTTGATGGCATGGATTCAGGTTGATGCCCAAATCTGGGGCTGGAGATGGGAAAATACAAGGGAGGAAATGCTGTTTCTCTGTGCAGATGATACTATATCGTAACTCAGGGCTCGAAAAATTCACTTGGCAGCTCGCATTTGCGAGTCAGATTGATTAAGGACAAGCTATTTTTATGTCCTACTAGCCCTTTCTGGTGAGTAGGAATAGAAACTGACACTTGACCTCTGCCTTCGAACGCAGAGGAAATGTGACAAGATAGCAACAATTGAAGGCATCTTTATTGCTCACAAAGTACATGAGCAATAAAAATACTTTTAAATCTTGTTGACTTGTCACATTTGCTCAGTTTTCAGGGTTTGAGGTCAAGTTCATTTCAGTTAGGTCACGGAGATTTTGTAGTTTACTAGACCTGCAGGTCTAGTGCATTTTTTATGATTTTTCAAGCCCTGTAACTAGCCCACAAGGACAAATCATATTTTTGGGGGATAAGTGAGATTTTTTATATTTATCAGCACTTCTACAGCTTTGGGAGAAACTGGGTGAATTCCCAAATACTACCGAGAGGTGGCTGGATGTGGAGCAGCACCAACCAATGCAGTTAAAGTTTGCCGCCCATCGCTTTAAATACCGAGCTCTGTGGATCTCAAAAAAAAGATGATACCCACAATGAGGATAATCTAATCACACTGGTTAATAGGCTAGACAAAGATGTGAAACACTGCAGGGCACTGCCGCTGTAGGGAAAGGCAGCGATCTTAAAAATGACAGTGCTGCCCCAATTCACCTTTATATGCCTTGCCCAACACTTTCTTCTTCGTGATAAAAAAAGATTCCTGAAATCCCTGCTCTGGCTAGACCTCTGGGTAGACGGCATGCCACAAATAGCACTCCAAACACTTCAGCGGTCCACCTGTGATGGGGGTATAGCACTACCTAACATATGTAAATACTACGAAGTGGAACAGATCAGTGTTGTCAACAAATGGGTGCACGTACCGTTGGAAGACCCTGCCTTCCGACTGAAATGTCTGGTTGGGTATGAGGGGCAATCTGCACGCCATGTATGGTAGAGAGCTCTTGGCCGACGCCCTTTGATGAGATTGGTAACCATGTGGCCAAATTACTAAGGGAAATTAAATGAGAGGAAATTGACTCCTAAGACCCCGCTGTGGCTGGCCACAAGACTGGTCCCTGAGACATTATCAGGCTTTAAAAAATGGGATATTAGCCTCTCAACCTGGGAAGACAAGTGGGATGCAAATGGTATTGTACCTTTTGGACATCTAAGGACCGAATATGAGATGGCGCCCACACAGGTATTTAAATAGCTCCAACTGCACAATGCACTGAAAGCACAGATATCACCAGGGGAGAAAAATAAAGAGGAATCACTGCTGGAGAGGAGGTTGCTGAATGGACAAATGACCACAAAGGCAATCTCCCTAAGATATGACACTTTACTGACTAATATTCAGCAGGAGCTCGACCAATTGAGGTCCCGTTGACAAACTGAAGTAAGGGAACAAGCGTGCAGGAGCCGTACATGCACGATTTCAGCAGATTACGCTGACAATGCTACAGAGAATATACTATACTAAGTCATTTCTACACAAAATAGGCAAGGCCAGTGACATATGTCAGTGCACCTGCATCCAGGAGGGTACATTCATAAATACCATATGGGCTTGTCCCAAGATACGCCCTTTCTGGGACTTAGTTATTAAAAGGCAAGAAAGCGCCTCTGGCGCGCCTATTGACAAACAGGCTACCCTAGGCTTCCTGGGGGTATGGCAGAACTCAGACGTCTCCTCTTACAAAACAACTGCTGGTTACCTTGGGCTTCCAGCTGGCAAAATGGAAGATTGCATGGCTGTAGGGGAACCTAACTAATTTGTGGCAGCAGAACTGGGAAATGGAAGCGAACATATGTGTGTCAAGGAAAAGCTGGTATACAAGGGAAGAGGTTGCCTGAGGAAATTTGAGAACATTTGGGGCAGTTGAGAGAAGGATACCGGATTGCATGGGTGACTAGCTAGGTCTGGAGTAAAGCCATGGTGCTGGACTCCTTCAACCACCAGACTCATTGCAGTACAGATTCTCCATTCTAAACTGAGTGGAACTAACATTAACCACTGGGGTGTGGGATTTGGAACCGTGAAAACATCTGTGCAAATCTTTATATGTTCGACTGTTATGTTTGTTATAAAAATGCAAATAAAATGCATTAAAAAAAGCCAATGGCTGTATCAGTCAGCACAAGTAAATTTAGTGGCCAATGATGGCTTTGGTACTTAAGTGGGGATTGTGAGCAACTTTTCTCAGGATGTTCAGTTTACCTGTGTTGTGCATGCAAGAACTGGCCAGCAATACTTAATTGTTAGAAACAGTGGTTCCTGCTCACCCCCTTTTTTGCATGGCATGAGCAGTCAGGCTTATCTCAGAGGCAATATCTAAAGCATTTGTACATACACCCACAGTAACACAGTGTAAACACTACAGAAGGACACCACAACCGTTTATAAAAAGAACCAATATTTATCTGAATAAAATAAGACCAAATTGACAAAAATCCAAAACACTCAAGCAAAGATATCACTTTTAAAAGGTTCAAAATAGTTTAGTCCATAGGAAGCTATGCATGCGTCA
Organism: Lissotriton vulgaris; assembly: GCF_964263255.1. NCBI lineage: Eukaryota > Metazoa > Chordata > Amphibia > Caudata > Salamandridae > Lissotriton > Lissotriton vulgaris. The sequence continues at coordinate 1,550,713,364 of NC_141696.1, read as the reverse complement.
CTTATCACAAAGTACCTGGGAAGCGTCAAAATCAATGACAAAAAGAGCCGCAGGTGAGATGAGGTGCCGGAAAAGCAAAGCGATGCGTTGAGTCCTTATTCCCAAGGGAGGTGTTGCATTGATTCCTTACTGCCAGGGGAGATGATGTGCCGCTCTCCGGACACAAGGCCTTGGTTCCTTACTGCTGGGCCATATCGATTAAGAACTTGGCGAACAGGGACAATGAGTCAAAAATCCGGGTGCGCTGGGTCGATGCGGCGGAGGCAGAATGGGTGCTGATTTCCAAGTCACGACGCAGGTGATGCGTTGATTTCTTCAACCATACAGCAGGGCCTGCGTCAGAGTCGGAGCAGGTGCCACAAACGTCAGTGACTCAGTGCTCTGGACTTGGACTGCTGCGATTCTTCAGCCGCATGGTAGGCGTTGTGTCGATTCTTATGCCGCACTGTGGCGGTCTGTTGGTTCTTGAACCACACGGCTCTTAAGCACTGCCTCCGCAGGGAGTGTAATTGATTGGTGCTGTTCACGCTGTCTTTTTAATGGAGATAATTAAAAAAATACTTTAAAACACGTGGCCAGTTACAAGAACTTCATACTCAACCATCCACTTCCTGTATGCATGCCTTTGACCTTAATCTTCCATCACGGTTTTGTAACTACTGCGATTGGTTAGCGCAGCCTGGATTGAGTCATCCCCAGGATCTCGCATATTCCATTGTCGCTCATTTTCTGCCCACAAGCCAGACATATTCGATCTTCTATCTTAGGCTAGCCCAGACGCAATGTTTCTCATGGAGACTTGGCTGTCAGAGGACTCTGGGCCCGAAGTCACTCAATTGAAATGTTAGCGGTGGAATCGCTATTGTCCATGGGGAGTCACTTAATTGCACTTCATCTTTGTTCACCATCTCCAATTGTAAGAGCTTAGCTTTTTCTCTAACCTTAGGTTCTACCTTCACTTTTGCCGAATCCTCATATATAGAAACCTATACCAAATTCCTTGAAACTCACCCAGAGGTAGTTGCTGGGTTAGCTGGGGAGAGGCCTAATTTCTCTTTACCCAGAGATTTTAATCTCAGCATGGATGACCTGCATGGTAGTGCCTCTAAAATGATATTGCATAATATGGTCTCCTTACAGCTGTTTCATTAAATGTAGGGATCATCTAATAATAAAGGTCATACTATTGACCTGGTGTTTCGCAATCCCTAGAATCTTCAGGACCACACCCCTCTACCTCTATCTTGGTAAAACCAATTTCTTATTCCCCCACCCCCCTTATCCTCCTCATGTCCTCCCCGCCCTCCCCATCCCCCCTGGCTAAACGGTGGGACCGTCCTTGGGCCAAACCTAATTTGGAGAATTGGCTGGAGGCCTTGGAAACCTCTAAACCCGATCCCTTGGATAACAATCTAGCCACTCACAAGTTTATTGAGTGGCTGGTCAACTCATTGGATGAGGCCTTCCCACAAGTTGGCATAAAGACGTCTAGCAATCTCACAGGTCCCCCTGGTTCATGGCTCAGCTAATGTTTCAGAATAAAGAATGCAAGCATCTAGAAAGAAGATGGATGAAGACCTATGATGTGATCAGTAAAGTTGAATATAGGAACTCCATCAGGCCTCATCATGCAGAGATTAAATGTTTGCAAACCGCCTTCTACTCCACAAAAATAACTAACTCTTCCAATGCCCCATGGGAGATCTATATTATTTTCAAAAACATCAAAGAACCCTTGGCAGTCAGCCCTACTTTGGTCGCATCGATTGAGCAGTGTGATGAATTGGCGTCTTTCTCCCAGAAAGAAATCATGGACGTTTACTCCGTGTTTCTGGACATTTCTGATCCTGTTATTTTTCTTCAGGATGCTCAAGAATGCTCCCTTTCGGGTTTTCTCGACCTCACCATGTGTTTGGTAAAGGAGCTCCTAAAAACTGTTAATTCCGGTTCACCTTTGGATCCTGACGTGTTCCCAGATCCTCCGTCAAGGGTCGGATGGTGTTGTCCCTGTACTGACAGAACTATTAAATCTTTCTCTGCCTTGTGGACAGCTCCCTTTCCAGTGAAAGCATGCGATTGTCAGATCACTCCTACCTTGACCCTGCCAATTGTAATAATTACAGGCCTATCTCCCTGTTACCTGTAGTCGCAAAGCTACAAGGAAAACATGTTAATAAAAATCTTTCCGCCTTCTTCGAACATAAGGAACTCCTTCATTACATCCCGATGGGCTTCCGCCCTCCACACAGCACAGAATCAGAGCTGTTGGCGGTGGTCGAGAAACCCAGGCAGCTCCTGGATCAAGGAGGATCCGCAGCCATCGTTCTGCTAGACCTCAGTGCTGCGTTTGATACCATGGACCAGCTCACTCTCTTGCAGAAGATTTGTGGACAGAGCATTCAATTGGCTTTCCTACTTCTTGGAGAATGGTACCATTCAGGTTCAGGATCAGTCCTGCCTTTCAACCAGTCTCCCGTCCTGCTCTGGAGATTATCAGGACTCCTCCCTAAGACCCACTCCATTCAATCTCTATCTACATCCCTTTGCTGACATGGTGCACTCCTATGGGTTGACGTTGGCTCTTATGCCAACGACACCCAGTAGGTTTTGTCAATCTCCCCTGACTCTAGCTCAGGCCATCTATGTCTGACTCCTTGTCTTCGGGAAGTAGCCAGCTGGATGGCTGGTTGTAAATTAAAACTCAAGGAAGACTACACAGAAGTAATGTAGCTTGGTTAACAATCTCAGAAATTTAGTTCTGAGCCACCACCCCCCCACACTGTCTAAGCAAACTGTCCACTCACAAAAACTCAATAAAGAACCTTAGGATTTGACTTGATTCTGGTCTTACCATGGACCATCAAGCCAAAAAACTTGCTGCCAGTGCTACGGCATCCTGAGACTATGGTGGAAGGTCTTAAACCTACTGTCTTCCACCACCAGAAGAGCGACCATTTAGGCCAATGTGCTTTCCTGACTTGACTACAGGAATGCACTGTCTTTGGGCTCACCCCTCTATGTCACCAGGAGACTGCAGAATGCTGCTGCACTCCTCCTGTCATCATTTTGAAACACAAATCAGCCACCAAGGCTCAGAGATCTACACTGGCTTCCAGTGGAACACCAAGAGATTCTCCACAGTATTCACAGGGCAATTTATAGAAGGGTCCATCCTTGTTGAGATCATTAGCCTCTCTTGATCTCTCTGGCAGCCCTCAGATCTTCATCTGCCCACCTACTAAAGATCCACTTCCTTTCTGGCCTTCAGACTTTGGAACACTCTACCACTGGAACTGGCCTTAAAGACCTGGCTTTTCTGCAACTGATCTTCAATCAATCAATCAAGGGTTTGTAAAGCGCTGCTACTCACCAGTGAGGGTCTTAAGGCGCTGAGGGGTGTGGGGGGGTTGCTGATTCGTATGGGTGTGAAGTTTTAGTCAAACAGCAAGGTCTTGAGGTCCTTCCTGAACTGGGTCAATGATGCAGATTAACTAAGGTTGAGGGGTGGGATGTTCCAGGTCATGGTGACGAGATAGGCAAAGGAACTTCCTCCGGTTCTGTGGATCCGTGAGACCGAGGCTAGGGTGAGTTGGGCAGAGCGAAGTTGTCTGGCGTGTGTGTGGAAAGCGAGGCAGTGGTTGAGATAGTCTGATCCTGCATAGTAGAGGGCCTTATCGGCGTGAGTGAGCAGCTTAAAGGCAATTCTCTTATTGATAGGGAGCCAGTGGAGTTGTTGGAGATGATATGTCATGTGACTGGGGCAGGTATGTTGAGGACCAATCTGGCTGCAGTGTTTTGGACTTTCTGTAACTCCCTGAGCTATTTCATGGTGATGACGGCATACAGTGCCTTGCCGTAGTCAAGTCTGTTGGTGATGAGTGTGTGGGTGACCATCTTTCTGGATTCTGTGGGGAGCCATCCAAATGTCTTTCAAAGCTGGCTATGCGTTTGTAAACAGGACAAAGATACTGCGTTGATTTGGCTGTTCATTGAGAGCGAGGATTCCAGTATGATGCCAAGGTTGCGTGTGTAGTCTGTAGGGGTGGGAGAGGTTCCTAGTGCGACGGGCCATCAGGAGTCATCCCAGGCTGAGGGGGTGGATACCAGAAGGAGTACTTCGGTCTTGTCTGAGTTGAGCTTGAGGCAGCTGTCTTGCATCCAGGTGGCAACTGCCTTCATTCCGTTGTGAAAGTTGATTTTGGCAGCTGTGGATTCGTTGGTGAGGGAGATGATCAGCTGGGTGTCCTTGGCGTAGAAGACGATGTTGAGTCTTTGGCTTTTGATGATTGCTGTGAGGGGAGCCATGTAGATGTTGAAGAGGGTGGGGCTCAGGGAGGAGACCTAGGGAACTCTACAGCTGATCTCTGTAGGTTCTGAGAGGAACAGGGGTAATCGGACTTTCTTTGTTCGGCCGTTCAGGAAGGTGTAGATCCAGTCCAGTGCCTTGTCGTGGATACCGGCATTGTAGAACCTTGCCATTAGTGTGCAATGGGAGACTGTGTTGAAGGCATTCAAGAGGTCCAGTTGGATGAGGGCGGCAGTTGTACCCCGTATGAGGAGGAAGCGAATGCCGTTGGTGGCAGCGAGGAGTGCAGTCTTGGTGCTGTGGTTGCTTCGGAAGCTGGATTGGGAGGTGTCCAGGACTTGGGCCTCTTCAATGAACTCAGACAGTTGGACGTTAATGGCCTTCTTGATGACCTTGGCTGGGAGGGGAAGGAAGGAGATGGGTCTAAAGTTCTTGAGGTATGTCGGGTTGGAGGACGGTTTCTTCAGCAGGGGGTTGATCTTGGTGTGTTTCCAGTCGTCGGGAAAGGTGGCGGTTTCAATGGAGCAGTTGGTTTTCTGCAACAGTTTGATCTCGCTCCCTTCAGTGTTTATGGCAGCGCTGGGAGGCCTTCGCGTAGCTATGCGATATATAAGATCTCAGGAATAGAATAGCATGCAGTGGTAGGAAAAACAGCCGCCGAAGATTGATGCTTGGATTTTCTTCAACCCTTTGCAGCAAACTACCTCTAAGGGCCAAGAACTGAAATTGGCACCATTTGGCAGGTTAGAACTACCAGAGAAGCAGTTCAGGGGTTGCAGATGAAGTCTTTGATGGCCCTGATACTTCTTAACAGAATGCAAGCTGACACAAGCCCTTGGAGAAACTTGGCAAGTAGGATGTGTCTTCTGCCCAAGACAGAAGCAGCAAGATGTAGGGCAGCACAACAAAGCAACACGCAGAGTGGAAGTTCCCCTTCCACAGCATCCAGCTATTTGTGGCAAAATCTCCACTTAGTCAGAAGTGTTCTGAAGTTATAGTGTTAAAGATCCAGTACTTCTACCAGTTTCTGCCTTTGAAGTAGGCAAACTTCTAAGGAAAGTCTTTGTATTGCACATGATCCTGCCTTTCCCTGATCTGGCTCCAGATACACTACAGGGTTAAGAGACAGCTCTGTGTGAGGACAGGCACAGCCCTATTCAGGTGTCAGTGACAACTCCTCCCACCACTTTAGCTCAGGAAGATCCATCAGCATTGTGAAGAATCATCAGGATATGCAGGGCACATCTCAGCTCCTTTGTGTAACTGTCTAAAGTGAATGCACAAGCAGCCTAACTGTCACCCTCCCTCAGACGCAGATTCCACAGGCAGGGAGAGGCACAGAATGGTAAAGCATGAAAATGCCCACTTTCTAAAAGTGCCATTTTCAAACATTCAATTTAAAAACCAACTTCACTATTAGACGTATTTTTTAATTGTGAGTTCAAGGACCTCAAACTCCAAGTCTCTATCTCTTCCCAATTGGAAGTGACACTTTTACAAGGTTACAAGGCAGCTCCAATGGTAACCTATGGGCGAGATGGTCCTTGCAATAGTGAAAAATACAATTAGCAGTATTTTACTATCGGGACATGTAAATCACACCAGTACACGTACTACTTTTTACATACACTGCACCCCGTCCATGGGGCTACCTTGGGCCTACCTTAGAGGGGCCTTATATGAAGTAAAAGGGAAGGTTTCAACAACAAGGCAGTTTAACACTTCACTCACAGACACTGCAGTGCAAGGGCAGAGACATGTTTGCAGGGCTACTTATGTGGTTGGCACAATAAGTGCTGCAGGACCTCTAGTAGCATTTGAATTACGGGTCCTGGGCACACCTAGGACACAGGAGGAGTGCAGGAGGCTTCCCTGTAGTCCGTTGAGGGTACGTAGAACTGAATTACAGCTACCTCGTTTGTCGTGGACAGTTGGTAATGAAGACTCAGGATCAGTGATAAACAGGAGCACATACCCACTGCCTAACCTTAAGATGGCCTTCGTGTGACATTATTACCTCCAGCGGTCTTCAATTACAGGCACTACTACTAGATGCTTATTGTTAAACCCCATCCCTTTTCAGCCATATAACCTTGGGTGGACTCTGACAGGAGGGCGCTGAAGCCGGGGGGATAGGTGCGGAGCACACTGAACGCAATCTGATGCCTCAGGGCTCCCACTGCATCCGGGGGGGGGGGCACACTGGGTGTGATGAGAGCCGAATCCCCACAGGTGGTGAGATGTCCAGGAGAAAGCAGCAGAAGCCCCAGCAGGTCATCTCTGACTGCGAGACTCCACCGGCTCCGAGTATGGCACTTCAGATGCCACCTATCAAGTTCAGGCAAGAGCCGCGCCGTGACCGGCGTCCATGATGGAACTTTTTAACGATGCCCCCTAGACAGAATCTAGAACCCTATGTATGTACTGCGGTGCCCGAGCAACCTTTGGCCGATGACCGGTGGAGCTGCCCTATGCAGCTAAGAGGAGTTTGGCTTGGGTTCACCCCTCGGCCGTCACCTACCCAGCCGGATGTCGGACACTGTTTTTCCTCGTCTCCCAGTTGTATTTCTCACCCCCTCCACCCTATGTTTATGCTATGCTATTGTAACTCATGTAACTATTCTCCAGCACCTATTTGGCCGTCACCTACACAGCTGGTCTTCTGCCATTCTTTTCCTCGTCTCCCCCTATGTGTCTCCTTCCCTCCCCCTCCTCGTCCCTCTTTTGATCCTTTGATTCAAACTGATGTAGCTATATAACCTGTAACTCGCTGATTCAACAGATGTAAATTACGAAACTGTTTGTACCTACCACGGAGCCTGAGCAACCTTGGCGAATGCCCGGTGGAGCTGTCCTATGCAGCTATAGAGGAGTCTGGCCCCTTGGCCGTCACCTACCCAGCCGGTCATCTGACATTGTTTTTCCTCGTCTCCCCGCTATCTGTCTCCTTCTCTCCCCCTTCAATGAAACAATGACGACGGCTCCTGGGCGGATACCACATCTGTTTGTACCTACAGAGGAGACCGAGCAACCTTGGCCGATGCCCGGTGGAGCTGTCCTATGCAGCTATAGAGGAGTCTGGCCCCTTGGCCGTCACCTACCCAGCCGGTCATCTGACATTGTTTTCCTCTTCTCCCCATTCGTGTCTCCTTCACTCCCTCTCCCTCTGTGATTCTTTGATTCAAACGGTTGTAACTGACTGTAACTATGTACCCTGTAGCTCACTGATTCAACTGATATAACTATGTATCCTGTAACATGCTGATCCTCATGTAAAGCGCTCTGATACCTCCGGGTCTAGCCAGCGCTATATAAAACTTTGCAAATAAATAATTAAACTCAAATATGACAATCATGGGTAAACCAATCACCAATACATTTTATACAGACAGCATATACACTTTAGCACTTATCAGCAGTGATAAAGGGCCCAGAGTCCCAAAGCCAACAAAAACAGGCCAGAAAAAAGTAGGAGGACGAAGGGAAAACGTTTGGGGATAACCCTGCAAAAGGGCCAGGTCCAAGTAGAATGATGTAGCCCTTGCAGGTATATTTGTTGTGCTCATACTTTTACAGCAGGTGTGCAAATACTGGTTGTGTGTTTTGTCAAATCAATTGACAAGCAGAGAATTTGTAGCTACAGCCCAGATTCGTAAATGTCTTGCAGTGTCCTTGGCACAGTCTTTAAGAGGGGATTAATAGCACAGACGAGTATTCTTCGTTCTAGAATCAGCTGATAGCTGCCTTACCGGTCGTGTCCTTTTGAAAAAACATTTCACATTGTATGACTTGAAGCTCATTTCGCGACTACACCATGAGGAGGAGCTATTTCACTTTAATTACAATTTTTGAAACAAAAGGTAAACACTGACCACACTATCCTAGGTGCATTGTCCACTTATCTGTGCCTTCTATTGTACACTGTGAACAACACTTTATGCGCAAATCTCTGCATGACGAGTATGGTCACCAAGGATGAAAGTATAAAGGCCTCAGACCAGGGTAAGAAACAAGAAAGTAAACACTTTAGACCTCTTTGAGAATGAATGGCTTGTGATAGCGCAAACACCAGACCTCTAGGAGAGTCTAAGGCCATAATGAAGAAGGAAGCCACACAGGTAGGCACGCCACTTCACAATATAAAGGAAAACCAGGAGCCAACTCGGAAGGCTACAATACCAGCATTATAGGCATGCTCAATAAACCACCTACACTGTGTAGAGGAGTCAGAGCCGCAGCACAATGACACACCAGAGACAGCGGCAGACAAGGAGTCTCCAGGCAGAGCCTCAAAATGGAGAAAGAATCAGGCGGCCATTAGAGAACAAGGTGGAACAATGACTATGAATGCATCGACCAGCAAAAGTCGGAGACAGGACTCTAGTAAAGGTATGGATTTCAATTCTAGCAAAGAATTTGTACATGACATACAGAAATCACTGGATTGTGAAGGACTGTGTGAACCTGGAATACAAAAAGTAAGTATATTCCAATCTTGTACTTTTTTTTTTAAGAACAGATTTTATTTGCCAAATAACAAATATAGCACAGAGCACTGTAACCCAGCAACTCATGCATGTAGAATGTACATTAAATTGACTTTGACAATTTCAATAGCAAAATAGGACAATTTAAGAGCAATACATTTGAAATATTAACAGAAATTAAAATAAAACAAAAACCCTAGAACCCACCCCCCATTGCACTCACACCTACCCCAGAGCAGCACCACAAGAAAACAGTCTTGTCTACCCAGACATGATACACCAGTATCCAAGGGGTGTTATTGCATGTCGACTAGAATGGGAGGGAAGCAAGTCAGGGGACCAGACTACTGAAAAAGCTTCCAGCTCTAGGCCACGGTAGTCCGCCCATCGCCTCCAGATTATATAATGTTTAAGGCCATGAAGATGGGGATCTCTAGACCCATACAGAAATCCATGCCTTTTTTCCACACAGATACCGAGGGCGGCCTCGAACCTTCCAGGCTCTGGCGATATCCCTTTTGGTCAAAGTGAACCCTAATAACATAAGATGGCATTTGTTTATGTTGCCTCCTATATCGTCCATAACATGTAGCAGGACCAGCTTCGGGGAGCTGGGGAGGTCCCAAACCAGTCCCTCGGAGAGGCACGACAGAAACACCCGCTAAAATTGTGCTAAGGCGGAGCAGTGCAAGACAGTATGTAGCAAAGTACCCTCTTCATTTTGGTATCGAAGACACACACTTGCGAGGCCACCAATACAGCCCTCCAGAGCTGTCCCTAGTGAAATAGATCCGGTGGAGATACTTTAAACTGGATAAGGTGAAGGATTATGGCAATTGCTGACCCCCGCGGGGAGGCCAAGGCCTCCACCCAGCCCTCCACCTCCAGCGGGCCCCTTGTCTCCCTCCCAGGCCTCCCTAAGGCGCTGCAGTGTGGGGGAGCTATGTGTGACCAGGGACTGATAAATCTTGGAGATCTTGTGGTCATGGAGATCCCCCATAAATACCTTAGCCTCTATGAGACTAAAGTCAGCCAGGAACCCTGTATGGAGTAATGGCATGTCGGAACAGTAAATGCCGGAAGAATTGGGTTTTAGGCATTTGAAGGTCCTTCTTTAAATCCTGAAAAGACTTCAGCCTCGAAAACCGGACAATGCAGCTAGTTGCGGCAGTCGCCCATTATACCAAAGAGGAGTCTCCCGGGTCAACTTGTTCCACCACCTGGTCCTCCGCAACGCCCGTCGCCATATTTGGAAGATAAGTTTTGTGGCAGGTGGCAAGGAGTTGCGTAGCGGTGCGGAGTAGAGTATAGAGTGTAAGGTGTGATCTCCCATGCATTGCCTCTCGGCCGCGTAAGCTGGGTCAGACCTGTCCCCATATCACCACTTATTGAGAACTAGCAGATGTGAGGCCATATGATGGGACAGGATATCAGAGGTTGCCAGTCCCCCATAGTATGTGGGCTGGAAGCAAGTCCGCAGGGCCACCCTCGCCATTCCACCAACCCATAGAAACTGTCCCATGGCTGTATTAACCTGTCTGAACCATCTGGGAGGAATCAGATAGGGATGGTTTTGCAGCTAATAAAGGAGGCGGGGAAGCGATACCATCTTAAAGATGGCCAATCGGCTATATATTGACAAGGGCATATGGAACCAGATTTTAAGATCCTCGCGCACACGATCCCATACAGGGGCTAAATTCCTTTCCCAAGAGGTGATTGGCGAATCCGATAAAATCACTCCCAGATACTTCAACCCCCCCCAGAGGCCACCTGAACGGAGGAGGCCCAGGAACCGGGGCCCGCCACTCCCCCAAGGACCCACAGAGTAGATTTACGAGGGTTCATGTATAAACCAGAGGTCTCCCCGAAGATCTGCATAATGCACACTAAACGTGGTCCTGTCTTATCTATATTTGTAAGAGTACATCGTCAGCGTACAGGGCAATACGATCCAATCGACCCATCGCCCACTCAAGACCAGTCACTTGGGCGTCAGTCCGCACCCAGGACGCTAAGGGTTCCATTGCTAATGCAAATAGGTAGTGGGACAGTGGGAGACCGAGCCCGCCACCTGTACGGACGCAGTCAGGTCTGTATAGAGTAGGGCCAGGTAGGACAAGAAGCGTGGTCCAAAATGTAATCTACGGAGAAGTGCGAATAGGTATACCCAACTAAGTGAGTCAAAAGCCCTATCCATGTCCGCTCCCCCAGCCCCTGGACAGTCGCCACTGCAACATGTGCGCGCCGAATATTGTGGCGGGTCGCCAGCTGGGGCATAAACCCGGCCTGGTCGGGATGAACCAATGATGTAATATGGAAACGGAGGCAATTGGTCAGCGCCTTAGCCAGAACCGTGGCCTCTACATTAAGAAGAGATATAGGGCGGTACCAAGTGTGCTGATCTGGAGGTCTACCAGTCTTGTGGAACACAACAATCTCCGTCTGTCTCCAATCACGAGGCAGACGACCCTGCTCCATGGCCTCCTCTACCACTCTACAAAAGTGGGGCCCCAGCTGCAGAAAATATTGTTTAAAAAATTCACATGTGAGGCCATTTGGTCCCGGGGCCTTTCCAGGTTGCATCGCGCCCATTTCCTCTTCCGTGAACGGGAGATCCAGCTCCTCACTAACTGTCTCAGAAAGGGCATTCGGTGGCAGGTCATCGAGAAAGCGACCAACTACAGCTGCAGGAAGGCATTCCCTGGGGGCATAAAGGTCTGCATTGTACATGGCAAAGCTTTCAGCAATAGTGGAGGTGACTGTGCGAGAGGACCCATCCAGGCCCAAAATGCCCGGCAGGGCCTGGGAGTAGAACGACCTCTGGCATAACCTATTCAGTAACTTGCTGGACTTATCTCCCCACTGGTAAATCCTACTGCAGGTCGCCAGCCACGCCTGCTGGGCTTCGTCTAGAAGAAGATGGGCATATTCCTGCTCCGTCAACAGAAGTTGGGGGCGAGACTGCTGATCCGCACTATCTCTACAACTCATATTGCTTCACCTTCGCCTGTATGATAGACTCCCTACGCAATCTACAAGCTGCTGCGCAAAAAGAAAGGTCTACCCACCGGCGCTTGGGCTTCATTGCCTTCCAAAGGCAGTCAGCCCTCTCTACCGTCCCTAAGTTAGATGACCAAATATTGGTCAATGGCACCTTCCATATGATCTCTATAATCTTCTCTCTGAATGTTCCACGCCAAGAGACGCCACCGAAATGGCTGCTGTGCCCAACCCACACGTAACGTGAGTGATCGGCGAGTGGTCCGAGAGTCCACGTGGAACAATATCGGCAGGAATCACTCTGTTATCTATTGCCCAGGGGACAAAGATATAATCAAGGCGGGAGAAGGAGTTTTGGACGGCCGACAGGTATGTATAGCCCGGAGCCGTCCCATGTAGGCATCGCCAAGGGTCCACCCAATCCAGCCCCACCACCAGTGAATGTAACTTAGTATGCCGACCTGCCTCCAATAGGCCCCCAGGTCGCCAACGATCCCTGACCAGATCTTGCACGTCATTCCAATCCCCCCCCGCCCCCCCCCCCCCCCCGAACAGCCAGTCTATCAGGCATATTAGTCTACAGGGTCATGAGTTTTTTCCACCATGCCTCAAGAAAGGGCCGGGGGGGCATATACACATCCCAGTCAGTTGGATTCAGTCCCTATCGTCCCCTGAAGAAATAAATATCTACCCTGCGTGTCCCTCCACGTCTTCATGGGTGTGTATGGAACCCGCCTATGGATCAGGATAGCAACTCCCCGGGACCCACTCACAAATCCAGAGTGAAGTACATGAATGCAACTAAAGCGTTAAAAGCATAGCGCCTTAGTGCCCATAAGATGCGTTTCTTGCAACATGAGGACGTCTGTATGCGTTCGCTTCGCCTGTTTGAGTATAGCGCCTCGCTAGATTTGGTCTAGCGCAGCCCCCTGACATTCCAATTCATTATTTGAAGGGTCCCAGAGGGATCCAGATTATCACCAGAAGACCCCGCCATATGAAGGTTCGAAGTACAAATGTGGTCTAGACAAGATTATGTGGTCTAGATAAAGCAACTCTGAAGCAATGTAGGTAAGTGCGAACAAACAACAAAACCCCCTTCCCTCCCAAACATCCACCCCCCCACCCTATACCTTAAAAACGATGAAGTATCTGTTGCGTCGAGCGTGAGTTGCAGACACCAACAGGAAGTCACTCCCCCGCCCGCCAATGGATCCCCAACTTACAGCCCATTGTCAGCTGGCCCTTTCCCTGTCAACTGATGTGTTATATGGGGTTTAAAAAATCATGAGTCACCCTGCTGAGACAGGTGTGTTGGCACGTATGACATGGGTGGAAATGGAAGTGCATGGAAATATTCTACTTGCTCAGCAATACTTTAGCGATGGGGCCTACATGCATAGTGGTGCTATCTAGCACTATAAGTGGGATAAAACAGTTGAAGAGGGTATCTAAAAAAGGCATGGGCAAATAAGTGTAACTAGGAATATTTGATTAGAGGCGTTGCCTTAGAAACACCCTGCGTATATGATTATAATACCTTCATCAGTTTCATCCCAATTATTGTCAGGGAGAAAAATGGAAGTACTCCCAAGGTCAGGCTTACATCGCCCCCACCCTCCAAAACAAGTAACAGTGCGGAGCCACTGGCAATGGCCAGTGGGTCATGGGAGCCGTGGGTCAAAACATTTTTGGAACCCCTGACATAGAGACAAATGACCCCCAGCTGACCATCCACTGCCTAAGTATCTGCCTGATGAACATGCTGAGCACAGTATCCACAGTGACAAATGACTCCATCTGACCATCCACTGCCTACGTATCTGCTTGTTGAACATTCAAACACAGCATCCACATAGAGAGAATTGACCCTTAGCTCAGAATCCACTGCCTTAGTATCTGCTTGATGAACATTCCAAGGACAGCATTCAGAGACAAATGACCCCCAGCTAACAATCCACTGCCTAAGTATCTGCCTGATAAACATTCCGAACACAGCATCCACATAAAGACAAACAACCCCCATCTCACAATCCACTGCCTAAGTATCTGCCTGATGATCATACCGAGCACAGTGTCCACATAGAGACAAATAACCCCCATCTGACAATCCACTGCCTAAGTATCTGCCTGATGATCATTCCGAGCACAGCATCCACATAGAGACAAATAACCCCCATCTGACAAGCCACTGCCTAAGTATCTGCCTGATGATCATACCGAGCACAGTATCCACATAGAGACAAATAACCCCCATCTGACAATCCACTGCCTAAGTATCTGCCTGATAAACATTCCGAGCACAGTATCCACATAGAGACAAATAACCCCCATCTGACAATCCACTGCCTAAGTATCTGCCTGATGATCATTCCGAGCACAGCATCCACATAGAGACAAATAACCCCCATCTGACAAGCCACTGCCTAAGTATCTGCCTGATGATCATACCGAGCACAGTATCCACATAGAGACAAATAACCCCCAGCTGACAATCCACAGCCTAAGTATCTGCCTGATGAACATTCCGAGCACAGTATCCACATAGAGACAAATGACCCCCAGCTGACAATCCACAGCCTAAGTATCTGCCTGATGAACATTCCGAGCACAGCATCCACATAGAGACAAATAACCCCCATCTGACAATCCACTGCCTAAGTATCTGCCTGATAAACATTCCGAGCACAGTATCCACATAGAGACAAATAACCCCCATCTGACAAGCCACTGCCTATGTAGCTGCCTGATGAACTTTCAGAGCACAGCATCCACATAGAGACGAAGGACCCTCAACTCACAGACCACTGCCAAAGTATCTACCTGATTCCTTGCAGACTTGGCATTGCCAGAGTGAAAGCAAAGTCCAGCACCAAACATTCTGTGGCCTGGCTGATGGAGTGTACGTGTTGTTTAGGAGAACAGAACTGGTGGTATGAAATGACTGTCGTATATAAAAGATGTATAGGTGCACCTCAGGTTAGGCTTTTGACATTTGGCCTCTTGTTGATTTAAGTGTGGGTTCAATATGATTTTTGGGTTTCATTATGCCTTGCTCACAGCGTGGATAGCGAAGCAGAGCATCATATCTTTTGAGTATGGGGAACTTAAAGAGGAAAGTATGGCAATTTAGAAAATAAATAGCTTTTGCGCCCCCCAGAGGGCTTCTGAGCTGTAGCAGTCATTTGTTGGCAACTTACTCTTGGCCTAGCCTTGCAGAATGAAAAGTACATGCATTGTCAGGCAATGTAAACCATTTGTAGTTCGCTCAGGGTCTGAAATATGTAGGCATTAGTCTCAGTGTTAATGAAAATGTCTGTATATTGGTTTCATGTTTTTTGCGCGTCAAGAGTAAAACAAACCCAAAACTAGCATCCAGCTTGAGGGTTAAACATGTGCTAGTTTTTCAACATGAGGTTTTAATTACGTCTTGCTGATAGGCTTGAGAGTGAACTATAGTGTTGTACTTTTGGTTATAGAGAGCTAACAGACCAATGTATGATTTAGCAGTTTTGGACATTACAGAAAAAAAGCGATCATCAACCCCAACGTGGATGGGAGTACTTACCTATGCTGAAAGTAGACAAAGACTTGCATAGGAAGAAGAGAGGAAAATGTAGAACCAGCATAAAGACTGACAAACAGGGAAAGAAGGAAAAATTAGAAGACAGAAAAAACAAACAATACAGAGGAATGAGATGGAGAGGAAAAACCAACAAAAGACTATAAAAGGTTCTTTCATGCTGGCAATCTTTGACCCCCAGATCTGGGAAGCGGAGGACCACCAACGATGAGTCGACTCACAAGAGGATACCCTGCTGCACAGTGAACACAATGAAGAGCTATGGCACGTATGTCAGCCAGGAGGAATCTAAACTGAGGAGCTCTGTTAGAGGGAGGAGCACAAACAAGGAGTCGACTCACGGAGGTGGATAAACTGCTGCACAGGGAACATGAGGAAGAGCTCCAGCATATGTCAGCCAGGAGGAATCGAAACAGAGGAGCTCTGTTAGAGGGAGGAGCACCACGAAGCAAAGACGCAGACCTAGAAATACAGGTAAATGACAGAGATGGAAGCGTGCACTCCACCTGGAAACACAGGGGTTCCGATGAGGACTGCGGCTGACCAGGTGCGTGACAGAGGTAGTTAGGGGAAGGAACAGGTAGGAAGAGTACAGGCATAGAGGCTAGTGTGGAGTCCAAGGGGGACAACCAAGGTCAAAACCATGACAATCGTGCATATGATCCTAAAATCTCATGAGCTTCTTGTCTTCTAGAAGCAAGTCTTTATGGCCAAACTAAGTGCCTTACTCTTGTGATGGGTAAGAAAGTGTGAAGGGCTAAGGTACATAGAAGAAGCATTTGCAATGCAATAGGTCTCGCATTAGGAAAGTTTGAGCTATTGGTATTATAAATGACTAATATTTTATTTATGTGTTGGTTTTGAAAATAGCGAAATTAATAGCTTTGTCATTCACAATACCAATAGTTTTAATTTTCGCAAATGTGACACCTATAGCATTTGTAATGCAATATGTGTTGTATTTACGTGACTTAAATGTATTGATATTACAAATAACAATGTCTTCATTTTTTTAATAATACTTAAATAAAAGTTATTGTGATTTATAATGGCAATAGCTTAAACTTTTGTAAATAACTTTTGTGAACATTATGTTCAGTGTATTTTATTGTGATGAAAATCCAAGAACAAAAGTGAAATATTAACATCTTTTTGTGACATTTGTAATAAAGCTTGAAACATTGAGAGAACATATTTGAACTAGTTGTTGTTGAATGGTTGCACAGATTGATGTTGTGGTGGCGACGAGTGATGCTGTGGCATTCAGTGATGCTGTGGTAGCGCATAGTGATGTTGTGGTGCCCCGGAGTGATTCTGTGGTGGTGCTGAGTGATTCTGTGGTGGTGCTGAGTGATTCTGTGGTGGTGCTGAGTGGTTCTGTGGTGGTGCTGAGTGATGCTGTGGTGATGCGATAGATAGAGTGAGGGCGATAGATAGAGGGAGGGCTACAGATAGATAGAGGGAGGGCGATGGATAGAGGGAGGGCGATGGATAGATAGAGGGAGGGCAATGGATAGATAGAGGGAGGGCAATGGATAGATAGAGGGAGGGCAATGGATAGATAGAGGGAGGGCAATGAATAGATTGAGGGAGGGCGATGGATAGAGGGAGGGAGGGCGATGGATAGAGAGAGGGAGGGCGATGGATAGATAGAGGGAGGGCGATGGATAGATAGAGGGAGGGCGATAGTTAGAGTGAGGGCGTAGGATACTGCCCCTAGAGTACCCTATTCCTGCTACAAGCAGCACACAGCATTGATGACACATGAGCTGTCCTGCAAAAAGTGTACATTTGTGGTCCCTGAGGATCAGTTTTTGCCCCTTTGCTCCAAGACAGCAAAAGTGAGAAAGAATGAGAAATAAATAGAGATAGAGAATGTGAGAGAAAAATTAGAAGAGGAGAGAAAGAGACAGAGAGGGAAGGATGACAGAGTGCAGAAAAACATGTAAGAGAGAAAGAAAGAAAAATAAGGCAGAGAAAGATAGGATATGAAAATAGAAGAAATAAATGAGGATAAATAGATATAGAAAGGAGCAGAAGAAAGGCAGTGAAGGAAAAAGATACATTAGAAGAAAATTAAAGGAAGAAAAAACGAAACAGTGAAATGAATGAATGAAAGGAGAAGAAAAAAGAATGACAGAGAACGGCATAAAGAGACAAATAAGGAAATCAGAATTGAGAAAGAGGAAAGAAGGCAAGAGAAAAAAGACAACAAGAAAAGGATGTGGTGTAAGGCAAGAAGAAAATGAGAGGTACAAAGGCAAAGAGAGAAGAAGTTAAAATAAAATGGGAAAGAAAAAAAGGATATATTATATTTTGTGAGTTATTAATGTCTTGAGTAGATGTTGTTTCTTGCAGTTATTGTAATGATTTAAATAAATCTGTTATATGTATGTGTTAAACAACACCTATATAGAAGACAAGGCCATGATCTAAATATCAAAAGATGATGCAGATATTGAAAATACCATTAGTTACATTAATCACCGATACAAGAATATTGATACATTAAAAAAGCGTAATAGGTTATTGTTGTTGGATAGCTAGGAATGTAATTAAAATAAGAATGAACCCGGGCTAAAAGCATAAAAAGTCAACATTTTGTAAATGTCAGTGTCTTTTACTCTGCATCATGTTTGAAACTGCAGAAAGTGAGAGGTGTCTGCCTTATAGTGTAGAGTTTGCAGCAATTATGACGGTTTTGTCATAAACAGCTTTGCATTTAAAATATACAAGTCCAGACCAGCAGTGCGCAACAACTTTTAACTCCTTACAGAGTCAATAGATTTCACGCTAACAATTTTTTTAAAAGGTCAAAAGAAAATCCGAGCGCAAACATTTCCTGAACCTATTATATATTGGGGTACTTTGCGCATTGGGGTTGAATGATAGGGTAAAAATGCGTGAGCTAAGTAGTACTATGCACAAAGTGGAACAAAAGTGTCTATTGTCTATGTCCTTTTCCCATTCAAAAGACACGTAATGGGTGTGAAAACGGTGGTGTGGTGAACGTAACCCCAATGATCGGATTGCGACACAAGTATAACTCATGTTACATGAAATGACAAGTTTCACATAAATACGTTCACCATTACATTTTCTTACATTGCCCAAAGAAATTAAATCTCAAATACTGATTATCCACGACAGATTAACAAAATACACATGTCAGGTAATACGTTCCTATTAATACACATTTGCGGGGGGGTTTGTGTTATGTTATGTTAAGTGTAGCTTGTAAAGCGCACTGACACCGAAGCTTCCTGGCGCTGGTAGACAGAACAGAGTGAGGAGGAGGTAGAGGTAACAGAATCTACGTGGGGGTAGGGAAAAAATAAGTTTTTAGCATTTTCCTGAAGTTGAGAAAAGAAGAGCAGGATTTGATAGATAGAGGGAGGGTGTTCCAGAGTCCAGGGGCCAACTGGGAGAACCGGCGTCCGCCGAATCTCTTAGTTTTGCCCCTGGGGATGATCAACAAGTCAAGGTGGGCGGATCGGAGATGGCGTGTAGGACAGTAAGGGTGGATGGTAGATTTCAGGAAACCAGGGGAAAGGCAGTGAAGTGCCTTAAAGGTAAGACAAGCCACCTTGAAGGCAGCCCTTCGCTCGACCGGGAGCCAGTGCAAATTCACAAGCAAAGGTTTAGCTGATTGCCATCTGGGTGTTCCATGGATCAAGCGGGCAGCCTGGTTCTGGACGATTTGGAGGCGTTGAGTCAGGTATTGTGGTAGACCGTGATAGATGGCGTTGGAAAAATCCAGACGGGAAAGTACCAGCGAGATAACAGTTTGGGTGAGTGCTGCCGGGGGAAGGAAATGGCGGATTTTGCGGATCCTCCGAAGTTGAAACATACAGGAGGAAACCACCGCTCCCACCTGAGCCCTGAGAGAAAGCTCGGTGTCAATGATGACACCTAGACTTTTTACTGTTTTTGCAGGGACGGGGGGGGGAGCCGAACTCTGGAGGCCAGAACTGTGGACCCCAGTAGGTGGAACTGAGTCCAGGTAGTAGGAGCTCAGTTTTACCGGGGTTCAGCTTCAATTGGTTCTGGTTCATCCAGAGTTGGATATGAGTCATGGCTCCATGAAAAGTTTTGATGGCATTTGGTGAGTTGAGGGGGAAGATGATCTGGAGATCGTCAGCATAGTTATAAGTGACGATGTCCCATTTCAGAAGTGATTGAATAAGTGGTCGGAGGTAAAGATTAAAGAGGAGCGGGGAAAGGGAAGAGCCTTGGGGAACACCACAAGAAGTGAGAGTTTTTTTAGCAGTGTAGGGGCCCAGACGGACCGCCTGCGTTCTCCCCGTGAGAAAGGACCTGACCCACTCAAAAGCAACGCCCTGGATGCCTGCCTGGCCAACACGGTGGAGCAGGATGTCATGATCCACCGTGTCGAACGCGGCCGACAAATCCAGTAGGACGAGGGCTTGGGGTTTTCCCGCGTCCGCGTTGCCTCTGAGTGTGTCAAGGACTGCCAGGATAACGGCTTCAGTAGAATGGGCGGGTCTGAAGCCGGCCTGAGTTGGTACAAGGTAACTAGAAGATTCTATAAACCTGGACAGGCAGCGAGTGACGTGAGCCTCCATAAGTTTAGAGAAATAAGGGAGAAGGGAAATGGGGCGGTAGTTCGATGGCTCCAACATGTCGGCACCAGGCTTTTTTAGTAAGGGTACCAGGATGGCTTCCTTGAAGGAAGTGGGGCAGATGCCGCTACTGAGGGAGCTATTAAGGAGATGTAGGATACTGTCAGGTAAATTGAGACAAATGCTCCGCAAAACGGACGGTGGGCAGCAGTCATTTGGGGAGCCGGATTTTACACGAGTGGCTAGTTCCGCTAGAGAAGAAGAGTCTAGAGCTGGGAAAGAAGTGAAGGACAATGAGTTGTTAAGGGAAGTATCCGATAGTGACAGTTGGGGGAGTGAAGGAATGGATTTTTTTATTGTGGACATTTTTTCTGAAAAGAACGAGTTCAGGGTGTCACAGGCCTCCTGAGTAGGGGTCTGGGCTGGAAGGGTCCTGTCGTCTGTGGTTAACTCGTTCAGAACTCTGAACACCTCCTTAGATTTGTTAGCTGCCAGAGAGATCCTACTGGCGAAGTGTTCGGTTTTTGCTGAACGGATAGCTGTCTTAAATTCTTTACGGGCAGTCAGGTAAGATTGTTTGGCTAGGTCAGAATAATCATGTCTCCAGATGCGTTCCAACTGGCGAGTTTTGAGTTTCCGGGCTTTGAGGTCATCGGAAAACCATCTGTGAGAGTTCCTGTGTCTGGTACAGGGGAATTTGACCAAGGGGGCAAACAAATCGCTGGCCGACTCAAGCCAGGTGGCCACGTTATGTTCTAGCCTGTCCGTATCAATAGGGTCAGAGATCGCCGGGCAGGAGTCAGCCAGGGCAGTGAGAAATCCCTGGGAGTCATATGAACTCCATTGTGTTGGGCCCCGCAGCCGCTGCCCTGTTCGGATTTCACGGTTTGCTGGCCTGGGGGCAGAACGGCTGGTGGGGGTGCTGAGGGCGGCAGGGTGCGTGCCGCAGTGAGTGCATGGGGATAGGGTTCGCGTGTCCGTAGGGTCGGGTTGTCTTTGGGAGGGGGGAGGAAGCGGCGGTGGAGTAGCGCGCTTAGGGGGCGCTCCTTGCTCCGGCAGGCTGCAGGCATTGTACGGGGGCCTCCGGTTGTTTTGGCGTGTCGGGGTTGGGAGGTGTTGCAGGGGTGGCCTTGGGGGGTCCCGGCTTCCGCTTGCGGTTTGCGGGCTGCGCGGTTTTGCAAGGACGCTATTTAGTACCTTGTAACATAGATAATGCAGGCCCTTCTTCCACATTCTCGGCAGAAACGCCTCAAATAATTGTCCCGGCTTCCGCTTGCAGTTTGCGGGCTGCGCGGGGCCACGTGCTCTCTGGCGGGGCTGTGCTGCTGCTGCGGTTGTCCTCGTGGTAGGCGCCCACGTGGGACGTGCTCGTGGTGCCTTGGCGGGGCTTGCTGGGCTTGCTTGTGTGCTTCCCAGAGAGACAGGAGATTGGGAACGCGCGCGGCCGGCTCCGATTGCTTACCTGAGCGTGCGCATGCCAGTCTCCTGTCTCCTGGGAAGCAGACCCGGCAACTATAGTATCGCGCCTGCGCGATGCATATGGCTTTGCCATATGCATTGCAGGCGCGAGACCTAACTACGGCTGTCGGTCCCAGTCACTCACATTTAGCTGAGTGGAGTGCTGCCTAGCCCGCCGGGGCACCAGGGATGCCCGAACAGTGCAGTAACGACACATGCTCAAACTAACCCTTTAAAATTAAATATATTTACAATGCAGGAAGGTCAGATATCACAGACCTGTATGTGTGAGACCCGCAGCGATAACCTGTTTCCAGCAAACTGGTCCGGTCGATGGCGCATTGTAATGGGAGGTACGGGGGAGGGGGGCATAATGATGAGAGGTAGTTGTGGCACAGGCTGCAAAACTAAACTTCAGAATCCTAAATGACGCCTTCCTCGCTCTGCTGGTGGGGCGCCATGCCCTCTAAGTCCTGTCTCCCTGGCAAAATATGGATAATGTTGTAGTCCTGAGACGCCATGAATTCACATGACGCCTGCGATGGTGATGCATGCCAGCTATAGTCGCTGAGCCCAGCCTATTCACATTTATTAATTCTACACCAGGGCAGACCAGCAATGCACTGCATGGTGTAGAGCAGCCCTGTCACACGCACTGCAGCTGCCAGAGTAGCGTGCTTCTGTGCTTTGCTCAATTAATTACTTTAGCGCGGTCAGCTTTTCCTGCTTGTCACCAACTTCACAAAGCCCTATAAATGTGTGAACTTTTTATTGTAGGGGGGTGGGGATAGGTTGTGGGTTACAAAATCGCGTGTCTCCAAAACTGAAGTACAAATACCAGCCATCATTACTTACTGGTGCTGCATGGTCTCCATGTGCGCCTTTACTTCTGCAGTGTGAACTGTATATATTAATGTTCACGTAAGTCCCAAGGTATAATAACTGTAAACTGACATCACATTCAGAAAGAACAATCCTTGAACCAAGTCAGGAGCTGCAGAACCACTACCTGAATGCTTTAGTATAATAGCTCACCCTTTGTATCATCAGTTGTTCACTGAAGGCGTGGGCACTCCTTCAGACAACACACCAGCAGAGGTCTTTACACTCACTGAGCGTTTTTCTCCATCATCACACACCTACAGTACTTGCTAGGCCAGGCCATTTGTACAACTCTAAATCAGCAGGAAAAGACTGTGCCCAAGACATTAATATTCATGCCTAAACATAACAAGCACGTACATGTTTTAAATCAATGGTGGTAGAGAAGCTGCAGCAATACATTGCAAATTTCCTAATTTCAGAAAAACATGCACAACTAGAAGAACCGCAGCTGCAGGGAAAGTGCACATCGAACCAGATGGATTGGGGAAAGAGGCATGTAACTCACTGGATCGCAGACTGGGGAGGGGTGTCTGCAGCTGCACAGTAAGAAGAAGGGAAAATAAACGAACATGCGGAGAATGACGGATGGGCTATGGGCAGTTCTCCAACATGGTACACAGGGAAAGGTTGTGCCGATGTGCCCTGGTGGTTGAAGTGAACAGGACGTGACTCGCCAACCCATGCAGCTTTTTTCCACGGGTGGCTGTACCTGAGCAGTTGATCCCTTTGCCGCCCTGGCCTGCTATCTAGAGGCGAACCATGTGTCCACAACAACCGGTTCCCTCGGCGCTGAAGAGCGTGCTGCTATTGGAAGAAATGCGAAGAACACCCAGGCGTGCTAGACCTAGCCACTACACTGCCTCTAGGTGCTAGGTGCAGCGCTTAAATGCCACTAACCCCGGGACTTCTAGCTGTTCCTTCCAGTCTGGATCGGAAGGTCGAGTACACACAGCAAGAGAAGAAAGGTCGACTGTGTGCCTGTAATATGCCATGCGCAGGTACGGGGTGGGAGTGATGTCAGCATGGCGTGTACAACTCTCATCAGACCAGCCAACGCTGCTTCCTGGAATTGTGCACCCAAGTCTGACACAGGCTTTCATTTCCAATCCCGTGAAAGGCTCCCAGGCCAAAAGTTGAGTTTCAGGCACTATACCTCACCCTGGCATTACAGCCGTTTTAATGAAAGGTGTTGTGGCATTCGTTGTTGGACGCCAGGCTGATGGGCACGCAGGACAAGGCCAGCACCAGAAGCACCCAGGTGAGGCACAGAGGTGCCTCCGCCATGGCGGCCCGGAGGTTGGGGCGGGGCTGTGGGCCTGGGGTCTCAAGCTGAGCACAGAGCGCCACCGCCTGTCTCCTCCTGCACAGGGTGGCCCTCCAGTATGCCCGGCCCACCCAACGTCCTGTGTCCAGGTCTGCCCTCAGCACCCAGTGCCTCTCAAGGGCATGTTGTGCGCCTCAGCTGCAGATTTCCTGTCCCTGTCTGGGAGCCGAGGTTTGGGACGCAGAGTCCTGGCACCGCTTTGATACTACTACTAAACAAAGAGAGAGTAAGGGTATAGCAGATCACTCTCGTACCCCCAAGGAATGACTACAAAAACAACTGGAGAGTGATAGAACAAACCACACTTATAAGGAAATTATTACACGTGATGAAAAGAGTAGACAGAAGGTGAAGGAAAACCAAAGGAAGGTTTAGTAAGAACCCTCACTCACCACCTAGTGGTGACATGCTTCATCAGACCTAGGTCTTTCCAGTGTGCTACAACGCCTGTTTTGCAGCGGAGCTGGTTGTTGTGAGTGTTGAGGGTGCCAGCGGGAAGAAACCAAAAAGTGCTAAGTGAGTGCAAATTAAAAAGTGCGTAGTTGTGACAGTAAACTATTTTATTCAAGGTCCAACTAGCACTAGTAAAAACAATTTTAAGTGGAAACTTAGGGTAGGTCTCAATAATTAAAGACACCTAGTCCACTGGGTGAAAAAAATGGTCGACATGTTTCTGCTATTGGTGAGCCTAAGTCGCTCAGCTTTCGTCAGGACCAAAGGACAGTGATCCTCCGGTGGTATGCACACACTAAGGTCCACCCAACCGTGAGGAATATTGTGTGAAAAAAGATTTAAAATATTAGGAAAACTGTTCCAAAAATATTGACGGCTTAGAGCCGGTTGTGACCCAGGCAGCCAGTCGCTGGGGTCTGTACCTGTAAGAAAAAAAGTTATGTACCGTTAACATAACATCATTACAATACGTTATTCATAATAGATGAGTAAATCGTGATAAGACTTCACCACAAATGACCACCCGGGTGATAGAAGTAATATCAACGGGGAGTGTCAATGCTTATGCTGAGTGAGGAGTCCTGACAAGTCATGTTGTCAACTTGTTCTTAAAGGATTCCGAACGGTAATTCATAATTATCAGGGTCATGTAAGTCAAATCTTATTTTTATTACTCATCATGAACACCAATCCGTCCCATTACTATTAGTCAGATCCTCAAAAGTAATCGGGAATTAATCAATAAAACATGGCTCTTTTAGCCCAAGGTGCAATCAATTTTTTTAAAGAAACATAGTATGTCCATATCTACTCTTATAAAAGGAGATGATAAAGTGAGTAGGAAATTATTGTCAAGCGGTAGGATCAAGTGAGGAAGGTGGGAATTAGACTCAAACTCACTTTTAGAGGAAGACAAACTCTCCTCATGGGCAAAACGCGGTGGAGGGAAAGCTTCACGTTGCGTTTCTGGGGAGAGACAGTCGTAGTGATTCACATCATTATAGTGGTGGTTAACAACAAATGGTAAAGTGTCTGATATGACAGTGCCCTGCGCACATTATTACACGTTTCTATTTAAGTGCACAAAGTTAGTGTACAACACAAAAACAAAAGCCTGCTGGTAAAGTATCTGATATGCCATTACCCTGCACACTGTAGTATAGGTGTCTATACACGTGCACGAGATTGGAAAATAGTGAAAGAAACAAAGCCTGCAGATGAGCAGCGAATTTTACCCGGTAACTCCGGTATTCAAATGCATTAACCCTGATGTCTTCTGCGCAGCGCCGGTCTTCTCTGAGCAGAGAGGCTGACAGCTTAAATTTAAACTGGCATCAGTAGTTAGTTGTGGATTAAAGCGATAATAGCCAGATATTTTTCGTATATAAGCATGGGCTCTGGAAATAATATACAAAGCACTCACGTTTACGCTGACGACTACCCACTCGGGACCTGAGTTCGTCAACACCGCGGCCCGGAAGAACGCCGAGTCTGCGCAGTGTGGGTTTACAATGTCGATGTCGAGGTCACGTGATGGACACGTGACCTGATGTAAGCTCTGACCGTCATCGTCAGTTAAAGGGGCCCCGTGGTTTCTGATTTACGATTTAATTACGTTATAACAACATGGCATTATTGCAGTAAAGATGTAACAAAATCAGAGTTATTACAAATCACTAGGCAGTATTTACGATCATATAACAAGATCAGTCGCTTCTCTTAATTTACTCGGAAGCGCCCATTTTATGTGAACTGATCGTTTTCGGCGAAGTGATGACTTATTCGTGTCGAAAAAGTAGTTTGTTATTAGGCAGCTCATTGGTGGACCATAGATAATAGAATAGTGAACTGCCTCGTATGAGACTAAAAGCCATGGAGGCTACGGCTGGTGGTGTTTCAAGCAGAGATGGGGAATGGCAGGCTGTTTATCAGTGCAGGAGATCATGCACATGGCGTGACTAAGCTTTGTCACCGGGGTTCGCTACAGAGGGTTCGCATACAATATTTATGTCAGGTATTTTATCTTACTGGGAGTCAGTACACCATGATGACTCCCAGTAAGATTCGTGTGTTACTAGCTCCGTGGGGACTACGGCTGGTAGTGTGTCAAGCGGAGGGAGGCAGTAGGCAGGCTATATCATCAGTACAGGCGGTCATGCACATGACGTAGCTAAGTTCTGTTATTAGGTGTTCAATATCAAATTTGTACTCACAAGTTTAACTGAAAAACTCTGTGAGGGTATTTCATGAAAAAGCTGTTTTAATCAAAGGTGTTGTGGCATTCGTTGTTGGACGCCAGGCTGATGGACACACAGGACACGGCCAGCACCAGAAGCACCCAGGTGAGGCACAGCGGTGCCTCCGCCATGGCGGCCCGGAGGTTGGGGTGGGGCTGTGGGCCTGGGGTCTCAAGCTGAGCACAGAGCGCCACTGCCTGTCTCCTCCTGCACAGGGTGGCCCTCCAGTATGCCCGGCCCACCCAACGTCCTGTGTCCAGGTCTGCCCTCAGCACCCAGTGCCTCTCAAGGGCATGTTGTGCGCCGCAGCTGCAGATTTCCTGTCCCCGTCTGGGAGCCGAGGTTTGGGACGCAGAGTCCTGGCACCGCTTTGATACTGTCACAGTGAGCGAGTGCAAATGAGCAGAATTCCCAAACTCTTGTTTTTGCCGCCCTCTCCCTTCTGCCGCCCTAGGCGCCCGCCTAGTCTGGCCTAATGGTGGAAACGGCCCGTGCTCTGAAGTGGTAAAACAAAACCAGCCAACATTACCCACTGAGACCTGATCGGCGAGAACACGCACATGCGGAAGACAGGCACCACCCAAGTCTGTCTCCGAGATAAAATGAACTTATGTTCCGCTGAAATGCAAAAAGGAGGAATCGTCAAGGAGAAGTGGACGCACTATCTAGTGTAGCCCCAAAAGTGAGAAAAAGACCAGTGGGTTTACTACAATGGAGTATCAAAAGAAAGCACATTATTTTCACATGCAAATAGATTTTTAATACGTTCAGAGCGCATTACATAGCACCAATTACGTTAAACAAGGACACACATTCATTTTGTGAGGCACGGGGATTTGCCCAGAATCACAGGAGGTTTTCCCAATATTCCCGAGACTCGAACCGTGTTCCCCAGGTCCGAGGTCAAGCGCCCTAGCCGTTAGGCCAACTCCTCTCTTCTTACCACTGAATGCAGGAGCAGGTTAACTGAGTCATGCCTTTCGTTGCAGAAGCAGCATGTACTATCTATGTTTGGGTGATGCTACAATGACCCATGCTTATCACATGTGGTGTACTTGTAGGAAGAGAAAATAAACTTAAGCACTTTCCCTCCCTCGATGCTTCGATGCACCAGAAATGCTTTAATATGAACGGGAGGCAGGCGAGCGTGGGTGAAATAAAAGAACCAGCGTTTGTCGGGCGATCCGCCCATCCTGCATAAAGAGAAGACTGCGACCTGTGTACTTTTGAGAAGAGGGAGGAACACTACAAGCTGCTCTACCAAGTCGCACAGATGAGAGAGTGCGTGCCCTGGGAGCAGGCGTGAGCACGAGCAGTAATCCGAGTTGTGGGAGGCTACTTTCCAGGAGGACAGCACCTGGCCACTGCGAGCGCGTTCGCGCGCGCGTGGCCGGCGCAAATCGCCTCCTTCGGCAGAAATGTACGAGGCCAGGTGCTGTCCTCCTCGGAAGCTGAGCCGCTAACTATAGGTCTCTAGCGAGAGCGAGCTTTGCTCACTTCTAGCTGAGACCTAAAAAGGGAGAAAAAAGGAGAAATAAACAGAGAGAAATTCAAGCAGACCAAAGAAAGCAGAACAGGCTGGAAGAGATATAGTTGGGAAGAACAGCAATGGATCCATCGGCTCTCCAATAATTAAGATTTGTATTTATTTGACCTGTGTTAAAAGGACACTTACCTTTACCTTTAATCTGAGGACATTGGAGGTGGAGCCTCAGCCGCTCTCTGGAGCGAAGAATGAGTCTGCAGGGCCAAATCGTAAGGAAAGTTGGAAAGTAGAAGAAAGAATCCTATGAGATCTTTACAGACTTTTTGAAGAAGTTGAGCCTGTATGATAAATGGAGAACAATAAAACATTTAATTACTCAGAAAGCCTTGTAAATGACCCAGGTTACAGTATTAAAACAAACAAAACAGAGACCGAGAAATGAATATGGAGAGTTTCTCAGCCTCACCCTTTTCAACATGTACATGACACTACTCGCCAACATCATCCTCGTCATTTCCTACTCCAATCACACACAAGTCATCTTCTCCCTGACGGACAAAACAACCACCGCCAGAACCAACTTCACAAACTGCATGACCTTGATAGCAGACTGGATGCAAACCAACTGCCTGCAGCTCAACTCTGACAAGACAGAAGTACTGGTCTATGACATCAAGACCTCCCCAATGGACTCTATCTGGTGGCCATCGAAGATAGGACCAAACCCCGCACCCACAGACCACGCAAGTAATCTAGGATCACCCTATTCAGCATGGCGGGTCAATTCAAACGGATGTGCACCTAATGCTTCCACTGCCTACTCATGTTGCGAAAAAATCTTCAAATGGATGCCTCAGAACACATGGAGCAGTATTACAATAAGTGCCCCGGGTGCACAACGGGCGTTTGCGCCCCCTTTGCGCGACCCCGGGGCACTTTGGTATTATAGAAGGGGGTGAGGATGCTTGTGTGTCCCCTCCTATAATACCGATAGCGCTGGCGCACTTAAAGCGCCAGCGCTACCTTCAGAGGGTGTTTCCTCATTTGTATAGGTGCTTGCCCTATGCAAATGAGGGAATTCCTTTGACTGCGCCCGCGCCATATTACAGAAGCGGGCACAGGAGGTGCCCTGACAGTGCGCCATTTAAAAGGTGGCGCACTGTCAGTGCGCCTCCTGACAGCAGCCTCTGCAGTGGCTAAAGGGGGTCCTGTGGAGCCCCAGACATCCCTGTGCAGGCGGGTGCTGTCACTGACTGCACCCACTTGCAAGGGGAGCTCCAGTCCCTTGTAAAAGTGCATGGGGTGCCGCCTGCACTGTGAAAACACGGAGCAGCTGCTCTGTGTTTACACATGAATGCGCTGCCCCCAGGGCAGTGCGCGGTCGCGGCGCCCCCCAGGGGAGCGCATACAACATAATAGGGCGCATTGTGAGTGTTTGCGTCTGACGCACCTTTTAAAAGGTGTGCCGGGCGCAAACAATCACAATGCATAACACGGACCCCGCTCGGATCGTCGTGCAAGCGCCCACCCCCCATAGACTGGACAACTGCAACACTATCCACACCAGAATCTACAAACAACTTCAACAAAGACTCCAGACCCTCCAAAATACAGCTGCAAGACTCCTATTTGAGCTCCCATGTTGCACCCACATCACACCACACCGAATCTTAGGAAGCTTCACTGGCTCCCCATTCCCAAGCGCAGTCAATTTAGACTTCATGCACACAAAGCCCTACACAACATCGTACCGGAATACCAGAACACCAACAGCTCTTTCACCAACCCTCCGAACACCTACGTTCTGCCTCACTCTCACACTTCTCAGCATTAGCGGAGGTCGCTCATTCTCCTACATTGCACCCAAGACATCGAACGACCTCCCTCGACACATCAGAGCCTCCTCTTTCCTTCTTGAGCTGCAAACCTGGCTCTTTGTATATGAATAACTTTGGGGACACAAACCTACACAAGTGCCCAAGTACCTGGATTCCCTCTTGTGTGACAACCCACATTTCACACCCTCTTTTTGCTGAAAAATCCTCTGTTCCATGCACTGTCTGTGTGTTTCAGTAGTGTTTGTGTGTGTGAATGTGTTTAAGAGTGTCTGTACTTCTGTGTGTGTGTGCCTGTCTGCCTTTGAATCTGGCTTAGTCTATCTGTTTCTGCATCTATCTCAGACCCCTGGGGCTGTTAAGACAAGAGCACTCTAGGCTTTGGACTGGAGGCAAGTAATAGTGTTTAACTTTTTTGATAAAAGGGTGTTTGTGGCCTATATCTAGACAAGATAATATTTATTTAGACCATTGGTCTTCAAACAACACAAAAAAATCACTTTTTATACAACTCTAATATCATAAATAATGTATTCAATCGTTATAAAAGCATCTAAAAAATGTCTGCCAGAATCCAGCTAAGATCCTACTCCATTCACATTATTCCTTATTTCCATCATAGCTTGCCACTGTTCGTCTCACTTCTCCGTATAGAACTTTGTTACTGCTGAGGACAGGAGAGGAGGGAGGGGAGAGGTGAAGGGTCCTCAGCCCGGGAGGGGGGGGGGGGGGGGGGGGGGGAGGGGCTTTTGCCTTGAGGGGGTGGGGGGGAGGTGGTGAAGTGTCCTCAGCCCGGGGGGGGGGGGGGGGGGGGTATGCCTTGAAGGGGAGGGGGGGTGAAGGGTCCTCAGCCCGGGGGGGGGGGGGGGGGGGGGGCATGCCTTGGAGGGGGGGTGCAGAGTTCAGGTTGTCTGAAGCGGGGGGGGGGTGGACTGGAGCCTCTACCTGCGCAGACACCTGCTCAGAGCCCTCTCCGGTGAAGATGACAATCCGAGGCCGGAGCTGACGTCCGGGGTCAGAGGGTGAAGGTCACCGCACACATCGAAGATCCTTCCACCCCCCTACAGCTGCTGGAGCCGAGGAAGAGGCCGGAAGTGACGGCATTCACTGCTGGTGCTGTCTCTGCCCTCGACGACTGCAAAAGGAAATCACGAGCCACAGTGCTAAGAGTAACTGAAAGAGACAACGGACTACGGGCTAAACTTAGTGCAATAAAGCCTGAAGGTGAGGGTTTTATTTTACTGGTTAGTAATGAGATGAGGTGAAGATCACCTAAAGTTTCTTTTTCAAATAGCAGCCAAGTTTTAGATTGATGTTTGTTTGTTTAAATATATATATATATATATGTATATATATATATATATATTGTAATGATTTTCAATTAACCAAGCAATAAAATGATATAATAATTAGCAGCCTCATGGGTGTATCGACGGAGACTAGGAGAGCCAAAGGGAGCCTTGTCTGGCTAGGAAGGCGGTTTGGTAATTTTAAAAATCAGCCAAGTTGACCCAGCCTAGATGGACAGGCAAGCGCAGTTTTTGAAAAGAGATTCTAAAACGTTTATTTTGTCAAATTAGCTGTGTCCGTTGTGTGTCCAGTTTGTTATGGAATTCCCCTGATAGTACTAGGAGTAACATACTGATAAGATAGTTATCTATCGATGTGACCATCATTTTGATGGTCTCGATACGACGCCTCCGTGTTGGGAATTTAGGATTCCATCCCTCCAGCAGGGATTCAATTTATTTCAGAGTTAGATTTCTATTATGGTGGAGTGACTCTAGTAAATCTGCATTAAATTCAAGGTGGGCTGCCAGGCTAGACCTGTGGATTTGAAAGGATCGCTAGAGCAGAGGTTGGTCAGACCCATGATTTCCGACTTATCTTTATTGATTTATAGCCAGACACCGAGCATAGTCTTTTATTCTCTCCAGCAAGGAGATGATTGAATGAAAACCGTCTTTAGACATAATCAGGGTGTCATCAGCGTATGCGACCACCTTTACCGTAATTGTGTTAACCCTGATGAGGTGTTTAAGTGCTTTTTTGGCGAGTAGTATGCTACCCTGGGACCCATACAGGATTAGTGGTGAGTTATTATAGTGGAATATGAAAATTGAGAAGTGAACATGTTAATCTGTTATTTTGATTTAAAATGATAGTGGAGGGATAGAAGAGTGAAGGATTGGATTTTTTGTTGTTTTTTTTTGGAGGTCTTAGCAGTAGGAGGAGGCTTTTGGATGAGTAAAAATGGGTTGTGGAGAGGAAGAGTCAGAGGGAAGAGTTTAGAAAGGTTTGGTGTGGGATCGGTATAGTAAAAGAGGTGTCAGATGATGAAAGGAGGGGTAGAGTAATGGAAAGTCTGGAAAAGGTTATTTGGGGGATCATAGTAGTGGCATGGCGTTTGGAATAAATGAGAGAGTGGATGTGGAGGATATATTGATTGATGTATAGGGTGAGAAATAGGTTAGTGCATTGGAAATAGTAGTAGAAACAAGTTAGAGATGAGTCAAAAAGTTGGGTTAGAAGATATATTGAGAGAAGTATACTGTGAAAAATAGGGTAGTGCATTGTATATGCTGAATTAGAAGAAAATTATAAATACATAGATCCATAAGTACATTGAAAGTGTATAGATGCACAAAGTGGGTAGGTATATGTAGATTAAAGATATTGATAGAGATACAGGAACAGAAATAGGGTAGTGCATTGGATCTGCTTTTTAGGGGGAAAGTACCAAACACACAGATCCAAGTACATGGAAGCTAAATAGACGCACAATAGAAGAAGAACATGTAGACCAAAGATGCACCAGATTAACTCTGTTTTTCGTGTTTTATTGTACTTTATCTTTCATTGTTTTTTATAACATAATTATTCTACATGTTTATACAAAGCGATACACAAAGATAGGTACATATTTATAGGGAAAATAAATGATTATATACAGAGGGATATGCTGTAAATCTCTGTTTGCGTATGGTGCTTATGTGGGGAAGAGCCAATTCCTGAGCAGTCCATGAAAGACGGGCATCCCCAACCTATGAAAGCATGCCGTTACCACTAACAACATTATCTTGAACACCCAAGGGCCACTGATGAGGACAACGTGGAGTACTGCAAACTGAAAATATTCCTGCTTGACTTTTCCCCACATGTAATGTTTTTTGAGAGTAGTGTGTCCTTTACGCCGGCCGAATCCCAGGATGCTACCGAGCCACCCCGAGACGCACCCACGGACCCTTCTGCTGCAACGCCTGCAAGTTCACCTGCATCCGGACCAGCACTACTCCTGCACCAACCAAGACCAAGACGAGCAACAACAGCAGCCACCTGAAATGCATCCTGCTCAACACCCGCTCCCTCCACAGACACACCATCGAGCTCTGGAACCTGCTCGACACAACCTCACCAGACGTCACCTTCCTCACGGAAACCTGGATGAACGCCTCTTCAGCGCCCGACATCGCCATCGCCATCCCAGACGGCTACAAGATCATCCGAAGGGACCGCATCAACCAGACCGGAGGAGGCATCGCCATCATCCACAGGAACACCATCCGCATCACGACCAACACCGAGGACACCCTCGCACCCGCCGAGCACCTGCACTTCCAGGTCCACATTAACCCCAAGACCACCCTCAGAGACACCCTCATCTACAGACCCCCGGGACCACGCACACAATTCAGCGAAGACATCACCGCCTTCATCAGCCCGCACGCCCTCCTCTCCGCTGACTACATCCTCCTCGAGGACCTCAACTTCCACCTGGAGAACAACAACGACCGCAACACCACCACCCTGCTGGACAACCTCGCAAACCTGGGACTCAAGCAGCTGGTCACCACCCCCACCCACTACGCCGGACACACACTCGACCCTGTCTTCTCATCCAGCAAGGACATCGCCTTCAGCCACGCCACCGGACTCCACTGGACGGACCACAGTTGCGTCCACTTCAGCTTCAGAAGGACCACGATCCACCACCACCAGCATCAGGTTGCACGCAGAAGCTGGAACAAGATCACAGCCGACCAGCTCACGACCTCCCTGAGCATGAACCCTCCCACCAGAGCAACAAACCCAAGCCAGGCGGCCACCAACCTCACGAAGTGGATCAGCGACTGCGCAGAAGACCTCGCCCCTCTGAAGACCCCGCCTAGCAGACCCGGTAGCAAGGAAGCCCCATGGTTCACCGACGAACTCAAGAGCTCCAAGAAGAACTGCAGAGCCCTCGAGAGAACATGGCGCAGAGACCCAACACCGGACAACATGACTGCCCTCAAGCTCGCCACCCGAAAACACCACCAACTCATCCACGCCACCAAGAAAACTGCATTCAAGGAACGACTGGACAACATTGCACACAACAGCAAGGAACTCTTCAACATCGTTAAAGAGCTCTCCAACCCCAACGCCGGAAACAACGACATCACCCCTTCGCAAGACCTCTGCAACTCCCTCGCCTCCTACTTCCACAACAAGATTGCGGACATACACAACAGCTTCATCACTCAACCAACGCACGCCATGACCGAACCACCGCCCCCTACCACCACCCTCCGCGCCTGGACCCCGATCAGCACCGAAGACACCGTCCGCACGATGAACTCCATCCACTCCGGATCTCCTACCGACCCCTGCCCTCACCACGTCTTCAACAAGGCCGACGCTGTCATCGCACCCCACCTGCAGGACATCATCAACACCTCATTCGACACCGCTACCTTCCCGGAGAGCTGGAAGCACGCCGAACTCAGCGCTCTACTAAAGAAGCCATCAGCCGACCCCACCGACCTCAAGAACTACCGCCCCATCTCGCTGCTCCCGTTTCCTGCTAAAGTCATCGAGAAGACCTCCAACAAGCAGCTGGCCGCCTTCCTCGAGACGAACGGATCCCTCGACCTCTCGCAGTCCGGCTTCCGGCCCAACCACAGCACCGAGACCGCCCTGATCGCAGCCACCGATGACATCCGAGCAGTGCTTGACAACGGAGAAACAGCAGCCCTCATCCTCCTAGACCTCTCCGCGGCCTTCGACACTGTCTGCCACCGTACACTAGTGCAGCGACTCAGCAACGTCGGAATCCAGGAGAAGGCACTGGAGTGGATCATCTCCTTCCTCGCCGGAAGGACACAGAGAGTCCGCCTCCCCCCGTTCAGATCAGAAGCCACCGAAGTCATCTGCGGCGTTCCTCAAGGCTCCTTGCTCAGTCCAACCCTCTTTAACGTCTACATGAGCCCCCTCGCAGACATCGCACGCCAGCACAACCTCAACATCATCTCCTACGCCGACGACACCCAGCTGATTCTCTCCCTCACCAACGACCCCCCCACAGCCAGAGCCAACCTTCATGAAGGGATGAAAGAGGTAGCCGAATGGATGAAGAACAGCCACCTGAAACTGAACTCGGACAAGACGGAAGTCCTCGTCCTGGGATCCTCACCCTCTGCCTGGGATGACTCCTGGTGGCCCCCCGCCCTAGGCAGCGCACCCAAACCAACAGACCACGCACGCAACCTGGGCTTCATCCTGGACTCCTCCCTCTCCATGACCAGACAAGTCAACGCCGTCTCCTCGTCGTGCTTCAACATCCTGCGCATGCTACGTAAGATCTTCCGGTGGATCCCCACCGAGACCAGGAAGACGGTCACCCAGGCCCTCGTCACCAGCCGGCTGGACTACGGCAACTCCCTCTACGCCGGAACCACCGCCAAACTCCAGAAGAGACTCCAGCGGATCCAGAACGCCTCAGCACGACTCATCCTAGACATCCCCCGTTGCAGCCACATATCCGGACACCTGAGAGACCTTCTATGCTCCCAAACGCCAGCTTCGATCGACCGGCCACGCCCTCGCCGCCGTCCCCCGCATCCTAAGAGCCACCACAGGGGGACGGTCCTTCTCCTACCTCGCCGCCAAGACATGGAACTCCCTCCCGACCCACCTCCGCCTGACCCAGGACCACCTCGCCTTCAGGAAGCAACTCAAGACCTGGCTGTTCGAGCAGTAGCGGACCCCCCTCCCCCGGCGCCTTGAGACCCTCTGGGTGAGTAGTGCGCTATATAAATGCTTTGATTGATTGATTGATTAATTCCAAGAACAACATCTAGTCCCCCAAATCCAGAGCAGCCACAATCTGGGGTAGCACAAGATGTTTGAATGTGTGTCTCTGCAGGAAGGCATTTAAGGACCAGGGGTCTCTGTCATGTTTTACCACAAGGAAGGAGCAAGAGTAACAATCCTGTTCACCTTCCAAGTCCGGGACCCTCTCAGAATCACTTTTAGAGAGAAACACTCAAGCCTCCTATTACATAATGGAGAGCTACTCCTCTGAAAGTCAGTCCGATGTGAGGGGAAACAGTGGAGCAAAAAATGAAGGGTGCTTAGCAATGCAGAACGATTTGCATGATCCATCTGTCAGACGTGATGTGACGCATAGCCACCATGGGAGAAAGTATTGAATCCTGATCCCCATTGAATGGATATGGGCTGCTAAGGGCAAGCTATAGCGGCTTTTGCCACAGGTGAGGGGAACAGGCAGGACTGGTACCCATTCTGGGCTGCACATATTCCGCCAGACCCATGTCCCCGGCCACGAGAAAGGGCTGGCGGAATTACTTTAGTGTCTAGGATGACTATCGCTGTCTATATGTGTAGAAACATGGAGTACTATATGGTGTGGCTAGTTAGGTCTCACCATGTAATCCTATCACAATACACCAAAGATGGT
The DNA here is from genome assembly GCF_964263255.1 of Lissotriton vulgaris. NCBI lineage: Eukaryota > Metazoa > Chordata > Amphibia > Caudata > Salamandridae > Lissotriton > Lissotriton vulgaris. Next base: position 1,550,676,985 of record NC_141696.1, on the reverse strand, counting down.
CCTTGGATTCACAATAAAAAATCCTTAGCTCAGTCCTGGTAATGTGGCAAGGAGCAACCAGGCTTTAGTAGACTCACGGGTTGGGCATTTCAGAGTACCAACAGGGATGATGAGTAATTGACGTGACTAAAAACAAACCTTACACCAATTTATGGAAATAAAGCAGATTTTTATATAATTTTAGACACCAAAACGACCAAAATTGAAGCAGTATAACTGGAGTTATGAATTATGGAAGGAAAAGAAAATTAGTGCATTTAAATACAGTAAAACGTTACCATTGCGGTCAATGGGAAATGACACTCATAAAAATTGGTCACCTGCAGGCCAAGTTACATGGAACCCACTGGGGGTTTGGGGGATGCGGGTCCAAGGAGACAGTGACAACAGTCAGTTCGATTTCATCTGGTTTCAGAGATGTCCTGGTCGTCGTTGGTGCTTAAACAGGAGCCGCAGTGGTGCTGTTTTTACTGCTGAGAAGATGCTGAGGGGTTGCAGAGGGGGGGGGAACAGATGCAAAAAGTTTACAATGATTGTCAGTCGATGATGCAGTGGAATTGCCTCTTAAAGCAGCATCGAGTTAAGGTAGTGGTAGCTGTAGTCGCATTCAGCAAGCCTTGGTCGTGGTATCGTCAGCTGAAAGCAATTTTGATGTCCGGGGGCTTCCTGGAGGTCTGGACTATGTTTCCACAGTGCACTGGACAACATACTTTTGGGCGATCCCTTGGAGGGCCCAATGACAAGCGATTCTTTGGTTCTGATGCCTGGTATTTACTTGCAGTTGCAGGGGACTAGTACCACTAGTCCCGGGAATTCTGAAAGTTGCTGCTATTTCTAACCGGGGTTGCTCTGTCTGGGGAAACCGAGCTTTGGGTTAGAATGAGTCGAAGTCATGCAGTACCAGGAGAGCTGTCACAGGTGCAGAGTTTCTCTCTTTTGCTTTGTGCAAGTCCTGTTGTCTCAGACACAGGTCTCTGTCCTCTTTGGTGCAAGTTGGTTCAGAACTGAGGTCCTGGTGTCAGGGGTGTACTTTAAATTCTAGATTTGGGGAAGCAAGGGGTGTGGAAGAAAAAAACCATAGGCTGATAGTCCCTACAGCTAGTCTTCCCCCGAGGGGACCACACCCGGGGTGTGGATCACCTTTTCTACCCAGAACCCTCTATTCTGCCACTTCTAAAAATTCCAGAAGCCTAGGTGTGGCTAACCTTCTGGGTGGGAACACCTCCTGATTATTTAATTTGGCACCTGGCCAGGTGCAAATGCGCATGGCGGCAGAGGGAGGGACGTTTCCTCCTCTGAGAAGTAGCCTGTTTGCATATCAGAGGGAATGCATGCTTTGAAGCTCACCGCCTTTATGTGCCACTTCATCAGCCAGCCTGTTGCAGGGGGAGGTGTGACCCCCATCCCTTCAAGGCCATGGTTTCTGACTCCTGGGAGGGTTCCCACTCCTGGTAGGGGTCTGATTCCTGTTTTGACAGCAGCCAGCACAGTTTTAGAGCCAGAGCACAGGAAAGGCTGGGGGAACCAGGTGGGCCACCTCTAAGGTAGCTGCTTGGGTGCATGCCACATCGCCCTTGGTACAAGAATTGTGTCACAAGTGATGAGGCACATTGTTTAACACCAGACATGACATATGTCAGTGGGACCATAATGGTGCTGCCAACGTCAGGAACGCCTGGCTGCTAGCCCATGTTATCCTGTGGACCGCTGGACACTTATAGTAGTAAACAAAGAAGAACACCACTATAGAGACATATAAGCTTGCACTTATGTGGTCTCACTTTTAATATAATGGACCTGGGCTCAGGAGTCCTTTCTTAGGGGGTGACTGGCATATATTAAAAATAGTGCATGGGGACGTGGCCAACAGCTGAGGATAATCGCCGCTTCGTGAAGCGGCTCTGACTGAATGCACCCGCTCCCCGTAAATCTAGCCAGTAATCCGGCTTAATTCTGGGCAATGACCATAGATTCGTGGCCTTGGGTATTGTCGGAATCGATTGTGCCACAATACTGCCGATTCCTGCTGGCGGTGCTGGGGATCAGCTTGGTATCGTATTTAGCCCTACAGTGGAGGAGTTCATGGTGGCGTAGGGGCGTGAGGGCCTCGAGTGCTGACTGCGCTGAAATAGCTGATTATGGATCCGCTTGGTGGCCTGAATATTAGAGCCTGCCCGCCGTGTCTGGTGGTTGATGGGTGCACTTGGAGTTGGTGGCTGTTTGTTCTGTTGGGGCAGCGGTGCATTGCGTTGCCCTGCGGCCGATCGGGCCTAAGCCCCATCCGAAACTCTCGTTGTGCAGGTGCCCACTCGCGGACCCTGTACTTAAAGGGGGCCGGTTCGGAGCCGCCAGGACACATCGGGAGCAGTTTGCTGCCTGAACGGGCAGGACAGGCGGACCGCTAGGCCCTGCAGCCGATCGGGTCTTGGCCTCTCCCGGGTTGGGGGATTATTTTTTTGTTTGCTTGCTGCATCCTGGGGCCCAGGGGGGGGGGGGGGGGGGGGGGAGCGGCCAGTGGCTCCTCAGCACCCCGGGGCACCTGTTTGATTACTGGGACGTGGCGTCACACCACTGCGGGGTCCCGGAGAGAGCGGAGGAGCCGACAGCAGACTTATTCGTCGAGGACCTGGTGACCAATCTCCTGAAACCAACAAGGCTGTCCAACCTTTTTTCCGTGGAGCAGACGCACCATGTGCCAGGCGGCAGACCAAGACCGGGGGCCCCCCTTCGGCCTATCATTGCTAGGATTTTCAACTACAGGGGCAGGGACGTTATCCTCCAGGCTGACCGAGTCTCATCCCCAATGGCATTCCAGAATAGTACGATAACTTTTTTCCGGACTTTACCCTCAAGGTACAGAGACAGCGGCAGTTTCTTGGATGTTAAACATGCTCTCAGAGACAAAACCGTCAAATATGCCATGTTATTTCCAGTCGAATTAAGGGTGGAATCAGAGGGGAGGGCCTGTTTTTTCACTACCCCTGAGAGGCTTAGGACTGGCTGGATGGCTTGCGCTCAGTGGGGCAGGGGAACACTAATCGCTTTCAAAAGCCAATACGAAGGGTGCCCAGAGTGGCACTGATGGGGTTGCCCCATCGAGCGGTCATATGGCACGGACTGGTGGTGCTGGATAATTTTGTTTGTACTCAAACCCCTTTTTGCGTGCTGGCTCCTCCTCAGTGGCCTGTTTATCCGGCAGGTGGCCGGGTCCTTCCACTTGAATTTTGGTTGCAAGAAAATGGGTGTGCGACTGTTTTGTATATGAGACGTTCGTCAATCAATGCTTTACATGATGCAACTGGGCCCACAGCTTCTTTACATACTATAGTTTTATTGTTGGCTTTCATATGTGGGGCGGGTGCCCGATTGGTTACATGTGTCTCCTAGATTAAGGGGTGGGCAAAAGGCACTCTGCAAGTTTGAGGAGGCGGGAGGTTTCAGTTCCGCCATGCAGGGAGGGGGGTTGAGTTAGAAATGTTGGGTGGGTTGGGTGCCTGTGCACTGCTTCTCCGTTACAAATTATTTCCAATGTGCCCCTTTTGGGCTTTTGACAGTGCAGGGTTGGGTGGGGGCGGGATGCTGTAATTAGTCTAGTTTTTTGTTTTTCAGGTATGACAAACATGACTCTATTTGAGAACTGGCAACTACTATTCTGTGTTCTTGGTATTGTTGGGTTGGTGGTCAGTGGGTTCACGGGTTTTGCTCCACGACATAAACACTTGCGGGGGCATCCCTATCGCTGTCTCTTTTCCCCAGGGGCCATGGCGAGGGTAACATCTAGAACCGGGCTCAACTTGCTGTGCTGGAATGTGAATGAATTGGGAGATAAAATCGAGCGGGGCATTGTGCTCCAATTCCTGAAGCATCACTCCCCTGATGTTGTCTTGTTGCAGGAAACTCACCTGTTAGGAAACGTTTGCTAGGCTATGTCCAGATGGGGATTCAAATTGGTTGCGCATTCTGCTTTTGCGTCTGGCTCCTGGGGCGTGGGCATACTGCTACGGAAATCAATCCCCATCACGATTGACCTTGTCCGCACAGATAGCTTGGGTAGGTTCGTGCCCATTTCTGGCACCTGGGAGGGGGCTATCCTAAATCCTAAATCTAGTTTCAGTCTACATACCACAAGGGCCACATGCCCAGACTTATGTAGACTTGGGAAGTTTTCTCCTGGGGCTGCTGGAGGGTCGAGTATTAATTGGTGGAGATTTTAACTCCACTGTCTCCAGCTCCCTTGTTCGCTGGCCCCAGAGGTCTTTGCCCCCCTCCCAAACACAGACTCCATGGTGTTTTGAGCAGAGCCCCCACCATTTGCGAGTATGCAGTAGTGGTTTCCATCGATGCGGCTGTGGCGTTTGACACCACCGAGTGGCCCTATCTGTTTCCAGTACTCCAAAAATTAGGCCTGGGTCCGGAATACATCCAATGGGGTTGTCTCCTGTATCAGCAGCCACTAGCCCAAATAGTGGTTAACAACAGAAAATCCTCCACTTTTGTACTTGGCAGGGGCACCAGGCAAGGTTGCCCTTGTCCCCGTTGATTTTTGCCCTCACTCTTGAGCCTTTGGTGATGTGGATTAGAAGGGACCGTATTGTCAGGGGGCTCAGATGGACCTCTGGTTGGGAGGACTGCATATTGTTATGTGCGGATGACATTTTACTCTATCTTGCATCACCGACAACGTCCCTTCACAGGGTTTTGAACATCTTCAGGGTGTTCAGCAGCTTCGCTGGTTATAAAATAAATTGGGCCAAGTCGGTGCTGGATGTCCTTAGTGGGGCGGTGCTGCGACTTGCCTGGGGGCTTCAGCTTGAGAAGGTCACTGATGGATTTAAGTATCTGGGGATCTGGGTCTTTATGGACCCTTCCAGGTTCCACGAATACAATCTCTTGCCACCCTTGCAGCATCTTTGATCTGATGTCCAACACTGAAAACCACTACCTCTCTCTCTCTTGAGAGCAGCCCTTTTTAAGATGATGTCCATTCCTTAGTACCGTTACGTCTTGTAGAACACTCCCCATTATGTCAATTCTGCATACTTATCAGAAATAGACAGTCTTTTACGGGACCTTCTCTGGGAAGGTTAGCCCCCTTGGATAGCCACACATAGGTTTGCGCTGGGGTGGTATGAGGGGGGGTACCGCTCTGCCCGATGTTAAGAGGTACTATTGGGCATCCCATCTCGCTGCAATAAACCAGTGCACGTACTGAACACCGGACGATCCCAACTTCCAGATTGACAGATGGCTTCTTTTCGGGAGGGAGCTTTGAGGGGGCATTGTATGTCCGATCGCTGAAACCGCCTTGTCTGGGCCCATTGATCGCTGGGACCTCATTGGTATAACAAGGGTGGGAGACATGTGGAAGTCCGGTGACATTATTCCTTTTATGCAGCAGCAGAAGGAATATGAGTTGATCGATTCGGAATATTTTTTCTCCCTACAGATTAGACATGCCCTACACTCCGTGCTTTCCTGGGGAGAGTCACCCCAGAGTCCTCTCCTCTTGAGGATAGGGTTCTGGATGTCAACCTGCCTGAGAAGGCCATATCACTGATCTATAAGAATCTCATTAATAATGTGCCAGATCCCCTCGTTCACCTACTGGAGAAATGGGATCACGTTGTAGCAGGCTTGGATGATGAGGAATGGTTGGCGGCGGTGGCCTCTCCTCGAGAGGTTGCCATTTCCTCTGGGTTTTGCTTGATTCAGCATAAGATCCTTCAAAGGTCCTAATTGTCAGGTCCACTATTGATGCGGATGGGGTACAGTAGGGACGGAGGGTGCTCCAGACGGTGTGGGCAGGAAGGTACCTTTGTTCATACACTTTGGGAATGCGCCACAATTCAAAGGTACTGGGCGGCAGTGGTGGGACTCATTGAAGAGGTGGTAGGGCAGAAGATTGATTGTAATTTTAAGCTTTTTATTCTACATGTTTGGGGCCCTTCTGACCTCAACTCCAAAGAGCAACTATGGATCACCCTGGGATTGAGGGTGGCAAAGCGCAATATTGCTGTCACGGATAGCAGATGATTAGTAGCCCAGTAGGATAACGCACATGCCACTAACTTTTGGTTTCTATCCAGCGGGGACCACAGCTCGAGGATAGGCCTCCCAGTTCCCTCAAGCGCCACCTCTCCCAATGTGGGACACACACTTAGGACAGGTCGCACTCCGGGGAAAAGGGAAGGGGACAAAATAAGAAATATGTTGTAGAGAAGGTTCCCATCTAGGTCTGGTCTAAGGTAGGGTATTCTTCTTGGCACAACATATCTACAGAGATAAAAAGGAAATCTAGTTATCTTGGTCTGTAGGCTCTCCTGTACTGTCACTATTAGAGAAATTTGTGGAATACTCACAAGACACCCACTCGGTAATCGTCCAGAACAGCTTCTGCTGTGTCAATATCACAATATCAGTGGGTACAAAGCCTCTTATGAGTTAATCAGCCGTTAAGTCACAGCACCAAAAGAAAGGAAGTCTAATAAACCTGCAGCGGCGTCCTCCAAGCGGGAAAGAAAGCGTCCGCGGAAACCTGCACCGGCGTCCTCACGAAGAACAGGCTCTACCAACGTATCAGGAAGGATTGACAAGCACCCAGCTCATCCAGGGCGGTGCTTATATCTCTGTGCCTGCTCACGAGTTTTGGATCGCTAGGGCCCAGGGCTTTCTGGGAGATGTAGTGCAGCAGCAGTTCCTACAGCGCCCTGCCCTGTGCCGGTGTTTGCTGAGTGAAATCGCTACAGAGCCCCCTCTCAAGGACTGCCGACTCGGCGGTCGACCGGGTTTCCCCGGATGGGCCTGATGGAACTGCGTTACAAGCACTGGGGGGGGGGGGGATGAACGGGCAATCTAGTGTCCAAGGGACAGGGTTGGAGTAGTGACACATGAAAAACAGGGTGTACATGCCAGGAGCGGGGGATAGCCAACCTCATCGCTACTGGGTTGATGACCTCTTCTACGCTATAGGGGCCAATGTATTTGGGCTTCAGTTTGTTAATACCCCGGAGATGTATGTGTTTGGTGGAGAGCCACACCTTATCCCCCACCTGGTAAACTGGTTCAGGACTGCGTTTATTGTCAGTGGATTTTTTTGAGAGGCTTGTGCGGCCGACAAGTGATGTATAGCACCGAGTCGAACCGCCTGCAGATGTGCATGATGTTCCTGTACGCTAGGTACTTTTGTGGTCACAGGCCATTCGAAGGGGAGAATGTTTGGATGATAACCCAGAAGGCAGAAGAACGGTGAACACCCCAATGTTGAATGTTCCGTGTTGTTATACGTGAACTCAGCCAACCATAGGAGAGTGACCCAGTCCGCTGAGTTTTGCAAGGAAAAACAACGCAAATATTGTTCCACGGTCTGGTTAAGGGGTCCCGTTTTGCCGTCCGTTTGGGGATGGTAACTCGTCGAGAGCCGGGCATCAATGTCTAGGGTCTTGCACAGGGCCTTCCAGAAACGGGAAGTGAATTGCAACCCTCTGTCCGTTATGAAGACGCTTGGAATGGCGTGAGCCCTAACGAGATGTTGAAGTACCACTAGAGCCAGTTCAGCTGACGTTGGTAAGCCTTCTAACGGCACGAAGTGACCCATTTTAGTCAAGTGGTCCACGAGTACCAGGATTGCCGTTTTTCCCTGACATAATGGCATTTCCACAATGAAGTCCATAGAGACCGTGTGCCACGGCTTAGGGGGAATGGGTATGGGACGGAGTAGCCCCGTTGGCCTGGTGTGTCTCGCCTTACTCTGGGCACATACTGAACAGTTCCTGACGTATTTCTTTGTATCGTCTCTCATGGAAGGCCACCAAAAGGAGCGCTCGATGGTGGCTATGGTTTTTTACACTCCCCAATGACCTCCCAAAACACTGAGTCATGTGCCCAATTGAGAATCTGCATCTGTAGACCGGGGTCAGGCACATACAAATCGTGTCGATAATATAAGAGTTCGTCATTCTGTGACCGTCACTGGGGCTCTTCCTGGAGCCAGACCGGGATGTCGACGTCCGCCAATGACACTTTGATGTCCTCGAGGAAGTCCGAGGACGTGAGCAAGGCAATAGTGTTTTCCGGAAAAGCCCTTTCAGACAAAATGGAAGGTGGCTCGATGTTTTCCGCTGTCTGCTGTTCTGGGGTGTCTTGATTACGGGAGAGAGCATCGGCTTTTCCGTTCTGTGGACCGGGGCGGTACTTGATGACGAAATCATAATCTGAAAAAAAGAGAGTCCATCTGAGTTGTCGCGGTGTGAGAGCCTTGGCTGTCTTTAGGAACAACAAGTTCCGGTGATCTGTGTAAATTTCAATGGTGTGACGGGCTCCCAACAGGTAGTGTCTCCATTCTTCACATCCTTTCTTAATAGCGAGTAGCTCTTTGTCGGTGATGGAGTAATTGATCTCGCCAGGGCTCAGTTTCTTGGAGTAGTATGCTACCGGGTGGATCTGTCCTGTTGTGGAATGCCGTTGTGATAGGACCCCTCCCAAGGAGTATTGAGATGCATCAGTTTCCAATATGTAGGGAAGTTGAGCGTCTGGATGGCGCAATATTGGAGCTTGGGTGAATCTTTCCTTGAGGGTCTGGAAGGATTGTTCGGCTTCATCACTCCAGATGAACGGAACGTTCTTCCTCAGCAGGCAGGACAAGGGATGTATAATCCTGGAGAAATCCTTGATGAACCGCCTGTAATAATTCGCGAAGCCTAGAAAACTCTGCACGGATTTAACGCACTGAGGGATCTTCCATCTCGTAATGGCCTCCACCTTGCCGTTCTCCATCTGAAAACCGTTGGCATCTATCACGTATCCCTGAAAGGACACTTTGGTAGCATGAAAAAGGCACTTTTCTAGTTTGGCGTATAAGTCATGTTGCTGCAAGCGCCCCAGTTCTTCTCTGACGTGTTTCACGTGTTCCTGAAGAGTACGAGAGTAGACGAGGATATCGTCAATATAAACCATGCAGATGGTATCCAGCAATCCTCTCAGCACTTCGTCCATAAAATATTGGAAGGCTGCCGGGGCGTTGCAGAGCCCAAAAGGCCTCACTCTGTAGTCGAAAAGGCCAAACTTGGTCCGGAAGGCCGTCTTCCATTCGTCTCCAAGTTTATCCCTGACCAAATGGTAGGCCCCACGTAGATCCAATTTGGTAAAGTAATGAGCCCCTTTTATTTGGTCCATCAAGACCGATATTAAAGGAAGGGGATACCGATTCTTGACCGTGATGTTGTTTAGGGCTTTATAATCGATACACATTAATTAATTAATTAATTGTGGGTTTGTAATGCGCTAGAATCGACTCCCGAAGGAGTATCTCTGCGCAGTAGACCGCTGGGGAACCTGTCCTGGCTTTCCCTGTGAGATGGTCCCTACTGGGTATCTCCAAGGTGAAACCAGGCCTCCCCGGCGTATGCGGGGGCCGTTGTGGAGATGAGGCAAGCTAATGCCCAGAGTTGCCGAGTGTGATCCCTGGTTAGAGTAGGCACCGAGATGAGAATTATCAAGTCCGCTGACCCTAGTCCACGACCCTGCCGTGTCGGGAATTGAACCCTGGTCCCGGGCCGTCCTCTGCTCTCGGGACTGCCGCCTCTAACCAGTGAGCCACACCACTCCACTCCGCACAATCCTTCTTCGGGATAAAGAATAAGGACGAAGAAGCAGGTGACGTGGAATGTCGGATGAATCCAGAGGCCAAATTCTCGTCTATATAGTTCTTCAGATACAGATTCTCTTTTTCAGTGAGAGCATAGACGCGACTGCATGGAATAGCCGCACCCGGAAGAAGTTCTATACAGCAATCATAGACCCGGTGAGGGGGTAAGCGAGTGGCCTTCTGTTTGTTGAAAAGAGACCAAAAGTTCTCATAATCGTCGGGTAGTGTGGTAGCACTGCAGGTACGTTCCGCCATACATGACGTAGCCAAGTGGCGGGCACAGGTGGTTTCTTCTTCTGCTTCTGTTGAAACGGGGTAAGGAAGACGGCAATGTTCCTTGCAATAGGCAGAGTTCAATGACACGGTGCGTGCAGTCCAACTCACCACAGGGTCATGTAAGGTTAGCTAGGGCATTCCTAAGATTAGGCGGAATTGTGGAGCCGCTATCAGGTCTAACTGGATGTATTCCGAGTGTTCCTCTCCGTTTTGCATACGAAGAGGCAGGGTATGCTTTACTACAGGTCCCGAGGTTAAAGCGGAACCGTCCACAGCCTTCACATTTTCTGGTTCTTCTTTCATCTCCCATGCGATCCCCAAAGAGGAGGCATATGCTATGTCTATATAGTTTCCCGTGGCTCCTGAATCCAACAGGCCATCCACATGGGGGACATTGTTCGCAGAAACCCATAAAGACACTGGTATATTGATATGGGCTACTGCGGGCATCATCGTATTGGCTAGGAATGAGGAGATCGATATACGTCTTTCGTCCAACCCAGTGATCTCCGTCTGGTTCGGACTCTTTAGTTTTCCGACGCCTCTTTTGCTCCCAAAACAGCGGATTTTTCGAGGACCCGGATTTCGCTCCGGTTGTTGTGCCCTAGCCTTACACTCCCTTATGAAATGACCTCCCTTACCGCAATATAGGCAGAGCTTCATCTTTCTTCTTCGGTCACATTCTTCCGGAGTAAGGGGACCCCTGATTCCGCCGATCTGCATTTGTTCGGTCCCATCTGTGTTTTTGGGGGTTTCTTCAGCCAGGGTTTTCGGTTTGGGATACCATCCTCTCGCCTCTCCCCGGTTCCGGTCTCCTCTTCTTTCCAATAGTCGATGGGCTAATTGCACAGTGAGGTCGATAAGCTCTTCGCAGGTCGCCGGCATCTGGACCACTTGGGATAGAACGTCTTTTAGCTCGCTTCATAGTCCTTGGTAAAATAAGGAGGTTCTCTTTTCCTGAGGCCAATCCGTTTCAACCACGAGTCGGTTAAAGGACGTAATATAGGACAATAAGTCCTGTGACCCTTGGCGCAGAGTAAGGAGTTCCTTATCCAGGGTCAACATGTGAGACTTGCGGTCAAACAATTTTCTTAGTGCAGAGCAGAAGTTGGTGAACTGGTGAAGTACAGGATCGTTCTTTTCCATGAGGGGTATCATCCAACTTGCAGCGTTCCCACCCATGTACGACATCATGAAGGCGGTTTTCGCTGCGTCATCTTGGAACACGGTGGGTTTGCAAAGAAAATGAAGTCTACACTGGTTTAGAAATGTTTCAAATTTCTTGGGATCCCCATAGAACCGTTCTGGTGGAGCTAGAGGGATACCCATATTTTGTATCACATGTACTGTTGGTGTATGGTCTGTAGAAGTCGGAGGTAAGGCCGTAGAGGTAAAGAACCCACCCCCTGATGCCATCAGGGAAGAGGGAAGGGGTGCTGTATGACCCGGGGGAGGAAGCGTAGCCTCCCTAATATACGACCCTGCTCCCTGACTTTTTCTCGCCATGCCAGCGAGTTCCCTGCGCATGGTATTCATGTCTTTTTTCAGCTCTTGGTTTTCTAACTTAGAAGCATGCACTTCATGCTGTAGTGCATTAAAGCTCTCAAGTAGTGAGGCTAATACCGCACCTGTGTCCATGGTCCTGGCTAGGCGTTCAACTTGGGCTTGTCAATCTGTCACGGATAGCAGATGATTAGTAGCCCAGTAGGATAACGCACATGCCACTAACCTTTGGTTTCTATCCAGCGGGGACCACAGCTCGAGGATAGGCCTCCCAGTTTCCTCAAGCGCCACATCTCCCAATGTGGGACACACACTTAGGACAGGTCGCACTCCGGGGAAAAGGGAAGGGGACAAAATAAGAAATATGTTGTTGAGAAGGTTCCCATCTAGGTCTGGTCTAAGGTAGGGTATTCTTCTTGGCACAACGTATCTACAGAGACAAAAAGTTATCTTGGTCTGTAGGCTCACCTGTACTGTCACTATTAGAGAAATTTGTGGAATACTCACAAGATACCCACTCGGTAATCGTCCAGAACAGCTTCTGCTGTGTCAATATCACAATATCAGTGGGTACAATGCCTCTTATGAGTTAATCAGCCGTTAAGTCACAGCACCAAAAGAAAGGAAGTCTAATAAACGAGTGAAGCGTGAGGTTTCTGGGTTAAGGAGTAGTTAGTGTCACTACTGGAGAGGTAAGTTCTGTAAGTCACATGGTAGTGTACAGAGGAATACACCGGGGTACTCAGTACGGGACGATCTGAACCACGTAGTCACTAGGAACACAGTTTTAATAGCACGGCTGTGCTATAGTTTGAGATGCTACCTCCGTAGCCGTAGCGGGAAAGAAAGCGTCCGCGGAAACCTGCAGCGATGTCCTCCAAGAAGGAAAGAAAGCGTCTGCGGAAACCTGCAGCGACGTCCTCCAAGCGGGAAAGAAAGCGTCCGCGGAAACCTGCAGCGGTGTCCTCCAAGTGGGAAAGAAAGCGTCCGCGGAAACCTGCAGCGGCGTCCTCACGAAGAACAGGCTCTACCAACGTATCAGGAAGGATTGACAAGCACCCAGCTCATCCAGGGCGGTGCTCATATCTCTGTGCCTGCTCGCGAGTTTTGGATCGCCAGGACCCAGGGCTTTCTGGGAGATGTAGTGCAGCAGCAGTTCCTACAGCGCCCTGTCCTGTGCCGGTGTTTGCTGAGTGAAATCGCTACAATTGCGAAACTGTGAAGGGCCTCGACTCCGCCGACTATTGGGGATTGGAGTACAGATATGGACTGGTGTAGGGTCACAGAAAGAACCATATATGTAGCAAGGGGGTGCCCCGCTAAGTGGACTCAGATTTGGGACAATTGGAATACCTTCAGGGGAGGCATATGTGAGCCCCCGCAGGCGAGGGACGAAATGGTAATACGAGATCTTAATACTGACTGACTGTGACTTTTAGGCTTTCCTTGCTTCTTTTCTATGTTTAACCCATGTACCACTACCACGTTGCCATTATTTTATTTGGACATTTTTAAAGCGCCTGGTGACGCCAAAAGGCGTGTCCCCGCGCTATGATAAGTGAGCAGTTGCCATCCCCCCCTCCCCCAGGAGCTACCTGCTAAAAAGGTAAGTTTTTAATTTTTTCCTAAACAGGGCCTCTGATGGCTCAAGACGCAAGTCTGGGGGCAAGACATTCCAGCACTTGGGAGCAAGGTATCTGAAAGATCTCCCCCCCATCCGCGCCTTCCTAACTCTGGGCACCACAAGTAGTCCCGTCTGAGAGGACCGTAAATTGCGGGTAGGCTCATAGTGGGACACCAAACTCTGAAGTGGCACAGGGGCTTTGCCGCTCAGAATGCGATGGCACGTTGAGAGGGCCTTAAACTCAACTCTCTTCTCCATCGGAAGCCAATGGAGAGCGGGTTTAGAGGGAGACCTTCTCGGGAGTCTTAGCACGAGCCGTGCTGCGGCATTTTGGAGCACCTGAAGGCGCCCCATGACCTTGCCTGAAGCCCCCAAATAAAGCAGGTTACCATAGTCTAGGCGCGAGGTGACCAGGGCGTGCACCAGCGTCCTACGAGCCGAGATGGGAAGCAGATCTAGAACCTTCCTCAAAGTTCTCAAGACACCGAAACACACCCCCGTCACCCGGCCAACCTGCGGGCCAAAGGCAAGGTCCTTATCAAGCCACATGCCAAGATTCTTGGCCTCCAGGCTGGGAGTGGGGGCCTCACCTAGGCAGGGTGGCCACCACGCAGGCGACCACGCAGAAGGCCCGCCCCCCACCACGATCACCTCGGTCTTGCTGCCGTTCAGTTTTAAACAGTGTGCGGACATCCAGGCTGCAAGATCTTGCATGCAGTTCCTGAAGATGTCCGCCGCAAGGCCGGGGGAACGAGATAGGGAGACGACCAACTGCGTGTCGTCGGCGTAGGACACCAGGTGGAGACCGTGGCCCTCTGCGATGGCTGCTAACGGGGAGACGTAGATATTGAATAAAGTCGGGCTCAGGGACGAACCCTGTGGTACGCCCTGGCCCCACTCGATCTCCCTCGAATAGCATTCTCCCATCCTGACTTGGAAGCATCTATCAGACAGGAAGGACTTAATCCAACCAAGCGCAGCACCTGTGACCCCTCCTTCACTCAGACACTGTAGCAAGATGGTATGTGCTACAGTGTCGAATGCTGCACTTAAGTCGAGTAGGATCAGAGCCATAGTCTGGCCCTCATCCACACCCTGTCGGAGTGCCTCCACCGCCGCCAGAAGTGCAGATTCCGTTGAGTGACGGGGACGGAAGCCAAATTGTGAGTCGTGGAGTAGCGATGCCTCCTCCACGAACTGCATCAGTTGCGTATTAGCAATTTTCTCCGCTATTTTGGCCATGTAAGGCAGAAGGGAAATGGGGCGGAGATTGTCGAATTTCTCGAAATTCACATTGGCCTTTTTTTGCAGGGGGAGTACAACTGCTCGCTTCCAAGCCTTGGGGACACTCTGGGACAGAAAAGAGGAATCGAGTAGATTGCGAACATAAGGTTCAAGCACCTGCAAGCTGCCCTTAAGCCGACTAGGGGTCGTCGGGTCTCTTGGAGAGCCAGATTTAATTGACCCGCAGATGCGGATTAGCTCTTCTGTGGGCGGGGTGAGGAAGGAGGTAAGCTTTCGTACTCCCGTCTTTTTGACACCCTTCCCCCATATGGGAGCGTTTGTTGCCTGCCGAGGAAAGGAATTGTAAAGGTGAGTGACTTTGTTAGTGAAAAATTCTGCAACACGGTCACAGCCCTCCACCGTACAGAGTTTCGGGGGGCATGCCGCAGACTTGCCTATGGTGATGGACTTGTAGATTAAAAAGAGTTCTTTGGTGGACTGCTCAGCTCCTTCAATCCTAGTGCAGAAGTACGCCGATTTGCCCTTCCGTAGTAATTTATGGTAACTACGCCTACGGTTAGTATACTCTGCTTTAGTGGAGACGGAATATGCTACTCTCCATTGCCTTTCAGCCCTTTTACACGCTGCTTTTGCCACCCGCATATCAGCATTAAACCAGAGAGCAGATCTCTTTGCTCGGCCCCCCAATTTGGCCGCACCAAGTGGAGCAACCAGATCCAAGGCCTCTGTAATGCGTTGGTCTAGGTTGGAGTTGATGTCTGCCACACCTATTCCGCCAGGATGACCTTTGGCCGTTAGAGCCAAATTGAATGCGGGTTGGGAGAATGCTGCCCATCTCCGCCTAGGGTGTTTATCAGCTGGAGGGTCAATCGGAGCAGGTTCTTGATTCCCTATGGTAAAGGGGACAAGATGGTGGTCTGTCCATGGAATGGGGACCGGTGTGCATGCTTCCACTTGACTCCAATTAGCAAAGATTGGGTCAAGAAGATGACCCAAGTTATGGGTAGGATGCTGCACCTTCTGCTCAAATTGTAAATTAGCCATTGTGAGACAGAGATCGATAGCTGTCTTATCTGATAGAGTATCCAGATTTAGGTTCAAATCACCTAAGACTAGATACCTATCAGTGCTCAGGGCAGCTTCAGTAACAGCTTCCACTAGTTTCTCAATGAAAGCTGTGGGGGAGCCCGGTGGGCGGTAGATCAGGAAGCCTTTTAAGGTGGACTTGCCATTCAGTGAAATGGAAAAGGCACCCGCTTCACTACCTTCAATAGTGGTACGTTCAAGCTGGCATTGGTATTCCTGTTTCGCCACTATGGCGATACCCCCACCTCTCCCTCTAGGTCTGTCTAATCTTTGAAGGCAGTAACCCTCTGGAATGGCCTCGATAATTTCTGGCATGGAATCCGAGTCCAGCCAAGTCTCTGTGAGGAAAAGTAAGTCCCATCGCTTTTCAGCAAGGAGATCATGGATGTCAAGACAGTGCTTTCGCAGGGAGCGGACATTCAGCAAACCACACATCAAGGGATGGTGGGCACTGGTTTTGAATCGCCCTGCGCAAAAGGTGTAGCCGCAATAGTTGCAGTCCACGCTCTTGTCCGCCTCCATGCCATGTGAGCAAGGTGTCAGGTGGCCATGGCGGAGGAGAAGTAGTTCCTCTCGGCTCCAGCGAATATGTGCTGCAGGAGAACCAGGGGTTCTGGCCCTGGGCCGCAATCGGCCGCGGACGGGTGCAGACGGGCTTAACTCAGGCGCAACTCCGGCGCGCCTTCGTCGCGCCCGCTGCGCTCGTCCGCTGCGCTGCCTGCAACACATCCGCCTTATATCCCCCCCAGCGCCCAACAGCTAGAGCGCTGCAGGCAGCTTCCGGAAGTGCTGGCTCGGACCCTCCACGCCCTCTGCTCGAACGGTGCTAGTCACCGGCGTCAGACCGAGGCGGGAGGGAGGGGCGAGTCCAGCACCTCGTTGCTAGGTGATGGTAAAGAGTAAAGCGTTTCCGCTAGTGAAGCTCAGCCGAGCAGAATCCAGATGGCGGGATCAGCAAGAGCACATTGAGGCTTGTGCGAGCTGTCACGGCGCTATGCCAGGTCAGGACAGTACAATTTTACAAATAAAAGTTTAAAAGATCACACGCCAGGTTGAGCACGCAGCGCACAGGTAGCAATCACCCACACACTGACCACGCTGCAGTAAAGCGGTAGGAACACTGCCAGGTCTGGACAAATGTGGTTTTAAAAATACAGTTTAAAGTTCACACACCAAAATTAAGCGCACAGCGCACAGGTAGCATTCACCCACGCACCGGCGAGCGCTATAGCAAAAAAGCGGTAGGGACACTGCCACTGCCCACTTACCACCCAATTCTGTTTGATTTTATTGTCATGCCTTGTTTTCAATGAAAAGAGTTATAAAAATAAATTTGTGCGTTGACTTTACCGCATGGTGAGGGCAAAGTCGAGTTTGAGCATTTTGCACTGCTCCTGCAGTCTGCCGTGGCGGGCCTGCTGTTATCTGTTTACTTGAGTCACTCAGGGTGGCACAACCAGTGTTTCAAGCCCTGTGTACCCTTGCTATACTAGGGCTTATGGGGGATTTAAAGTGCATACAAGTTGGGAGTACCAGCTTGCTACATCATGTTTTAGGGAGAGAGCACTGGCAATGTGGCCTGGATAACAGGCTTCAGTGCACAGTCAGAGTCGAAAATCAGCATCTAGTAATCCAAGTGGGAGGCAAAAAGCAGGGAGACACCTACAAACAGTACAGTTTTCTCACAATATACTACCCCTCCCCCCACCCCGTCCCCCCGGAGTAGCCTCTGAATTGTCTGAACTGACGTGAAACCTGTTTAGCTGAGGCCAACAGCTCAAGGAAGTTTGCAGTGGTTTTAATGTCTTTAAAGCGTCCAGGGCAGAAGCAGCTTTTTCACCAATAGGGAATATCCATGAAAGAGACTTGTTTATCTTCGGAAAATCCTTTGCAATGCACCCACGGATGGCAGTGGGGCACAGCACTGGCGACAAACACCTTTCCAAGCCAGTCGGTCATATCTATGCCACCGTGAGTCACATACGTGGCTGCATCCTGTCCAGCATGAATTGTTTAAGCCTGGGAGCTGCAAAGGCCTTCAGAAACTGCCATAAAGATCTCCCTGCCATGTCCCAGAGGGCATGTATGTAGCGACCCACCAAACAGAACACATTGACTGATCTCAATTGCAAACTAGCCAAGGAGAACATTTATTTTTGCAAATGCCTCAACCCTGCTGCGCGCCCGATGCGGGGAATTGTAGTGCGTGAGTTGGGGCTCACCTTGCTGTTAGAAGCTTGTACCATCAGGCTCCTTTTTGATAAGGTGTTTAGTCAGGTATTCAGGGTCACTGCGACCTGCCTCTGACACCTGCCGGGTTACCGCTGGGATTGAATGATCGCCCATCAAGGTAATAGTGAGGGCTTCATTAAAGGGAAGCAAGGGCTCATAAGGGGGCAGGTCCAAGCTGCGAACCATCTGTGAGGACATTCGTCTTGGTTGCAACAGAAGGCAACTGCAAGTCTGTGACCTCAGCTACGCACTGTGCCACTAATGCAACTGGTGCACTCTCTTCCGTTAGTGACCCAACTGGTGAATCTGACCCTGTATCAGGAATCAAGCCCACTGGCCTCTTGTAAGTCCATGAAAAATGTTCCTTGTCCTAAGGAGGGGGAGATCGCTATCCCCTTCCCCTCAATCATCATGTTTATAGTTAGAGCTGATGAGACAATGAAGCCTCTTTTGGTGCGTCCGGCATGTGAGAGGCTTTGATACAGAGTCAGGCTGTATAAAGACATGTTACACTTTAATATTTTTGTAGTGTGAGGTCGGACCAAAGCCAGTTTGGTATCAGACCTCAGAATAAGCACCAGATAGATCCTCTATCGTTGCCAGTGGTGTCATTAAAACAGAGTTTTCGCCAGTCGCTCGACAGGATACTACAGATCTTCAGAATATAAAGGGGAATACTCAGGATACCAAATTAACTGGCATAAATCATTGCTCTTCCCCTGGGCAGGGGGTGCCCCAGAGTTAACATCCAGCTGTATGGTCCCGATACAGACGGAAGCGTTCAAGTATCTAGAAATATTTGTAATTTGCGTATTTTCGGTAAATTCGCAATCCGCGAACTCTCGCGAATTTGCCAAAAATCCGCAAATTCGCACGCGGCGTATTTTTTTGCTTGGTGATACAATATTGCGGCGCGCAGCGTTCACTTACCGTCATTCAGCGTTTGCCGAGTTGTTTTTCTCGATATTTTGCGAGTGCTGCGCCATTTTGGATCTTGCTGCGGGATCCCGCGGGAGTTTGGCGACCGCGATTACGTCATCGCGGCTTGCCACCTTGCACAGCGAGTACGCCGTGATCACGTATCGCGGGAGTTCGCAATTGCGAACACGTAGATGCGGCGGGCAGCAACAATCTCGCACTCGCGAAATTACAAAATTTGCAATTCTGCACAAGAAATCCACCAGCAAGCAGCATAAACCTTCTGAAAATGATGATTTTTATCAGAATAACTCCTCAGGTTGACATTTGCCTGCACTTTTTTTTGCAAGGAGTCCATTTTTGGGGGGGGGGGAGGAAGGAAGTGCCCCACAGTCTCCATCTTCCTGTTCCTGTCCAGCAGGCACCTCCCAGTGCTTTCTTCATGTGCTGGTCACTTTCATTTGGATTCTTGACCTGGAAGGATTACTTTTTGTGGATGCTGCTGGATATTTGGATTTGAGGCCTTTTTGACTTTCTTTGGATCACTTTTGGATTAGAAATCAACTTTCACAAGTAAGTTTGTTTGGGGCATTACAGTTGCTGTTCTGCAGAAAAACGAGTTTTGCAAAACTGAAAGCACTCAGCAGGTGCAGAAGTTCAAACTCATCATTAGTAACCATTCCCTGTAGTGCTTCCTGAGGGGCCCCTCCAGAGTTCAGTTGCCTACTTGCAACTATTCTATGACCCTCCTCTGACCCTCACAACAGGCTCATAGAATAGCTACAAGTAGGCCACAAAGGTCCTGGGGAAAAAAATTGCACTGCAACAGAAAGCAAATTACAGATAAGGAAGCAGGTGCCAGACTGGAAGTTTAAATTCAGTGACACATTAATAAATCAACCCCAAATTATTTCATGTCAGTTGAAGCAAGGCAGGTGTGCTTGCTTTCCCCCCCCATAATCTACAGTGATGAACCAGAGGGTGGCAGTGATGTACCAGAGGGTGGCATGGGTGAACCAGAGGGTGGCAGTGGTGAAACAGAGGGTGCTGTGAACCTGTGATGATGAACCAGACGTAGAAACAACATAGTCGCGACTGTTGCGAGCCGACAAGTAAGTTCGCAATTGCGAACTGGTACAAAACCCTCGCGAACTGGCAGAAACCCTTGCGAACACAAAAAAGACAAAAAATCCGCAAATTCGCGAGAGTTCGCGGATTTTGCGGATTGCGAATTCGCGAATACGCAAATTCGTGAATGCCAGATTCGCAAAATTCGCCCATGCTTATTGAAGACAAAGAGTGAACAGAAGCGTTACAAGGCCCCAGGGAGGTGGCGATTAGGGAGAGATTTAGGTTAATACAGTCCTGCACCAAGTGTACTACCCCAGAACAGCGCTATACCATATGAAGAGATGTGAAGATGCAAAATGTCAGAGGGGGTGTGGAGGGTACCTTCTACCACCTCATCTGGGACTGCCCAAAATTGTATGTATTCTAGAAGAAAGTAGGGGAGGTCCTAACAGCGGTTACAGGAATGGAGGTACACTTATCGCCGAAATGGGTGCTACTTATGGTAGCCGGAGAGGAAGACTGTCCTAGATACCCAATACAATGGGTGACACTAGCGTTAGGGGTAGCTAAGCGGAACGTATAGAGGAAATGGAGAGCAGTAGACCTGCCAACAATAAAATAATGGAAAACTGACCTAGACTTGTGTAGACAGGCAGAACGAACAGACAATATTTGAAAGCAGGGTGTGTCTGGAAAAGATATGGTGTGCCTGGCAGACTTACAGAGGCCTATACGCGGGTTGTGAGAGAGAAAGTGCAGGCAGAGACTATTGCAAAAATATCTGTGTCCATGTCATTGTAATGGGATATACTATGATGCAATGTAACTATCTCCTGATGATTATATTGATTGAGTTGTTATTAATAAAAAGGAACTAAAAAACAAACAGTTCCATCAGTCGCACTACTGCCTTACAGCTCCCAGTATAGACAGTCTGATTAAGGTAGTAGCTCCACAGTATCAGACAAATGCCCCCATGTCTCCTGTGAGTAGTTGAGAGCTTTTTGTTGTTTTTATTCAAGTGATTGATTTTTTGATTGGCTTTTTCTCCCCTTTATTGTCATGAAGAAGATATCATATGCTTTCCTGCTGAAACGTATTGATGGCACTTCACAAAATCAGCGTCACTTGTTCTCCCGCTCCTCCACTTCAAGACAAAAAGAAGCAACAAAAGAAGCATCTAAATTACTGTACCTCACAGTCAACTAAAATAAAACTGCTTAGAGACTTAGACAAACCTGAGAAACTGTGTGTTTAGTCTGTGTTCTTTGAAAATTAGAGAAATCTCTCTATGAAAAACTGAAGCGTATAAGCATCATGACCATTGTAAATTGAACCACTGCTCTCTGTCACACAAAAGTTCAAAGTTCAAAAGACCTTTATTCGAATTTCATAAAATTCATAAAAGTACCGCAGATAAAAACAACAATTCATTTAATTATGCATACAGACAAAAAGAAAAAATGTTATAATATAAAAATATTTCATAATATAGGGTTCCATACAGTAACAATACAGTGCATTACATTATAGCTCCAGTAAGACTAGTTTCTATTTTCAGGGATTTTCCATCGTTTTGCGCACTCATATAGCCAATCTTAGAAAAGTGCTGGTGCGAAAAATTAGTTCATCAGTATCCAGGGAAACCAACATGCTATACGATTCTTTAAGTGTGAGTGGTCTGTATTTTTTAAAATAAGGAGTTAAAAGCCATTTGATAAATCTGAGATAAAATTTACAGAAAAATAGGAAGTGCAAATCATCCTGTGGACTCACACCATCACAGGGACACGGATTAAAATCAGCACTATGACAATACCCCAAAGGAAAAGACAACAAAAATTTTACAGTACCCGCCCTTAGGCGAAACAATAGTAATCTCTCCCAACTAGTCATAGGCAGGGAGAGATAGGTCGGGAGAGTTTGTCTACACAATTCATTTCCTAGGTATTTCATAACACTTGATTTCTGTAATTCACTTCCTATCCGTTCATTATTGTAAAGTGCATACAGTGCGTTTTTAACCTCAACTTTATCCTTTGTTTCAATTGTCGCAGGATCGATGAACAGGGTGCCTCTATCAACTTCAATAAGTGATTTAGAAACTTCTGAGAGCCATGGAATCGCCATTCCATAATCACAGTTTAAACAGTCCTTTATAATATTTTGTGTGAGGACGGCAGCATCATTCCTCCAGACTCTAATCCAAAAAAGTGCTGGTCTGGCTCTAATAAAATCACTTATATAAGGAAGATTTAATTCGCTATGGCAGATAAAATCAGAGGAAGAGATCGGGGTGCCCAACACTTTCCTACAAAAGCGACTTTCCTCCCTTTGAATACAAAGGCTGCTTCCCGACCCCCATACCTCCGCTCCATACGAGGCAACAGGTGAGCACTGCAATTTAAAAATCTTTAAAATAGCCTTAGTGGCACCGGTTTTCTTTGGGCGAGGGAGGCTCAAAACAGAGTTGTTGGCTTTCGAGAACTTGCTCGTGGCGTGGGCTAAATGCCCACTCCACGAGCCGTTCACAGCGAAAACCAACCCTAGATAGGGAAATGTAGGAACAGATTCGAGTTTATCTGTACCTATCTTTATAGTATTGAGTTTTCTTTTGCCAGGGCCGCAGGACATAATAAAAGATTTTTTTAAATTGACCCTCAAATCCAGACCCTCCATAAAATTAACAAAACCATGTACAAGCAGACGAAGAGCATTAGGAGTGCGGGCCATAAGCACCGCATTGTCTGCGTATAAAAGCACTGGTAGGGGTTTCCCTAAAATTATTGGAACATCCGTGGTGATTTTTTTCAGACAGTTGGATAAACCATTAATATAAATGATGAACAACAGGGGTGCTAAAACGCACCCCTGTCTCACCCCCCTCCCTATGTCAATGGCTCCTGAGACCTCGCCACCCATCCCAATATGTACCCGTGCTTTCAGGTCGGTATGGAGATAGGCTAGAAATCTCACAAGAGTATCATCTAGGCCATTGAGTGAAAGGATTGACCAGAGTTTGGATCTATTCACAAGATCAAAAGCGGATGAAAGATCCATAAAGGCAAGGTAGGTAGGAGATGATCGGGCAACGCTATATTTATCAATTATTAATTTCAAATTTAAACATTGCTCCACTGTTCCTACCCCACTCCGGAACCCCATCTGGCAAGGGTCCAAGAAGTCTGTGTCAACCGCCCATTCTAATACTCTATTATAGATTATACATCCCAAAATCTTTAAGGTGTTATCCAAAAGGGAGATTGGGGACCTATCTCCCTTTTTATAGATTGGGACGATAATACTAGTTGCCCATGTGGCCGGCATAGCTGCTGTTGGAAGGCTATTAAAAACATTAAGAAGTATTGGTGTCCACAAATCAGCGTTGTGTTTAATAATATCTATGGGGAGACCATCCAGTCCGGGCACCTTATTTCCCAGACTCTCTTTTATGGCTATTTTAACTTCGTGGTCCATGATCTGTAGGCCACACGATTGTCCTTGATTTAAAATAGGAGCTCCTCTAAAGGGGCTGCATAAATTCTAGAGAAATGGGTCTCCCATACAGCACTTGTTATATTACAACTAATTTGGGTAAGCTTCTTTCCCATTTCCCTCGTTTTTCTGACGGCGGACCAAAATGGGCCACTACCACCCAAATTTGCGCTGATCACCAATGATTCCCACTGTTCAGAAAGCAAATTAGCCTTCCTTTCAGTTGTTTTGGCTTTATAATTTTTTCTGGCAGCTTGAACGGTCACTTTGCACCTAGGTTTGGCAGAAATTGCCTTTCTTAGCTCCCTATTCGCCAAGGAGCAAGATCAATCAAACCACCTTGGCTCTTTGCCTTCCTTGGGTAATGGGACTGAGAGAAGGGTTTTAATGGTTGAACACAGTACTTCAAAGTCAGCAATTAATTTATCGTGGTTACCACTTGAAGACAGGCAGGACTCAATTAAGTGTGGATGTGACATTTGTACACGGTCTAGAATGGCCCCACAGTCAACTCCCCTCCATTTTAATCGTAGGCCGTCAATTGACGGTGTAATGTCCCTTGCACCATTTAAATTCATAAAAATCGGGCTCGGTGCAAGATTCAAAATTACAATTAATGGATTATGATCACTGAAAGATGTCACTACCACAGAAGTTTTTACTATACAATCTGTTAGCAGTGGTGACATGAATACATAATCAATAGTGGAGCTACTATCCCTGCTTATGAACTTGGGGGCGTGAGGGGAGCTAGGACTATACCCTGCTCTCATAGCGTCAGCAAGGTCGAATTCAGTTAGTAGATTAAACAATTCAGTACCCCTGCGTTCTGCTAGATCTTGGTAAGTCTGATTCTCAAACCCGTGACTCTTTGTTAGTTTCGCATTGAAATCACCCCCTATTAGAATTCCTGACTCTGTGTCTAATGATAAGAAACATTCCAATTTACTTAAAACCTTTGATAATACCAGAAAATTCTTATTCGGTACATAATAAAAATCATTATTATAAAAATTGATTAAATAAATCGTGGTCTTTGACTTTAACTTGTATTCAAGAATTTGAATATTAAGGTTACCACTCGGCAGGTCTCTAATTGTACCACCTGCCAAGATCTTAATCCCGATGAATAGGCCACCCACTGCTCGGCCAAAACTGGGTTTAGGTGATGTTAAACTAAAACAGTGATAGCCCTCTATGTATAGATTCCCAACAGCCCATGTTTCTTGAAACATAAGAATATCATCGTCAATTATCTCAATCCATGCAGGGTCCAATAACTTAGATTCCAATCCTGCAACATTCCAACTTAGAATTGATAAACCATGGGTAGTACAACGTTTACTGGGCTTGCCCCCAGTGCTCCCTGTTTTATCATAGGTTATGTTGACAGCAACAGGCAAAATACTGTTAGCAAGCGTGATATTTGCAGGATTATTCAGATCCTGACATTCTACAACTGGTGCTGGGTGACCCTTTTGTCTAGTGGCTATAACTTGGCTATTAGTATTACTTTTAGCCGTTTTGTCCAGTCAGTCCTGCTCATCTAAGTTGAAAAAGTATTCAAACCGATTATGAGTAGGGATGTTAAATATTGGCCTAGCTTCAATTATCGGTGTGAACTGATTGGGAGCAGGAACTGGGTAAGACCTATCTCTATAGTTATACTGATGCATAGTTGAGAATTGCGGGTAGTGCAGGGGATGGGAGAAAGGTGCTGACATTGGGGCCTGATTCCGCCAATTGTGGCCATTCAGGTAATTAAAATCTTGGTTTTGGGAGAAGAGCGGTGATTTAATCCTTGCTCCAAAATTCAAATCTTGGTGTGGGATTGTGGGATGATTTACCATAGTTTGTTTGGGGGGTATCAAGTGTCTATAAAAATAGCCTAGTGGAAGGAGTGTAGTATTGAATTCCCATGGTGAGGGTAATGGGGCACTTGCCAATGTTTTCTCTGCCCATTGAGGGTTTTTAAA
Organism: Lissotriton vulgaris; assembly: GCF_964263255.1. NCBI lineage: Eukaryota > Metazoa > Chordata > Amphibia > Caudata > Salamandridae > Lissotriton > Lissotriton vulgaris. The sequence continues at coordinate 1,550,651,916 of NC_141696.1, read as the reverse complement.
ATTTATTGTTACACAGTCTCCCTCAAACTTTTTCCTCAGTGGGCCTATCTGGGTGTGGATGATCTCCCTTGCCCCTTCTATGGGAAAATTACAATTTGCAATTAACCAGTGTAAGATTTTATTTTTGAGGGATATAGGGGTTTCATCTTGGTCCTTCCTTAATTTAGCAACATTAACTAGGACCAGCACATATGCCCCACACTCAGGTGGAAGGTTGATACGCGAGGGAACTTGCCTTATAGTTTTTTGTGGCGGTTGGACCATGGGAGAACTATTTGAGGGATTATGAAGTTGACTCACAGTAGTCCCATTCGATTGTTTGGTATTTTGAGCCTTCCTTGAATCTAAGGCTACATTAGTAGTACTAGGGTTAACTGTTAGTTGGCTGGCAGTAGTCCCTTTAGGTGGAACCAGCGGGGGTTTAGGTACAGTATTTATAATTGATACTTGTGGATTGTTTGGTTTGGTGCCTACTATTTTAGTAGAACTAGGTTTGGTTACTGCACCATTTGCAGCGCCTTCTTTAGATAAATTCTTAATGGGGATGCTTAATTCAGCTATTTGCTTTTCTATGCGGGTGAGCCTACTTTCAATGGGGGGCAAATAAATACTGAGTAGCTCACCCAATCTTTCCAGCATGCGATCATTTGCAATTGCAATGTTGGCATCAATTTTGCCATCCTTATCTGGTGTCCCACCCTGCTGCTCCTCTCTATCATCCTCCTCGATAGTCTCCTTTGTCCTGCTTGTACTTAGGTGGGAGTTGGAATTTGCACCTTTCCTAGTTTTTCTTTTGGGCAGACCGTGTTTTCTGACCTTAGGAGTCCAGGGCTTCGATGCATGTTGTATTTGTTTTTGAATAACACCCTCCCGTCTACTTCTTAATTGCCTCGTGCTATCTACTGGATGGATGGATGGGTTTTTATATAGCGCAATATCACCGCCAGGTCTCAAAGCACTTTGCATTGGGAACCCGTCCTGGCTTTTCCCTGTGAGATAGCCCCTACTTGGTATCCCCAAGATGAAAGCCAGGCATCCCGCCGTGGGGGGCCGTTGTGGAGATTAAGCAAGCTATTACCCAGAGTTGCAGAGTGTGAACCTGTGATTTGAGTAGGCACCGAAGCGAGAATTACCGAGTCCGTGGACATTTTGGGCTCAAGACCCTGCCGCGTCGGGAATTGAACCCTGGTCCCGGGCCTGATCTCAGCGTCCGGGTCTGCCTCCTCTAACCAGTGAGCCACACTTCTCCACAATATCTACTGATATTACTTCTGGAGTAGGATTAATATGCAGGTCTGGGGTCTTCTCCAAATCCATGCTAATATCTGTCTCAGAATCTATCAATGGGATTGAGGCAGATAAATTTACCTCACTTGGGATAGTATGAATATCAGCGCACACATCAACTAAAGGTCTAATATTAGTGGGCATAGCCTGGATAGGTGTGGTGGCAGATGCAATAAGACCAAGGGATGAGCGTTTAGCATGGGCTAGATCTTGTGAAACCCTGCGTTCTAAAAGTGAAATACCCTGGTTTATAGCATCGTTGGCCTTAATTATGAAATTATCAATAGGGCCAGTTACTGAGCCTCCCCCGGCTGCTGTTCTGCTGCGTCTGCCCCTTGGAGACATATTGATGTTAACAAGTAATATACTAAACCAATCACAGAATGAGATCAAGTATCAGTTCTATTAAACAGTTCAATAAGCAAATGCTAGCAAAAGATGTAGTCGGCCACACAAGGTACAGAGCAAAGCAATTAGATAAATAGCAATGTGTTAGTGCTCCCAACGCACATATGGAGGAATAATGTCAGTAATCCACAGTGCGTCTGCACGAGCAAACAGACGAATAGCAGTCAGGTACCTTAGAATGGAAATGTTAGGGGGGTGCGCCCGTCCCGTCCTCCTCCGGCCTCTGAGGGCCACAGAGGGCCCGCCCTTTGCCCGGGCTTAGCCCGGCGTCCCACTCACGTCTTGCGAGGCGGGGTCTCTGGCGTCTTTATGCGCCTCCTGGCGCTCGAGTGGTGTCACTGGAAGCGCGCCGCCGCAGAGGCTGGCGGGATTAGCAGTCCCGGGGCGGCTGCGCTAGTGGCAATGGTGTTGTTTGTCCCGCTCAAAGTGACTCTTGGCGGTGGACTCGGCGTGCAAAGCCTCCCCTGGCAGCTGTACCGGCTGGTAAGTTCCCCTGTAACACAAATTCAGATCTACATTGTCACTGTGGATCAAGAATAGACTTTGATTGATTATTGTAAATATTTTGAACATCAAAAATGTTGTACCTACTTAAGTATGTGTGTAAATGTTGTCTTTAATTCCCCTGATATATTTGCCTCCTTTCGGGAAATGTATATTTGAGTTGAGTAAATAAAACAAATGAAGAAAAGTGAATACTGCTAGCTCACTGAGGCATAAACCTGGGTATTTGTTTTAGTTTTTGCTTAAAACACTTGAAAGTTTTTAGATTACAGTCTGTAGGAAACTGGCTCTATATATACTACACCAAAATGAGGTGTAGTGTGTATAGAGTCCAGGTGACCCCAGAGGTAGGCAGAGGTTAAAGTTAGATAAAAACCTTACTCTCTATTCGTGGTAGTGTGGGCGAGCAGTAAGGCAGTATAAGAGGTCAGTGTTAAGCATTTGATGTGCACACTCAGTCAGCAAACGAATCCACACACTCAAGAATTGACCTCTAGGCCAATTGTTTTTGAAGAAAAAATATACTGTTGTTTTATTTTTAGAACCACGCAAGCCTGGCCCAGGTAAGCATAAAATACTTTGTAATAATAAGTTGCTGACTGTAAACAGTTTGTAAATGCAGTAGAAATTGTACTTTGTTTGATTTACAGGGAATACAGTAGGTTGCAACACTTAGCAAATACAGTACATTGGAATAAATAGGCTTTTTCGCTCCTGGTCTTCTGCTGTTGTGGTCGTCGGCTGCCGTGCACCGTCAGTGGAGTGTCTACGTTGCGTCTTTGCGTCTTACGTATTCTGCCTCACGGATCTGGACGCGCAAATGCAAAGGAGAACAGCCGGGCGGCTGCAACTATCTGTGATTTAGTGGAATCCAAGGTCCCCAAAGTATCCTCACTGTAGCGCGAATTGTCCCACGGAGGAAACGTGAAGTGGGCGTTTAGAATTTGTGACCTGGCCTGACCCAGCAAACCTGCCAGCAGGAGTGAACGGAGTATTGCAACAACAACAAAAAACTCGGAGGGAGGAGGAGGAAACCTCACACAAGTTGAGAGAGGTCGGGAACTTCCAGCCTGCAAAAAGAGGTATAGCCTCAAATAACGAGGGGCAAAACAGCAAAGTAAAAACACGGCTAGCCAGACAACACACCACACAGCAGAGGTAAGTGGCGTTTTTTAAACTCTTGATTTCTTTTTTTGATCTAAATTCTTAAGCAAAACGCTAGAGGCTTGCTCTTGGAATAGGGAAAGATGAAAGGGGATTTCTGTGACAGAGAGTAGTGGAGAAACAAAGATCTGGAGTGTTAGCAAGGTGGAGGAGCATCAGGGGCTTGGTTTTAATTTGCCTTATACCTTTCCCTTCTTGCCCCCATTCTGGCCCCCAGCCAGTTACCCTTCAACGTTCATTGCAGTCTATAAGATATAATATATAATAAGTGACCTGCAAATGGCAGCAAAGAAGTTAAAAACCAGTAAAGCAAGAAAAGGACTCCAGACTTCGAATAACGAGCAAACGGAACTAAATAGATCTGTTCAAGTTGTAAGTTTGCATTTGGAGGAGACTGCCAAGTGCGTACAAAGAAAATTAATAAAGAAAAAAACAACACTTGACAATCAACAAGCCTGCGAGAAAGGGGGGGGATTTGTATTAAAATCAATAAAAGACTTTGTGGGTAAACATTTAAGAAGATGCCAACACCCCTCAAATCTCAGGCCAATGAGAAGGAATTGTCAATAGATCAAGAAGCAAATGCTGACTGTGCTGCAAGTATAGAAGAATTAATGATAGACCAAATTTTATTAATCAAAGTAATATTAACCTGGAACCGAGACTTTCTTCTTCGCCAAGGATATTTTCTATGAGCGCTTTGGCTGAAGTAGAATATGAGGAGAACAGCTCTAAGGATGAGGATGACCTGAAAGGAACTATGGACTCAGAGATAGGGTCCAAATTAGAGGAAAGAATGGGCCAATCACTGATGCAAGGTTCCAAGTCTTTAGAAGAATTGGTGCGCAATAATACTTTGGGTTTGGACATATCAGCAACATCTTCGGCCTCAATGCTGGACTTAATGCTAATGCTGCAAAAAACCTTGCAAGGCCTGCTAGAAGTTACATTATCTAACAATAGAATATTAAATTCCCATGAACTACACTTCAAACAAACTGTAAGTGAATTACAGGGCATCAGGGGGCTAATGCCAACTGTGGTTAGATCAGTGCCAGATATTGTTACTCAAGGAGGGGCAGGGGAAGTAGAACCTATGAATAATTGTCAGGATGTATATATATCTAAATGCCAAATGCTAATCAGAAGACGGGGAGAACACCCATGGTATAGGAGTCTAAACACAAGGTTAAACTTAAAAAGACAAACACTGCAAAAAGGGAAGGCTTAAAGAAAGGAGGGGATAAGGGAGCGGTGCCTCATGAAACTCCACAAGAAAAAGGAGCTCTCTTAAATAATAGGAGAAAAAGGAGGAATACAGGGGGACCACTAACCATGAGACAGGAGGAATTAAGGGGGGAAAGGGTTCAACAAAGATTCACTGGTAACGTAGAAAGACAGGAGAAAATGTTGGGTGAATGGGTAAATCTGGAGGAGGTGAAAGATTATTCAAAGGGTCCAGGGAAGGGTGGAAAAACTCCAAGGACAATAAAAACTCCATCCGTAAAGAAAGACAAGAGGGGTAAGAAAAATTTAGGCTTCAAAGAGTTAGCATCAAGTGTTAAAAAGTGGGTATACCTTGAACCCACAGAAGTGGAGAAGGGGAGGAAAAAGCTAAGGAAAATCGTACCCTTAAACCGTTCGCAACTCCTATTTTCCTTTTCAAAATGCCCAAGCCTTAAGAGTCAAAAGAACTGAGGCAGGTAGGTTTTAGTAATAACAATAGAGGCAAGAAATATACAAAAGTTGAAGTCTACTCGGGGCTGGTACAAACTGCAATCTTAAAAGCAGAAAAAGAATTATTAAAGGAAGGAATCAGGCTAATACTAGAAGCTGAATTGGAAAGGATAAATCGGTCTGATAGTGCCCTCTTGAACTGCCACGCCAGCCTTGGGAAAAGGCAAGTAAATTTGATAACAGGGTTATACGGAGAAAAAGCAAATATGAACATAGTCATAGATAACCCAGAGCCCAGAAATAGTTGGGGTAACTGGAGCTCAGGAGATAGCTTTACAAGCACTCCCGCTCGGCCCATTGAACGAGCCCAGCTGCCTTAGTGAGATTGATTAGATAAGTGGGTTGTCGCATAGCCTAAAAATAATCTCATGGAATATAAATGGGTTTATAGGGCAAACAAAGTCTGAAAGTATTAAACTTGTTTCACTGCAGGCAGACATTATCTGCCTGCAGGAAACTTGGCTATGCGACATCACCCCGGTAATTGAGGGCTTTGTACAACATCATAAACCGGCTAATAAAAAGAGGTGGGGGCAACAAGGCGGGGGGATAATGACTTTGGTCTCCACTAGGATTGCAAAAAGAGTGAGGTTAATAACAACAGCCTGTAAATGGGTGTTGGTTAGAGAATGAATCCTGTTGGTTACAGTTAGGTCAAATGAACGATTGATTTTAGTAAATATCTATATACAATGGGGCTCTCAAGAGGAGTATGAAAGGGAAATGGTGTTATTTAAGGATGTAATGAACTCGTTGAGCGATAAGTATGGAAACGAGGTGCTGCTCATTATGGGGGATTTTAACCATAAATTAAATCCTAAAAAAGTAGACCCCTGGCTCAGTGAGATCAAAAATTCATACAGCGTAAGGACAGCTTGGTTCCCTAATTGTAAAATGAATAAACAAGATGACGCTCTAGGACAATTCCTGGGATCAATGGGATTACTTAGTCTAAATGGTAGGATGGAATCTGACCGCCCAGCAAATCAGACATTTAGAAAAGGTAACCAACACTGCCCAATAGATTATGTATTTGTGCACGCCTGGAATTACACAAGGGTAAATATGTTTAAGGTAATACAGCGTAATGAAAGCGTAATACAGCGTAATGAAAGCGTAATAAAAGTGATCATAATCCCCTGTATTGTAAACTAACATGGGGGCCCATAAGATACTGTGAAAGAGTCCTCCTGCTGGATATGTCTTATCCAAAACGTTTGTCTACTAAACTAACAGATGAATATTTAGAGAAACTAGCTAGTTTCCAACAGAATGTAACCATGGAGGAAGCTAGGGATCATAAGGTTTCCTGGTTTGAGGTTAAAATTAATCAGGTTGTGCAATGCCTCAGAGCTGATTTAGGTAAAAAGGAAAAGAGCAATAAAAATAGTTAGTTCAGTCGAAGAAAGAAAGGAAGTTGGTTCGACTCCGTGTGTAGAGAAAAAAAAACGGATAATAAGGAGAGTTGAAAGATCCTTGCGTTTAAGGTACGAGCAGGAGGGCCTTAGTAAATTACTTAAACTAAGGAAAGAATTTAAAATATTAGTAACGTCTAAGAAGAGAATTTTTAAAGACAAATGCTGGAAGAATCTTCTGGAAACAATAGAAACAAAAAATGTTAAAGGTTTCTGGAAGTTGATTCAGGATGCCTCGGGGCGAACCCCAGGAACCATGAGCTGTGTAGTTTAAGAGGCTTCCTGGGAGGATTACTTAGGCCAACTGTATAAGGCAACCTATGTGCCTGTAATAAGTATGGAAAGAGCCTTCAGAGGAAGGGCAGCAAAATAATTAAAACCAGCTTTCTCCCCAGAAACAGTGAAGGAAACTATTAAGAAGCTAAATTTAACCCGAGCTGCAGGGCCTGATAACCTACCAGCTGTTATAATAAAAACACAGCTAGATTGGTGGGCACGATTTTTCTCCCGGATGTTCTTAGCGGTCCTGGACTCAGGAATTATCCCAAAATCCTGGAGAGGGGCTGTGATCAGGCCCGTCCATAAGAAAGGCGACAGGCGGGACCCTAAGAACTAAAGATCTATCAATCTGCTCGATATTGGAGTGAAAGTGTTTTCTAAAATAATTCTTGGCAGGTTTAAAGACTGGTGGAGCAACATTCAATAGTGCCAGCAGAACAAGGTGGTTTTAAGGGGGGGGGGGGTGGCATTCAACAATAGACCACTGCTTTGCGTTATGGGCGGTAGCACGGAAATCCAAGGAGAAGCAAGGAAGATTATTTCCCTGTTTTGTGGATTTTTGAGCAGCCTTTGATTTAGTCGACAGGGAGTGTCTCTGGGAGACGCTAAGAAGCTACAACATCCCGGAGGAACTCCTGGCGGTAATTCGGGAGTTGCATAGTCAGAACTGGGCTCAGGTTATTAAAGATACGAAGGGGGGTTTGACTCCGGAGATAGAGATCAATAATGGCCTGAGACAGGGTTGCGTATTAGCACCGTTGCTTTTTTCAATCTTTCTTGCAGACCTACCTTCTTTTCTGATGACTGACAGAAGTGCAAGCCCAAAAGTAAATGGAAAGCAGTTGTCCTGCCTTCTGTACGCAGACGATCTGGTGATTTTGGACCAGACAGAATTGGGTCTGCAAAGGAAGCTGAACGCGTTCAGTACTTACTGCGCAACCAAACGTCTCACAGTGAGTATGGACAAAACAAAAATTCTGTGTTTTGGGATTAGAAACCAAAAGTTGAATTGGATCCCGGGGCAAACGAAATTAGAGATAGTCATCGAGTATAAATATCTCGGAATATGGTTTGACAAATCTCTAAAATGGGGCACGCACCTGGAAGCCCAGAAAGTAAAAGCCTTAACTGCAATTTGCGGGTTGAAATTTTTTTATCGCAGTTATGGCTCCATGTCCCATAGACCATTGCTGAAGGCTTATAATGCAATGATACCCACAACTGCAATATGGTTCGGAGATCTTATGCCTAGGGGGGAAAGCTTCCTGGGACAGCGAGGAAGGGAAATGTCTAAAGGCATTGTTGTCATTGCCTAGCTCTTCAATGATACAGGTAATTAGACAAGAGCTAGACATGACCGCATGGAATGTCCAGGTGCAAGTGAGCCTAATTAGATTCTGGAAAAGGCTGGGAACGGGTGAAGAATCAAAAGTGGCACAATGGTGTATGAAGGAGATCCAGGTGAGTGAATTAAAGTGGGCGAAAGTAGCAAGAAAGTTACTATACACCATTTGTGATAAGTTAAAGACGACTATTGATCCACAGTCCCTGCAAATCGATGAATCGAAAAGTGAACTTAAAGCCTTAGGGAAGGAATTATCTAAACTGAAGGACATGGACTATTTGAAAAATAAAGAGTCTGTGCGATTTATGATAAATAGCTGGAGGAGAGAGAAGTGGTACCCTTATTTAGACTTTTTACCAAACCCATGGCTTAGAATGGAATTACTAAGGGTAAGAATCGGTATCAATCCTGTTTGGTCAAATGATAGATTGAAAAGAAAATTGATGTATCCAGATGGCAGAGGCACATGCAGTATTGGTATGAAATGTAATTGCTTACATATTTTAATGGACTGTCAAAAATTGCTGGATCAACGAAAAATGTTTTTACGACCGGTTTTCTTAAAATATGATACCAGGTCTCGTGAGCAAGCAATTGAGCTCCTTACGGACATGCATTACCTTGATATTACAATAGCGGTGGCAAAGTTTGTTCAGGCTATTAAAAGGTTGTTTGTGGAAGAGGGATCTGAAGGATAGACTGAGTAAGAAGAATTGAGATTTTAAACTTATTTATTACTGTTTTTAAAAATAAGATTTTAGTATATTGGATCAAATAGTCTATCCCGAGTGTATCAATTCTCCTGGTTGGACGTATTATTAACAAATTAGGAGGGCCTCTATAAATTTATGAGCTATAATGGAATAAGAAGCTGTTTCTTTTTTAAAGAATTTATGTCATTTTAAAATAATCACAGTGTATGTTTTATATGGTTTATAGATCTACGGTCTAAATAAACGTAACTTTTTGAATTGACTTGACTTTCAGTAAATTTCCGGTAAGTTACTTTTCTCGTTACTTTTCTAACTCAGTGCTGGATACCTAGATTCAGCACTGGGACATTTCCTGCAAACAGGCAAGTAAATGTTTTGGTTACTTGTGCGATTTTTAAACAATATTTTTAGGTGTCAAAACTCAACACTTTTTGAACAAAAATTGTCAATGTTATCCTTTGGAGGAAAAACAGGTTATCGGTTCACAGATAAGTAATCAACTGTGGGAGTTAAGGTTCTGGGGTTAGACTCAGGTGTCCCCCAGGGTCAGTGATGCACTGTTGTTTCACCCTCAGTGGCACTAGGTTGGCCGGGTGCAGAGTGTTGAGGCCCAATGTTATCCTATAGAGGATAGAGGGTCTCCGGTTGGTGGCTGCTGGCAAGCAGGCCACTGGGTTGTGGGAGCAAAGCTCCTAGGGTTTAGGTCTGGGCAAATAGGGAACCAATTTAGCACCAAAGGTGCACCCTGAGCGGCACTAGGCTGGCTGGGTGCAGGGATTCTGTTTTGAGGTCAGGTGCCCTGTTGTTTTCCATGGAGAACCTCCGGTGTGCCAAAGCACTGCAGGCTCGGGGGCGAGGGTATAATGGGTGTGACTACCACTTTGAGAGATAAGTTGGGATGTCTTGGGTTGGTTAGGCACCATTGGTTGGGGCGCACAAGGCCCTGGGGCGTCGGGTACAGGGGTGTCTTTTAGGGTCGGATTTTCTTACCCGCTCTTGGTTGCGGTCGGTGGGCCCTCTGGATTGAGGCGGCAGGCGTTGGCTGGAGGCTTGAGGCAGGTCAAGAGTTTCTGGATCTTGGGTCGGGATCCCCGGGGAGACCTCCTCATGGTCCTTTCCTATTCGAGCTCGATCCGGGTTCGGCGGGTGAAGAGTGGGCTGGATTTGCGGTATCCGGCCGGAGCCAGAAGCTACAGTTTGAACAAATCCGGTGTTCAGGGAAGAAACAGTCTTGGAAGTGAAGGCAGGCAGGTCCTTCGGAGTTTTCGAGGTTGCTGGCTGCAGGACACACCGGGTTTTTGCAGGAGAAAGTTTAAGGCGAGACAGGCCTGTACGGCTGGGGCCAAGTCAGTGGTCATTGTCCTCTTGTTAGCTGGCTGCACGGCTGTTCGGTCCTTCTTCTTTTCTTCTTGTTGTAAGGCTGGATCTGAGGAAGCAAGTTTCAGGGTGCCCCCTACATACTATGTTTTAGGGGCATTACAGGTAGGTAAAGGGCAGGGACCAATGGGTTCCTTCCCTGGGTTGGGTACACCCCCTATTCTGCCACTCTCCAGTGGGAGGAGGGCAGGAGCCTGTCCCTGGTTGGCTGGGTCCCTCCATCCTCAAAATGGTGGGGACTCGAGGTTGTGCTTCACCTCGCCTCCCCCACCTGAGGGGTGGAGTTGGCAGAGGTGGGCACACCTCTCTTCCTCACTTGTTTTTCCCGCTGGTTCTCCTGCTCAAAGTGGGGGGTAGAGCCAGTGGGGACCAGTTGCTGAAGGCAGCAAATGGTCTGGAGAGTCTCACAAACGCTGCGTGCCTTTGAAGCTTCCCCTTCGTGAACCCTGCCCATCCTGGGGGAGGAGACTTGGCACCTTGTCCCAGGATGTGCATTATTTCAGGCCCCAGAGAGCAGCAGGCTCTTGACCCAGGGGCCCAGAAACATGTCTGGTGGTGGCAGCCTAAGCAGCCACTCAGTCAGGTCACTAGAATTGGGTTGAGTTTCAGGGGCATCTCTAAGATGCCCTCTGTTGTGCATTTTACATTAAATCCCACACTGGCATCAGTGTGGGTTTAATGTGCTGAGGAGTTTGATACCAAACTTCCCAGTTTTTTGTGTAGCCATTATGGTGCTGTGGAATTCATAATGACAAACTCCCAGCATCATATACTCTTATTGGCAACACTGCACTTACAATGCCCAAGAATGGACTTGAGCACTGTATGGGCACAGAGCTCATGCCCTTGCGCCCTCACCACTGGCATAGTGCAACCCCAAAGCTCTCAATCATGTTCTGTTATAAACAATGTTTATAACCGGCCACGATTTATAGCTCTGGAGTTGAAGATGAAGGCAGTGTGAGTTTTTCACATTGCCGGGCGCTGTGTACAAATTAATAAAACAATATAAAAATTTTGAAAAACATACTTAGCTACTCCGGTCCCACAATCCCTGGCGAAAAGGCAGCAAGGAGTCTTGGAGGCAACTCCCCTCACCAATCCAGACACTGATCTCATGCTATTAACAAGCATGACAGAAGCACCAGGATTGGTTGGAGCAGGCTGGCTCAGCACTCCTACAAGCACTGGAGGCCTGTACCTGCTCTCTATTCAGCTGTCTAAGACAGCTTGGTTTTGAAAAGTTTAAAGTATGCATTTCAGGCTGGCCGTTGCAAGGTAGCCAAAGTGACATGCGCACTCTAAACTTTAAGTGTGCACCACTCCTCTTCCCCTCCTGTCCATTAGCAGTAACATTTGGCTCAAGCTGGCCAGCTGCACTGAAAAATCAAAGGGTAATAAAAGAATTGTATTACCATTTATTTGTTATGTCTGCTGCGCTGGCTGCAGAGTGGGCCACGCTACTCCACCCTAATTGAGGAACGGCAGCTGAGAATATGCCGTGCTATACAAATGTCTTAGCTAATTATCCCCTCGGGTTCTCACTGTGTCCTAATGTGGGCTGTCCAACTTCAGTCTAATGGATACTGCTAAAGTCCCACCCATATGTGGGGGCGGGGCGTGATGAAGTGACCGAAGAGGTGTCATTATTCCTTAGTTTGGATCACTGAGATCCATTCTATTTGGAACAATTCATCAGGATTGACTTTGGAGCGTATTCCACCTAATATGTGAAAAGCAGCTACTTCCAAACTTTACTTGATGCAAGACCTCTGCAACTCCCTCGCCGCTTTCTTCCACCGCAAGATCGCAGACATACACGACAGCTTTGGACCCCTGACGCCGCCCCCAGCCACCAAACCAACGTCCCCCACCACCAGTCTCAGCGCATGGACACCCATCAGCACTGAAGACACCACCCACGTCATGAACACCATCCACTCCGGATCTCCCGCCGACTCATGCCCTCATCATATCTTCAACAAAGCTGACACCATCATCGCACCCCACCTCCGGAAAATCATTAACAGCTCCTTCACATCAGGCACCTGCTCTGGAAACTGGAAACACGCTGAAATCAACGCCCTTCTGAAGAAACCAACAGCGGACCCCAAAGACCTCAAGAACTTCCGCCCCATCTCTCTTCTCCCCTTCCCAGTCAAAGTCATCGAGAAGACCGTCAATAAACAGCTGACTGCATTCCTCGAAGCAAACAACTCGCTCGACCCATCCCAGTCCAGATTCCGAGCCAACCACAGCACCGAGACCGCCCTCATCGCAGCCACCGACGACATCAGGACCCTGATAGACAACAGAGAAACAGCCGCTCTCATCCTCTCCCTCACCAAAGTCCCTCTCACCACCAAAGCCAACTTTCAGGACGGAATGAAAGAGGTCGCAAAATGGATAAAGCACAGCTGACTAAAACTCAACTCGGACAAGATGGAGGTCCTCATCCTCGGACAATCCCCATCCGCCTGGGAAGACTCCTGGTGGCCCACGTCGCTGGGCACCGCACCGACACCCACGGACCATGCTCACAACCTGGGATTCATCCTGGACTCCTCCCTCACGATGACCAAGCAGGTCAACGCAGTCTCGGCCTCATGCTTCAACACCCTGCGCATGCTCCAAAAGATCTTCAGATGGATCCCCACCGGAACCAGGAAGGCGGTCACCCAGGCGCTTGTCACCAGCCGACTGGACTACGAGAACGCCCTATACGTAGGAACGACAGCCAAACTTCAGAAACGGCTTCAGCGCATACAGGACGCCTCCGCACGACTCATCCTCGACATCCCCCGCCACAACCACATATCTGCCCACCTGAGAAACCTGCACTGGCTCCCCGTCAGCAAGAGGATCACGTTCAGGCAGCTCATCCACGCACACAAAGCACTCCACAACAAGGGCCCCGAATACCTCAACAACCGCCTCTCGTTCTACACTCCCACCCGCCAGCTTCGCTCCACCAGCCTCGCCCTCGCCGCCGTCCCATGGATTCGCAGAACCACCACCGGAGGAAGATCATTCTCTTACCTGGCTGCCAAGACGTGGAACTCCCTCCCCGCACAGTATTCTATGTTCACAACTTGCCCACTTCACGAGCTCCCTTTTCCAGTTGCCTATCCCCGGACCTGCGGGGCCTTCCACTTGCTAGTGAGTTCACGCTTTGCCAATATGTATGCCAGGTCTTGAAACCCTGCCGTGACCTTGGTTTTAGCGGAGTGAGGGAATAGGTTGAGCAGCACATGACGGGGGGTGCATGGGATCTCCTTCTCAGTGACACGCACTGTCTCCCAAACCACTTCTTGCCAAACTGATAGTTTCTTTATTAACTAAACTTTATGCAGATAAAACTTTCCTTTCCTATATTAGGCCAATATTTCTGCTGCGCTTTGTAGTTAAAATTCTGGAGAAGAATGTGAATAGGTCAAGCTCCATCTTCCTGGAATGAAATCCGACCCCTGACCCTGCACAATTTGGGTTCCGTTTAGGACACAGCACCTACAAACCTTTGCTGTCAGTTCTAGTAGATCTGTGTTCATCAGTGGATGAGGCTAGTACAGTGGTCTTTGTGCTACTGGATTTGTCGGCCGCTTTGACACAGTGCCACATCGCACACTTCTGTCCAGCCTGTCTAAGGCCGGTATCAGTTGGTCTTAGGCTGTGTACCTTCCACCTTTTAGGCCAGAATTTAAAACCCTGCACCAGGGAGTCCCACAAGGGTCTGCACCAATTCCCACTTTGTTCGAAATGCACATCTGTACTTTAGCAAAGTTACTTGGATCTCTTGCGCTTAGCTGAATGAATGACGGAAATGATACTCAATTAATCATTACTATGGACCAATCTGGGTCTTCAGCCATTGAGACCTTCCATCTATGTATTTCTGTAGTTTCCATCCTGTTTGTAATGCTTTAAAGTTAATATCTGACTAGCCCGAGCTGCTTTGCAATCACCACAATCAACCAATGGTGGTGGAGAAAATTGCTTTAGGATCCCTCCGCACGGGTCACAGGTAATGGAGTCGGGTCAGCCATATCCGACCCCAAACTGCACCTGTGCACAGGCATATTACCATATAGGGTTGGGAACCTCAAGTCCCCATCTTGGGATGTGAGGGTTAGCGTGTCTCATTTTATTCGGGCCGTTTGCCTGCCATGATTAGTTCAGTTGGTAGTGACAGGAATGTATATAAAAAGATCCTGGTTGGGCATACAGGCCCGTCCCATCGCCATGTTCCCAAGTATTGAGAGGAGACTCTCGCCTTACCCACTGTCTGCACTGCTCCTTCAAATACACCCCCTCTATCAATAACGTCCCCACCCAGACGACTATAAACATGGCAATGATCAATTGCAGATCACTGCCCAAACACGCCCTTGAAATAAATATGCTCATTGAAGACCTTAACCTAGAAATTCTGTTCCTTACAGAAACGTGGCTGACGCCTGACTCAGACGCCGACATAGTCCAAGCCCTTCCCCCAGGATTCGGTATCCAACATCTTAACCGTCCCAAGGGCAGATGCGGAGGCATCGCTGTCATCTCCAAGGATTCAATGCCATGCCGATTCCTTGATAGTCCTCTGCTAGACTGTGAAAACGTCCACTTTATCTTGCAAATCTCCCCTTGCTCCTCTCTATCCGGATTCCTTATTTACCATCCCCCTGGTACCTTGGGACAATTCCTTAACTTCCTCCTAGAATGCTCCTTGGCTAGATCTAGCGCTCAGACCAACTTCCTCATTTTAGGGGACTTTAATGTCCATTTAGAAGACAGCAATGATAACACGGCCACACAGCTGATCCAAGATTTGGCAGCCCACCAAATGCACCTACAGAACTCCCTCCCCACCCATAACCGGGGGCACTTGCTCGACCCCGTATTCTGTAACTTCCCGGACCTTGTGACCAGGCCCCCCCATCCCTGTGCCGTGGTCTGACCACCTACTTATTCCTTTCAGCTGGCGCACCTACCCCAAACCGCGGCAAACCCAAGCACCCGGTAGACCATCTTGACCCTGGGCGAAATTAGACTATGACAAATGGAAACAAGCCCTTGAGGAAACAGTCCCAACCCTTAGCTCATCCATTGACCTTGCTGATAGTGAATTTTCATCCTGGATCACCAATTTTCTAGACATAGCTCTCCCTAAAAAACCTCATCGTAAACCAAGGACAAAAGCAACCTCTCCATGGTTTACCTAGGAAATACGCCTATTAAAGAAAACCTGCAAGAGAGCAGAAAGAGTTTGGAGGAAAGACTTTAATCCCATCAGCAAAAACAACTACAGACTGATGATTCTTTATTATAAAAAAGCTCTTAAAAACGCACAAATCTCCTTTTATAGTGAAAAAATCAGTAAAGCAACAAATTCGTCGAGGGAGACGTTTCTCACCATGAAAAAACTTCTAAAACCCCCCAGCTGCGCGCGATCCATCAACCGAACACTGTAATGAGTTAGCCAACTTCTTCGACTTAAAAATACAAACAATACTTAAACAACTTCCGTCTCTCTCTCCTATAGATCCCTCCCTTCGTCCCTCCTCCCAACACCAGAACAGAGACACTGAACTAAGCAAGTTCCATCCCATCAACGCGGAAACCCTTGGCTCTCTACTAGAAGCCCTCAAAAGTGGATCGCCTCATGACCCAGCCCCGGTGAGACATCTGAAGCAGGCTGCCCCGAGCATCCTACCACTCATGACCAACCTACTTAACGCCTCCTTTGAATCCGGAACTGTGCCCATAAGTTGGAAAAAAGTGGTGGTGAAGGCACTTATAAAAAACCTAACCTAGACCCGGACAACCTGGCTAACTTCAGACCGATATCACTTCTCCCAGGCATTAGCAAACTGGCGGAAAAATACATCAACTCCCAGCTCTCACATTACTTGGAGTCTAACGAGCTGCTAAAAACCTCTCAAACCGGTTTCCGCCCGGGCCAAGGGACAGAAACGGCGATTGTAGCGGTTGTCGAAGAAACTAGGAAAATCATCGATGCAGGAGGATCAGTGGCAGTGATCCTCCTGGACCTCAGCGCAGCATTCGACACCGTTAACCATAGCATTCTGGCACAACGCCTGGAAAACCTCGCCATCACTGGGACGGCCCTCGAATGGCTAAAATCCTTCCTCCACAACCGCTCCTTTCAGGTGGCGGAGGGAGACTGCATCTCTAGGGAAACCCCGATTCGTTGCGGAGTGCCCCAGGGCTCTTCATTGAGCCCTACACTCTTCAACGTATACATGGCACCTCTTGAACAAATTGTCGTCCCCTATGGCATTAAACTCCTGACCTACGCGGACGACACACAACTGGTTGTTTTCCTCAGCCAGTCAGAATCCCCCACCATCGATCTGTACTCCTGCCTGGAGAATATAGTCAGCTGGATGAGCGACTCCCACTTAAAGCTCAACGGGGACAAAACCGAGCTAATGGTTCTGGGCAACCAGTCCCACTTCCGCCCGGAGTCTCTATGGCCTTCCAGCATGGGCCCACCACCAACCCCCAAAACCGATATCAAAAGCCTGGGGATTTGGCTGTAGGACAAACTTACCCTCAACACGCAGGCCAAGAAAACCGCAGGAACATGCTTTGGCCTGCTTCGCTCCATCCGTAAGATCCTCCCACTGCTCCCATTCCAGTCGAGGAAACTGCTCATTCAGGGTCTTATACAGTCTAGACTTGACTACGGCAACGCTTTATATCTTGGTTCCCCAAAAAAAGTCATCGCTAGGCTACAGGTGGTGCAAAATGCGGCCGCCCGAATTCTCACAGGCACTAAAAAATGGTGCTCGGCCAAACCTGCACTCAAAGAACTCCATTGGCTCCCGGTGGAGCAAAGGGTTCATTTCAAGGCCATGTGCCTAACCCACAAAATCTTGCATGGAAAAGCCCCGCCGGTCCTGAAAGATCTCGTGACTCCCTATACGACAAACAGAACTCTACGCTCAACCAACGCCCATCTGACCAAAATACCCAAGATCAAGAAAACACGCTTTGGAGGCCGGCAGTTCTCATTTCAGGCGTCCAGGATGTGGAATACTCTTCCACCGGACCTCCGGGCCCAACCTAATCTCCTGTCATTCCGCAAATCCTTGAAGACATGGCTGTTCCCCTGACCTCTTCTTCTCCCCTCCTGACCCCTCCTCTGGAGCTCATAGTGGATTTCAGATAGAGCTGGGACGCTTCCGGGCAGCCATGCGCTCTATAAATCTCCAAAATAAAAAAATAAAAATACAGGAATATTACTGAAAAGGTAGAGAAATGTAAGCATGGTGTTCTTCTTTAATAAGGCGATCTCCTAATCAGAGTGGAGATCTATTCCATTAATCTACTTGTTCAATTAGGTGAATAAGGTATTTACCATGGTTCCATTTCATTACCACTTCAATTGCTGAGTGGACATGAATGCCCAGTTATTTCAATGAATCCGTGGTCCAATTAAGCAGGTATTCTTGGTTGCCTGATTTCTGTTAAGGAAGCACAGTGGTTTGCTCCAGTTAATGTTCGTCCAAGATATAGTACCAAATTGTGTAATTGCTCTGATAATAGGTTCAATTCTAGGTCAAGGACGAAGAGGGCAATATCGTCTGCGTACAACGATATGACAATGCGACGCAGCCAGAAGCGGAGACCTCCTTGTGCACGGTGTCGACGGAGCATGCAGGCAACGGGTACCGTAGCAACTGCGAAAAGTGGCTAGGACAAATGGCACCCTTGACGTGTTCCCCGTTGAATGCTTTGCTGGGAATGGGATGTAATTAACAAGCAGTACTGCCCTGAAGTGGACTCATAGTACTCCAGCACTTCACAACCTGTCAACTCCTGAGGACCCTGATTGAGTCACAACTGGATGCGTGGACCCCCTAGCAATTTGTGTGATTTAAATTTAAAACATTTAAACAATAATTCACAAACAATACACAAACAAGTACACACCAAACAAATACTCTAATTACTAAAGATTTAATAATATTATATTGAAAAAATATGCAAAAATGTCAACATTTTAATGGGAAGGTTGGTGCTGCATGTCAGTGATTAACTTTTCAATGTTTAGTTTTATTTGACAGTGCGAAGCTCCTGCCAGAGCTGGACCCGGAACCCAAAGCAGCCCTGGTAAATGTTGTCAGACCAGCCCGGTACGGGGCATAGCGACTGCAGCGAGCAAACCGGACCACTACAAAGGGGGGCTTTGAGGCATTCACCCCCCAAGATAAATTGGGAAGAAATGGTGCATTCTACAACACATTTGTCATTATATACTCAATTGTATTAGCTGTTAAAGCATAGTAAATGATGACCTTACTGTGCACGAGGATACAACAATCTTTGTTGTGGCTCTTCAATGATTCCTTCACCATCACCCTCCAACAGTGCATCTCATCTCTCCGTAGCCCCTCTGTCACATGTATTTCATTTGTTTTATAGTGCCTCTCATACCAGAGTAGGGTGTCAGAGCACTTTACATCACACACATAAAGAGACAATAAATCATACGTGTGGAAATCAGTGTACAGAAAATGTCACATAAGGCAAAGGGGACTACAAGGTGTAGTATTCACATCATCATATTGGTAGGCATTTTTAATGAGTGCTTGGTCTGGAGAAGCACAAACACAGGATTCAGAACATAACACAGTGGTCAGTGTTGACCTTTATAATAAGAATTTATTTCTACCCAAATAAACCTTTTTTTAGCAGCATCAGGATAATAAAAGACTGTGAAAAAACATAATTTTCTAACTTGTACCATGCAAATGCATGCAACTCTCGGATGGCAGTTTGTGGCTTACTCTGATAGATTACAATTGTTACTTATGAAGGGCACAGTAACAAAAGAATCTGTGTGACAAAAGCAATAACCCACTGAGCTATGCACATAAAATACTGTTCTTTGATATGCATGGTACACATTCTTTGCAGCAGGCATATTAACCATTTGTGCTACCTTAGATGAGTCAAAACTCCCATCTCTCTCCAGCAGGAGCTTGATCAGAGTTATTGTGATACTTTTACACTTTTATTGTTGCCCGAAATCTGCTGGATACACAAGAAACTTTCCAGTGCTTTTAACACTGCTGCAGAAATGAAATAACAAATATGACAACACTCGTGTATTTTTCTTGAGAGGCTCCAGCTGGAGAAGTGCCTTCCTGCTGACCCAGGCCTTAAGATGCCCGAACACTGTTCAGTCTAAAACAACAGGAGTCACAGCGCTTCTGCTTGCTGGCGACGTATGGCCAGAAGTGCAGCGGGAACAGGAGCATCAAAATGCTCTGGACCGAAACACACACTCACTTACACACAAGGGGACACCAGCACTGCTGTGTGAGTTTAACCCAGAGCCATATAATAAAATATGGCTGCTTGGGGGGCATGGCCAAGCACCTAACATGGTGGTCGTGTTCTGAAAACACTCCATTCCTTATCCCCCGGTCATCCTGGCAATCCGAAGGCAGAGCAACTGGAAACTTACAATGTTGCCCAGGAGAGTGTGGGGGACCCCACGCTGATCTGAGTGAGGGGTCTCTTGCTGCTGGAGAAGCTGTGGTGACGGAGCCCTGAATGGCGGCCTGCGGCGTGTGAGGTGAGCATGAAGGGCTGAGCAGCGAGGCCCCCTGGGTGGAGGAAAGTCAGCGCAACACTGGCAGAGACGTGACAGCCCGGCTGCAGTGGTGCGCCTGTCTTGGTCTCCGTGCCCGCAGGAGAGACAGGTGCAGCAGTATAGACGGACCCGTCTGGACTGAAGAGAGGAACACCGCCTGCCTTAAAAGCTGTGGGGGGGGTGAGATCCCTCGAGGCTATTGGTGGGGTGTCCCTCAGTGGATCCGGTGAACCCTGAGGAGCTTGGTGAATCCTGCTCGGGGGCACCTGTCGGACAGTCTGTGTCACCCAGCTGAGGACCGCCAGAGCACCCGGTGGGATTTGTATCAGGTTCTGGGACTTCCCGCGCCTGCCAGAACTATAGTTCCCATGATTCTTAGGGCTTTAACTACAGTTCCCACAGTCCTCGGCGGCAGTACAGGATATCACAGGGCGGAGCCGGGTGATCGGGGCTCGTTATTCCAAGTTGCAGTGGGAAAGGCTGTTCCATAGAGCTCCGGTATTTCTTTCCGGCTTTCAGACGGATTCTGATCCTGTTTTCCGTCCTTCGGAGTGAAGGTATTGTTTGCCGGTTTCCGATATCGCACTGGCTAGCGCGTCTTGGCTATTTGCTCGTTTTCAGTTTCGGAACGTGTTACTGAACTCCTTGTTGAGCCTTGCGGCTGTGAGGTCTCTATTGACACAAACAATTCCGCCCATACTTACGCTCTGTGTTTTAAACCCGCAGAGGTTACTTTGTATTTTGATCCTTAGCACTTACTTCTAGTGGCGGAGTGCAGGGGGGAGAGGACCTCCGCATTGCCGTCATGAATACATGACGTGGAAAGTGCTTTTATCATTGTGGAATACAAATGCCAAAGCGGATGGCAGTGGTGAAGGAACCACGTGTCAGGCCCAGGGGCGCTTGCGGTCTAGGGCCCGCCCCATTTGGCCTTCGGCCATGTCCCAAACGTTTATGTGGAAAGACTCATGGGTCTTCCCCTGCTGGACATTGGTGGTTGCTTTGTTATAGGGCTAGGGCAGGCTAAACTTTGGAAATGCATTTTGCCCTAAAAATTCCATTGATTCCCTGTGGTCCGCGATATGAGTGAGGTTTGGCAGGGTACGCGAGATGCGTGCACTTTGGCAACCGCGTACCGCGAGATGCGTGCAATTTGGCATGCTGTCGCATTTCAACGCCGCAAGCAGGGGAAATTACGCGGGTGTGGTTACGTTGATGTACGTGACCACACCCAAGGCTCTGTGCTCACTATTCTGGAGATTTCTGAGAAGGAGGTTGATTCCAGGCAGGCTCTGTGTTTTGGTATGCTGTTTAACCCTTTGATGCAGATTTGTGTGTGCCGCGCTGGAGCAGACCTTTCCGGAGGAGCTTCTTGAGTTGGTAACTTCTCCGGCAGTTTTTGAGAAGGTGGTTTTGGACCGGATTTCTTCGAGGAATTTCTTCCTTTGGGGTCCAGAGTTTGCAGATGAACCTATAATTAAGAGTAGGTCGTACTCTTTAGGTATGAAGGCGATTTAATGCACAAAAAGGTTTTTATTTTTTGTATTTACAGAATCTAAAGAGCAAGAAAGATTTAAACGCTGTTTCAGTTTTTTATATCATGTTATTTAAGGAATTAGAAATCTTCAATGTTTTTGGTATGAAGTAAACCCAACATAATATTTTGAATAGAAAGTTATTGTTTTAGCACAGAAACAAGATAAATCTCTTGCTTATGTTTTCTACATGTAACTTGATTATGAAGCTATAACAAGACAAAATTAGAGTGTTTTGCAATACACAGTTTCGTGCTATGTGAACAAGTTTAAAGGTTTTGATACTATCTAACAGTGAACAATTTACAGAAGATAATGTAAATCATGCTATTTTTTCTGAGAGAGTTTTATCAGAAAAGTACAGATGTTTTATGTGCAAAGAAATATCAAGCATAATGACAATAACAAGAGAATAATTAGTATAAAAGGTCAAATTGCAAGAGGTTTAATTGCGATATTATTCCACAGAATTTTGTGAAGTGAATCTAGTTTTACATGAAAACTCCATGCTTAGATTGCTGCTTGCATTAAGGAAAATTTATTTACTTAAATATAAGTAAATAGGTATTAGTGTGTGTCTAACTTTTTCCTTTTCAGATCTCCCTCCCAGCTGTCCCCTTCCCAACTCCCCTTTTCCCCCCGCTTGATCACTTCAATATTCTGTGTAATAATTACAATCAGAATTGGAGGTATCGAGAGGTGGGCCCTTATATCATCGCATCAGATTCCGAGGAAGACTTCGTCTGACACCATGCCATGCCGTGTTTGGTTTGGTTTTGATCACATCTAGTACATTGGAGATAAACTTTGCGCTTCCATTGTATTGGAGGATTCAGTTGGCTTAAACTGGGACTTTATTTTCTTCCTTATGCACGAGGGTTTGTAGCACGTACATTGTGCTTTTCATTCCTTGGACTGCACTTTTGTTTTGTACATTTCATTGGAACCACTCTTCAGAGCTTCAGCTTACAAGCTATGGGGTATGTTTATAGTGAGAACTAGTGTTATAGGCAGAGGTAGTTCACCACATATATTCATAAGGTTTATATGTTTGTGCAGGATAGAAGGAGGTCAGAAGAGACAGCGGTATGAAGATGTATGCACAAGGTTTTCTACAGGTGAATCAAAGCATTGTCTGTTTAGGGAGATTGTAATGAGAGTAGGGTTAAGAATCGTATTAACCATTGTATGTTCTTTCTTGTAGCTTCTTATCCCCCGCTGTCCCTTCCTTCTTTTCTTTATTCTTTTGGGTTTTTCCCCTTTTGGGGTTTTTCCCTCACCGTATCGTCTGAACACCCTGTGATATATATATTCGGGGTGTTCGGAGGGTCCGGAGGTGGAGCATTGTTCGGCATACGGATCCTGTGGAGTGCAATCCTGACAATTTGAGGCAAGCTGGAGCTGACTGGGTGTGCCGCGGTGCCGGCGGAGGGGATCGGAGCTGCCCTGGTGCCACGCTCAGGACTGCGGCCAGCCTGGTGAGTGGAGTTGGAGCAGGGCCTCCCCCCTTCCCTCTCCTGCAATGAGACTTGGTGCAGCGGGGTGCAGCTGGGCCCAGTGACAAGGCCGCTGCACCCGCATCAGCCGAGAAGAGTCCCCGCGACTGGCTGCTTTCCATGAGTGGCCAGGCCAGGTCGCATTTAGCCCATTTCAGTCGGGGAGATCCCACGTTGGGCCAGAGGGGCGCTCCCCCTTCCTTTCCCGCTGCTGTGGAGTTTCGGGGGCAGTCACGCTGAAAAAACATGAGAGGCAACTGGGTCGGGTGCCAGGTGAAGCCCCCTAGGACTGCTGACTGCCATCTGAAGAGACCTTGACCTCGTCGGCGTCGACAGGAGACGGCCTCCTGAATCGGTGGCCGCCATCTTGTGAAGCTCCCACCCTTTGCGGCAGAGACAATACAGGGGAGATGGGGTTCCGGGGGTCGGCCTTTCCTAAGCCCCCCTTGCTGGTGTTAAAGAGGATGGAGACAAATCATGGGTTGACAGAGTACAACAGAACAAAGTTACTTAAATGACTCCAGTGAGTCTGCATTAAGTTAAACAACACTCATACAACTCCAATGATATAAGCAACAAAAGTTTTAATTTTCAGCTCTTCATCAATATTAACACGTGGAAATAGCACAAGATCAGCCGACACGTGTTTTGTCTTGAAACAACTTTTTCAAGGCTCATGAAGATAAGTTATGTCTCCAATGCGATATGATGAACTTTTTAACTTATCAGGATTGCGCTAATGCAACTACGTTCTATCACGAGTACAGTATGGTAAAGGTTTCTTGAGTTTCTCTGGAATGCGGTAGGAGCCTAGGTAAAGATAACCCAGCTCTTGAAATGTCAATGTATAGGCAGAACGGACATGTAATCCCAGTAGGTCGTCAACCCACAGTGTAGTCAGTTAAGGAAAAACAGGGTTAAACCCACTACAGTCAATAGGACCTGGGTACGTTAAGGTATGAAAGGAAGGGGTCCAAGACCAAGAAACAGATGAATCACATTGAATTGCAATTATTATACAAAAAACTCAGAAGAGCAAAGCTATTGGATGCAAATGAATTTAATTCAGATTTGCATACACATAATTTTCAATGATAGTAACTCAAATACATTTTGTAATAGACATCACAAGTATTAAATGTACGTGCCCACATGCACAACGGGAAGGGAAATGGTGAGGGAAGTGTCAAGGGAAGGGTAGGGGTAGTCTGTGTCATTCAGTGACAAGTCATCATTCATTAATTCACAAGACTGTATACAAATGGTCCTTTTTGTTAAAAGGCCACATACAAGGCTCCAATGAGTCCTAAAATATTCTTTATAGACAAAGGCCTGACTCCGTTAAGGCAGTTTAATGTCTGGTTAGGGATCGGAGTAGGTCAGGGGTAACGTGGTCAACGTTTCGACCCAAAATAACAGTAGGATAGTGTTCCTTACAAAGCGGGTCTTCGTCAGGACAGAACAGGTTGTGGGTGGGCGCCTCCTATCTCTAAGGGTGAGAGAGGCCAGGTCAACGAAGAGCTTCTCCAACAGTCCCGTAATTAAATCATAGGCATGGTGCAGAGATCACCAGTGGTCACCATTAGTGCTTGTATTAGAAAACAATGGAGAGTGGGTTGTTCTCATATAGGACACACATTGTACTTTGATTATTGTTACCATCAGGTTTTTGATACTAGCAAAAAGTTGCCAGTCAAACTTTTGTTACCTCACAGGCAAGTGAGAGTACGCTTGATCAGTATGGGTAGGTTTCAAGGTTCAACCAGCGAACAATTTTCTTAGCACTAAAAGAGTTTGAATTCTACCTCGGTAGGCGTTGTAGAGGATTTCTTTCGAACAATCAGCCTTAATGAAGAAAATGTTCTTGTTCTTGCTTGGTAAGTCCGGCTACCTCCTTAGGTGCAGACAAGCGTTACAGAATCAATCCACGGCGTTCATGATGTCGGGAGTGTAGCACAGAATGACACAGACTACCCCTACCCTTCCCTTGACACTTCCCTCACCATTTCCCTTCCCGTTGTGCATGTGGGCACGTACATTTAATACTTGTGATGTCTATTACAAAATGTATTTGAGTTACTATCATTGAAAATGATGTGTATGCAAATCTGAATTAAATTCATTTGCATCCAATAGCTTTGCTCTTCTGAGTTTTTTGTATAATAATTGCAATTCAATGTGATTCATCTGTTTCTTGGTCTTGGACCCCTTCCTTTCATACCACAGTGTAGTCAGAGCGTCCCAAATTCACTGCCACAAGTTGTCATGTGTGGGCATATAGAATGCGAAAAACAGCCATTCAGAAAAAAGAGTCAAGATGCTCGCAAAGTTGAAGAAAACCGTCAAGAACAACACCTCACATAATAATGGTGTGTTCAGGTCACTCCCAAACATGAGGAACCTGTCTGTAAAGTCACCGGTCCGAACTCTACAGCGGCAACAAAAGAGGACAGAGGTGGGCGAGCGCCGGGGAACAGTGCGGAGGCCAGTTTCGGCCTAAGCTGACCCTGGCCTTGTGTGACCATGTAGGGATCCTTGCTTGCGGCGGGGGCGGCAAGCTGAGGCAGGGTGGTCAGGGGGCTGGTCTGGCCTAGTCCCCCCCTGGTGTTAAAGGGCACGGCAGTAGGTGAAAGCCTGGGCAACGCAGTGAGGAGAACAGTGCAGAGGTCAGTGTGGGCCTATGCTGCCCCTGGCCTTGTGTGACCACACAGGGTTCCTTGCCTGCAGCCGGGGCCACTAGCTGAGATGAGGGAGTAAGGGGCCGATAATGGGCAAGTACCTCCTTGCTCGATCCTTCCTGTACTGGTCTAATGGGACCGCAGCAGTGTTCGAAATTGAAAGGCTCCAGTGTGCTTCCTGAACAGCGACGTCTCTTTCATGATCTGGCTAGCCTATGTGGTGGGGCACTACTCTGAAGAGTTGGGGGAGCAGTGGAGAAGCTTCGGAGTCCACGGATGGAAGTCACTCACATACCGCCCCATATGCCGAGCGCTTAGCAGATAGTCATGGGACGCCTTCTTTCCAACAGCGGCCATGATGCCCCGCCCCGGGGCCTGCTCAAAGGGGCTCCCAAAGCTTCTGGAGCATACATCGGGCCAAGCCAGTCGGACATCGCAGCCAAGTTGGACTCTATGCTGGTGGAATATTTGGGTTGGACGCACTCCGATCACAATCCACAAATAATGAACTTGGAGTGGGATGCCAAGGCACGCCTGGTTCCAGCTTGGCATCTACAGACGGCAGCACTGGAGGACCCGGAGTTCCGGAGCGCTCTGGAGTCTGCTTTGATTGGATACTTTGATCTTAAAGCAGACTCTGTGGACTCGGTATTGACGGAATGGGAGTTTTTTAAAGTGGTGACAAGGAGGCGGTTGGAAGCGCAAGCTATCGATCAGCCTGATAGGCAAAAGCAACTTGATGACGCCCATGCTGAGCGGGAAGCTCTATTAGAAAAACTACGATGTCATAATTTCATGGCGCATTCGGATCGGTCTCACACTACAGCGGATAGGGCGGGCAAGGTGCTGGCTTACCTAATCAGACAAGAACACCCCTAACACCCCATACAGCTCCTAGTGGACGCACTGGGCCTTAGGAGCTGTACACAGAGAGACATTCATGCAGCAATGACAGCGCACTACACCGGGTTATATTCGGCTCGGCTGACTGGGAATGGCCCTCACATTGAGTCATTCCTCTCCACTGTGGAACTGCCCACACCGACGCTTGACCACTTGCTCACTCTGGCCCCACCCCCTGACAGTAGACAAAATTTAGGAAGCAGTGCAGTCCCTGGCATCTGAAAAGACGCCGGGACCCGACGGGCTTCCCACTGAATTTTTTAAAACTACGCAGAGACTCTGGTGCCTCGTTTGCACTCCTTGTATGCCTCGGCAATTAATGACCAGGCTTTACAACCCGCGATGTGCGCAGCTAACGCGATTTCCCTTTTGAAGCCAGGAAAGATCCAACCTCCCCCAGATCACATAGACGGATAGCAATACTAAACGTCTACTATTAATGTTTGGCCAAAGTTTTAGCTAACCGCGTGGTGTGCCTTATTCCGCCTTGGTCCACCCTGATCAGAACGGGTTCATCCCTCAACGAAACACGGCTCTAAAAATTCGCTGGTACTTTCGGGTAGCCGAGTACGCCCCCTCAAATGGCCTCGATTGGGTTGCCTGGTGTTAGACCTTGAGAAGGCATTTGATTCGCTTGACTGGAATTTCCTTTTCGCCTCCCTAGCACGGTACGGTATAGGGTCTTATTGCCTCAGTATGGTTCACCTGCTGTATATGCATCCATCCGTCGAGGTGCAGACGGGCCACTACTTATCAGATCCCATCCAGGTAAGGTGCAGAACTAGACAGGGATCCTCGCTGCCCCCCCTTCTTTTCGCACTGGCGGTGCAACCACTGGTGGCGCACATCCGCACGCACGTGGACATGGGAGTTACACTGGGGGACGGGTCGCACGTTATTTCGGTAAATGAAGATGACTTATTGATGTACGTATGAGACCTCCATGACATCCCACCCTCTGTTGATCAGACTCTATCACTCTTTGCCAAGGCTTCGGGCCTGCGGGTTAATGCAGCACAATCTATTCTTTCTCTGTTTCTGCAGATGACTCCTGACCCAGGGTATTCCATGGGAGGCGTGCTTATGACGTGGTGCACTGACCCCTTAGATACCTAGGTGTGCGCATATACTGGTCTAGGAAGGATCTGTTTGAGGGGAACGTAGGCAGAGCTACTACAGCTATCCAATCACAAATGAACTTCCCACTGGCAATCTCGGGCAGGGGAGCCCTTCTAAAATTGTTAGCTCTCCCTCGTCTCCTCTACTATTTCACGATCCTACCTATTATCATTTGCCTGCTCTTTTAGCAAATGGGAAGAGATAATAAGGGACTTTATATGGGGAACGTCCAGGCGCAGAGTATCTATGAGGAAACTTTATTTATTCACAGACCAGGGAGGGGTAGCGGCTATCATCCCAGTATCTGGCAGACACAGCCTTACTGCAACCTCCAATCCTGTACCAAACATTATTACAAATCTTTCCCCCATGCACAAAGTCTAGGCCTTTAGATGCACTTCTACCCACTATAGCTTTCAAGTGTTTCCGTAGGAACCTCTTCCTCACCAGGGCTCTCATACCAGATGCCCCCGCCATCCCATTATTGGGTACAGCACAAGGTGACATAAACACTACAGCAACTGAATTGCGTCTCTGGGACACAGAAGGTATTCAGGAACTGGGAAACCTTTACCGGGATGGTTCCCTCATTCCTTACTAGGAACTCATGTTGGAGGAGAACATGTACCCGGGGCAGTTCTTCTTACATTGGGCGATTATAGCCTAGCTGGCTTCTAGGTGGTGTAGTGTCGCTCAGGAACTGCCCATGCGGCATGATACAGTACCTACATATGATGGGAAATGGGGGGCACTTGGCTTGTTGGTTTGCATCCTCACTCCTCCAGCACATAGAAATCAACTTCACCCCCCCCCCCCCCCCCCCGAAGTAACATTGGGAGGAGGCTCTGGGGAAAGTATTTTTAGACACGGAATGGTTTGTTGTTCGGTGTGGACCGACATCGATTCCATGCAATCAGCGCTTTAAACAAATCCAATTTTTTATATTGCACTGAGCATACCTTGTCCCAGCCCAAATCAATAAGTGTTTTGCCAGATCAGATGCAGATTGCCCTAGGTGCTGCTTAGTGAGGTTGCCCTGACTTGCATGAATACCGGGCCAATGTGACATGTACAATAGCTACCTGCACCTCCCGAGCCATCTCCCTTCTCTGGGAGGCACACATACTGCATTTGTTTAGTAGGAGTAAGAAGCACAGAGCAGGCACCCAGTTCCTTGATCTGGGGTTTATAGTGGCTAAACGCCTAATCACCAAAGGGTGGAAGTCCCCAACAGCTCCTCAAGCCATAGCCTGGCTACGCTCCTTACTTAATTGGACCAGGGCGGAGGGGGTTGCATTATGCCGGGATGACTTGCTTGGGATCCGTAAGGTCCCGTTGGCACACCACTGGGATGCTATGGTGTCAAGTTTGCAGGGAATGGATAAGGTCATGAAGGGGGGGGCCCAAGGCAGGGAGCAAGATGAGGAGCCCAGTGCTTAGCAATTGGTAGTACATGCACACAGAACTGGCCGCACATACTAACATGATTTCACTTCATGGAGTTTCTGTCGGTCGGCTCTAGCATGGCCGTTCCACCCCCCCTTTTTTTCATAGCACATATGGCAGGGGGTTTCTGGCAACTATCGCATCCCTCCTTTGGTTCCCTTGCCCTCATTTTGTTGTACCCTATCCCCACAGTTTGACTAAATGTTGCACCACAGCTAAGAGGGCTATGAGGTGGTCCATCGCAATGCCTGACACGATAATGCTGCAGTCATTGCAAGGACAATCCTCCATGAACTATTACCAATAACTCATCGGACAGCTTTTCTATTATAAACGGATTGTATGCTAAACTGTTTACCTTGTTGTTGCCCCACAGGGCGCCGACGCACTGAGTATGTTGTATGAAACTAAGAAAACAAAATTAATAAAAAGTTTTAAACAAAAAAAATAAAAAAATAAGGCTGCTCAACCTTCTGCTCGCATCTAAGCCTGAATGGTGATTGGCCTGATTTTATTTTAGTCCCGCCACCCTAGCGCTGTCATTCACAGCTCTTGTGTGCTGTGAGGGTGCATGGGCGTTTCTTTATCCAGCAGCCTATCCAAATGGCTTCAATTATGAGAGAAGGCTTGGGTAGGTGCTCGAGACCGGGGAAACCCCTGCGAACAGCTGAAGTAG
The DNA here is from genome assembly GCF_964263255.1 of Lissotriton vulgaris. NCBI lineage: Eukaryota > Metazoa > Chordata > Amphibia > Caudata > Salamandridae > Lissotriton > Lissotriton vulgaris. Next base: position 1,550,622,215 of record NC_141696.1, on the reverse strand, counting down.
TCTAATCCAGGTGATGGTCAACTCATGCCAGGTGGACTGGGTTTGAAATAAGTATGGCCATTCTAGAGAGTCAAATGCTTTGACACCATCTAACAGCACTGCAGCGGTGCATGTCTGTGCATTTAGTTGGTGTAGAAGATTTAAAACAGTACACATTTTAAAAGTGGCGGAAAACCCCAGTACGAACCCCAACTGTTTCAGAAGTACAATATTGGCCATGAGTGGGAGCAAGTGGCTGGAAATAATTTTGCCAGGATTTTATTGTTGGTGTTTATTAGGAAGATAACTTCTTTCGAATGCTTCTAGGTAAACATTAGTAAAATGATGGGATATAAGTGTTGCGAACTCTGTAAAAGCAGACCTGCAAACCATCGCTGCCAGATGCTTTACCGCTCGCCATGCTACAGACTGTGGTGATTATTTCTTCTTCTGATTTGGGACATACTAACTCTTCACTCTGGTCATTAGTGAGTGAAGCCAGCACTATCTCATTTGAATAGTTGTCTGAATTGGTTAGAGGAACTCAATTGCAGATTTAGAAGTGGAACACCGAGGAGGGTGTGCCTCCGTGGGCAAGTACGATTTATTTTATTATTGAAAATGTTATTCTAGTGTGGTTTATTGTAACTTTGGGGCAGGGGTTATTTGGGGGTTTTGGAGGCCATAGGTATTTGATTATGAGCTTTTGGAGGAAGGGGAGTTTATTTTGTTTTTTTGTGAAGTGGTGGGGCACTTCACTCGCCCCACCACTTTCAAAGGGTACAAGCTGCCCAGCTCTCGAAGGTTGCCAAGTATACTTAGGCCTAGAAGTAAGAGGCTGCAGCTGTGCATAGTCTTTACTAATTGTGCCACAGTGTGTCATGCTTTTGAGCCATGAAGAGTATGTGCTCCAATGTAAAGCAAGCTCCAGTTTAGCAAGTAGTAGTGACACAGTGGTTAATCTGCAAGTGGAAATGGGGGATGTCATGTGTGTGACCTAGCACTGCTATCAATGGGTCACGCGCGACTGTGGATTCTGGCATAGTAGAAATGAGGGCGACAATAGTGGCCCAGTATCAGCCTATGTGGGGGCACAACCAGATTAAATGTGCAAAGTTGGTGTCTGGGACGTGGCATTTGGGACAGTGGGTCGAGCATGTAGGAACAAACCATGCAATATCTGTGGGGGTGACGTATACACGATGTAGGAACTTAAAGTGTAGAAGCTTATGTTTATGGTTGACAAAGACGAGTTTTGTTTGGAAGCAACACTGAGACCAAATTTTGTCAGGAGGTAGATAGCCCAAGTCAGTACTCCAGGCCTCCCTAAGGTGCCTGGTGGAATTAGGTTTCAAGACCACGTAGGCGAGATACAGCCTAGAGAGGAGTCGATCTCCATTAGTGTCACATGTGATGAGTGTTAGTAGAGGAAAAGTGTATGTATGTATATATGTATGTATGTATGTATGTGTGTTCTTATATAGCGCTCGACTTACCCTAGGGCATCTCGGCGCTTCCATTGGGAACCCGTCCTGGCTTATCCCTGTGAGATAACCGGTACTGGGCATCCCCAAGGTGAAAGCCAGGCATCCCACCGCAGGGGGGCCGGTGTGGAGATTAAGCAAGCTTAATGCCCAGAGTTGCAGAGTGTGAACCCGTGATTAGAGTGGGCACAGAAGCGAGAATTATCGAGTCCGTGGACAATTGGGCTCAAGACCCTGCCGCGTCGGGAATTGAACCCTGGTCCCGGGTCTGACCTCTGCTTCAGGGTACGCCTCCTCTAACCAGTGAGCCACACTTCTCCACATGTGTTCTGGAGTGAGGGGATTAGGTGGGAATGTTTGAGCGCAGGGTGCTAAGGAGCTGTTGCAGTACAACACGGTTCATTTAGGAGGCACTCTCAGAGCGGGCGTTGTCAGCATGTCTCTATGTAGGCGTATGCCTAAATATTTGGTGGAGTCTGTGTTTCAAGTTAAAGGGAATTTAACAGCCATAAGGTGGGTGCTCTTGGTTAATGGGGAGAGCTCATATTTAGCCCAGTTAATGTGGAGGCCGAAAAGATCCCAAACATAGGATTTCACACCTTAGAGCAGAGGTCTTCAATCTTTTGGATGCCGAACCCCCCTGTCAAATTTTTCAGGCATGAGGACCCCCCTTCCAAAAATTTCTAGAACTTAGTACTCCTCATAATTAGGGCTCCCCGAAGAAGATGGCCAAACAATAAATATTGATAAATACAGACAGCAAGAGACTGGTTTGAGTAGAAAATGTTTCTCAGCAATTCTTTTTAAGCATGGCCCACTCTCCTACTACCTTCCTTTAGCCTCACTGCTGCAGGTGAAACCTACCTCCTAGTCCTTACTTTCTCTGTCTCAGGTTTGGTACCCTCAGAGATCAGGACCTGGGTCACAGCCCACAAGACAACCAAAGACAATGCAGTATCTATCTGTTTCTGAGGGTCCATGCCAACCACCACTACTTCTGGCTCTCCCCCAGGTTTCGTTCTGCCCCATCAATAAAAATTTGGACACAAAGCACCACCTGCTTAAGCCTCATGGACAACCCAGTTCCTGTCTCTTCAGGGTCACACCTTACCTTCTCCAGAGAACCACGTTGCATCCCTCTTTACTAAGAGGCCAGGCTCTGAAGCCAGCCTTAGAGTGCCGCAAGAACCCTAGTTTGCATAGGGATGCTAAATTACACTATGCTACCAGGTCACTATGGATCTAGATCTCAGAATGAAGGCCAAACACCATGGTATTTATTTACTAAAGTATGCATTGGCGGGTGCATAACACTACGCAATAAAGCATACAGGCCTCTAAAAAGTAAGTAGATTGACACTAACTTTTGTGTAGCCTTTCAGCGTGCAAGCGCCCTTACAAAATATTAGTAAAAGAGTGTCCATGCATCCACTTTCAGGCTTTCATTTTTACAAATTATCATCAGGTGCAGCAATCCAACTGATCTTAAACATTGGGGAACTACAATTCCCAGAAAGCAATACTTTGTTCAAATAAACAGGCAGTACAGGAAACAGTGTTCCTGTCTAGAGAGAGACCAGGTTTTACATGAAGTTTGAGGCAAATTTAAAAAAGTGTTTAATCCACTTGTTCTTGTTCAGAAAGCCATTAAAGTCAAAAACATAGTTTTCCTGGTTAACATGTTGGATAATAATAGAAGGGGAGACCTTGTGGAATGGCAGTCCCACTGGAGGGGTGAGCGGGCAAGACCCACCCAAGAGATCCCCAGTGTGGGAGAGACACTCCTTACACCAGAGGGAGAACTTATGGAACAGAGAGGGCAAGACCCACCCAAGAGATCCCCAGTGTGGGAGAGACACTCATTACACCAGAGGGAGACCTTATGGAACAGAAAGCCGGGCCCTGGCAGACCCACTGGAGGGGTGAGAGGGCAGCACCCACCCAAGAGAGCCCCAGTGTGGGAGAGACACTCCTTACTCACAACAGAGGGAGACCTTGTGGCACAGAGAACCGGGCCTTGCCATGCCAGATGGAGGGTGAGAGGGCAGGACCCACCGAGACATCCTCGGTGTGGAAGACACCAGCGGGAGACCTTGTGGAATGGCAGTCCCACTGGAGGGGTGAGCGGGCAAGACCCACCCAAGAGATCCCCAGTGTGGGAGAGACACTCCTTACACCAGAGGGAGAACTTATGGAACAGAGAGGGCAAGACCCACCCAAGAGATCCCCAGTGTGGGAGAGACACTCATTACACCAGAGGGAGACCTTATGGAACAGAAAGCCGGGCCCTGGCAGACCCACTGGAGGGGTGAGAGGGCAGCACCCACCCAAGAGAGCCCCAGTGTGGGAGAGACACTCCTTACTCACAACAGAGGGAGACCTTGTGGCACAGAGAACCGGGCCTTGCCATGCCAGATGGAGGGTGAGAGGGCAGGACCCACCGAGACATCCTCGGTGTGGAAGACACCAGCGGGAGACCTTGTGGAATAGAGAGCCAGGCCCTGGCAGACCCACTGGAGGGGTCAGAGGGCAGGACTCACCTAAGAGCCCCAGTGTGGGAGAGACACCCCTTACTCACAACAGGGGGAGACCTTGTCTAAAACAGAGCTAGGTCTGGACCACTGGAGGGGTGAGAAGGATCCACATGATCCTGATGGTGGGAAATGCACTAATATAACGAAACAGAGAGTCATGCCTGCCCTGGACAGGATGGCAGTGCGAGGACAGGTGTAGAGAAAACAAAACCGGAAGTGAAGCCACCTGAAGGAAATTAAGGTAGAGAATATAGGAAGAGATACAGGAAGTCCGGCAAGGAGGTAAGGGCAGAATACACCCCCCACCTCCCTGCCATGGATAATCTTCTAAACAAAAATACAGCGAAGGGACCACCAGGGCTTACTATGGTGGAAGCTGCACATTTTACAACATTATATGGGGGACGTCGGCAGCAGGACAAGAGTGAAAGAAAAGAAATGAGAATATAAGACAAAGACGTGTGGAAGGAGAGATGAGGTTTCGAGCAGAGAATGGAAGAGAATGGGAATGTGTGAAAATTGTACTTTAACACAGAAACACAGCATCGACCCATGTACTAATAACATATTTAGAGAATGTTTAAATAGTCATAAAACACAGTGTAGAGTTTTTGGTGATATCAAGCAAAGTGTAAAAAGTCTGAAAGCAGAGCCAAGGCAAGTCAGCAGGCACCTGGCTGAACCTATGAGAAATGCTCTTCAACCTGCATTCACTATTCCAACCTCTTGCTATTTGTTGTCTGACTTACTGTAGCAGAGGAATCCCAAAAGCAGCAGCGGGGAAAGGGTGGGCATGAATTTATGGAGTAAAGAATGTGTGTGCGCGCGTGCGTGCATGCTTGTGTGTGGGTCTGAGGGGTAAAAAGCCAGGGAATGGTGGAGGAGGTTGGGCAGAGGCAGCCTAGTGAGTTCCTGCAGATGGCCCACTTTTTTCTGGGACACACCATTGTCCCCTCCTTCTGGTTTGCAGGTGCAACTTTCCTTTCTGTAACGTCCTGGCATGAGACCGATTCTAGAAGGCTAGATCCATGATCCCAATGGATGCGGAGAAGTGTGCACCACTCCGAGTCCCAGAGACACACATGCATAATACCACACGCACACCATGTTCCTGTCACAATGGTAACTGTGTGCCAATGGTGGCTCTGTACAACGTGGTCAGCTGGAGACAACAGGGTTTTGGTTGGTGAGGGGGAATCTTAGTACAGCTCCTCACATGCTCTTCAATCCATGATGACAGGTTACTCGTTACTTTCTGTACTAGGAAAAGATGATTGTGAGTGAGACCCAGGTGAATGACATGAGTGAGTGTGAGGGGAGTGATAGGGATGAGATTAACTGTGTGAGAGAGGAGTGAGAGTGCAAGGGAACTATTTTCAGCTCTGAAAAGAACAATATCACTTATTTTTCCACTGGTTCTAGCAACATGCCCCCTTAACGATCTCTCAAGCAATCCAAGTGTGAGCTCATTCCCTGCGGTCACTTCGTGCCTCACATTTCTGCTTGGATTTACAGTAACATCTCCCTTAATCTACTACTTCTGACTACGTAAACCTAATTAGAAATGACTGACAGGCGCCCCCAGAGAACAAACACTTCATCTCTGCTCGGCTTCACTGACACCGAAGGGAGCAGGGGCGGGAGGCGGGAACTTAACGAAGGCGCTGATGTAAATACTGAATTCGCCCTGCATTTTTTAATGTCTATTTATATTTCTGTAGACTGATTGGGTTAGTTTACTGTCCTCACTGGTGTTGCGTGGTAGCAGTTTTCGTTGGTACAGAGTAGAGAAACCAGTCAAATTTCCGGTTGCCGTAGAAACCAGCAAACAGCCACAAGATCGTATTTCAACTGCAGCCACGAAGAAGAAGCTCGAAAAGGCATTTCCTGGAGTTTAATCTTCAATTTCTCTGATTGGAGGACAATCACCGATGACGCTGCATACTTTCACGATGTCCTCCAATCAGAGTGTGCCCGAAGATGCCACTATTCGGAATCCAAAACAAAGAGCAAACGCTTTGGATTCCAGATTCAGGCAGTTAAAGGTGGAAGTCCGACTGGAATGCGCGACCTCCTTTCTAGGACTCCACGCCCCTCCTGGGGGTCGTGCCCCACAGATTGAAGACCCTTGCCTTAGAGGGAGGAGGTTATCAGATGGACAACGGACAAACAGCAGTATGCCATCTGCATACAGTAGAAGTAAATGGGGGCCATGTGTGAGTTGATGGCCAAGGTGCATGTGCCGTTCCTAGAGGTGCAGAACTAATGGGTCCTGTGAAATGATAAATAGGAGAGGAGGCAATCTTGCATGGTCCATCTAGTGATAGGGAAGGTGTCAGTGAGGGAACCACTCACTAAGGCATGCCACTGGGTTGGAATAGAGGAGCATAACTAGGGAAGGGAAGTTGAAACTGCGGGGGAGACCTAGCTTTGTCAGCGTGGCTCTCAGTAAAGGCCCCTCAAATGAGGCATCTAACATGGCCACCGCCACAGAAACAGTTTGAGAGAGCCTGTTCAATACAGCGGATATAGTCCTCAAATTGAGGGAGTTGAGGCAACGGGGGACAATCTGCTCCATAAGGAATGACATTCTCATGGTGATGACTTTGGCTAACATTATATTGGCTAGGTTGAGGGGGGAAAGTGGGCAGTAGGTGGAGCATAATTGGGGATTCCTGCCAGGATTCAGGAGAAACGTGAGCACCGCCTCGGGCAGTGTGGGTGGTAGGGGGCCTGTGTCCAGGGACTCCATGTAGATAGCAAAGCAATGTGAGGCTATTTGATGTTTGCAAGCTTTCAAAAATGCTCCAGTAAGGCCATCAAGCCCCGGGGCTTTGGAACTGTCCAAGGCATCTATTGCCTGTATAATTTCCTCACACGTTATGGGTTCAGCTAGAAAGCAGTGCTGGTCATTAGTCACCCACACCATCCCAACCTCAGCAAGATAGGCTGTAACCAAACTCCATGTCCAAAGAGCGGGAGGTATACAAGGGCTCATAATAGTGCCTGAATCCAGTCAATATGCCCTCATTGTTAGGAACGCTAGACCCAGTGGTGGCATGGAGTTCTGGGACATACCCACTAAGATTATTAGGACATGGTATTCATGCTATCTCTCGGTCTGCCAGATCACAATATTTGGTCATTAGGACTGAGTGTCTATGTAACTGAGGGTGGCAGCCCAGTCGGGAGTCAGCTCGGTCGATGTCTCGAAGCTCAGATTAGATCCGGTTATATATCTTGGAGAATACCCGCATGTTTAGATATGCAGATACCATGGATGTTACCCTTAAAGGCCTCCCAGAGAGTCAACACCATGCCCATATGTAAAGCAAAGTATTCAACAATGACTTCATGTAGCTCAGTGCAATAAACCTGATCATGTAGGGCCTCGCCGGGGAATGAAACATGGATTTCATCAGCAAGTGAATAGCTTCAAACCAGAGTGCAGCGCTTTACTGTTGCGTTTTGTTGATTCAATATTCCAATGATAAAAATTCATGTTTATACAGACTTCACTTGCAGTTTTTAATAAACAATGGCATTTTAAAAACAATAAAACTATTCAACCCAACTGCCATAAAATAATCATGTTATGTAAATATAAAATATAGAATATAAAAAATACAAACTGAATAACATTTATGACATGACCCTACATTCCAATCTAAGGGATCTGCTCATATATACGAACCACATGGCCTTTGGCGTTGTTGTTTATAACATCATCACTACCCCATGATGAAAATGTACATTGAACTAATGTGCCCCATGGTCAACAAAATGTAAGGCTCCCAACATACAGAGTAATCAGATTAAAGAGTCATCTCTTCTTACAGCATGCACAAGGCAACTTTCACAGTGGGAGGGTAGTTTCAACATATTATTGTGTTTTTCCAAAGCTAGAAGCACAGTAATTGAATATTACCTGACATTCGCAATGTCTAGACATGGTTTCTTCATAAACCTTGTAACTCTGCATGCTGAAAGGTGAAAGAATCCCTCCCATGTTTACTGTAGCCAAAATTATTTTCTTGGATGTGTTGCTGAAACGACTTATAATTTCATAATAGCCTCCCTCTTTGGGGAGAGGATGTGGCCTAACGGCTAGGGCAGTCGACTCAAATCTGAGAAACCGGGTTTGAGGCTCGGCAACGACGCTCAACATCCTGTGATTCTGGGCAAATCACTTAACCTCTTGGGTGCCCATGACGAGCTCAGCTCGTCAGGCAGCACGTGGCGCTGTGCTGATGTTGAGCTGAGTTCATCATGACGGTTATGGAACGCCCACACGGGGCTGATTCCCCTGCATTTCTAGGCGTTCCATTGGAACAGGCGTGGTCATGACGAGCTCAGCTCGTCATCAGCACAGCGCCACCGTGCTGCATGACGAGCCGAGCTCGTCATCAGCAACGCAGCGATGAGCGCGGCCCCCCTCCCCCCAGCGCCACTGGGGAATTAGCCCCGTGGCAAAGGGGTTAATCCCCTCATGCCTAACAAAAATGAATGTGTCCTCATGTAACTCAACTGGTGCTCATGTAAAGCGCTGTGAAAAATTCAGGTCAAGTTCACTCTATATAAAACTCCGGGAAAAAACAAAACACATCGTATTTGATCCTTGTGAATGAGTTTTCCTGTGTGTATATTTACACAAGCACACATGCTGCAAAAAAGCATGGAAGCCCTTTTCACATACCTCCAGAAGCTACTTCCTCTTTTTTGTGTTCACTAATTAACCACTATGCATAATAAATCATAAAAGCCATTCCCTTATTTACATCTGCTGGAGATGTCTTACGGTTTATGAACAACTGAAACAGCCTAGATATTTTATGTTGTTTCTCCTATGTGTGATTGCAGGTACATTTTAGGTATGTTAGGTGCAAAGCCCATTCCACCTTCACTGCATTTGTATGATTTGTCTTCTGTATGCCTTCACAGCTGGATGGTTAGGACTGATGCTTGAGCAAATCTCTTTCCACATACACTGCATGTGTGTCTGTTTCTCAATTGTGTGTTAGCTGCTGACCCTTTAGTTGAACGGATTTTCCGAACGTCTTTCAACATTTATTGCATTTGCATGTTTTTTCTTCTGAATGCCATTGCAGAAGGATAGTTAGAACTGATGCTCTGATTAAAGTCCCCCCTGTGTGTTGGATGGTGGCGCTTTGGATGTGTGGATTTACTGAAGCTTTTTCCACATTCACTGCAATTGTATGGTTTTTCTGCTACATGCATTTGCAGATGGATGCTTAGGATTGATGCTTATGTGAAGGAATTTCCACATTCATTCATGTGTATGTTTTTTCCTGTATGCATGTGCTGGTGGATCTTTAAAGTTGATAAATGAGCAAAGCTCATTCCACATTCACTGCATGTGTATGGTTTTTCCCCTGTGTGTGTTCGCTGGTGGCTCTTTAGAAGTGTAGAGATACTAAAGCTCTTTCCACATTCACTCTACTCTACTATGGCTTTTCTCCTGTATGCTTCCGCACATGGGTCCTTAGGTGCCCAGCTTGAGTAAAGCTCTTTCCACATTTACTGCAAGTATATGGTTTTTCTCCTGTATGCCGTCGCAGATGGATGGTTAGGTCTCTTGCATCAGAAAAGCCCTTTCCACATTCACTACATGTGTATGGCTTTTCTCCTGTATGCCTGCGCAGATGGATGGTTAGTGCTGATGCGCAAACAAAGCCCTTTCCACATTCACTGCATGTGTATGCTTTTTCTCCTGTATGCCATTGCAGATGAATTGCTAGGTGTGATGCTTGAGTAAAGCTCTTTCCACATTCAACGCATGTGTGTGGTTTTTCCCCCGTGTGTGTCAGATGGTGGCTCTTTAGATACGTAGATGTACTAAAGCTCTTTCCACATTCACTGCATGTGTATGGTTTTTCTCCTGTATGCCCGCGCAGATGGATGGTTAGTGCTGATGCACGAATAAAGCTCTTTCCACACTCACTGCACGTGTATGGTTTTTCCCCCGTGTGTGTCAGCTGGTGTCTCTTTAGAGTCGCAGATATGCCAAAGCTCTTTCCACATTCACTGCATGTGTATGGTTTTTCTCCTGTATGCCTGCGCAGATGGATGGTTAAGTCTGATGCACAAATAAAGCTCTTTCCACATTCACTGCACCTGTATGGTTTTTCCCCCGTGTGTGTCAGATGGTGTCTCTTTAGTTTCGTAGATTCCCTAAAGCTTTTTCCACATTCACTACAAGTGTAAGGTGTTTCCCCTGTATGCATACGCTGGTGTTCCTTTAAAGTTGATAAACGAGTAAAGCTCTTTCCACATTCGCTGCAAGTGTAAGGTTTTTCCCCTGTGTGCATACACTGGTGTTTCTTTAAACTTGATAATAAAGCAAAGCTCTTTCCACATTCGCTGCAAGTGCATGACTTTTCTCCTGTATGTGTTAGGTGGTGGCTCTTTAGATTTGAGGATGTACTAAAGCTCTTTCCACATTCTTGGCATGTGTATAGCTTTTCCCCTGTGTGTGCCTTTTCCCCTGTGTGTGTTAGATGGTGTCTCTTTAGATATGTAGATCTACTAAAGCTCTTTCCACATTCCCCGCATGTGTATAGTTTTTCCCCCGTGTGTGTCAGATGGTGTCTCTTTAGAGTCGCAAATCTACTAAAGTTCTTTCCACATTCACAGCACGTGTATGTTTTTTTCCCTGTGTGTGTCAGATGGTGTCTCTTTAGTTGCTTAGCTTCCCTAAAGTTCTTTCCACATTCACTACAAGTGTAAGGTGTTTCCCCTGTATGCATACGCTGGTGACTCTTTACAGTTGATAAATGAGTAAAGCTCTTTCCACATTCGCTGCAAGTATAAGGTTTTTCTTCTGTATGTGTTAGGTGGTGGCTCTTTAAATTTGCAGATGTACTAAAACTCTTTCCACATTCTTGGCATGTGTAAGGTTTTTCTCCTGTATGCTGTCGCAGATGAATGGTTAGATCAAATGCTTTAGTAAAGCCTTTTTCACATTCACTGCATGTGTATGGTTTTACCCCTATTTGCTTTCCCTGATGGACATTTAGTTTTAATAAATCAGTAAAGTGTTTGCTACATTCCCTGCAAGGATATGCTTTTTCCCCAGTGTGTGATTGCTGATGGATCTTTAGTTTTCCTGAGAAAGTAAAGCTCTTTCCACATTCACCACAGGTGTAGAGTTTTTCTGTGTGCATTTGTTCATGGATCTTAAGGTTTGCTGAGAGAGTAAAGCTCTTTCCATTGTCACTGCCCGTGTCTGTGTGTTCTACTGTATGTGTTTGATATTTGCCCCACAGAGCCGATGACTCATTATAAGCCATTTCACATTCATTAAACCTAAATAAGCTTTCTGTTTGGCTGTTAGTGGTGGCAGTGTAGGGATTAGAAGTTATTAAAACTCTTCTCACACACACAGAACCTTTATGGTATTTCTTTTGTTTTTGTTTGTTAATGAACTCTTAGTTGAGATGGCCGAGGAACCCTATTGCCACATTCAATGTATCCTCATGCGTTCCTATGTGCATGGTTGGTGATGCTACTGCAGTAATGAGAAGCCCAAGCTTGTCTTACGTTGTGTGTATGGTGTTTTCTTTGGGGTTTAGAGTCTAAGCGTCGGTTATATTTTGGCATAAATCATGTTAATGTGTTTGCTGACTGATCATTGTGGTTCCTGAATCACTTACTATATTTTAATCTTCACTAGGTTTTTGCAGTAGATATGTTCTTGTAGGACTGGTAACATATGTATGATATTTCAATCAGGAGCTGTGTTTTCAACCTGCGTTACAAACTTTCTAGAAGGTGTGCAAAGAATAAACCTCACAGCATATCTAAATAGTCTGTTTCTTGGACAATATTTATGAAATACACACAAAGAACAAAACTCAATACCAAGTCGTTATGCTCTAGAATAATGTTCTGCATTGCAAGTAGCCAAACACTTCTTTCTTTTAACTTTCAGATGTCTGCTTCACGATTCAGGTTTTCTATACCAATGTTTTGTGTACCTCTTTCTAGGGATTGTAAGGTCCAGCCAAAAAAGCGATTATGATGGAATAACACCATAGTATAGATATTGTCATATTAGAGAGGCGAGCACTTTTTATAACTACCTGATCATTATCTAAGATAAAGGGAGGTATCTAGCATGTTTATATTTTGGATGTGTTCTGGCAGTGTAATTTTTGTGATTTTACTTTATTTGGATGTTTTGTGACCCGCAGCATAGATGCCCTCAGCCTCTTGATGCCGCCGGATTGCACTTGATGTCCCTGCAGGATACGTCTGTTCATGTACGAGATTCTCTGTCTCCTACTGAGTTGTTCTATTTTGAATTACTGTTTGGCATCATTTCTGGTTCTTCTCGAGTGTCAGATAGCTTTCCAGTATTGTCATGTTTTCTTCAATACTCTTCAGGAAGTTCAGGAATCTCCGCTCTGTGGATACAAAAATACCTGTAATGTCGTAAACTATAAGCAGCAAAGTGTCTGAAGAAATGTTAAAATTTGCTTTTTAAATCTAACACTTGAATATATTTTAGCCACCGGTAATTACTCTAGGCTGCTATGCAGTACATGTTTTTAGCTCACTGTGCCACTATCCACAATATTCATTCTTATGGAAATCGGCATTCATTGATCATGCGGCAAGAAAATAAGAACAGCCCAATTTGGGGAGAGGATGTAGCCTTACGGCTAGAGAGGTCAACCTCGAAGCTGGGGAACCATGTTCGAGTCTCAGCAACAACGCTCAACATCCTGCGATTCTGGGCAAATCACTTAATCTACCCATGCCTACCAAAAATGAATATGTCCATCTGTAACGAAACTGGTGCTCCTGTAAAGCGCTCGGATACCGGATATCTTCGGGTATAATTTGCGCTATATAACTCTAAAAAACATTAAAAAAAATATGTACCAGAGTCCACATTCATTTGAATAGTAACATATGCAACACCACATAATGGTGTTGACCTCACCCTTGGTCAGTGAGTTGTGGCTTAAGTCCTATGCCACAGCAAGACAATTAATTAATACATTTCACTTCATCATGTTCGTAGCTTAGGAAATAATAATGCTACAATGGAAATAAAAACACAACTGAATCATTTTCAGGACAAAAAACGAATCCTTGAGGGAAAATGAGAATAGGGTGGCATGTCAAAGTGTATGATGTCTGTAAATTCACTGACAAAAAGAGCGGCCAAGCAATGTCTATATGATCCCAAAGCGCGATTAGAGGGTCTGCCACATTTCAGTGTATTGCTGCTTCAGCTGCATGCATAGAGAATGGTCATGTGTTAAATAATGGCGGGTTTATTAGGTTCAACACAAACAGTTTAGAGGGAGGGCAGTTCTTAGTGTTTGCAACCTTACCGTAAGTAATTAAGTTCTTTTAACACTGTCCACAATCTCAAACAAACTGCTGTCAACCATATGAGGAGCCATTAGATTTCGATGCGATACATATGATGCACAGATCAATCAGGAAGCAACCAAATCTGCTTATCAGTTCCAAGTAAAATGTGCAAGACTAACTGAAGCTGACTTGAACAAGACTTATGCACAAGTTAAAACAAATTCTGGAAGTGCCAGATTTAAAATGACACAGAGTATACTCGGCTCCCAAGTAGCTACATGAGATAGGTTTGTACCAGGTATGGAAATCGCAGAGCAGATTTTTATCCACATATTGCAGTCCAGCTCAGTGCTAGCACTCTACTGTGAGATAACAGTAAACTAATTGAAAGGTGTTTGAAGAGACAACAATTTCTGTTTTTACCCTGCCATCAGGTAGGAGAAGAATAGCCATGCACTGGTTAGACTGATCAGGCTCAGCAAGTGGCTTAAAGCTGCTGGTCACTGGAATGTTGCTGAACACATTCACATGCAGCACACAGGAAATGACCGTAAACTTAATGAGCACCTGGGAAGATGATACAAAATACTGTCTTAGGTGATGTATGTCTAAGAAATGTTGCCTTCCTGAAACACAACATAGCCTAGTTTTATACCTGACAGTCTCTCTTTGGAGTACCCTTTTAAACAATTTGTGTAACTGATTTAGAACTATTACACTTTTTTTAGGCTGTAATTGATGACTTGTTGGTTTGGTAGATCACCCACTCAATACTATATTTGATGCTTGTATTCAATTCAATTCAATTTTATTTATTATGATTTTGGCTCTCAAAGAGGGCCACATAAAATATACAAGATATAACACACAACAGTTTCAGCGCGACCATTACATTGCTCAAAGAAGAGTACAAAAAAATATCCACAGATAAATACGGAACTGACATATGAATCAAAAAAACTACACAAATCGGACAGTCAAGGTACATCTCCATAGACATATTAATAAATAGCTAAAAACCCTTTAAAGAAGTTAAAAATATAAGAACAGAACATTTCATTCGGGGGGGAATAAAGTGCAAGCAGGAAATCGTTCAAAGTGACAATGCCAAGATTCAAACAGATTACTTTTATCCATCTACATCGTAATTTACGAAGCGCCGGGCAGACCAGCAACACATGCATACAGTCCTGGATATTTACTTTACAAAAATTACACAGAGGAGAGGAGCCATTCCATTTAGATAACAGTCGGTTTAACGGTAATAAATCATAGCGTAAAAGAAACCAAAATCTACGGATACCATGTGGTAGGTTCCATCTTACATAGGGCTGAGGGAGTTTCCACAGATAGGAATCAAGGAGATGTTCTACCTTTCTTTTTCCACAAATTACTTTTTTATCCGTCTGGAAACACAAGTCCCATGAAGCTGCTTTTAAGACTAATTTTAACTGTAAAGAAGAATACAAAAACAAAGCAGATTCATCTAATTTGAGGAGGATTACAGCTTTTCGAAAATTACGCACAAGTTGAGAAAACTCATTGAAATTACCCAGTAATTCACTTTTGAGGATAGCTCTCATTGTCCCTACCTTAGCTCTTGCAAGGCAGGCCACCCATCTAACAAGGGCAGATAGTCCCTGTACCCAGGTACTCCTGAGTCCAAAATCCAGCCTGCAGGCCGCTAAGGGACACGCGTTGTTTAGGGAGGAGAGAGATCTTAGAAGTTTACCCTCTATCTTATGGCAAAAGTCCCACTTTTTCATATCGATAAGTTCAATACCATACAGTATTGTAGCGGGGATTTTTGATCTGTACACTTCCAATAAAATCGGAAAGTGCCGTTTCCCCGTTGCATGGTAAAGAGAGCTTAGACCTTTGCCATGGGCAATAGCTTTGCGTGTGCAATGTTCTATGTGGAGTTTCTCACTCAAGTTAGCCATGATAATTTTCCCCAAAAAAGTATAGGACTTTACCACCTCAAGTTTTTGGCCTCCTAAAAACCAACCAAAATCAACGGAGCGGCACTTCTTCTTACCAGCTATACACATAACTTTACTTTTAGTGATGTTGATCTTCATCTGATGCGCCACCGCAAACATATGGAGCGCATTTAGCCGATCTGCCAGTCCTTTGGGGGATAAATCTAAAATGAGGACATCGTCGGCGTACATCAGGCAAAATATAGGGGACCCCCCGAGCACCGGGGCAATGCCTATACTAGAGGAAAGGGCTGCAGGTAGGTCTACCGTATACAGAGAAAACAAAAGGGGGGCCAACAAACAACCTTGCTTAAGGCCATTCAGTGATGGAATTATATCTGAAAGACCCCTTTCGCCTCCCATCAACACCCTGCACCAGGTCTCTGTATGTAGAGCCTGCACCAGCTCCAATAGGTGGGATGGCAGACCAAGCGCTGACAATTTTCTCCACAGCGTTCCACGATCCACTTTATCGAACGCTGTGGAGAAATCGATAAAGGCAGCATACACCACCCCACCTCTCACCTGAACATACTTATCCGTGACCACATGCAGGGCAGTAAGGTTGTCTAACGTACCGTGGTCCCTACGGAATCCAGTCTGTTCTAGCGGCAGAATATTATTCTCCTCGACCCAATCGGAGAGGGCTTTTAGTAAACATTTAGCGAACACTTTTCCGATGGAGTCGAGGAGAGCAATAAGCCGATAATTACTGGGGCTATCCCTAACTCCCTTCTTAAAAATAGGGACCAAGATACTACCCCTCCATGAATCAGGGACTGTTTTTGTCATAAAGCATGCTTTAAACAGGGGAAACAGGATTTTACTCCACCTTACAGGATCAGAATTCAGAACCGTCATGGGGAGTTCATCGGGCCCCATTGCCCCAGAGGCCCGCATGTTTCTTATCGCCATCTCGATTTCCTTCTCATCGGGGTAGTTAATGAGCCCCAAGGGAGTAGCACTATTGTCATTATCTTTGCCTAAACGACCACTGGTGTTAATATTATTACTTGAAAACCCATTCCCAGCATAGAGTTCCTGAATATAAGATATCCAGTCCTCTTCCGCTATAGGGATAGGCGAGGGTCCAAGTCTAGACCCACACCCTTTACCAATTATTGTCCAAAAATCTCTAATCCTGCCATGGACCACCGATTCCCTCAAATCAATCCATGCATTATCCTCCCTTTCTTTTTTTAATTTTAATTGGACTCTGCTTCTCTTTCTTTTTAACCTTGATATTTCTTTACCCCGATCGATAACCCTATCAAGATATTGTTTGCGAACCAGTTTGTTTATTTCCTTATTCAGGCAATGCAGTATACTCGGGACCGCTGCCCTATTTCTTGGTCGGAAATTTTTTTTGGCATAAGAAGTGATATTACCAACAAATTCTTCAAAGTATGCTATTTCATTCCCATGCCACGTATTTAAAACTAATAGGGTCTCGTCTAAAAAATCCTGTACCCCATTAATGGCCTTGGGATTCCAATAGCACCTCCCCGAGGTGGCATGAAAAGCGACGTCACTACCCTTAAAAGACCAAGGTGCCATTGTCAAAGGCTGTAAGGAGAGAGTAACAAGCAATATACTATGGTCGCTCAACGGAGTAGATATTATCTTAATATCCTGAACAAGGGGAAACAAACCGTAGTCTGAGATAACATAGTCCAATATAGAGGTCCCAAACGGAGACTTGTGAGTGAATTTTGCAGGCACATCAGATGGAAATCTCCCATTTAATATCAGTCCATCGACGGCCTCTAATTCATTTAGTAGGATCTTCCCTCTTTTATTTGTCACTAGTTTATCAGGGAAGAGTGCCTGTGGAACAAAATACGCCTCTTCTTTAGGTTTATTCCTAAATAAATTCAGGCTAAAATTAGATATTTTACAATTCAGGTCTCCTACCAACAGAATGAACGGGGGGGATGGGACATTTTTAATTAGGTCAATATAACGAAATACCTGCTTTAAAAGCGCATTAAAACACTCTTCCGGAGGAATATAGACATTCAAAATTACCACAGGGGATTTTATCCCATTATAAAACAAATTGTCAATGGTTATAGCATGGAACAATTTGCTAGGATCCATGTAATGACTAAATTTCCACTGTATTTTATTAGATAATAGGCAAGCAATCCCGCCCCTGGCATGGCCTTTCTTAGAGGGAACGGCGGGAACTTCCAGAACATAGTAATCCTTGGAAACCTTCAGCATATCAATACACCACGTCTCCTGCAGGCAAATCACATTTGCTCCTAGAGAGAAAAGCAACTCAAACTTCTCAGGGCTACTGTGAATCCCTGCGGTATTCCAGGAGATAATATTTAGTGGGGTGTTAAAGGTGCTGAAACAATCTTGGATCATCTTTAAATTTAGTAGATAAGGCACTTTGGAGCCAGTTCCACTGGTTATTATCATCTTCCAGTGAGGGGTTCAGAGTCAGCGGAAGAGGCTTCACTTGTGATACCAATCGTTTTCCCTTTGCTACCCAAATCTTTAGGTCCCTAAGAGGGGAGGCTACCACATTGTGTCCCTCCCTTCTGGGTACCTCCCCAAACTCCAAGATTTTATTTCCAGGGTTAAAGATCGGGAGGATATCAATGCCTATACGTTGGAAGTTTTCAGCTTGCTGAAGTATCAAATTTACAATAATAGGAGAATAAAATTTCACCCTTATACTTCTTACATTGGCTTCACCAAACAGGGAGACTAATTCAATATCCCTAGTTTGGATATGATGTAAACTATTAATTTCACTAAAGCGCTTAAGAAGCCAAGCTCTGTTTAAAGGCAGGTCAACGTCGAATAAGGGTAGAAAGTCTAACACAAGAGTTTCAAGTGGGATGTTTAGAGTTGTTAAAGAGCGATCCGGGAAATGGCAATCTCCATCCCCCGAAACTACACAGAACGGAGAGGCCAAAGGGTTAAGGGCCCCAGGTGGCTTTTGTATAGCTCCTTCAGTCATTGGTGGTTGAGACTGACTGGTAAGGAGGCCCCCCCTTTGAGAGGTAGTTTCCAGGGGCATTGGGGGACACACATCACTTTCTACCTTGAAAAAGGTACTAATGGGTATATTTTGTTCAGTATCAATCTCTGCCTTTCCAGAAGTAGAAGATAGCTCCAAATCAATCACTTCATTCTCCAGTGCAGAGACCGGGTTTTGAAAAATTATCCGGCGCTGCCTTTTCTTCCTATATTTACGAGTTGGTTTCCTTTTATTCCCCTTGTTGCTTCTGGATTTCACATTTTTTGCCTTAGCCTCGTTTTTAACCTCGGGAGAGTTTATTTTATTTTCCGACATGAAGATGGGAAAAAGGTCTTGAGCCACTTTAGGTTCAGAAATGGATTTGTTTTCCTCCGTTATTACTAAAATTGAGTCATTTATACAGTTAGGCACTGCCGTTAAGGATGAAGCCGCCGTATGTGGCATCAAAACCGATGTCCCAGCTTTCGTGTCAAGCTCTACTAAAGCCACGTTTCCTTCCCCCCCAGTCCGACCCTGTTCGGTCATGGGGGGCACATTCCCAGAAACCGATGACTTTTGTAGCAGAGTCTTCAATATTTGGGTAACGGATTCCAAAATACAATCCGAGTTGCCAACAAATTTCCCCAAAAGAGTTAGAATAGAGGCTAGTAATTGTTCCAACGCAACCATGGACTCAGAGATGGGTTTTTCACAAGCTTCCAATGGACGGCAGATGCCAGAAAGATTAAGGCCAGGGGTCCCGGAAGTGACTAACAGGTCAGACATATCCTGAGCATTCAGTGAGGGGGTACTACTATACAGCATTAGACCAGATGGGGTAGCCCCCCCAGAGGATTTATTAGGGACCAGGGACCCCCTATTCTCTATATCTACATACCGGCCACAAAGTTCATGATCAATAAGTAATACTGATAGCTCACCATCCAGCTTATCCTTCGACGTGGTTTGAGACATAGGAGGAAGATTCATAGATTCCCTCTCATGTACTGATAAATTGACTTTACTTTCCCCATTCCCTTCAAGGAGAACAGGGGAAGAAGGCACCACGGGCACAGGAATTTGTAGTGCAAGCTGCGACGAAGAGGTCTCCAGGCATGCACTAGGTTGCATCGGAACCTCCTGAGATGGGGTGCCGGAATCTTTTTTAGGAGGTAAATTAGCGTTCTTAGGGGAGGGCAGAGCCCAAAGTTCATACAGATGGCATTGACCCTTAAGGGGGGGATTATTTACTGATTTATTTCTTGTGCGACTAGTTTCCTTATTCGCACTAGGCATACCACCCACTGCCCTACCAGAACGAAGTATCTTAGACATATTAACAACAGTGTGGCCAGGAGATTTCAGTAGCAACAATAAATTACCTCCGGATGAATGAATAAAATGTAACAATGTACCACAATAATAATAAATGTCCTGGAGATGCAACAAAGGCCGCCCGAAGATAAAGTCAATGGAGGAAGACTTGCAATGACGTCTTCCGCATATGGTCCGGCGTATTTCTGGTGGAAAAAGTATCAATCACATTTAGGGCGTGAAGTAAACGGTGAAAATAACCGGGCCCAGCCCAGCCTACCTCGGCCACTGAGGGCCACAGAGGGCCCGCCCTTGTCCCGGGCTTCTCCCGGGCGCTACCCGCGCGCTCCCGCGCAGCGGGAATCAAAGATTCAATTTATAGACTGACCTTAGGGGGGGGCGTGGCCTTGAGGGAGAGCGTCACCAGGTGTGTTCGGTGAGGCAGCTGCTGGGACTCTTGGGAGTTGGAGTCCAGCAGTCTGCGCGCTCGCAGCCCTGAGTGCCTCAAGCCCTTACTTCAGATGGCGATTCCAGCAAAGAGCTGCTCCAGATGAAGCGGGACCCGCGGAGCGGGTCCGGCGAAAAGTAGCGCTTTCTGATGCGCTTTAGCAGGAACTCAGAGCGCTATCACAGTCCTCCAGCACTAAACACAGGAACAGCACGACAGGCAAAGGGTGCAGCAAGGTATCCACAGGTGTTTGAGGATCCGGCTCCTTTTGCAGGGAAGAAGGGGGCGTGGCCTTGAGGGAGAGCGTCACCAGGTGTGTTCGGTGAGGCAGCTGCTGGGACTCTTGGGAGTTGGAGTCCAGCAGTCTGCGCGCTCGCAGCCCTGAGTGCCTCAAGCCCTTACTTCAGATGGCGATTCCAGCAAAGAGCTGCTCCAGATGAAGCGAGACCCGCGGAGCGGGTCCGGCGAAAAGAAGCGCTTTCTGATGCGCTTTAGCAGGAACTCAGAGCGCTATCACAGTCCTCCAGCGCTAAACACAGGAACAGCACGACAGGCAAAGGGTGCAGCAAGGTATCCGCTGGTGTTTGAGGATGCTTGTAGTTCAAGATTATTAAAACACAATACAGAAAAATAAATCTGTCAATGCACCTGAAAACAGGAGCTCAGAAATCATCAAACAATACTCAAAATACTTATAGAAATGTCTAGTACTTTAAGAAAACTGAGCACCTTCTAACGTGCATTCAGTGCAACTAAAACTATCAACTAGAAAATGTATTGCTAACTACAGGCTTCTCTCAATCCAACCTACAACTACTCACAAAAACAGCAGCAGATAGTGACGGAAGGTATGAATCTATGAAACAACAATGACACCACAGACACTGAGCACTATACAAGACCAAAGGGAAGAA
This sequence comes from Lissotriton vulgaris, assembly GCF_964263255.1. NCBI lineage: Eukaryota > Metazoa > Chordata > Amphibia > Caudata > Salamandridae > Lissotriton > Lissotriton vulgaris. The sequence continues at coordinate 1,550,601,235 of NC_141696.1, read as the reverse complement.
TACTACAGTGGAAGGGCAACTTGAAGACCCAGCAGCACAGACACAACCATCTCCAAACACAAACAAAACATATCCTAAAATGTATGGCCTCATGTGAGGTTCAAGATGCAAGCCTCCAAGACGTGTGGAGAGGGTGTAGCCTTACAGCTAGAGCGGTGGACCTCGAAGCTGGGGAACCGGCTTAGTGTCTCGGCAATGACGCTCAACATCCTGCGATTCTCAGCAGATCACTTATTCTCCCCGTGCCTAACAAAGAAATGAGTGTTTCCATCTGTAACAAAACTGGTGCTCATGTAATGCGCTGTGATACCTGATGTGTCGGGTCTAGTTTGCGCTATATATAACTATTAAATAAAAAATAAAAAAAGTGTGTGATAAATTGCAACAGCTCAGATGGTGGGAAACAGTGCTTTAGGGTCACAATAACTTTGACCCAGAAACATAAAAAGGAAAAGCAAAAATAGCAGTATTGTAATGAGTATCGAGTGGCAGAAGCTGTTTTAAGGTTAGAATGCAAGATTGCTCAACTGGGAAACAATGCAACCACACATTCATTATACTCTGGATTAAAAGACATTTTAAGTGTTTTAGGTCACACGATACAAACACTTTAAAAACGTATTATACCCATCATGTGCTAGCCTTTGTTATGATATGCCCAGAATTCCCTGATCCTGGTCATACGGCAGTCATTATCAAGATGTGTCCAACCACTGCATCAAACTGCTGGAGTGTGGAGTTATTTTAACAAAAAACCCACCCAAAGGGCAAAATGCGAATTAAATCTACCTGGCCAATAAAGAATTTCACTTTTCAAATCTACTTCCTAAATTAATTTTATGTTTGAGCAAAAAAGGCATTAATAGATATCTATTTTGTTTTATCAGAACTAGCACAATTTAAATGCTTTGCAACAATGCTTAACTCATATATTTTGTAATAGAAAGTGGTATTATTCTTGTTTGCACAAAATATACTAACACATAATGTAAATGCTGTGTAATAGGTAATTTCAGGTAGCTTGGTAATCACTGTACACCAAGCAAGAAGATGCCCATTTAATCGGACAAGCTGCTCTGAAACTTATGTAATTTACAGCTCCTGTATCAACAGAGAGGGGCACTCCTTGACCGTATGTGCACAGCAACCATTGTCCTTATACCCAAGGTTGGGAAGCCTGCAGACAGGTGGGTCTCCTACAGGCTGATATCTCTGCTCAATTTGGACAACAAATTACTGGCAAACTGATTGAGAGGGGTAATCTTGGATTTGAAACACTCAGACTAGAATCAGTTTATGCCACATAGATCAATCACATTGAACATTGCCACAGCAGAAGGAATTAGGGCCCTGTTGGCAGTAGCCTCACTAAACACCAATAAGGGTTTGATTCAGTGAAATGGCCCTTCTTTGTTGGCATTATGAGCAAGATGGGCTTTGGTTCCAGCTTCTTGAAATGAGGGCGATTGCTCTATAGAACTGGTACCCAGTACAGACCACAATGCATTCACTGGCGGTCCGCGGACCTTGCCTTGCAGTTTCCACTGCCGCCAGTAAACACAGAAGAAGACTGCAGGAGCATAAGTAGTGAATATTTATCAATTAGGTATTCACTATGTATGCTCATGCGGCCATCTCCTGTGTTTACTGCTGGTCTCTGTGACGTCAGGGTACCTTCAGAAAGCTTCCCAAAAGGCCCTTTAAAAGTCATATGTAAGCGCTTTCCCAGCTCACTTTTAAGAGGGTATTTGGGAAGCTTCCAGTTTGGACAGAGACCGATAGAGACACAGAGACCGATAGAGACACGGAGACTGATAGAGGCGACAGATCGAGACACAGAGACCGATAGAGGCGACAGATCGAGACACAGAAACCGATAGAGGCGACAGATCGAGACACAGAAACCGATAGAGGCGACAGATCGAGACACAGAAACCGATAGAGGCAACAGTAGAGGCAGAGAGACAGACACAGACAGAGAGAGGGAGACAGAAAGAAACAGACAGGGACAGACACAGACAGAGAGAGGGAGACAGAAAGAAACAGACAGGGACATACACAGACAGAGAGAGGGAGACAGAAAGAAACAGACAGGGACATACACAGACAGAGAGAGGGAGACAGAAAGAAACAGACAGGGACAGACACAGACAGAGAGAGGGAGACAGAAAGAGACAGACACAGACAGAGAGAGGGAGACAGAAAGAGACAGACACAGACAGAGAGAGGGAGACACAGAAAGAGACAGAGAGGGAGACAGAAAGAGACAGACACAGACAGAGAGAGGGAGACAGAAAGAGACAGAGAGAGGGAGACAGACAGGGACAGACAGAGATAGAGACAGAGAGACAGAGAGACAGAGAGACAGGGAGACAGGGAGACAGGGAGACAGAGAGACAGGGAGACAGAGAGAGAGGGAGACAGAGAGAGGGAGACAGAGAGAGAGAGACAGAGAGAGGGAGACAGAGACAGAGAGAGGGAGAGGGAGACAGAGACAGAGAGAGGGAGACAGAGAGGGAGACAGAGAGGGAGACAGAGAGGGAGACAGAGAGGGAGACAGAGAGGGAGACAGAGAGGGAGACAGAGAGGGAGACAGAGAGGGAGACAGAGAGGGAGACAGAGAGGGAGACAGAGAGGGAGACAGTCAGTGTGACGCTGAGGAAGTCACAATAAAGTTTTTTGAATCCTCCATTTGTTTTAATACCTGTTTTGCTGCGATGGCATCTTGTGATGACGTCATACGCCGCACGCTGAGCCACAGAATTAAAGGATTACCTAGACGCAGTTGAGAGAACATCCCCTTGAAGAGGAGAGTGTCGAATGGCGGGATCTGCGATAAAACTAAGGTAATAAACTCTCCCTTTGTGTCGGGAGGTTTTATAAGGATTGCGGAGTAAACTATGGAGATATAAACTTTAAATGTCTTGTTCACCAATGTGTTTGCAGATATTGCGGTGATGGATGGTTGTCGGCAAAATGTCACCTTAGTCCATAAGCTTGCTTGAGAAGGTATGCACGCAAATACTTTTATAACTCTTTACCGGTCAACTTGCTTTAGACAAACTTTGTAAAAATGAATGTCTTTGATGTTTTAGTGCGAATTCAAAAGCAACTTCGGTTCGGACGTGTGGCGCAGAGGATTTGTATTCTTGCTGTAAGCTGCCTTTTTGAAATTACAAGTGAGTGCACGTGGCCTTCAATATTCTGTTGCGATTTTGTGTCTGACCCTTTTAAAGGTCATCATTAAGTATGGTGTATATTGTGTTACTTTCGATAGAACTACAAGGTTGAAGTACACTGTCTGGTCAACATTTGTGTGTGTCGGGCGCACAAGGAAACATTTAAGGTACTTTTTACTCTGAAGATAGCTGAGGTGGCGGAATATGATTGAAAGGGACATGTATATAATACAAGCACTTTGGTTTTAATTTCACAGCTCTTTTCCCCTGCTCCTGAGGAGAACTCCTTTAATTATCTGTAGGGTTTGAAATGCGTAGACCTGTTTGTGTTTGGCAAATTTAAGTATTAATAATAAAGAAGGTGTCAGGTTTATTTAAAAGAATACCTAATCAAAAGGATTTTAGTACATAAACCTGAGGCTTATACTATTATACTATTTTGCCATCATTTGCTGGGATTCTATCTATCCCCCTTCTATTTTTCTTTCTTATAAAATCTTTTCATCTCTTCCTTTGATTTTTTTCTACTATAACCTGTTTCTGATTTATTGTCGAAAAGTGGGCTTTTCGGTTATATTGAATCTGTGTTATTTTGAATTTTGATTGATTTGGATAAATGTATATGGATGTAATTATGTGTATAATGTAAATATTATTGTTAGGTCCTTTTGAAATTTCTATGTGTATCTAAAATTAAAAAGATTCCAGAGTTAAAACAAAAAGAAATCCATTTAAAATAAGTTGAAAAATTATTTTCAAATCACTATGAGTGGCACGAGTGATTCGTAGATTCGGTTGTACTGGTGGTTTCAGCATTGGCTCATTTGTTTTTGAATTAGCCAGAACCTTGGCCTCTACATTAAGAAGAAATATATGGCAGTACGACGTGTGCTGATCTGGAAGTCTACCAGGCTTGTGGAACACAACAATCTCTGTGTGTCTCCAATCGCAAGGCAGACGACCCTGCTACTACCCTACAAAAGCGCGGCCCCAGCTACTGAAAATATGGTTTTTAAAATTCACCTGGGAAGCCATTCAGTCCCGGGGCCTTTCCAGGATGCATCTCACCCAGCGCGGGGCCCAGTTCCTCTTCCGTGAGCGGGAGATCCAGCTCCTCACTCACTGCATCAGAAAGGGCCTTAGGTGGCAGGTCATTGAGGAAGCGACCAACTACAGCTGCGGAGAGGCATTTCCTGGAGGCATAAAGGTCTGCATAGTACATGGCAAAGCTTTCAGCAATAGTGGAGGGGTCTGTGAGAGAGGACTCATCCGGGCCCAAAATGCCCGGCAGGGCCTGGGAGTATATAACGACCTCTGGCATAACCTAGTCAGTAAATTGCTGGACTTATCTCCCCACTGGTAAATCCTACTGTGGGTCACCAGCGACGCCTACTGGGCTTCGTCTAGAAGAAGATGGGCATATTCCTGCTGCGTCAACAGGAGTTGGCGGCGAGTCTGCTGATCTGCACTATCGCTACAGCGAGATTCCAATTCAAATTGCTTCGCCTCTGCCTGGACGAGGGACTCCCTACGAAATCTGTGAGGTGCTGCACAAAAAGAAATGTCTACCCCCGGCACGTGGGTTTCATCGCCTCCCAAAGGCAGTCAGCCTCCTCTACCATCCCTACGTTAGGTGTCAAATATTGGTCAATGGAACCTTCCAGATGATCTCTATAGTCTTCTCTCTGGAGGTTCTATGCAGAGAGACGCCACCAAAACGGCTGCTGTGCCCGGCCCACACGTAACCTGAGAGTGATCGTCGAGTGGTCCGAGAGTCCACACGGAAGAATATCGGCGGCAATCACTCTGTTATCTATGAAAGTCCAATTGGTCACACACTGCTTGTCCTACCAGCGTGTTACCCCAAAGCATTGTGGTCCATGAAGTAAGCATCAGCGAATACGCCTCTGCCAGAGTCTTGAGAAAAAAATCACTGTCGCGTTGGCCATCCCTGGACACGTGTTTCGAGGTTGTTACCTCTCGTCAGCAGGGAATAGGCATGTATGTAGGGTCGCTGCGTAGGCTGCCGAAAAATATTATCAGGTCCGGTACCGCTCGTGGCATGCAGGTGCGTAACCATGGGCTCGTCAGCCCCACCCGCTCAAGCGGTGTGCAATCCATTGTGGTATTCTACTTATAGCGCTCCCATGAGCCCCGAGCTGACGAGTTCCTGGAGACACACCTGCGCGCCGGAGAGGCATCAGGCCCTGTGGCAGATACTTGGCAGCCTACTCATCCACCCCAATTACTTCTCTACTGATGAGGGAAACTATCCTGAAACCCGGGCCATGTCTCGGGTCTAGAGATCTTGGGGACAACGAGTACCTACTCGCACCAACTTTGGTAAACCACTTACAAACTTTGTTTCTACTTTCTGAACTACACGCACTCCCCCTGCACCTTCCCCTCCCCTTCCCCTGTCCTCTCCCCGGACCCCTCAACACCCCAACCACAACACACCTGGAGCTACCCCAGATACCCCCATCCCCTCCCTCAACTCTGTGTCACAACGCCTCGCGGCTCTCGAAAACCAGATTGTCACAATCACCCAGGGCCTACTGGAGATCCTTACCAACCTAGGTATAGCCCGCAGACCCTCCAAATGCCCCCCGCTGACGGATCACTCCGGCAACGCTAACAGCTCTCCTAGGCCCACAGAAACCTCTAGTACCCAGCTTCACTATCCCCCGCTCAAGATCTCTGAATCCTGCCTACAGCAGACTACAAAAACCGGAGACCCCTTCCCTAGGTCTAAGACTCACACTCCTTCCCACACTCCTCCAAACCCCCTATCAGACACCAAACACTTGACTTCAAGGCCTTTAAGATCAGCAGCACCTATGTCAGACAGCGAAGCAGCCCTACTAGCCGCCACATACAACACCCCTGCCTTAGATTCTCCCAAATCCAAAATCCAAGTAATCACAGGTCACCGGAAAGTCCACCCCACCACGAAACCTCAGAGATACCCGGTCCTCACCGCCATACCAAGGGAGATCAAAGATAAATCGGCCAGCAATCAGGAGCAATTCTCCAGTTGATTGCTAATCAACTGTAGATCGGCCTCACTGCACGCAACAGAACTAGCTGAAGCCATCCTCACTCACAATATTGACATTGCGTTCCTCACAGAGACCTGACTAAATAAGATATCCCCTCCCTGCCTTGACATGCTGGTACCACCTGGCTTCTCACTCATTACCAAAGACAGGATAGAGCATAGGGGAGGAGGGGTAGCTATCATCCACAAGGACAGCTTGGACATTGAGGAAACCACCTCTTTTGACTACGATACATTCGAATGCCTATCCACCATCATCAAGACCAATGACAAAGACTCTCTACGGTGTCACCTGCTCTACCACCCCCCAGGTAAAAACAACCCTTTTGGAGAACAACTTTCCGACCTGATTGCACAAGGCACACTCGGCGACTCTAATAATCTAATTCTTGGGGATCTGAACCTTCGCTGGAATGAGACACACAATCCCCTAATCCAATCATTATCCAGCCTCCTTCATGATAACCTGCAACAACATTGCACAGAGGAGACTCATTACAAAGGAGCCACACTGGATGCTATCATCTCACAAAAGAAATTAATCACGATCAACCACATCCTTCTTGTCGACTGGTCAGACCACCACATGATCCTCTTTCATATCAATCACCCCATTACCTCACATAAACCCCCTCAAAGACCCCCCCAAATGGACAAGAAACCTCTCTCAAATACCCCTGGATATCCTGGATGATCAGTTAAGCTCTCTTCTTCCGGCCAATAAAGCGCACCTTTCCACCAATGAGCTCACCGACTTCTACAACTCCGAGCTAGTGTCCATACTCGACAAACTTGCGCCATTAAAGCTCAAAAGAAGCAGAGCGATCCCTTCCAGAGTGTGGCTCAATGCTGACCTCAACGCAGAAAGGAGAACTCTAAGAGCCAAGGAAAGAAAGTGGAGAAACAACCCAACGGCCATCCTTCGTGATCAACTGAAAGCAGCCCGGAGGAAATACAACAAACACATCAAAAACAAAAAAATCCAGCTTCTTCCGCGAGGCTCTGGACAAAGCCAAAAATAGACCGAAAGAACTTTACAGCATCATCAGGTAACAAACGTCCAAACCACTGTCTTCTTCTGTGCTAGCGTCCAAAGATCTTTGCGACAATTTCGCCCACTTCTTCAACGAAAAGATCACAAAAATTGAACTTTCACTTGACCTCATCAATTCACACCCCAAGAAGACCAGTTCGGCTGCTCCTCAGGCTCTCTGAGCACCCCCTGGCTTAGCTTCCGCCCCGTCCCAGACGCAGAGATAATCTCGCTGATCTCATCCTCCAAACCATCAACTCAAGTCTCGCCTGGACTATCTCAGATTCCCCGCCGCTTAGTTCCTCCTGACGTGCAGTCACGTCAGGAGGAACTAAGCGGCGGGGAATCTGAGATAGTCCAGGCGAGACTTGAGTCTCTCTCATGCCATGGCCGGGCCGCAAGAGGGGGCATGAATGAATTTGTGTATTGGGAATAGACTGCCGCGCATTGTGTGATCCAGACTCGATAGACCCGACCCCACCGGCCTTGTGAACTTGCAGCATTTCAGAGTAATCCCCTGACGATGGGCTTTGCCCGAAATGCATTGGGTTGTGTGATAACAAACACGCCTTAATTCATGTATCTATCCTTGGATTACAATTGTTGATATTTGCTGCATAACATCATGCATAATCAAGAAACTTCGGAATAAACCTACAAAGATGAACTTTTTCGTTGCTAATTCTTACTCATTGAACTAGACCTTGTTCGGTCCCCCTTTTAAGTTGTGCGCAGGGGTGTTCTCTCCCTAGGCGGGAGAGCCACTTTTGATTTTGGTCAGTCCCTCACCAGGGGCCCCAAGACAGCACAGGAGGCTCCCGGCCCAAACTCCACAGGCAGGGTTCCAAATACGACCCCACAATGCAGCTGGCCCCCAACACAGGACCTCGCGTGGCAGAGGGGAGATATGCCTGAGAGGCCCCTGCACCAGGCACCGGCAGGACCACAGATTCGCACCCATATAACGGCCACTGCTCCCTCAAGTAGGTGGCAGATGACACCTCCCCCGCAGCTCGACACAGCCGCTGATCGTTGGCACATAGTTCCCAAGGGGAGGGGGTCAGCCGGAGGGCACACTCCAGTCACCAGGGAAAGCCACCCAGGGGGGCCACCACTCCTGCGATCTTCCACTGGTGCGCGAGATTGGTCTTATCCGAGGTTAAGGTAGGGGAAATTCAATCCCTCTTAAACCAAGCAGTAACAACCCTCGGAACCTCCCTTGAAGGGGTGGGTAGAGCTAGTGGTCTTTTCGTCTCCCTGGTAGAAGCCTTAACCAACATGTTCACTATGCACCCAAACAAGAGGGGTAATAAAGTTCCTAAAAAAACAGGAGAGGGCTGGTATACCCAAACTTGCAGGGCCCACAAGACAAGGTTAGTTGAGGCGATAAAACTTAAGTCCCAAAGTGTGATTCAGGAAGCAAGGAAGGCCTATAACAAATCTCTTAAACTTGCTAGAAGGGAGTGGGAAGAAAAATATTGGGACGACCTGCTCCAGGCTAGTAAAATCAGGGATGCAAGGGCCTTCTGGAATCTCATAAGCACACGTAATAAACCCGATGCACTTGCGAGACCCTGTAACATCCCGCCCCATAACTGGGTAGAACACTTTGGAGCCTTATACCTCCCTCCTAACGGGGAACTGAACGAGGGATTCGACCTTATATGTGAAATTGAACCCCATGCCTATGACTTCTTCACTCCCCTTGAGATTGAGGGGGTTATAGGCTGGGTAGCGCCCCGTAAGGCGGCGGGCCCGGATGGACTTCCGGGGGACCTCATGAGAGCCTTCCCTGCGGAGTGGGCGAGGGTTATAGCAGCTCTTCTAAATGATATCATGATGGGAGGGGCAGTGCCAGAATCTTGGAAAGGGGCAGTGGTAGTCCCGATCTACAAAAAAGGGTGTAGGGAAACACCGGGGAATTATCGGCCTATTAGTCTGATAGACTCCACCCAAAAGATAGCTGGTAAAGCTATCCTTGGAAGGATTCTACACTGGGTGGAGGAGAACAAAATCTTATCAGACTTCCAGGCGGGCTTTCGGGCTGGTATGGGGACAATTGAGCAGGTGTTTAGGCTGGCACTATTGGGGTGGAAGGTTGTGGAACTAGGCAAGGGTAGTCTTTATTTGGCCTTTATAGACCTGAAGACTGCCTTTGACCTGGTGCCCCGGGAAGAGCTTTGGAGGGCACTTTATGAGCTAGGATTACCTCCTTACATTCTATCCCTCCTCATTAGCCTCCATACCCATACCTATGCACAGGTCCGCTGGGGTAAAAACGGAGAGCTCACCGAGAAGATACCAGTCTCCAGGGGCGTAAGACAGGGCTGTGTCTTGGCTCCCACCCTTTTCTCACTATATGTGAACGGGGTGGTAAAACATCTTCAGCAAGAACCAGCCGACGCCCCCTGTCTCGGTGGAGTCCGCATCCCCACCCTACTCTTTGCGGACGACACGCTCCTGATTTCAAAAACCCCACAAGGCCTGCAGAAATTGTTAACACGGTTCCAGGAGTTCTGTACCGCAAAGGGGCTAATAATAAACGTGGACAAAACAAAATACCTAGTCCTAAATCCCCCTAAGAAACTGGGCCGCCCCCCTACCCTTAACTCGATCCCCTTAGAGAAAGTAGCCGAATTCGATTACCTCGGTATTCGGATCACAGATAGGTTGTCCTGGGGAAACCACATTGGTAAAATGGTTCTCAACCATAAGAGAGTAGGAGGAGCTCTTATGAGGGAGTTCAGGGCCTCACCCAGGAGATCACTCACCCCAGTAATTGACATCTACAAGGCCAAAGTAGTCTCATCTGCCTTGTATGGGGCAGAACTGTGGGGCCACTGCCGAATGGACGCCCTAGTGACAGCAGAGAGCAAGTTATTGAAATCCATCATCTCCGTTCCACTGAGCACCCCATCTGTACCAGTGTGGTTGGACACGGGATGTAAAAACATCAAAGACCAGGCCCAGCTCCGACCGCTCCTGCTATGGACACGAATTTGGAGGGGTGAAGAACTAAAATCCTATGCTGATGCCTTGGGGGAAATTATGAGTCTGGGGGGTTGGGCCAAGATAAAATGGTTAAGAGAAACTAAAAATCTCCTGGAGAGCATTGGGCTAGGGGACTGCTGGTCATCACGTTCAGCCCCACCAAAAGAAGTTGTTAAGGCCCTTTATTGGAAATGGACTTCGGAGCGTTTAATCACCAACTCTAACCATTGCAAATCTACTGTTGCTTTTTTACAAATTAAAGACTCTGTGGCCTTTGAACCCTACCTGGACTTGATTACCATCCCCTTTGACCGAGCACTTTATTTCAAATTCAGAGTTGGATCCCTCCCCGTAGGTGCTGTGGTATCAAAATGGTCATCAATGGTTCGTACTTCCCCCAATTGTGCATGTTGCCCGAACAGGGTGGAGTCTATTGCGCATGTTTTATTTGAATGCCCTGACTACGCAAGGCCCAGGAGCTATTGGCTAAATCCTCTCTGTCGGAACATGGGCACACGTAACCACCTAGAAGCTCTACGTATTTTATCCACGGACACTTCCCCCCCTATAGTGTGCGGTATAGCAAAGTTTTTAAAACAGTTTTGGCTTATTCGTTGTAAGAGATTGTCAGTAGCTGTTTAATCTATTTTTAGCTAATTTATTGACCTTTTATCCCTTTTAATAACTTTTTTACTGGCTTCTTGTAGCATTGTTCTTCTGTTTTTAAAATTGTAATGTTTGTATTTTATATGTGCTTACAAGACATCTTGCATATCGAATAAAAGCTTATGACTGACATGAATGAATTTGTGTATTGGGAATAGACTGCCGCGCATTGTGTGATCCAGACTCGATAGACCCGACCCCACCGGCCTTGTGAACTTGCAGCATTTCAGAGTAATCCCCTGACGATGGGCTTTGCCCGAAATGCATTGGGTTGTGTGATAACAAACACGCCTTAATTCATGTATCTATCCTTGGATTACAATTGTTGATATTTGCTGCATAACATCATGCATAATCAAGAAACTTCGGAATAAACCTACAAAGATGAACTTTTTCGTTGCTAATTCTTACTCATTGAACTAGACCTTGTTCGGTCCCCCTTTTAAGTTGTGCGCAGGGGTGTTCTCTCCCTAGGCGGGAGAGCCACTTTTGATTTTGGTCAGTCCCTCACCAGGGGCCCCAAGACAGCACAGGAGGCTCCCGGCCCAAACTCCACAGGCAGGGTTCCAAATACGACCCCACAATGCAGCTGGCCCCCAACACAGGACCTCGCGTGGCAGAGGGGAGATATGCCTGAGAGGCCCCTGCACCAGGCACCGGCAGGACCACAGATTCGCACCCATATAACGGCCACTGCTCCCTCAAGTAGGTGGCAGATGACACCTCCCCCGCAGCTCGACACAGCCGCTGATCGTTGGCACATAGTTCCCAAGGGGAGGGGGTCAGCCGGAGGGCACACTCCAGTCACCAGGGAAAGCCACCCAGGGGGGCCACCACTCCTGCGATCTTCCACTGGTGCCCACGTGGCCTGATAGACCGCCGGTGTGAGCCCATCTCGCCACAGGGGGAAGGGAGCGCACAGCAGGACCTCAGTCCTGGGGGAGCCGCTATCACTGGCTGTTGATCAATCCCAGTGCGGCGATGTTCAGCCCCCGGCCCAGCTCCGCACACCCAAGGCGCTTCCCCTCATGACGTGATATGGCCGCCGACCAACTACACTCACCGCACTTCAACGGGAGGGGGGGCAGCAATCCATGCCCGAGGCAGCCAGAGGCAGGTCCGGGAGCATTCACCACATCCCAGATGGCTCCAGGGCAATCCGCATCGCCAAGGCAGCACACCAGCTTTCGGCTCCGGCAAGGCCCAGACCAGTCTGGCATTCTGGCCTCCGCCGCAGGCCACCTGATCCCAGCAAAGACAGGCCCGAAGCAATATGGAAAACAGACATATAAGTGTGGAATATGGACATGATATCAACAAAGAAATTCATCCTTTTCTGTAGACTGGATGGGAGTATATGAAGTAATATCATATTGGATTTATGGGTACAGCTTTTTCGCAGCACTGACGGAGTTGGTGTATGATACTATGAAATGGGATTATGGATAAAATGACAACATAGGGATCCTTCAATTATGTTTATCAATATACTGAGTCTCAATATTAAGTTTTACAGTAGAAAGAGGATCGAATATGGTGCCCATGGGGGATGCAGGAGTGAAATTATCCGGGTACGTTTGTCGCCATAGATCTAACAGGTTCAGACTCTTAATATAGTCAAACATGACTCTGGACATTCGTGGCTTATTCTGTTTATGAGTACGAGATGTAGAGTCTAATTCTGTTTCTGGACTCTTTTCTTTCTGAAACTTTAGTGTCTAATATGGAACTGTTGGTCACAGAATCTACCAGAAAAACTATCATATTTAGAAATGTAACTGAAATAGATATATTTTATGTGGATCTTGAGCTTAGCTAATATGTAACAAGAATCATCAAATATGTACTTATACATCTGAAAAGCAAAAAACTAGATGGTCTGGCATTAATTGTAATCAGGTGGTTGCACTAAAACGTCAATATTGTATATATATCTTCATTGCAACTGGTATAGACCCTAAAAATACAGAAACAGAAACTGCATTGTAAATAGCTGTAATGAATATGTGTGTCTGAGCTGTTGATACATCTATATCTTTTTATCTTTGTTTTGTCTGTTTAGGTTATATCACCTTTTTTATTTATTTAAAATATACGAATGACGGTCACCTGACGAAGGCCTTGGGCCGAAACGCGCGTAGTTCCATTCAACCGCATTGCCTTCATCAATTATTCCAACGACTGAATATCTCGTATATCACTGGGTTAATTTGTTTTTGTATTTGTGTTCATGTAATTTTTTCTGTTCTCACTTATTGACTTTGTACGCCTTTAGTTGTAAATAATTAATTTTTTGCCTGTGTCTGAATATCATGTATTATACACCAAGGTTCTTTTTAAATGTGGACAATGAATTAAATAAGTAAATGAATTTTGCACAAAGGATAAAAATAACAAACAAAATATACTAAAATCAAAATAAATAAATTGAAGAATTTTTGTATAAATTCACGTTTCAGCACACAGTTATTTGATTGTTTTAGAGGGTCTATTATTCTGTTTGGATTTTGATTAGAGTTTTGCTACACTGTCTTTCTCTACATAGTTTACCTTCCCTACGAGTAGCTAACTATATACATTGTAGGGGCCCCCTTTTTCTCATAGAGTCTAGCTCCAGAGTCATAAGAAAATTATTGAAATCTCACCCTAATCAATTTCTCTGGATGGTCAACAATATCAGAGTACTACATCTATCATGAGGGTGGCAGGGGTGAACCAGAGGGTGGCAGGGGTGAACCAGAGGGCGGCAGTGGTGAACCAGAGGGCGGCAGTGGTGAACCAGAGGGCGGCAGTGGTGAACCAGAGGGTGCAGTGCCCATACACAACCGCATGGGTAACTTTGCCATGCAAGCGGCCCGCGAACATGCAAAAAGCCCCGCAAACAGGCAAAAAGCCCTGCAAACACGCAAAAAGCACCGCGAACACGCAAAAAAAATCTGCAAATTTGCGGATTGCGAATTCGATTTCACGCAACGCGAATTCGTAAATTTCGCCCATACTTAGTCATTATGAACCCATATTAATGCCAAGACAGGCTGTGTAGAGAGTGTAGCTTTGTATCATGCATCTGAAACACTAATATCAACATTTTCCCATTAGTAACAATTCTCTTCACCACATTTACAGTACTTCCTGATTGTACAACCACACCCATCCCAAGTACACTTATCTAAACTGCAACAATTTAAACATCACCCCAATAAAAATCTGATAAAGAGCTACACTCTGGTGTAATTCTTTCCAGTGCTCCCTCCTCTACACTACTTACAGGTGATGGGGACAGAGGTTGTGTCAACCAATACCAAGTGACCCATCCCTTTTGGTGGCTTGCTATCATTTTGGCCAGCGTCTTAAGAGCCAGGAGGACTCTTCTTTCAAGTACATCCACTAATCAAGTCAGTTTTACTGTCAGCAAGTGGTGTACACAGTTCAGCTGTGGTCCATTTACGTCCATCACCAGTCATCTCTTGATGTGGTATGGTTAGCCTGTAATCATGTTAGGTGATCTTCCCTCTTGTCTCTTAACTTCATGGAATCTGTTTTTCTCTACGCCTCTTTTCGTCTCTGTCCTGGAGTCTTCATCGACATCTAAGGCGTCATCTGTTCTAGGTAGTTCTTGGGCCCTGGGGTGCAGTGAGGGTGATCACCCCATTCGTCTCCAGGTTAGTCCACCATCTGGGACGAGTTTGACCCTCTTTGGGCCTCACAGTCTGGGTGCCAGAGGAGACCTGCACTCGATTACAAGCAGTGTCATTATGCAGCCGGTGTCTTTCCTCAAACCATGTCAAGGCATCTACTGGTATTTCAAAGACATTTTGACCTGGAATATCACCTTCACTTTGACAGGGCACAGAAGCATATTTTTTAGTCCCAAGGACCTCGTTATTTTGCTTTATGGGGTTGTAGGTTTTTGTTGTTTCTGACCAATGGTGGTATAATATGGGAATTCCATTATTCTAGAGGAGTCATGTAGTGTCTCCCCTTTTGCTCTAGTCTTACAAAGAATAAACTCTTGGTCCAGATAGTTGGGGAATCATGCTATCACCGGCCTCTGAGGGGCCATTGGAGGAGGCTTACAAATCATCACCCTCAACAATGTTTCTAAAAAAAAGCAGGAGGAAAGATTTGAGCTCTATCAAGAAGAGCCGGATTTTCAAGAAATCCACTGAATTCAATCCCTCTGTATTTTTCATGTTATATTAGAAGCAGCCTTTCCTGATTAACTAAAGTAATTTTGATCAGGTTGTATTGAATACACCAAAGGAACATATAACGAGGCCCACGTGTGGCCCGTGTCATTTATTTTATATAACTGTACTGAATACACCGAAGCAAAGCAACGCAAGACCAGTGTGTGTTCTTAATCATTTGTTTATGTAAACAAACTTAGAGAAAGATACACTTCCTCTAGTGGTATTGACAAACGTGATTATATGAAATGTATGCTTTTCTCCCCACCAGAACCATTGTTCTTATGTACTCAGACATGTGCCATGGTCACTTCTCAAAACAAACGTCTGGTAACATACTACTGGAACTTTGGTTTAGCGTATGTTTGCCGGAAACTATAAACTTTCTGATCTACATAGTATTTCATACAGATCAACCACAGGAGAGAGGTATTGAGTGACTGCAATAAAAGTATGACACCATTTAAACTGGAATGTTTCCTCTACAAAGACCAGATTACTAAATGTTCTATTATGGGCACATCTGCAGTAGACACTATGACCGTATGAACATTGAAGACTGCTACACCCCAAGTGTCAACTCAGATTAACCAAATAAGAGTGGTTGGCACTGGCTAGTAATATTTCTAGCAAAAGAGAATTCTGTCCGAATTCTATATATCAATCTTAAAAATGAAATATCAGACAGAATATTATTTCACAATAAAAGGTCTGATTAATGGGGTGCAAACACTTTCGCCATTTGAGCTCCTCACTTTTGGGGAGATTATAGTGGGTTGGGTAAATGTATGAGATGCCTCTGAGAGTAAGTAGTTCAAAGTAATATTATGAATTTTTAGGGAAACTATTTCGGATTCCAGATGCACGCAGCCTGCTGAACATTCCGAGCACAGCATCCACATAGAGACAAATGACCCCCATCTGACCATCCACTGCCTAAGTATCTGCCTGGTGATCATATTGAGCACAGCATCCACAGAGACAAATTACCCCATCTGACAATCCACTGCCTAAGTATCTGCCTGATGAACATTCCAAGCACAGCATCCACATAGAGACAAATGACCCCTCAGCTGACAATCCACTGCCCAAGTATCTGCCTGATGAACATTCCGAGCACAGCATCCACAGAGAGACAAATGACCCCATCTGACAATCCACTGCCTAAGTATCTGCCTGATGAACATTCCAAGCACAGCATCCACATAGGGACAAATGACCCCTCAGCTGACAATCCACTGCATAAGTATCTGCCTGTTTCCTTGCAGACTTGGCATTGCCAGAGTGAAAGCAAAGTCCAGCACCAAACATTCTGTGGCCTGGCTGATGGAGTGTACGTGTTGTTTAAGAGACCAGAACTGATGGTATGAAATGATTTTTGCATATAAAAGATGTATAGGTGCACCTCAGGTTAGGCTTTTGACATTAGGCCTCTTGTTGATTTAAGTGTGGGTTCAATATGATTTTTGGGTTTCATTATGCCTTGCGAACAGCGTGGATAGCGAAGCAGAGTATCATATTTTTTGAGTATGGGGAGCTTATAGAGGAAAGTATGGCAATTTAGAAAATAAATAGCTTTTGTGTCCCCCAGAGGGCTTCTGAGCTGTAGGGAGTCATTTGTTGGCAACTAACTCTTGGCCTAGCCTTGCAGAAAGAAAAGTACATATGTGTCCAGGCAATGTAAACCATTTGTAGTTCGCTCAGGGTCTGAAATATGTAGTCATTAATCCCAATGTTAATGAAAATGTCTATATATTGGTTTCATGTTTTTTGCGTGTCAAGAGTAAAACAAACCCAAAACTAGCCTCCAGCTTGTGGGTTGAACATGTGCTAGTTTTTCAACATGTGGTTTTAATTACTTCTTGCTGATAGGCTTGAGAGTGAACTATAGTGTTGTATTTTTGGTTACAGAGAGCTAACAGACCAGTGTATGATTTAGCAGTTTTGGACATTACGAAAAAATCAGCTATCGTCAACCCCAACGTGGATGGGAGTACTTACCTAAGGAGGAGGAGTCTCACCAATGCTGAAAGTAGACAAAGACTTGCATAGGAAGAAGAGATGAAAACGTAGAACTAGCATAAAGACTGACAAAAAGGGAAAGGCGGAACAATTAGAAGACAGAAAAAACAATACAGAGGGATGACACGGAGAGAAAAAACCAACAAAGGACTATAAGGTTCTCTCATTCTGGCAATCTTTGACCCCCAGACCTGGGAAGCGGAGGACCACCAACGAGGAGTGGACTCACGGAGGAGGATACTGTGCTGCACAGTGAACACGATGAAGAGCTCCAGCACATATGTCAGCCAGGAGGAATCAAAGCTGAGGAGCTCTGTTAGAGGGAAGACCACCAACGAGGAGTCGACTCACAGAGGAGGATGAACGGCTGCACAGGGAAAATGAGGAGGAGCTCGAGCACATAGGTCAACCAGGAGGACTAGAAAGCTCTGTTAGAGGGAGGACCACCAGGAAGCAAAGAGGTAGACCTCGAAATACAGGTAAATGACAGAGATGGAAGCCTGCACTCCACCTGCAAACACTGTGGCCCCACCATGGTTCTGATGAGGAGTGTGGCTGACCATGTGCGTGACAGGGGTAGTTTTTGGGAAGGAACAGGTAGGGAAGGGCACAGGCATAGAGGCTGGTGCAGAGTCCAAGGATGACAACCGGGGAACCATGACAATCTTGCATATGACCCTAAAATCTCCTGGGATTCTTTTCTTCTAGAAGCAAGTCTTGATGGCCAAACTAAGTGCCTTATTCTTGTGATGGTAAAGAAAGTGTGAAAGGCTAAGGAACATAGAAGAAAGGAGAAAAAAGGAAAAACAAACAGAATGAAGTTCAAGCAGACCATAGAAAGCAGAACAGGCTGGAAAAGATATAGTTGGGACGAACAGCAATAGATCCATCGGCTCTACAATAATCAAGATTTTTATTTATTTGACCTGTGTTAAAATGACACTTACCTTTAATTTGAGGACATTGGAGCTGGAGTTCCAGCCGCTCTCTGGAGCTAAGAAGAAGTCTGCAGGGCCAAATCCTAGGGAGAGTAGAAGAAAGAATCCTATGAGATCTGTACAGACTTTTTAAAGAATTTGAGCCTGTATGATGAATGGAGAACAAAACAGTTACTTATAAAGCCTTGCAATTGACATAGGTTACTGTATTAAACAACCAAAACAGAGACCGAGAAATTAATATGCAGAGTCCCTCAGCCTCAGCCTTTTCAACATGTACAAGACACTACTCGCCAACATCATCAAGACCTCCCCAATGGACTCCACCTGGTGGCCATCGAAGATAGGACCAAACCCCGCACTCACAGGCCACGCAAGTAATCAAGGATCACCCTAGATAACAAACTCAGCATGTTGGCTCAATGCAGTGCAGTGGGCACCTAATGCTTCCATGTTGCGAAACAAATCTTCAAATGGATGCCTCAGAACACATAGGGCAGTATTACAATAAGTGCCCTGGGGGCGCAACCGGCATTTACAATAATAACATATAGTGGTCTCATAAAAGACCATCACCGTCCCTTATTTACATGGTCAGCAAGGTTCAAAGGTTCCAGTTTTGCTATAAAGTGCATCTACATTTATTAGTATAAAATGTGTGAACATATAACATACAGACTCTTATAACACCGCTAGAGTGATCTTATTTGTCTCAAAGATAGATACTATACAGTTATACACCAGTTCTTTGTTCTTCCCCTATGGGTTCAAATATCTGACATAAATGTCAGTTATCAGTTTAGCATGGATGCTAATTTTATTGACTGGATGTTAGTTCAAACTATTATTGTAATTTGCAGTTGTACCATAGATTTATATAAATTAAATTAAAAACGTTTTCCATTTTAGTAAACCACTGGTGTGAAAACCCTGAGGAAGGCTTCTGCCGAAACGCGTTGGTGATAGTAAAGATCTGTAACCAGTGTCTTCTCAAAATCAGTGCATATATGATATCTGAGAATTAACATCTGTGATCAGTCTATTTGAAATTGACATAAGTTTTGTGTCCAATTGAACATCATTCAGATATACTGTATTAGATCAACTGTGACTGCTTTTGTCTACTAGCTGAAGGCATTTATACCTCTTAGGCACATCATACCTTAAAACAACTTTTGGTTTCAATGTATATGGGGAAGGATTTAGGATGTGTAATTTTTGGGGGAAAAAACTATTGATTATATGTATGTATGTTTTTATAATATTTGAAATAACGTATAAGAAGAAAAAAGAAGTGAAATAAAAAAATATATATTTTTATATCACATTAGTATTGGTTGTATAATTTGGTCATAGATCTATGGTTTAACTGCTACACAGTTTATTGTTGAGCACTATGCCCGGTGCAAATTTGTTTTCCGAATAAGTTGTTTCCTTGTTGGGGTATTATACTTTTTACAGGGGACCCCTTGTGTTTTTCCAGAGTGGCTAAAGGGGGTCCCATGGACCCCCCAGCGATCCCCCTGCAGGCCGGTGCTGTCACTGACTGCACCCGCTTGCAAGGGGATCTCTATTCCCGTGTAAAAGTGCAGGCGGGTGCCACCTGCACTGCGAACACATGGAGCAGCTGCTCCGTGTTCACACATGAATGCGCTGCTACAGGAGTAGTGGGAAGGGGAGAGGCTGCACAGGAGAGGCGGGAAGGGTCGAGGCTGCACGGGAGAGGTGGGAAGGGTCGAGGCCGCACAGGAGAGGTGGGAAGGGGAGAGGCCGCACAGGAGGTGGGAGGGGAGACGCCGCACAGGAGAGGTGGGAGGGGAGAGGTGAAGGAGCTGCAGGCGTGGGAGGGGCCATGGCTTGCAGTGGGTAGTTGAGGTTGTCAAGAAGCGGGGAGGGGAGGGTGGACAGGAAGACTCCTACCTGCAAAGACACCTGCTTAGAGCCCTCTCTCCTTCAGCCTGGGACAGTGAAGATGACAATCCGAGGCCGGGGGTGAAGGTCACCGCACAGACAGAGGATCCTTCCACCCCTACTGCTGCTGGAGCCGAGGAAGAGGCGGAAGTGACTGCATTCACTGCTGGTGCTGTCTCTGCCCTCGCGGACCCGGAAGAGAAAATCACAGGCCACAGGGCTGAGTGTAACTAAAAGAGAAAATAGACTAAACTTAGTCCACTAATGTCATTAACATCAGCGTGAGCGCAGAAATGTCGGTCAGTTCATGTTTAAAACCTTACTTTTTTGAATACATAATTCTCAATGCAAAGATACGATCTGACATATGAAGTTGGAACTCTTCTTCGTGTTAAAGAAATACACTTATTTCGATTTTGAAGATACCATATTCTTAGAAGCATTACACAGATGCAGTGGGGTAAGTAAACTTTATTTCCAAAGTCACAGCCTGCGAAGGTCACAGCAGCTCACCCCTGGCCGGCTGTAAATCCTGCCTGTTCTGGAACTTTGGACTCACGAGTGGGACATGCACAGTGCTCCATAATCCAGACTTGAGACCAAAGCTTATTACAACACATATCATATTCTAACACTTTATTTGTTGCATGGTTTTGACTTGCTTGTACTCAGCCCTCTCTAAATAACCTGTAATATATCAACCAACATGTTTTGTTCACTAATATTTGCACAAACACAAAATTTCTAGTATCTAGGGGAAGCTTGCACATGTGCTTTTACTAACAGTAACCCGATTCATTAAAATGGCCACCGCAACACGGGAAACCTTTTGCGCCTGCGGCTGTCTCTTCTACGTGGCGTGACGTACTTCTATGCTTGGTGGGAATTCTTTGCTTCTGCGCACTAGTGCCAAAATGGCCGCTTTAAATTTCACATGCTAACTCTATGCTGCTGCTTGTACTAAAACTTGTTCGTTCTGCCTAATCAATAATGCACAAGTTAAAATAAAGTAATGGGGTTAGAGTAGAGATGGGGGTATACAGTGTAATCATGTATTTTTGTATTCTAATGTGTCTCTTTGACTTTGCTGCTAGTTCGTATTTGGGCCTGAATATCCAGAGTGTCCCCATCTTTGTCGGCCCTGCGCAAGCGCATTACGTCTCCAAAAGTGCTGAAGCTTTGGCACTGAACTACAGCCAAGACCCTTCTTACCCACGATGTGCCTGGGATCCTGCTCTGCTGACCTCTAGAAAGGAAGCAAGAAGACTCAAATAAATACAATGCATATAATTTGTATGACAATATTGTTGGGCGGATTAAAATCATGGGAAAATAATATTGTGGGTGGGGATTCAATCAATATGAATCGAATTGAAATGACCTCAGCTTAGTATGGTGTGATGACCTCTCCTCGTCTTTCCAACCAATCACTGAAGGGGAACACATATATTTGCACCATTTAGGGGTGGTACATTGCCCTCGAAATGGTATATCTAAGGTAGGTTTAGATGGAGATTTTTGTCAGACTTGTCCGAATAGCTTACCTGTCACTGACCCAACGGCGGCTATAGGAGATCGAGAACAGAGGTGCTGGCGGAGCACTCTGTCTGAAAATTTGAGGTTATCGATTACCCAATCGGGGTACTAAATTGACTTATCCAGAGAGAGGGGGGGGGGGTGACGCTGGCGTTGCACTTTAGTAGAGGTCACCTGTCCTGAACTGCACCTGTATTGCCCTGTGGGTGCCTGATTTGTCGGGTGCCTGGTCCTGATATTTGCCCCAGCCCGCGACCAGGACTGGTCATCGCATCATTCTAGGTAAATATAATCCGTGTGGGATGTCTTTCTGCTGTTTCCCTGTCTCACCCTTCCCAGGTACCAATCTATTAAGGTGTTACTGTGATTTATTGCAAACTTTACCTTTTAATAATCATATTCTTGCTCATTAAATTCATGACTTCTGTAATTTGGTCAAAGACTCACTTAAAACTTGCATAGATAAACTTTTAAACTCCCCTCACCCCCGCCCCCCTCCCCATCCCCACCCCCCCCCCCTCCTCCAGAGTCTGTGGTTATTTTAGGATGGGATAAATGTTTAAGTAAATACCTGTTTTTATTCTAACTCCCTTTGATCCATAGGACGTATAGCCAAGGTGACAAGGATTGGTAAGTCATGGTTTACAGGTATAGGTCCTGAAAAGACCTCAATTTACTGATAGGTGAAAAAAAGAAATTAGTTAAGCAGGATCACTAGTTCAAAGGTGTTAATGTGTTATGGGCCCAGGTGAGTATGTTAACCCCTTCGCTGCTGGCCCGTTTCCGCCCCTGTGCTGTAAACAAATGAACAAGGGCGGGTCATGACGAACCCCAGCCGTCATCAGCACACGAGCACTGTAGTGCATGACGGCTGGGGTTCGTCATCAGCATGGAAGGGGTTAAAATTGAGCTAGTGATCCCGCGCGCTCTATCAGTTTATATGCTATATATTTTCAAGGCTCGGCTCGTGCACAGGCTCAAAGAGTCAGAGCCAACCCTTGCTTGGCTCTTCCTGTTGATTTGTTAGCTTGCGCACCTTTAATGAATGACTACCAGTGGAATCAGTCAACGACAACTCAGCCGTAGTTCGTTCACTTGTGTTTGGAGTGATGCCAGCCCGGGTGTACAGTGTGTGTGGTCACAGCAGCAGTGGCCGACCATCCAGCCTTTGCCATGTCGATGGGCCTGAGTCTGAGAGACACAGAGAGTGAAGTATGCCTGCCATTCAACGCAACAAAGCCACCAGGATAACAGCCAGGAAGAGATGGCCTTACGGTGGAGCAGTTTTGAGACACCGGACTGTGGCCAGACCAGAACTCAGGCTGCCTGCAATCCGTACAGTGGAAACTGTAGAAGAAAATGGTGGGGAGAGGAAAACTGATATGATTGTGACACTTCAAATACAATTACTCATTTCACAAGCCTAGAATCGTTAATTTCACAGTCTAATGACGGGGAAACATTAAGGGGAGGCTCAGTCTATGCTCACAGTTTCCAAGACAAATCATCAATAGACAAACAAATCGCAAGGAACAACTCTACATAGGAGATAATACCATCACAGTGTATGTATGAAAAGTTTTGTGATGTTTCCCCAACTGTATGGCTCTATGTTTCTATAGTAGGACGCATGCTTGTGTCCCACTTCAGTATCTTTGTCCGCACATTACCTAAAGAATTGTTGACTAATTAAACATTGAACCACTGTCAGGCTGGACAAGTTCAACCAATACAGCACTGATTGGGTCTGTATTCATTGCTTTCTGCTCATTCTCTCTTAGGGACCACTGTTGTGTTAAATAATTGATTCCCAAGGTCCCTAGTTGACTTTAATTGGGTCACCACTGTTGTTTAAAAGAAACCTATTCCTGAAGCTTCACTCCCCTGATGTTGTCTTGTTGCAGGAAAGTCACCTATTAGGAAATGCCTGCAAGGCTATGTCCAGATGGGGATTCATATTGGTGGCGCATTCTGCTTTTGGGTCTGGCTCCGGGGCCTGGGAATACTGCTACAGATATCATTCCCCATGATGATTGACCTTGTCCGCACAGATAGCTTGAGTAGGTTTGTGCCCATTTCTGGGACCTGGGAGGGGGCTATCCTAAATCTTCTTTCAGCCTACGTACCGCTGGGCCTACGTGCCCAGGCTTTTGTGGACCTGGGAAGTCTTCTCCTGGGGCTGCCGGAGAGTCGAGTATTGATTGGTGGAGATTTTAACTCCATTGTCTCCAGCTCCCTTGTTCGCTGGCCCGCAAGGGCTTTGCCCCCCTCCTGAATGCAGATTCACGTTTTTTTTTTTAGCACTGGGCCTTGTAGATGTTTGAAGGAAACTGCAGCCTGTTGAACAACAGTATACATTTAATTCTGGTGCGCATTGCAGTATGTCCCGGATAGATTATGTCCTGTCCTTACCCCACCAAAAAGACAGTGTCAAGGAAATCCAACACTTGGCTAGTGGCATTTCAAACCACTATCCAATTTTGTGTCGACTTGAGGTGGGGGAACCAACTATTGGCCGCAGGGCACCAATTGACCCCTGGTACCTTAAGAATCCTCAGGTTAGTGATAAGATCCTTGGTGACTCGGGAGATTGAGGGGTCAGTTGATTCATCAGCGACATTGTGGGAGGCTTACAAGACAGTAATTTGGGGTGTGGCTCTGTCTCAAATTGCGGAAGGAAAGAAGTGCGGATATGACCCGCTTGGAGGGTGATATTCTTAAGTTGAAGGGGGCACTTAGTGGGCAGGACTCGGAGGAGTTGCGGCACGAATTGCAAATTAAAACCAAGGCATATACAGCTTTAGCTACTGAGGCTGCCTGGGCAAACCGTAGAGCGACACTCAGCAGGATTTATGATGTAGGAGACAAGGCTGTTAAATTACTGGCCTGGTTGGACCGTAAGGAACAGGCCCACCAGGTAGTGGTTGAAACAGAAGCGGATAGTGGCCTCCGCCTCAATGCCCCGCATGATATAGCAGAAGCCTTTGGCCAGTACTACCAGACCCTCTATACATCTCAATCCTTGCACAAGGAGGAGGAAGCATCCTACTTCCTGCACAACATCTCGCTACCGCTGCTTACGGAGGAGGAGTGCCTCGATTTGGATCTTGACCTTATGGAGGCGAAGGTGGAAAAAGCTATACATGACTTACGAGGAGGGAATGCCTCAGGCCCTAACGGCTTGCCTATTGAGTTGTTCAAATTTACGGTGGGTAAGATCGCTCCATATCTTACTAGAATGTTTCTCAAAAGCAGGGAGGCTGGAATACTGCTGGTTGACCAGCGGCGTATGATTGTTTTAGTCATTCACAAGGAGGGCAAGCCACGTAATAAATGCTCCTCCTATAGGCCAATATCCCTACCCAATGGCGAGGCTAAGATCCTGGTGAAGGTTCTCACCTGCTGAGTTTTATTGCCTGTTTGGTCCATCCGAACAAATTGGGATTCATGCCCGCTAGAAAAACCTCCCTCAACCTGCGCAGACTCCAAGGTGTTTTGAGCTGAACCTCCACCATTTGCGAGGATGCAGTAGTGGTTTGCCTCGATGCTGCTGCAGTGTTTGACACCATCGAGTGGGCCCATCTGTTTGCAGTACTCCAAAAATTAGGCCTGGGTCCGGAATACATCCAATGGGTTTTTCTCCTCTATCAGCAGCCACTAGCCCAAATAGTGGTTAACAACAGAAATTTCTCCACTTTTGTACTCGGCAGGGGCACCAGGCAGGGTTGCCCCTTGTCCCCGCTGCTTTTTGCCCTCTCTAAAAGAGCCTCTGGCAATGTGGGTGCGAAGAGACCCTATTGTCAGGGGGCTCAGATGGACCTCTGGTTGGGAGGACCGCATATCGGTTTATGCGGATGACATTTTAATCAATCTTGCATCACCGACAACGTCCCTTCACAGGGTTCTGAACATCTTCAGGGCGTTCAGCAGCATTGCTGGATATAAAATCAATTGGACCAAGTTGGTGTTGTATGTCCATAGTGGTGGGGCACCTCAACTCGCCTGGGGGCTCCAGCTTGAGGAGGCCACTGAGGGTTTTAAGTACCTTGGGATCTGAGTCTCTAGGGACCCTTCTAGGGTCCACAAATGCAATCTCTGTCCGCCCTTGCAGTGTCTCCCATCTGATGTCCAACACTGAAAATCACTCCCTCTCTCTCTCTCTCTCGGGGAGAGCGGCCCCAGGGAAATGGACCCACAACTTCTTCAGGGCTAAGAGGGCTGATGGCCTGGGAAGGGATAATATCTCTCCACTGGTTGTACTTCGGTCCTGGTTGAGGGTGAGTGACTCCACACAGTGCGCTCACCTGGATGGGATGGTGACTACAGCTTTAGTGCAGTCAGACCAAATTAGATACTACACTGCAAACATAAGTGGCATTAAAATGTGTGACAATGCATTTCAGTGCGGTGATGCGGAACACCACACTGAAATGCGTTAGAGTCACGCCTGATGTGTGATACTCGGCAGACCTGTTGTCAATCATAAGTGCACTAGGCTAAAGCCTAACTTTACAACACCGGTTGAGAAATAGGGGTGGGATGTCAGCTTTGCTCATATTACCGCACTAAATCCTGTACCCCCCAACAAACACACCCAAAGCAGCAAATGTGGATTGGACAGGTCTATTTTAGGAGCCCGCTGGCCTCCCAGTCCAGTGCAGGCAGGGCAGCTCACCTGGCTCAGACCAGGGAGACGGGCGACAGCAGGGAAGCCAGGGCGACATGCCCATCTGCCCTGCGAGGTTCTCCTCACAGAGGGCCCTACAGTGCTGGCAAGATACTCCTGTTAAGCCCCTTATGGCTTCCGCACTGATCAAGGGGGCTTGACTAGGGTGACCAGGCGTCCTGGATTTTATTAGTCGGTCCCGGGTTTTCACCAGCTGTCCGGGCAGATTTCGAGAAATTTAGCTCATGTCCCCGTTTTTGGAGAGGGTCGACTAAAACGGGGTGGGGGGGGGGGGATTATGTTTTACAAAGCGGGGGTAGTTAGCAGTTGTTCCAAGAAAGCAATTTAATTAACAGGCAAGCTACTGGGTATAAAAATTGCATCTTATGTATGTCCTTACTGTGTGTTTTGTCATTTTCTACTGAGGAGCGCTGTCATTCTGTGCGCTCGCTTGATGTAAAATTATAGTCCTATTTTTGTGAAATGTCCTCTTTTTTGCTTTAAAATTCTGGTCACCCTAGGCTTGACGTGGCCTACGGATGCCACAGGAAACAGGTGCAAGGAGGGTGGTGGGGTGGGGGTCCGGGCCGCTGAGCATGGCAGTGTGCCGCTGAACATGGCAGTGTGCCGCTGAACATGGCAGTGGCAGTGTGCCGCTGAACATGGCAGTGGCAGTGTGCCGCTGAACATGGCAGTGTGCCGCTGAACATGGCAGTGTGCCGCTGAGCATGGCAGTGTGCCGCTGAGCATGGCAGCGTGCCGCTGAACATGGCAGTGGCAGTGTGCCGCTGAACAAGGCAGTGTGCCGCTGAGCATGGCAGTGTGCCGCTGAGCATGGCAGTGTGCCGCTGAGCATGGCAGTGTGCCGCTGAGCATGGCAGCGTGCCGCTGAGCATGGCAGCGTGCCGCTGAACATGGCAGTGGCAGTGTGCCGCTGAACATGGCAGTGTGCCGCTGAACAAGGCAGTGTGCCGCTGAGCATGGCAGTGTGCCGCTGAGCATGGCAGTGTGCCGCTGAGCATGGCAGTGTGCCGCTGAGCATGGCAGTGTGCCGCTGAGCATGGCAGCGTGCCGCTGAGCATGGCAGTGTGCTCCTGCCCACCAGCAGTCAGGGGAAGAACATTATTTTTTTTGCTTGCAAGAGGGTCTGTGGCTCCCACCGATTTCACCTGGTCTCGTGTACCTGCCCCCCCGCGAGTGGGTCTCCTTTGCACACGTTCTTATTAGGAGCATCACTTATCACGTGTGAACCCAAATAGCACTTGGAACGTGGCGGCCAGGGCAGAATTCCTAAAAAATAAAAAAGAAGTGGGGGGGGGAAGCTGACGTAACGACAGGAAGTGATGTCACAAAAGGTGGCTTGCATCATCAGACTCATTGCCTTCCCTCGCTCACCCCTTAGATGCGATTGCATCAGAGAAGCCAGCGCGTGAGCAGCATTCTGAATGAGCTCCAATCTCGCCCCAGAGAGGCCAAAGAGAGAACCTTGGTCCAATCGCTAGTTCTCTCTAGACTTGACTATTGTAATTCTCTTCTGACTGGCCTTCCCAAATCTCACCTCTCCCCCCTCAAATCCGTCCTCCATTCAGCAGCTCGCTTCTTTTCAGGGTACAAATGAAGTGACCACATCACTCCTATCCTGTCTTCTCTCCGATGGCTTCCCATCGAGGCTAGAGCTATCTACAAACAGCGTGCATCACCCACAAAGCTTTGCACTCTTCCTCCCCTCTCTATCTGGCGAATAAACTCAAACTGTCTGGAGCCTCAAGACCTTCTCGGAATGCGGAAAAGTTCCTTCTTGAAACCCCCTCCTTCCTTCAAAAGAGAAAAACTGTTGGCACAATCGTTCTCAGGTAATGTGGTGAGAACCTGGAACTCGCTTCCTCCTTCGCTCCGTGCCATCACCTCCATCCAGATCTTCAAAGCGGACCTCAAATCTCTTTTATTCCAAAGACACTTTCAGAACTAATTCCCTCCTTCTCAGACCCTGCCTGGAAGTTCTTTAGTCATTGTAAATTTGTCACATATGTTTATATTTTTGCTTAAGGTTATAAAGGGGTTCGCGGGGAGCACTCCTGGTATCCTTATTTTTATCCTGCTATTCTACTGGTGCTGTGACTGATAAGGGATGTCAATCCTTTGGATGCATAAGAGTTTAGGCCAACAAAAGTGTCAGCCCAGTCACGCACTGTTTATTTAGTGATATTCCACACCTTTTACTTTTTTGCAGCGTAATCAATACTTCATGCTTTTCATTCATTTATTTCTATGGTAATTTCTCGTATGATTCATGTTTTATATCACATGTTTTTCAACAATCACTTTACATTGTAATCGCGCAATTTATTCACCTTGATGGTCACATTTCCTATGAGTAAATGACAACCACATTTTCAGTACATAACAAATCTTGATCACATGCCCGATGCGTTTCGGCACCATCAGTGCCTTCCTCAGGGGCTTTCACTATAACGAAAGAAATGAAAACCATAGTGTTGATCTTGTATGCTCACGGATGCTCATGTTGTTAGAATAACTGGTCAAATTAGGTTATACCTTGTAAATATAGTAGCTCAGCGTGTTAAATCTGTAATAAATGCATATCAAAATCAGTTTTATATGTTCCTACTTATAGGCCAGAGGGTGGATGTAAACATTAATATTGTTGTAATCTTACCGATAAGTTTCTGAGGTTTATTGGCGTATGTTCTGAAATGAAAAACACATATAGATAATAATGTACCGTAGTGCCATATATTGGGTTATCTGAACCATACTAGTTGATCGTCCTGTGTGAGACTACGAATCATACCTGTAGTTGAAACTCTTTGCTTTAGACCTAATTGGCAACAAGAGATACATGGAATCAATTGTGGGTTCTTACTTGTCACGGGTTTAGCTGGAATCATATTAGTGACCGTATTCGCATATCTGTGGTTATATTGTCCGATATATCTACAAAAATACAAAGAATACCTATTGGAATCGGAAATGCCGCTGTGTTTATGATAAATAAAAAACGCGGTAAATAATGTTGTATTCGCAACTCATTTTGAGGAGTTTTCACAACTATATCAAAAAACGGACCAATCCTATTTCCAAACCGAACACAATTGTCATCACTTACCTAAAATGCGACGTTCTCGCGTATTAACTGGGGGTCTTCTGTGCTCGTGTGCTCGAAGAAGCTGTATTCCTCGAGTTGATCATAATAAATCGGCGTCTCCCTGTGCAGCCTCAAATGACGGACAATATAACCAAAGGTATGCGAATACGGTCACTAATATGATTCCATATAAACCTGTGACAAGTAAGAACCCACAATTGATTCAATTTATCTTGTGTTGCCATTTAGGTCTAAAGCAAAGAGTTTCAACTACAGGTATGATTTGTAGTCTCACACAGGCCGATCAACTAGTATGGTTCAGATAACCCAATACATGGCACTGTGGTACATTATTATCTATAGGTGTTTTTCATTATTTATTTATTTGTTTGTTTATGAAATTTCTAAAGCGCACAAATACCTTCCTGTATCTCGGCGCTAACATTACAGCATTACAGCACATACGCCAATAAACCTCAGAAACGTATCGGTAAGATTACAACAAAATTAATGTTTACACCCACCCTTTGGCCTATAAGTAGGAACATATAAAACTGATTTTGATATGCATTTATTACAGATTTAACACACTGAGCTACTATATTTACAAGGTATGACCTAATTTGACCAGTTATTCTAACAACATGAGCATACAAGATAAACACTATGGTTTTCATTTCTTTCTTTATAGTGAAATCCCCTGAGGAAGGCACTGATGGTGCCGAAACGCATCGGGCATGTGATCAAGATTTGTTATGTACTGAAAATGTGGTTGTCATTTACTCATAGGAAATGTGACCATCAAGTTGTATAAATTGTGTGATTACAATGTAAAGTGATTGTTGAAAAACATGTGATATAAAACATGAATCATTTGAGAAATTAACATAGAAATAATGAATGAAAAGCATCTGATGAAGTATTGATTACGCTGCAAAAAAGTAAACGGTGTGGAATATCACTAAATGAACAGTGCGTGACTGGGCTGACACTTTTGTTGGCCTAAACTCTTATGCATCCAAAGGATTGACATCCCTTATCAGTCACAGCACCAGTAGAATAGCAGGATAAAAATAAGGATACCAGGAGTGCTCCCCGCGAACCCCTTAATAACCTTTTCACTCTTTGTCAAAACAGTGGGGCAGCACCCAACCAGGAAAATGCAATTCGATCAAATCACAGGTATAACGGACAATAGAGCTACAACACTGGCATATACATATGATCAAGCAGATGAGATATATTCACTAATTCAGGAAGTACGAACCAAAGACGCCCATGGAAGCTCAATCAGCCAACAACTCAAACAACTGGAGTATCTAACCTGACGTCAATTAAAGCAAAGAATGCATGCATCTACACTAGTGCAATACCATAAAGCAAAAAGAATACCGAGAGGCTTAAGACTATCCATAAAACCAATGCTATTTCGCTTCAATTTAAATGCCAAGTTTATGGACAATTGGTACAGCATTTTGAATAAGTGTTCGTTGGACCTTACACTACTTATAGTGGAGGAACTGTCAAAAACAATCCGGGAGTTGGAGGAAGAGATCCTCATCTTGAAAAGCGAATTGGAAAACAGGATGGAAATAAACACATGGCAAATAAGTTTGGAAGCAATCAACCAGAAATTGAATAAGTACAGCAAAAAACTCCAAGAAGGCAAACTCCGCAAATACAAGCAGGATACAATAGATTACAAACTTAATGAAGTTTACACGTGGGCGGACATTTCCACAAGGAGAAGATTTGACCCCAAGAAAACAACAGCAGCACCACACTCCTCGGAAGAAAGTCTGGTAACAGATAAGGAGATTACGTTAAGTAGGGGACCGGTAAACTTGACCGCACAAATAACAACAGCAAGCACAGAACCAACAGGAGGAGAAGCATCTACTAGCAGTGTGGCTTTTTTATCCAAGGTTCAGAACAAAAGGCTACAACCAACGGAGTTACCAGGAACAATAGGCGAAGCCGCCCGACAAGGAGAGGAAGCGGCAGGAAAGTCACTCCGGAGCGGGAGGACAGTGGTTTGATAATTAACATATCAACAATTGATTTGACCAAATATCAACTTAATGTGTTAAACAAAGGGTTAACATTTGTACCAACTACCATGGCAAATGAAATAGAGACAGAGGCTGCACTTTATCGCTTCATGAGAACTTTGCGTTTACGACATTTCTTTACAAATGTAGTGGAAACTACACCACAGTCTACACAAGAAACAGGAGGATCATTGAAACCCAAAAGCACATATCAACCCCCGGTTTCGCATAAGATGTTGGACACTTTCGAAATTATGGTCAAAAGGGATATAGAGGCATTGGATTTCAAGAAAGTAAAACAGAATTTGACAAACTCAGAAAGAAACACATTGCAGAATCTATCCAACAACTCAGAGTTGACAATTCATTCAGCAGATAAAGGAGGAGCAATTGTTATGGACACTAGCTATTACAACATGAAGGTTAATCAGCATGTTGAGGACAGTAATACATCTCGCTTTGGAACTAGAACCAACCTCACAAATACAAACTATTCTCAACCAACTACTAAAGGAAGCTATGCATCAAGGATGGATAAATGGAAACACCCAAGCATATCTTTCCACGACTCACCCAAGATGCCCAAGACTGTATACGATCCCAAAGTTCCATAAAGACCCCAAGGACCCTCCATTCATACCAATCGTCTCGGGGTGCGGGTCAGTTTTTGATCCCCTCGGACGATATTTGGATTATTTTCTGCAACAATTCGTTCAAGGATGGCAATCCAATATCCGGGATACAACAGATTTTTTTAATAAACTGACTGATTCAACTAAAGACTTTCAAGACAATTGGATTTTATGTACCATTAACGTGGTAGCGCTATACACGTCCATCCTCCACATGGCTGAAAAAGAGGCTGTCGAATGGGCACTTTTACAAATGGATGAACTACAGGTTGAAAAAGTCTTCCAACTACAGCTTTTAAAATTTTGCCTACAGAACAGTTATTTTGAGTGGAACAAGAGGCATCATGGCCAACTGACAGGCACTTCTATGGGCTTTTCAGGGGCGCCAGCATACGCAAACATCTTTATGGCTCAATTCGAGGCAGACAATTTGATGAACACTGAGCACTGGAAGAATATCAAGATGTATTGTCGATTCATCGATGATATATTCTTGATATGGCAAGCTAGGACAGGAGAATTAGAACAATTGATCAGAGATCTAAACACAGTAAACCCAAGAATACAGTTGACTTACAAAATAAATCATCAAAAGATGGACTTCCTGGATGTGAGAATAACAAAAACCTCAACTGGGTTTCAGACCCAACTGTACACCAAACCCACAGAACGGAATAACGCCTTGCTTTACTCGAGCTTCCACCCAAGAAGCCTACTCAATAACTTACCATACTCGCAATTGATACGAATAAAAAGGATATTTTCAGATACAGTGATAGGTCAGACTACAATGGAGGAACATCTTGTCAAATACAAGGAAAAGGGATACCCAATGGAAGTGTTGAATCAGAGCAAGGATAGAGCTTTGAATTTAAGCAGACAGGAGTTACTACAAACAAAAATCAGAACAACTGGCAAAAAAATGGTATTTGTGTCTAAATACACAACACAATCTACAGCCATTAAAAAATCATTATCCGGGGATGGGAACTATTATCCAATGAAACAGATTTCAAGGGTTTATTCAAAGAGACACCATTACACGCGTACACTAGAGGCAGGAATCTAAAAGAACTACTGAAACGTCAAGATACCGGCAGGAAAGAGATCAATAATAAAGGAACAACACGGTGTCAAAATTGTATACATTGTAATATTGTGATCGGAAACATACTTACCCATCCCACAACTGGCAAACCAGTCAAACTAAGACACACAAGTGACAGTAACTCACAGAATGTGATTTATGGGATTAAATGTCCGTGCGGGAAAATGTATGTGGGCAAAACGGAACGTAAAATTAAAATCAGAATTACAGAACACAAAAGCAAAATCAGAAATCAAACGTTACCATCCCCACTGGCTACACACTGGAAGGAACAGAATCATTCCATTTCACAATTACGGTTCATGATTATTGAAAAAAGGTGGATCTAATACAGGGCATAGATATAAGACAGGAACTTCTGCAGCGAGAGTTGTATTGGATCAAAACCCTGAATACAATGAGGCCGGTAGGGCTCAATGACAGATATGATTTAGCCTGCTATCTATAAACAGACATAAGAATGTAGACTAAGTCAACCCAATATTAAATACTCTGTAACCAAGTCAGTCTACACATAGGGTTTATTTTATAACATATGGACCATACGAGACTTACAAATGAGTATAATAACGTAAATGTTAATATGAATGGTATCATGGAGCATTTTAGATATGATTATAGGTATGAATGTTACATTACATATGAATTATAGGAGATTTACAAACAGTTAAAATAATACATATGTTAATATGAATGTTATCATGTAACAACTGAGATAATTATAGGCATAAATGTCACGATATTGGAACTTCATATATGCACATAAGACTAGCAACACACCAGTAATTTATAGGACAGGCATGTCCAGTGGACAGCTCTGGATATTACATCAAAACCTGGACTATCAATAAACACAAACTCGGTTCATTTTAAACTTGAGATGTTTTGTACGAATCAGATTACCAACAATATCCTTAGAGAAGAGCGTCGACTTATATTACCGTAAACCGGAACACTTTGGTTTACGTGGACAAACTAGTTTTTGAGGAATACTATGAAAATATCATATTATAAACACCATCTTAAGATGGCGACGATACAAACATAGTTAGGTTCCATCGCCGACGGGTAGTCCGTTATTTGAGGCTACACAGGGAGACGCCGATTTATTATGATAAACTCGGGGCATACAGCTTCTTCGAGCACACAAGACCCCCAGTTAATACGCGAGAACGCCGCATTTTAGGTAAGCGATGACCATTCTGTTCGGTTTGGAAATAGGAACGGTCCGTTTTTTGATATAGTAGTGAAAACTCCTCAAAACGAGTTTCGAATACAACATTATTTACCGCGTTTTTTATTTATCATAAACACAGCGGCATTTCCGATTCCAATAGGTATTCTTTGTATTTTTGCAGATATATCGGACAATATAACCACAGGTATGCGAATACGGTCACTAATATGATTCCAGCTAAACCCGTGACAAGTAAGAACCCACAATTGATTCCATTTATCTCTTGTTGCCATTTAGGTCTAAAGCAAAGAGTTTCAACTACAGGTATGATTTGTAGTCTCACACAGGACGATCAACTAGTATGGTTCAGATAACCCAATATATGGCACTATGGTACATTATTATCTATAGGTGTTTTTCATTACAGCACATACGCCAATAAACCTCAGAAACGTATCGGTAAGATTACAACAATATTAATGTTTACATCCACCCTCTGGCCTATAAGTAGGAACATATAAAACGGATTTTGATATGCATCTATTACAGATTTAACACGCTGAGCTACTATATTTACAAGGTATGACCTAATTTGACCAGTTATTCTAACAACATGAGCATCCGTGAGCATACAAGATCAACACTATGGTTTTCATTTCTTTCGTTATAGTGAAAGCCCCTGAGGAAGGCACTGATGGTGCCGAAACGCATCGGGCATGTGATCAAGATTTGTTATGGACTGAAAATGTGGTTGTCATTTACTCATAGGAAATGTGACCATCAAGTTGAATAAATTGCGTGATTACAATGTAAAGTGATTGTTGAAAAACATATGATATAAAACATGAATCATTTGAGAAATTAACATAGAAATAAATGAATGAAAAGCATCTGAGAAGTATTGATTACGCTGCAAAAAAGTAAAAGGTGTGGAATATCACTAAATGAAGAGTGCGTGACTGGGCTGACACTTTTGTTGGCCTAAACGCTTATATTTTTGCTTATACATCCTGTGCTTGGAATTGTGTTGCTTTTGCCTGCGTTTGTTTGATTCTATGGCTTGCTATTGTTCGCCAGGAAGTTCTTTAGTCATTGTAAAATTTGTCATATTTATTCTTACTTTTGCTTGTACAGTTTGTTCATGCTATTTTTGTTTGCTCTATTCCTGCAACAGTTCTCTCATGTAACGTAACTGGTTCTTTTGTACAGTGCTCCGACACCTTCGGGTAAAGTCCGCGCTTTATAAAAATGCATTAAACAAATAAATAAATGTTTGGCTCCATTTGCTCCAGTTACCGAGCTCCCGGTAAAATAAGGAGGGGGGGGGGGGGGACGCCGTCCACCCGCGTGGTGCCCCGACTCGAGCCCTGCGGTCAGACATGGACTTACAACACTGGGTTTTATTTCTCTTTAAACCTTTCTCTCCGTAAAACACTTACCGCGCGCGCAACAAAACTGCAGTGAAAACAGACAGCAAAAGACATCAAAATAAAAAGCATCGGTGTCTCTTTCACCTGCGTTCAGGAGCGGGGAATTTACGAACTCCTTTGCCCCCCGAGCTTCACCTGCAGACACAGGGGGGGGGGGGGGGAGGGGGGGAGAACAGAAGAGACCAGAGCCTTCAGGAAAACTCTTTTGGGCAGATTTACAAGCCTCTGCGCCACTTTTGCGTTATTTTTAACATGTAAAAAGTGGCGCGAGCGGCTTGTAAATCTGCCCCATGATTGCGAGGGGGAAAGAAAAATACAGCCACACTCCAAGTTGTTTTAAATTCACCCGTTCAAACTCGGGCTCACGGGGTGACGCAGCCTCAGCGCCTAAAACGAAGACTTATTTTGGGAGAGAGCAATGAGCCTGAAAACCCAGACATCGACACTAGAATACCCGCAACGAGCCCCGGAAGGGGTCCGTGGAGACACCCCCCTCCTCCCCTCCCTGTCCGTACAAGCGCCACACCCAGGGCGCCCCACAGACCAGGCAAGAAAAGAAACCACAAGCCACGGCCAGCCCGAGAGGCGCGGCTAGAACACGGAAAAAGAAAGCAAAGCGGCCGCTTCTCTCATTCTTAGCGCTATGAAGCACTCATCGGACGCTAGAGACGCCCAACGCTTGGAAATATCCCGCTGCTACAAACAGATGTTACAGATGTGCCCAGTCTTCACAGTAATAGCTGCTCGGGGGCCCCAGGGGCGGGGGGGGGGGGAGGGGGGCGAGGGCGGAGACGACAAGTGCTGCATCGCCCGAGTTTGCTCAAATACAAAACGGAATACTAAGTAGTTTGAGAACCCCCCCCCCAACAAGGAATGTTTTAATGATCCAAAAAACAAAACCGATTAATTAAACAATTAACCATAGGCCCACGCCGACACGTATAAGCTGCCCCTCAGCCAGGGACAAGTGCACACCTGAACTATCACAGCTCAATGCGCCCCCAAAGCGCCCCCACTCACCTGCGGCCCCCACACACCTCTCAGCTCGCACTGGACTCAGATCCACTCACCTGCTCGACAGGCTCTTAAAAGCTCACACGCTGGGATTGGTGGAAGAGCGTCACGTGACCCCAGACCTGCTTACCCAGTTCCCCTGTGGGTTCAGGGTGGGGTCACGGCGACTGCCCTTCATGTGCCCTCCTTATGCAGGAATGTGTCTCTGATGGCTCAGGGTGGAGACAGACACCACAGTCAGGGGAGTCACTGAGCACAGGGATGGAGACAGACACCACAGTCAGGGGAGTCACTGAGCACAGGGATGAGACAGACACCACAGTCAGGGGAGTCACTGAGCACAGGGTTGGAGACAGACACCACAGTCAGGGGAGTCACTGAGCACAGGGTGGAGACAGACACCACAATCAGGGGAGTAACTGAGCACAGGGTGGAGACAGACACCACAGTCAGGGGAGTCACTGAGCACAGGGATGAGACAGACACCACAGTCAGGGGAGTCACTGAACACAGGGATGAGACAGACACCACAGTCAGGGGAGTCACTGAGCACAGGGATGAGACAGACACCACAGTCAGGGGAGTCACTGAGCACAGGGTGGAGACAGACACCACAGTCAGGGGAGTCACTGAGCACAGGGATGAGACAGACACCACAGTCAGGGGAGTCACTGAGCACAGGGATGAGACAGACACCACAGTCAGGGGAGTCACTGAGCACAGGGATGAGACAGACACCACAGTCAGGGATGAGACAGACACCACAGTCAGGTGAGCCCCTGAGCACAGGGTGGAGACAGACACCACAGTCAGGGTAGTCTCTGAGCACAGGGTGGAGACAGACACCACAGTCAGGAGAGTCACTGAGCACAGGGTGGAGACAGACACCACAGTCAGGGGAGTCACTGAGCACAGGGATGAGACAGACACTACAGTCAGGGGAGTCACTGAGCACAGGGCTGAAGACAGACACCGCAGTCAGGGGAGTCACTGAGAGGGTGGAGACAGACACCACAGTCAGGGGAGTCACTGAGCACAGGGCGGAGACAGACACCACAGTCAGGTGAGTCACTGAGCACAGGGTGGAGACAGACACCACAGTCAGGGGAGTCACTGAGCACAGGGATGGAGACAGACACCACAGTCAGGGGAGTCACTGAGCACAGGGATGAGACAGACACCACAGTCAGGGGAGTCACTGAGCACAGGGATGGAGACAGACACCACAGTCAGGGGAGTCACTGAGCACAGGATGAGACAGACACCACAGTCAGGGGAGTCACTGAGCACAGGGATGAGACAGACACCACAGTCAGGGGAGTCACTGAGCACAGGGATGAGACAGACACCACAGTCAGGGGAGTCACTGAGCACAGGGATGGAGACAGACACCACAGTCAGGGGAGTCACTGAGCACAGGGATGAGACAGACACCACAGTCAGGGGAGTCACTGAGCACAGGGATGAGACAGACACCACAGTCAGGGGAGTCACCGAGCACAGGGTGGAGACAGACACCACAGTCAGGGGAGTCACTGAGCACAGGGATGAGACAGACACCACAGTCAGGGGAGTCACTGAGCACAGGGATGAGACAGACACCACAGTCAGGGGAGTCACTGAGCACAGGGCTGAAGACAGACACCGCAGTCAGGGGAGTCACTGAGAGGGTGGAGACAGACACCACAGTCAGGGGAGTCACTGAGCACAGGGCGGAGACAGACACCATAGTCAGGGGAGTCACTGAGCACAGGGCGGAGACAGACACCACAGTCAGGGGAGTCACTGAGCACAGGGATGAGACAGACACCACAGTCAGGGGAGTCACTGAGCACAGGGATGAGACAGACACCACAGTCAGGGGAGTCACTGAGCACAGGGCTGAAGACAGACACCGCAGTCAGGGGAGTCACTGAGAGGGTGGAGACAGACACCACAGTCAGGGGAGTCACTGAGCACAGGGCGGAGACAGACACCATAGTCAGGGGAGTCACTAAGCACAGGGCGGAGACAGACACCACAGTCAGGCGAGTCACTGAGCACAGGGATGAGACAGACACCACAGTCAGGGGAGTCACTGAGCACAGGGATGAGACAGACACCACAGTCAGGGGGAGTCACTGAGCACAGGGATGAGACAGACACCACAGTCAGGGGAGTCACTGAGCACAGGGCTGAAGACAGACACCGCAGTCAGGGGAGTCACTGAGAGGGTGGAGACAGACACCACAGTCAGGGGAGTCACTGAGCACAGGGCGGAGACAGACACCATAGTCAGGGGAGTCACTGAGCACAGGGCGGAGACAGACACCACAGTCAGGTGAGTCACAGAGCACAGGGATGAGACAGACACCACAGTCAGGGGAGTCACTGAGCACAGGGTGGAGACAGACACCACAGTCAGGGGAGTCACTGAGCACAGGGATGAGACAGACACCACAGTCAGGGGAGTCACTGAGAGGGTGGAGACAGACACCACAGTCAGGGGAGTCACTGAGCACAGGGATGAGACAGACACCACAGTCAGGGGAGTCACTGAGCACAGGGTGGAGACAGACACCACAGTCAGGGGAGTCTCTGAGCACAGGGTTGAGACAGACACCACAGTCAGGGGAGTCACTGAGCACAGGGCGGAGACAGACACCACAGTCAGGGGAGTTGCTGAGCACAGGGTGGAGACAGACACCACAGTCAGGGGAGTCACTGAGCACAGGGCGGAGACAGACACCACAGTCAGGGGAGTCACTGAGCACAGGGCGGAGACAGACACCACAGTCAGGGGAGTCACTGAGCACAGGGCGGAGACAGACACCACAGTCAGGGGAGTCACTGAGAGGGTGGAGACAGACACCACAGTCAGGGGAGTCACTGAGCACAGGGATGGAGACAGACACCACAGTCAGGTGAGTCACTGAGCACAGGGCGGAGACAGACACCACAGTCAGGGGAGTCACTGGGCACAGGGTGGAGACAGACACCACAGTCAGGGGAGTCACTGAGCACAGGGTGGAGACAGACACCACAGTCAGGGGAGTCACTGAGCACAGGGTGGAGACAGACACCACAGTCAGGGGAGTCACTGAGCACAGGGCGGAGACAGACACCACAGTCAGGGGAGTCACTGAGAGGGTGGAGACAGACACCACAGTCAGGGGAGTCACTGAGCACAGGGATGGAGACAGACACCACAGTCAGGGGAGTCACTGAGCACAGGGTGGAGACCGACACCACAGTCAGGGGAGTCACTGAGCACAGGGCGGAGACAGACACCACAGTCAGGGGAGTCACTGAGAGGGTGGAGACAGACACCACAGTCAGGGGAGTCACTGAGCGCAGGGATGACACAGACACCACAGTCAGGTGAGTCACTGAGCACAGGGTTAGAGACAGACACTACAGTCAGGGGAGTCACTGAGCACAGGGTGGAGACAGACACCACAGTCAGGGGAGTCACTGAGCACAGGGATGAGACAGACACCACAGTCAGGGGAGTCACTGAGCACAGGGTGGAGACAGACACCACAGTCAGGGGAGTCACTGAGCACAGGGTGGAGACAGACACCACAGTCAAGGGAGTCACTGAGCACAGGGCGGAGACAGACACCACAGTCAGGGGAGTCACTGAGAGGGTGGAGACAGACACCACAGTCAGGGGAGTCACTGAGCACAGGGATGGAGACAGACACCACAGTCAGGGGAGTCACTGAGCACAGGGTGGAGACAGACACCACAGTCAGGGGAGTCACTGAGCACAGGGCGGAGACAGACACCACAGTCAGGGGAGTCACTGAGAGGGTGGAGACAGACACCACAGTCAGGGGAGTCACTGAGCGCAGGGATGAGACAGACACCACAGTCAGGTGAGTCACTGAGCACAGGGATGGAGACAGACACCACAGTCAGGTGAGTCACTGAGCGCAGGGATGAGAC
The DNA here is from genome assembly GCF_964263255.1 of Lissotriton vulgaris. Taxonomy (NCBI): domain Eukaryota; kingdom Metazoa; phylum Chordata; class Amphibia; order Caudata; family Salamandridae; genus Lissotriton; species Lissotriton vulgaris. The sequence goes on along the minus strand of NC_141696.1, from coordinate 1,550,560,594 downwards.
AGACACCACAGTCAGGTGAGTCACTGAGCACAGGGATGGAGACAGACACCACAGTCAGGTGAGTCACTGAGCACAGGGATGGAGACAGACACCACAGTCAGGTGAGTCACTGAGCGCAGGGATGAGACAGACACCACAGTCAGGTGAGTCACTGAGCACAGGGATGGAGACAGACACCACAGTCAGGTGAGTCACTGAGCACAGGGATGGAGACAGACACCACAGTCAGGTGAGTCACTGAGCACAGGGGTGGAGACAGATCCCACAGTCAGAAGAGTCACTGAGCACAGGGTGGGGACAGACACCACAGTCAGGTGAGTCACTGAGCACAGGGTTGGAGACATACACCACAGTCAGGTGAGTCACTGAGCACAGGGTTGGAGACAGACACCACAGTCAGGTGAGTCACTGAGAGGGTGGAGACAGACAGCACAGTCAAGGGAGTGACTGAGCACAAGGTGGAGACAGACACCACAGTCAGGGGAGTCACTGAGAGGGTGGAGACAGACACCACAGTCAGGGGAGTCACTGAGCAGAGGGCTGGAGACAGACCTCACAGTCAGGGGAGTCACTGAGCACAGGGTGGAGACAGACACCACAGTCAGGGGAGTCACTGAGCACAGGGTTGGAGACACACACCACAGTCAATGGAGTCACTGAGCACAGGGCGGAGACAGACACCACAGTCAGGGGAGTCACTGAGAGGGTGGAGACAGACACCACAGTCAGGGGAGTCACTGAGCACAGGGATGGAGACAGACACCACAGTCAGGTGAGTCACTGAGCACAGGGCGGAGACAGACACCACAGTCAGGGGAGTCACTGAGCACAGGGTGGAGACAGACACCACAGTCAGGGGAGTCACTGAGCACAGGGTGGAGACAGACACCACAGTCAGGGGAGTCACTGAGCACAGGGTGGAGACAGACACCACAGTCAAGGGAGTCACTGAGCACAGGGCGGAGACAGACACCACAGTCAGGGGAGTCACTGAGAGGGTGGAGACAGACACCACAGTCAGGGGAGTCACTGAGCACAGGGATGGAGACAGACGCCACAGTCAGGGGAGTCACTGAGCACAGGGTGGAGACAGACACCACAGTCAGGGGAGTCACTGAGCACAGGGCGGAGACAGACACCACAGTCAGGGGAGTCACTGAGAGGGTGTAGACAGACACCACAGTCAGGGGAGTCACTGAGCGCAGGGATGAGACAGACACCACAGTCAGGGGAGTCACTGAGCACAGGGCGGAGACAGACACCACAGTCAGGGGAGTCACTGAGAGGGTGGAGACAGACACCACAGTCAGGGGAGTCACTGAGCGCAGGGATGACACAGACACCACAGTCAGGTGAGTCACTGAGCACAGGGTTGGAGACAGACACCACAGTCAGGGGAGTCACTGAGCACAGGGTGGAGACAGACACCACAGTCAGGGGAGTCACTGAGCACAGGGATGAGACAGACACCACAGTCAGGGGAGTCACTGAGCACAGGGATGAGACAGACACCACAGTCAGGGGAGTCACTGAGCACAGGGATGAGACAGACACCACAGTCAAGGGAGTCACTGAGCACAGGGCGGAGACAGACACCACAGTCAGGGGAGTCACTGAGAGGGTGGAGACAGACACCACAGTCAGGGGAGTCACTGAGCACAGGGATGGAGACAGACACCACAGTCAGGGGAGTCACTGAGAGGGTGGAGACAGACACCACAGTCAGGGGAGTCACTGAGCACAGGGCGGAGACAGACACCATAGTCAGGGGAGTCACTGAGCACAGGGCGGAGACAGACACCACAGTCAGGTGAGTCACAGAGCACAGGGATGAGACAGACACCACAGTCAGGGGAGTCACTGAGCACAGGGTGGAGACAGACACCACAGTCAGGGGAGTCACTGAGCACAGGGATGAGACAGACACCACAGTCAGGGGAGTCACTGAGAGGGTGGAGACAGACACCACAGTCAGGGGAGTCACTGAGCACAGGGATGAGACAGACACCACAGTCAGGGGAGTCACTGAGCACAGGGTGGAGACAGACACCACAGTCAGGGGAGTCTCTGAGCACAGGGTTGAGACAGACACCACAGTCAGGGGAGTCACTGAGCACAGGGCGGAGACAGACACCACAGTCAGGGGAGTCGCTGAGCACAGGGTGGAGACAGACACCACAGTCAGGGGAGTCACTGAGCACAGGGCGGAGACAGACACCACAGTCAGGGGAGTCACTGAGCACAGGGCGGAGACAGACACCACAGTCAGGGGAGTCACTGAGCACAGGGCGGAGACAGACACCACAGTCAGGGGAGTCACTGAGAGGGTGGAGACAGACACCACAGTCAGGGGAGTCACTGAGCACAGGGATGGAGACAGACACCACAGTCAGGTGAGTCACTGAGCACAGGGCGGAGACAGACACCACAGTCAGGGGAGTCACTGAGCACAGGGTGGAGACAGACACCACAGTCAGGGGAGTCACTGAGCACAGGGTGGAGACAGACACCACAGTCAGGGGAGTCACTGAGCACAGGGTGGAGACAGACACCACAGTCAGGGGAGTCACTGAGCACAGGGTGGAGACAGACACCACAGTCAGGGGAGTCACTGAGCACAGGGCAGAGACAGACACCACAGTCAGGGGAGTCACTGAGAGGGTGGAGACAGACACCACAGTCAGGGGAGTCACTGAGCACAGGGATGGAGACAGACACCACAGTCAGGGGAGTCACTGAGCACAGGGTGGAGACAGACACCACAGTCAGGGGAGTCACTGAGCACAGGGCGGAGACAGACACCACAGTCAGGGGAGTCACTGAGAGGGTGGAGACAGACACCACAGTCAGGGGAGTCACTGAGCGCAGGGATGAGACAGACACCACAGTCAGGGGAGTCACTGAGCACAGGGCGGAGACAGACACCACAGTCAGGGGAGTCACTGAGAGGGTGGAGACAGACACCACAGTCAGGGGAGTCACTGAGCGCAGGGATGACACAGACACCACAGTCAGGTGAGTCACTGAGCACAGGGTTAGAGACAGACACTACAGTCAGGGGAGTCACTGAGCACAGGGTGGAGACAGACACCACAGTCAGGGGAGTCACTGAGCACAGGGATGAGACAGACACCACAGTCAGGGGAGTCACTGAGCACAGGGTGGAGACAGACACCACAGTCAGGGGAGTCACTGAGCACAGGGTGGAGACAGACACCACAGTCAAGGGAGTCACTGAGCACAGGGCGGAGACAGACACCACAGTCAGGGGAGTCACTGAGAGGGTGGAGACAGACACCACAGTCAGGGGAGTCACTGAGCACAGGGATGGAGACAGACACCACAGTCAGGGGAGTCACTGAGCACAGGGTGGAGACAGACACCACAGTCAGGGGAGTCACTGAGCACAGGGCGGAGACAGACACCACAGTCAGGGGAGTCACTGAGAGGGTGGAGACAGACACCACAGTCAGGGGAGTCACTGAGCGCAGGGATGAGACAGACACCACAGTCAGGGGAGTCACTGAGCACAGGGCGGAGACAGACACCACAGTCAGGGGAGTCACTGAGAGGGTGGAGACAGACACCACATTCAGGGGAGTCACTGAGCGCAGGGATGAGACAGACACCACAGTCAGGTGAGTCACTGAGCACAGGGTTGGAGACAGACACCACAGTCAGGTGAGTCACTGAGCACAGGGATGGAGACAGACACCACAGTCAGGTGAGTCACTGAGCGCAGGGATGAGACAGACACCACAGTCAGGTGAGTCACTGAGCACAGGGATGGAGACAGACACCACAGTCAGGTGAGTCACTGAGCACAGGGATGGAGACAGACACCACAGTCAGGTGAGTCACTGAGCGCAGGGATGAGACAGACACCACAGTCAGGTGAGTCACTGAGCACAGGGATGGAGACAGACACCACAGTCAGGTGAGTCACTGAGCACAGGGATGGAGACAGACACCACAGTCAGGTGAGTCACTGAGCACAGGGGTGGAGACAGATACCACAGTCAGAAGAGTCACTGAGCACAGGGTGAGGACAGACACCACAGTCAGGTGAGTCACTGAGCACAGGGATGGAGACAGACACCACAGTCAGGTGAGTCACTGAGCACAGGGTTGGAGACATACACCACAGTCAGGTGAGTCACGGAGCACAGGGTTGGAGACAGACACCACAGTCAGGTGAGTCACTGAGAGGGTGGAGACAGACAGCACAGTCAAGGGAGTGACTGAGCACAAGGTGGAGACAGACACCACAGTCAGGGGAGTCACTGAGAGGGTGGAGACAGACACCACAGTCAGGGGAGTCACTGAGCAGAGGGCTGGAGACAGACCTCACAGTCAGGGGAGTCACTGAGCACAGGGTGGAGACAGACACCACAGTCAGGGGAGTCACTGAGCACAGGGTTGGAGACACACACCACAGTCAATGGAGTCACTGAGCACAGGGCGGAGACAGACACCACAGTCAGGGGAGTCACTGAGAGGGTGGAGACAGACACCACAGTCAGGGGAGTCACTGAGCACAGGGATGGAGACAGACACCACAGTCAGGTGAGTCACTGAGCACAGGGCGGAGACAGACACCACAGTCAGGGGAGTCACTGAGCACAGGGTGGAGACAGACACCACAGTCAGGGGAGTCACTGAGCACAGGGTGGAGACAGACACCACAGTCAGGGGAGTCACTGAGCACAGGGTGGAGACAGACACCACAGTCAAGGGAGTCACTGAGCACAGGGCGGAGACAGACACCACAGTCAGGGGAGTCACTGAGAGGGTGGAGACAGACACCACAGTCAGGGGAGTCACTGAGCACAGGGATGGAGACAGACACCACAGTCAGGGGAGTCACTGAGCGCAGGGATGAGACAGACACCACAGTCAGGGGAGTCACTGAGCACAGGGCGGAGACAGACACCACAGTCAGGGGAGTCACTGAGAGGGTGGAGACAGACACCACAGTCAGGGGAGTCACTGAGCACAGGGATGGAGACAGACACCACAGTCAGGTGAGTCACTGAGCACAGGGCGGAGACAGACACCACAGTCAGGGGAGTCACTGAGAGGGTGGAGACAGACACCACAGTCAGGGGAGTCACTGAGCACAGGGATGGAGACAGACACCACAGTCAGGGGAGTCACTGAGCACAGGGTGGAGACAGACACCACAGTCAGGGGAGTCACTGAGCACAGGGCGGAGACAGACACCACAGTCAGGGGAGTCACTGAGAGGGTGGAGACAGACACCACAGTCAGGGGAGTCACTGAGCGCAGGGATGAGACAGACACCACAGTCAGGGGAGTCACTGAGCACAGGGCGGAGACAGACACCACAGTCAGGGGAGTCACTGAGAGGGTGGAGACAGACACCACAGTCAGGGGAGTCACTGAGCGCAGGGATGACACAGACACCACAGTCAGGTGAGTCACTGAGCACAGGGTTGGAGACAGACACCACAGTCAGGGGAGTCACTGAGCACAGGGTGGAGACAGACACCACAGTCAGTGGAGTCACTGAGCACAGGGATGAGACAGACACCACAGTCAGGGGAGTCACTGAGCACAGGGATGAGACAGACACCACAGTCAGGGGAGTCACTGAGCACAGGGATGAGACAGACACCACAGTCAAGGGAGTCACTGAGCACAGGGCGGAGACAGGCACCACAGTCAGGGGAGTCACTGAGAGGTTGGAGACAGACACCACAGTCAGGGGAGTCACTGAGCACAGGGATGGAGACAGACACCACAGTCAGGGGAGTCACTGAGAGGGTGGAGACAGACACCACAGTCAGGGGAGTCACTGAGCAGAGGGCTGGAGACAGACCTCACAGTCAGGGGAGTCACTGAGCACAGGGTGGAGACAGACACCACAGTCAGGGGAGTCACTGAGCACAGGGTTGGAGACACACACCACAGTCAATGGAGTCACTGAGCACAGGGCGGAGACAGACACCACAGTCAGGGGAGTCACTGAGAGGGTGGAGACAGACACCACAGTCAGGGGAGTCACTGAGCACAGGGATGGAGACAGACACCACAGTCAGGTGAGTCACTGAGCACAGGGCGGAGACAGACACCACAGTCAGGGGAGTCACTGAGCACAGGGTGGAGACAGACACCACAGTCAGGGGAGTCACTGAGCACAGGGTGGAGACAGACACCACAGTCAGGGGAGTCACTGAGCACAGGGTGGAGACAGACACCACAGTCAAGGGAGTCACTGAGCACAGGGCGGAGACAGACACCACAGTCAGGGGAGTCACTGAGAGGGTGGAGACAGACACCACAGTCAGGGGAGTCACTGAGCACAGGGATGGAGACAGACACCACAGTCAGGGGAGTCACTGAGCGCAGGGATGAGACAGACACCACAGTCAGGGGAGTCACTGAGCACAGGGCGGAGACAGACACCACAGTCAGGGGAGTCACTGAGAGGGTGGAGACAGACACCACAGTCAGGGGAGTCACTGAGCACAGGGATGGAGACAGACACCACAGTCAGGTGAGTCACTGAGCACAGGGCGGAGACAGACACCACAGTCAGGGGAGTCACTGAGAGGGTGGAGACAGACACCACAGTCAGGGGAGTCACTGAGCACAGGGATGGAGACAGACACCACAGTCAGGGGAGTCACTGAGCACAGGGTGGAGACAGACACCACAGTCAGGGGAGTCACTGAGCACAGGGCGGAGACAGACACCACAGTCAGGGGAGTCACTGAGAGGGTGGAGACAGACACCACAGTCAGGGGAGTCACTGAGCGCAGGGATGAGACAGACACCACAGTCAGGGGAGTCACTGAGCACAGGGCGGAGACAGACACCACAGTCAGGGGAGTCACTGAGAGGGTGGAGACAGACACCACAGTCAGGGGAGTCACTGAGCGCAGGGATGACACAGACACCACAGTCAGGTGAGTCACTGAGCACAGGGTTGGAGACAGACACCACAGTCAGGGGAGTCACTGAGCACAGGGTGGAGACAGACACCACAGTCAGTGGAGTCACTGAGCACAGGGATGAGACAGACACCACAGTCAGGGGAGTCACTGAGCACAGGGATGAGACAGACACCACAGTCAGGGGAGTCACTGAGCACAGGGATGAGACAGACACCACAGTCAAGGGAGTCACTGAGCACAGGGCGGAGACAGGCACCACAGTCAGGGGAGTCACTGAGAGGGTGGAGACAGACACCACAGTCAGGGGAGTCACTGAGCACAGGGATGGAGACAGACACCACAGTCAGGGGAGTCACTGAGAGGGTGGAGACAGACACCACAGTCAGGGGAGTCACTGAGCACAGGGCGGAGACAGACACCATAGTCAGGGGAGTCACTGAGCACAGGGCGGAGACAGACACCACAGTCAGGTGAGTCACAGAGCACAGGGATGAGACAGACACCACAGTCAGGGGAGTCACTGAGCACAGGGTGGAGACAGACACCACAGTCAGGGGAGTCACTGAGCACAGGGATGAGACAGACACCACAGTCAGGGGAGTCACTGAGAGGGTGGAGACAGACACCACAGTCAGGGGAGTCACTGAGCACAGGGATGAGACAGACACCACAGTCAGGAGAGTCACTGAGCACAGGGTGGAGACAGACACCACAGTCAGGGGAGTCTCTGAGCACAGGGTTGAGACAGACACCACAGTCAGGGGAGTCACTGAGCACAGGGCGGAGACAGACACCACAGTCAGGGGAGTCGCTGAGCACAGGGTGGAGACAGACACCACAGTCAGGGGAGTCACTGAGCACAGGGCGGAGACAGACACCACAGTCAGGGGAGTCACTGAGCACAGGGCGGAGACAGACACCACAGTCAGGGGAGTCACTGAGCACAGGGCGGAGACAGACACCGCAGTCAGGGGAGTCACTGAGAGGGTGGAGACAGACACCACAGTCAGGGGAGTCACTGAGCACAGGGATGGAGACAGACACCACAGTCAGGTGAGTCACTGAGCACAGGGCGGAGACAGACACCACAGTCAGGGGAGTCACTGAGCACAGGGTGGAGACAGACACCACAGTCAGGGGAGTCACTGAGCATAGGGTGGAGACAGACACCACAGTCAGGGGAGTCACTGAGCACAGGGTGGAGACAGACACCACAGTCAGGGGAGTCACTGAGCACAGGGTGGAGACAGACACCACAGTCAGGGGAGTCACTGAGCACAGGGCGGAGACAGACACCACAGTCAGGGGAGTCACTGAGAGGGTGGAGACAGACACCACAGTCAGGGGAGTCACTGGGCACAGGGATGGAGACAGACACCACAGTCAGGGGAGTCACTGAGCACAGGGTGGAGACAGACACCACAGTCAGGGGAGTCACTGAGCACAGGGCGGAGACAGACACCACAGTCAGGGGAGTCACTGAGAGGGTGGAGACAGACACCACAGTCAGGGGAGTCACTGAGCGCAGGGATGAGACAGACACCACAGTCAGGGGAGTCACTGAGCACAGGGCGGAGACAGACACCACAGTCAGGGGAGTCACTGAGAGGGTGGAGACAGACACCACAGTCAGGGGAGTCACTGAGCGCAGGGATGACACAGACACCACAGTCAGGTGAGTCACTGAGCACAGGGTTAGAGACAGACACTACAGTCAGGGGAGTCACTGAGCACAGGGTGGAGACAGACACCACAGTCAGGGGAGTCACTGAGCACAGGGATGAGACAGACACCACAGTCAGGGGAGTCACTGAGCACAGGGTGGAGACAGACACCACAGTCAGGGGAGTCACTGAGCACAGGATGGAGACAGACACCACAGTCAAGGGAGTCACTGAGCACAGGGCGGAGACAGACACCACAGTCAGGGGAGTCACTGAGAGGGTGGAGACAGACACCACAGTCAGGGGAGTCACTGAGCACAGGGATGGAGACAGACACCACAGTCAGGGGAGTCACTGAGCACAGGGTGGAGACAGACACCACAGTCAGGGGAGTCACTGAGCACAGGGCGGAGACAGACACCACAGTCAGGGGAGTCACTGAGAGGGTGGAGACAGACACCACAGTCAGGGGAGTCACTGAGCGCAGGGATGAGACAGACACCACAGTCAGGGGAGTCACTGAGCACAGGGCGGAGACAGACACCACAGTCAGGGGAGTCACTGAGAGGGTGGAGACAGACACCACATTCAGGGGAGTCACTGAGCGCAGGGATGAGACAGACACCACAGTCAGGTGAGTCACTGAGCACAGGTTTGGAGACAGACACCACAGTCAGGTGAGTCACTGAGCACAGGGATGGAGACAGACACCACAGTCAGGTGAGTCACTGAGCGCAGGGATGAGACAGACACCACAGTCAGGTGAGTCACTGAGCACAGGGATGGAGACAGACACCACAGTCAGGTGAGTCACTGAGCACAGGGATGGAGACAGACACCACAGTCAGGTGAGTCACTGAGCGCAGGGATGAGACAGACACCACAGTCAGGTGAGTCACTGAGCACAGGGATGGAGACAGACACCACAGTCAGGTGAGTCACTGAGCACAGGGATGGAGACAGACACCACAGTCAGGTGAGTCACTGAGCACAGGGGTGGAGACAGATACCACAGTCAGAAGAGTCACTGAGCACAGGGTGGGGACAGACACCACAGTCAGGTGAGTCACTGAGCACAGGGATGGAGACAGACACCACAGTCAGGTGAGTCACTGAGCACAGGGTTGGAGACATACACCACAGTCAGGTGAGTCACGGAGCACAGGGTTGGAGACAGACACCACAGTCAGGTGAGTCACTGAGAGGGTGGAGACAGACAGCACAGTCAAGGGAGTGACTGAGCACAAGGTGGAGACAGACACCACAGTCAGGGGAGTCACTGAGAGGGTGGAGACAGACCTCACAGTCAGGGGAGTCACTGAGCACAGGGTGGAGACAGACACCACAGTCAGGGGAGTCACTGAGCACAGGGTTGGAGACACACACCACAGTCAATGGAGTCACTGAGCACAGGGCGGAGACAGACACCACAGTCAGGGGAGTCACTGAGAGGGTGGAGACAGACACCACAGTCAGGGGAGTCACTGAGCACAGGGATGGAGACAGACACCACAGTCAGGTGAGTCACTGAGCACAGGGCGGAGACAGACACCACAGTCAGGTGAGTCACTGAGCACAGGGATGGAGACAGACACCACAGTCAGGTGAGTCACTGAGCGCAGGGATGAGACAGACACCACAGTCAGGGGAGTCACTGAGCACAGGGCGGAGACAGACACCACAGTCAGGGGAGTCACTGAGCACAGGGATGGAGACAGACACCACAGTCAGGGGAGTCACTGAGAGGGTGGAGACAGACACCACAGTCAGGGGAGTCACTGAGCACAGGGCGGAGACAGACACCATAGTCAGGGGAGTCACTGAGCACAGGGCGGAGACAGACACCACAGTCAGGTGAGTCACAGAGCACAGGGATGAGACAGACACCACAGTCAGGGGAGTCACTGAGCACAGGGTGGAGACAGACACCACAGTCAGGGGAGTCACTGAGCACAGGGATGAGACAGACACCACAGTCAGGGGAGTCACTGAGAGGGTGGAGACAGACACCACAGTCAGGGGAGTCACTGAGCACAGGGATGAGACAGACACCACAGTCAGGGGAGTCACTGAGCACAGGGTGGAGACAGACACCACAGTCAGGGGAGTCTCTGAGCACAGGGTTGAGACAGACACCACAGTCAGGGGAGTCACTGAGCACAGGGCGGAGACAGACACCACAGTCAGGGGAGTCGCTGAGCACAGGGTGGAGACAGACACCACAGTCAGGGGAGTCACTGAGCACAGGGCGGAGACAGACACCACAGTCAGGGGAGTCACTGAGCACAGGGCGGAGACAGACACCACAGTCAGGGGAGTCACTGAGCACAGGGCGGAGACAGACACCACAGTCAGGGGAGTCACTGAGAGGGTGGAGACAGACACCACAGTCAGGGGAGTCACTGAGCACAGGGATGGAGACAGACACCACAGTCAGGTGAGTCACTGAGCACAGGGCGGAGACAGACACCACAGTCAGGGGAGTCACTGAGCACAGGGTGGAGACAGACACCACAGTCAGGGGAGTCACTGAGCATAGGGTGGAGACAGACACCACAGTCAGGGGAGTCACTGAGCACAGGGTGGAGACAGACACCACAGTCAGGGGAGTCACTGAGCACAGGGTGGAGACAGACACCACAGTCAGGGGAGTCACTGAGCACAGGGCGGAGACAGACACCACAGTCAGGGGAGTCACTGAGAGGGTGGAGACAGACACCACAGTCAGGGGAGTCACTGAGCACAGGGATGGAGACAGACACCACAGTCAGGGGAGTCACTGAGCACAGGGTGGAGACAGACACCACAGTCAGGGGAGTCACTGAGCACAGGGCGGAGACAGACACCACAGTCAGGGGAGTCACTGAGAGGGTGGAGACAGACACCACAGTCAGGGGAGTCACTGAGCGCAGGGATGAGACAGACACCACAGTCAGGGGAGTCACTGAGCACAGGGCGGAGACAGACACCACAGTCAGGGGAGTCACTGAGAGGGTGGAGACAGACACCACAGTCAGGGGAGTCACTGAGCGCAGGGATGACACAGACACCACAGTCAGGTGAGTCACTGAGCACAGGGTTAGAGACAGACACTACAGTCAGGGGAGTCACTGAGCACAGGGTGGAGACAGACACCACAGTCAGGGGAGTCACTGAGCACAGGGATGAGACAGACACCACAGTCAGGGGAGTCACTGAGCACAGGGTGGAGACAGACACCACAGTCAGGGGAGTCACTGAGCACAGGATGGAGACAGACACCACAGTCAAGGGAGTCACTGAGCACAGGGCGGAGACAGACACCACAGTCAGGGGAGTCACTGAGAGGGTGGAGACAGACACCACAGTCAGGGGAGTCACTGAGCACAGGGATGGAGACAGACACCACAGTCAGGGGAGTCACTGAGCACAGGGTGGAGACAGACACCACAGTCAGGGGAGTCACTGAGCACAGGGCGGAGACAGACACCACAGTCAGGGGAGTCACTGAGAGGGTGGAGACAGACACCACAGTCAGGGGAGTCACTGAGCGCAGGGATGAGACAGACACCACAGTCAGGGGAGTCACTGAGCACAGGGCGGAGACAGACACCACAGTCAGGGGAGTCACTGAGAGGGTGGAGACAGACACCACATTCAGGGGAGTCACTGAGCGCAGGGATGAGACAGACACCACAGTCAGGTGAGTCACTGAGCACAGGTTTGGAGACAGACACCACAGTCAGGTGAGTCACTGAGCACAGGGATTGAGACAGACACCACAGTCAGGTGAGTCACTGAGCGCAGGGATGAGACAGACACCACAGTCAGGTGAGTCACTGAGCACAGGGATGGAGACAGACACCACAGTCAGGTGAGTCACTGAGCACAGGGATGGAGACAGACACCACAGTCAGGTGAGTCACTGAGCGCAGGGATGAGACAGACACCACAGTCAGGTGAGTCACTGAGCACAGGGATGGAGACAGACACCACAGTCAGGTGAGTCACTGAGCACAGGGATGGAGACAGACACCACAGTCAGGTGAGTCACTGAGCACAGGGGTGGAGACAGATACCACAGTCAGAAGAGTCACTGAGCACAGGGTGGGGACAGACACCACAGTCAGGTGAGTCACTGAGCACAGGGATGGAGACAGACACCACAGTCAGGTGAGTCACTGAGCACAGGTTTGGAGACATACACCACAGTCAGGTGAGTCACGGAGCACAGGGTTGGAGACAGACACCACAGTCAGGTGAGTCACTGAGAGGGTGGAGACAGACAGCACAGTCAAGGGAGTGACTGAGCACAAGGTGGAGACAGACACCACAGTCAGGGGAGTCACTGAGAGGGTGGAGACAGACCTCACAGTCAGGGGAGTCACTGAGCACAGGGTGGAGACAGACACCACAGTCAGGGGAGTCACTGAGCACAGGGTTGGAGACACACACCACAGTCAATGGAGTCACTGAGCACAGGGCGGAGACAGACACCACAGTCAGGGGAGTCACTGAGAGGGTGGAGACAGACACCACAGTCAGGGGAGTCACTGAGCACAGGGATGGAGACAGACACCACAGTCAGGTGAGTCACTGAGCACAGGGCGGAGACAGACACCACAGTCAGGTGAGTCACTGAGCACAGGGATGGAGACAGACACCACAGTCAGGTGAGTCACTGAGCGCAGGGATGAGACAGACACCACAGTCAGGGGAGTCACTGAGCACAGGGCGGAGACAGACACCACAGTCAGGGGAGTCACTGAGAGGGTGGAGACAGACACCACATTCAGGGGAGTCACTGAGCGCAGGGATGAGACAGACACCACAGTCAGGTGAGTCACTGAGCACAGGGTTGGAGACAGACACCACAGTCAGGTGAGTCACTGAGCACAGGGATGGAGACAGACACCACAGTCAGGTGAGTCACTGAGCGCAGGGATGAGACAGACACCACAGTCAGGTGAGTCACTGAGCACAGGGATGGAGACAGACACCACAGTCAGGTGAGTCACTGAGCACAGGGATGGAGACAGACACCACAGTCAGGTGAGTCACTGAGCGCAGGGATGAGACAGACACCACAGTCAGGTGAGTCACTGAGCACAGGGATGGAGACAGACACCACAGTCAGGTGAGTCACTGAGCACAGGGATGGAGACAGACACCACAGTCAGGTGAGTCACTGAGCACAGGGGTGGAGACAGATACCACAGTCAGAAGAGTCACTGAGCACAGGGTGGGGACAGACACCACAGTCAGGTGAGTCACTGAGCACAGGGATGGAGACAGACACCACAGTCAGGTGAGTCACTGAGCACAGGGTTGGAGACATACACCACAGTCAGGTGAGTCACGGAGCACAGGGTTGGAGACAGACACCACAGTCAGGTGAGTCACTGAGAGGGTGGAGACAGACAGCACAGTCAAGGGAGTGACTGAGCACAAGGTGGAGACAGACACCACAGTCAGGGGAGTCACTGAGCAGAGGGCTGGAGACAGACCTCACAGTCAGGGGAGTCACTGAGCACAGGGTGGAGACAGACACCACAGTCAGGGGAGTCACTGAGCACAGGGTTGGAGACACACACCACAGTCAATGGAGTCACTGAGCACAGGGCGGAGACAGACACCACAGTCAGGGGAGTCACTGAGAGGGTGGAGACAGACACCACAGTCAGGGGAGTCACTGAGCACAGGGATGGAGACAGACACCACAGTCAGGTGAGTCACTGAGCACAGGGCGGAGACAGACACCACAGTCAGGGGAGTCACTGAGCACAGGGTGGAGACAGACACCACAGTCAGGGGAGTCACTGAGCACAGGGTGGAGACAGACACCACAGTCAGGGGAGTCACTGAGCACAGGGTGGAGACAGACACCACAGTCAAGGGAGTCACTGAGCACAGGGCGGAGACAGACACCACAGTCAGGGGAGTCACTGAGAGGGTGGAGACAGACACCACAGTCAGGGGAGTCACTGAGCACAGGGATGGAGACAGACACCACAGTCAGGGGAGTCACTGAGCACAGGGTGGAGAAAGACACCACAGTCAGGGGAGTCACTGAGCACAGGGCGGAGACAGACACCACAGTCAGGGGAGTCACTGAGAGGGTGGAGACAGACACCACAGTCAGGGGAGTCACTGAGCGCAGGGATGAGACAGACACCACAGTCAGGGGAGTCACTGAGCACAGGGCGGAGACAGACACCACAGTCAGGGGAGTCACTGAGAGGGTGGAGACAGACACCACAGTCAGGGGAGTCACTGAGCGCAGGGATGACACAGACACCACAGTCAGGTGAGTCACTGAGCACAGGGTTGGAGACAGACACCACAGTCAGGGGAGTCACTGAGCACAGGGTGGAGACAGACACCACAGTCAGGGGAGTCACTGAGCACAGGGATGAGACAGACACCACAGTCAGGGGAGTCACTGAGCACAGGGATGAGACAGACACCACAGTCAGGGGAGTCACTGAGCACAGGGATGAGACAGACACCACAGTCAAGGGAGTCACTGAGCACAGGGCGGAGACAGACACCACAGTCAGGGGAGTCACTGAGAGGGTGGAGACAGACACCACAGTCAGGGGAGTCACTGAGCACAGGGATGGAGACAGACACCACAGTCAGGGGAGTCACTGAGCACAGGGTGGAGACAGACACCACAGTCAGGGGAGTCACTGAGCACAGGGCGGAGACAGACACCACAGTCAGGGGAGTCACTGAGAGGGTGGAGACAGACACCACAGTCAGGGGAGTCACTGAGCGCAGGGATGAGACAGACACCACAGTCAGGGGAGTCACTGAGCACAGGGCGGAGACAGACACCACAGTCAGGGGAGTCACTGAGAGGGTGGAGACAGACACCACATTCAGGGGAGTCACTGAGCGCAGGGATGAGACAGACACCACAGTCAGGTGAGTCACTGAGCACAGGGTTGGAGACAGACACCACAGTCAGGTGAGTCACTGAGCACAGGGATGGAGACAGACACCACAGTCAGGTGAGTCACTGAGCGCAGGGATGAGACAGACACCACAGTCAGGTGAGTCACTGAGCACAGGGATGGAGACAGACACCACAGTCAGGTGAGTCACTGAGCACAGGGATGGAGACAGACACCACAGTCAGGTGAGTCACTGAGCGCAGGGATGAGACAGACACCACAGTCAGGTGAGTCACTGAGCACAGGGATGGAGACAGACACCACAGTCAGGTGAGTCACTGAGCACAGGGATGGAGACAGACACCACAGTCAGGTGAGTCACTGAGCACAGGGGTGGAGACAGATACCACAGTCAGAAGAGTCACTGAGCACAGGGTGGGGACAGACACCACAGTCAGGTGAGTCACTGAGCACAGGGATGGAGACAGACACCACAGTCAGGTGAGTCACTGAGCACAGGGTTGGAGACAGACACCACAGTCAGGTGAGTCACTGAGCACAGGGTTGGAGACAGACACCACAGTCAGGTGAGTCACTGAGAGGGTGGAGACAGACAGCACAGTCAAGGGAGTGACTGAGCACAAGGTGGAGACAGACACCACAGTCAGGGGAGTCACTGAGAGGGTGGAGACAGACACCACAGTCAGGGGAGTCACTGAGCAGAGGGCTGGAGACAGACCTCACAGTCAGGGGAGTCACTGAGCACAGGGTGGAGACAGACACCACAGTCAGGGGAGTCACTGAGCACAGGGTTGGAGACACACACCACAGTCAGGGGAGTCACTGAGCACAGGGCGGAGACAGACACCACAGTCAGGGGAGTCACTGAGAGGGTGGAGACAGACACCACAGTCAGGGGAGTCACTGAGCACAGGGATGGAGACAGACACCACAGTCAGGTGAGTCACTGAGCACAGGGCGGAGACAGACACCACAGTCAGGGGAGTCACTGAGCACAGGGTGGAGACAGACACCACAGTCAGGGGAGTCACTGAGCACAGGGTGGAGACAGACACCACAGTCAGGGGAGTCACTGAGCACAGGGTGGAGATAGACACCACAGTCAGGGGAGTCACTGAGCATAGGGCGGAGACAGACCCCACAGTCAGGGGAGTCACTGAGAGGGTGGAGACAGACACCACAGTCAGGGGAGTCACTGAGCACAGGGATGGAGACAGACACCACAGTCAGGGGAGTCACTGAGCACAGGGTGGAGACAGACAGGGGAGTCACTGAGCACAGGGCGGAGACAGACACCACAGTCAGGGGAGTCACTGAGAGGGTGGAGACAGACACCACAGTCAGGGGAGTCACTGAGCGCAGGGATGAGACAGACACCACAGTCAGGGGAGTCCCTGAGCACAGGGCGGAGACAGACACCACAGTCAGGGGAGTCACTGAGAGGGTGGAGACAGACACCACAGTCAGGGGAGTCACTGAGCGCAGGGATGAGACAGACACCACAGTCAGGTGAGTCACTGAGCACAGGGTTGGAGACAGACACCACAGTCAGGGGAGTCACTGAGCACAGGGTGGAGACAGACACCACAGTCAGGGGAGTCACTGAGCACAGGGATGAGACAGACACCACAGTCAGGGGAGTCACTGAGCACAGGGTGGAGACAGACACCACAGTCAGGGGAGTCACTGAGCACAGGGTGGCGACAGACACCACAGTCAGGGGAGTCACTGAGCACAGGGCGGAGACAGACACCACAGTCAGGGGAGTCACTGAGAGGGTGGAGACAGACACCACAGTCAGGGGAGTCACTGAGCACAGGGATGGAGACAGACACCATAGTCAGGGGAGTCACTGAGCACAGGGTGGAGACAGACACCACAGTCAGGGGAGTCACTGAGCACAGGGTGGAGACAGACACCACAGTCAGGGGAGTCACTGAGAGGGTGGAGACAGACACCACAGTCTGGGGAGTCACTGAGCGCAGGGATGAGACAGACACCACAGTCAGGGGAGTCACTGAGCACAGGGCGGAGACAGACACCACAGTCAGGGGAGTCACTGAGAGGGTGGAGACAGACACCACAGTCAGGGGAGTCACTGAGCGCAGGGATGAGACAGACACCACAGTCAGGTGAGTCACTGAGCACAGGGTTGGAGACAGACACCACAGTCAGGTGAGTCACTGAGCACAGGGATGGAGACAGACACCACAGTCAGGTGAGTCACTGAGCGCAGGGATGAGACAGACACCACAGTCAGGTGAGTCTCTGAGCACAGGGATGGAGACAGACACCACAGTCAGGTGAGTCACTGAGCACAGGGATGGAGACAGACACCACAGTCAGGTGAGTCACTGAGCGCAGGGAGGAGACAGACACCACAGTCAGGTGAGTCACTGAGCACAGGGATGGAGACAGACACCACAGTCAGGTGAGTCACTGAGCACAGGGATGGAGACAGACACCACAGTCAGGTGAGTCACTGAGCACAGGGGTGGAGACAGATACCACAGTCAGAAGAGTCACTGAGCACAGGGTGGGGACAGACACCACAGTCAGGTGAGTCACTGAGCACAGGGATGGAGACAGACACCACAGTCAGGTGAGTCACTGAGCACAGGGTTGGAGACAGACACCACAGTCAGGTGAGTCACTGAGCACAAGGTTGGAGACAGACACCACAGTCAGGTGAGTCACTGAGAGGGTGGAGACAGACAGCACAGTCAAGGGAGTGACTGAGCACAAGGTGGAGACAGACACCACAGTCAGGGGAGTCACTGAGAGGGTAGAGACAGACACCACAGTCAGGGGAGTCACTGAGCACAGGGCTGGAGACAGACCTCACAGTCAGGGGAGTCACTGAGCACAGGGTGGAGACAGACACCACAGTCAGGGGAGTCACTGAGCACAGGGTTGGAGACACACACCACAGTCAGGGGAGTCACTGAGCACAGGGTGGAGACAGACACCAGAGTCAGGGGAGTCACTGAGCACAGGGTTGGAGACAGACACCACAGTCGGGGGAGTCACTGAGAGGGTGGAGACAGACACCACAGTCAGGGGAGTCACTGAGCACAGGGCTGGAGACAGACACCACAGTCAGGGGAGTCACTGAGCACAGGGTTGGAGACAGACACCACAGTCAGGGGAGTCACTGAGAGGGTGGAGACAGACACCACAGTCAGGGGAGTCACTGAGCACAGGGTTGGTGACAGACACCACAGTCAGGGGAGTCACTGAGAGGGTGGAGACAGACACCACAGTCAGGGGAGTCACTGAGCACAGGGCTGGAGACAGACACCACAGTCAGGTGAGTCACTGAGAGGGTGGAGACAGACACCACAGTCAGGTGAGTCACTGAGCACAGGGCTGGAGACAGACACCACAGTCAGGGGAGTCACTGAGCACAGGGCTGGAGACAGACACCACAGTCAGGGGAGTCACTGAGCACAGGGTGGAGACAGACACCACAGTCAGGTGAGTCACTGAGAGGGTGGAGACAGACACCACAGTCAGGGGAGTCACTGAGCACAGGGCTGGAGACAGACACCACAGTCAGGTGAGTCACTGAGCACAGGGTAGAGACAGACACCACAGTCAGGTGAGTCACTGAGCGCAGGAATGAAGACAGACACCACAGTCAGGTGAGTCTCTGAGCACAGTGTGGAGACAGATACCACAGTCAGGTGAGTCACTGAGAGGGTGGAGATAGACACCACAGTCAGGGGAGTCACTGAGAGGGTGGAGACAGACACCACAGTCAGGGGAGTGACTGAGCACAGGGATGAGACAGACACCACCGTCAGGGGAGTCACTGAGCACAGGGTGGAGACAGACACCACAGTCAGGGGAGTCACTGAGAGGGTGGAGACAGACACCACAGTCAGGGGAGTCACTAAGCACAGGGCTGGAGACAGACACCACAGTCAGGGGAGTCACTGAGCACAGGGCTGGAGACAGACACCACAGTCAGGGGAGTGACTGAGCACAGGGATGAGACAGACACCACCGTCAGGGGAGTCACTGAGCGCAGGGTGGAGACAGATACCACAGTCAGGTGAGTCACTGAGCACAGGGTTGGAGACACACACCACAGTCAGGGGAGTCACTGAGCACAGGGTGGAGACAGACACCACAGTCAGGTGAGTCACTGAGAGGGTGGAGACAGACACCACAGTCAGGGGAGTGACTGAGCACAGGGTGGAGACAGACACCACAGTCAGGTGAGTCACTGAGCACAGGGTTGAGACAGACACCACAGTCAGGGGAGTGTCTGAGCACATAGATGAGACAGACACCACAGTCAGGGGAGTCACTGAGCACAGGGTTGGAGACAGACACCACAGTCAGGGGAGTCACTGAGCACAGGGTTGGAGACAGACACCAGTCAGGTGAGTCACTGAGCACAGGGTGGAGACAGACACCACAGTCAGGGGAGTGACTGAGCACATAGATGAGACAGACACCACAGTCAGGGGATTCACTGAGCACAGGGTTGGAGACAGACACCACAGTCAGGGGAGTCACTGAGCACAGGGTTGGAGACAGACACCAGTCAGGTGAGTCACTGAGTGCAGGGTTGGATACAGACACCACAGTCAGGTGAGTCACACCACAGTCAGGGGAGTCACTGAGCACAGGGATGGAGAAAGACACCACAGTCAGGGGAGTCCTCGGCGTGCTTCAACATCCTACGCATGCCACGGAAGATCTTCTGGTGGATCCCGCCCGAGACCAGGAAGACCGTCACCCAGGCCCTCGTCACTAGCCGTCTGGACTACGGCAACGCCCTCTACGCCGGTACCACCGCCAAGCTCCAGAAGAGACTCCAGCGGATCCAGAACGCCTCAGCCAGACTCATCCTCGACATCCCACGAACCAGACACATCTCCGGACATCTGAGAGACCTTCACTGGCTCCCCGTCAACAAAAGAATCACCTTCCGCCTCCTCACCCACGCACACAAAGCCCTACATGACCAAGGCCCGAGCTACCTCAGCAGCCGAATCAACTTCTACGCTCCCAAACGCCACCTCCGATCAGCCAACCACGCCCTCTCCGCCGTCCCCCGCATCCGAAGAGCGACTACAGGAGGAAGGTCCTTCTCCTACCTGGCTGCCAAGACCTGGAACCCCCTCCCGACCGACCTGCGCCTGACCCAAGACCACCTCTCCTTCAGGAAGAAGCTGAAGACCTGGCTGTTCGAGCAGTAACGGAACCCCCCCACCCCCAGCGCCTTGAGACCCTATGGGTATGTAGTGCGCTCTATAAATGTCATTGATTGATTGATTGATTGATTGATTGAGTCACTGAGCACAGGGATGGAGACAGACACCACAGTCAGGGGAGTCAGGGAGCACAGGGTGAAGACAGACACCACAGTCAGGGAGGTGACTGAGCACAGGGATGAGACAGACACCACAGTCAGGTGAGTCACACCGCAGTCAGAGAGTCACTGAGCACATGGATGAGACAGACACCACAGTCAGGTGAGTTACTGAGCACAGGGCGGAGACAGACACCACAGTCAGGGGAGTCACTGAGCACAGGGTGGAGATAGACACCACAGTCAGGTGAGTCACCGAGCACAGGGTTGGACACAGACATCATTGTCAGGTGAGTCACTGAGCACAGGGTGGAGACAGACACCACAGTCAGAGGAGTCAGGGAGCACAGGGTGGAGACAGACACCACAGTCAGGGGAGTACCTGAGCACAGGGATGAGACAGACACCACAGTCAGGTGAGTCACTGAGCACAGGGTTGGAGACAGACACCACAGTCAGGTGAGTCACTGAGCACAGGGTTGGAGACAGCCACCACAGTCAGGGGAGTCATTGAGCACAGGGTTGGAGACAGACACCACAGTCAGTGGAGTCACTGAGAGGGTGGAGACAGACACCACAGTCAGGTGAGTCACTGAACACAGGGATGTGACAGACATCACAGTCAGGTGAGTCCCTGAGCACAGGGTGGAGACAGACACCAGAGTCAGGGGAGTCACTGAGCGCAGGGTGGAGACAGACACCACAGTCAGAGGAGTCAGGGAGCACAGGGTGGAGAGAGACACCACAGTCAGTGGAGTCAGGGAGCACAGGGTGGAGACAGACACCACAGTCAGGGGAGTAACTGAGCACAGGGTGGAGACAGACACCACAGTCAGGTGAATCACTGAGCGCAGGGTGGAGACAGACACCACAGTCAGTGGAGTCAGGGAGCACAGGGTGGAGACAGACACCACAGTCAGGTGAGTCACTGAGCACAGGGATGTGACAGACACCACAGTCAGGTGAGTCACTGAGCACAGGGATGTGACAGACACCACAGTCAGGTGAGTCCTTGAGCACAGGGTGGAGACAGACACCAGAGTCAGGGGAGTCACTTAGCACAGGGATGAGACAGACACCACAGTCAGGGGAGTCACTGAGCACAGGGATGAGACAGACACCACAGTCAGGGGAGTCACTGAGCACAGGGTGGAGACAGACACCACAGTCAGGGGAGTCACTGAGCACAGGGATGAGACAGACACCACAGTCAGGGGAGTCACTGAGCACAGGGATGAGACAGACACCACAGTCAGGGGAGTCACTGAGCACAGGGATGAGACAGACACCACAGTCAGGGATGAGACAGACACCACAGTCAGGTGAGCCCCTGAGCACAGGGTGGAGACAGACACCACAGTCAGGGTAGTCTCTGAGCACAGGGTGGAGACAGACACCACAGTCAGGAGAGTCACTGAGCACAGGGTGGAGACAGACACCACAGTCAGGGGAGTCACTGAGCACAGGGATGAGACAGACGCCACAGTCAGGGGAGTCACTGAGCACAGGGCTGAAGACAGACACCGCAGTCAGGGGAGTCACTGAGAGGGTGGAGACAGACACCACAGTCAGAGGAGTCACTGAGCACAGGGCAGAGACAGACACCACAGTCAGGTGAGTCACTGAGCACAGGGTGGAGACAGACACCACAGTCAGGGGAGTCACTGAGCACAGGGATGGAGACAGACACCACAGTCAGGGGAGTCACTGAGCACAGGGATGAGACAGACACCACAGTCAGGGGAGTCACTGAGCACAGGGATGGAGACAGACACCACAGTCAGGGGAGTCACTGAGCACAGGATGAGACAGACACCACAGTCAGGGGAGTCACTGAGCACAGGGATGAGACAGACACCACAGTCAGGGGAGTCACTGAGCACAGGGATGAGACAGACACCACAGTCAGGGGAGTCACTGAGCACAGGGATGGAGACAGACACCACAGTCAGGGGAGTCACTGAGCACAGGGATGAGACAGACACCACAGTCAGGGGAGTCACTGAGCACAGGGATGAGACAGACACCACAGTCAGGGGAGTCACCGAGTACAGGGTGGAGACAGACACCACAGTCAGGGGAGTCACTGAGCACAGGGATGAGACAGACACCACAGTCAGGGGAGTCACTGAGCACAGGGATGAGACAGACACCACAGTCAGGGGAGTCACTGAGCACAGGGCTGAAGACAGACACCGCAGTCAGGGGAGTCACTGAGAGGGTGGAGACAGACACCACAGTCAGGGGAGTCACTGAGCACAGGGCGGAGACAGACACCACAGTCAGGGGAGTCACTGAGCACAGGGATGAGACAGACACCACAGTCATGGGAGTCACTGAGCACAGGGATGAGACAGACACCACAGTCAGGGGAGTCACTGAGCACAGGGCTGAAGACAGACACCGCAGTCAGGGGAGTCACTGAGAGGGTGGAGACAGACACCACAGTCAGGGGAGTCACTGAGCACAGGGCGGAGACAGACACCATAGTCAGGGGAGTCACTGAGCACAGGGCGGAGACAGACACCACAGTCAGGCGAGTCACTGAGCACAGGGATGAGACAGACACCACAGTCAGGGGAGTCACTGAGCACAGGGATGAGACAGACACCACAGTCAGGGGGAGTCACTGAGCACAGGGATGAGACAGACACCACAGTCAGGGGAGTCACTGAGCACAGGGCTGAAGACAGACACCGCAGTCAGGGGAGTCACTGAGAGGGTGGAGACAGACACCACAGTCAGGGGAGTCACTGAGCACAGGGCGGAGACAGACACCATAGTCAGGGGAGTCACTGAGCACAGGGCGGAGACAGACACCACAGTCAGGTGAGTCACAGAGCACAGGGATGAGACAGACACCACAGTCAGGGGAGTCACTGAGCACAGGGTGGAGACAGACACCACAGTCAGGGGAGTCACTGAGCACAGGGATGAGACAGACACCACAGTCAGGGGAGTCACTGAGAGGGTGGAGACAGACACCACAGTCATGGGAGTCACTGAGCACAGGGATGAGACAGACACCACAGTCAGGGGAGTCACTGAGCACAGGGTGGAGACAGACACCACAGTCAGGGGAGTCTCTGAGCACAGGGTTGAGACAGACACCACAGTCAGGGGAGTCACTGAGCACAGGGCGGAGACAGACACCACAGTCAGGGGAGTCACTGAGCACAGGGTGGAGACAGACACCACAGTCAGGGGAGTCACTGAGCACAGGGCGGAGACAGACACCACAGTCAGGGGAGTCACTGAGCACAGGGTGGAGACAGACACCACAGTCAGGGGAGTCACTGAGCACAGGGCGGAGACAGACACCACAGTCAGGGGAGTCACTGAGAGGGTGGAGACAGACACCACAGTCAGGGGAGTCACTGAGCACAGGGATGGAGACAGACACCACAGTCAGGTGAGTCACTGAGCACAGGGCGGAGACAGACACCACAGTCAGGGGAGTCACTGAGCACAGGGTGGAGACAGACACCACAGTCAGGGGAGTCACTGAGCACAGGGTGGAGACAGACACCACAGTCAGGGGAGTCACTGAGCACAGGGTGGAGACAGACACCACAGTCAGGGGAGTCACTGAGCACAGGGTGGAGACAGACACCACAGTCAGGGGAGTCACTGAGCACAGGGCGGAGACAGACACCACAGTCAGGGGAGTCACTGAGAGGGTGGAGACAGACACCACAGTCAGGGGAGTCACTGAGCACAGGGATGGAGACAGACACCACAGTCAGGGGAGTCACTGAGCACAGGGTGGAGACAGACACCACAGTCAGGGGAGTCACTGAGCACAGGGCGGAGACAGACACCACAGTCAGGGGAGTCACTGAGAGGGTGGAGACAGACACCACAGTCAGGGGAGTCACTGAGCACAGGGCAGAGACAGACACCACAGTCAGGTGAGTCACTGAGCACAGGGTGGAGACAGACACCACAGTCAGGGGAGTCACTGAGCACAGGGATGGAGACAGACACCACAGTCAGGGGAGTCACTGAGCACAGGGATGAGACAGACACCACAGTCAGGGGAGTCACTGAGCACAGGGATGGAGACAGACACCACAGTCAGGGGAGTCACTGAGCACAGGATGAGACAGACACCACAGTCAGGGGAGTCACTGAGCACAGGGATGAGACAGACACCACAGTCAGGGGAGTCACTGAGCACAGGGATGAGACAGACACCACAGTCAGGGGAGTCACTGAGCACAGGGATGGAGACAGACACCACAGTCAGGGGAGTCACTGAGCACAGGGATGAGACAGACACCACAGTCAGGGGAGTCACTGAGCACAGGGATGAGACAGACACCACAGTCAGGGGAGTCACTGAGCACAGGGATGAGACAGACACCACAGTCAGGGGAGTCACCGAGTACAGGGTGGAGACAGACACCACAGTCAGGGGAGTCACTGAGCACAGGGATGAGACAGACACCACAGTCAGGGGAGTCACTGAGCACAGGGATGAGACAGACACCACAGTCAGGGGAGTCACTGAGCACAGGGCTGAAGACAGACACCGCAGTCAGGGGAGTCACTGAGAGGGTGGAGACAGACACCACAGTCAGGGGAGTCACTGAGCACAGGGCGGAGACAGACACCACAGTCAGGGGAGTCACTGAGCACAGGGATGAGACAGACACCACAGTCAGGGGAGTCACTGAGCACAGGGATGAGACAGACACCACAGTCAGGGGAGTCACTGAGCACAGGGCTGAAGACAGACACCGCAGTCAGGGGAGTCACTGAGAGGGTGGAGACAGACACCACAGTCAGGGGAGTCACTGAGCACAGGGCGGAGACAGACACCATAGTCAGGGGAGTCACTGAGCACAGGGCGGAGACAGACACCACAGTCAGGCGAGTCACTGAGCACAGGGATGAGACAGACACCACAGTCAGGGGAGTCACTGAGCACAATCGATGAGACAGACACCACAGTCAGGGGGAGTCACTGAGCACAGGGATGAGACAGACACCACAGTCAGGGGAGTCACTGAGCACAGGGCTGAAGACAGACACCGCAGTCAGGGGAGTCACTGAGAGGGTGGAGACAGACACCACAGTCAGGGGAGTCACTGAGCACAGGGCGGAGACAGACACCATAGTCAGGGGAGTCACTGAGCACAGGGCGGAGACAGACACCACAGTCAGGTGAGTCACAGAGCACAGGGATGAGACAGACACCACAGTCAGGGGAGTCACTGAGCACAGGGTGGAGACAGACACCACAGTCAGGGGAGTCACTGAGCACAGGGATGAGACAGACACCACAGTCAGGGGAGTCACTGAGAGGGTGGAGACAGACACCACAGTCATGGGAGTCACTGAGCACAGGGATGAGACAGACACCACAGTCAGGGGAGTCACTGAGCACAGGGAGGAGACAGACACCACAGTCAGGGGAGTCTCTGAGCACAGGGTTGAGACAGACACCACAGTCAGGGGAGTCACTGAGCACAGGGCGGAGACAGACACCACAGTCAGGGGAGTCACTGAGCACAGGGTGGAGACAGACACCACAGTCAGGGGAGTCACTGAGCACAGGGCGGAGACAGACACCACAGTCAGGGGAGTCACTGAGCACAGGGTGGAGACAGACACCACAGTCAGGGGAGTCACTGAGCACAGGGCGGAGACAGACACCACAGTCAGGGGAGTCACTGAGAGGGTGGAGACAGACACCACAGTCAGGGGAGTCACTGAGCACAGGGATGGAGACAGACACCACAGTCAGGTGAGTCACTGAGCACAGGGCGGAGACAGACACCACAGTCAGGGGAGTCACTGAGCACAGGGTGGAGACAGACACCACAGTCAGGGGAGTCACTGAGCACAGGGTGGAGACAGACACCACAGTCAGGGGAGTCACTGAGCACAGGGTGGAGACAGACACCACAGTCAGGGGAGTCACTGAGCACAGGGTGGAGACAGACACCACAGTCAGGGGAGTCACTGAGCACAGGGCGGAGACAGACACCACAGTCAGGGGAGTCACTGAGAGGGTGGAGACAGACACCACAGTCAGGGGAGTCACTGAGCACAGGGATGGAGACAGACACCACAGTCAGGGGAGTCACTGAGCACAGGGTGGAGACAGACACCACAGTCAGGGGAGTCACTGAGCACAGGGCGGAGACAGACACCACAGTCAGGGGAGTCACTGAGAGGGTGGAGACAGACACCACAGTCAGGGGAGTCACTGAGCGCAGGGATGAGACAGACACCACAGTCAGGGGAGTCACTGAGCACAGGGCGGAGACAGACACCACAGTCAGGGGAGTCACTGAGAGGGTGGAGACAGACACCACAGTCAGGGGAGTCACTGAGCGCAGGGATGAGACAGACACCACCGTCAGGTGAGTCACTGAGCACAGGGTTGGAGACAGACACCACAGTCAGGGGAGTCACTGAGCACAGGGTGGAGACAGACACCACAGTCAGGGGAGTCACTGAGCACAGGGATGAGACAGACACCATAGTCAGGGGAGTCACTGAGCACAGGGTGGAGACAGACACCACAGTCAGGGGAGTCACTGAGCACAGGGTGGAGACAGACACCACAGTCAAGGGAGTCACTGAGCACAGGGCGGAGACAGACACCACAGTCAGGGGAGTCACTGAGAGGGTGGAGACAGACACCACAGTCAGGGGAGTCACTGAGCACAGGGATGGAGACAGACACCACAGTCAGGGGAGTCACTGAGCACAGGGTGGAGACAGACACCACAGTCAGGGGAGTCACTGAGCACAGGGCGGAGACAGACACCACAGTCAGGGGAGTCACTGAGAGGGTGGAGACAGACACCACAGTCAGGGGAGTCACTGAGCGCAGGGATGAGACAGACACCACAGTCAGGGGAGTCACTGAGCACAGGGCGGAGACAGACACCACAGTCAGGGGAGTCACTGAGAGGGTGGAGACAGACACCACTGTCAGGGGAGTCACTGAGCGCAGGGATGAGACAGACACCACAGTCAGGTGAGTCACTGAGCACAGGGTTGGAGACAGACACCACAGTCAGGTGAGTCACTGAGCACAGGGATGGAGACAGACACCACAGTCAGGTGAGTCACTGAGCGCAGGGATGAGACAGACACCACAGTCAGGTGAGTCACTGAGCACAGGGATGGAGACAGACACCACAGTCAGGTGAGTCACTGAGCACAGGGATTGAGACAGACACCACAGTCAGGTGAGTCACTGAGCGCAGGGATGAGACAGACACCACAGTCAGGTGAGTCACTGAGCACAGGGATGGAGACAGACACCACAGTCAGGTGAGTCACTGAGCACAGGGATGGAGACAGACACCACAGTCAGGTGAGTCACTGAGCACAGGGGTGGAGACAGATACCACAGTCAGAAGAGTCACTGAGCACAGGGTGGGGACAGACACCACAGTCAGGTGAGTCACTGAGCACAGGGATGGAGACAGACACCACAGTCAGGTGAGTCACTGAGCACAGGGTTGGAGACAGACACCACAGTCAGGTGAGTCACTGAGCACAGGGTTGGAGACAGACACCACAGTCAGGTGAGTCACTGAGAGGGTGGAGACAGACAGCACAGTCAAGGGAGTGACTGAGCACAAGGTGGAGACAGACACCACAGTCAGGGGAGTCACTGAGAGGGTGGGGACAGACACCACAGTCAGGGGAGTCACTGAGCACAGGGCTGGAGACAGACCTCACAGTCAGGGGAGTCACTGAGCACAGGGTGGAGACAGACACCACAGTCAGGGGAGTCACTGAGCACAGGGTTGGAGACACACACCACAGTCAGGGGAGTCACTGAGCACAGGGCGGAGACAGACACCACAGTCAGGGGAGTCACTGAGAGGGTGGAGACAGACACCACAGTCAGGGGAGTCACTGAGCACAGGGATGGAGACAGACACCACAGTCAGGGGAGTCACTGAGAGGGTGGAGACAGACACCACAGTCAGGGGAGTCACTGAGCACAGGGATGGAGACAGACACCACAGTCAGGGGAGTCACTGAGCACAGGGTGGAGACAGACACCACAGTCAGGGGAGTCACTGAGCACAGGGCGGAGACAGACACCACAGTCAGGGGAGTCACTGAGAGGGTGGAGACAGACACCACAGTCAGGGGAGTCACTGAGCACAGGGCAGAGACAGACACCACAGTCAGGTGAGTCACTGAGCACAGGGTGGAGACAGACACCACAGTCAGGGGAGTCACTGAGCACAGGGATGGAGACAGACACCACAGTCAGGGGAGTCACTGAGCACAGGGATGAGACAGACACCACAGTCAGGGGAGTCACTGAGCACAGGGATGGAGACAGACACCACAGTCAGGGGAGTCACTGAGCACAGGATGAGACAGACACCACAGTCAGGGGAGTCACTGAGCACAGGGATGAGACAGACACCACAGTCAGGGGAGTCACTGAGCACAGGGATGAGACAGACACCACAGTCAGGGGAGTCACTGAGCACAGGGATGGAGACAGACACCACAGTCAGGGGAGTCACTGAGCACAGGGATGAGACAGACACCACAGTCAGGGGAGTCACTGAGCACAGGGATGAGACAGACACCACAGTCAGGGGAGTCACCGAGTACAGGGTGGAGACAGACACCACAGTCAGGGGAGTCACTGAGCACAGGGATGAGACAGACACCACAGTCAGGGGAGTCACTGAGCACAGGGATGAGACAGACACCACAGTCAGGGGAGTCACTGAGCACAGGGCTGAAGACAGACACCGCAGTCAGGGGAGTCACTGAGAGGGTGGAGACAGACACCACAGTCAGGGGAGTCACTGAGCACAGGGCGGAGACAGACACCACAGTCAGGGGAGTCACTGAGCACAGGGATGAGACAGACACCACAGTCAGGGGAGTCACTGAGCACAGGGATGAGACAGACACCACAGTCAGGGGAGTCACTGAGCACAGGGCTGAAGACAGACACCGCAGTCAGGGGAGTCACTGAGAGGGTGGAGACAGACACCACAGTCAGGGGAGTCACTGAGCACAGGGCGGAGACAGACACCATAGTCAGGGGAGTCACTGAGCACAGGGCGGAGACAGACACCACAGTCAGGCGAGTCACTGAGCACAGGGATGAGACAGACACCACAGTCAGGGGAGTCACTGAGCACAGGGATGAGACAGACACCACAGTCAGGGGGAGTCACTGAGCACAGGGATGAGACAGACACCACAGTCAGGGGAGTCACTGAGCACAGGGCTGAAGACAGACACCGCAGTCAGGGGAGTCACTGAGAGGGTGGAGACAGACACCACAGTCAGGGGAGTCACTGAGCACAGGGCGGAGACAGACACCATAGTCAGGGGAGTCACTGAGCACAGGGCGGAGACAGACACCACAGTCAGGTGAGTCACAGAGCACAGGGATGAGACAGACACCACAGTCAGGGGAGTCACTGAGCACAGGGTGGAGACAGACACCACAGTCAGGGGAGTCTCTGAGCACAGGGCGGAGACAGACACCACAGTCAGGGGAGTCACTGAGCACAGGGTGGAGACAGACACCACAGTCAGGGGAGTCACTGAGCACAGGGCGGAGACAGACACCACAGTCAGGGGAGTCACTGAGCACAGGGTGGAGACAGACACCACAGTCAGGGGAGTCACTGAGCACAGGGCGGAGACAGACACCACAGTCAGGGGAGTCACTGAGAGGGTGGAGACAGACACCACAGTCAGGGGAGTCACTGAGCACAGGGATGAGACAGACACCACAGTCAGGGGAGTCACTGAGAGGGTGGAGACAGACACCACAGTCATGGGAGTCACTGAGCACAGGGATGAGACAGACACCACAGTCAGGGGAGTCACTGAGCACAGGGTGGAGACAGACACCACAGTCAGGGGAGTCTCTGAGCACAGGGCGGAGACAGACACCACAGTCAGGGGAGTCACTGAGCACAGGGTGGAGACAGACACCACAGTCAGGGGAGTCACTGAGCACAGGGCGGAGACAGACACCACAGTCAGGGGAGTCACTGAGCACAGGGTGGAGACAGACACCACAGTCAGGGGAGTCACTGAGCACAGGGCGGAGACAGACACCACAGTCAGGGGAGTCACTGAGAGGGTGGAGACAGACACCACAGTCAGGGGAGTCACTGAGCACAGGGATGGAGACAGACACCACAGTCAGGGGAGTGTCAAGATCGGCAGTAGCACAAGAAACATTCACGCCACTAACCTTCTGTCTTTTCCCAGCAGAGACGAGATCAGATGCTAGGTCCTTCACTCCCTTCAATACACGCCCCCCGACAGAGGAACTATATACCTCTGTCTGACTTCGTGCACCGAAGGGAAGAAAGGAGAGAAGAAGCCTGGGAGGAGAGCGGGAATGTGGTTTTTCTATCTTCGTTTCTTTTTCTCTCTGGAATGGTCTGAGTCTAAGGGACGGCTCTGTAACACCTGTCCAGGTATCTACAAGGGAAAGGAACACACGATTACCTCTCACGACCATGTACTGCTTTACGATGCTAATAAGGGGGATGATAACTTCACTCACCACACTTCCT
Organism: Lissotriton vulgaris; assembly: GCF_964263255.1. Taxonomy (NCBI): domain Eukaryota; kingdom Metazoa; phylum Chordata; class Amphibia; order Caudata; family Salamandridae; genus Lissotriton; species Lissotriton vulgaris. The sequence continues at coordinate 1,550,529,232 of NC_141696.1, read as the reverse complement.
GCATACGGGTCCTGAGGAAAAGGGAACTCGGTCTCTCTTTTCCTTTGTACGTCGCCCTTTACCAAAGAGTATATCTTCCCAAAGTCAAAGTAGTGTGACTCCTCCACACTTAAACAAAAGTAAACAAATCATAAAACTGAACACTGATTTCTGTTGAAGCTTCTCTCCTTGTAGTTGTTCTAAGCACAACTAGGACCATACGTCCCACAAGCAGTTCGAAATAGTCATAGGAATCCAATCCGGAACAGAAACTACTCCTTAACACTCGGACTCTAATCAGGATTATACGAACGCGGCCGCGCTGAATCCACAATCCTACGAAATTCTACCAGTCCGTATACTGCACGCGTTTGATTGTCACGCGCGCAAAATATACACACTGTATATCTCACGGGTTCCTTAGCGCTAGATGCGCTAAGCGAAACTCCGTGGCTACTCTAACAGGCGACTTGCCTGCAGGAGTCCAAGTACACAAATCTCCAATAAGGAAGGAGGCGAGCCCGCACTCCTTCTTACTTGTCACACGGTCCGTTTGGAGTTCTCCGTTTTCTCCCTCTGGCACTGTACAACGGTACTCTCCTAGATGCTGCAATTCTTCTCGCTGGAATCCGGCGGGGAACACCTTCCGCCTCTCCTCTGACTCGCACTACACAAACAATTGACAAGCACCCTTCTCTGGGGAAGGAGTGGCTTAGTACAGACAAGTCTCCCCCAAGGCAGTCTGGGAGTTGTAGTTGTTTGTCTCTTCCCCGTTATCCTCGCATAGCAGGAAGGCAGCCCTTTCGTCCTGATAATCGCCACAGAACCCCCTCTCGAGGACAGCCGTCCCGGCGGTCGCCCAGGCTTACTAGGATACAAGTCATGAAAACGTGCAACCAACTCAGGACAATGGAGATAACCCACAGGTTCCCAGGACCGCTCCTCAGGGCCATACCCTTTCCACTCAACCAAGTACTGAATCCGCCCCCGCACCATACGGGAGTCAAGGATCGAATGGACCTCATACTCCTCATGCCCATCAACATCCACAGGAATGGGTTTATCAGACAGCCTAGTACTCACGGGACAGGGTTGGAGCAAGGAAACGTGAAAGACGGGATGAATCCTCCAAGTATCAGGGAGGGTCAACCGCATCGCCACAGGGTTAATGATTTTCTCGATGCTATAAGGCCCCACAAATCTAGGCTTCAACTTGTTCTCTCCTTTCAGATGTAAATTTTTTGTGGAAAGCCACACCCTATCCCCCACTGCATATGCAGGAGCAGAAGACCTTCTGTTATCAGCATAACGCTTCTGAGAAGACTGTGCGTCAACTAAACTATGACGCGCACCCACTAGCACTGCCCTCAAATGTGCATGGTGTTCGTGTATACTGGGCACCGGGGAGTGAACAGGAACCTCAAAAGGTAGTGCATTGGGATGAAAACCAAAAAGACAAAAGAAAGGTGAACAGCCCAAGGTGGAATGAATGGCATTGTTGTAAGCAAATTCAGCCATCCAAATCAAGGTAGTCCATTCAGTATCGTTTTGCAAGGCAAAGCAGCGAAGGTACTGCTCCAATGTCTGATTCAGACGCTCTGTTTTTCCATCCGTCTGGGGATGATAGGAGGACGAGAGTCGCGCATCAACATCCATGGTCTGACAGAGGGCCTTCCAGAAGCGAGAGGTAAATTGAGTACCTCTATCGGTGATAAGCACACACGGTATTCCATGGGCGCGGACAACATGTTGCAAGAACACTTGTGCTAATTCAACAGAAGTAGGCAGGCCGTTGAGCGGAATAAAATGTCCCATTTTCGTCAGATGGTCTACGACCACTAAGATCACAGTTTTGTCCTTACAGGGTGGCATTTCAACAATAAAATCCATCGACACAGTATGCCAAGGCTTTGGAGGAATCGGGAGAGGTCTGAGAAGGCCCACCGGTTTCACATGCACTGCCTTCCCCTGAACGCAAACGGCGCAGTTCATCACATAGTGTCTCACTGTTGCTCTCAATTTTGGCCACCAAAAGCTACGTTCCACACCTGCAATAGTCTTGTAGATACCTAAATGGCCTCCTAATGGTGAATCATGGGTCCATTGCAACACCTTCTCTTGCAAGGATACAGTAGGGACGTAGATGGCTAATCCCTGATAAGCGAGATCATCTTTCACAGTGCGATGTACAGGATCCTCCTGCACCCATTCCTGCACATCCATATCTGCAAGAGCCACTCGAACATCATCCAAGAATTCAGGTGTAGAAACCAAGGCGATGAAAGGGAAAGGGTGGCTGGACTCTTGGAGAATAAGTGGAGGGTCTTCTTCACTCTCGGTTTCCTGTTCAGCCGTTTCCCCGATCCGAGATAGGGCATCAGCCTTACCATTTTGCGGTCCCGGTCTATATTTAATAACAAAATCAAAATCTGAAAAGAACAGAGTCCACCTCAATTGTCTGGGCGTAAGAGCCTTGGCTGTTTTCAGAAAAAGCAAGTTTCGGTGGTCGGTATAGATTTCGACAGTGTGTACCGCTCCCAGCAGATAATGGCGCCACTCCTCACATGCCCTCTTGATTGCGAGAAGCTCCTTATCCGTAACAGAATAATTTATTTCGCAAGGAGAAAGTTTTCTTGAGAAATAGGCCACGGGATGCAATTGGCCGGTTTCGGGGTGGCGTTGTGATAGTATTCCACCGATAGCATACAGGGAGGCATCAGTCTCCAAAACAAATGGTATCTGTGAATCAGGGTGGCGTAGAATAGGAGCCTGTGTAAACTGTTCCTTGAGATAATGAAACGATCTTTCCGCTTCAGGGGTCCATCCAAACACAGTGTTCTTCCTTAGTAGACTAGATATCGGCTGAATGATCTTGGAGAAATCTTTTATGAACCGGCGGTAATAATTGGCGAAACCAAGGAAACTTTGTACCGCCTTCACGTTCTTGGGTGTACTCCATCCGATAATAGCTTCCACTTTACTGGAATCCATTTGGAAGCCCTGAGCCGAGATGATATAACCAAGGAAGGCCACTTCCTTCACATGAAAAAGACATTTTTCAAGCTTGGCATACAGATTGTCATCAAGGTATTTTCTCAAATACACTGACTCCTTTTCAGTGAGAGCGTAAACTCGACTACAGGGAATGTCAGCACCAGGAACAAGGTCAATTCTACAATCGTAGACGCGATGAGGTGGCAAATCCGTAGCCTTTTGTTTGTCAAACAGGGAACTGAACTCCTGGTAAACGTCAGGAAGAGCGGTGGCACAACAGTATGGTCCTATAGAACATCCAGAAGCCAGGCAGACTGAGGGTGTAGCGGGTTGTTCCTCCGTAACAGACACGTCCCGTCTGCAATTTGCTTTACAAAACGCCGAAGACAAGGTGATGGTACGTGCTGCCCAACTTACTTGAGGATCGTGAAGAGTCAGCCATGGCATCCCCAATATTAAACGGAACTGAGGGGCATCAATCAAGTCGAATTGAATCATCTCCTGATGATTTTTATTCGTCTGCATCAACAATGCTTGGGTATGATAAGAAACGGGGCCAGACGACAAGACCGTTCCGTCTACTGCTTTGACCAGCTCTGGTTTATCTTTTTTCTCGCATACGATCCCGATCTTCATGGCGTATTCTTGGTCAATATAGTTACCCGTGGCTCCGGAATCTAGCAGAGCATCTATCTCCATAGCTTCACGGGTATTGACCCATAAAGTCACTTTCAAATTCATGTGAGCCACAGCAGGATGTAACGTATTTGCAAGTGTAGGTGAGATCTTTGACGGCAAACAACCCAAGGCAGCGACCTCCTCCTGATTTGGGCATGCTAGTTTTCCGCCGGTCTTCCCGCTTGTATGACAGCCTGAGAAGGGGGAACCATCGGTCTTCCAGGAAACGCGTTTCTGGCTCGACAATCCTTCACGAAATGACCCCCCTTTCCGCAGTATAGACACTGTTTCAGTCTTCTTCGTTTGTCTTTCTCTTCCTTGGAAAGGGGGCCCCGAAGCCCTCCTATTTGCATGGGTTCAACTCCTTCTGGCGTCTTAGGATGATCTTCCATAGTACCTCGAAGACGTGGATAGAAGAAGCGCCCGTCTCCTCTGCCTCTATCACCCCTTCTTTCCAATAGGCGATGGTCCAATTGAACAGTTAAATCAATCAATTCTTCACATGAAGTGGGAAGTTGTACCACTTGAGCCAAGACGTCCTTTAGTTCCCCTCGGAGCCCTTGATAGAAAATAGATATTCTCTTTGCCGTAGGCCACTCTGTTTCGACCACAAGTCGATTGAAGGAAGTTATATATGATAGCAAATCTTGAGACCCTTGCCGTAGGGTTAACAACTCTCTGTCCAGAGATAACATGTGGAGTTTTCTGTCGAACAGTCGTCTCAGTTCCAAACAAAAATCATCAAAATCGTGTAACACAGGATCATTTCTTTCCAATAAGGGGATCGTCCAACTAGCTGCATTGCCTCCCATGTACGACATCATAAAGGCTGTCTTCGTTGTATCCTCCTGGAACACCCCCGGCTTGCACAAAAAATGTAATCTGCATTGGTTTAAGAACGTTTCAAATTTACGGGGGTCCCCATAGAACCTTTCTGGAGGGGCGAGTGGGATCCCGGTATTTTGTATGACATGGACTGTGGGAACTGCATCAGAAGAGGAGGGTGTGGAGGGAGATGACACAGTGAAACCACCCCCTTCAGCTCCCTGTGACACAGGAGACACGGTGGAAGAAGGAGGTTGTAAAGTGGCTGGTTTGATGTATGAAGCCCCTTTACCCCCTCTCATGGTCAATTCGGACATCTCCTTTCTAAGCACCCCTAGTTCCTTATATAGGACCTGACTCTCGGTACGAGACGTGGTAACTTCCTGTTGTAGAGCCGCAAGGCTTTCCACTACAGAATTTAGTACACTTTCCACATTCATCGTCCGGGCTGGGTCTTATTACTTGGGCTTGTCAATCTGTCAAGATCGGCAGTAGCACAAGAAACATTCACGCCACTAACCTTCTGTCTTTTCCCAGCAGAGACGAGATCAGATGCTAGGTCCTTCACTCCCTTCAATACACGCCCCCCGACAGAGGAACTATATACCTCTGTCTGACTTCGTGCACCGAAGGGAAGAAAGGAGAGAAGAAGCCTGGGAGGAGAGCGGGAATGTGGTTTTTCTATCTTCGTTTCTTTTTCTCTCTGGAATGGTCTGAGTCTAAGGGACGGCTCTGTAACACCTGTCCAGGTATCTACAAGGGAAAGGAACACACGATTACCTCTCACGACCATGTACTGCTTTACGATGCTAATAAGGGGGATGATAACTTCACTCACCACACTTCCTGCATACGGGTCCTGAGGAAAAGGGAACTCGGTCTCTCTTTTCCTTTGTACGTCGCCCTTTACCAAAGAGTATATCTTCCCAAAGTCAAAGTAGTGTGACTCCTCCACACTTAAACAAAAGTAAACAAATCATAAAACTGAACACTGATTTCTGTTGAAGCTTCTCTCCTTGTAGTTGTTCTAAGCACAACTAGGACCATACGTCCCACAAGCAGTTCGAAATAGTCATAGGAATCCAATCCGGAACAGAAACTACTCCTTAACACTCGGACTCTAATCAGGATTATACGAACGCGGCCGCGCTGAATCCACAATCCTACGAAATTCTACCAGTCCGTATACTGCACGCGTTTGATTGTCACGCGCGCAAAATATACACACTGTATATCTCACGGGTTCCTTAGCGCTAGATGCGCTAAGCGAAACTCCGTGGCTACTCTAACAGGCGACTTGCCTGCAGGAGTCCAAGTACACAAATCTCCAATAAGGAAGGAGGCGAGCCCGCACTCCTTCTTACTTGTCACACGGTCCGTTTGGAGTTCTCCGTTTTCTCCCTCTGGCACTGTACAACGGTACTCTCCTAGATGCTGCAATTCTTCTCGCTGGAATCCGGCGGGGAACACCTTCCGCCTCTCCTCTGACTCGCACTACACAAACAATTGACAAGCACCCTTCTCTGGGGAAGGAGTGGCTTAGTACAGACAAGTCTCCCCCAAGGCAGTCTGGGAGTTGTAGTTGTTTGTCTCTTCCCCGTTATCCTCGCATAGCAGGAAGGCAGCCCTTTCGTCCTGATAATCGCCACAGGGAGTCACTGAGCACAGGGCTGGAGACAGACCTCACAGTCAGGGGAGTCACTGAGCACAGGGTGGAGACAGACACCACAGTCAGGGGAGTCACTGAGCACAGGGTTGGAGACACACACCACAGTCAGGGGAGTCACTGAGCACAGGGCGGAGACAGACACCACAGTCAGGGGAGTCACTGAGAGGGTGGAGACAGACACCACAGTCAGGGGAGTCACTGAGCACAGGGATGGAGACAGACACCACAGTCAGGGGAGTCACTGAGAGGGTGGAGACAGACACCACAGTCAGGGGAGTCACTGAGCACAGGGATGGAGACAGACACCACAGTCAGGGGAGTCACTGAGCACAGGGTGGAGACAGACACCACAGTCAGGGGAGTCACTGAGCACAGGGCGGAGACAGACACCACAGTCAGGGGAGTCACTGAGAGGGTGGAGACAGACACCACAGTCAGGGGAGTCACTGAGCACAGGGCAGAGACAGACACCACAGTCAGGTGAGTCACTGAGCACAGGGTGGAGACAGACACCACAGTCAGGGGAGTCACTGAGCACAGGGATGGAGACAGACACCACAGTCAGGGGAGTCACTGAGCACAGGGATGAGACAGACACCACAGTCAGGGGAGTCACTGAGCACAGGGATGGAGACAGACACCACAGTCAGGGGAGTCACTGAGCACAGGATGAGACAGACACCACAGTCAGGGGAGTCACTGAGCACAGGGATGAGACAGACACCACAGTCAGGGGAGTCACTGAGCACAGGGATGAGACAGACACCACAGTCAGGGGAGTCACTGAGCACAGGGATGGAGACAGACACCACAGTCAGGGGAGTCACTGAGCACAGGGATGAGACAGACACCACAGTCAGGGGAGTCACTGAGCACAGGGATGAGACAGACACCACAGTCAGGGGAGTCACCGAGTACAGGGTGGAGACAGACACCACAGTCAGGGGAGTCACTGAGCACAGGGATGAGACAGACACCACAGTCAGGGGAGTCACTGAGCACAGGGATGAGACAGACACCACAGTCAGGGGAGTCACTGAGCACAGGGCTGAAGACAGACACCGCAGTCAGGGGAGTCACTGAGAGGGTGGAGACAGACACCACAGTCAGGGGAGTCACTGAGCACAGGGCGGAGACAGACACCACAGTCAGGGGAGTCACTGAGCACAGGGATGAGACAGACACCACAGTCAGGGGAGTCACTGAGCACAGGGATGAGACAGACACCACAGTCAGGGGAGTCACTGAGCACAGGGCTGAAGACAGACACCGCAGTCAGGGGAGTCACTGAGAGGGTGGAGACAGACACCACAGTCAGGGGAGTCACTGAGCACAGGGCGGAGACAGACACCACAGTCAGGGGAGTCACTGAGCACAGGGTGGAGACAGACACCACAGTCAGGGGAGTCACTGAGCACAGGGCGGAGACAGACACCACAGTCAGGGGAGTCACTGAGCACAGGGTGGAGACAGACACCACAGTCAGGGGAGTCACTGAGCACAGGGCGGAGACAGACACCACAGTCAGGGGAGTCACTGAGAGGGTGGAGACAGACACCACAGTCAGGGGAGTCACTGAGCACAGGGATGGAGACAGACACCACAGTCAGGTGAGTCACTGAGCACAGGGCGGAGACAGACACCACAGTCAGGGGAGTCACTGAGCACAGGGTGGAGACAGACACCACAGTCAGGGGAGTCACTGAGCACAGGGTGGAGACAGACACCACAGTCAGGGGAGTCACTGAGCACAGGGTGGAGACAGACACCACAGTCAGGGGAGTCACTGAGCACAGGGTGGAGACAGACACCACAGTCAGGGGAGTCACTGAGCACAGGGCGGAGACAGACACCACAGTCAGGGGAGTCACTGAGAGGGTGGAGACAGACACCACAGTCAGGGGAGTCACTGAGCACAGGGATGGAGACAGACACCACAGTCAGGGGAGTCACTGAGCACAGGGTGGAGACAGACACCACAGTCAGGGGAGTCACTGAGCACAGGGCGGAGACAGACACCACAGTCAGGGGAGTCACTGAGAGGGTGGAGACAGACACCACAGTCAGGGGAGTCACTGAGCGCAGGGATGAGACAGACACCACAGTCAGGTGAGTCACTGAGCACAGGGCGGAGACAGACACCACAGTCAGGGGAGTCACTGAGAGGGTGGAGACAGACACCACAGTCAGGGGAGTCACTGAGCGCAGGGATGAGACAGACACCACAGTCAGGTGAGTCACTGAGCACAGGGTTGGAGACAGACACCACAGTCAGGGGAGTCACTGAGCACAGGGTGGAGACAGACACCACAGTCAGGGGAGTCACTGAGCACAGGGATGAGACAGACACCATAGTCAGGGGAGTCACTGAGCACAGGGTGGAGACAGACACCACAGTCAGGGGAGTCACTGAGCACAGGGTGGAGACAGACACCACAGTCAAGGGAGTCACTGAGCACAGGGCGGAGACAGACACCACAGTCAGGGGAGTCACTGAGAGGGTGGAGACAGACACCACAGTCAGGGGAGTCACTGAGCACAGGGATGGAGACAGACACCACAGTCAGGGGAGTCAATGAGCACAGGGTGGAGACAGACACCACAGTCAGGGGAGTCACTGAGCACAGGGCGGAGACAGACACCACAGTCAGGGGAGTCACTGAGAGGGTGGAGACAGACACCACAGTCAGGGGAGTCACTGAGCGCAGGGATGAGACAGACACCACAGTCAGGGGAGTCACTGAGCACAGGGCGGAGACAGACACCACAGTCAGGGGAGTCACTGAGAGGGTGGAGACAGACACCACTGTCAGGGGAGTCACTGAGCGCAGGGATGAGACAGACACCACAGTCAGGTGAGTCACTGAGCACAGGGTTGGAGACAGACACCACAGTCAGGTGAGTCACTGAGCACAGGGATGGAGACAGACACCACAGTCAGGTGAGTCACTGAGCGCAGGGATGAGACAGACACCACAGTCAGGTGAGTCACTGAGCACAGGGTGGAGACAGACACCACAGTCAGGTGAGTCACTGAGAGGGTGGAGACAGACACCACAGTCAGGTGAGTCACTGAGCACAGGGATGGAGACAGACACCACAGTCAGGTGAGTCACTGAGCACAGGGATGGAGACAGACACCACAGTCAGGTGAGTCACTGAGCACAGGGGTGGAGACAGATACCACAGTCAGAAGAGTCACTGAGCACAGGGTGGGGACAGACACCACAGTCAGGTGAGTCACTGAGCACAGGGATGGAGACAGACACCACAGTCAGGTGAGTCACTGAGCACAGGGTTGGAGACAGACACCACAGTCAGGTGAGTCACTGAGCACAGGGTTGGAGACAGACACCACAGTCAGGTGAGTCACTGAGAGGGTGGAGACAGACAGCACAGTCAAGGGAGTGACTGAGCACAAGGTGGAGACAGACACCACAGTCAGGGGAGTCACTGAGAGGGTGGGGACAGACACCACAGTCAGGGGAGTCACTGAGCACAGGGCTGGAGACAGACCTCACAGTCAGGGGAGTCACTGAGCACAGGGTGGAGACAGACACCACAGTCAGGGGAGTCACTGAGCACAGGGTTGGAGACACACACCACAGTCAGGGGAGTCACTGAGCACAGGGCGGAGACAGACACCACAGTCAGGGGAGTCACTGAGAGGGTGGAGACAGACACCACAGTCAGGGGAGTCACTGAGCACAGGGATGGAGACAGACACCACAGTCAGGTGAGTCACTGAGCACAGGGCGGAGACAGCCACCACAGTCAGGGGAGTCACTGAGCACAGGGTGGAGACAGACACCACAGTCAGGGGAGTCACTGAGCACAGGGTGGAGACAGACACCACAGTCAGGGGAGTCACTGAGCACAGGGTGGAGACAGACACCACAGTCAGGGGAGTCACTGAGCACAGGGTGGAGACAGACACCACAGTCAGGGGAGTCACTGAGAGGGTGGAGACAGACACCACAGTCAGGGGAGTCACTGAGCACAGGGATGGAGACAGACACCACAGTCAGGGGAGTCACTGAGCACAGGGTGGAGACAGACACCACAGTCAGGGGAGTCACTGAGCACAGGGCGGAGACAGACACCACAGTCAGGGGAGTCACTGAGAGGGTGGAGACAGACACCACAGTCAGGGGAGTCACTGAGCACAGGGATGGAGACAGACACCACAGTCAGGTGAGTCACTGAGCGCAGGGATGAGACAGACACCACAGTCAGGTGAGTCACTGAGCACAGGGATGGAGACAGACACCACAGTCAGGTGAGTCACTGAGCACAGGGATGGAGACAGACACCACAGTCAGGTGAGTCACTGAGCACAGGGGTGGAGACAGATACCACAGTGAGAAGAGTCACTGAGCACAGGGTGGGGACAGACACCACAGTCAGGTGAGTCACTGAGCACAGGGATGGAGACAGACACCACAGTCAGGTGAGTCACTGAGCACAGGGTTGGAGACAGACACCACAGTCAGGTGAGTCACTGAGCACAGGGTTGGAGACAGACACCACAGTCAGGTGAGTCACTGAGAGGGTGGAGACAGACAGCACAGTCAAGGGAGTGACTGAGCACAAGGTGGAGACAGACACCACAGTCAGGGGAGTCACTGAGAGGGTGGGGACAGACACCACAGTCAGGGGAGTCACTGAGCACAGGGCTGGAGACAGACCTCACAGTCAGGGGAGTCACTGAGCACAGGGTGGAGACAGACACCACAGTCAGGGGAGTCACTGAGCACAGGGTTGGAGACACACACCACAGTCAGGGGAGTCACTGAGCACAGGGCGGAGACAGACACCACAGTCAGGGGAGTCACTGAGAGGGTGGAGACAGACACCACAGTCAGGGGAGTCACTGAGCACAGGGATGGAGACAGACACCACAGTCAGGTGAGTCACTGAGCACAGGGCGGAGACAGACACCACAGTCAGGGGAGTCACTGAGCACAGGGTGGAGACAGACACCACAGTCAGGGGAGTCACTGAGCACAGGGTGGAGACAGACACCAAAGTCAGGGGAGTCACTGAGCACAGGGTGGAGACAGACACCACAGTCAGGGGAGTCACTGAGCACAGGGTGGAGACAGACACCACAGTCAGGGGAGTCACTGAGAGGGTGGAGACAGACACCACAGTCAGGGGAGTCACTGAGCACAGGGATGGAGACAGACACCACAGTCAGGGGAGTCACTGAGCACAGGGTGGAGACAGACACCACAGTCAGGGGAGTCACTGAGCACAGGGCGGAGACAGACACCACAGTCAGGGGAGTCACTGAGAGGGTGGAGACAGACACCACAGTCAGGGGAGTCACTGAGCGCAGGGATGAGACAGACACCACAGTCAGGTGAGTCACTGAGCACAGGGTTGGAGACAGACACCACAGTCAGGGGAGTCACTGAGCACAGGGTGGAGACAGACACCACAGTCAGGGGAGTCACTGAGCACAGGGATGAGACAGACACCACAGTCAGGGGAGTCACTGAGCACAGGGTGGAGACAGACACCACAGTCAGGGGAGTCACTGAGCACAGGGTGGAGACAGACACCACAGTCAGGGGAGTCACTGAGCACAGGGCGGAGACAGACACCACAGTCAGGGGAGTCACTGAGAGGGTGGAGACAGACACCACAGTCAGGGGAGTCACTGAGCACAGGGATGGAGACAGACACCACAGTCAGGGGAGTCACTGAGCACAGGGTGGAGACAGACACCACAGTCAGGGGAGTCACTGAGCACAGGGTGGAGACAGACACCACAGTCAGGGGAGTCACTGAGAGGGTGGAGACAGACACCACAGTCAGGGGAGTCACTGAGCGCAGGGATGAGACAGACACCACAGTCAGGGGAGTCACTGAGCACAGGGCGGAGACAGACACCACAGTCAGGGGAGTCACTGAGAGGGTGGAGACAGACACCACAGTCAGGGGAGTCACTGAGCGCAGGGATGAGACAGACACCACAGTCAGGTGAGTCACTGAGCACAGGGTTGGAGACAGACACCACAGTCAGGTGAGTCACTGAGCACAGGGATGGAGACAGACACCACAGTCAGGTGAGTCACTGAGCGCAGGGATGAGACAGACACCACAGTCAGGTGAGTCTCTGAGCACAGGGATGGAGACAGACACCACAGTCAGGTGAGTCACTGAGCACAGGGATGGAGACAGACACCACAGTCAGGTGAGTCACTGAGCGCAGGGATGAGACAGACACCACAGTCAGGTGAGTCACTGAGCACAGGGATGGAGACAGACACCACAGTCAGGTGAGTCACTGAGCACAGGGATGGAGACAGACACCACAGTCAGGTGAGTCACTGAGCACAGGGGTGGAGACAGATACCACAGTCAGAAGAGTCACTGAGCACAGGGTGGGGACAGACACCACAGTCAGGTGAGTCACTGAGCACAGGGATGGAGACAGACACCACAGTCAGGTGAGTCACTGAGCACAGGGTTGGAGACAGACACCACAGTCAGGTGAGTCACTGAGCACAAGGTTGGAGACAGACACCACAGTCAGGTGAGTCACTGAGAGGGTGGAGACAGACAGCACAGTCAAGGGAGTGACTGAGCACAAGGTGGAGACAGACACCACAGTCAGGGGAGTCACTGAGAGGGTAGAGACAGACACCACAGTCAGGGGAGTCACTGAGCACAGGGCTGGAGACAGACCTCACAGTCAGGGGAGTCACTGAGCACAGGGTGGAGACAGACACCACAGTCAGGGGAGTCACTGAGCACAGGGTTGGAGACACACACCACAGTCAGGGGAGTCACTGAGCACAGGGATGAGACAGACACCAAAGTCAGGGGAGTCACTGAGAGGGTCGAGACAGACACCACAGTCAGGGGAGTCACTGAGCACAGGGTGGAGACAGACACCAGAGTCAGGGGAGTCACTGAGCACAGGGTTGGAGACAGACACCACAGTCGGGGGAGTCACTGAGAGGGTGGAGACAGACACCACAGTCAGGGGAGTCACTGAGCACAGGGCTGGAGACAGACACCACAGTCAGGGGAGTCACTGAGCACAGGGTTGGAGACAGACACCACAGTCAGGGGAGTCACTGAGAGGGTGGAGACAGACACCACAGTCAGGGGAGTCACTGAGCACAGGGTTGGTGACAGACACCACAGTCAGGGGAGTCACTGAGAGGGTGGAGACAGACACCACAGTCAGGGGAGTCACTGAGCACAGGGCTGGAGACAGACACAACAGTCAGGTGAGTCACTGAGAGGGTGGAGACAGACACCACAGTCAGGTGAGTCACTGAGCACAGGGCTGGAGACAGACACCACAGTCAGGGGAGTCACTGAGCACAGGGCTGGAGACAGACACCACAGTCAGGGGAGTCACTGAGCACAGGGTGGAGACAGACACCACAGTCAGGTGAGTCACTGAGAGGGTGGAGACAGACACCACAGTCAGGTGAGTCACTGAGCACAGGGTAGAGACAGACACCACAGTCAGGTGAGTCACTGAGCGCAGGAATGGAGACAGACACCACAGTCAGGTGAGTCTCTGAGCACAGTGTGGAGACAGATACCACAGTCAGGTGAGTCACTGAGAGGGTGGAGATAGACACCACAGTCAGGGGAGTCACTGAGAGGGTGGAGACAGACACCACTGTCAGGGGAGTGACTGAGCACAGGGATGAGACAGACACCACCGTCAGGGGAGTCACTGAGCACAGGGTGGAGACAGACACCACAGTCAGGGGAGTCACTGAGAGGGTGGAGACAGACACCACAGTCAGGGGAGTCACTGAGCACAGGGCTGGAGACAGACACCACAGTCAGGTGAGTCACTGAGAGGGTGGAGACCGACACCACAGTCAGGGGAGTGACTGAGCACAGGGATGAGACAGACACCACAGTCAGGGGAGTCACTGAGCACAGGGTGGAGACAGATACCACAGTCAGGTGAGTCACTGAGCACAGGGTGGAGACACACACCACAGTCAGGGGAGTCACTGAGCACAGTGTGGAGACAGACACCAGAGTCAGGGGAGTCACTGAGCACAGGGTTGGAGACAGACACCACAGTCGGGGGAGTCACTGAGAGGGTGGAGACAGACACCACAGTCAGGGGAGTCACTGAGCACAGGGCTGGAGACAGACACCACAGTCAGGGGAGTCACTGAGCACAGGGTTGGAGACAGACACCACAGTCAGGGGAGTCACTGAGAGGGTGGAGACAGACACCACAGTCAGGGGAGTCACTGAGCACAGGGTTGGTGACAGACACCACAGTCAGGGGAGTCACTGAGAGGGTGGAGACAGACACCACAGTCAGGGGAGTCACTGAGCACAGGGCTGGAGACAGACACCACAGTCAGGTGAGTCACTGAGAGGGTGGAGACAGACACCACAGTCAGGTGAGTCACTGAGCACAGAGCTGGAGACAGACACCACAGTCAGGGGAGTCACTGAGCACAGGGCTGGAGACAGACACCACAGTCAGGGGAGTCACTGAGCACAGGGTGGAGACAGACACCACAGTCAGGTGAGTCACTGAGAGGGTGGAGACAGACACCACAGTCAGGGGAGTCACTGAGCACAGGGCTGGAGACAGACACCACAGTCAGGTGAGTCACTGAGCACAGGGTAGAGACAGACACCACAGTCAGGTGAGTCACTGAGCGCAGGAATGGAGACAGACACCACAGTCAGGTGAGTCTCTGAGCACAGTGTGGAGACAGATACCACAGTCAGGGGAGTCACTGAGAGGGTGGAGACAGACACCACAGTCAGGGGAGTGACTGAGCACAGGGATGAGACAGACACCACCGTCAGGGGAGTCACTGAGCACAGGGTGGAGACAGACACCACAGTCAGGGGAGTCACTGAGAGGGTGGAGACAGACACCACAGTCAGGGGAGTCACTGAGCACTGGGCTGGAGACAGACACCACAGTCAGGGGAGTCACTGAGCACAGGGCTGGAGACAGACACCACAGTCAGGGGAGTGACTGAGCACAGGGATGAGACAGACACCACCGTCAGGGGAGTCACTGAGCGCAGGGTGGAGACAGACACCACAGTCAGGGGAGTCACTGAGAACAGGGTGGAGACAGATACCACAGTCAGGTGAGTCACTGAGCACAGGGTTGGAGACACACACCACAGTCAGGGGGGTCACTGAGCACAGGGTGGAGACAGACACCACAGTCAGGTGAGTCACTGAGAGGGTGGAGACAGACACCACAGTCAGGGGAGTGACTGAGCACAGGGTGGAGACAGACACCACAGTCAGGTGAGTCACTGAGCACAGGGTGGAGACAGACACCACAGTCAGGGGAGTGTCTGAGCACATAGATGAGACAGACACCACAGTCAGGGGAGTCATTGAGCACAGGGTTGGAGACAGACACCACAGTCAGGGGAGTCACTGAGCACAGGGTTGGAGACAGACACCAGTCAGGTGAGTCACTGAGCACAGGGTGGAGACAGACACCACAGTCAGGGGAGTGACTGAGCACATAGATGAGACAGACACCACAGTCAGGGGATTCACTGAGCACAGGGTTGGAGACAGACACCACAGTCAGGGGAGTCACTGAGCACAGGGTTGGAGACAGACACCAGTCAGGTGAGTCACTGAGTGCAGGGTTGGATACAGACACCACAGTCAGGTGAGTCACACCACAGTCAGGGGAGTCACTGAGCACAGGGATGGAGACAGACACCACAGTCAGGGGAGTCCTCGGCGTGCTTCAACATCCTACGCATGCCACGGAATATCTTCTGGTGGATCCCCACCGAGACCAGGAAGACCGTCACCCAGGCCCTCGTCACTAGCCGTCTGGACTACGGCAACGCCCTCTACGCCGGTACCACCGCCAAGCTCCAGAAGAGACTCCAGCGGATCCAGAACGCCTCAGCCAGACTCATCCTCGACATCCCACGAACCAGCCACATCTCCGGACATCTGAGAGACCTTCACTGGCTCCCCGTCAACAAAAGAATCACCTTCCGCCTCCTCACCCACGCACACAAAGCCCTACACGACCAAGGTCCGAGCTACCTCAGCAGCCGAATCAACTTCTACGCTCCCAAACGCCACCTCCGATCAGCCAACCACGCCCTCTCCGCCGTCCCCCGCATCCGAAGAGCGACTACAGGAGGAAGGTCCTTCTCCTACCTGGCTGCCAAGACCTGGAACCCCCTCCCGACCGACCTGCGCCTGACCCAAGACCACCTCTCCTTCAGGAAGAAGCTGAAGACCTGGCTGTTCGAGCAGTAACGGCACCCCCACACCCCCAGCGCCTTGAGACCCTATGGGTATGTAGTGCGCTCTATAAATGTCATTGATTGATTGATTGATTGATTGATTGAGTCACTGAGCACAGGGATGGAGACAGACACCACAGTCAGGGGAGTCAGGGAGCACAGGGTGAAGACAGACACCACAGTCAGGGAGGTGACTGAGCACAGGGATGAGACAGACACCACAGTCAGGTGAGTCACACCGCAGTCAGAGAGTCACTGAGCACATGGATGAGACAGACACCACAGTCAGGTGAGTTACTGAGCACAGGGCGGAGACAGACACCACAGTCAGGGGAGTCACTGAGCACAGGGTGGAGATAGACACCACAGTCAGGTGAGTCACCGAGCACAGGGTTGGACACAGACATCATTGTCAGGTGAGTCACTGAGCACAGGGTGGAGACAGACACCACAGTCAGAGGAGTCAGGGAGCACAGGGTGGAGACAGACAGCACAGTCAGGGGAGTAACTGAGCACAGGGATGAGACAGACACCACAGTCAGGTGAGTCACTGAGCACAGGGTTGGAGACAGACACCACAGTCAGGTGAGTCACTGAGCACAGGGTTGGAGACAGCCACCACAGTCAGCGGAGTCATTGAGCACAGGGTTGGAGACAGACACCACAGTCAGTGGAGTCACTGAGAGGGTGGAGACAGACACCACAGTCAGGTGAGTCACTGAACACAGGGATGTGACAGACATCACAGTCAGGTGAGTCCCTGAGCACAGGGTGGAGACAGACACCAGAGTCAGGGGAGTCACTGAGCGCAGGGTGGAGACAGACACCACAGTCAGTGGAGTCAGGGAGCACAGGGTGGAGAGAGACACCACAGTCAGTGGAGTCAGGGAGCACAGGGTGGAGACAGACACCACAGTCAGGGGAGTAACTGAGCACAGGGTGGAGACAGACACCACAGTCAGGTGAATCACTGAGCGCAGGGTGGAGACGGACACCACAGTCAGTGGTGTCAGGGAGCACAGGGTGGAGACAGACACCACAGTCAGGTGAGTCACTGAGCACAGGGATGTGACAGACACCACAGTCAGGTGAGTCACTGAGCACAGGGATGTGACAGACACCACAGTCAGGTGAGTCCCTGAGCACAGGGTGGAGACAGACACCAGAGTCAGGGGAGTCACTTAGCACAGGGATGAGACAGACACCACAGTCAGGTGAGTCACTGAGCGCAGGGATGTGACAGACGCCACAGTCAGGTGAGTCCCTGAGCACAGGGTGGTGACAGACACCAGAGTCAGGGGAGTCACTAAGGGTGGAGACAGACACCAGAGTCAGGGGAGTCACTGAGGGTGGAGACAGACACCAGAGTCAATGGAGTCACTGAGGGTGGTGACAGACACCACAGTCAAGGGAGTCACTGAGCACATGGTGGAGACAGACACCACAGTCAGGGGAGTCACCGAGGGTGGAGACAGAGACCACAGTCAGGGGAGTTACTGAGCACAGGGATGAGACATACACCACAGTCAGGTGAGTCACTGAGCACAGGGTGGAGACAGACACCACAGTCAGGGGAGTCACTGAAGGTGGAGACAGGGACCACAGTCAGGGGAGTCACTGAGCACAGGGATGAGACAGACACCACAGTCGGGAGAGTCACTCAGCACAGGGATGAGACAGACACCACAGTCAGGGGAGTCTCTGAGCACAGGGTGGAGATAGACACCAGAGTCAGGTGAGTCACTGAGCACAGGGTTGGAGACAGACATCACAGTCAGGGGAGTCACTGAGCACAGGGTGGAGACAGACACCACAGTCAGGTGAGTCACTGAGCACAGGGCTGAAGACAGACACCACAGTCAGTTGAGTCACTGAGCACAGGGCTGAAGACAGACACCACAGTCAGGTGAGTCATGGAGCACAGGGATGAGACAGACACCACAGTCAGGTGAGTCACTGAGCACAGGGTGGAGACAGACGCCACAGTCAGGTGAGTCACTGAGCACAGGGATGAGACAGACACCACAGTCTGGTGTGTCACTGAGAGGGTGGAGACAGACACCACAGTCAGTTGAGTCACTGAGCACAGGGCTGAAGACAGACACCACAGTCAGGTGAGTCATGGAGCACAGGGATGAGACAGACACCACAGTCAGGTGAGTCACTGAGCACGGGGTGGAGACAGACACCACAGTCAGGTGAGTCACTGAGCACAGGGATGAGACAGACACCACAGTCAGGTGAGTCACTGAGAGGGTGGAGACAGACGCCACAGTCAGGTGAGTCACTGAGCACAGGGATGAGACAGACACCACAGTCAGGTGAGTCACTGAGCACAGGGTTTAGACAGACACCACAGTCAGGGGAGTCACTGAGCACAGGGATGAGACAGACACCACAGTCAGGTGAGTCACTAAGCACAGTGATGAGACAGACACCACAGTCAGGTGAATCACTAAGCACAGGGATGAGACAGACACCACAGTCAGGTGAGTCACTGAGCACAGGGTAGAGACAGACACCACAGTCTGGTGAGTCACTGAGCACAGGCTAGAGACAGACACCACAGTCAGGAAACGTTGTCATTTGGGAGAAAGGACACCCGCCTGCCCTTTTCTCCTTCCCCCGCCGCCGCAGCTCCTTTCACGCGGCCGCAGAGCCGGGAAGGATACATTGGAAACTACAACTACCAGCGCTCCCTGGACACCGGGGAATCTGATTGCCACCACCCACTTCCAGCCTGCTCGCCCATAACAGTCAGCTGCCCCTCCGGCTGAGCGAGAAACGTTGTCATTTGGGAGAAAGGACACCCGCCTGCACTTTTCTCCTTCCCCCGCCGCCGTAGCTCCTTTCACGCGGCCGCAGAGCGGGGAAGGATACATTGGAAACTACAACTACCAGCGCTCCCTGGACACCGGGGAATCTCCCACTTCCAGCCTGCTCGCCCATAACAGTCAGCTGCCCCTCCCGCCTCGCGGGACGCGCGCGGGCTAAGCCCGGGCAAAGGGCAGGCCCTCTGTGGCCCTCAGAGGCCTAAAGAGGATGGGACGATGCCACCCCCCCTTGACCCTAGCATTCTGCCAAGGTATTTACGTTATGATCTTCCTGACAATATGGCAAGGGAATACCCACTGGACTAAGTTGAACATCTCCTAATACCCCCAGAACTTATTTGCTGTCTTGCCATAGCCTAACATTGCACATCCCACAATGACCCACAAGGGAGAGACCAACATATTTATTAGCCGGAATGGCCTGTATTTAGGGTTACAAGTTCCTCACAGCCCATCTCTGCCCATCGCCCTAGCAATTGATCCTGCTAAGACTGGCACATCCACTAACCAACCGCCCGACCCATCAAATGGTATAGCGCAACAACTCTCGCTGCTGGACGAGTTAAATTTCATTTGTAAAACAAGTTATGCCACCGTGGATTCCAGAAATGATTCCATAACTCCCTCCCCTGGCCCCGCCAAAAGAACAAGTATGTTAACCCCAATCTTAACCCCTATCGCCAGCCCCCTGGTACATCTTTATCAACCCAAAAATGTCATCACACCAAACATAGTTTCTCCCCAGTCCTCATCTAGTAAAAGGAAGTGGGATGGGGTTAAGCCCTCAGGGAACAAACGAAAACAACAAAAATTATCTGTTAGCTCCCCACTCACTGCAACTAACCCCTCTTCAAAACTGGAAGAAAAAATAGATCAATTGGTATCATCTTTTACTTCGAACTTTTTGTCCCAGATTGAACAAATGGTTAGCTCACTCATTTCTCCACTGTTGGTTAAAATTTCCACCCTAGAGGACAGGCTGTTGGGAATAGAGAAATGTATTAAGTCCAACCAAAGTCAAACTGAAAAATCTGTAACAACAACTTGTCCCAACCCACCTGGCGCAAGCAGTATCAATCAAACTCACCTCCCAGTTCCTATCCTTCCACTCCCTAATGTCCCTACAGTGAACCCCAAATCCGGCCCCTTGCAATTTACTGCCACAATAGCAGAGCTCAAAAATACTACACACATTCAGCTACCCACGGAGGCTGTACCCTTTGTGTGTGTTCTTGCAGGAGTCCCTACACTCAAACGTGGAAAAATTGAGAGGGAACACGACCTACTTAACAAAACAATACACTGGTTAACTAAAAACAGGCCCCTGCCCCTAGGTTTGGACGGTACCATTATTTCTGTTAGAAGGGTGGGTTGGCTAGGCCCTTTAAAAAAAGATATTGACGGTGACCTTGTTTTAATAAAATTTAGAAGCAGTTCAGTTGTCCCCTATCTGCAAACTTTGTACCCCCCTGAAGGTGTTGGCCCTATATCCGTCTGGGACTTATGTGACTTTTACCCAAGCATGGTGTATACCCCTCGCCCAAAACCAAGGACAGAGTCAGCTCACCCGAAGGGCAGAAATACCCGTGCACTCGGTGGACCTTGCTTTTCTGCATTCAATTACCCTCCAACCATGCACGTTGGCCAGGGGTACGGAAAATCATGAATTCTACAAAGGAACTTATTCATGTAGCATAGACAAATGCTTTTATCTTCTTGTCATTCTGTGTTTTTGTATGTAACTTTTGCATGTAATTTTTAATTATGAGTGTTTTTAAATGTATGCTTTTATGATTTTTAAAACTAAAATCGAATAAAGCGAAACTGAAAGATGAAAGCTGAAAGAGTCACTGAGAGGGTGGAGACAGACATCACAGTCAGGTGAGTCTCTCAGCGCAGGGTGGAGACAGACACCACAGTTAGTTGAGTCTCTGAGCGCAGGGTGGAGACAGACACCACAGTCAGGTTAGTCACTGAGCACAGGGTGGAGACAGACACCACAGTCAGGTGAGTCTCTCAGCGCAGGGTGGAGACAGACACCACAGTCAGTTGAGTCTCTGAGCGCAGGGTGGAGACAGACACCACAGTCTGGTGAGTCACTGAGCACAGGGATGGAGACAGACAGGTGAGGGGCCTGACACATTCTAGGCGGTGCTATAAGTGATAGTAGCTCCTGTTTTTCATATCTATTCTGGTACTTGTATTTGTTATATTCCCCATTATACCAGGAGCCCCTCCGTGCACACACCAGCCTCCATGACATTTCAGGATCCTTTCACCGAATTCTGGATAGTATTCAACATATTTTGTGCAATGTAGCTGACTAAAAGTACCAGAATGCAACGGGAAAGGCACGCTACAATGAACTATTCTTGCCTCCATAGGGCAACCTGTGCACTTATGAAGTTTGGATGTTTAACAGGGGGCAGTATAAAACAAGCATTGGCATAGCCAATAGGTCTGGCATTTGAGACCTTCTAAGTATTTAGTTATGCAGCACAATATCCTTAGTGCAACAACATTAACTTTTGCATGGCTAAACACTTATAAAGTCCCAAAGGCGAGACCTATTGGCTATGCCAATGCTTGTTAAGATGATGGCCCTTCCTCGGTTCCTTTACGTCTTGCAGAACACTCCCCATTAGGTCAATTCTGCGTAATGTACAGAAATAGTCTTTTACGGGACCTTCCCTGGGAAGGTAAGCCCCCTCAGATAGCCACACATAAGCTTGTGCTGGGCTGGTACGAGGGAGGTATCGCTCTGCTCAATATTAAGAGGCACTATTGGGCATCCCATCTCGCTGCAATAAAGCAGTGCACATACCGACCGCCAGGCGATCTCGCGTTCCAGATTGACAGGTGGCTTCTTCCGGGAGGGAGCTTCGAGTCTGCATTGTGTGTCCGATCGCTGAAGCCGGCCTTGTCTGGGCCCACTGGCCATGCGGTACAAGTGTGGAAAGCTGCCACTAGGAGTCTGGCATGAGAAAAATAGTGCATTGACTTTATCACACATGGTGAGGGCACAGTCGAGTTTGAGTATTTTGCCCTGCTCCTGCAGTCTAAGGTAGCAGGCCTGCTGTTATCTGTTTACTTGAGTCACTCAGGGTGGCACAACCAGTGCTTCAAGCCCTGTGTACCCTTGCAACTAGTTTACTAGGGCTAATGGGGGATTTAAAATGCATGACAGTTGGGAGTACCAGCTTGCTACATCGTGTTTTAGGGAGAGAACACTGGCACTGGGGCCTGGATAGCAGGCTTCAGTGCACAGTCAGAATCTAAAATCAGCATCTAGTAGTCCAAATGGGGGGAAAAAGCAGGGAGACACCTACAAACAGGACACTTTTCTCACAATATACTACCCTCCCACCCTGTCCCCCCAGAGTATCCTCTGAATTGTCTGAACTGATGTGGAGCCTGTTTAGCTGGGGCCAACTGCTCAAGGAAGTTTGCAGTGGCTCTAGTGTCTTTAAAACGCCCAGGGCAGAAGCAGCTTTTTCACCAATAGGGAATATCCATGAAAGAGACTTGTTTATCTTCAGAAAATCCTTTGCAATGCATCCACGGATGGCAGTGGGGCACAGCACTGGTGACAAACACCTTTCCAAGCCACTCGGCCATATCTATGCCACCGTGAATCACTTACGTGGCTGCATCCTGTCCATCATGAATTGTTTAAGCCTGGGAGCTGCAAAGGTCTTCAGAAACTGCCAAAAGATCTCCCTGTCATGTCCCAGAGGGGAAACATCCTTAACGACGATGTATGAACAACGACTTACCGGAACAACGAAGAGGGCTGAACCACGAAGGTAACATCCACAAACGGCAGAACAACGAAGGATGGAACCACGACTTTTAGAACACCGGAGTTGCACGTAGGAAAACATATAAATGGGTAGATGGGGGGTGTGGGCGGACTCCCCCCACAAATACAATTAAAAAATTTTCATTTCGCCGCAATTTTAACTGTGTGCTAATGATTTATGTTAGTGTAAGACCCAGACATTTAGGCATTGAATTTGAGGTGTCACTGGGGGATTTACTTACCTGAAGAAGCCTGCGCTCGTCTTCCCAGCCTGCCCGCCCCGTTCTGACTCGGTAACCAGTACCGTTAAGTGGAGGGCGGGACAGGCAGAGCCAGGGACCTCTCAGAACACGAGCGGTTAGCGCTCTAGCTCTTTGCCTGGCAGGGCTATTTAGGACGGAAGGAAGTGCGGGCCCAGCGCGGTAGGGAGGACGGTGGCAGTGTCTTCCTGACCCGCTTGAGCCCAGTGGTCTAATTGTTGGAGCGTTCCTCTAACCAGTGATTCTTTCGCAAAAATCTGAATGCCCTGATTGTAAATTTCATTTTTAAAATTGAATAGCATTTTAATCATTTCGCCGCAATTTTAACTGTGTGCTAACGATTTATGTTAGTGTTAGACCCAGACATTTAGGCATTGAATTTGAGGTGTTACTGGGGGATTTACTTACCTGAAGAAGCCTGCGCTCGTCTTTCCAGCCTGCCCGCCCCGTTCCGACTCGGTAACCAGTACCTTTGAGCGGAGGGTAGGACAGGCAGAGCCAGGGACCTCTCAGCACACGAGCGGTTAGCGCTCTAGCTCTTTGTCTGGCAGGGCTATTTAGCCCTCCCATTATATCGAGCACACAGCGATCGCGCGCGTGGGAGCGCCAAAGGACGCGCCAAAGACAAGCCTAAGAGAAGCCCGTCTGCGCCCGTCTGCGACAGGACGGGGCCAGGGGCCATGGCGCTAACATCTTCAAGGGGAAGTGGCGCCCCAAAGGAAAGGGTGAGTTATTCCTCCCAAGCATTGATGCACATAAGGGAAGCTCCACAGATTACATGTGGGACAGAAGAACGAACCCCTCCAGAGGGGCCATTTTCATGTAGGCGTTGTCATTTTCAGGCACTAGACGACCCAATTCCCTGTAACACAGAACACCCCCGAGATACGACTGTAGGTATCACCGTCGAAACAACACAGGGAGGGAGGAATCTGTTGTGCAATGTAAGATCTCTGGCCAAACACTATACTGAGGTCTGGGATCTCATTTCTACTTATGAACCTGACCTCTGTTTCCTTACTGAGACATGGCTTAAACCTCACTCGGTCCCTGTTATCACCCTTGGGATTCCGGAAGGGTATAAGATCATAAGATTGGATCGGCCTATTAAAGCAGGAGGGGGCATAGCAATTGTTCATAAATGTAGCACAGTTGTTTCCATTCTAGACCAATGCTGTAATTCTGATTTTGAAATGATGATTTTTAAAATTGGTACTTCTGCCAAGTACTGCAGGAAGGGAGCATTAGTGTATCGCCCTCCAGGCCCTACAAAAAAAGTCTCTAGCTCCCTGGTGGAAGCATTGGCTCCGTATGTCAATATGGACAAAGATTTCCTATTGCTCGGAGACTTTAACATCCACAGCGAGCTAAAGGATAACATGGAGGCCCAGTCCTTCTTGAATGACCTTTCCTTGTTAGGTCTAAAACAGTGCAACATCGGGCCCACCCATCAGGCGGGGCACACCTTAGATCTGATCCTCTCTAATTCTCCTGATATTAAGTGTTATGTACCTATACAGGCTAATTGGACAGATCATTTTATTTTAGAATTTTCCATGCCCAAAATTGATGCACCTCTCCGCCACTCTCTGCAGATTCCGGTACGACGAAGACAATGGCACAAAATATCCCATGAAGCTTTCAAGGAGATATACATTGCACCAATTTTTCAGTCTACGGAAAATATTGATTCCGCTCTATCTAAATATGAATTTGCTATACATACAGCGGTAGATCGTATTGCCCCATTTAAATTGTTTAAAAATCGACCTGCCAAAAAGCAGGAAGTCTGGTTTTCCGAAGAGTTGCGGGTTCTTAAACGAACCGCCAGGAAACTTGAGAAAGCCTGGAGAAAGTCGCACTTGGAGATGAATAAATCCTGTTACCAGACAGCTTTGAGTACTTATCACAAAGCCAACCGAGTTGCACGTAAGAATCACATTACCTTGCAACTTGAGGCGGCAGGCAAAGCTCCTAAAGTCTTATATCAGATTTTAAACACCTTCCTAAAACCGGTGGCTTGTGAAAGTACGGATATGTCGTCTCAACAACTATGCGACGATACTTCAGGTTTTTTCACTGATAAGATTGACATTATCTATGAAAAAATCAGGGCGTCCATCCTACCCACAAGTAATTATACAGTTCACACGCAGGTGAGAATAGGTGCAAATTCAGACACACTTCTCAAATTTCCCAATATCAACCGGTTGGAAGTGGAGAGGCTGATTGACAGTATCAAGAGCGGGAGTCCATCAGATCAGATACCAGCAAGAATTATGGGAGTTGTGGGCAGGGCACTTGGTCCTGAAATCCAGAACCTTGTCAACCTCTCGCTTAGTACGGGCTGTGTCCCACGAGATTGGAAAAAGGCTATAGTAAGACCTATCCGGAAGAACACCTCCGTTCCATGGACCAATCTGTCTAACCTTAGACCAATCTCCCTGCTCCCTTTCTTGGGTAAACTCATCGAAAAGCACGTTAATAAACATCTGTCTAACTTCCTGGAACAATCTGGAAGCCAGGATTCCTCTCAGTCCGGTTTTAGGCCAAAATATAGTACAGAATCGGCCTTGCTGTCGGTTACAGATGTTCTCCGTATGTACCAGGACAAAGGTATCTCAGCTGTCCTGGTACTGTTGGACTTATCGGCAGCGTTCGATACTATATCACACAAAATCTTGATCGAACGACTGGCTGAGAGTGGACTGGAGGGCATGGCACTGGCTTGGCTAAAGAGCTTTCTCCCCGACCGCACTCAATGTGTCACCATGGGTGAGTTCCGGTCGGATGAGGTTAAGATCACCAAGGGGGTGCCACAGGGCTCCTGTCTGAGCCCGACCGTTTTTAACATCTATATGGCCCCCCCCGGCAAATATTATGAGTGCCTTTGGTTTTTGTCCAGTGTCATATGCTGACGATACCCAGCTGCTTTTCCCATTTAAATCTCTGACCTCAGAGGTTAAGCGATCTTTCTCCGAAGGGATGAAAGCGGTATCCCAGTGGATGTCTTCCAACTTTCTTCAGTGTAATGTTGGTAAGACTGAGGTGATGCTTTTCGGTGAGGCCAAGATATTATGGTCCCCTGACTGGTGGCCACTAGATCTGGGACCAGTCCTGAACCAAAGCAAGTTATCAAGAACTTGGGGGTCCGCCTTGAACAGGAGTTGTCCTTGAAACAACATGGAAATTACACAGTGGGGTCATGTTTTCATGTGATAGGACTCCTTCGTAAGGTATTTCCGCTCCTCCCTGACTCCACTAGAAAGACTCTGGTCCAGGCATTAGTGCTCAGTCGGCTCGACTATTGCAATGGCCTTCTGGCATCTGCAAATGAAGAGGTACTGGACCGACTTCAAGTGATACAGAACACTGAGGCCAGGTTGGTCCTCAATGCTCCTCCCAGATCCCCTTCTAAACCTCTGCTAGATAAAACTCCATTGGCTATCTGTCCGCCAAAGAGTGAATATCAAGATATGTTGTATAGTACATAAGGGACTACATGACTTAGGACCCTCTTATCTGGCAGAGAAATTTGTCCCATATGCTCCCACACGTGCCCTGAGGTCAAGTAATCAGCTCCTTCTGAGGGTGCCCATGAATAAAAGGGCTAGACAGGGAGGTAAAGCACTGTCAGTGGTGGGCCCAACATTATGGAACAAACTTCCTCTTCTGCTGAGACAGTGCTCGGACCACTTTGTCTTTAGAAAAAAACTGAAAACGTTCTTGTTTCAGGCCTAATCAGTTAGGCCTAGATCTAATCATACATGAATCTCTGTTCAGGATTAACTGCCCCATCTTTATGCCACTGTTGCTTCTGGAGCGCGGAGATACTCCTTCGGGAGTTTATTCAAGCACATTATAAACCCGCAAATAAATAAATAAATAAATATATAGTTAGAAATATAACGTGATGAATAAATTCGTAATAGTTACGTTTAAAATACAGCTAAGGTTGTTGAAGAAATAGGTTTACATTTAATTTACTGATTTATGTCAGGAGATGGCAGTGTTGCTTTGATTTATAACAATTGTAAATGCTTCCGAATCACAAACAGAATATGACCAGTGTGTTCGTTTTTTGTAAACAGATATTAACTAGTATTTTAGAAACAAAATGGCATAAATTGAAGAAGTGTCATTAAATCTTATTTTTTCGTGGTTTAGGGAGTAGTGGTTTAAAATGTAGTGGTTAAGTAATGGTCGTGGTTTAGCCTTCGTTGTTCCAGAAGTCGTGGTTTAGGCAGTAGTTGTTAAGTCATACAATCGTCCCAGAGGGCATGTATGTAGCGACCCACCAAACAGAACACATTGACTGATCTCCATGGCAAACTAGCCAAGGAGAACATTTATTTTTCAAATGCCTCAACCCTCCTGGGCGCCCGATGCGGAGGAAATGTAGTGCGTGAGTTGGGGCTCACCTTGCTGTTAGAAGCTTGAACCATCAGGCTCCTTTTTGATAAGGTGTTTAGTCAGGTATTCAGGATCACTGGGGCCTGCCTCTGACACCTGCCTGGTTACCATTGGGTTTGACTGAGCGCCCATCAAGGTATCAGTGAGGGCTTCATTAAAGGGAAGCAAGGGCTCATAAGGGGGCAGGTCCAAGCTGCGAAACATCTGTGAGGACATTCGTCTTGGTTGCAACAGAAGGCAACTGCAAGTCTGTGACCTCAGCTACGCACTGTGCCACTAATGCAACTGGTGCACTCTCCCCCGTTAGTGACCCAACTGGTGAATCTGACCCTGTATTGGGTATCAAGCCCACTTGCCTCTTGTAAGTCCATGTAAAAATGTTCCTTGTCCTAAGGAGGGGGAGATCGCTATCCCCTTCTCCTCCACCATCATGTTCAGAGTTAGAGCTGATGAGACAATGAAGCCTCTGTTGGTGCATCCGGCATGGTAGAGGCTTTGGTACAGATTTAGGACATGTTACAATTTATTAATATTTTAGCGTGAGGTCTGACCAAAGCCAGTTTGGCATCAGACATCAGAATCAGCACTAGATCGATCCTCTATCGCTGCCAGTGGTGTCATTAAAACAGAGTTCCCACCAGTTGCTTGACAGGATACTACAGATCTTTAGAATATAAGGGGGAATACTCAGAATACCAAATTAACTGGCATAAATCATTGCTCTTCCCCCTGGCAGGGGGCGCCCCAGAGTTAACATCCAGATGTATGGTCCGATAGAGACGGAAGCATTCAAGTATCTAGGAATATATGCAACAGGATTTTTAACGCCGTAATCTCAGCACAAAATTATGTAGATTCAAAGTGGATGTTAAACATTGGCTGACCCTGCCCCTCCCTCTGATGGAGTGTGCAGCGTTGTTTAAAATGATGACTCTCCCTCGGCTGTTATACGCTCTACAGAATACACCTTACGAGGTTCCCCAGCTGTACTTCCAAAGAGTGGAAGCTTGTGGGGTGGGGGGCACCACGGATAGTGCTTCGTAAACTGCAATGAAGGGTCTATGATGTGGGACTGGCAATACCGGATGTCCGTAGCTACTACTGGGCAGCCCAAATAGTGACGGTAAACAGATGGATGTTTGTAGGACGATCGGAACCGGCCTATAGAGTGGACAGATTTGCCATGAGTAAGGGAGGTCCCATGTCATTGTTCTACGCTACACGTTGGGTGAGCAATACACCACACCACATGCAGACAGTTGTGTTAGTCTGACAGGCAGCAATGAAATGTATAGGGTGGGAGACTAAGTGACTGGGAGGACCCCACTCTGGGTGGATGCTGGGTTGAAATCTGTGATTTCGTCTGGCGGACAGCAACAAAATTTCTAGGGTGGGAGAATAAGCTGACTGGAAGAACCCCACTCTCGATGGGTGCTGGGTTGAAATCGGTGAACAAATTGAAGGGCTTTGCAAAATGGGAGCTTCTGGGCATCCTAACGCTTGGGGATGTAAGGAGGGGCACAGCATATATCACATTCGCTACCTTGCAGACGGAGTATGAAATGAATAAAGGGGAGTGGTTAAGATACCTTCAGATAGGACATACCATATGTGCCCCCCACATCAAGGAAGGGGAAGCGCTGGCAGAGACCGCGCCCTTAGAAGATAGAATACTGACCGAGCCACTGCCTGAAAAGGCCATCTCCCTGATAAATAAAAAAAACCTAATAATGCTCCCGAGATGCTTACTACGCTGAGGGTGGCCTGGGAAGGGGAGATGGGTCAGTTTGAAGACAGAGAGTGAACAGAAGCGTTACAAGGCCCCATGGAGGCGGCGATTAGGGTGAGATTTAGGTTAATACAGATAAAGGTCTTGCACCAAGTGTACTACCCCAGAACAGCGTGATACCGTATTGTAGTGTAGTTCCTATATTCCCAATAGGCTCTGCGCATTGGAATAATATACACTATAGATGTGACATAGGACTGAGGTCAGTATGTCTCTATCAAGTATATTAAACTTCATTGTGTGTGTGTCAGCTAACTCAGAGGTCACTAGAAACTTTCTTGAACAAACAAGAAGGGATTAGTTTCTGACAACCGCATAAAAATGACAAATTTGTTTCCCCTAGAATCTGAACAATATCTTCAGAGTCGTGGATCAATAGATAGCTATTTCACTCAGTCAATCATGCATGCTTCATTTCTACAGAGTTGCAGAGAAATAGTGAGACGGGCATTTTCAATAAAAGGGTTTATTGAACAGTCTTATTTCTCATGCAAGAGAGGTGAACTGCTACAATCGTTAGACAGAATGCGAAGTATAATGCGTACAGCGTGAACAGTAATATAAAATAATACTGTAATAGCATTGTCTGTTGCTGTGACATATATAAAAATACATACAAAAATAACACAGGCTAAAATACTCAACCAGGTGCTTCTAAAATACGCCTACCCCAGTGTACCTAACCTAAGTCTAGTATGAGTGGGAAGTAGGTGCTGTTTAGCTTAAGTTTAGTTTTGCCAAGAATCTGCCAAAGGTTTCTCTAGGTTCTAATCAGCTCCATACCTTAGAATGAGAGAGGTTGGCATCTCTTTCCCTGGACTCGATCTCCCAACACCCCGCAAGGAGAGTCAGAAACAATGGAGCTGGATTCTCAGCAGGAGGATGACAGCTTCTAGTCAGTGTGTCAGCTGGAGAGTTGGTTTCCTTCGAGACTTGCTGTTGCAAGCTGCGTCGTGCAAATAGGTAGTCAAACTGCACCGAAACACACCATTCTTTGCCATAGCAAGTGAAGGTATATTTAAACCTTGAAGGTGTTTAGGAATGCCAGTATTGACGTAAATTCGGGCACATGAATGTCATGAATGAACCTCTAAGGAACAGAGGTTCATGCAAAATAAATGAGTTCTTGGAGAAATCAATATCCAAGCAAGGGGAAGTCCCTAACGGCTTAAGAGTCTGGTTTTCCAAGAAATCGTTGTGACGGAGATGAACGGATGGAAGTAGCCATGCATGTATTTGGGTAGCATGGACTATGCCTAAATAAGGACTGGATTTCTATGCCTATATAAGGGCAGTGTGAATTGTACCTATATAAGGGCATGAATCAGGAAAAGTCATACAGAATCTAAATCGACAGACAACAGTATGAAGAGATGTGAAGATGCAAAATGTCAGAGGGGGTGTGAAATGGGGGGTACCTTCCCCCACCTAATCTGGGACTGCCCAAAATGGCGAGTATTCTGGAAGAAAGGGTGTAGGAGAGTAGGGTCTGCAATCCTATGATCACCCCAGATTTTTGCTTTTTGCTTCACTGGTTTACGACTTCCCTGGCTGTGGGCCTGCTAATCAGACCCACAGCCTAGCTGTTCTCTCACTAAATTGACACGTGTACCTTAGGTGCATATACCAATTGGTACTGGGCCACCTTATCAGACCCTGTAACTCAGGGCATAGGTGTACCCAGGGCCTACCAGGGCCTGCAGCATGTATTATGCCAACCTCTTGGCTGGCCATCTAAATCTGACACAACTGGCTGCACGACAGCTGGGGCAAGGTGGTGTAATCACCCTTTGCTGTAGATATAGTATACCTATATCTAACCCTAAAATGGACACATGTATTCCTATCAGTCACTCCTATGGCAGGCCTTGACAATCCTGAAGGCAGAGTGCTTGGAATCATGTGATATGGTGCTCTGGCATGAGCTGAGCCCGGTTGCAGCTTGCGGAACCAAGTCCTAATAGCTGTTCCATGATAACGCATACCATATACTCTTAAGTGCATTATAATTCTCGCGGTTATATGCCAACTCTGGTATCGCTTTATCAAAACATGTTGAGTAAGGTGTCATACGAATTGGAATACTAACCCCTCGCCAATTCTGGCGACGGGGTTAGCATTCCACCCTTCTAGAGGGACACGACATGTGTGTAACTGTGAACCCCGGTTAAAGTTAACTCGAGCCTCAGCATCACAAAATGGATGCTGCCACCACAGACACAAGTCTGACCTCCTGCTGCTGGGAGTCCTTCCAGCGAGGAGAGCTTGGACAAAGGGTTTCCTGTCAGGGGCGGTGCTAGCACCATCCCAGACAGGGTTTTGTGTATCCTGGGTAGGCAGGGCTGAATAGGAAGGTGACTGCAAGTGGCACCCCGGTGCTCACTATGCATAGGCCGGCTTGAACCAGTTCCAGGGGCACACCAGCCCCTGAGCTGGGGAAAGTCCGGCATGGGAGAGGGGTGTAACCACCCCCCTTCCTGGTCCCACCCATGGGCAGGACCTAGTCGCGTACCAGCCCCTTTCTTTAGAATAAAGGTAGGAGCGGGGGCCCTTCCAAATTAGATCATCTTTGAATCATGAAACTACTTTCTACGAAAGGAACTCAAGACTTCTTCTCATGATTTCTCCCTTGTGACTAAGGAGTAGTCACCCTGCATCAGCGGGCACCACCTAAGTAACCTGCGGTTGGCTGCACTTCCTTCCTCCGGAACCAGACTGACCAGCACGACGAGACCCGGCTTCCCTGGCACCTCTGAGCTCTACCTGCATCATCAGCCCAGCTGAGATTCGTGGGTGTGACGAGACCTCGAGGGACCGGCCATCTTCAGAACTGCACTAAGCTTATCCAGCACGACCGCCGAGGGATCCTCGAGTGAGTGCTTTGGGTTTTGAGAAGCACTAACCCTGAGCAGCTCCAGCACCGAAGTCCAGCCCCCCCAGCATCCACGAGATCTGCGTGGGGCCCTTCTGCTCTTTGCTGCTCACCGCGTTGTCCGGCCACTTGCCTGCTGGCTTGTAGCCCTCCTGACGATGAACTACGACACTTCCATCGCTGGTCTGGTTGCTCCAGGCTGGCCCTTGCTCCCCTCCAACAGAGAAGCACCCCGGACCCTCCTGGTCCACTCCAGACGCCATTTTGAGTCCACCGCATGGGCTTGCATTTGCCAAGAGTTGTTGCCCCAATCCTGGGTCCAGCATCGCCGACAGCAGATACCTTCGTGGGACAGCTCGCACCTCTATCCTGGTCGCTGACAACGCCTCCAGGTCCGTGAGACTGCAGAGCCCAGCGTTGCCCACTCACCTGGTCGAGGTGACTTCATCCGGTGCCATCCTAGTGCCCATCAAATCACTGGCTAGTGATTCAAGTGATTCAGAACTCGGTCCCCTCTGCTTACAGGTACTCTCTTCACTGATCCAGTCCTTGGATCAGCCCGGAACATCTTCACTGGTCGCCTGCCAGCAACTTTTTCTTTCAGGTTCCTGGTTCGTCAACGAAGAATCCCGACGACACTTGAACCCTAT
This sequence comes from Lissotriton vulgaris, assembly GCF_964263255.1. Lineage (NCBI taxonomy): Eukaryota > Metazoa > Chordata > Amphibia > Caudata > Salamandridae > Lissotriton > Lissotriton vulgaris. Next base: position 1,550,496,211 of record NC_141696.1, on the reverse strand, counting down.
GCAGCTGCAGCCCCTAGGCTAGGTAAACCGAGTACCACGGTGCTCCAGCGTAAATCCACTCTCTAAGTGTCTAGATCCACTTTCTTTTTTGACCTACCTAGTCGGGTTCGCCCGAGAACACTAACTTTGCATTTACTAGCACCCATAGATTTTGTCCCGCATTACGCGTAAGAGTTTCCACTCTGCACATTACGTCCCTAGGCCTCCTGCTTCTAATCTAAGGGTTCAGTATTGTAGGCCTAGCGTTTCTAAAGTCTCTGAGAGTAGTACTTACCTGCTAGTAATTTCGCATTCCACTTCCATAGTATATGGTTTTTCGTGCCCCTCGGGCATTTGTGTAAATTGTGCGACTTTCAGTATTTCTTTAAGAGTTTTGTATTGTGCTTAGCACTCTGTCCTCATAGAGAGACCAGGGCTGTTGTGTTATAAATAAATATCCTTTTATTTTCATAACAACTTGTGTGGTGTCCTTTCACTTGGTGTTCAAGGGGTATATGTGATGGTATAACAGCTGGCTTAACACCCCCTCTAGAGTTTAGCCTAAAGACTGCTCTTGTCCATGCTACTAGGATAGCTGGTCTATAAGGTTGACTTACAACCAATCATCAATAAGGGTCGTTGGAATGATACATAGTGATCACTAGAATAGTGAGCACTGCATATCAGGCCAACTTCTCACATTGGTGAGCAGCGGTTGGGATTTGAGCTTGCTGTTGTTTTACCACACGTATCCTAAGAATATCATTTGAAAGATCACATAAGTACCAAGGTACATATAACTTAGCTTAGAATACTCTGAGTTCTACTGAACCAGCTGTTGTAGTGTAACAGGGCCTAGCACACCCTGACTACAACTCCTAGCAAGGGATCAGTAGGCAAACAAATGGTGTAGGTAAGTGCACCACTTACACCTCACTAGAAAAGCATGTCAGACAAAGGAGGGAACTCAGAGGCCCCCCTTGTGTCAGTCGACCCTCCACAGGTCATATCAAGATATGCAGCTCTTAGCTTCCAGGAGATGAGGCAAGTGTGTACCTCCAGGAAGCTAAAACAGGGTTCTAACCCTACCATCCCATTCCTGATTGGTCTCTTAGAGACTTATGATGCCAGGAGGGCTTCTAACACAGGCCCTCCTAATCCAGATGGGAGCATGCCCCCCTTAGAGGGAACCCTTGGGGACCCTGACCTCCAACTCAATGGAACAGTTAGTGAAGGAGAGGAGGAGGTTACAGAGGTGTCAGGGGATGAGGCAGACAAGGGTCAGGTAGAAGTCAGTAGACTCACCAGGACCAACTTAAGCAGGCATGTGAATGGCCTTGGGGGACCCCCAGGGCCGGTGTTTACTTGTTACAACGCATTTTTTACAACGCACTACTTTTACAACGCATCCATTACAACGCGGATACTGTTACAACTCATGTTTTTACAACGCATTTTTTTACAACGCAGGTACCTTTACAACGCATACCATTACAACGTAAGTATTGGTAAGTATATAGTTATATTTTAAATGTTATATGTTTTGGGTTAAGGGGTATTTTTAGGGGTTAGGGTCAGTTTTGGGTTTTAGGGTAAAGGGGTATTTTTAGGGGTTAGGGTCAGTTTTGGGTTTTAGGGTAAAGGGGTATTTTTAGGGTTCAGGGTCAGTTTTGGGTTTTAGGGTAAAGGGGTATTTTTAGGGTTCAGGGTCAGTTTTGGGTTTTAGGGTAAAGGGGTATTTTTAGGGGTTAGGGTCAGTTTTGGGTTTTAGGGTAAAGGGGTATTTTTAGGGGTTAGGGTCAGTTTTGGGTTTTAGGGTAAAGGGGTATTTTTAGGGTTCAGGGTCAGTTTTGGGTTTTAGGGTAAAGGGGTATTTTTAGGGTTCAGGGTCAGTTTTGGGTTTTAGGGTAAAGGGGTATTTTTAGGGTTCAGGGTCAGTTTTGGGTTTTAGGGTAAAGGGGTATTTTTAGGGTTCAGGGTCAGTTTTGGGTTTTAGGGTAAAGGGGTATTTTTAGGGTTCAGGGTCAGTTTTGGGTTTTAGGGTAAAGGGGTATTTTTAGGGTTCAGGGTCAGTTTTGGGTTTTAGGGTAAAGGGGTATTTTTAGGGTTCAGGGTCAGTTTTGGGTTTTAGGGTAAAGGGGTATTTTTAGGGTTCAGGGTCAGTTTTGGGTTTTAGGGTAAAGGGGTATTTTTAGGGTTCAGGGTCAGTTTTTAGTTTTTGGGTAAAGGGGTATTTTTAGGGTTCAGGGTCAGTTTTGGGTTTTTGGGGTACAGGGTTACAATAAATTAAATTTAATTTAAATTTAAATTATTTAATAGCAAATAAATTACATTAAATTACTTTGCATTATTTTTGGGGTTGAGGGTCAGTTTTGAGTTTTTGGGGTACAGGGGTACAGGGAAAAAATTAAGTAACATTAATTTAAATTTAAATTAATTTACGGAAATTAAATTATTTAAAATTACATTAAATTATACTTTTAAAATTAAGTTACTATTATATTATTCTTATTAATATATACTTACCAATACTTACGTTGTAATGGTCTGCGTTGTAAAGGTACCTGCGTTGTAAAAAAATGCGTTGTAAATACATGCGTTGTTACATGACCCGCGTTGTAAAAACCGCGTTGTAACAGTATGCGGAGTAAAAGTCCGCGTTGTAACATCATATATCCCCCAGGGCCACTCTCAGGCAGGCTTAACATTGGGAGTGGACGAGTTAGGTCTCTATCCAGAGGCTCTAACAGATCCATTCAAACCAATGGCTCTCAGACCTCTTCTCACAGAGAGATGACATCCCCTCAGAGAAGAGAGCATGAAGCTAAGATGAGGGAAGTCAATCTGAGGATTGAAAGGGAAGAACTTGCCCTGGCCAAAGAGAGACTTGCCTTTGCTAGAGAGCAGACATTGAGTGGGGCAGACCCCACTGGTGGCAGCATTTTACCTAGAGAAAAGGACAGGAGTTTAGACACTAGACCTCTGAGTAAGATAGTGCCCCCCTTTAAACAAGGGGATGATATCCACAAATGAATAACTGCTTTGGAGAGGGCCTGCACTGTCCAGTGCGTCCCCCAGAGTCAGTGGGCAGCTGTCTTGTGGCTCTCCTTTGAAGGCAAAGGTAGAGATAAGCTCCTCACTACTAGAGCTGAGGATGCTAACAATTACCAAGTCCTGAAAAATACACTGATAGATGGGTTTGGCCTAACCACTGAGCAGTACAGGTTGCTGTTCAGGGATACCCAGAAAACTCAGTCTCAGGATTGGTCTGACTTTGTGGATTGTGCCACTAAGGCTTTGGAGGGCTGGTTGCTGGGCAGTAAGGTTACTGATTATACAGGATTGTACAATCTGATCATGAGGGAACAGATTTTAAATAATTGTCAGAACCAGTTGTTGCATCAGCACCTTGTTGACTCAGATCTGACCTCTCCCCAAGAATTGGGAAAGAAGGCAGACAGATGGGTCAGAACAAGGGTCAAGCAGAACCAGGGCCAGAACCAGGGTGGTCAGAAGAAAGCAGACCAAAAGGGTAATACTAAGAATGAGCAAAATGACCAGAAGTCTTTGACAGGCCCCCAACAAACCAAAGAGGGTGGGGGTCAGGCTTCACAGCAGAAAAAGAAGACTCAAGAAGGCCAGTCTAAAAGGTGGTGCCAATACTGTAAAAGTAAAACTCACTGGTTTAGTGAGTGCGCCAAGAAAGGAGGGCAAACTCCTACCACTGCAGCCCCTAAGGCACCTGCATCCCCTAGTACAGTCAGCAGTGGTAGTGCACCTCCCAAGGGATTAGTTGGGTTAACCTTGGGATCTGAGGGGTATGACAACTTAGTTGGCACACTCACTCAGGCTGTCCTTGTCTGTACAGAGGATATGGATATATCCCCTGATGCAAGTCCCAATACTTTGGGCAAATACAGGCAGACACCTTTTATAAATGGAAAGATGGCTCAGGCCTATAGGGACACTTGTGCCAGTGTCACAATGGTGACACCTAACTTTGTGGACCCTGGACAGATCATACTAGGTACAGACTACCTAGTGACCAATGCCAGCAATGTCACTACCCACCATAGTATGGCAATTGTGGCTTTCTCCTGGGGACGGGTAAGTGGCCAAAAGAAGGTTGTAGTTAGTTCAGACCTCCCAGTTGAATGTTTGTTGGGCAATGATTTGGAGTCATCACTATGGTCAGAAGTGGAGCAGAGGACTCAAATGGAAATGTTAGGCTTGCCAGCACATGTGCTTGCTGTGACTAGGTCACAGGCCAGAAGATGCCCCACTGAACAGGTGCTGGATCCTGGAACAATGGACCAGACACCTTCCAAGAAGAAGAGCAGTAGGGTTAAGGCATTGCCTTCCCCCTTGCCCCAGGTGGAGGATCAAGTCTCAGAGGAGGCTGACCTCAAAGAGCTGAGTGAAACTGAGCCTAAAGAACTTGAACCTGATCAGGTTGAGTTTCTGGGTTCAGGGGGACCCTCCAGAGAAGACCTGGGGAAGGCACAGTTAGACTGCCCTTCTCTTGAACCCCTCATACAGCAGGCTGCTGCTGAGGCTGCAGGGAACGCCACAGGTACCCACAAAGTATACTGGGATGATGGACTCCTGTACTCTGAAGCAAGAGACCCCAAACCTGGTGCAACCAGGAGGCTGGTCATCCCCTTGTCACAGAGAGGTTTCCTTCTTACCTTGGTCCATGAGATTCCCCTTGCAGGACACTTAGGCCAGAATAAGACTTGGGACAGGCTTGTCTCACACTTTCACTGGCCTCACATGAATGAAGATACCAAGGAGTTTTGTCGCTCCTGTGTCACTTGCCAAGCCAGTGGTAAGTCAGGTGGCACAACAAAGGCCCCCCTTATACCACTACCTGTGGTGGGGGTTTCCTTTGAAAGGGTGGGGATTGACATTGTTGGTCCAATGGAACCCCAGACAGCATCAGGGCACATGTTTATACTGGTGGTGGACCATGCCACCAGGTATCCTGAAGCTATTCCCCTTAGGACCACTACAGCACCTGTTGTGGCAAGAGCCCTAGTTGGAGTGTTCTCCAGAGTGGGCTTCCCTAAGGAGGTTGTCTCTGACAGAGGACCAAACTTCATGTCAGGATATCTGACTGCTATGTGGAAGGAATGTGGTGTCAACTACAAGTTCACCACACCCTATCATCCACAATGCAATGGGCTTGTTGAAAGGTTCAACAGGACCCTAAAAGGGATGATTCATGGACTACCTGAAAAGCTCAGGCGTAGATGGGATGTCCTGATACCCTGCCTTTTGTTTGCTTACAGAGAGGTCCCACAGAAGGGGGTTGGCTACAGCCCGAAACTTGAACTTTTGTATGGACATCCTGTAAGAGGACCCCTGTGTTTGGTGAAGGAAGGATGGGAGAGACCTCTCAAAAAGCCTGCAACCAACATAGTGGACTATGTACTTGGTCTCCGCTCCAGGATGGCTGAGTACATGGAAAAGGCTTCTAAAAACCTTGAGGCAAGCCAAGAACTCCAAAAAGCTTGGCATGACCAAAAGGCTGTCCTGACTGTGTACAAGCCTGGACAGAAGGTGTGGGTGTTGGAGCCAGTGGCCCCAGCAGCACTCAAAGACAAATGGTCTGGGCCCCACACAATCATTGAGCAAAAGGGAGAGGTCACCTACCTGGTGGACCTTGGAACTCCCAGGAGCCCCCTCAGGGTGCTCCATGTGAATAGGCTCAAGGCATATGTTGACAGGAAGGACATGAGCTTGCTCATGACCACAGATGAGGGACAGGAGGAGGAGAGTGACCCTCTCCCAGACCTGCTCACTCAGAACCCTGATGATGGGTCAGTAGATGGTGTTGTCTTTTGTGGCAGCCTCTCTGAGCATCAGCAAAAGGATTGCAAACAAGTTCTTCAATCCTTTAGACATATGTTCTCTCTGACACCCAGTCAAACCAATTGGTGTACCCATGAGGTTGACACTGGTGACAGTCTGCCAGTTAAGAGTAAAATCTACAGGCAGCCTGATCATGTCAGAGACTGCATCAAGACAGAGGTGCAGAAAATGTTGGAGCTGGGAGTCATTGAGCCCTCAGATAGCCCTTGGGCTAGTCCAGTAGTTCTAGTGCCAAAGCCTCACACCCAGGGTGGTAAGAAAGAGATGAGGTTTTGCGTAGACTACAGAGGCCTCAATGCAGTCACTAAGACTGATGCCCACCCAAGACCAAGGGCAGATGAGCTTATAGATAGATTGGCTTCTGCCAACTACTTAAGTACATTTGACCTGACAGCTGGGTATTGGCAAATCAGGTTAGTGAAGGATGCCAAGCCCAAAACAGCATTTTCTACCCCTGGTGGGCATTATCAGTTTGTGGTAATGCCCTTTGGTTTGAAAAATGCACCTGCCACCTTCCAAAGGCTGGTGAATCAAGTTCTCACTGGGCTGGATGACTTCTGTGCAGCATATTGTCACGATTTGCCATCCCCGACCTCTGGTAAATCACTGCCTGCCCTGTGACGAGAAACGGGATGAGGAAACTACAAATCCCATGAACCTTTGCACCGCGCGCTTCTATGACGCGACGCAGTGAAGGATTATCAGGAAGTCAGGCGGAAGATGCGCCGCCGATTATTCCTGTTTGTGCCTTTGGTCGAGTGCTTTGGAATTGTTGCAGTATCGTGGTTATCGGCAGAGGCAAGCTTTGTCAAGCGCTGAAGAGACACGCCGCCTTTAGCGTGTGGGTTCAGTGTTGCTCGTCTTCAGAGACTTGTCTGTGGATTATCCTGGTGGGGCTTCGGAAGCGCCTACAACGTGGTGTTCCCTGAGCGTGGCCGCTCGTTTGAGGATTAACTGGAGGGGCTTAGGAAGCGCCCGTGTGTCATTCCATCAGTCAAACTCCAGGTTTTTGCCAGGAAACGAGAGGGGCATTTACAGTCCTCTTGTCTGTTCAGAATACATTTGTTGTGTATGTACAGGAAGCGTCTTGCTCCTGTTAGCGCAGGACACCGTGTTTTTGGTGCCGCTTTCAATCACTGTACTCAATTACCACTTTAAAGCGCGTACAGAGCTGGATCTGTATAGACGCTATTCACATACTTTGAGCTGGGTTTATGATTTGTTTTGCTAACTCTTTTATAGGGAATGTTTGAGTGAGATCCTGGGGTAGTCGCGTCTTGCACACCCTGAGGTCAGTCCTATCAGCATTTCCTCGGAGGATAAAGACTTTGTTGTTATTTACCACCGCTACCAGGAATGGGATCGTTCTTTTGTTTTCATTGAATGGTGTTCTGGGGCAACTTTAGGTTATCTGTATCCTTCATAAGGGTAGGTGTTCATGCTGGCCTGATCATTTGGAAACTAGGAAGGGAGGGAACCAGGGGGTTTGCTAATGATCTTTGCATTGTATTTTCCAGTAATTCACCAGGGGATATAGAAGCCGCCCTTAGATCCTTCCTGCAGATAGGCACACCTGTGAGATATACAGGTGAGGTAACAGGGGTTTGGTTACATTATATTTGTCACTGTTGAGGGTACTGCAGTACTTATCCCTTGTTTCTGTGGTTACAGGTTACGGTGACCAGAGCCCAGCTGTTCTCCTCCGGACCCCAACTTTTCCCCCGCTTGATCACCTTAACAGTCTGGGCACAATCACAGTCAGACTTGGGTTGATCTAGAGGTGGGCCCCCATATAGCATCAACCCCATCCTGAGGAGCATCCTGAACCGAACGTGACAGAATAATCGGCCTAAAAGTTCCGCTCCTCCTGGTTGGGTTGATGCAAGGGATGGCTACCTTAGATGAGGTAGTGACCGCCTTAGGCTTAGTTCAGGTTGAGTTGGCCGCCTCTCGCCAGGAAACGGCTGCGTTGCAGGTACGCATGGATGCTATGCAGCGGAACCCGTTTGATGCAGGTAACCCTGCCCCTCCACCAACCTCGCTGGTAGTCGAAATGCCTTCTCCAGTCCCTTTGGCCCCCCCAGAAAGGTTTATGGGTGATAGAAAGAAAGTGCAGGTGTTTATGACCCAGGTGATGATGCATTTCACCTGTAAACCCAAATGTTTTTTGACAAACCAATCACGTGTTTCCTTTCTGATCTCCTATTTGGGAGGGGAGGCAGCCCAGTGGGCTGTACCCATAGTCAGGAACAATGATGGAATCCTATACGATTGGGATCTGTTTCGAGCCGAATTTGAGAAAACGTTTGATAGAAGAGCGGAGACCTTCTCAGCTGATAAAGAGCTGTTGGTTCTCAAACAGGGCAATTCGGATCTCGTGACTTACCTGAATCATTTCCGTAGATTAATCGCTGAAACTGATTGGCCTGAAGCCAAACAGATGTTCTGTTTTACCAAGGGCTCACAGACAATCTCAAGGATGTAATAGCACAAGTTGAACCCCAGCCTACCACATGTGCAGCATTCATCGATTTGGCCTTGCGCTTGGATCACCGATTGAGAGAGAGAAAGGGAGAGTCTGGAAGAAGAGACAGAACCCCGGTGTTCGGGGAGAAACCGTCTAGTGGGGATAAAGCTGAGGGTAAACCCGAACCTATGGATGTGGGGGTAGTGAGAGCATCCCTCACTACCAGTGAACGAGAGCATCGTCGCAAGTTTGGGCTGTGTTTGTACTGTGGGAAGAAAGGGCATTTTTTACGAGAATGTCCGGTGAAACCAAAAGGAGGACGCTATCGTATGGGTCCAGGGGCAGTATCCACTGTCGATAAGAGTTCGGAAAACTCCGAAGCTTGAATCCTAAAGAAGGGAGGGACTCAAGTGTACATTTCATCCCTTCGATTACAGAAGAAAACCGAGTAGGAAACCAGTTGTTCTTCATAGACATTGAACTATGGATTGATCAATCTCCAAAATATGTACGTGCCATGGTCGATTCCGGAGCAACAGGTTGCTTCATGGATTTAGCAGAAGCACGGAAATTGGGAGTGACTCCAGTAGACAAACCCATCATGGAGGAAGTGTTTGCCGTAGACGGTCATGTGTTGGCATCGGGACCTATCACACAGCATACCCCGGAGTATGAGATGTGGTATGGGGGTGATCATAAGGAATTGATTTCGTTTAACCTCATCCAGGCTCCTAATTATGGTATAATATTGGGACTCCCTTGGCTGAAAAAACACGAACCCCAGATAAGATGGAAAGAACAATATTTGGAGTTCTCCTCTTCCTACTGCCACGACCATTGCCTCCAGGAGGAATCCCGACCATCTATGGTGTTGGCAGTCACTCACACCGTTTCCACGGCTGCGGAAAAAGAGGTGGACTTACCTCAGTATTACATTGAGTATGAAGAAGTCTTCAGTAAAACCAAAGCAGAAGTGCTTCCCCCACATCGGGAATACGACTGTCGCATCGATCTAACCCCTGGGTCAGTGGTTCCATGCGGTCGTATTTATGCACTATCCCAACCCGAAACAAAACATCTGCGGGAATATTTGGACAACCTACTCACTTTGGGATTTATCCGACCATCCCGGTCCCCAGCAGCTTCCCCCCTTTTCTTTATTCCGAAGGCAAATGGGGAATTACGGTGCTGTATAGACTATAGGGCATTAAATGCCATCACCATCAAAAACCAATACCCCCTACCGTTAATTCCAGTATTACTTGAACAAGTGAGATCAGCCAGAATATACACAAAATTGGATCTCAGGGGAGCCTACCATTTAGTGCGCATACGATCAGGCGATGAATGGAAAACCGCTTTCAAGACCAGGTATGGGCTTTTTGAGTATCTGGTGATGCCCTTTGGGCTATGCAATGCCCCAGCCTCATTCCAGTTTTTCCTTAATGAGGTGTTGCGAGACTACCTGGGCATCTTTGTAGTGGTCTACATAGATGACATTTTAATCTACTCTCATGACGAACCAGAACACATCCAACACGTGAAACAAGTACTGGAGGCTTTACAGCTAAACCATCTCTACTGCAAACTGACGAAATGTGAGTTTCATGTCACCACCGTGGAATTCCTAGGGGTTATGCTCACACCGTCAGGGCAGATAATGGCTGAAAGGAAGGTACGTGCCATTGCAGAGTGGCCCCAACCCGCCACGGTCAAGGATATCCAGAAGCTCCTGGGTTTTGCCAACTTCTACCGAAGGTTCATCTCTCACTTTTCGGATCTGGTGACCCCTCTCACGAAATTAACCAGGAAGAACACCCCTTTTATATGGGGTACTGAAGAGCAAACGGCGTTTGATCTGTTGAAAACAGCGTTCACCTCTGCTCCGGTACTGGTTCATGCGGACCCAAACCTCCCTTTCGTGGTAGAGGCGGATGCATCTGAACTGGCAGTGGGGGCTGTTCTCTCTCAGAGGAGTGAAGACACCGGTCATCTGCATCCCATTGCATTCATGTCACGCAAGCTAAATCCGGCAGAACGCAATTATACAATTGCAGAGAAGGAATTGCTTGCTATTAAAGACGCCTTCACAGAGTGGCGGCATTGGTTGATGGGTGCCACACACCAAATCACAGTTTTTACAGACCACAGAAATCTTCAGTTTCTAAGAGCCGCACGTCACCTCACTCCTAGGCAACTGAGATGGATGCTTTTCTTTTCAGAGTTCCATTTTGTGGTCACCTTCCGCCCGGGATGTGACAACCGGAAAGCTGATGCTCTTACCCGTCAAGAAAGCCATTCCACAGTGACGGAGTCTCCGGAAACCAGCATCATCAAACCTCAGCAGGTGATAGGGGTGATCCATACGTCGGAGTTTTTACACAAGGTAAAGAAAGGCATCCAGACCTTTGCGTGGAAAAAGTGGATTCAGTTGCACCCGGAATGGAAGATACGTCAAGGTCTGCCAAGGAAAGGGTCTCAATTGCTTCTCCCCACTCTTGCTTTGAGGCAGCAAGTATTCAAGTGGTGCCACGATCTACCTTGTGCAGGACACACTGGAGGGAAGAAGACCTTGGAAAAACTACTACGTGTATATTGGTGGCCCACCATCCGGCCGGATGTGTTTGCTTGGGTTCAACGTTGTGAGGTCTGTTCACAGGCCAAAAGCGATCATAGACCAGCACAAGGGCTGTTGCAAACAATGCCCACGCCTGTGAGTCCTTGGGAAAGCTTTTCAGTCGATTTTGTGGTGGGACTCCCTCAAGATCATGGGATGTCGGCTATAATAGTAGTTGTGGACTACTTGACCAAGATGGGCCACTTCATTGCCTGTAGAGGGGTACCAACGGCTAGTCAATTGGCCCAGTTGCTACTTATCCATATCGTTCGGTTGCATGGCTTGCCTAAAGTCATTGTTTCGGATAGAGGGGCACAATTCACCGCTAGGTTTTGGAGGGTCTGGTGTGATCGTTTGGGCATTGCTTCATCCTTGTCCACCAGCTTTCATCCGCAAACGGATGGACAGACTGAAAGGTTAAACCAGACCCTCAAGCAGTACTTGAGGTGTTTTGTGGATACCTCTACGGAAGCATGGGTAGAGTGGTTATGGTCGGCTGAGGTGGCATATAATGATGCCATACATTCCTCTACATTGTGTACCCCGTTTTTCTGTACGTATGGGTTCCATCCCAGATTTGTCCCTTTGAGTGTGCCAAGTGTTGAAGCCCCTATTCCCCAATTGCAGTCAAGATTGGTGCAGTTACGGAAGACAGTTTTGCAGGCCAGACACAACCTTGTGAAAGCTAAGCTTAGGTACAAGGCGCAGGCCGATAGACATCGTAGACCTTGTCCTGGGTACAAAAAGGGGGATTGGGTGTGGCTGTCCACGAGGAACATTCGTTTCAAAAGGTTCAGTGTTTTCAATCCCCGATTCATCGGTCCTTATCAGGTGGTTCGGCAGGTCAACCCAGTCGCGGTGAAAATTAAGCTCCCCTCACATTTCAGGATACACCCTGTGTTCCATGTTTCACTGCTCAAGCCTGCCCGGGGTCCGAGCCGTGCCGCCCCTGCTCCTGTGAGGGTGGAACAGGAGGTGGAGTACGAGGTGCGGCGCATCTTGGACTCCCGTAGAGTCAGGGGGAGGCTCCAGTATCTGGTGTCTTGGAAGGGATATGGTCCTGAGGAGGATTCGTGGGAACCGGTGGGGGCGGTCCATGCGCCTAGACTGGTGCGGAGGTTCCATATGTTGCACCCTGGTAAACCTGGTGGCAGTCAGTGAGCGTTGTGAGAAGGGGTGTACTGTCACGATTTGCCATCCCCGACCTCTGGTAAATCACTGCCTGCCCTGTGACGAGAAACGGGATGAGGAAACTACAAATCCCATGAACCTTTGCACCGCGCGCTTCTATGACGCGACGCAGTGAAGGATTATCAGGAAGTCAGGCGGAAGATGCGCCGCCGATTATTCCTGTTTGTGCCTTTGGTCGAGTGCTTTGGAATTGTTGCAGTATCGTTGTTATCGGCAGAGGCAAGCTTTGTCAAGCGCTGAAGAGACACGCCGCCTTTAGCGTGTGGGTTCAGTGTTGCTCGTCTTCAGAGACTCGTCTGTGGATTATCCTGGTGGGGCTTCGGAAGCGCCTACAACGTGGTGTTCCCTGAGCGTGGCCGCTCGTTTGAGGATTAACTGGAGGGGCTTAGGAAGCGCCCGTGTGTCATTCCATCAGTCAAACTCCAGGTTTTTGCCAGGAAACGAGAGGGGCATTTACAGTCCTCTTGTCTGTTCAGAATACATTTGTTGTGTATGTACAGGAAGCGTCTTGCTCCTGTTAGCGCAGGACACCGTGTTTTTGGTGCCGCTTTCAATCACTGTACTCAATTACCACTTTAAAGCGCGTACAGAGCTGGATCTGTATAGACGCTATTCACATACTTTGAGCTGGGTTTATGATTTGTTTTGCTAACTCTTTTATAGGGAATGTTTGAGTGAGATCCTGGGGTAGTCGCGTCTTGCACACCCTGAGGTCAGTCCTATCAGCATTTCCTCGGAGGATAAAGACTTTGTTGTTATTTACCACCGCTACCAGGAATGGGATCGTTCTTTTGTTTTCATTGAATGGTGTTCTGGGGCAACTTTAGGTTATCTGTATCCTTCATAAGGGTAGGTGTTCATGCTGGCCTGATCATTTGGAAACTAGGAAGGGAGGGAACCAGGGGGTTTGCTAATGATCTTTGCATTGTATTTTCCAGTAATTCACCAGGGGATATAGAAGCCGCCCTTAGATCCTTCCTGCAGATAGGCACACCTGTGAGATATACAGGTGAGGTAACAGGGGTTTGGTTACATTATATTTGTCACGGTTGAGGGTACTGCAGTACTTATCCCTTGTTTCTGTGGTTACAGGTTACGGTGACCAGAGCCCAGCTGTTCTCCTCCGGACCCCAACTTTTCCCCCGCTTGATCACCTTAACAGTCTGGGCACAATCACAGTCAGACTTGGGTTGATCTAGAGGTGGGCCCCCATATAGCATCAACCCCATCCTGAGGAGCATCCTGAACCGAACGTGACACATATCTTGATGATATAGCTGTCTTTAGTTCCACCTGGGAGGATCACCTGGTCCACCTGAGGAAAGTGTTAGAGGCACTGCAAGCAGCAGGTCTCACTATCAAGGCCACAAAGTGCCAGATAGGGCAGACACAGGTTGTATACCTGGGCCACCTTGTAGGTGGAGGCCAGGTTCAGCCACTGGAGAGCAAGATACAGTCCATCAAGGACTTGGCTCCTCCAACCACCCAGACTCAGGTTCGAGCTTTCTTGGGCCTGACTGGTTATTACAGGAAATTTGTCAGACATTATGGATCAATTGTGACACTTAATGACCTGACAAGTAAAAAGATGCCAAAGAAAGTTCAGTGGACAGCAGGCTGTCAAAAAGCATTCGATGACCTAAAGCAGGCCATGTGCACAGCACCTATCCTAAAGAGTCTAGACTACTCCAAACCATTCATTGTCCAAACAGATGCTTCTGAGTTGGGTGTGGGAACTGTTCTATCTCAGCTGAATTTTGATGGTCCTGACCAGCCCATTGCTTTTATTAGCAGAAGGCTGACCCCCAGAGAGAAAAATTGTTCAGCTATTGAGAGGGAGGCCTTTGCTGTGGTTTGGGCCCTGAAGAAACTGAGGCCATACTTGTTTGGCACTCATTTCAAGATTCAGACCGACCATAAGCCCCTCTTGTGGCTAAATCAGATGAAGGGTGAAAACCCCAAACTGCTTAGGTGGTCCATTTCCCTATAGGGGATGGATTTTACAGTGGAGCATAGACCTGGCACTGATCATGGCAATGCAGATGGGCTCTCCAGGTATTTCCACTTAGAGCAAGAAGACTCACCTGGTCAAGGTTAGTTTATTGTCCCAAAGTTTGGGGGGGGGGTCATGTAGGAGAGTAGGGTCTGCAATCCTATTTTCACCCCAGATTTTTGCTTTTTGCTTCACTGGTTTACGACTTCCCTGGCTGTGGGCCTGCTAATCAGACCCACAGCCTAGGTGTTCTCTCACTAAATTGACACGTGTACCTTAGGTGCATATACCAATTGGTACTGGGCCACCTTATCAGACCCTGTAACTCAGGGTATAGGTGTACCTAGGGCCTACCAGGGGCTGCAGCATGTATTATGCCACCCCTGGCTGGCCATCTAAATCTGACACAACTGGCTGCACGACAGCTGGGGCAAGGTGGTGTAATCACCCTTTGCTGTAGATATAGTATACCTATATCTAACCCTAAAATGGACACATGTATTCCTATCAGTCACTCCTATGGCAGGCCTTAACAATCCTGAAGGCAGAGTGCTTGGAATCATGTGAGATGGTGCTCTGGCATGAGCTGAGCCCGGTTGCAGCTTGCGGAACCAAGTCCTAATAGCTGTTCCATGATAACGCATACCATATACTCCTAAGTGCATTATAATCCTCGCGGTTATATGCCAACTCTGGTATCGCTTTATCAAAACATGTCGAGTAAGGTGTCATACGAATTGGAATACTAACCCCTCGCCAATTCTGGCGACGGGGTTAGCATTCCACCCTTCTAGAGGGACACGACATGTGTGTAACTGTGAACCCCGGTTAAAGTTAACTCGAGCCTCAGCATCACAAAATGGATGCTGCCACCACAGACACAAGTCTGACTTCCTGCTGCTGGGAGTCCTTCCAGCGAGGAGAGCTTGGACAAAGGGTTTCCTGTCAGGGGCGGTGCTAGCACCATCCCAGACAGGGTTTTGTGTATCCTGGGTAGGCAGGGCTGAATAGGAAGGTGACTGCAAGTGGCACCCCGGTGCTCACTATGCATAGGCCGGCTTGAACCAGTTCCAGGGGCACACCAGCCCCTGAGCTGGGGAAAGTCCGGCATGGGAGAGGGGTTTAACCACCCCCCTTCCTGGTCACACCCATGGGCAGGACCTAGTCGCGTACCAGCCCCTTTCTTTAGAATAAAGGTAGGAGAGGGGGCCCTTCAAAATTAGATCATCTTTGAATCCTGAAACTACTTTCTACGAAAGGAACTCAAGACTTCTTCTCATGATTTCTCCCTTGTGACTAAGGAGTAGTCACCCTGCATCAGCGGGCACCACCTAAGTAACCTGCGGTTGGCTGCACGTCCTTCCTCCGGAACCAGACCGACCAGCACGACGAGACCCGGCTTCCCTGGCACCTCTGACCTCTACCTGCATCATCAGCCCAGCTGAGATTCGTGGGTGTGACAAGACCTCGAGGGACCGGCCATCTTCAGAACTGCACTAAGCTTATCCAGCACAACCGCCGAGGGATCCTCGAGTGAGTGCTTTGGGGTTTCAGAAGCCCTAACCCTAAGCAGCTCCAGCACCGAAGTCCAGCCCCCCCAGCATCCACGAGATCTGCGTGGGGCCCTTCTGCTCTTTGCTGCTCACCGCGTTGTCCGGCCACTTGCCTGCTGGCTTGTAGCCCTCCTGACGATGAACTACGACACTTCCATCACTGGCCTGGTTGCTCCAGGCTGGCCCTTGCTCCCCTCCAACAGAGGAGCACCCCGGACCCTCCTGGTCCACTCCAGATGCCATTTTGAGTCCACCGCGTGGGCTTGCATTTTCCAAGAGTTGTTGCCCCAATCCTGGGTCCAGCATCGCCGACAGCAGATACCTTCGTGGGACCGCTCGCACCTCCATCCTGGTCGCCGACAACGCCTCCTGGTCCGTGAGACTGCAGAGCCCAGCGTCGCCCACTCACCTGGTCGAGGTGACTTCATCCGGTGCCATCCTGGTGCCCATCTAATCACTGGCTGGTGATTCAGAACTCGGTCCCCTCTGCTTACAGGTACTCTCTTCACTGATCCAGTCCTTGGATCAGCCCGGAACATCTTCACTGGTCGCCTGCCAGCAACTTCTTCTTTCAGGCTCTGGTTCGTCAACGAAGAATCCCGACGACACTTGAACCCTATGCAGCCGCAGCCCCTAGGCTAGGTAAACCGAGTACCACAGTGCTCCAGCGTAGATCCACTCTCTAAGTGTCTAGATCCACTTTCGTTTTATACCTACCTAGTCGGGTTCGCCCGAGAACACTAACTTTGCATTTACTAGCACCCATAGATTTTGTCCCGCATTACGCGTAAGAGTTTCCACTCTGCACATGACGTCCCTAGGCCTCCTGCTTCTAATCTAAGGTTTCAGTATTGTAGGCCTAGCGTTTCTAAAGTCTCTGAGAGTAGTACTAACCTGCTAGTATTTTCACATTCCACTTCCATAGTATATGGTTTTTCGTGCCCCTCGGGCATTTGTGTAAATTGTGCGACTTTCAGTATTTCTTTATAGAGTTTTGTATTGTGCTTAGCACCCTGTCCTCATAGAGAGTCCAGGGCTGTTGTGTTATAAATAAATATCCTTTTATTTTCATAACAACTTGTGTGGTGTCCTTTCACTTGGTGTTCAAGGGGTATATGTGATGGTATAACAGCTGGCTTAACACGCCCTGTAGAGTTTAGCCTAAAGACTGCTCTTGTCCATGCTACTAGGATAGCTGGTCTATCAGGTTTACTTACAACCAATCATCAATAAGGGTCGTTGGAATGATACATAGTGATCACTAGAATAGTGAGCACTGCATATCAGGCCAACTTCTCACAAAGGGGAGGTCCTGTACAGCTATTACAGGAATGGAGGAACACATATCGCCGAAATGTGTGCTACTTATGATAGCCGGAGAGGAAGACTGGCCAAGATACACGAGACAATGGGTGACACTAGCGTTAGGGGCAGCTAAGCGGAACGTAGCGAGGAAATGGAGAGCGGTAGACCTGCCAACAATTAAACAACAGAAAACTGACCTAGACTGGTGTAGACAGCCAGAACAGACTATATATGAAAGCAGGGGGTGTCTGCAAAAGATATGGAGTGCCTGGCAGACCTACAGAAGAGGCCTATAAGCGGGGTGGGAGAGAGACAGTGTAGGCAGAAACTGTGTTGCTAAGGCAAAATTATCTGTGCTCATGTCATTGTAATGGGATATACTGTGATGCGATGTAACTATCTCCTGATGATTATATTGATATAGCTGTTGTTAATAAAAGGAATTTAAAAAACAAACAAATCCATCAGAGTCTCACTACTGCCTTACAGCTCCCAGTATAGCCAGTCTGATTAAGATAGTAGCTCCACAGTATCATACAAATGCCCCCATGTCTCCTGTGAGTAGTCGAGAGCTTTGTTTTTTGTTGTTTTTTTTCAAGTGATTGTTTTTCTGATTGGCTTTTTCTCCACTTTGTTGACATGAAGAAGATAGCATATCCTTTCTTGCCGAAACGTATTGATGACAATTCACAAAATCAGCGTCACTTGTTCTCCTGCCCCCCACAACTAAACGAATAGAAGCAACAAATGAAGCATCTAAACTACTGTACCTCACAGACAACTAAAATAAATCTGCTTAGAGACTTCCCTTAGACAAACCTGACAAACTGTGGGTTTAGTCTGTGTTCTTTGGACATTAGAGAAAACTCTCTATGAACAACAGAAGCGTATAAGCATCATGCCCGTTATAAATTGAACCATTGCTCCGTCGCACAAATGCAGATCAACATTCTCACTGTGTATCATGACCAGACATGGATTGATTATTGTAAATATTTTGAATATCCAAAATGGTGTAACCAATAAAGTATGTGTGTAAATTTTGTCTTTAATTCCCCACCGTGAGGACTGATTGTGATTGCAGTAGGATGTACTGTTTATTTGTTTTCTTTAGGAAATTATTCTGAAATATTTGCCTCCTTTTGTGAAAATGTATATTTGAGTCGCATACTTAAAACAAATGAAGAATAGTAAGCGAATGCTGCTAGCTCACTGAGTCATAAAGTGGGTATTTGTTTTAGTTTTTGCTTAACCCCCAATGCTACCTCCCCAGTCCTGCCGTCGGACATTGGCCGACGGCATTCCACCCACGCAGGAAAACGCCCGCACCGCGGCGGAATTACCGCCGTGGTTAACGGGTTAAAACACTTGAACGTTTTTAGATTACGGTTCTGATTAACAAATGAACCAGTTGAAAATAGTGATTTAAATTTGTGCGTTGTCTCTTTGCATGCATCCTTTGCAATAATTGGTCACAATATCTCTAGTCGCAGAGTGACCTGTCTAATGTATATAATTTAGGCAGGTGGCGATCTGTGACCTCCTGTGATTGGCTATAAACGCAAAGATGGCGATGTACTAAGAGGAGGCCACCATCCCTGTGTTTGCATTTCTTTTTTCTTTTATACAGCAGCCTGTTTTCATTAAATAAATAAGTACACATTTTTTTAAAAAGGGTTTCCTGTTTAGGTTAACCTCAGGGCAGAGTGACCAGTGGTCCCTTTGACCATAGCATGATCTCCTTATCCCCCCCCATTTAGGGAAAGCTTACCGTTAGAAATGGGGTAGCGTGGTGCAAAGGGGGCGGGCCGAACTCCAGAGGACATGTGCAAAGCATCCACGCAGTACACACAGACGACACACAAGGCACACTACAAAAAGAGTCCACACCAGTTTGGGTGAAAAACAGTAGGTGTATTATCAAATCAACACATTAGAATGGAACCACAGTTGTATATAAACGGTGCCAGCCAGCACTAAGTAACAGGTTACCCGGGGACTATTTAAAGGGCAGTGCCCAGCCGGCCGCTGCCAGACCCATCGCTGGTACAGTTCAGATGAAGGGAAGGGTGAAGGATGAAGCTACAGTCTAGCACTACATATATAACGTTGCAATAAACACGGGGCCTAAACATAAGGCATCCTCATTGGCATGCAGCATACACAATGGCGCCCGGATAACACAACAGGTCAGTCTAGAACCACACTATGCGCCAGCCTGGAAGGAGAACATTCGGCATGTACAACAGGCATTAAAACTCTAGCACCTTAGGCATAAAGATATTGGCATAAATCATGTGGTCCAACACTGTAGGCTTAGGAGGGAAGAACATTACCAGCATAATGGCAACATCAGTAGCATAAAAGCAGTAGGCCTCACCTGTGAGCATAATCTTATGCAATAGGCACTATTAGAGCATATCCAACACATGTATGCAGCCTATCAGCAGATGTCAGCCTGGACCTAAACACGAGACTTGATGACCTCACCGGTAGCAAAACAATGCTTAACATTAGGTCCCCCACCCTCATAGACATTACGGGGTGGGCAAGGGGCAGCTAAACAATACTTTGGGTATCACATTAGGCCTAACACACATTATGCTTACAGCATGAAGTGGGCAACATCACATTAGACACCATTGGGGCATCAGGCATTATCACATGCATAAATCCCATTATGTAGTGCGCCAGCAAACACCTTGGGCCTAATCATATTAGCTGGGGAATAAACGGGTGAACATGGGGTATTTTCACAATGCTAAGGGCATAAATGGGTGAGCATGTTTAAACCCAGTTACCATCAGGCATAGTGAGGCACCCACTGTCCATGTAGGAAACCCCCTATATTGCAGAGTAGTCTTTGAAGTGAAGACTTGCCCCCAACACGAGTACTCTTCACAATCCTACTACCCCCATACGTGGCAGCTTCCCACTGTCCGGCGGGGCAGCTGTGTCCAGCAATCAGGCCAGGGAGCACGGCCCACGTTGGAGCCCCTCCCAGGACTCTAGATATGAAAAATGCCCCCAGACATTGTAGAACTGTTGCAGCGGCCCGCTACTGCAGCGCCGCTGTGCCCGGGGATTAGTGCAGGCCCTCCTGGTACGGCAGGGGCCTCAAGCACCAACAGTCTGCCTCGGCCGGCCCCCGACAGTCTCACACGCAGCCCCACTCACCGGCTGCTCCTGGGCTCTTCCTCTGACTCCGGGCTGCCCCGCTCTTCTGGCCGGTCTCGTGCGGGGTCTCCCGCACTTCAATGGGAGGGGGCAGTCACCAACAATGCGCCTCAAGGTCCCCCCTCCGTATTTTCCCAGCAGCTGTTGGCACTGCGGGACTCTCCTCTACGCATGAGAGCCCCACGTAGGACAGCGTGTCTCCTGGCTTCGTCCGGGTCTATTCTGGAACCATGGGGGCACTAACCGGCGGGGTGGGCCCCGTCTCGTTCCGCGAACGGGGCTCGCTCGTCTCCACGGGAGCCCCGCAACACCTCCTTCCAGCTTCTTACTGCTTCCCGGCAGCGGCTTCCGTTGTGCGGGCCCCGCCCACTTCCAGGCGAGCTTCAAAACTTCCAAGTCTGCGGCGCCTCTTCTCCCCGTGCCGCAGCGGTTATCGGGGTCAATTCGGCAGTGCGGGGTAGGCACCCACGAAGAGACACGTACGGGGTAGGCACCCGCGTAGTCTTAAAGCGGCAGTTCTCCTTGTGGCGGCTCGGCCGCGGCGGTGATTTGACGGCAAACCGCGGGGTGGGCACCCGCTCCTTAACTATGCATGAAGCGGGGTAGGCACCTCTGTATTTACATGCAGGCAGTTTTCCCCACGCGGGGTAGGCACCCGCTTTTCTCCTGAACACGGGGGGTCCCCCCCAACCTGGGATTCCTTCCCAGGACAGCACGGCAAATACCAGCTCCTCTCTTCTCCTGGGCAGTACCCCAAAGCGATTTCCTGATGCAGGGGGCAGGCAGGGCATACAGGTACTGCAGTTAGGGAAATATTGCGCTTCTCTTCCCCTGGCACTCCCCAGGTAGCACTCACGAGGTGCAAGATCCCACCAACAGCCTCAAGGACCAAAGGTAGCGCTCCTCACCTCCTGGGAGTACAGTCCAGTCTCATATACTGCTATTCTTCTCCAGGTGCTTTAATTATAGCACTCCTTTCTCAGGTGCTAGTCAGCAGGGTAGCAGGCACAGTTGTAGTGCTTTCGAGGCACTAGGCAGGAGAGCAGCAGGCAGTGCTAGGCCGGGTCAGCAATCAGTGGGTACTCATCTGTACAGGACAGCAGCTCTTCCGAAACATCATCCCCTGTAGCGTGGCATTCCTCCTGGTACAGCCACCGGTACTCTAGCAGCAGGCTCTCACTGGCCCTGTTGACCGGTGAGGGATGCAGATGGGCTCAGGGGCCAGCACACAGGCCCAAGTGGCGGCACCCGGTGGCAACAGGTCCCCTCTCTCTCAAGTCCACGCTCTGACTGAGCACATTATTTATACGCACCTCACCCCACCTACTAGGCAGTGCCAGAAGCTTCTAGAAGCATCTGGGGAACTGGTTCTAACTGGCTCAGGGGGAGGAGTAGAGCACCCTGGGTGCCAGGCTTTCCCTCCAAAAGCTGAGATGGCTGGGAATCAAACAACTAGACTGCTAACCCACCACAGTGGCATCACACACAGCTATGGCATCCATGTTAAAAGCGACATTTCACCAGAGTGCATTCTTATGATGGGGGATTCTAGGTGCGTACACCATTGCATCACATTTAACATGACATCTCACTCCACCCATGGCCTAGGCAGTTCTCTACCATGGGGGAGACATCCTCAAATAAGGGGGTGAAAATGGAAACATTTCGGCAAAAGGGCCAAGTCCAACATGACTCCCCCCCAGCCAAAAGCCAGGGTAGACCAATCAATGCCTTGATGGGCTTCCCTGCTTGTGGTGAGAAAACGTGAACGAAGGACTGCAACTGCAGGGGCATCTGCAGGTTCTTCGCCATTCTGGAACCCAATGGTTCCCTCTGTCACACCTCCCTTGACCAACTAAGCCACCCCACTGGTGCTCTCTAGCTGGTTGTTGCCAGGACCCGTCCCTAGGCCATCCATATGTCTCTGGCCCTTGCTCTCTCACAGAGTGGGGGGCTTTAGCCCCAGGCCCGTAGTACCCATTGAGCACTCTCCTTCTCCTTGCAGTTCCAAACTGCCACTGGTCCTCCCACCCGGGGGTCCGCACCCTCGGGCTGACCAGCCATCAGGTGCTAGGCTCTCCTCCCCCTACCTCTCCTTCTGGGGTTCCGCCCTCTCCTCCTATGCGGGGCACCCTCAGACCACCACTCCCTCACTCGTCCAGGGCCGTGGCCCTCCAACTGCTCCACCAGCCCAAGGTCTAAACCCTTATGCTACACCGGTGCCAGGGGTGAGTCCTCCCTCCCCCTGCACCCCCTCCCTGAGTTCCGCACCCTCCTAACTGGAGTAGTACCCCTGGAAGACAATTCCGGAGGGACACTGTTTCCAGATGACCCACCCGCCAGGTCAGGCAGTACCTGTCCCTGGCCTCCCAACCCAAGATCTACACCCTGTGGCTCAGCCGGTGCCAGAGGTGAGACCTTCCTCCCTTTGCACCCCCTTCCAGAGTTCCACACCCTCCCACCTGGAGAAGTCAAGCCAGTAGGGACCTTGATTACAAGTGCCCCTCCCTTCAAGTCAGGCAACCCCTGAACCTGGCATCCCAGCCCAGGATCTAAACCCTGCGACTGAGCAGACCCCCGAACCTCTGGAGCTCTGATTACAGATGCCCCAGGTTCTCCTGACACTAGGGGATCCCTTTCACTGGACGGCACATCAGGACAGCCTAGGCTCCCAACCTGGGGCTCCCTTACAGAACTCTCCAGGCCTTGAGACTGTGGTTTTTTATTTAAGGTTTGTATGCGCTAGCTGGACCCGAAGGTATCAGAGCGCTTCACATCAAATACAAATAAGCATAAACATGACAAGTAGGATGAAAGCAGGGCAGGGAGAACAGGGGAAGTAAAAGTCTATACAATAGCAACATGGGCGCACAACATGGCAGAGATCAAGGGTGAGTCATCCGGCTCTCTCTGTGAGCATAGATATAGTGAAAGTCAAACGAGGGGTTCTAGTTACAGTCCAGCCAGCTCAAGGAAGAGGGCTTTGAGTAGCTTCTTGAATTTCGGGAAGGAGGCAGTCACCCTGATGTGGGGGGGATGGAGTTCCATATCTTGGGAGCATTACCCGCAAAGGACTTACTAGATGTTTTATGTTTCTGTGATTTCAGAGGAATGAGTAGGAGCGTGTTGGAGCTTCTGAGGTTCCTAGACTGACCGGCTCTATTGAGTTTGATGGCCAGATATTCTTGTTTGCCTGTATGCAGGGTTTTGTGTGTGAGGCAAGCTGTGCGGAAGCTGGCTCGTTGGTCAATAGGAAGCCATCTCAGATCCTTAAGAGCCGGGTGATGTGCTCATATTTCTTAGTTCCCGTGACTATTCTAGCTGCAGCGATTAGGGAAGTGGTCAGAGGTCCCAGGTGAGATCTGGCTGTTCCAGTCAGAGTAGCAATGCCATAGTCAATTATTGAGAGTACTAGTGCCTGAGTGGCCTGTTTCAGGTCTTTCGAGGGGAGGAGGGGTTTCAGTTTGTAGAGAAGTTTCAGGTTAAGGAGAGCACTTTTGGCAATTTTAGAGATGTGTTCTTTCATGTCCAGTTTGGGGTCAAGAGTGATCCCCAGTGATTTGACGGAGGTTGTAGGTACAAGAGGAACATTAAGGGCGTTTAAGGCTTTGAGCCATTCAAGTATTTCGGGGTTTTCATCTTTATTTGGGATGAGGAGCACTTCTGTCTTTTCTTCATTAAGTTTGAGGTGGTTGGATGAGAGTCAATGTTGGACCTCTGTGAGTGTGCCGTTTAGTCTGTGGATGTCTGCGATCGAAGTGGTTTCCAGGTAGAGTTGTGTGTCGTCCGCGTAGAGGTGAAAGGGGATGGTGGAGTTCCTTAGAATTGTAGTGAGGGGCTCCATGTGGATGTTGAAAAGTTGTGGAGAGAGTACTGACCCCTGTGGGACTCCTCTAGTAATGGGGAGGGGGTCCGATTTGAAGCTTTTAATTTTGATTATTTGTGTGCGGTTGTTGAGAAAGGAGGCGAACCATTTGAGAACTGTCTTTTCCAAACCCGCTCTCTTCTGGAGGACATTGAGTAGCAGGGTATGATCCACTGTGTCAAACGCTGCCGAGAGGTCTAATAGGAACATTGGTTGGAGTCGAGAGACATGTGTAGATCATCCATCACATTGAGGATTGCGGTTTCTGTGCTGCAGCCCTTCCTGAACCCTGACTGGTGTGGGTCAAGAAGATTTGTGATCTCTAGGTGATGGGTGAGCTGAGACAGCACACCTTGTTTCCAGAATTTTCGATAAGAGCGGAAGGTTCGAAACTGGTCTGAAGTTGTTCATGACCTTAGGGTCGAGGCCGCGCTTTTTTTTAGAAGTGGCGTGACTTGACCTAGTTTAAGGCAGTCAGGAATGGAGCCATCTCTCAGAGAGCTGTTGATGATCTTGGCCCAGATAGGGGCTAGAGTAAGCTTCAGGTCTTTGGTCAGTCTCGAGGGTAGCTGATCAAGGGAGTGTGATGAGGGAGTAGCGGTGGCAATGAGATCGCTTATCGCTTCAATTTGGATGGGTCGGAAGGAAGACCAGCGAGTGGCTGTGGTTGTTGGTCATGAGTAGGTAGAAGCAGTGGGGAGCGACTTCGTGAGGGCGGTGGGCATGTCGCTGAAAGATCGGTCAATTGAGGCAATTTTTTCGTTGAAGAAGCTAGCAAAGTCATCACATTGGGATTTGGATGCTGCTAAGCTGTCTGTCATAGGAATGGAGGTTTGGTTCCTGACTGGACACCTCCCCGTCTCACTCCTTCCTGTAGGTAGGACGTGAGGCCCTAAAACCCTCTCACTTCCCTGGGACCTAGTCGGGCTATTCCGCACCATTGCCGCCTCGCTGGGTCAGAAGATCCCTGCACCATTTCCTTCAGGACCACTCCCCAATGCCCTCTCAGACTGTCTGGCACTCACCCAAAGGTCTGCCTCCGTGCAAGTTCCCTGGGGTCAGAGAACTCACACTGTAACAGGTGGTGACACAACCTTGGGAAACAATTCCTTAGCATGTGCTCCCTGATAACTACATGGCAAAGCCCTTCCCAATCCTCCACTGCACTACCCACCACCCAATTCTCCAATGCAGTCCAACACACCTCCACGAACTCCCCCCAGGACTGGTGGGACAGTTTTCCCCTGCCCCTGAACTCCAACCCGCCCCCCTCTTCCTGGGAATCACGCACCATCTCCCGGGCTCTGGGAGTGGAACTCCCTGCACTGGAACCACTCTCGCTGCCACCACTGGATCCCACCCGCACTGGTGAATCCACACTCCTAAAACCACTCTCAGGGGACTACCTACCCCCCTGAGCTAGTCTCTCCCTACCGAAGGACCTCTCTGCCTCCGCCATCCTCTCCTGCTCTAGGACCTTCTTGGTCTTTAGCCTCTTCTCTTCCACCCTCAGCTGTGCGAACTCCATGGCATACTCCAACCTGAGCTTCCCCAACACCAGCTGATGTTCCCTTTCTTCCCTCCTATCTACCCACTCTTCTGGGGACAGGGAAAAGGATGGGGCAGTGCCCCCGGCACTGGACCCAGCACGGGACAACCTGACTATGGCGTCCTCATTCGCTACTGGCGTCTCCGCACTATCAGCTCCTTCCTCCTCATCATCATCACCACCCTCCAGGGTTATGGATTGGGGACCCTCACTCTCGGAGTCCTCCTCCTGGTCTCCACCGAATCCACCCTTTAAATACGCGGAGGGGTAATCGGAAAGGTCCCCACAGGGCTCTAAGGGTTCCCCCCTCTTGAGGGCCTCATAGAGACATAACTTCCTGCGAGTGTTGCCTACTGGGGGTATCCCTCTCTCTCTGCAGAAATCTATCACTTCCTTCTCTGTGTACTCCATAAGGTAATCCTCATTGTAGGTTAACCCTATTCTGGCGAGGTACACCCGTGACACACCACCCACAGTGCAAAGGGGGAACACAATTCAAAAATGACACTTTTTGGAGGAGAGCAATAATCCCCAAAACCTGTGAATAATTTAACTACTCAGTTTGCAGTGCAACCTGTTGTCGCTGTGGTACTGCGCAAACACAAGTCCTATCCCACAGCTCGCCAACAATGTTAGAAATGGGGTAGCGTGGTGCAGAGCGGGCGGGCCAAACTCCATGTGCAAAGCATCCACGCAGTACACACAGACGACACACAAGGCACACTACAAAAAGAGTCCACACCAGTTTGGGTGACAAACAGTAGGTGTATTATCAAATCAACACATTAGAATGAAACCACAGTTGTACATAAACGGTGCCAGCCGGCACTAAGTAACAGGTTACCCGGAGACTATTTACAGGGCAGCGGCCAGCCGGCCGCTGCCAGACCCATCGCTGGTACAGTTCAGATGAAGGGAAGGGTGAAGGACGAAGGTGCAGTCTATCACTACATATATAACGTTGCAATAAACACGGGACTAAACATAAGGCATCCTCATTGGCATGCAGCATACACAATGGCCCCCCGATAACACGACAGGTCAGACTAGAACCACACTATGCGCCAGCCTGGAAGGAGAACATTCGGCATGTACAACAGGCATTAAAACTCTAGCACCTTAGTCATAAAGATATTGGCATAAATCATGTGGCCCAACGCTGTAGCCTTAGGGGGAAAGAAAATTATCAGCATAACAGCAACATTAGTAGCATAAAAGCAATAGGCCTCACCTGTGAGCATAATCTTATGCAATAGGCACCATTAGGGCATATCCAACACATGTATGCAGCCTATCAACAGATGTCACCCTGGACCTAAACACGAGACATGATGATCTCACCGGTAGCATAAAAGCTTAACATTAGGTCCCCAACCCTCATTGGCATAACGGGGTGGGCAAGGGGCAGCTAAACAATACTTTGGGTATCACATTAGGCCTAACACACATTATGCTTACAGCATGAAGTGGGCAACATCACATTAGACACCATTGGGGCATCAGGCATTATCACATGCATAAATCCCATTATGTAGTGCGCCAGGCATCACCTTGGGCCTAATCATATTAGCTGGGGCATAAACGGGTGAACATGCGGTATTGTCACAAGGCCAAGGGAATAAACAGGTGAGCATGTTTAAACCCAGTTAACATCGGGCATAGTGAGGCGCCCACTGTCCATGTAGGAACCCCCCTATATTGCAGAGTAGTCTTTGAAGTTAAGACTTGCCCCCAACACCAGTACTCTTCACAATCCTATTGCCCCCACACGTGGCAGCTGCCCACTGTCCGGCAGGGCAGCTGTGTCCATCAATCAGGCCAGGGAGCACGGCCCAAGTTGGAGCCCCTCCTAGGACTCTAGATATGAAAAATGCCCCCAGACGTTGTAGAAGTGTTGCAGCGGCCCGCTACTGCTGGGCCGCTGTGCCCGGGGATCAGTGTTGCTCGGCCGGCCCCGACAGTCCCACACGCAGCCCCACTCACCGGCTGCTCCTGGGCTCTTCCTCTGACTCCGGGCTGCCCCGCTCTTCTGGCTGTTCCCCTGCGGGGTCTCCCGGACTTCAATGGGGGCAGGCACCGACAATGTGACTCGAGGCCCACCTCCATATTTTCCCAGCAGCTGTTGGCACTGCGGGGCTCTCCTCTACGCACAAGAGTCCCGCGTAGGACAGCGCGTCTCCTGACTTCGTCCAGGCCTATTCTGGACCCGCGGGGGCACTGACCGGCGGGGTGGGCTCCCGCGCCGGTCTCGTTCCGCAAATGTGGCTGCCTCGTCACCACGAGAGCCGCGTAACTCCTCCTTCCAACTTCTTCCTGCTTCCCGGCAGCGGCTTCCGTCGTGCGGGCCCCGCCCACCTCCAGGCGAGCTTCAAAACATCTGAGTCTGTGGCGCCTCTTCTCCCCGTGCCGCAGCGGTGATCTGGGTCAATTAGGCAGTGCGGGGTAGGCACTCACGAAGAGACACGTGCGGGGTAGGCACCTGCATAGTCTTAAAGCGGCAGTTCTTCTTGTGGCGGCTCGGCCGCAGCAGTGATTTGACGGCAATCCGCGGGGTGGGCACCCATCCTTTACTATGCATGAAGCTGGATAGGCACCCGCTGTATTCACACGCAGGCAGTTTTCCCCATGCGTGGTAGGCACCTGCTATTCTCCTGAACACGGGGCGGGGTCCCCCCAACCTGGGATTCCTTCCCAGGACATTGCTGCACACACCAGCTCCTCTCTTCTCGTGGTACCCCCAAAGCGATTTCCTGATGCAGGGGGGCAGGCAGGGGGTACAGGTACTGCAGTTAGGGAAATATAGCTCTTCTCTTCCTCTGGCACTCCCCAGGTAGCACTCACGAGGCGCAAGATCCCACCAACAGCCTCAGGGACCAAAGTTAGTGCTCCTCACCTCCTGGGAGTACAGTCCAGCCCCATATAGCGCTCTTCTTCTCCAGGCGCTTTGATTATAGCACTCCTTTCTCAGGCGCTGGTCAGCAGGGAAGCAGGCACAGTTGTTGCGCTTTCGAGGCGACAGGCAGGAGAGCAGCAGGAAGTGCTAGGCCAGGTCAGCAATCAGTGGGTACTCATCAGTACAGGACAGCAGCTCCTCAGAACCATCATCCCCTGTAGCGTGGCACTCCTCCTGGTACAGCCGCCTGTACTCTAGCAGCTGGCTCTCACTGGCCCTGTTGACAGGGGAGGGGTGCAGATGGGCTCAGGGGCCAGCACACAGGCCCATGTGGCGGCACCCCCTGGCAGCAGGTCCCTTCTCTCCCAAGTCCACGCTCTGACTGAGCACATGGTGGCACAGCCCCCCTCTTTATACGCCCCTCACCCCACCTACTAGACAGTGCCAGAAGCTTCTAGGAGCATCTGGGGAACTGGTTCTAACTGGCTATGGGGGAGGAGAGCACCCTGGGTGCCAGGCTTTCCCTCCAAAAGCTGGGATGGCTGGGAAACAAACAACTAGACTGCTAACCCACCACAGTCAGGTGGCACCACACACAGCTATGGCATCCATTTAAAAAGCGACATTTTACCAGGGTGCATTCTTATGATGGGGGGATTATAGGTGCGTACACCATTGCATCACATTTAACATGACATCTCACTCCACACATGGCCTAGGCAGTTCTCTACCATGGGGGAGACATCCTCAAATAAGGGGGTGAAAAGCGAAAGATTTTGGGAAAAGGGCCAAGTCCAACACTTACCCTGTATAGATCTGTTGCAACCCTCTTTCAAACCCGTACTGCAGTTACAAATACCATGATTTTATGAATTGCAGGGTTTACATTTGAAAGTATCTTTGTACATCTGTCCCTAAGCCTCAAAGAGAAGGCTCCTTTTCTCATAGTTTACATGAAATAATGTTACCATCCACCCACTCAAGTAGGGACCTTTTTAGATTCCTTCTTAGACCTTCTCCTTTCTTTGTCCCTATCCCATACCAACTTCAACGCGCTTGCGGACCCTTACTATACGGGCAGAATCACTGTGAAGTCAACTGGATTCGAAATGTATTCATGGGATGACTTCCATGGAGCCCTGTACCTGTTCTGAGGTATATGCCTGAAAAAGGCCATATGCTGAATCTGATTTTTGGTCCAATTGAGACAGTCTCCTATATTGGATTTTACTGCTGAGGATTATAAAAGCTATGGTCACCCTGTTGAAATAGATGTAGTGTCACCTTTGAAAAAGGCTAGAACAAAAAGTGGCAGGCCTTCGGACCCTTGGTATACTTCCTCCTTAAAAGAGGTCAAGTGTGGCTGCAAGAAATTGGAAAGAGTCTGGCGTTTGTACCATTCCCCTTCCACCAAATTGGAGCTTAAAAAGGCCATGAAGCACTAGAAATGAATGCAAGTCCCAGATAAAGCTCAATACTACGCCAAAAAGATCTTAGCAGTCTAAAACCCCTCAGACATGTTTAAATAGTCTGAGCCTTGTTTGCCTCAAAGTGTGCATTATCTGCTGCTCAGCAATCACAGGGACTAGCAGTTACGCTTTCACATTTACATGAGAACACATTATCATTTGTAACCCACAGGGATCTCCCACACATAATATGCACTGCCGGCTGCTGATTTTTAAATGTGATTTCGTGGCCAGGCAGATATTATCTACCCACTTTCAGTCACTCCAGAAATCACCTTGATTGCAACCCCAAAGCTCTCAATCATTGTCCGTTATACCACAATTAAGACGTCTGGAGTTGAGAATGAAGGCAGTGCGAGTTTTTCACATAAAATACTGTTCTTTGATATGCATGGTACACGTTCTTTGCAACAGGTATATTAATCATTTGTGCTACCTTAGATGAGTCAAAACTGCCACTAGACAAAACCCCAGTCTCTCGGGGACCCAACTCCAGCCAGAGGGGTGCTCCCACTTCCTCCCCTGCTGCTGCGGAGTTTCAGGGGCAGCGGGGCTGAAAACAGGTGAGAGGCAACTGGGTTGGGTGCCTGGTGAAGCCCCCTAGGTGTGCTGACTGCCATCTGAAGAGGCCTTGACCACCCCGGAGTCGACAGGAGACTCCTTCCTGAATCAGGGGCCGCCATCCTATGACGCTCCCACCCTTTGCGGCAGAGACAATACAGGTGAGCCTGCGGCAGCGATGCTGAGCTGGGGAGGGGACAGGGGAGGTCCAGAGTCGGCCGGGCCTAGTCCCCCTGGTGTAAAAGGGCACGGCAGTGGGCAAAAGTCTGGGCGATGCAGTGAGGGGAACAGTGCGGAGGCCGGTTCAGGCCTAAGCTACCCCCGGCCTTGTGTGACCACATGGGGTTCCTTGCCTGTGGCGGGGCGATTAGCCGAGACAGGGTGTCCAGGAGCCGATCAGGCCTTATCTCTCCTCGCATGATCCTTCCTGTACCGGTCTAATGGGACTGCGGCAGTATTAGAAATTGAAAGGGGTGGACCCTGCTCCAGTGTGCTTCCTGAACAGCCAAGTCTCTTTCCTCATCTCGCTAGCCTCTGTGGTGGTGCACTACCCTGAAGAGTTGAGAGAGCAGTGGAGACGCTGTGGAGTCCACAGGTGGAAGTCACTCACATTCCGCCCCATATGCAGAGCGCTCAGCATTGTTCCAATGGCCCCCAAGATGACTCACCCCGTAACCTGACCAAAGAGGCTCCCAAAGCTTCTGGAGCATCCGTCTGGGCAAGCCAGTCAGACATCGTGACCAAGTTGGACTCTGTGCTGACGGCAGTGGAGAGGATAGCCACCACCATGGAACAGATGAACACCTTCCTGGGGGGCAGGATGGACACGATCACCTCCAACTTCACGCTTCTATGGGCAGATCAACACAAACTGTCTGACAGAGTCAGTGACACTGAGGCAACGCTGGCAAAACTTCAGTCCAGATCCCGTAACTTCGCTGCCATTCTGCAGGACCTGATGGATCGGGTGTGCACCCTGGAGGAAAAGTTGGCTGATGCTGAAGGGAGGTCACGCCGCAATAACGTGAGGGTGATTGGCCTACTGGAGGGGACGGAGGGTCAGGATCCAGAGGGCTACACAGAATCCTGGATGAGAGGGTTGCTCCCCCCGGGATCGCTCTCACCTCAGTTTGTGGTGGAGTGTACCCACTGAGTTCCAGCCCGTAAACTCCCTCCGAGGGCTCACCCTGTTCGTTTCTATTTTGCTTAATTAACTTTAGGGACATGGATGTAATTTTACGGGAAATAGGCAAGCACCCCGGTTCCAAGTTGCAAAATCTTACCATCTCCTTCTCCCCTGACTACCCTGCGCAAGTACAAAAAAGGAAAGCAACCTTCAGCGCTGTCAAGAAAAAAACTTTGAGTGTTGGAACTCCGATATACTATACTTTTTACCACCTGCCTCCGAGTTATCCGAGAGGGCAACACTCGATATTTTGATTCTCCTGCAGATGCATGGGTCTGGCTTAATGAAAACGGGCTGACAACGGCTCCTAGACCCGCTGAAAACCCCCAGCTGTACAAAAGACCCCGTCACGGTCGTTGCAGGAAGAAAGGCAGAGACGGATGGCTACAAGTCACAGCACCAGATCCAGAACAGATCAGATCAGAGCGTCAAAAAGCTCAGCAGATCACTTTCGGCAACAAGTTCTGCCGGGTCCCCATTGGGGTCCAGAGGAGGTGCTGATTCCACTCCAGAATGGTCAACGGATACTGGCTCGCCTCGACTACCGGATGTTACACCCCAGACGGCGGTCAAAATTATATGAGAACTTGTTGCTCCCCACCCCCGGACACCTCAACTTTACAAGAAACATAAACTAGGGGGCGCTCGCTTGCACACGTCCCCACTGTTCCAAGCTGTAATTCTGGGTCTTTTCATATTCTCTCACATATCCAGTACTCTACCTCCTTCTACAGAGGGGCAAGTAAGGGGGATAGAACATGCAAGTAATCTTTCTCTTTCCTTTCCTCCTTTAAACCTGTGTTTCCCCTGAAGTCAAACAACGACGTCGAACTAGTTGCCATAAAAAAAGACGTAAAAGTTTGGGTCGACCTCCCTGTTGGGGGTCCGCTCTCTTAATGTTTCAGTATTCTTGGATACATACATTTTATTTTTTCCCTAGAAGAGTCGCCCTGCCTCGAGACCTGCTGCCGTCACGCATACCCTTCCCGAGGGTGTTCACTCCAAAAAGGGAAACCAACAGATTTACATTATCTCCATGACTAACCTAAATATAATCACATTGAACGTTAAAGGCATTCATACACTTGCCTGGCGGTATGCCAAATATGCTTAACTACATGGTAGGGTGGTTAGCATCGCTACACTTAAGGCGGTCAGAGGCTGTTTGACTGTGCCGTCGCTGGCAGGGTGAGATCTATAGCACCAACTACGCAGCCATGGCCAGAGGGATTCTTATCTAAGTAAAGGCCGGGGTCCCATGGGAGAAGAAGGAGGTGGTGGTGGATCCCGCTGGATGATATGTGTTCCTTAAGGGTACGTTAAATGGCCAACCTATTTTGTTGGGTTCCATCTACGCCCTTAACACTGACCAGGGAGCATTCCTGAATGGAGGGAGGTTCCATGGTTGCTGAGAGGGGATTTTAACTCTGTGCTGGAGGTTTGTCTCGATTGTTCCTTTCCGCCTTTGAACAGAACCACAGCCTCTTCAAATGCCCAGTCACTATGTACTTGGATGGGACATTGGTCATTGACAGAAGTCTGGCGCGAGCGCCACCCACACGCTAGGGTGTATTTCTTTTTCTCACCTGTTCACAAGCTGCACGTCCGGCTGGACCGCATTCTGGTCTCGGTGGCCGTAGCCCCCCTAATTCAGTCCACAGAATATTTGGGTCGGACACACTCAAATCACAATCCACAAATAATGCACTTGTGGAGTGGGAGGCCAAGGTGCCCCCGATTCCAGCTGGGCGTCTACAGACGGCAGCTCTGGAAGACCCGCAGTTCCAGAGCACTCTTAAGTCTGCAGTGATTGGATACTTTGATATCAAAGCAACTTGATGACACCCATGCGGAGTAGGAAGCGATATTAGAAAAACTACGAAATCACAATTTCATCACGCATTCGGATCAGTCTCACGCTACAGCGGATAGGGCGGGCAAGGTGCTGGCTTACCTAATCCGACAAAAACACCCCTAACACCCCATACAGCACTTAATAGACGAACTGGGCCGTAGGAGCTGTACACAAAGAGACATTCATGCAGCATTGACATCGCCCTACACTTGGTTATATTCGGCTCAGCTGACTGGGAATAGCTCTCACATTGAGTTGTTCCTCTCCACTGTGGAACTGCCCACACCAACACTTGACCACTTCCTCACTCTGGCCCCACCCCCTGACAGTAGAAGGAGTTCGGGAAGCACTGCAGTCCCTGGCATCTGGAAAGACACCGGGACCCGACCGGCTTCCCACTGAATTTCTTAAAACATACGCAGAGACTCGTGCCTTGTCTGCAGTCCTTGTACGTCTCGCCAATTAATGACCAGGCTTTACCACCCTCGATGTGGGCAGCTAGCGTGGTTTCCCTTTTGAAGCCGGGTAAAGATTCAACCTCCCCCGCATCCTATAGACCGATAGCGATACTAAACGTCGACTATAACATTTTGGCCAAAGTTTTAGCTAATCGCCTGGTGCCCCTTGTTCCCGCCTTGGTCCACCCTGATCAGAACGGGTTTGTCCCTGAATGAAACACGAATCTAAACAACCTCAATTGGGTAGTGGTGTTATACCTTGAGAAGGCATTTGATTCGCTTGAATGGAATTTCCTATTCGCCTACCAGGTCCGGTACAGTATAGGGTCTTATTTCCTCAGTATGGTTCCGCTGCTGTATAGGAGTCCTTCCATCCAGGTAAGTCGTGGAACTAGACGGGAATCCTCGCTGTCCCCCTCCTTTTCTCACTGGCAGTGCTGCCACTGGTGGCGCACATCCGCGTGCACGTGGACATGGGAGTTACACTGGGGGACAGGTTGCATGTTATTTCGCTATATGCAGACGACTTCTACATACGAGACCTCCACGACATCCCACCCTCCGTGGAGCAGACCTTATCACACTTTGCCAAGGCTTCGGGCCTGCGGGTCAATGCTGCGAAATCTATTCTTTCTCCGTTTCTGCAGACAAACCCTGACCCGGGGTATTCCCTGGGAGATGTGCGTTTGACGTGGTGCACTGACCCCTTTAGATACATAGGTGTGCACATATACCGTACTAGGAAGGATCTGTTTGAGGGGAGTGTAGTCAGAGCCACTACAGCAATCCAATCACAAATGAACTTCCCTCTGGCAATCTCGGGCAGGGTAGCCCTTGTAAAAATGGTAGTTCTCCCTCATCTCCTCTACTATTTCACTATCCTACCTATTATCATTTCCCCGCTCTTCTTTCACAAATGGGAAGAGATAATAAGGGTCTTTAAATGGGGAACGTCCAGCCACAGAGTATCTATGGGGAAACATTTATCCACAGACCAGGGTGGGGTAGCAGTATCCAACTTTGAACACTGTTACTTGGCCTCTCAGCTCAAGTGGATTGCCCGATGGCTATCATCCCGGTATCTGGCAGGCACGGCCTCACTGCAACCTCCAATCCTGCACCAAACATTACTACAAATCTTTCACCCAGGCACA
This sequence comes from Lissotriton vulgaris, assembly GCF_964263255.1. NCBI lineage: Eukaryota > Metazoa > Chordata > Amphibia > Caudata > Salamandridae > Lissotriton > Lissotriton vulgaris. The sequence goes on along the minus strand of NC_141696.1, from coordinate 1,550,461,065 downwards.
AAGCCTAGGCCCATAGATGCGCTTCTACCCACTATAGCTTTCAAGTGTTTCCGTAGGAGCCTCTACTTCACCAGGGCTCTCACACCATATGCCCCCGCCATTCCATTATTGGGTACACCAGAAGGTGACATATACACCACAGCAACGGAATTGCATCACCAGGACACAGAAGGTATTCAAGAACTGGGAAACCTTTACCGGGATGGTTCCCTCATTCCATACTAGGAACTCATGTCGGAGGAGAACATGTACCCAGGGAGTTCTTATTACATCGGGCGATTATAGCCTCGCTGGCTTCTAGGTGGTGTAGTGTCGCTCAGGAACCGCCCATGCACCATACGATACAGTACCTACATGTGATGGGAAATGGGGGACACTTGACTCGTTGGTTCACGTCCTCACTCTGCCAGCACACAGAAATCAGCTTGACCCCCTTGAAGCAACATTGGTACGGGGCTCTGGGTAAAGTATTTACAGACAGGGAATGGTTTGCCATTCGGGGAGGACCAACATGGATTCCACGCAATTAGCGCTTTAAACAAATTCAATTTTTTATATTGCACCGGGTATACATTGCCCCAGCCCAAATCAATAGGTATTTTGCCAGATCAGATGTGACTTGCCCTAGGTGCCGGTTAGTGAATGCGGACATGCTACATATGTTGTGAGGTTGTCCTGACTTGCATGAATACTGGGCCAATGTGACATCTACAGTAGCTACCTGCACCTCCCGAGCCAACCCCCTTCTCTGGGAGGCACAGATACTGCATTTGTTTAGTAGGAGTAAAAAGCACAGAGCAGCCACCCGGTTCCTTGAGCTGGGGTTTATAGTGGCTAAACGTCTAATCACCAAAAGGTGGAAGTCACCAACAGCTCCTCACGCCATAGCCTGGCGACGCTCCTTACTTAATTGGGCCAGGGAGGAGGGGGTTGCATGGCACACCACTGGGATGCTATGGTGTCGAGTTTGCAGGGCATGGATAATGTCATGAAGGAGGGGCCCCAAGGCAGGGAGCAAGATGAGGAGCCCAGTGCTTAGCAATTGGTAGTGCACGCATAGAACTGGCCTCACATACTAACATGATTTCACTTCACAGATTTTCTGTTGGTCGGTTCTAGCATGGCCGTTTTCCTCCCCTCCCCCCTTGTTTATACCATGTACGGCAGTGGGTTTCAGGCAACTATCCCATCCCTTCTTTGGTTCCTTTGTCCTCATTTTGTTGGACCCTATGCCCACAGTTTGACTAAATGTTGCACCACAGCTAAGAGGGCTACGAGGTGGTACATGGCAGTCATTGCAAGGACAATCCTCCAGGAACTATTACCAATAACTCATCTGACAGCTTTTCTATTAATTCGATGGATTGTATGCTAGACTGTTTACCTTGTTGTTGCCCCACAGGGCGCCAACAAGGTAAACAGTATATGTGTATGTTAGAAACGGGGTAGCGTGGTGCGGAGCGGGTAGGCTAAACTCCGGTTGGTGTAAAGCATCTGCGCAGCACACTCACACAAGCGACACACCAGGCACACTACAAAAGAGACTCCACACCAGGTTGCATGAAAAACATCATCTGTATTATGCAGAACACGTCATAAGGTAATCACAGTTGTAACACGGTGCCAACTAGCACCAGGTAGTAGTATACGGGGGACTATTTACACGGCAGGGCCAATCGGACCGCTGCATCACAAGTACATCACAAGTACAAAGAAAGAATAAATGTTAAGTCCATCAGCATTAGATGAGCAACAGCCAGTAGCTTCTGGCAAGTCCATGCACGTAGTTTAAACACATTAGCATAAAAGCATTAGGCATAAAAGGTGAGTATAAACATGAAGCCTCATAACGTGGCATGAAAGCATTAAACATGCGTAGTAGGCATATCATATACATTAGGCATCCTTGTGGGCATAAACATTAGGCGGAACACCAACAGCATCGGGCATACACGTGAAGCCTAGAATGAAAACATCCGGTCAGGCATGAACCTCCTGAGATCTTCCTAGTATGACGTTAGGCCTGAACATTAGCATAAAGGCATGGATACAGAACCTCATATCAGGCATGACCATTAGGCATGAACAACACACAGCATGAAGTGGGCATAAAACCTCATTGGCATAAGTGCCGGGTCCTTAGGCATACATCATGAGCATAGAGTATAAATTGTATTAGGCATAAGAATAAGGCATCAACCATGAGCATCGGAAGACATAAGGCATACCCACAGTACCTCAGCGCATCAAGAACATTAGCATAAATCATGGCATAAATCACATCCAGCATGACATTAGGCCTAAACCCGCACAGTGGACATGGCATAACATGTTAACATGTAGGTTTCATCATGAGGCAGGAAGCACAGTGTGCCTAAAAATGGGCATAAACATCCTTAACAGTGTACGGGCCTCATAAGGGGCATAATCAACATTGGTAGTACACTTTATATAAATACATCTGGGCATGGATCTTTGCAGGTACCTTAGGCATCATTAAATACAATGGCACCAATTCTGGGGTATAAACACCTTAGGCATGATAGGGCATTTCTCATTAGGATAAAAGGATGAACCCCATGGCGGGATTACACTGCGGGTAGAAATGCATTAGGCCTCAAGTCAGAGGGGTGAACCTCAATCATGCACACACGTTGCTAAAATGCTGGCCTGTTGGGGTCTCCCTTTTTGGGGACCCTGAAGTTCCCAGTATTCCCACTGAAGCCCCACTCTGGGACTTCCACACCATCTGGACGCCCATTGCAGCTGCCCACTGCTAATCGGGGCAGCTGGGAAAGCCCACGCGACCACTCTGGTCCTCTTGGAAGGGCCACCGGGGGCGGGCACCGATAATATGCCCCACTCCCCCCTCTCTGTCACCAGTTCCCCAATGTCTCACTCACCGGGCTCTAGGGGCTGCAGGCGTCTCGGCGGCCTCCCGATAGCAGATACAACTCACGTGGGGCTCTCCTCTACTCACGAGAGTCCCACCAACAGTGGCGCCCCTCCGGTCTTCACCCGGGGACCTCTCCTGAGACCTGGGACTTCCATAGGGAGGGCGCGAGGCTCCAGACGGCTTATGGGGCCTCCCTGCCGCACCACGCATGGGGCTCCCCCCTTCTCATGGGGAGTCTCCACCTCTGGAGCGACATCTCTGGCGTATTCTTCAGTGGGATGCCAGCGTGGGGTAGGCTGCCGCCTGGCTCCTCTACAGACACGGGGCTCCCTCGGCACCAAAGGAGACCCTCTCCTTGCTTCCGGCCTGCTGCTGGCGAGGCCCCGTCCCCTTCTGGGTCACCGCAGGCAGTGCGGCGGCCCTCCTCTGCTCCGCAACCCGGGTCGTTGTGGTGATTCCAGGCAGTCTAGAAGTGCGGTGTGGGCTCCTACCTTCAAATAACAACAACTGTGGGGTAGGCACCCACGAAGGACCACAGACGCGGGGTAGGCTCCCGCAGTATTTTGAAATAGGCAGTGGCGGCTCTCTCCTTTTTTCTTGCCCTGGGCTGCGGCGGTGATTTGCTGCAAGTTTAAAGTGCGGAGTGGGCACCTGTTGTTGGTTTACACAGGCAGGAAGGTGCAGGGTAGGCTCCCGCTGCACTTTCACGTTAGCAGCTCTCACCGGCAGCACCCCAATGCGGCACAAATGCGGGGTAGGCTCCCGCGGTATTTCTTTTAAATTCATTGCTCCTCAAGGGCAGCATAGTAATGCAGCAGTAGCGCGGAGTAGGTTTCCGCTGTTTTTTCAGATGTTTAGCTCCTCCAGGCAGCACAGCACTGCAGAGGGCATGCGTCCCTCAACTCCTGGGCAGTATAGACAAAGCGCTCACCTCGTACTAGACAGCAGGCAGGGCATAGTCTCTGCTGGAATAAAGTTGTAGCACTTCACAGGCACAAGGTCCCACCAAATAAAGCTGCAGCCCTCACAAGGTGCTAGGGAGGCAGGCAAGTATAGTCACTTGAAATATAGCGCTCAAGGGGCGCTAGAGGCCAGGAGACAGTTAATGCAGGGCAAGATCAGCAGGCAGTAAGCCAGCTCACCAGACATGAAGCAGCAGTTCCTAGGAAAAGACTTCCTCCATGATGATGGCAATCCTGCTAGCGCAGCAGTCTTCACTCCAGCAGAGTCTCTTACTGGCCCTGTGGACAGCTGAGGGATACAGGTGGGCACCGGGGCCAGCACACAGGCCCTTGCAGTGGTACCTCCTGGCAGAGTGTTACCTCTCATTCAAAGTCCTCGCACAGTTTGAGCACATGGAGGCACAGCCCCCTATATATACATCCCCTCACCCCACCCACCAGAAAGGGCTAGAACCTTCTAGAAGGCTCCTGGCAGTTCCAGTCCAAACTGTCACTGTGGGGGAGGTGTAGGGCACCCTCTCACTTCAAACACTAGACCGCCAACCCACTGTAGGCAGGCGGCACCAAGCACACAACAATGGCGTCCATGTTAAAAGTGAAGTTGCTGCAATGGTGAAAATAAAGGTGTGTACACCAGTGCACAGCATTTATTATTTTCCTCTCACACCACACATGGCATATTCATTTCCTACCATGGGGGAGATGTCCCCTAAAGGGGGGGTTCCTAATATAAGCCTAGGTAAGGCAGAAAGCACAAAAACATAGCACTGCTAACCAGCGCTAAAGTGTCCAACGTCCTACAACCACTCATTCCACAACAGCAAAAACGCTAGAGGGAAGGCAAAAAAGTTCGGGATGACCCTGCAAGCAACAAGTCCAACAGTGTATGTTGTATGAAACTACAAAAAAAATGAATATAAAGATGTTAACAAAAAAATTATAAAGTAAGGCGGCTCAACCTTCAGCTTGCATTCAAGCCTGAATGGTGATTGGCCTGATTTTAATTTTGTCCCACCCCCCTAGCACTGTCATTCGCAGCTCTTGTGTGCTGTGAGGGTGCATGGGCATTTCATTATCCAGCAGCCGATCCCAATGGCCTAAATTATGAGAGAAGGTTTAGGTAGGAGATCGAGACCTGCGGAACCCCTGGGAACCACTGTGGTAGTCTAACCCAGGTGATGATCAGGTTCGAAATAAGTATGGCCCTTCTAGAGAATCAGCACTGTATGTCTGTGCATTTAGTTGGTGTAGAAGAGTAAAAACAGTACACATTTTAAAAGTGGCGGAAAACCCCAGTACAGAACCAGACTGTTTCAGCAGTACAGTACTGGGCACGAGTAGAAGCAAGTGGCTAGAAATAATTTTGCCAGGACTTTATTGTTGGTGTTGATTAGGAAGATAACCTCTTTCGAATGCTTCTAGGTAAACTTTAGTAAGATGATGGGATATTAGTGTTGCTAACTCTCAGTAAAAGTCCTGCAAACCATCGCTCCCAGAGGCTTTACCGCTCGCCCTGCTCCAGATTGTGGTGATTATTTCTTCTTCTGATTTGAGGCCTACCAACTATTCACTCTGGTCATTAGTGAGCGAAGCCAGCACTATCTCATTTGAGTAGGTGTCTGGATTGGTTATAGGAACTCAATTGCAGATTCAGAAGTGGAACACCGAGGAGGGTGTGCCTCCGCGGGCAAGTACTATTTGTTTTATTTATTGAAAATGTTTTTCTAGTGGGCTTTTTAAAACTTTTGGGCAGAGGTTATTTTGGGGTTTTGGAGGGCATAGGTATTTTATTTTGAGCTTTTGGAGGAAGGGGGGTTTATTTTGTTTTTTTGTGAAGTAGTGGGGCACTTCACTCGCCCCACCACTTTCAAAGGGTACAAGCTGCCCAGCTCTCAAAGGTTGCTAAGCATCCTTAGGCCTAGAAGTAAGAGGCTGCAGCTGTGCATAGTCTTACTAATTTTGCCACAGTGTGTCATGCTTTTGAGCCATGCAGAGTCTGTGTCCCAATGTAACGCAAGCTCCCGTTTAGCAAGTAGTAGTGACACAGTGGTAAATCTGCAAGTGGATTTGGGGATGTCATGTGTGTGACCGAGCACTGCTATCAAGGAGTCAGGCGCGACAGTGGCTTCTGTCATAGTGTAGATGAGGGAGAAGATAGTGGCCCAGTATCGGCCTATATGGGCCCACAACCAAGTTATATATGCAAAGTTGGTGTCTTGGGCGTGGCATTTGGGACACTGGGTCAAGCATTTAGGAACAACCATGCAAAATCTGTGGGAGTGACGTATGCACGATGTAGGAACTTAAAGTGTAGAAGCTTATGTTTATGGTTGATGGAGATGAGTTTTGCTTGGAAGCAACACTAAGACCAAATTTTGTCAGAAGGTAGATAGCCCAGGTCAGTACTCCAGGCCTCCCTAAGGTGCCTGGTGGAATCAGGTTTCATGGCCAGGTAGGTGAGATACAGCCTAGAGAGGAATCTATCTCAATTAGTGTCGCATGTAATGAGTGTTAGTAGGGGGAAAGTCTTCTAGAGTGAGGGGATTAGGTGGGAATGTATGAGCGCAGGGTGCTATGGAGCTGTTGCAGTACAAAGTGGTTCCTTTAGGAGGCACTCTCAGAGCGGGCGTTGTCAGCAGGCACAAGGGTATCGCCTTACGGCAGAGGTCTTCAAACTTTTGTAGGTTGAGCCCCCATCTCAATTCTTTTAGCTGTTGGGCCCCCCAACACCTTACAGAAATTTCTGGAATCTGGTACACTACATAATTAGATTGTTTAGTTAAGTGCAGGTTTGTGAGTGGGTGTGTTGGGTGACAGATTATTATATAGCTCAGACCACCATTTATCTAGATAAAATGTGCGCAAATTGTTTTTACTAGGATGCTTTGTTTTACACATGACATTGATTGATAACACCACCAACATTGATGTGACGTGTGTGCCTGTTTTTCGACACAGGCGGTCAATCTGTGGATGGATTTTTGCTACTGCCATCCTCAGGTTGTGCTCCACATCCAGGGGCAGCGTGGCACCGCAAGCCCTTTGGGTGCGCCACGCTGCCATGCTTCCGAAGCACAGGGATGCGACATATTTACAAGAATATGACGCATCTCTGTGCTTCCCCCTGCGCTGGCGCGCAGACTGCAAACATGCAGAGATTGTTTTTGTGCAGGAAGGGGCACCTTCCTGCACATAAACAATCACTACAGGCATTTCCCTCTTTCAAAGCATGCTGTAGAATGCAGCACGCATTGAAAGAGGGAAAAATGTAAACATTTCTCCTCGTTGCGCCTCCCTAAGCCACCTCTAGGGTGGCGTAGCATTCTGACACATTTCCAGATTTACGATTCCTCGTAAATCTGGAGATGTGTCTTGTTCCATGAGTGTTGCCTGGGAACACCCACAGCAATACCCATGGAACAACCCTTCAACACAAAGTGCTGCGTGTGAAGGGGCCGTATTTACAAGGAGAGGAAAAGTCACGCAGGGTGGATTTTCCCGTCCTTGTAAATATGGAGGAGCCCCCTGCCCAAGAGTACGTCATGAAAAGTAACATACTGGTGGCGCAGGGCGCTTGTAAATCTGCCCCTAGTCTTTAATACTGCAAGTGCTGAGAACCCAATCTCACATAAATAGGACGAGCTGAATGGCAAAAGAGTTTTTATAGCAGTTTCTCTCAAAGCTGAAAATTTTGGAGACATTTTCAGCCAAAACAGGGACTTAAGGGAGACAATGTTGTCAGATTTTTCGAGCACTCCCCAGCTCAGAGCTGGTACACGAGAAAAAAATCTTCTCTAGAAATCATTAACAACCGTTTTAGGCAGCATTATAATAGGATAATTGCCCACCAACCTGCTACGGACCAGAAGACAAAGTTGAAAGTCCACAAAGAGGGCGTTGAACGAACACCTAATTGAGAATTCCTTAGTAGTACGATAAGTTGCTTGCCTGCAGCAGTTGGGGTTAAGGACACATCTGGCTTATGTTTAAAAAAAATAGAACTAATAATAAATTAATGATGTTGTCTATTTTACTTCAGAGCAATGTTGTCTGACAGACTTTGTGGGGACAGGGACATGTTAAGGATTTTGGGTGCCCTGGGCCAAAACTATTTTGGGGGCCCCTGTTCAATACAGCTTTGAGTCTAAATGATTTACTTTCAGCTCTGCCATACCCTCTTTAGCCAGGCTACTAACAGTGCACAGGCACCATGGTTGAAATTCTAAAAGCGTTTACATCCAATATTCATAGATAGTGATGTGTGTTTTCACTGTTGTAGCAAAGCAGCAGCCCACTAATTTTACAGCGTATTATATCTGTGATATCCTCCAAAAATCTCATATGTGAGGACCCGCTTAGATCTAAAATAAACTTTTTTATGGTTGTTGCTTGAAGCAAACACATTTCTCTGCAAATAGCAATAGACTCCTTACATCAATCACATTAAAAAGAAATGAAACAAAACGGTATATACAAGAATCTGTTTAGGAATTATTCCAGGCCATCAGGGCAAACACAGAGCTTTCTCTATCAAGGGGCCCCTGGAAGGCTGGATTGCAGTGCATGTAAATGTGCCCTTTTGTAATTTAGGACGCAAACCTTGATGGGGCATGACATGCCCATACTCGTGTACAGATGCGCAACTAGACCCGAACTTCGGGTGGAGATAACACTCCCAGCCAGGGCAGGCCCAAGCACTGGTCCCAAACAGTGCAACAGTCTTTTTTGGTGCCCCTCCCACATTTCCTCCTTCTCCATGAACTCCTTCACTACCACTCACCAACGATGCACCTCATCTCTCTTTATTTTGTCATAGCGCTACTCATTGTTTACTCACACTCAGTTCGGTGATCTGCATGGAACACATTCTATGGAGCAGGCACATTAATCCTCTGTGCTTTGTGGATGGCAGGAGTGCTCATGTGAGTGCACAGTGAGCCATGCGACAGTTTGCGAGTAGGGTAAGAGGAGTGACTGCAGGGGGAGCGAGGTGACCATATGAATTTGGGTGTAGATATAAGTGCAGAGTGGGACGAAAGAATGTATGGTTAGTGGTGGGCTTATTTGAGTGAGATTGCAGATTGAGCAGTGAGGGCGACAGGTGAGTGAAGTGTCACTTGAGCGCAGGTTGAGTAGTGTGCTTGTGTGACTGCAGGGTGACGTATAGGGTGAACAGTGCAAGTGCATTGTGAGTGCAGAGTGATCACTTTGAGTGCAGGGTAAGTGGGTGAATGGTGTGAGTGCATGGGGATCAGTGTGAGTGCAGGGTGAGCGTGAAAGTGAAGGGCGAGAATGAGAAGCGAGTTGTCTAAATGCAAGGTGCACTCCCAGACACTTGAAGTAACTCAGAATGTTATTGAGGGCAGCGTAGGGTTTCAAAATTGTTAAACTATTGCTAATATGGCAGTAACCAGGGATCAGGGTGGAGGAAATAAATAATGAGGTGATCCTGCAACAAACTTCCAGTCTTGTGATTAGGGTTGCCAGCTCATTATTTTGATGTCCCAGGCAGTACAAAAATAAGCAGTCACCTAAAGCTGTTTTGTTAGCACTTGTCCATGCAGACTTTGAACAGCAGATATAAATAGAAAGAACTTTTACTTGTGTTCTAGGGCTGCCTGAATAATCTATGGCTGATAATAAAAGGGAACATGATTCTTTATTTATAGACAAGCAATTTGCAGTCTGTTTAAAAGAACACATGGCTGGCTGGCATTTTGCGCGCCTGCCTGTGTAGTTTTAAATGAAACTTTGTCTCCTTTCTGGGAAGCGCTAACCCTCCCAGGAGGGGGTTAATTCATAGAGCTGAAATGCTTCAGCTGCAGTGAGAGGCAGGATGTCTCTACTGCTTAAACTGAAAGCAAACAAACAGGGATTTCAGCTGCAGTGCGTGGCTATAATATCGAATGAGAAGAAACAGGCCTGTCTGTTTGTTTATCTTCGGTTTTAGCAGAGGAGACTTCCTGCCTCCTCACTGCAGCTGAAGCTGAATGAATTAACCCCCTCCTGGGACAGTGAACATAATAAAAGCATGGGTCCGTCGATTTCCCCTCCCTCCTCCCTCGACTTGCGACAGGGTACAAAGGTAAAATTAGAGTGGAGTGCACGCCCCCCCAGGATGGTGTCGCGCGCCCCACAGTTTGAAGAACTCTGCCTTACGGGAATAGATCTCCTGTGCTGTGCATGTCATGGTGTTGTAAGGTGTGCTTAAGCGTGAGGGGATCCAGGGATTATCAGCCTAAGGTAAAGCAGAAGAGTAAAGAATGCAATAGCCTAAGACACAGCGGAGCTTACGTCATGCCCAGCAAGTGGTAGACGAAGTTTGGATGCCTAAAGGATCCACAGGGATGCCCTTCGGTAGGACAAACGAGGGTGATAGATCAGCAAGATGGTCTCTCTCAGGTTTGAGATAAGGGACACAGGCGTCTGGGTAGTACCAGTGATTCGGACATTGGCACTGTGCTGTCAGATAATAAAGGTGAAAGTCTGGGTTTCCAAAGCCACCACGTTCGTAAGGGATTATATATTATCTCACCGGATACGGGGCTCCTACCATCCCATATTAGTCTCAGTAGGAGACAGAGGTGTGTTGAAGAAACGTTATGCAAACAGTATCAAGATATTAAGGAAGAGATACAAGAAGCGGGGGAGGACCACCCTTTTAATTATCGCCACTGGTCCCGCTATGGACTGTGGGAGTTTGATCCAACGTTCCACTTGTGTCAAGAGATTGTCAATGGCCGATCCATAATTGAGCCTGAGAATTTGGTCCTTGTCTCTGTGTAGGCCTAAGTATTTGGTGGAGTCTGTGTTCCAAGTTAAAGGGAAATCAACAGCCATAAGGTGGGTGCTCTTAGCAATTGAGGAGAGCTCATATTTAGCCCAGTTAATGTGGAGGCCGAAAAGATCCCAAACGTAGGATTTCACACATTAGAGTGAGGAGGTTATCAGATGAACAATGGACAAACAGTAGTATGTCATCTGCAAACTGTAGAAGTAAATGGGGGCCATGTGTGAGTTGGGGGCCATGTGTGAGTTGAAGGCCACTGTGCACGTGCCGTTCCTAGAGGTGCAGAACTAATGGGTCCTGTGCAATGATGACTAGGAGAGGAGGCAATCCTGCCTGGGCCATCTAGTGATAAGGATGGTGTCAGTGTGGGAACCACTCACACTAAGGCATGCCACTGGGTTAGAATAGAGGAGCATAACTAGGGAAATGAAACAGCAGGGGAGACCTAGCTTTGTCAGCGTGGCTCTCAGTGAAGGCCCCTCCAATGAAACAAACGCCCTGTCCGTATCTAACATGGCCACCGCCGCAGGAATAGTTGGGGAGAGCCTGTTCAATACTGCAGATATGTAGTCCTCAAATTGAGGGAGTTGCGGCAGTGGGGGACAAAGCCGGCCTAGACAGGAGGGTTAATCTGCTCCATCAGGAATGACATTCTCATAGTGATGACTTTGTCTAACATTTCGTTCACTAGTTGAGTCGGGAAAGTGGACAGACTTAAGACAAACTTAAGACAGACTTAAGACAGATTTAGGTTAGGATTTTGTCTTAAGTTTCTCTTAAGTCTGTCTTAAGTTTGTCTTAAGACAAAATCCTAACTTTAAATGCCTTCTGTGAATACCAAAAGTAGTAAGTTTAGGATTTTGTCTTAAGTTAGTTCTGTAAATCTGCCCCTCCGTATTTAAATAGACGGACATGTACTTTTAAGTTTGACATGTGCTGGTAGTGAAATACTCTTAAATTCATTTTTCAGTACTGCAAGGCCTATCTCTCCTATAGGATAACATTGTGACTGCCTTATAACATTTGAGAAGTGCAGTTTACAAGTGGGAAGATAGGAAAAACAAAATTGGGGTCTCTGGGCTCAAAATTTAAAAACACAACTTATGATGAAGTTCATTTTTGTATTGCATTTCTGAAAATGTCACTTTCAGAAAATTAGCCTTTTCTTACTTAAACTATTTGGTGCCTTTTGCCTGTATCTGGAATAAACTGGTGTGGGAGACTGCTGGCTTCCTGCATTCCCTCTAGACAGCCGCACACAAAGGAAGAGTAGGTGTGACTGTGCAGCCATCTGCAGGTTGATGGGTCATCCTGAGGAAGGGGGAGGAGCTGACACGCTGCACCTGAAAGAGGTAGGGTCTGTCCCCACACTGTGTCCCCGGTTGGCACTTTATGCTTTTAAGCAATATATTGCAGTTTGAGCTTTAAAAATTCATATCTCAAGTTCTACTTATTGGATTTTTGCCGTGTTGGTCTTGTTTTACTCAGAGAAATATTGTCTATTTTTCCTACACTGTTCAAGTCTTTTTGTTGTGTGTTCACTGAATTACGGCACAAAAACTCTACAGATTGCCTCTTAAGTTAAGCCGGCCTGCTCTGTGCCAAGTTAATAGAGTGTGAGCACAGATTCATTTTTGCTGAGTATCTGACTTACCCAGGCTGGGATTCTGGCTCCTGCTTGGACAGGGTGTGTATGTCAACCTGAAACCGCGATTTCTAACAAGGCCTAAAACTGCATTCTATTCAGAACAACTCCGATTAAAAGGGGCATCTGAGAGGGAGTCTGGTGCAACATCAGCATGTTTAGAGTGAACCCCTGCAAATGCAGGAGGTTTGCCGTAGTCTGGAGGTTGGAGGCAACTGCCTGGGAGAGCCCACCTTCAATCGCAAGTCATTGAAATAGGGAAAGACTGGAACCCTTGACTTACGCAGGTGTTTTGAAGTCCCAGCATCCCCTTCATGAGAACCAGAGGAGCACTCATAAGGCCAAAATGGAGCACAGAGAAAGGATAATGCTCGTGGCCCACCATACACAGCAGCGAGTGCCTGAGCAGGCAGGACAGGAATGTGGAAGTAGGTGTCCTGCAAGACCTGAACTACCATCTAGTCTCCGAACCTGGCCTAATGTGTGCATTCTGAATTTCTCCTTGTTCGGGAAGAAACTGAGAGGGCACAACTCCAAAATAGGGTGGAGGCTTCCATCCTTCTTGGGCACCAGAAAGTAGCAGGAATAGAAACAATGACATACTTCTAATGCTTGTCGTGCTGTAATTTTCCCCCCTGAAACCTTGCCATGTCAACTCTCACCCTCCCTTGCCTGAGGTGGGCCCCTGCACACGAAGACAAACTGCGCGCACCCACCTTATCTCCTTTTGTTGACGAAGTCACGAAGACAAGCTGCACGCACCCACCTTATCTTCCCTCATAACCCTCTGTTGACTAGAACAACATATGCGGACAATCAACCTGTGGCTCCACGTGCGTTACAAGGAACGACCTCCAGCTGATTGCATTATCTGAACATTGCAGAGGCTCTTGAGTCATCCGCCCTACATCCTTGAGAGACCATCCCTGGTTGATTGCATTATCTGCACAATGTCTGACACACCCTGAGTTATCTGCCTTGCAGCCTTGGCCCACCACAGCCCAAGACACAGTGACGCCTCAAGCCTGATAAGAGAACTCCGCGCCCTATAAAGACTGCTGCCTGCCCTGGAGAAACAGACAGCCTCATCAGACTCACCTTGGTGGCTCTGGGACTCTGTCCGATAACTCGAGTTATATTCTGTATAATAAAATATCTTGTTTCCCTCCTCACTCGAGTCTGCCTCACTTCTTTGGTAAGAGAAACTCCTGTGGACCCGTAGATTTTAGGTGAAGCCCTCCGCCGCTGGGGGTCTCTTTGAAACCCAGTTCTACACTTGGCGCCCGAACAGGAACTCCATCAGAGGTCCGTGTCCAGCCCGGGAGGCTTCAGGGGGCTAGCGAGTGGAACCCCGAAGGGAGTGCACCTATGCGAATTTGAAGACCCTCGTCTGCATAGTCCGACTGACTTCTGACACTGTTCCTCCTCCTGCTTTTGGGCACTTCGACGCTGACCCTGACTGGAGTCCCAAGTTCTGGTTTCTAGATTTCTGTTATACAGAGGCAGATCTCTGTGTGAGGAAGGGCACGAATTATCTGGTAAAGTCGAACTTTCGACATCCATATTTCTGTTAGCAGTAGTCAGTAATTCAGTATATTCATTCTTTGCAAAGACCGAAGGTGGGTATATAGAATCAGTACTAAATTGTACATAGAAGTATAAAGGTGCAATAATTCGCTGTTGGTTTTCTGTCTTCAAAATGCCCGCATTCAGTAAATTTAGGATGCTCTGTTGTTGTTGCTGTCGCCCCGACCTCTATGCCTTGGCAGAAAGTCAGCCGGCTCCTTCGGAAGGTACCCCTTCTAAAGAAATTTATGTAAAATATGGCTTGACAGCAGTAATGTTCAATTCCCTTTGGCGCCGTTACACAAAAAAGGAAAAGGAACTGCAGTGGCTTGAGTGGGGCTCTTTTGAGCCCGCTAAACTTGAAGCCCTTAGGCGTAAATTAGACAAACATCATTCTCGCGCTTCCATGTGGGAGGCTTTCAGTCTCTGGAAAAAAGAAATACAACAGAGAAAAAAAAAGGGGGAAGCTAGGGAAAGAAAAAGCCTTAAAAACACTACCTACTCTGAAAAAACGTATTAACTTCACCTCCAGGCCCACAAAACAAATGTAGAATGAGCTGACCGACAACATCATCTAGAAACGACGGACCAGTATCCTGTTCTTCCTCAGAAAAACCCCAATGACTATCTAGATGATGAGCTTCTCCTTTCCGGACCTAATCCACAACCTCCCTATCCAATGATGCCCTTATTACCCACCACCGATCTAGACATTGACTTCCAAGCATTTCCACCTCCTCCACCTCCAATCCCTGACCCATTTGCAGAGGTACCAGCCCAGGCTTCAGCCTCCACACTGAACGATATCCAAACCACCCACACGATACCTCGTTTTTCTCCCGAAGGCAGACTGCCCCGTCTAACGTCCACCGAAAAGACCCGTCTAGACCTAAAAGCTCAAACATTGACCGTGCCAGGTTTTACCAGAGCGGCCCTAGTTAAAGCTTTAGGTAAACAACCCATGCACCTCTGCCACCATCTTCTTCAACAGGTTGCCTACCACACATTAGCCCGACTGGAAAAGGAAAGACCCGACCTTAGTAGGTAGCGCCTTCAGACCCTTTTCACTAAATTGAACCAGGGTTCCTCCACCACACTTGAACTAGAAACCCTGTGTACGTACTGTATCGACCATCTACACCTTTTAGAACAGGATTCTCATCCTGGCCACGAGTCAGATGATTCTGAAGATACAAAAGGAGGGTTGTTCAGCAGCACTAACATGCCTGTACGCGAAGCTGCCCCTATCTATGATCCGGCCAGGGGGGACGGCACGGGGTCTGATGAAGCTAATGCCCGCGAAAAATTACTATATAACTGGGTATATACCCCTTGGACTCGCGCTGAGGTCATGAGCCTGAAGTCAAGGATACCTGACCTCCGTACGAATCCAACAGGATTTTATAAAGAGATGCGACAGATACTGGACACCTACGACTTAACGCTACAAGACACCCTACAGATATTTGGCAGTGTAGTATCCCCCGAGATATGGCACTCAATTAGACACACCGACGATACCCTAAACCTAGGAGATTCATGGGCTAACTTGCGCACCCACGACACCGAGTGTAAGCCAGGGGAAAAACCACACACATTGGTTTTAGAATTACCAAACAAATTATTGACTAAATTACAAACAATTGTCCCTGAACGCAAGGTTGATTGGCACATTTTGACATCTTGCAAACAAAAGAGTGACGAGACTGTAGCCATTTTTTTCTCTCGGTTAAATAAAGCTTTCTCTGATTACAGCGGCCAAGACATAACATCTGAGAAAGGTCGACACTTGTTAGTTCAAACCTTTGTTGACAACCTTTTGCCGACTATTCAGAATAAACTCCGGGCTAGCGAAAGTACCTGGCAGGCAGCAACTCCCCAGACTATTTTATTTACAGCCCAGTATTACGAGACCCTTAAGGACAAGGTCGAGGAAAATAAGGAAAAGCGCAGACAGGAGCTTAACTAATCCGTTCTTTTCAGCCAAGCGGCAGACGCGAGATACACTAATACCCATGCCCCGCCTCATGCACGCAGACCCGACCATGGCCCTACACCACCGGCCCCAACACGCTCGTCAGCAGTATGGAGATAACTGCAATTATTGTAATAAGCCCGCCCACTACAAAAATGAGTGCCCTTTGCTAGCAGACAATATCCATTCAGGAAAATCTATTCCCAGAGATAATTACAGGGGCCCCCAGAATCGCCCAGCACAACCGTTCCAGCTCCGCTCTGCTAATACTTTTGATAATAGGCAACAGAATGTTCAAGACTTCACATCTGACTTCTCAGAGACTGCGGACTGATTCTTTTTATAGGGCTGTCAAGGGAGGGGTTCCGGACCACTTGAAGTACCTGTCGATCCTCGGGGTCCCTACGTATCCGCCTACTTGGCGGGTCCCCTTGCGACTTTCTTGGTTGACACCGGGGCCTCCAGGATTGCCTTGGCGGGTAATTTGGGCCATTAGGCTGCCCCTTCTGGCAAAAGAATAACATCAACTGGTTTCGATGGTAAGCCCGCACTTGACGCTTTATCACTTCCAACTACGTTCACTCTGGGGGGAGGCACCACTGAATCTTCATTTCTCTTGTCCCCTGCCTGCCCCGACAATCTTTTAGGTATTGACCTTCTGAAACACTTTAGGGCCACTATTCGTTGTTCCCCTGATAATGTTAGAGTGATTCTTTTTGACAATACAACGGGTACTAATCAACTGCCCGTCACCATCCAAGATTCCATTGACCTTTCCGGCCTCCCATCCTCCCTTTGGTCCCAAAGCGACACTGAAGTTGGCACCATGAACATTGAACCGGTCCACATCACTGTCCGTCAAAACGCTCCCTTTCCTCGCCTTCCACAATATAAAATATCTCATGAAGGAGAACAAGTACTATTGAACATCATAAATGACCTGATTGCAGTCGGAGTGGTCCAGCACTCCTCTAGCAACATCTGTAACAGCCCTATCCTTCCTGTCCTCAAAAAGGGTGCAATGGGAGAAAAGATCTATCGATTTGTTATCGACCTTCGAGAAATTAACAAAATAGTCATTCCCCAGTACCCAGTGGTCTCAGACATTTCAACCATACTAACTATGATCCCACCAACGGCCTGTGTGTTTACAGTCATATACTTGAAAAATGCTTTCTTTTCTATCCCCATCCATCAGGACTCACGTTACCTTTTCGAATTTACTATCCGGAATAGATCGTATTAGTGCTGTCGGGCTCCTCAAGGTTACACCGAGAGCCCTAGCATCTACAGTCAGGTCCTCAAGAAAAAACTAGATGAGCACACTTTTCCCCCTGGTGTGGCCCTTATCCAGTATGTAGATGGCCGCAGATTCTATGCCTCTCTGTACCTCTGCCACTTTGTCCCTGTTACATTTCTTGGCCCTCAAGGGCCACAAGGTCTCCTGTTCCAAACTTCAATGTTGTAGACCGCAGGTGACCTATTTGGGCCACCTGCTGTCTAAGGAGGGGCGATCCTTGACACCTGACGGAATACACACTTTACGCACTTCCCCTATACCACGCACACAGAAGGATGTCCGAGCTTTGGTGGGTCTCACTTCTTTTTGCAGACAATGGATCCCCGCCTTTTCCCAGCTCATCAAGCCCCTCCTTTCTCTTCTCACAAATGATACTCCCTACCCTCTCCCGTGGACAGACGAGCACACAGCGATTTTTCACACCCTCATTCAAGCCCTGTGCTCCGCCCCTGTTTTAGGAACCCCTTATTACACAAAACCGTTTTTTTCTTTTTTGCCACAAACAGGGGGGTTGTGCCTCTTCCGTCCTTTGCCAGACGCATGGGCTCTCAAAAAGACCCTGTGCCTACTTCTCTGCCATCCTTGACCCAGTCGCATGTAGTTTACCACCTTGTTTGCGCGCTGTGGCAGCTGCCGCTGTCTCCATTCGGAAATCAGAAGGGATAGTCTTGGGCCACGACCTTGTACTGTTCCTTCTCCACTCTGTCGACATTCTACTTAACAGAACACGCACTCAACACCTCACTAGTGCCCGACTTACTGGGTATGAGTTGACCCTCCTCTCTTCCCACATTACTATCAAACGATGCACTACCCTTAACCCTGCCACACTGTTGCGACAACCTTCTGGGGAGAGTGACCCTCCCTTACATGACTACATTTTACAAACTGAAGCTGACACTAAAAGCAGGGTTGATCTCACGGCCAGCTCTGGGTCGACGGGTCCTGTTTAAAGAGACAAGACGGCACCACTTCTGCTGCTTATGCTGTAACTACGACCACCACAGTGATTGAAACGGCCCGGATTATACAGACTTCTGCGCAAGCCGCGGAACTTGTGGCTCTCACTAGAGCCTGCATCCTCGCTACAGACCTCAAAGTAAACATATATACTGACAGTCAGTATGCTTTCGGAGTGGTCCATAGTTTTGGTAAACTCTGGAAGGAGAGAGGATTTTTTACTTCCCATGGTACGACCATACAACATGCTACTCTTATATCTCAACTGTTGGAAGCCATTACACTCCCTAGCAGATTGGCAGTGATCAAGTGAGCTGCCCATATACGAGTTACTGATGATGTGGGCAAGGGCAATGCTTTAGCAGACGAAACAGCCAGGTTCACGGCTATGACTGCTGAAGCCACTGTCTATGTCACCAGGTCACAGGCAGAAAAATGGAGCGACAGCAGGTCACAGATTCGGGAGATGCAGAGCATGGCCACAAATGAGGAAAAACAAAGGTGGGAAGAGGAGGGGTTGAGAGACGAGGAGGGCTGCTGGCGGTTAAAGGACGGAACAAAATGGAAGTTACCAGCCGCCTACCTCCTTCCGATGGTACAGTCAGTCCATTTGCCGGCCCATTTAGGGCCAGGTGCTATGATCTCCCTTTTAACACCTGTCTGGGACAACCCTAAGTTACGATCAGTAATGTAGCATTACACCGCAAACTGCCTGGTCTGCATCCGACATAACATTGGAAAGGGAGTGAAATGTCCCCAGGCTGGTTTCGCCACTCCTGTGGCACCTTTTGAAGCCCTCCAAATGGACTACATTTAGATGGAAAGGTGTCAAGGGATAAAATACGTACTAGTGGTGGTGTGTGCTTTCTCTCGCTGGATAGAGGCTTACCCTGTCAAAAACAATACTGCCATCACCACAGCAAAAGTATTACTTAAGGAATTCTTTCCCCGATTCTGTGGAGCGACAGTGGGAGCCATTTTATCGGACAGGTCATCAAACACATTCTGGAAGGCCTAGGAGTTAAACAAAAATTCCATGCAGTTTTCCACCCACAGTTTGCTGGGTTGGTGGAACGATACAATGGCATCCTCAAGAATAAAATAGCAAAAATAACTGATCACACTGGCCTCAAGTGGCCGGATGCCCTCCCTCTAGCTCTGCTGTCAATCAGATCAGTTCCACATTCCCGAACTCAGCTGACTCCCTATGAGATAGTGTTCGGACGACCTATGAACATATGGACTGCCCCTAGGCCTGAGAAATTAACAGATGTCCCAGAAGTTGTTTTGAGCGATTATCTGAATGTTTTAACTCATACTCTTGCCTCTCTCCACGATCAGGTCTCTGCCGCCATCCCAGACAAATCTGAAGGTCTGGGCCATGCCATCAGAGCCGGTGACTATGTCTTCGTGAAAAACTTCTCCAGGCGAGCGACTCTCGAGCTAAGGTGGAAGGGGCCAGCTCTGGTATTACTGATGACCCGCGCCGCAGTTCGTGTGGAGGGAAGAAAAAACTGGATCCACATCTCGCACTGCAAAATGCCATCCAAACTGAATAAAGACCAACTAAAAACACAGCAAAACATTCTGGCCCTGGACAAACCGGTCAAAGAGGAGGTGGATCCTGAGCCACAACTGGACCTGATCAACAAACCAGAAGAGGGCTACAATCTCCGTCCCCGATTGAAGAAACAAACCTAACACTTTATCTTTGACTGCCTCTTGTGCCCCCCCCATTTTTTCTTTTTTTGGCTGTAGGGTTGTGATATTGTCAGGACCAGTGGACCAGTGAACGCCAATAGGGGTACTGGAATCACTGGCCAGTAAAGCAACCACCAATCACAGATAGCACCTAGGGAGGGGTGGGGTTCTCGTGGAGTACACAAACATGAGCACAATCAACAAGAAAACGGGACCAGCCAAAACACCTAAAACACTTTGTGGTGGGCGGACTGTCCTGCTGCTCGTACTTTTGACAATATTTTTTCTATCAGCTATCATTTTTTGGACAATTGAGTTGACATCCGATGGGGCAACGCCACCTACAGTTTCCCCTATTGAACATGAACTCGCTTCACTACCTCCGTATGTGCAAAATAGACGTAGGGAATTTTGGAACACTACTCAACACGAAGAAGGCGAGGGTCAAAATGTTTAGACTCTACCACCCCAGACCCCCAAGGACCTCAAATGTACACACAAGGGGGGTGTATAGAGTGAGGAAAAAAGACCAAAACCAAATTCCCATAAGGCAAATTGCTCAATTTGGAAAAACTGCCCTCACTCACATACCGAAGTATGTGACATGCTTCATCATCGGGCCTGCTTACAATACGCCCTGGTGTAGCCACACTCAGGGCGGAGCATAGGGGAGGGGGAAAAAACAATAAAATCCACTTGACAAGACGTAGAACCAAATAAGTTCAACGCATACAACACATAACATAAATGTGGTGTGAGCCGTGCAAACACCCAGTGACAGAAACTGATAGTGCGACTAATGGTGCAGTACAATGGAAGTGATTAAACTGATTAAGGGTGCCAACCAAAAGAGTCTCTTTATTATACGTCCCTTGGTACCCCTACCAGGATTAAAAGACAAAAAAAGGATGGGAAATGCCTTGATGAGATAGTAAGGTATCTCAAGACTTCCCTCCTACCAGAGGGGAACATGGCGGCGGCAGGCTAACGGCTGCTGTGAGGCTCCGCTCCTAAGCCCTATAGAGCTTTTTTCGGCAGGTCTCGTATCCTGTTTTTTTTTTACGGCAGAGTGCGGATTTTCTCATGGTGAGATATGGAGTGCGATATGATTTGTGATATATTCTGCGATTGTTGAGCTTTCTCTCCTTTTTGTCAGCGGTCGCGGTTTGTAAAAACCGCCGAGCAAGGGCTGCTTAGAGAAGCTGTCGGCGCTAGGACCCACACTGGAATGAGAGAGGTGGACCGAGAACGAGAGCGAGAAGTCGTTCGGAGGTATGCGGAGGAGCCTACAACGGGGCAGCTGCATCGGCTGAAAGGACACGAAGGGAATTGGGAGCTGAGGGAGACAGGACACGGCAAGACACGCGACAACAGCCAAACGCAAGTAGAGCAATACACTGGAATCCGGGTAAGCTGTAACAATGCTTGGCTGCGTTCAAGAGCAGCCTACTGGTATCGGGCAGCAGTATCTGCACGCCGTGTCCCCACTGTAGCTATAGTGTTTTCTGCTTGTGTTGAACTGATTGAATGCATGGAGGCAGATAAAGCTGCGTCTAAACTTCAGTTCCAGCGCGATTTCCCTGATCTACAGGCTGCATCTAGTGGCAAATTTAAAGTTGGCTCTCTTAAACTACCCGAGCTGTCTGAGTTGCCCTCTGAAGAGACTGTTCCGGCCAGTGGAAATAGTGGTAATAGCGAGAAAAGAAGTGTGGCTAGGAATCGCTACCAGCTACGCTCAAAGCATGAACTAAAGAAGAAGGGGGTTTTAAATACAGCTGATTTGTGCGAGGGTGGAAGTAGCGGTCTGGTTCCCATTTCACCCTGTAAGCAAAGTATGAAAGGAGGGGCACGAAGGGGGAAGACTAAAGGATTAAAACTGACCCAAACTGCGAAAGGGACTCCTTCACTTAAAAGTTATTTCAAAATTATGGAGCAAGCAGTGTCATCTGGGGCAAACAACATTGAGGCAAATATTGAGACTAATATTGAGACTAATATTATAGAGGAAGGAGAGACAAGTAACCAGCATGGGCCCGTGAAGCCCGTTGGAAATCTTACCGAGAGTATGAACTTGACCACAGCTTCCCCTCTTTTAGCTATTTTTTCTCTGAGTAATAAATACACAGCTTTGAATTTAGCTAATTCTACAGAGGTACCTGAGGCAGCTGAAAGAGAGGATCCAGTACAACCTTCCTCGGAAGATACTGACATACATCAAATGCCTCAGAATATAGCACCCCAATCTTTTCTGGCAGTCCCCCATACAGCCCATATATCGGGTCTAGAAAATGATGGTCTCTTCTCACCCTCAAATGAGGAGATGAATGGCCGTGGAGGTAGTGTTGAGACAGAGAAGAGTTTGGGCTTTTTACTTCATTCACTAAGAGCGGATCTGTTGGAAAGATTTGAGATTTCGGAAAAGAATCAGAAAGGACTGCATGATAGATTTGACCTCCTGGAGGCCAAAATCGAGGGTATTAGTGTTAGAACAAGTACTCTAGAGGGGAAAGTATCAGTACCCGCAGAATCCTCAAAAAATAACTCTAAGGACATTGCTGCCCTAAAATCTCAGAATCGAATTCTAACAATGGATCTGGAGAGGTTAGAAACTCAACAACGACGTAATAACCTGAGGATCTTAAAAATACCGGAAGGGGCAGAAGTGGAAGATATCAAGGGGTTTGTTTGCAGATTATTGCGGGAAGATATCCTTAAAGACAGACCAGACATCGACCTGGAAGCTGAGATTCAGCGGGTTCATAGAGATCCATTTAAGTTACATCCGGATCGAAAGGCGCCCAGGAAGATCTTGGTATACTTTCAAACTTACAGCATAAAAGAGTTGATTCTCACTAGGTGTTTATCCCGTACCTCCTTACATTTTCGTGCTAATCCCTACCACATCAGATCGGATATAGGAAGTAAAACTGCTCAAAGACAGTGGGAATTAGGCTCTAGGATGCCAGACTTACGTTCATATGGTGCACAGGTTCAAATGAAATTCCCAGCGCTCCTTAAAATTATGTGGAACAATAAAATGTACACCTGCCATTTTCCTGAGGAAGCTGACGCAGTTTTGACTAAGATGAGAGAATCGGAAGAGCAGGAGGAATAGAGTGGAGGAATAGAATGTATCTAGGATGTTCATTGGGGAATCTACTATATCTCCTATTATACCTCCTATGATTTGCCCGATTTCAATCGAGTTTAAAATGGCTTAAAATGGCTGAGAGATGAGAGTGAGAGTCAAAAATAAAAAAAAATAAAAAAAAAAACATAACAAGCTGAGGAGTGACTGATAAAGTTTTCTGAGGGAGAAAAAAAAAAAAAAAAAAAAGGGAATAATAATTATGAAAAATAATCAGTGTGGTGTGGTGAGGGGAGATTTAGTAAAATAGGCGGGGGGAAAAAAAATAAATAAATAAATAAAATAAATAAATAAATAAATAAATAAATAAATGAAAATATATGAGGGGAGAACCTCAGGTCAATAAATAAAAACAGTAATAGATAGGGATAAAGAGACCGATATTTCTTTCTTAATGGGGAGGGCATCAGTGGTTCGGGGCCTCTTAGGGCGTATTTTTCGCCAATCAGGAAGGGAGGGTTCCCCGGGGGGTGGGGGGGTTGGTTCACTAGGGTTAGGGGAAAAAAGCAGCTAAAAAAGTCCTCATGTGCCACAAAATATTATTTCTTCTTTTTTTTTTAATTTAACTGTCAATATATACGCTCGAGACAAGCCACAATTTATAGTTTAAAATTTTGCTATGTCTCAAGTTAGACAAACTAAAATCCTTTCCTGGAATTTGAACGGTTTAGGAAATCGAAAGAAACAATTAAATGTTCTTCATTTTTTGGAGAGTAAAGGGGCCTCCTTGATTTTCTTACAAGAGACCCATTTAGAAGCAGATGATTGTAGAAAATTTTTTAATAAGAGCAAATGGGTTCAAGATGTTTTTTGTTCTAAACAACTAGGTAATACGAGAGGGGTAGCAATAATAATTTGTGCAAATAAAGGAATTGTTATGCATGATTGGGCCACAGATCAAACAGGCAGGTGGTTGGTCGCAGTTGTTTCAATCAGTGCAGTTAAATTCCTATGTGGGGTTTATTATGGCCCAAATGATGATAATCCATTTTTTTTACAGAAACTAGAAAATCATATGTTGCAATATACTATGCCCATTGTATTAGGAGGTGACTTCAATTTACTATTAGACCCCGCAGTAGATCGCACCTCTAAATCTAAATATAAATGCCCCAAGAAATCCATGTTAGCCCTGAAAAATATTATGAAGGAGCATTTGCTATGTGATGTGTGGAGAGTTAAGCATGGCACCCGTAGTGAGTTTTCCTTTTTTAGTAAAAAATACCATCAATTTTCTAGGATAGATTTCTTTTTGGTTAATAGATCATTGCTTGCAGATATTAAATCCATTTCCTATATTCCAATCGGGCTGTCTGACCACTCAATAGTTGAGTTAAACATTAATTTCCAAAAGAACTCTTCAGAATATAGGTGGACTTTGGATAGGACAATTTTGTTAAAGGAAGAGTATAAGACAAAAGTCAAGGAGAATATACTAGAGTTCTTTTTGTTTAACCACAATACTGCCCCAGATAATATAATATGGGACGCATTTAAATCTGTATTAAGAGGTATATATGGTTCCCAAATGGCTCTGACTAGAAAGTTAAAAAAAGAAATGGATATCAAGGATCTTAGAGCGATTAAATTAAAAGAACAGCAACTTCTTTCCGCCATCCCCAATGATCAATTTGGCATATCAAGATTGGAAAAAGAACTTTCTGAGTTACAAACAAAGTTCAGGCTAAGAAATGAAAAAATAATTAGAGATAAATGGGAAATAAGCAAACTAAGAAATTTTGAATATGGGGAAAAATGTGGGTCATTGCTAGCTTGGAAAGCCAGGTCGGAGAGGACCAGGAATAACATCAAAACGTTAAAACAAAGAGGAACGGGTCTTGCCTTGGCTGAAGATGGTGAGATCAGGGAGGAAGCTAGATCTTTTTACGAAGAACTCTATTCAGAAAATATTAATAACTCAACGGATGAGTTAGAAAAATTGGCGATTTTGGGATACTTACCACAATTATGCAATGAAGACATAGCCTTTTTGGTAAAGGAAATAACGGAAGGGGAAATTAGATCGCAAGTGAAAAAGATGGCAAGGAACAAAGCAGCAGGCCCAGACGGTCTGCCAATAGAGATATATAAGGACAACATAGATGAAATCTTGGGCCCACTACAGGCACTATTTCACAATATTTTCATCCAGGGAAAACAAATCCCGCCCTCCTGGTCAGATGCTACAATCTCTTTAATTGCAAAACCGAATAAAGACCCGGAAATAATAGGGTCGTATCGACCCATTTCACTTTTGAACTCTGACCTAAAGATTTACTCGGGCATACTAGCAAGCAGGTTGGCTAAGGTTATAAAGACTATTATTCATCCTGATCAGCGAGGATTCATTCCTGGTCGACAACTGAACGAACTTACATTTCAAGTGATTGGCGCAATTGATTATGCAATCCAGAAGGAAAAGCCACTTGCGATTGTGGCAATAGACGCTGCCAAAGCTTTCGACCAAGTGAACTGGTCTTATCTATGGAGAGTGATGAAGAAATTTGGCTTTCCTGAGATTTATATTAAAGGCATTGAAACCTTATATAGGGGCCCGAGAGCTAAGATTTTGGTGAATGGTGGTCTGTCAGAGTGGTTGAATATCTGCAGAGGGACAAGACAGGGATGTCCCCTGTCTCCATTATTGTTTGACATATACATCGAGCCTTTTGTTTGTGTTTTAAGGCAAGATCCCATAATTTCCTCTTTTAGTATTGGAGAATTATCTATAAGGACTGCACTATATGCAGATGATCTCCTTCTGTATACTTCCAATCCACTAGTAGCAATCCCAAGATTATTTAGTTTAGCTGAGGACTTTGGTACTGTTTCCGGTTATTCTATTAATCGGGATAAAACCGAGGTCATGTGTTGGAATATCCCAGTTCCTATTCCAGAAGCTAAACCAAAGATGAGATATTTAGGTGTCTATTTAACCCAGAAATTGGAGGAAATTCCTAATACTAGTTGGGAAGAGGTAATAAAAGAGATTAAAAGACTTTTGTCTAGGTGGAATGCACTCCCTTTCAATATTTACGGTAGAGTTAATTTGGTTAAAATGATTATATTACCAAAGGTGACGTTTTTGTTTAATTCTATTCCTTTAATATTTAATAAAAAAGATATTATGAATCTACAAAGCAGGATAGGATCCTTTATTTGGGCAACTAAGACTCCAAGGATAGCCTGGAAGAAGTTGAGGAGAGGATTGAAAGTAGGAGGACTATCTCTTCCAGACTTATTATTTTATTGTTACGCCTTTCAAATTAAAAATTTTAGGTTATTTGCCAATAAATTGGACTCAACTTCCAACAGTTTGTTGTTTCAGGCAATGTTGCAAGATCTACCATATGATGCAGATTTTTTTTTGTTTAAATTTGGGGATAAAAAGTTCTTCAAAAAAGTTAGACTGAAGCTTTTGAAAGCTGCTCTATACTACTGGACACAGTGCTGCAAGTTACTCCATATTCCTTACTACCATCCATATGCCCCGATTTGGGATTCCCCCGGCACCCCTGAATGTTTAACTGACCGATTGGCCCTTCCCTTGAAGAGAACTGGTCTTCTCAGATGGGGCGATTTAAGCGATGAATTAAGAGGTTTAAATTGGGACTTTTTGGTAGGCATAACTGGTGGCACTCTTACGAGATTTAAATTTTATCAACTTTCCGCCTGGTGGGGAACCCAATATTGGGGTACTGATGATGAAAATCTGTTTTTGAGATTCATTAGTAGCTGTAGTGGTAAGAAGGGAGAGACCGCCAAATGCTACAAAATTTTATTAGATTATAAAGATAATCTGGAGTTGAAAATTACCAGGCTATGGGATCTTAGTCCGGTCCAGATTACCGATAACTTGGAGAATTTGGAGAAGTTGTGGACGGATTCCTTCTTGATATCTCAGAAAGTAATCAAACCGTCCAATTTAAGAAGAAATCATTTATACACAATGTATAGAGTTTATTGGACTCCAGCTAAGCTTTCCAAGTTGTCAGTAACTTCGTATTCTTGCCCCAGATGTAATTTACAAGACGCAAACGATATGCATATGTTTTTAGACTGCCCAAATATAAGCAACTATTGGGGGCAAGTGTGTAAATTTCTGGAGGAGGTATTATCTTTTTCAATTATATGTACCCCCAGATTGGTATTCTTTGGTCTAATTCTGAATTATGCTGCCAATAATCACATATCACAATTTATTTTTTATGTAATAGTGATTGCTAGAAGAGAGATTTGTAAAGCTTGGAAGTCGGCACTCTCTCCGACGTTTGCAGACTGTCTCAAAAACATCATGGCGGTGAGTAAATTGGATACTTTATGCGGCGGTGAAAAATCTGCTAAATTATGGTCGATGCTAAAAACCTGGAGCGAAAAATAATCCCAATAGTCCAATGATTATGCCAGAGGTTCTGTTGTCCTGTCCTTCCTACGCAGCAAGAACCAGTACGAGAGGAAGTTGGACGGGTAACAATCCTACCTCTGGGCAATCTTCAAAGGCTATCCATAACCACAAGGGCCGTAACGGAAGGTTGTGTCAGTGGCTTGAAGAGCGCTAAATCAGAGTATCAATTGACTGGTGGCATGTATGAGGACAAAAAAGTTATTCTTAAAAAAAAAAAAAAAAAAAAGACTTCCCTCCTACCACTGATTGTGTGTACAATTTTGGAACAATACCTTCGTGCAGCTGTTGCATCAGCATCAACTGGCAATAAACACAACAAACTGTTGGATATGTGGCCTCATGCCACATTCTGCCGAAAGAGCAATTCCTTTCATCCCTGTTCCATTTTCTATTCACGGGTCATGCCTGGCCTGGAAGATGTTGATAACCCAAGCACTCAATGACAACACTATTTCCAATGCCACTCACTCCCAATTTACTGATGAATTTTGGCGTAACAAGAGTGGAAATAACACTTATCCCTTCTGTCCACACGTGCATATCAACAAGACATTGCAACTAGACATCACTGTGCAAGAACGAGAAGAAATGCGAATTTACAAAAAAAGTGGAAAAACAGTATTCTCTGCACTAAAGACACGAGTGGCCGAAAGACCGTCAGTGGCCCTGTCAGTCGTCAATGTCCATGGGCACGTCTGTGTGGATGGTAAAGGTAGAAAGGACATGGGCATCAGCCACTGCACCATCATTAGTGCTCTGAATAGCACCAGTCCACCGTCCCTTGTGGCCTCACCTAACAATTATTTAGTGTGTGGAACAAACGCCTATACTTGGTTACCAGCAGGATGGAGCGGGGTCTGCTACCTTGCCCTATCTTGCCACCCACCTACACTGCTCACCCAGGTCATCATCGAAGCAAAAGGTCACTGGATGTGGACCAAACAGACACTTTCACTGAACAATTTCTGGACGCCATGAAGGACCAAATTCCTCTGTGGGGACCAATGATCAACAGCTGAGCTATAAGACACCTGTCCCGGGCTGTGGAAGCTACAATAAACATCACCGCTGGCATACTGATGTCAAGTCTCGTTTACCTGTATTCCTGTTTCCTTCTGTGGGAAAAGTAAAGACAGTTCTGACCCTCCTCTGAATCTCTTCTTGACTTCTTCTTGAAGGTCAATAGCAGATGTTATGTCTAAATAAATAAAGACATAATCACTTATCAGTCCTAAAAACTCACCTGAACAAGCATATAATACACAAATAGACTTTTAACATTGAAATACCTCTCTACTCTGAATATATGTCTCTTCAGAGTTGTGGACGCTGTTTATAAAGAATAACTTCTTCCTTAAAGGAAACAAAACCTCATTATTATCTTATATGCATTAAATCATGAAAATACTTTGTATTTGGCTATTATAACTTTGTCCATAAGGTGGTGCTACACACTCACTTATTTTGGATCCACACTAAGCTTACAATTATCTCTGCTCAATTATTTATGCAGCTGGACGAATCATAGTTCTGTAGTTTCATTTTCTTCGTTGATTTAAGTTTAAACCAAAATGTCTGTGAGTCAGTTTTCAATAATGCTCTAATTTCTCCATTGAGCATATAGCAAAAAAGATACTTCTTTTCCTTTGTAAGTCTTTCAAATAATGTCTTTTCAAATCATCCGGTTGTCAGATGTAAACAATTGCAGTCTTTATTGTTTGTAAATAATTGCACTTACTTGCGGCTAGATGCGTGTGCACACGATACCTGATTAACCTTTCTTTCTTCTTGTTTTGCAGGAGGAACCTTGTAATCAGGGACTCGATTGCTGGTGTAACCGGAAGTTCGGGGAAGATCCACAGGATGGGCCGGAACGAAGGAAGGACAAGACGGACTGAAGAAACAAATCGAAGGAAACCACCGGAGCTCTGGACAGGAACAACAGGTAAGGAGAAAATCCGACGAGCACAAGCAACCGGCTTTGCTCAGAAGGGGCTTTTATAGGTTAGAATAGGCGGGGACCTCATTAACTCCCACACGCTGCACGTTATTGCCAAAATCAGTTGAAACGTGCAGTGCTTAGTCTCTAGCTTTATCAAGGAAACGTGTGAAGCTCATTTACATATTAGAAACGTGTAAGTTGCAACAGCTAGCTATCCCTAATTTACATAAGGGAAAATAACGTGCTATACTTTCTGAAAAGCTTTCCTTTACTCAACCATGATCAAACTAAACAAGCTTTGGTAAAAACAAGATTTTTTCCTACAATGCTATAAACAAAAGCATTTCACATTTTTACTATTATGATACATCTGCACAATCATTAATGGTGTGACCAGGGACAAGCTTGTTGTTGAGAACAACTCCTAACAGTCGCTCCCCTCAAAGGCCCCCTCACAGGTCGTGGTTTTCCAGGATTTTTTAAATAAAACAATCTTAACAAATGTGGAGCATGCACAAAAGAAGCAGGTTCCCATGAGTTTTCAGTATTATCATAACCTTTCCAAGCGACAAGATAAAATAATTTACCTTTTATTCTTTTTGCATCTATTATCTTTTTTACCTCATATTCTAAGTGTCCTGCAATGGGAATAGGAGGGGGTGGAATCTCATTTTGAGTGTTTGGGTCATAAGGTTTTAGCAAAGATACATGAAACACAGGATGCACAGAATATTCCTCGTTCAGATCTATTTTTACTGTGACTGGATTGATTACAGCTTTTACAGTATAAGGTCCTATAAATCTAGGCTGCAATTTTCGAGATCCTTCAATATTTAAATTTTTTGTAGAAAGCCAGACTTTATCTCCCACCTTGTATTTAGGGGCCTCATTTCTATGTTTGTCAGCTTGTTTTTTCATCTGCTCTTTATATTTAGATAAATGTCTTATAGCTTTTTCCTGGACTTTCATTAAAGTCTTTAACCTTTCTGTGACTTTAGGAAGTAATGAGTCCTCCATCATTATTGGTAATGTTCTAGGATGATATCCTTGTAAAAAATAAAAGGGAGTACAATTAGTTGCAGAATGTACAGAATTATTGTAAACAAATTCGGCCAAAGGTAATGCTTCTACCCATTCACTAGAATATTCAGTGAGAAGACATCTTAATGTTTGTAATAAGGTTTGATTCAAACGCTCTGTTTGACCATCCGTTTCAGGATGAAAAGCTGTTGATAATGCTACTTCTATCTTTAATTTGGTGCAAAGTGTTTTCCAAAATTTAGAATTAAACTGACTTCCTCTATCTGACACCACTTTACTTGGTAATCCATGCAATCTTACGACCTCTTTAAGAAAAATCTCTGCAAATTCCATTGCTGAAGGTAATTTTGTTAATGGCACAAAATGTGCCATTTTTGATAAATAATCTACTATCACTAAAACAGTAGTATATTTGTTATTTGCTGGCAAATTAACAATAAAATCTACACTCAACGTATGCCAAGGTGTTTTAGGAGTAGGCATAGGAATCAAACAACCATAGGGTGCTTGATGTGAAGATTTTTGACGAGCACATGTAGGACAAGATTTTATAAATTGTTTAATGTCTGTTGCTAATGTAGGCCACCAAAAATGTTTTCTTACATTTTCTATAGTTTTTTCTATACCAGGATGTCCTGCTAAAACGGAACTATGATTCCAAGCTATACTCTGCTGTTGTAATTCTGAAGTTGGTAAATACAAAAGTGTTTCATGATATAATAACCCATTTTGCACTTTATTGGATTTATCCTTTAACCATTCCAACGGATTAATTTGTAGATGTGCCTCATATAAAGTTGTCATGAAATCTTTCTTTTGAATAGGTGCCAGAATCTTTTGAGGATCAATTATGGGCTGACCTTTCTTTTCCTGATCTTGATTTACAGAATAACCATACCTTGATAATACATCAGATTGAATCTGCTGTGTGCCTGGTCTATATGTTATGACAAAATCATAAGCACTAAAAAAATTCAACCAACGCATTTGGCGAGGTGTCAGTGCTTTCACTGAAGTAAAAAATTGTAGATTTTTATGGTCACTAAAAATTGTAACTGGAAACTTTGCTCCTAATAGATGATGACGCCACTCAGTGAAGGCTACTTTAATTGCCAATAATTCTCTTTCAGCTACCGTATAGTTTTGTTCTGCAGGCAATAACTTTTTTGAATAGAATGCTATAGGGTGTAACTGACCATCCACTGGATCTCGTTGTGACAAGACTCCTCCTAAGGCTATCTGTGAAGCATCTGCTTCCAAATAAAAAGGAAGATCTGGATCAGGGTGTTTCAAAATTGGTGCTGAAGTGAATTGTTTTTGTAACTCTTGAAAAGCCTGTGATGCCTCAGCATCCCACAAAATTTTTTGTCCTTTTTGTAATAATTTAGTAATTGGAGCCACTATATCTGCAAAATGTGAAATAAAGCGCCTATAAAAATTTGCAAATCCTAAAAATTTTTGCACCTCTTTCAAAGATGTTGGCTCTGACCATTCAGTAATAGCACTAACCTTCTTTTTGTCCATTACTATTCCTTGAGGAGTTAAACAATAGCCTAAAAAGTCAACAGTGGTAGCATTAAATGTGCACTTTTCTAATTTTGCAAATAACCGATGTTCCCTTAATTTACTTAAAACTGCTCTAACATGATGAATATGCTCTTCAGGATTTCTTGAATAAATTAAAATATCATCAATATAAACAATTACACAAACATCTAAATATTCATGTAAGACTTCATTTATAAAAAATTGAAATGCAGCTGGTGCATTACAAAGCCCAAAGGGCATCACAGTGTATTCAAAAAGCCCAAATTTTGTTTTAAAAGCTGTCTTCCATTCATCATGTTCCTTTACTCTTACTAAATGATATGCACCACGCAAATCTAATTTGGTGTAAATTGTCGAGTGTCTAAGCTGGTCTAGAAGTACCGGTATTAATGGTAAAGGATATTTATTTTTAATGGTTGCTTTATTTAACCCTCTATAATCGATGCATGCTCTCAGGGACCCATCCGGTTTCGGAATAAAAAAAAGTGGCGAGGATACAGGTGATGTAGAGTGTCTAATAAAACCTGACTGCAACAAGTCATCCAAGTATTGTCTTAAATAGGTAGTTTCTTTTTCTGTTAGAGCATATACTCTACTACTAGGTAAAGGGGCTCCTGGAATTAAATCAATCCTACAATCAAATGAGCGATGGGGTGGTAAAACACTCGCCTTGACTGGATCAAACACATCTTGAAAATCTGAATATTCTATAGGAATTCTTATGTCATTTTGAACTTCTGCCACAGCACAATGTAACATAGACATATGGTTTTGACTTGCTTCTTTATAGCAAGTGGATCGACAGAAAGAAGAATCCAATGTGACAGTGCGAGCCAACCAATCAATCTTTGGGTTATGATGTATTAGCCATGGTACCCCTAAAATTAAACCAAAGCTAGGGGTGTCAATTAAATCAAAAGTAATTTCTTCTGTGTGCCCATTTTGACATACCATAACCAGAGGTTTAGTTCTTTTAGTAATTAAACCAGAAGTTAAATTTGATCCATCTACTGCACAAACAGTTTCTGGATGTGTCTTTTCTATTATGGGTAAGTCAAGCCTTTTAGCTAAAGAAATATCCACAAAATTACCTGTGGCTCCACAATCTAGAAGTACTGGTAAAGTATATCTCAATTGCGCGCTAACAATCAATATTACATGAATGATAAAATGCTTAGGAATACGTGGAACCACAAATGATGTAGAATTAGAGGTCTTAGTATAATCTTTACTCGAACAAGTGACCCCTACCCTTGTCGAGTTTTTTAGTTTTCCGACTCAGACTCTACCGCAGTTGTCAAAGATACCTTTTTAGGTTCTTTTGGTTTTGCCAGACATTCTCGAGCAAAATGACCTGACTTACCACAGTATAAACATAAACGCAATTTCCTTCGCCTTTCTTTTTCCTCCATAGTCAAAGGTCCTCTGAGAGAACCTATCTGCATGGGCTCTGGTTCAGGTAACTTATTTTCTGTTTCTCTCTTTTCTTGTTTCAAGAAAGGCTTAAAGAAAGATAATCTAGTTTCAGATTTACTTCTATCACCTTTCCGTTCTCCAATTCTATGATCCAGTCTAACCACCAAATCAACGAACTCAGAATAATCTTCCGGAAGATCAACAATATGCGCTAAAGCATCTTTTAAATCATCTCTTAAACCCTTATAGAAAAGAGATACACGTTTCTCTTCAGGCCATTGAGTTTCTGACAAAAGACGGTTAAATGAAGTAAGATACGTCAAAAGATCTTTGGATCCCTGTTTTAAATTCAGTAGTTCATTATCACTAGCCTGTATATATGTATGCTTTGCGAATAACCTTGTCATTGTTCTTTTAAATTGACTCCAATTGTGAAGCATTGGATCATCTCTATCCACATATGGAATAGACCAGTTAGCTGCGGTTCCTCCCAAGTATGAAAGAACAAAAGCCACTTTTGTAGCATCAGTAGGAAACTGTTGTGGTTTGCACACAAAATGCAACTGACATTGATTTATGAACACCTGAAACTTACTACTATCACCATGAAATCTTTCTGGCGCAGCTAAAGGAACCACATTAGGTACATTTACTGTTACTTCAACTGGAGATGTGGTGATTGGACTAAAAGTTTTAGAACGTGCGCCAGTTGCAGTAGAACTGTTAAAAATAGGATCCACATGTGAACCCCATAAGTTTTCTCTAGGTTTATATCGAACTAACTCCTGCTTTAAACTATGATTTTCTCTTTTCAAAGCATCTAATTCAACTTGCATTTGTTGCAGGAGCACTGTGACTGATTCCGTTTGATTTAAATCTTCGTTTAAAGCGTTTGCCATTTCTGTAGTGTCTATAGTCTCTAAATCTGGATCTGTATTCATTTTTCCTACAGAAGGAATTAGAGGCTTGTGCTTCTGTCAAGTCTCGTTTACCTGAATTCCTGTTTCCTTCTGTGGGAAAAGTAAAGACAGTTCTGACCCTCCTCTGAATCTCTTCTTGACTTCTTCTTGAAGGTCAATAGCAGATGTTATGTCTAAATAAATAAAGACATAATCACTTATCAGTCCTAAAAACTCACCTGAACAAGCATATAATACACAAATAGACTTTTAACATTGAAATACCTCTCTACTCTGAATATATGTCTCTTCAGAGTTGTGGACGCTGTTTATAAAGAATAACTTCTTCCTTAAAGGAAACAAAACCTCATTATTATCTTATATGCATTAAATCATGAAAATACTTTGTATTTGGCTATTATAACTTTGTCCATAAGGTGGTGCTACACACTCACTTATTTTGGATCCACACTAAGCTTACAATTATCTCTGCTCAATTATTTATGCAGCTGGACGAATCATAGTTCTGTAGTTTCATTTTCTTCGTTGATTTAAGTTTAAACCAAAATGTCTGTGAGTCAGTTTTCAATAATGCTCTAATTTCTCCATTGAGCATATAGCAAAAAAGATACTTCTTTTCCTTTGTAAGTCTTTCAAATAATGTCTTTTCAAATCATCCGGTTGTCAGATGTAAACAATTGCAGTCTTTATTGTTTGTAAATAATTGCACTTACTTGCGGCTAGATGCGTGTGCACACGATACCTGATTAACCTTTCTTTCTTCTTGTTTTGCAGGAGGAACCTTGTAATCAGGGACTCGATTGCTGGTGTAACCGGAAGTTCGGGGAAGATCCACAGGATGGGCCGGAACGAAGGAAGGACAAGACGGACTGAAGAAACAGATCGAAGGAAACCACCGGAGCTCTGGACAGGAACAACAGGTAAGGAGAAAATCCGACGAGCACAAGCAACCGGCTTTGCTCAGAAGGGGCTTTTATAGGTTAGAATAGGCGGGGACCTCATTAACTCCCACACGCTGCACGTTATTGCCAAAATCAGTTGAAACGTGCAGTGCTTAGTCTCTAGCTTTATCAAGGAAACGTGTGAAGCTCATTTACATATTAGAAACGTGTAAGTTGCAACAGCTAGCTATCCCTAATTTACATAAGGGAAAATAACGTGCTATACTTTCTGAAAAGCTTTCCTTTACTCAACCATGATCAAACTAAACAAGCTTTGGTAAAAACAAGATTTTTTCCTACAATGCTATAAACAAAAGCATTTCACATTTTTACTATTATGATACATCTGCACAATCATTAATGGTGTGACCAGGGACAAGCTTGTTGTTGAGAACAACTCCTAACAACTGACCAACAGCACGGCTGAACTTCAAGTGATCCGGTTGGTGATATTCCAAAACCGGATGGTGCTGGACGTTGTCCTGGCAGACCGAGGAGGAATATGCCGCCTGATCGGGGCCAGCTGCTGCATCTACATTCCTGACTACGCCCCCACAGTCTTCAAGGCTATCGATCGCCTACATCGAGGGTCCTCAGAGATCCACGAAGACACGAGCAACTGGTCCCTTACCAGCTGGTTTTGGGGCCTGATGGCCAACTGGGGCTGGAAGATACTGGCTGGCCTCTGCATCATCACTGGTCTACTGTTCTCATGCTGCCTTTGCATCCAATGTGGCCCGGCCCTCTGCTCCATGTGCCTGTCAGCCACTATGCCTGTCCCAGTGACCCAGCAGTTCATGAACGAGAAAATGATGTTGCAAATAGAGATAGACTATATGATGAACATTGACATTGATTAAAAGAAACTGAGAAAGTTGCCATGGCAAAAGGAGGGACTGTCGTGCTGTAATTTTCCCCCCTGAAACCTTGCCACGTCAACTCTCACCCTCCCTTGCCTGAGGTGGGCCCCTGCACATGAAGACAAACTGCATGCACCCACCTTATCTCCCCTCATCCCCTTCTGTTGACGAAGTCACGAAGACAAGCTGCACGCACCCACCTTATCTTCCCTCATCCCTCTCTGTTGACTAGAACAACATGTGCGGACAATCAACCTGTGGCTCCACGTGCGTCACAAGAAACGACCTCCAGCTGATTGCATTATCTGAACATTGCAGAGGCTCTTGAGTCATCCGCCTTACAGCCTTGAGAGACCATCCCTGGTTGATTGCATTATCTGGACAATGTCTGACGCACCCTGAGTTATCTGCCTTGCAGCCTTGGCCCACCACAGCCCAAGACACAGTGACGCCTCAAGCCTGATAAGAGAACTCCACGCCCTATAAAGACTGCTGCCTGCCCTGGAGAAACAGACATCCTGCGTAGACTCACATTGGTGGCTCTGGGACTCTGTCCGATAACTCGAGTTATATTCTGTATAATAAAATATCTTGTTTCCCTCCTCACTCTAGAGTCTGCCTCACTTCTTTGGTAAGAGAAACTCCTGTGGACCTGTAGATTTTAGGTGAAGCCCTCCGCCGCTGGGGGTCTCTTTGAAACCCAGTTCTACATGCCGGCACCCTCATGATGGCTCTTTTGGACCTTCTTGAAGGAGCAGGTAGATCTGGTCCTCTGTCAGTCGGTCTGAAGATGGAGGCAGTGTAGGCTGGTTTTGTTAAAAGGCAATAGAGTAACCCCGCTGAACAACCTGAAGTACCCACTTGGCCGATGTTATAGACTGCCAGTCAAGCAGGTTAGGTCGGATCCTGCCAGCAACTGTGTGCCCATAATGGTACGAGGGCAAACTCAAGTGGTTTGGAAGCTGCGGCTGCTTGGGGCTGTTGGTGGTGGACTGGGTAGACCCTTGGCGGTGTTTCCAAGGATGCCACATAAGAACAGGGGAGCCTCTTGGCCTTGGTAGCTAGGTGGAAATGACGTAGCTGGTAGCCCCTACCGTAGCCACAAAAGTGGCGAAAGGCAGAGAATGTGATTTGCGCGGGACATGGAGAGGTCCATGGACCTGGCTTTGGCCCAGCTGTACTTAAAGTGCTGCAGTGCTGAATTTTCCTTTGTCGTCGAAGAGCCAGATACCATCAAAGAGCAGGTCTATAAGGGATACCTGAACATCCCCCGAAAAGCCAGTCGACCTCAGCCAGTAGTGGCATCTGAGTCCCACTGATGACACAATCACTCTGCCAAGCGAGTCAGTTGAATCCAGTCCAAAGCGATGTGTTGAACTTTGCTGAGTTTCTGCCATTGCAATAGGCTGTGAGGCTTTGGTCTCGTCCCAGGCGATGGGGAACACATCTGCAATCGAATCCCAAACCATGTGGGTGTATCAGCCCAAAAAGCATGCAGTGTTCACCAACCACAGTGTAGGGCTGGCGGAAGAGAACATCCCCCTGCCAAAGTTGTCCAGCCTTTAGGATTCCCTATCTGAAGGTGTGGTAGGGAACGTGCCAGGGTTGACCTTGGCTGTGGAGGACTGGACAACCCAACTCTCCGAGGTGGGGTGCTGTGTGGGGAAAAGTGGGTCCCCAGGAGTGGGCGATGACTGGCAACTATCCTATGCACAGACACCCCTGTGCAAGGCTTGGCCCAGGCTCTGAGCAAGATATTAGTGAAGGTTTTTTTTAAGGAAGGAGTGGGTCTGAGGGGTTAATTCCTAGTTAAATCACCTCCATCAGAGGGCAGCACAGGTCTAAGATCTCAGCCATCCTTCTCACCACAATTGCAAAGGAAGCCCCTTTCTCCATACCCACGCTAGGAGGAGAGACTAGGCCTGTTTCTGCAGGGGCGTCCAGACCACTGGCATCCTCCAGTTCCTCATACCAGTTATCTCCCGCCTCATCAAGGGGGTCGGTGTAACCATAAGGATCCTCAGATCCTCCCTAATAATACTCCTTTCCATGCCTGTCAAACAATGCAGGTCCTGGTTCAGACTCGGAAGGTTAAGCTCTGGCCGGTGCCGGCGTCTACATCCAGCTCTGTATCTGGTTTGATTATCTGGTCGGTGCAGCCGGGAACAACGCCACTGGAACGGGCACCAGAGAGTAAGTCGTGGTCTAATGATAGGAGTCGTTCCGGATCTAGGGGCCTAAAACTGCTCCAGAGGGGTGTTCTTTCCCCAAAAAAGGTGCATGGCCTCATAAAAATCTTGTAGCTGGGAGGAGGCGCTCTGACTCCAGGAAACTCAGGGAGATGTGGACAGGAA
Source organism: Lissotriton vulgaris (assembly GCF_964263255.1). NCBI lineage: Eukaryota > Metazoa > Chordata > Amphibia > Caudata > Salamandridae > Lissotriton > Lissotriton vulgaris. Next base: position 1,550,422,695 of record NC_141696.1, on the reverse strand, counting down.
CCTGATGCAGAATCTGTGTAGGAGTCGGGTTTAGAGTGATATCTTTCCCGCACCTCGTCTGAAGATTTGGACCAGCTCGGGTAAGTCAAAGGGCAATTCCAGCTCTTTGACTTTTTGGACTTCTTGTAGGACTGACCTTACGACTTCGAGCAATGATGAGTGCCTGGAGTGGCTCCGTAAAGGGTCCTGGCACCTTCCTCGCGATTGGGAACATCGTGGTGGGGACTTGTGTCAAGTGACTGGGAGCTTTAAGCCTCAAAGAACACTCCCTCAGCACCTTAGGGTTCATGGGTGGCAGTCCTCACAAGTCGTGGTCTGATCAAATCACCAAAGGTAAACCAGTTGGGAGGGTGGGAGTTCACAGACAGACCACAGGGTTTGAACACCAGTTTTTTGTGGGACATCCATACACACAATGGAAGACAAAGACTCAAAACAAAAATGTGTCAAAATAATGCTCAAAAAAGTTGTCTAAAAGTGGACTGTCATAACTCACTCTGGATCTGAGCTAACTGGCACAGAAAGAAAAGAATGGAGACCATCGTGCTAGGGTGGCACCTATACAGGCACTACAAAGTCCAGCCGATGAGGGTAAATCAACACCACCTAAAGATGTTCAGAGGTATTGCTTAAAAAGGCACCGGATCCAGTCCGCTGCCTAGGGACTTTTCTAAGGTAAGGACTCTGCAGCTGGAAGTCTCGATAAGATAAGCACCTTTACATTTCATGAGAGGAGCTTTATACAGGTTGTAAGGGACTGTTTTATACACTGCACTATCATTGGCGGGTGGGTATGGATACCATGTAAGAGTGTTGTAATCTCCTATGGGTTGTGTGCATACTTTGCAATCTGCTATGGCAGGTTCAATTTAGTGAATAAAACTTTAAAATGCCCAAATCATTCCTCCACCCACACCACCTCCACTTGGTCGGTGAACTATCTCAATTACCCAAGAAAACCATATGAAAGAACTAAAAGCTGGGTAGGCCTTAGGGGGGCTCCTGTTACTGCAGCCTATGCCCTTTTCTGTAGACCAGTAGTCTATCTAGGTGGATAGCAAACAACTGTAGGACTTGGCCTATTTGGCAAAAGTTCCCAAACCTTTTGCTTTCCTGCTAGACCGTTTTCCTGACATAGAGTTCCCAATTTAGATGCTTGGGTACTTTGCCACTCCTGATCAGTGTCAAAGTATAAGTGTTCCCTGTGTAAAGTGTAATGGTAATTGGTTGGCCATGATTGGTAGGTTTGTCTTACTAGTAAAGGCCCTAGTGATGTGCACTGTGTGTGCCAGGGCTAGTAATGCAAAGGTGCGCGGAAAGGGAACTCAGGCCTGCAGTGTAGGGGCTGCGCGCAGTTTGCTAAGTTAGCATGTTGTCCTGACAAGTGCAACCACTTGTCAGGCCTTACTTTCACTTTTGCGTACACAGTGGGCACCCCTGTGGTAGGTCTCAGGTAACCCCTGGGCAGGGTGCAGTGTAAGTAAAAGGCAGGACATATACAGAGGTGTGTGCAATGTCCTGACAGTGAAAAGCACCCCATTTCGTTTTCACTGGTGAAAGGCCATCCTGCCCATAGAACAGAATGGGGGAGGCTGGGTATTGTGTTTGGTAGCCTAGCTTCCCATAGGTTTAAAATAGAGAGGTGAAGTTTAGTATGTATGAACTCACAGTGTCATAACACATCTTTCTATGAAAGTGGTTTTGTCACTGCATTCAGAAAACACTCTTTTAGAAAGTGGCTTGGTTTTGTGCTTTAAGCATTTCTGTGTGTCTCTGCTGAATATGTGGATTGACTATCTGGATCTGAGAGGTGAGAGGAGCTGGGAGAGGTTTTAACCCAGGGAGCGGTAGAGATGGCACCAGGCTGATCGGCACTTGGAGAGCAGGTGTTGGAGAAGCCCCGGGAGGTGAAGAGGCCTGGGTTGCTGCTATGAAACAATTGACCCCTCTCCTGCTGAGTGATTAAAGATCCAGACCCACAGTATCAAAGGGAGAAAGGTGACACTGGGTGGGAGATACCCAGAACTGATTTAGGCAGGGGTTAGGGACCTCTGAGCACATCGAACTTCAAAGACATTTAGGAGTATAACTATGAGAGCTGGGACCCCTGACCGTTGGGATAGAAATGGATTGAGACTGAAAAGGCTTAGACCCATTTCGCGGTCAAGACGAACATCTGCTAAGGAAGGAACAACTGAAGAGACTGCTGGGAAGGACCAACCCTTGCTACGTGATCTGGGGATGGTCTGCAATTTGCTGTTTTAACCAAGGAAGAATAGTTGGGACTGTGCTGTGTGCACTGGGTCCCCCTGCTTGAAGAAGACTGTGCTTTGTCTTGCTACCCCAAGGTGACTGACTCCCTGTCTGGAAACACAGGAACATAAATGTTTCCGGAGAAGTTTCAAGCGACACAGTGGGCACGTGTTGTGGCAGCTTAAAACCCTCGGAAGGGTTGCCATGTGATCTTGGAAACACGGAAGAGGAGTGAGACTTGGACGCGCTGGATGTATGTCGTGGTGCACAGGATGCGTTGGTGAAGAGCACTTGGTCAATGTGTGCATCGGAGGTGAAGCAAGTCTTGGACGCGCTGGGTGCAGGTCGTGTTGCACAGGACGCGTGGGTGAAGAGCGCCTGGTCGGTGTGTGCATCGGAGGTGAAGTGAGACTCGGACTCGCAGGGCGTGTGCCGTGGTGCACTGCAGGCACTAGTAAAGATCGCCTGGTCAGCATGTGCATCGGAAATGGAGAGAGTCTTGGATGCACAGGGTGTTTGTCGGGGTGCACCGGAGGCAATGGTGAAGAGTGCCTGGTCATCAAATGCACCAGAGAAAAAGTGAGGCTCGGACAATGTGAGCGTGCCGGGGTGCAGCCAAAGGCATTGGTGGAGAGCACCTGGATATCGGGGCTCCAGAGTTGGAGTAAATCTCAGTGAAGCAGTGTGTGTGCTTTGGTGCATCCTGGGGCTGTGGAGGTGATCGGCTGATCATCGTGTGCACCGGAAGAAAGTGAGTCTCTGCAGTGCTGTGTAAGTGTCTTGGTGCCAAAGGAGACCGCAGGAAAGAGTGCCTGGTGACTGTGCAGTCGGAGTCGACGTGAAGTCCCATCAGCATTGTACGAGTGGCTTTGTGCCAGAGGAGACCCAAAGGGTGCTGTGGTGAACGTGCACCTGGAGTAATGTAATCTCAGAGGTGTGGGGTACGTATGCCCTGTGGCCGTCTGAGACCTTCCTAACAGTCGCGGCCCAGACTGGCAGCCTCGGAGGAGCTGAGCTGCCAGGCCGAGCCGCTGAGGCCCATTGAGAAAGTTCTACATGGAAGGCCCAGTTCACTGACAGAGGAGAGGAGAGTGTGGTCGCGCCCCCAGGTAATGTGGATCACTACCTGAACGGGGGCGGGCTTGGAGGGACACTCTCTCGGCCTCTCATTCTTGCTGGTGACGTGAGCCTTGGCTTCAGCTCAGATTGGGCCCGTACAGACCGAAGGCGTGGCAGTACTGGGGCACGAGTGGGAAGCCGTACTTTCTGTCATCGTTGATACATATGGGGGCAACTGTTATCGAAGAGGCTGATTGCCGTAATACACATTGCCAATATTGCTGCTAACGAACTCCCAGACGGTCTTATGATGCCCGACATTATTTCTGCATAACGAAGTACACGATTGTAGCACTACGCATTGCATTGTTTCCATTGCCAAGTACAGGATTGTAGCAGCCCACATTGCATTATTCCTTCATTGCAAAGTACATGAATGTAGCTTTGCATTGCATTATTCCTTAATTGCAAAGTACATGATTGTAGAGGTGCACATTGCATTATTTCTTCATTGCAAAGTACGTGATTGGGGTGTGACGCATTGCCTTAGTCCTTCATTGCGCAGTACATGACTGTAGCGGTACGCATTGCATTATTTCTTCCATTGCAAGGTACCAGGCTGTATCGTTAAGCATTGTATTATTTCTGCTTTGCTCAGCACAGGATTGTAGCGTTACGCAGAGCACTATTGTTTGTCCATTGCAGTGTGTGATTCTAGCATTACGCTCAGCATAGTGTTTGGAAAGCGATGGTTGGGATTTGAACCTACCAGCCAGCCGGAATGAATATTACCCATTATTATATGTTGGCTTTTTTATCGTGTGGTCTGATCATATATCTTTTTATATAAAGTTTATACTTGTTTTATCAAACTCGTGTGGAGTTTATTTGTGGTGTCACAAGTGCGTTGCTGTGAGCGATGTTGCACAGACTGTAGACTCGTGCCTTGGAGATAGGCCCGGCTGCTCGTGCCAAGCTGCTACAGTGAGCAAGGCTATCTCAAACGGTGTCCTTTCTTGACCTAATGTTGAGTGAGGAGTCCCGGGTCTTGCATTTGTTGACAGTGGTGCGGGACAGGGCCTCCGGCTTCCAACAACAACTAACAAATGATTGCAGCTCAACATTATACAAAACTATCCCATTGTCTCTGCCACATGTGATCATACACACAGTTGCAATCTTACATATTAGGACCTGTGGAAAGAGTGAAGTCAGTAAACAACAATTCTGGGTAGTTCTGGCAAAAGAGATCCTTCCTACTTTGGCCATATGAAGTGCAGTGTCCCTGCCACTATAGTTTAAGAAGTGCACAATAATGACACATGGAGAGGCGGGTGCTGCATAAGCGCTCCATGCGTATGATCCACAATAAGACCTCTTAAAAAAGGACATTTGATTAATAATTCTGCGAGTATCATCTCCACGAAATTTTCAATTTTGCCCATAGTCATGCTTTTGGGGATGCACAGTGCCAGTAGGTTGCTTCTCCTTGTGCAGACTTCCAAATCTTCGTATTTTGTTTTGATTTCAGCCAGTTCTTTACTACAGTTGATTTGTTGGATGTCATGTACCGCCACTTGACCCTCCAAGTCAGTTATCCCTCATTCCACCATCTCAATTCTCTCTGCCTGTTTAGCCATTCTCTCCTTTAGTGGGTCTAAGTGCACAGTCAATGAGTAATTTTTTTCCATCTATTATGGACAGGCCAGTTTTCAGGTCTAGTGGATGAGATCCGTTACCAGCTATGTCCAGCTTGCCATCGAGGGTTGTAACCCCAACATCTGTGTTTTCCTGTTTCATCACACCCTTTTACTTGTAGGACAGTTTGGACTGCCAGTGACCCATGTTTAGTCTCAGAGTATCCACTGGCTTCAGCATCAAATCAGAGGAAACTCTGCTATCCCCATCTTCAATCAATCAATCAATCAAGAAATTTGTATAGCGCGCTACTCACCCGGAGGGTCTCAAGGCGCTGGGCGGGGAGGTGGGGTGCGCTACTGCTCGAACAGCCAGGTCTTGAGTTGCTTCCTGAAGGAGAGGTGGTCTTGGGTAAGACGGAGGTGGATGGGGAGGGAGTTCCAGGTCTTGGCTGCCAGGTAGGAGAAGTATCTTCCTCCCATGGTGGCTCTTCGGATGCGTGGAACGGCGGCGAGGGCGTGGTTGGTCGATCGTAGTTGGCGGGTGGAAGTGGAAGTGTAGAAGGTCAGGCGGTTGTTGAGGTACCTGGGGCCTAGGTCGTGGAGGGCTTTGTGTGCGTGGATGAGAAGGCGGAACGAGATTCTTTTGTTGACGAGGAGCCAGTGCAGGTCTCTCAGGTGTCCGGAGATGTGGCTGTGGCGGGGGATGTCCAGGATGAGTCGTGCGGAGGCGTTCTGGATGCGTTGGAGTCTTTTCTGAAGTTTGGCTGTGGTTCCGGTGTAGAGGGTGTTTCCGTAGTCTTGTCGGCTTGTGACAAGTGCCTGGGTGACCGTCTTCCTGGTTTCGGTGGGGATCCATCTGAAGATCTTTCGGAGCATGCGTAGGATGTTGAAGCATGAAGACGAGACGGCGTTGACTTGTCTGGTCATCGACAGGGAGGAGTCCAGGATGAAGCCCAGGTTGCGCGCATGGTCCGTTGGTTTGGGTGCGCTGCCTAGGGCCGGGGGCCACCAGGAGTCGTCCCATGCTGATGGTGTTGATCCAAGGATGAGGACTTCCGTCTTGTCTGAGTTCAGTTTCAAGCGGCTGTTCTTCATCCATTCGGCTACTTCTTTCATCCCTTCGTGTAGGTTAGTTCTGGCGGTGGCGGGGTCGTTGGTGAGGGAGAGGATCAGCTGGGTGTCGTCGGCGTAGGAGATGATGTTGAGGCTGTGTTGGCGTGCGATGGCTGCGAGGGGGCTCATGTACACGTTGAAGAGGGTGGGGCTGAGTGACGAACCTTGTGGTACGCCGCAGAAGACTTCGGTGGCCTTGGATCTGAACGGGGGGAGGCGGACTCTCTGGGTTCTTCCAGCGAGGAACGAGATGATCCACTCCAGTGCCTTCTCTTGGATTCCGACGTTGCTGAGGCGTTGAACTAGGGTGCGGTGGCAGACAGTATCGAACGCTGCGGACAGGTCCAGGAGGATGAGGGCCGCTGTTTCCCCGTCGTCGAGCAGGGTTCGGATGTCGTCAGTGGCTGCGATGAGGGCGGTCTCAGTGCTGTGATTGGCTTGGAAGCCGGACTGTGAGTGGTCGAGGGATCCGTTCGTCTCGAGGAAGGCGGCCAGCTGTCTGTTGACGGTATTCTCGATGACTTTGGCGGGAAACGGGAGCAGCGAGATGGGGCGGTAGTTCTTGAGGTCGGTGGGGTCTGCCGATGGTTTCTTCAGGAGGGCGCTGAGTTCAGCGTGCTTCCAGCTCTCCGGGAAGGTGGCGGTATTGAAGGAGCAGTTGATGATGTCTCGGAGTTGGGGTGCGATGACGGAGTAGGCCTTGTTGAAGACGTGGTGAGGGCATGGGTCGGTTGGTGATCCGGAGTGGATGGTGTTCATCGTTCGGACGGTGTCTTCGGTGTTGACTTGGGTCCAGTCGCGGAGGGTGGTGGTGGGGGGCGTTGGTTCTGTGGTTGGGTGCGTGGTCTGTTCGCCGAAGCTGTTGTGTATGTCAATCTGGTTGTGGAAGAACGTGGCGAGTGAGTCGCAGAGGTCTTGTGAGGGAGTGATGTTGTTGTTTCCGGTGCTGGGGTTGGAGAGCTCTTTGACAATGCTGAAGAGCTCCTTGCTGTTGTGTGCGTTGTTGTCTAATCGTTCCTTGAATGCGGTCTTCTTGGTGGTGTGGATCAGCTGGTGGTGTTTGCAGGTGGCGTGCTTGAGGGCGGTGATGTTGTCTGTGGTCGGGTTCTTTCGCCAGGCCATCTTCGAGGGGTGTGGTAGACATGTGACTAGCAGGTTTGTGAGTGGTAGGGCTCCCAGGGCCTCGGATTCTGGTTGTACTGTTCAACTAAGCCGGTGCCCATTCATGATCATGGTGATCATGGAGACCCACGCCATTATGATGGTGAATGTGTAGGTCTGTGTTAATATTCTTAGGCCCGGATTACGAGTGTAGATGCTCTTTAGCACACCTGATAAATAAAGATACCACAGGGTACGTCATCTATTGAGTGCAATAAATACACATATGAAGAGTTTGTGGCGAATAACATGCAGCTTTTGGTGTTTAAAATACCAAAATCCACATAGTGCGGTAAATAGCATGTATATTTCCAGTGTTACATTTCAGAAGGTTTGACCTGCTGAAATGTAATGAAGCTGGAGGTATTCAACACATCTGATAATTATCGGATATGTTAAATAGCTTTTCACTCGTGATTACAACTAGTGCGTAATCAAGGTTTTATAAATGAGTTGGACTTAACCAACCCACCCATAACCAGGCTTTGAGTCTCCTAGTTGATATTGGCGCTAAACCCAACACCCAAGAGTGTGGCAACATCAAGTTCAGCCGTTTAATTTGGATTTCGCCTAGGCCCGATATAATCCCTGCAGCCCAAAGCTGGTCGTTCTACTCGAGCCCCAGCACCGTGGACACAAGCCCAACAATGCGCTATTACGCTGCCAGGTAACAGGTAATAAATATACTCATTAGCACGAGCAGGGGGAGGACAGATGCAAATCTGCTGAGTTCACAATCTGGTTTTGTGAAATGCAGCATGAATTGGGGCTCTCAATGAGCATGCTGGAATTGTTACACCACACCTTACTTAGACACAGTAGGCCCGAGAGATACTCCTTCCTGGTTGTCTTTTTATAGCTGTGTTCTTGTGCGTTTTGCCTCCCATCATCAACTAGGCACATCAATGTAGGCCAAATGATGGCGGTGGGCCATGCCACTGCCCATTAGGCCTTGCAGTCCATCCATGAGCTCTTACAGTGCCAATTTGGCTATTACCAGCGCAGTTCTCTACTGCCGGGCCACTCAATAATGGCCCCTCCTCTGCTGAAACCCAAATGGAGGTGTATTGCTGCAGAATGGAGTTAGCGGAAGGTCCTCTTCACACCTTTAGACCTCACAGGTGGAATGAACGACTGCAGCAGGACTGGCTTCAGGCATCACATATTCTGCTCAGCTCCACGGTCACGCCAAATACCCTCCCTGGCCTCACGCTATTTAGGTATGTCATGGTTTGGCATTTCTCAGCGTATAGGCCTGATAGAGCTCTCCCTAGAGGGAGGACTAGGGCTGCGAGCTACCTTACGAGCATCATTGAGTTTCTGCTGTACCTGTGCGGCCGAAATTGTTTTTAGATCGCGATTTTATCTTTGATGTATTTTTATTCTGTGGGGGGCTTTTATTCTCAGAGTTAAGTGGGAATTTATCTTAGGCACTCTAACACCCCTACACACGATATATTCTTCGGTGACAGCCTCGCCCAGCCGTTTTACTTCCTGGTTGAGGCGGCGGCGGGCGCCATCTTGGGTGTGGGCTGGGGCTGCGCTCTAGTCGCGCCGGCCTCACGCCCTCCCAGACTACTTAGCAGGGCTCTTCCAGCTGCTCGCTGCCTGATAGAGCTCTCCCTAGAGGGAGGACTAGGGCTGCGAGCTACCTTACGAGCATCATTGAGTTTCTGCTGTACCTGTGCTGACGAAATTGTTTTTAGATCGCGATTTTATCTTTGATGTATTTTTATTCTGGGGGGGGCTTTTATTCTCAGAGTTAAGTGGGAATTTATCTTAGGCACTCTAACACCCCTACACACGCTATATTCTTCGGTGAAAGCCTCGCCCAGCCGTTTTACTTCCCGGTTGAGGCGGCGGCGGGCGCCAACTTGGGTGTGGGCTGGGGCTGCGCTCTAGTCGCGCCGGCCTCACGCCCTCCTCTCCACCTATAACATGTGTGTAGGGACCAGACGGCGCAGCGGGCTGGCGCAGCGGGCGCGCCGGACGCGCGCCGAAGCCGCGCCTAAGCCAAGCCCGTCTGCGCCCGTCCGCGGCCGACCGGGGCAGGGGCCCGGACCCCTACATCTCTGGCGCTCCACTTGCTGTCCTACACTAGTAAGAGGCTGAGAGACCTCTGCCCCCCTCCACTCACGGCCTGTCGCCACTTGATGGAGCCACTTGACCTGGGTCCATGTCCTCAGTGTACATTCAAAGGGAGGTGTTTACCGGTGGATGTCCCTGACCCTGAAGCGATTATTGTAAATGGGGGGCTCTTAAACTGCAGATCCTTAAGCAAACACTCCCTACAACTGTGGGATCTCTTACATGATGAGGCCCTGAACATACTATTTCTAACTGAAACCTGGTTAGGAGAACACTCTGATCCAGACATAGTGAATACAATACCGCCAGGCTACACCCTCCATAGACTTGATAGAGAAAAGGAAAGGGGAGGTGGTATTGCTATCGTTGTTAAACACCCTTTTGAGTGTGTCCTGAAACCAGTAAAAATAGATAACAGTGAAGCTGGTGAATTCAACATCAAATTGACCCAACACGAGGCAATTTCGGGCATCCTAATATACAGACCTCCAGGGTCTCTGGGTAACTTCCGAAGTAGTTTACTGGAAGGGGTCACTCAGACTGCGATCAAACACAACAAAGTACTGGTGTTGGGGGATCTGAACTTACATCTAGAGGATCCTCTACAGAAGGAGGCAGAGGATGTCCGTCTAGTCCTAAAAGAATTACAACTGGACTTGCTAAGTGTTGCTGCCACACATGAGAGGGGTCATTGTTTGGACCCTATTTTCGCCAGTTGGGATAAGATAAAGGCACTTACCCCCTTTCAGCTCCCTTGGACCGACCACTTCTTGGTCCCTTTCCAGTGTTCTTACCAGCCACATAAGGCCACTGAGACTGGACTTAGGAATGTTATGAGACGTAAATGGAGACAATATTCTCAAGAGAACTTTGTTCGAGCCATTCAGAAAGCGCAACCACCGCTTGCCACGGATAGTGATCAGGCCAACAACGAATTTAATCAGCTTGTGGCTGCCACCTTGGATGAGCTAGTTCCCATGAGTAAGGGTAAAGCCAAAGAAGGTAGACAACGCACTGCCCCTTGGTTCACTCAGGAACTCCAGCAAATCAAGTCTAATTGTAAAAAACTTGAAAGGAGCTGGAGAAGGAACCCTAGCGAACAGGGAAAAAACAGCTATAGCTTAGCACATAAAAGCTATCAGTACGCGGTACGTAGAGCTAAAGCTAAATATTTCCAGACACGCATTGAGGCAGCCGAGAGCTCCTCACGCGAACTGTTTAAAATATACAAGGAAATATCATTAGTCTCCAGCTCAAATATCCCCCTAAGTGCCACCGTGGAGGGATGCAATAGAGTCGCTAACTTTTTTTCCAATAAAGTCAAAGCCATTTATGCCTCCTTCACCCAACAACCGGGAAAGGGCATAGACTTTAGAGCAGGTGGTTCGCCTATGGCTCCTGACTCTTCTTTGCAAACCTTCGAGGTCCCTTCCGCTGATAGGTTAATAAGGATCTGTCGTAGCGTGAAGTCCGGTTCCCCCAACGACCCGGCCCCTTCCTGGGTCATCTCGGAGGGTCTTGTTGGCCTGGAACCATATATAAGACATGTCTTACAGACCTCTTTTTCCACTCAACGAGTTCCGGAGGAGTGGAAGAAGGCCATAGTACTCCCAATAAGGAAAAAACCAAATGTAAGTATTGAAGTGCTGGAAAACCTCAGACCCATTTCCTTACTGCCATATGTGGCGAAAGTGGCTGAGAAGGTGGTCAATGCTCAGCTCACTGAGCACCTGGAGAGAGGGAACCTATTTCATCCCTCACAATCAGGATTTAGGGCGGGCTTCTCGACCGAGACAGCTCTCCTACGTGCCACTGAGACTTTAAGAGCAGGGGCGGATGCAGGACATACAATGGCCCTGATCATGCTCAACCTCACCGCAGCTTTTGACACTAAACAAAACTTTAGACCTACTACCCCTAGCGGCCAGAAGGACACTGACGCAGGCATTGGTGACCTCTTGGTTGGACTATGGAAACATCCTGTTCCTAGGGTCCAACGAGGGCAGCCTTGGCCGCCTGCAAGTTATCCAGAATTCCGCCGCTAGATTGGTGCTAAGAAGACCCAGGAGAGCTAATTCTCAGCAGGCTTTGGATGCGCTTCACTGGTTGCCAGTGAAGAAACGCGTGCTGTTTAAATGCCTCCTCTTCTGTCACCGAATCGTCTGGGGCAGGTCGCCCGCCTATCTTAGGGACTTAGTCAGCCGCTATGAACCAACAAGGACCCTCCGGTCGGAGGGTACTGGGCTGCAGACAGTTCCAAGGGTAAGGAAGGCCAGAATGGGTGGACGATCTTTTGCGTTCCAAGCAGCTCAACACTGGAACAAACTTCCTCCTGCCCTGAGATTGGAGAGCAGTGAAGCGTTGTTCAGGGCTAGGCTCAAAACGTTACTCTACACTGTGTAGGGATAGAGGCTCTGTTATGGTGTTCGTTAGTAGCTCTTCGCGCGGGGACACGCCGAGATGGCGTTACCGTGCGCTCTATAAGCTCTTTATTGTTATCAGTTGTAAGAGCGAGGTGGATTTTAGACTCTGACCTTAGAAGCTTAGTGCAGAATGGGCAGCAGCTCCCTGTAACCCCTGCAACCCCCAGGACAACCCCTTGTGCTTTGGTTATGGCTAAATAGTTTTACAGCATGACAAATCATACAATGCACAGCTGCCGAGTGTAAATTGCTGCTTATGAACTTTGCTAATGGATGACTAATTGAAGATTTCCCAACTCGAATTTCACACCCCCTTCCAACATACACAAGTTACAGTCTGTGCATCAACATACATTCCGTTTTATTATTTACAAGACTAGGACTATTTAACGTTTAGCTTTAGTCAAAAGCCATAATTCAGTAAATAAAAATCCTCCACACCATGAAATATTAGCCATATAGCAAAGCTTTATAGTCAAACAAATTCAAAAAGAGTAAAGCTCTCCATTGTGGCTGACAGTTAGCAAGATCTCCATGCCTGACCATCATTTAGGGCACACAAATCAATGTCAACTGAGAGTAGACTGTACCAAGCTAGCATGGAAGTTCATGGTGTGAATGCTGCATGCTTCATATTTAGTTTAGAGTTTTTCAAACAAAGGAGAATGCTTAGGAAGTGGTATAATTAGGCTTTCCTGTTTTCAGTGTCTATTTTTGGTAAATTCTGGTGGTGTTTTTTCAGTGTTTTCCAGTGATTTCAATACCTCAAAAAAACAGTGCTTTTCAGTGGTTATTCATTTTTGAACCGTAAAAAAAGAACTGAAATGGAGTTTTACCGGTGTTTATGGAACACTTTGCTTTTATTATTGCTTGCTTTTTTCATTGATGCATAGTATATAGACAGTCTATGTACAGTGTATATGAGGTCCACATACATTTTTACAAGTCAAAGGTTAAGTCAGCACTTTCAGAAATTTGCCTGAAAAGGGAGCCTCTGTGCAAGGCACACCTCTTGAACTGGGTACAGCAAGAACGTTTTGGAAATGAGAAATTTCTGGGGGTGTTGGGCACTGTAGGCAAGGCAGACAGTTCTCATAGTTCATTAAGAATCAATGTGTTGTCATTTGAAGAAAGTGAGAGCTGGGTGACATGTTCATGGTTTTGGGCACTCCTCACAAATCACGTAGCATGATGGCACGGCTATGAGTAAAGCTAGGCTAGTTTTCACTGCTATTTTTCCCCCTCAGATTTATATAGTGCTACCTCGACCTGAAGGTATTGCAGCGCTTCACATGAGCACCTGTTGCGTTACACAAGGGCACATTCATTTTTGTTAGGGACGGGTAGATTACGTGATTTGCCCAGAATCACAGGATATTGAGCATCATTGCCGAGACTCGAACCCCGTTCACCAGATTTGAGGTCCACCGCCCTAACCATTAGACTACATCCTCTGCTGCTGTTATTTTCAAGGTTTATGGAAAAGTCTATGCTTTGAGTGTTTGACTTTGTGAAGTTGAAATCTTGCCATTGCAGCATCACACTGATTAGAAAAACATGTTTTGTAAAAGAATGATAACTGGTTTGCTATTTCAGCCGTAGGTGCCTATCAACATGATCGGATAAATACAACTGAAGAGTACCAGCAAAGTGCGATCAGAAAGAAGCGCTACTATAAATAAAACTCCTGCTCCCCTCATCTACCCCAGCCCCCGCCTGCTGGACTTCAGCACCACTCTCGGCGTGAAGGATGGCCGGGTGCTCTGCAATAAGCCCAGAGAAAGACAATTTTATCTTTATTAGTGTGCGATTTCTCCTTAGTAATAAGCACACTTCAAATAATTTACGTGCTGTCCGTAATAATGAAATTATGGAAATGCCAGACACTTATTCAAACAAGTCACCATTACCAAATTTTAAACTAGATAGCCTGTGGTTTTGGAGCCTTTGGAGAATGCCTTCCTGAACTAACAACATACTTTGAATGGTTACAAGTGAATTAGCTCAAGTAGTAACTAAAGATGGAAACGTACCCCTGTACTTGTTATGTTTTTTTTTATTCTGTAGCACAGAGTGCTTTCCGCACTACAGGAGAACACACCAACAAGGTTAACACATGGCTGGTAGCACCATGCTATGGTAGTCCAGTCCAGAGCATCCTTCTACCATTAGAATGTGGCGAGAGAGTGAGCTCTGGGAGGAGGGAATTAACAAGGAGACCCTTCACAGTACCGACTCCGGAGCATCCTGCCACCGTTAGAAGGGGGTGGGAAGGTCAGTTACGGGGGTTAGGGGGAGGCATGAGGCTAACAAGGACACCCTGCACAGCACTGACACTACGGCATCCGGCCATTAAAAGGGAGAGGGTCAGCTAAGGGGAATGGGGGCTAACAAGGAGACCCTGCCCAGCACTGACTCCACAGCATCCGGCCATTAAAAGGGAGAGGGTCAGCTTCCAAGCTCCCTGGTGCAGCTGCCGACGTAACTCCCCGGGGGGAGGCTGAGCCCTGCAATCTACAGCACGTTACTGCAGGTGAGAGAAACGGTTGTTTTTTGTTGAAGGAAAAACACTGCTTGGTTTTTATTAGTGGAAGAGAATATGGGGCAGCGAGGGGAGGGGCGCCCGGCCGCGGTCTCTGTGGAGGCGGCTGTTCTTCTCGCCTGCACACACTTTGAGGCTCAACAGAGCCCCCAGGGACTCTGATAAGGGGCAACAGAACAACAAAGCCTCATTAAGTGAATGGTCTTTTTAAAGACCTGTTAAGTACTCTGGTGTGGCCGGCCGCAGTTAAACAGACAAAAAAACACCGTTGATGGACAGAATGCAGAACAATGTCTTACATTCACCCCAGTACAAAGATCTGGGCCTAAAACCATTGTTTTTTTGCACTCCACCATTGTTCTGCATTCTGTCAATCAACTGTGATTTTTGCAGTTAAACTGACGGCAGACCACAACAGCTCCTCTCCCCCCCACGTCAGCTATGAAAATCAGTGACACTCGGTTTAAACCGGGTCACCTGATTTTCATCCAGAGGTGTACTGTCATGGAGAGTCGGTTTTAACCGAATTCCGGACAGCCGAGGTAAAATTTATCGGCACCTTTCCGTAGTATGTTCTGCTTTTCTAAAAATAAGTTTCATGTGGGTATGCTACAGTCTAATCTTTTGAACCTGTGATGCACACACTGCTTCTCCTGATATTTATCAGAAATAGAAGAAATGCATGTATGTCCCTGAGACCATTCCTGTGCCCAAGTGTGCACTATAGACCGAGTGCCATGAAAGTAAAAAATGCTGTTTATTAAGGGAGAAATGTATTAACATGTAATCCTTTAAGCAATATTCTCAACAAAGCAGAATGACAATATCTATGCTAAAGTGTAATCTGTACACAAAGTAGAGAAACATGCTTGAAACTGGATTGTTATTTATAGATATGACAAGATTACCAACAGTAAGTAAAATCAAACATTTAAAAAAAGAAAAAATGCATTTAGATTTTTTTTCCTATTAAATATAAATAGTAGGACACCATACGGATGTCCAGATGAATCAATGTCATGTGGATGCTGTGTGACAGGATTTCATTGAATATACATTAGTACATTGCAGGTATTGAAATCATGGTTCTTTTTCAATAGAAACTGACAGACCTCATTATCATGACTGTTAAAAGAAAATTCAAGACTTGAAAGGTTTCTCTAAAATGGGCTCATCTGACCACTCTACACATCATAATGCCCCCCAAAAAAGAAAAAAATACATAAAAATATACTCTTCCATTTATAAGCACGTACATTTACCAGATCTGAGCAATGACATAAGATCATACTTTAATAGAGGAAAATCACATAGTGGTTAATCCAGTAATATGAATCGGGTTCTGGAGGCATTTCATGGGTCTATATGAAACATGGATTTCATCAGCAAGTGAATAGCCTCAAACCAGTCTGCAGCGCTTTACTATTGCGTTTTGCTGATTCAATATTCCAATGAAAAAAATTCCCCTTTATATAGACTTCAATTGCAGTTTTTAATAAACAATTACATTTGAAAAACAATAAAAACTATTCAACCCAACTGCCATAAAATAATCATGTAATATAAATATAAAACATATAATATAAAAAATACAAACTGAATAACATTTATGACATGATCCTTCATTCCAATCTAAGGAATCTGCTCATATATACAAACCGCATTGCCTTTGGTGTTGTTTTTATAACATCATCAGTACCCCATGATGAAAATGTACATTGAAATATACCTGGACCTTAATGTTTACATTATTCATTAAGGCCTCCACCATCCGCATGTACATGAATGGAATAGAAAAATGTGCCCCATGGTAACAAAGTTTAAGGTTCCCAACATACCGAGTAATCAGAGAGCCATCTCTTCTTACAGCATGCACAAGGCAACTTCCACAGTGGTAGGGTAGTTTCAACATATTATTGTGTTTTTCCAAAGCTAGAAAGCACAATAATTGAATCTTACCTGACATTCACAATTTCTAGACATGGTTTCTTCATAAACCTTGTAATTCTGCAAGGTGAAAGAACCCTCCCATGTTTACTGTAGCCAAAATGATTTTCTTAGATGTGTTGCTGAAATGACTTATAATTTCATAACAGCCTCCCTCTTTGGGGAGAGGATGTGGCCTAACGGCTAGCGCAGTAGACCAAATCTGGGGAACCGGGTTTGTGTCTCGGCAACGACGCTCAACATCCTGTGATTCTGGGCAAATCACTTAATCTCCTTGAGCCTAACAAAAATGGATGTGTCTTCATGTAACTCAACTGGTGCTCATGTAAAGCGCTTTGATAACTTCAGGTCAAGTTCACGCTATATAAAACTCCGGGGGGAAAAACACACATCGTATTTGATGCTTATGTATGAGTTTTCCTGTGTATATTCACCCAAGCACACATAGTTGCAAAAAAGCATGGAAGCCCTTGTCACATCCCTCCAGATTTTACTTCCTCTTTCTGTGTTCACTAATTAACAACTATGCATAATAAATTATAAAAGCCATTCACTTATTTACATCTGCAGGAGGTGTCTTACGGTTTATGAACGACTGAAACAACCTAGATATTTTATGTTGTTTTTCCTATGTGTGATTGCTGGTGGCATTTTAGGTATGTTGAGCTAGCAAAGCCCATTCCACCTTCACTGCATTTGTATGATTTGTCTTCTGTATGCCTTCACAGATGGATGGTTAGGATTGATTCTTGAGCAAATCTCTTTTCACATACACTGCGTGTGTGTGTATTTCTCAATTGTGTGTTAGCTGCTGACACTTTAATTGAATGGATTTACCAAACCTCTTTCAACATTCATTGCATTTGCATGTTTTTACTTCGGAATGCCATTGCAGAAGGATGGTTAGACCTGATGCTCTGATTAAAGTTTTCCCCCTGTGTGTTAGATGGTGCTTCTTTGGATGCGTGGATTTACTAAAGCTTTTTCCACATTCACTGCAAGTGTATGGTTTTTCTGCTACATGCATTGTAAGATGGATGCTTAGGATTGATGCTTAAGTAAAGAAATTTCCACATTCATCCATGTGTATGGTTTGTCCTCTATGCATGCGCTGGTGGATCTTTAAAGTTGATAAATGAGCAAAGCTCATTCCACATTCACTGCATGTGTATGGTTTTTCCCCTGTGTGTGTTCGCTGGTGGCGCTTTAGAGGTGTGGAGATACTAAAGCTCTTTCCACATTCACTGCATGTGTATGGCTTTTCTCCTGTATGCTTTCGCACATGGGTGGTTAGGTGTCCAGCTTGAGTAAAGCTCTTTCCACATTCACTGCAAGTATATGGTTTTTCTCCTGTATGCTGTCGCAGATGGATGGTTAGGTCTGATGCTTGAGTAAAGCTCTTTCCACATTCGCTGCAAGTGTAAGGTTTTTCCCCTGTGTGCATACGCTGGTGTTTCTTTAAATTTGATAAAAAAGCGAAGCTCTTTCCACATTCGCTGCAAGTGCATGGTTTTTCTCCTGTATGCGTTAGGTAGTGGCTCTTTAGATTTGAGGATGTACTAAAGCTCTTTCCACATTCTTGGCATGTGTATGGCTTTTCCCCTGTGTGTGTCAGTTGGTGTCTCTTTAGATATGTACATCTACTAAAGCTCTTTCCACATTTGCTGCAAGTATAAGGTTTTTCTCCTATATGTGTTAGGTGGTGGCTCTTTAAATTTTTAGATGTACTAAAACTCTTTCCACATTCTTGGCATGTGTATGGCTTTTCCCCTGTGTGTGTCAGATGGTGTCTCTTTAGATATGAAGATCTACTAAAGCTCTTTCCACATTCGCTGCAAGTATAAGGTTTTTCACCTATATGTGTTAGGTGGTGGCTCTTTAAATTTTTAGATGAACTAAAACTCTTTCCACATTCTTGGCATGTGTATGGCTTTTCTCCTGAATGCTGTCGCAGATGAATGGTTAGATCCAATGCTTTAGTAAAGCTCTTTTCACATTCACTGCATGTGTATAGTTTTACCTCTATTTGTTTTCCCTGATGGACATTTAGTTTTAACAAATCAGTAAAGTGTTTGCTACATTCCCTACAAGGATATGCTTTTTCCATAGTGTGTGATTGCTGATGGAGCTTTAGTTTTCCTGAGAAAGTAAAGCTCTTTCCACATTCACTGCAGATGTAAGGTTTTTCTGTGTGCATTTGTTGATGGATCTTTAGGTTTGCTGAGAGAGTAAAGCTCTTTCCATTTTCACTGCCTGTGTCTGTATGTTCTGCTGTATGTGTTTGATATTTGCCCCACAGAGCCGATGACTCATTAAAAGTCATCTCACATTCATTACACCTAAATTAGCTTTCTGTTTGGCTGTTAGTGGTGGCAGTGTGGGGATTAGAAGGTATTAAAACTCTTCTCACAAACACAGTACCTTTATGTTATTTCTTTGGTTTTTAGTTGTTAATGAACTCTTAGTTGTGATGGATGAGGAACCCTAGTGCCACAATCCATATATCCTCAAGCATTTTCCCCTGTGCAAGGTTGGTGATGCTACTTCAGTAATGAGTAGCCAAAGCTCGTCTTACGTTGTGTGTATGTTTTTTCTTTGGAGTTTAGAGTCTAAGCGTCGGTTATATTTTGGCATAAATCATGTTAATGTGTTTGCTGACTGATTATTGTGGTTCCTGAATCACTAAGTATATTTTAATCTTCACTGGGTATTTGCAGTAGATCTGTTCTTGCAGGACTGATAACATATGTATGATATTTCCATCAGGAGCTGTGTTTTCAACCTGCGTTAACAACTTTCTAAGCTGTGTGCAAAGGATAAAACTCACAGCTTATCTAAATAGTCTGTTTCTTGGACGATATTTATGAAATACACACAAAGAACAAAAACCAATACCAAGTCGTTATGCTCTAGAATAATGTTCTGCATTGCAAGTAGCCAAACACTTCTTTCTTTTAACTTTCAGATGTGTGCTTCACGATTCACATTTTGTATACCTATGTTTTGTATACCTTTTTCTAGGGATTGTAAGGTCGAGCTAAAACAACGTTTATGATGGACTAACACCATAGTATTGATATTGTCATATTAGAGAGTGGAGCACTTTTTATAACTATCTGATCATTATCGAAGATAAAGGGTGGTATCTAGCATGTTTATATTTTGGATGTGTTCTGGCAGTGTCATATTTGTGATTTTACTTTATTTGGATGTTTTGGGACCAGCAGCATAGATGCCCTCAGCCTCTTGAAGCCGCCGGATTGCACTTGATGTTCCTGCAGGATACGTCTGTTCATGTACGAGATTCTCTGTCTCCTACTGAGTTGTTCTATTTCGAATTACTGTTTGGCATAATTTCTGGTTCTTCACGAGTATCAGATAGCTTTCCAGTATTGTCATGTTTTCTTCAATACTCTTCATCTTATTACAAGTTCAGGAATCTCCTCTCTGTGGATACAAAAATACCTGTAATGTCATAAACTATAAGCAGCAAAGTGTCTGAAGAAATGTTTTTTTTTTTAAATCTAACACTTGAATACATTTTAGCCACCGGTAATTACTCTAGGTTGCAATGCAGTACATCTTTTTAGCTAACTGTGCCACTATCCACAATAATCATTCTTACGGAAATCGGCATTCATTGATCATGCTGCAAGAAAATAGAACAGCCCAATTTGGGGAGAGGATGTAGCCTACGGCTTGAGCGGTCTACCTTGAAGCTGGGGAACCGGGTTCGAGTCTCGGCAACAATGCTCAACATCCTGCACATTCTGGGCAAATCACTTAATCTCCCCGGGCTTAACAAAAATGAATATGTGCATCTGCAACGAAACTAGTGCTCATGTAAAGCGCTCGGATACCGGATATCTTCGGGTCTAGTTTGTGCTATAGAACATTTTAAAAAAAATATGTACTAGAGTCCACATTCATTTGAATAGGAACATATGCAACAACACATAATGGTGTTGACCTTGGCCTTGGTCAGTGAGTTGTGGCTTAAGTCCTATGCCACAGCAAGACAATTAATTAGTACATTTCACTTTATCATGTTAGTAGCTTAGGAAATAATAATGTTACAATGAAAATAAAAACACAACAGAATCATTTTCAGGACAAAAAACTAATCCTAGAGGGAAAATGAGAATTGGGTGGCATGTCAAAGTGTATGTTGTCCATACGTTCACTGACAAAGACAGCGGCCAAGCAATGTCTATATGATGCCAAAGCGCGATTAGTGGGGCTGCCACATTTCAGTGTATTACTGCTTCCTGCTGCATGCACAGAGATTGGCCATGTGTTCAATAATTGTGGATTTATTAGGTTCAACACAAACAGTTTAGAGGGAGGACAGTTCTTAGTGTTTGCAACCTTACCATAATTAATTAAGTTCTTTTAACACTGTCCACAATCTCAAACAAACTGCTGTCAACTATATGGGGTGCCATTAGATTTCGATGTGATACATATGATGCACAGATCAATTAGGAAGCAACCAAATCTGCTAATCAGTTCCAAGTAAGATGTGTAAGAGTAACTGAGGCTGACTTGAACAAGACTTATGCACAAGTTAAAACAAATTCTGGAAGTGCCAGATTTAAAATGACCAAGAGTATACTTGGCTCCCAAGTAGCTACATGAGATAGGTTTGTACCAGGTAAAGAAATCGCAGAGCAGATTTTTATCCACATATTGTAGTCTAGCTCATTGCTAGCACTCTACTGTGAGATAACAGTAAACTCATTGAAAGGTGTTTAAAGAGACAACAATTTTTGTATTTCCCCTGCTATCAGGTTGGAGAAGAATAGCCAAGCACTGGTTAGACTGATCAGGCTCAGCAAGTGGCTTAAAGCTGCTGGTCACTGGAGTGTTGCTGAAAAAATTCACATGCAGCACACAGGAAATTACCCTAAACTTAATGAGCAATTGGGGAGATGATTCAAAATACTGTCTTAGGCGATGTATGTCTAAGAAATGTTTCTTTCCTGAAACACAACGCAGCCTAGTTTTATACCTGACAGTCTTTCTTTAGAGTACCCTTTTAAACAATTAGTGTAACTGATTTAGAACTATTACACTTTTCTAGGCTGTAATTGATGACTTGTTGGTTTGGTAGATCACCCACTTGATACTATATTTGATGCTTGTATTTAAAGATTATTAAAATACAATACAAACAAAATCTGTCAATGCACCTGAAAACCAGAGCTCAGAAATCATCAAACAATACTCAAAATACTTACAGAAATGTCTAGTACTTTAAGAGAACGGAGCACCTTCTTGCTGGTGCATTCAGTGCTACTAAACCTATCAACTAGAAAATGTATTGCTAACTACAGACTTCTCTCAACCCAACCTACAACTACTCACAAAAACAGTAGCAGATAGTGATAGAGGGTATGAATCTACAAAACAACTAACAACAATGACATCAAAGACACGGAGCACCATACAAGACCAAAGAGCAGCATACTACAATGTAATGGTAACCTGCAGACCCAGCAGCAGAGACACAACCAACTGCAACCACAAACAAAACATATCCTAAAATGTATGGCCTCATGTGAGGTTCAAGATGCAACCCTCCAAGACATGTGGGGAGGATGTAGCCTTACAGCTAGATTGTTTACCTCGAAGCTGGGGAACCGGGTTCGAGTCTCGGCAACGACGCTCGACATCCTGTGATTCTGGGCGGATCACTTAATCTCTCCGTGCTTAACAAAGAAATGAATG
This sequence comes from Lissotriton vulgaris, assembly GCF_964263255.1. Classification (NCBI taxonomy): domain Eukaryota; kingdom Metazoa; phylum Chordata; class Amphibia; order Caudata; family Salamandridae; genus Lissotriton; species Lissotriton vulgaris. The sequence continues at coordinate 1,550,400,739 of NC_141696.1, read as the reverse complement.
TGTCCATCTGTAACGAAACTGGTGCTCATGTAAAGCGCTCTGATACCCGATGTGTCGGGTCTAGTTCGCGCTATATATAACTATTAAAAAATTAAATAAAACATGTGGGTGATAAATTGCAATAGCTCAGATGGTAGGAGACCATGCTTTTGGGTCACAATAACTTTGGGCCAGAAACATAAAAAGGAAAAGCAAAAATAGCAGTATTGTAATTAGCATTGAGTGGCAGATGCTGTTTTAAGGTTAGAATGCAAGATCGTTCAACTGGGAAACAATGCAACGGCACATTCATTAAAAGGCACTTTAATTGTTTTATGTCACAGTATACAAAAACTTCAAAAAACTTATCATACCCATTATGTGCTAGCCTTTGTTATGATATGCCCAGAATGCCCTGATCCTGGTCATACAGCAGTCATTATCAAGATGTGTCCAAACACTGCATTAAACTGCTGGAGTGTGGAGTTATTTACACAAAAAAACACCCAAAGGGCAAAATGCTAGTGAAATCTACATGGCCAATAAAGAATTTCACCTTTCAAATCTACTTCCTAAATTAATTATGTTTGAGCAAAAAAAGCATTAATAGATTTCTATTTTGTTTTAATAAAATTAGCACACATTAAATGCTTTGCAACAATGCTCAACTCAAATATTTTGTAATAGAAAGTGCTATTATTCTTGTTTGCGCAAAACATACAAACACATAACATAAATGCTGTGTAATAGGTAATTTCAGGTAGCTTTGTAATCTCTGTACACAAAGCAAGATGAGGCCCATTTAATCGGACAAGCTGCTCTGAAAATTATGTAATTAACAGCTCCTGTATCAACAGAGAAGGGCACCCTTGACCGTAATGTGCACAGCAACCATTGTCCTTATAACCAAGGTTGGGAAGTCTGCAGACTGGTGGGACTTCTACAGGCTGATATCTCTGCTTAATTCAGACAACAAATTACTGGCAAACCGACTGAGAGGGGTAATCTTGGATTTGAAATACCCAGACCAGGATGAGTTTATGCCACATAGATCAATCACATTGAACATTGCCACAGCAAAAGGAATTAGGGCTCCGTTGGCAGTAGCCTCACTGGACACCAATAAGGCGTTTGATTCAGTGAAATGGCCCTTCTTAGTCGGCATTATGAGCAAGATGGGATTTGGTTCCAGCTTCTTGAAATGGGTCAGGTTGCTCTATAACACTGGTACTCATAGTAACGGCCCGCGACGCCTTCACTGGCGGTCCGCGGACCTTGCCTTGCCGTTTCCACTGCCGGCAGTAAACACAGAAGAAGACTGCAGGAGCATACGTAGTGAATACCTATTAATTAGGTATTCACTACGTATACTCATGCGGCCATCTTCTCTGTTTACTGCTGATCTCTGTGACGCCAGGGCACCTTCAGAAAGCTTCCGAAAAGCCCCTTTAAAAAAGTCGGTGTAAGCGCTTTCCCAGCTGACTTTTAAGAGGGCGGTTTGGGAAGCTTCCTGTTTGGACAGAGACAGATAGAGACAGAGACAGATAGAGGCAGAGAGAGACAGATAGAGAGAGGCAGAGACAGATAGAGAGAGGCAGAGACAGATAGAGAGAGGCAGAGACAGATAGAGAAGGGGAAGACACAGATAGATGCAGAGACAGATAGATGCAGAGACAGACAGAGGCAGAGACAGACAGAGGCAGAGACAGACAGAGGCAGAGACAGACAGAGGCAGTGACAGGCAGAGACAGGCAGGGACAGACAGAGGCAGAGACAGACAGAGGCAGAGACAGACAGAGGCAGAGACAGACAGAGGTAGAGACAGACAGAGGTAGAGACAGGCAGAGGAAGAGACAGACAGAGGTAGAGACAGGCAGAGGAAGAGACAGACAGAGGCAGAGACAGGCAGAGGCAGACAGACAGAGGCAGAGACAGGCAGAGGCAGAGACAGACAGAGGCAGAGACAGACAGAGGCAGTGACAGGCAGAGGCAGGCAGGGACAGACAGAGGCAGAGACAGACAGAGGCAGAGACAGACAGAGGCAGAGACAGACAGAGGTAGAGACAGACAGAGGTAGAGACAGACAGAGGTAGAGACAGGCAGAGGAAGAGACAGACAGAGGCAGAGACAGGCAGAGGCAGACAGACAGAGGCAGAGACAGGCAGAGGCAGGGACAGACGGAGGCAGGGACAGACAGAGATAGATACAGAGATAGAGACAGCGACAAACAGAGACAGATAGAGGCAGAGACAGGGGCAGGCAGAGACAGAGACAGGGACAGAGACAGAGAGAGGAAGAGACGGATAGAGAGAGGCAGAGACAGACAGAGAGAGGCAGAGACAGATAGAGAGAGGCAGAGAGAGATAGAGAGAGGCAGAGACAGATAGAGAGAGGCAGAGACAGATAGAGGGGGGAAGACACAGACAGATAGACACAGAGACAGACAGAGGCAGAGACAGATCGAGGCAGAGACAGACCGAGGCAGAGAAGGACCGAGGCAGAGACAGATAGAGGCAGAGACAGATAGAGGCAGAGACAGGCAGAGGCAGAGACAGGCAGAGGCAGAGACAGGCAGAGGCAGAGACAGGCAGGGACAGACAGAGGCAGAGACAGACAGAGACAGAAAGAGGCAGAGACAGACAAAGGCAGAGACAGACAGAGACAGGCAGAGACAGACAGAGGCAGAGACAGGCAGAGGCAGAGACAGGCGGAGACAGACAGAGGCAGACAGAGATAGGCAGAGGCCGAGACAGGCAGAGGCAGGCACAGACAGAGGCAGGGACAGATAGAGATAGAGACAGACAGAGATAGAGACAGCGACAGATAGAGGCAGAGACAGGGACAGGCAGGGACAGAGATAGACAGGGACAGGCAGGGACAGAGATAGACAGAGACAGGGACAGAGAGAGGAAGAGACAGATAGAGAGAGGCAGAGACAGATAGAGAGGGGCAAAGACAGATAGATAGATACAGAGACAGAGACAGACAGAGGCAGAGAGACAGAGGCAGAGACAGACAGATGCAGAGACAGACAGAGGCAGAGACAAACAGAGGCAGAGACAGACCGAGGCAGGGACAGACCTAGGCAGGGACAGACCAAGGCAGGGACAGACTGAGGCAGAGAGAGGCAGAGGCAGAGGCAGAGAGAGGCAGGGACAGACAGAGGCAGGGACAGACAGAGATAGAGACAGCGACAGACAGAGACAGATTGAGGCAGAGACAGGGAAAGGCAGAGACAGGCAGGGGCAGACAGAGGCAGGGACAGACAGAGACAGATAGAGGCAGAGACAGATAGAAGCAGAGACATATAGAGGCAGAGACAGATAAAGGCAGAGACAGATAGAGGCAGAGACAGATAGAGGCAGAGACAGACAGAGGCAGAGACAGGCAGAGGCAGAGACAGGCAGAGGCAGAGACAGACAGAGACAGGCAGAGAAAGAAAGAGGCAGAGACAGGCAGAGGCAGAGACAGGCAGAGGCAGAGACAGGCAGAGACAGGGACAGACAGAGACAGAGAGAGGAAGAGATAGAGAGAGGCAGAGACAGAGAGAGGCAGAGACAGATACAGAGAGGCAGAGACAGATACAGAGAGGCAGAGACAGACAGAGAGAGGCAGAGACAGATAGAGAAGGGGAAAGACACAGACAGACAGAGACAGGCAGAGGCAGAGACAGGCAGAGACAGAGACAGGCAGAGACAGACCGAGGCAGAGACAAACCGAGGCAGAGACAAACCGAGGCAGAGACAAACCGAGGCAGAGACAAACCGAGGCAGAGACAGACCGAGGGAGGGACAGAACGAGGCAGGGACAGACCGAGGCAGGGACAGACCAAGGCAGGGACAGACCGAGGCAGGGACAGACAGAGATAGAGACAGCAAGAGACAGATAGAGGCAGAGACAGGGACAGGCAGAGACAGAGACAGGCAGAGAGAGGCATGGACAGACAGAGGCAGGGACAGAGAGATAGAGACAGCAACAGACCGAGACATATAGAGGCAGAGACAGGGACAGACAGAGACGGGACAGACAGACACAGAGAGAGGCAGAGACAGATAGAGAGAGGCAGAGACAGATAGAGACGGGGAAAGACACAGACAGATAGAGAAGGGGAAACACACAGACAGATAGATGCAGAGACAGATCGAGGCAGAGACAGAGACAGACAGAGGCAGAGACAAGCAGAGACAGACAGAGGCAGAGACAGACAGAGGCAGAGACAGGCAGAGGCAGAGACAGACAGAGGCAGAGACAAGCAGGGTCAGACAGAGGCAGGGACAGACAGAGGCAGGGACAGACAGAGATAGAGACAGCGACAGACAGAGAAAGATTGAGGCAGAGACAGGGACAGACCGAGACAGAGAGCGGAAGAGACAGATAGAGTGAGGCAGAGACAGATAGAGAAGGGGAAAGACACAGACAGACAGAGGCAGAGACAGGCAGAGGCAGAGACAGACAGAGACAGACCGAGGCAAAGACAGACCGAGGCAGAGACAGACCGAGGCAGAGAGCGGAAGAGACAGATACAGAGAGGCAGAGACAGATACAGAGAGGCAGAGACAGATACAGAGAGGCAGAGACAGATAGAGAGGAGCAGAGACAGACAGAGAGAGGCAGAGACAGATAGAGAAGGGGAAAGACACAGACAGACAGAGGCAGAGACAGACAGAGACAGACCGAGGCAGAGACAGACCGAGGCAGAGACAGACCGAGGCAGACAGAGGCAGGGACAGGCAGAGGCAGGGACAGACAGAGGCAGGGACAGACAGAGGCAGGGACAGACAGAGATAGAGACAGCGACAGACAGAGACAGATAGAGGCCGAGACAGGGACAGACAGAGACAGAGACAGACCGAGAGAAAGACAGAGAGACAGACAGGCGGAGGGAGAGAGAGACGGCGAGGAAGACAGAGGGATGTAGACAGAGGGAGGGAGAGGGAGAGGGAGGGAGAGGGAGACAGAGGGATGTAGACAGAGGGAGAGAGAGACAGAGGGATGTAGACAGAGGGATGTAGACAGAGGGAGGGAGAGGGAGAGAGAGACAAACAGACAGAGACAGAGGGGAGACAGACAGAGGGAGACAGACAGACAAGAGACAGACAGAGGGGAGACAGACAGAGGGGGAGACAGACAGAGGGGGAGACAGAGGGCAGGAGACAGAGGTAGGGAGGTAGAGAGGGAGGGAGACAGAGGGAGAGAGAGACAGAGGGAGAGAGGGACAGAGGGAGAGAGGGACAGAGGGGGAGAGAGAGAGAGAGAGAGAGAGAGAAAGAGAGAGAGAGAGAAAGAGAGAGAGAGAGAGAGAGAGAGAGAGAGAGAGAGAGAGAGATGTGTGAATGCCTGGTGTGGTGGCTCAGAAGACGAATGTGTCCGCTGCAGGGGCCTGTGTTTAACCTCATGGTCCCAGTTTTTTTTTTGCTCTAGCCCTTCCCCCTCTGCTCCTGCCCCCACCGGTGCGGCCCTTGGCCACAAACCACACTGTAAATTTGGCCCGAGAGAAAGTTTGTGAGTACACTTGCTCGGTACTAATCCTAGGGAGCAGCTCAAAGTCAATGGTGTCCTCTCTCAGGAATTCCCCATTAGAGAGTGGAATGAGGCAGGGCTGCCCCTCTCATCAATGCTATTTGTCCTAGCGATAGAGGTGCTGGTGGCATTGATTCGAGTTGACGCCCAAATCTGGGGCTGGAGATGGGATCATACATGTGAAGAAATGCTATCCCTCTATGCGGATGATATTCTATTGTACCTAGCCCACACAGACTAAACGTATTTTTTGTGGACAAGTGAGATCTTCAATATTTATGGGCACTTCTCCAGCCTTGGGATAAACTGGGTGAATTCCCAAATATTACCGGCGGACATCTGGAAGGGACAAAATACAAAAAAAACTGCTTGTTTTGAAGTCTGCTGTGGGGGATACGGGGAGGGGCTGTACATTTTATTGTCGATCCTCTTTTTAAAATTGTGGCTGGTTGAATTTTGCTCCAGGGAATTACTGGGAGTTATCAGAGGATGGGGCCAAGGGAAGTGAGGATTTTCTCCCTCGGCATTGAGCTATTAGAGCGGCCGCTTTTGTGCACTGTAGCAGTTTGCCCGGCAAGCCTTAAATAAGGGACGTGGCACGGAAGAGCCACTGGTGCAGCAAAGGCATGCCTAAGGCAAGACGGGCTGAGCCCTTTCGGGACCAGGAATGCTGCCCTTACCCCATCAGATAAGGAAACTTAAACATGTGGCCAATTACAAGCACTTCATACTCAACCATCCGCCTCCTGTATGCATGCCTTTGACCTTAATCTTCCATCCCAATCTTGCAACTACTACAGTTGGTTAGCGCAGCCTGGATTGAGTCATGCCCACGGATCTCGCATATCCTCCGTAGTAGTTTGGCATTTCTATCTAGACAATTGTCGCTCATTTGCTGCCCACAAGCTAGACATATTCGAACTTCTAGCTGAGGCTAGTCCGGATGCAATATTTCTCATGGAGACTTGGCTGTCAGAGGACTCTGGGCCCGATGTCACTCAAGCTCTTCCCTCAGGCTACCATATTATAAGGCTGCATAGACAGGGAAAAGTTGGGGTGGAATCGCTATTGTCTATGGGGAGTCACTTAATTGCACTTCATCTTTGTCCACCATCTCTAATTGTAAGAGCTTAGCTTTTTCTCTAACCTTCGGTCCTACCTTCACCTTTGCCGAATCCTCATATATAGACCCCCTATACCAAATTCCTTCAAACCCTCCCGGAGGCAGTTGCTGGGTTAGCTGTGGATAGTCCTAACTTCTCTTCACCCAGAGATATTAATCTTCACATGGATGACCTGCATGGTAGTGCCTCCTCCAAGATGATATTGCATGATATGGCCTTCCTACAGCTGCTTCATTAAATGTACAGACCGTCTAATAGTAACGTCATACTAGTGGCCTGGTGTTTTGCAATCCCTGGAATCTTCAGGACCACCCCCCTCCTCCTCTATCTTGGTCAGACCAATTTCTTATCCCCCTCTTATCCTTCCCATCTGGAATGGGATGAAGAGCTATGATGTCATCAGTAAAGCTGAATATAGGACCTCCATCAGGCCTCATCATGCAGAGATTACATTTTCGCAAGCCGCCTTCTACTCCACAAAAATCACTAACTCTTCCAATGACCCTAGGGAGATTTTTATTATTTTCGAAGACATCACAGAACCCTTTTCAGTCAGCCTTATACTTTGGTCGCATCCATTGAGCACTGTGGTGAATTGGCTGGTTTCTCCCTGAAAAAAAATCATGGACGTCTACTCCGTGTTTCTGAACATTTCTGATCCGATGGACCTTTGCTCCTGTAATTTTCCTCAGGATGCTTAAGAACGCTCCCTTTCGGGGTTTCTTGACCTCACCATGTGTTTGGTAAAAGAGCTCCTAAAAACTGGTAATTACTGTTCACCTTTGGATCCTTATGTGTCCCCACATCCTTCGTCAAGGGTCTGATGGTGTTGTCCCTGTACTAACAGAACTATTAAATCTTTCTCTGCCTTGTGGACGGGTCCCTCTCCAGTGGAAGCATGCGATTGTCAGATCACTCCTACCTTGACCCCTCCAACTGTAGTTATTACAGGCCTATCTCCCTGTTACCCGTAGTCGCAAAGCTACTAGAAAAACATGTTAATAAAAACCTTTCCGCTTTCTTCGAACATAAGGAACCCCTTCATTACATCCAGATGGGCTTCCGCCCTCTACAAAGCACGGAATCAGTACTCTTGGTGGGGGTCAAGAAAGTCAGGCAGCTCCTGGATCAAGGAGAATCCGCAGCCACCGTTCTGCTAGACCTCAGTGCTGCATTTGATACCATGGACCATCTCACTCTTGCAGAGGATTCGTGGACAGAGCATTCGATTGGCTTTCCTCTTTCTTGGAGAATCGCACCCTTCAGGTTCAGGATCAGTCCTGCCTTTCAACCAGTCTCCTGTCCTGCTATGGATGATCAGGGCTCCTCCGCGAGACCTACTTAGTTAAATTTCAATCTAAGTCCCCTTGCTGACACTCTTATGGGTTGTCGTTGGTTCATATGCCAACGACACCCAGTTGGTTGTGTCAATCCCCCCTGACTCTGGCTCAGGCCATCTATGTCCGACTCCTTGTCCTCAGGAAATAGCCAGCTGGATGGCTGGTTGTAAATTAATACTCAAGGAAGACTAAACAGAAGTAATGTAGCTGGGTAACAATCTCAGCAACTTTGCTCTGAGCCCCCTCCCACACTGTCTGAGCAAACTGTCCACTCAAAAAAACGCAATAAAGAACCTTGGGATTTGACTTAACTCCGGTCTTACCATGGACAATTAAGCCAAAAAACTTGCTGCCAGTGCTACGTCATCCTGAGAAGAGTGATCATTTAGGCCATTGTGCTTTCCTGACTCGACTACGGGAATGCCCTGCCTTTGGGCTCACCCCTCTATGTCACCCCTCTATGTCACCAGGAGACTGCAGAATGCTGCTGCACGCCCCCTGACAATCATTTCGAAACACCAATCGGCCACCAAGGCTCTGAGAGATCTACAGTGGCTTCCAGTGGAACACCAAGAGACTCTCTACAGTATTTACAGGGCAATTCATATAAAGGGTCCTTCCTTGTTGAGATTAGCCTCTCTTGATTTCTCTGGGAGCCCTCAGGTCTTCATCAGCCCACCTACTAAAGATCCACTTCCTTTCTGGCCCCCAGACTTTGGAGCACGCTACCACTGGAACTGGCCTACAGACCTAGCTTTTCTGTGACTGATCTTCAATCAATCATGGGTTTCTAAAGCGCTGCTACTCACCCGTGAGGGTCTCAAGGTGCTGAGGGGTGTGTGTGTGTGGGGGGGGGGGGGTTGCTGATTCATATGGGAGTGAAGTTTCAGTCAAACAGCCAGGTCTTGGGGTCCTTCCGGAACTGGGTCAACAACGCAGATTACCTAAGGTAGAAGGGTGGGATGTTCCAGGCGAGATGGGTAAAGGATCTTCCTCCGGTTCTGGTCTTGTGGATCCATGACACCGAGGCTAGGGTGAGATAGGCGGAGCGTAGTTGTCCGGCGGGTGTGTGGAAAGCAAGGCGGTGGTTGAAATATTCTGGTCCTGCATAGTAGAGGGCCTTGACGGCTTGAGCAAATAGCTTGAAGGCAATTCTCTTGTTGATATGGAGCCTGTGGAGTTGTTGGAGGTGATGTGTCATGTGGCAGGGATGTTGAGGACCAGTCTGGCTGCCACGTTTTGGATGTTCTGTAGCTCTCTGAGCTGTTTCTGGGTGATGCTGGCATACAGTGCGTTGCCGTAGTCAAGTCTGTTGTTGAGGAGTGCGTGGGTGACCATCTTTCTGTATTCTGTGGGGAGCCATCTAAAGGTCTTTCAAAGCTGGCTAAGCGTGTGGAAACAGGACGAAGATACTGCATTGATTTGGCTGTTCATTGGGAGCGAGGAGTTCAGTATGATGCCAAGGTTTTGTGCGTGGTCCGTAGGGGTAGGAGAGGTTCCTAGTGCGGCGGGCCACCAGGAGTCATCCTAGGCTGAGGGGGTGGGTCCCAGGATGAGTACTTTGGTCTTGTCAGAGTTGAGCTTCACGCAGCTGTCTTGCATCCAGGTAGCAACTGCCTTCATTACGTTGTTAAAGTTGGCACCTGTGGATTCGTTGGTGAGGTAGATGATCAGATGGGTGTCCTTGGTGTAGGAGACGATGTTGAGTCTGTGGTTTTTGATGATTGCTGCGAGGGGAGCCATGTATATGTTGAAGAGGGTGGGGCTCACGGAGGAGCCCAAGGGAACTCTGCAGCTGATCTCTGTAGGGTCTGAGAGGAACGGGGGTAATTGGACTAGCTGTGTTTGGCCGGTCAGGAAGGAGTAGATACAGTCCAGTGCCTTGTCATGGATGCCAGCGTTGAGGAGCCTCGTGATTAGGGAGCGATGAGAGACTGTGTTGAAGGCGTTCAGGTGGTCTAGTTGGATGAGGGCGGCAGTTTCACCCTGTATGAGGAGGGAGCGGATGTCGTTGGTGACAGTGAGGAGTGCGGTCTTTGTGCTGTGGTTGCTTCGGAAGCTGGATTGGGAGGTGTCCAGGACTTGGGCATCTTCGATGAACTCAGACAGCTGGACGTTGATGGCCTTCTCGATGACCTTGGCTAGGAAGGGGAGGAGGGAGATGGGTCTGAAGTTATTGAGGTCTGTCGGGTTGGAGGACGGTTTCTTCAGCAGGGGGTAGATCTTGGCGTGTTTCCAGTCGTAGGGGAAGGTGGCGGTTTCAATGGAGCAGTTTTATCTCGCTCCCTTCAGTGTTTATGGCAGCGCTGGGAGGCCTTCGCGTAGCCATGCGCTATATAAGACCTCAGGAATAGAATAGCATGCAGTGGTAGGAAAAACAGCCGCCGAAGGTTGATGCTTGGATTTTCTTCAACACTTTGCAGCAAAACCACCTCTAAGGGCCATGAACTGTAATTGGCACCATTTGGCAGGTTAGAACTACCAGAAGAGGAGTTCAGGGGTTGCAGATGAAGTCTTTGATGGCCCTGAGACTTCTTAACAGAATGCAAGCTGACACAAGCCCGTGGAGAACCTTGGCAAGCAGGATTTAGAAAGCAAAAGTCTAGTTCTTTCACTGCCCAAGACAGAAGCAGCAAGCAGTAGGTCTGCACAACAAAGCAACAAGCAGAGTGGAAGTTACCCTTCTACAGCATCCAGCTCTTCTTGGCAAAATCTCCACTTAGTATAAAAGTGTTCTGAAGTTATAGTGTCAAAGCTCCAGTACTTCTACTAGTTTCTGCCTTTGAAGCAGGCAAACATCAACGGAAAGTCCTTGTATTGCACATGATCCTGCCTTTCCCTGACCTGGCTCCAGACGCACTACAGGGGTAGGAGACAGCTCTGTGTGAGGACATGCACAGCCCTATTCAGGTGTCAGTGACCACTCTTCCCACTACTCTAGCTCAGGAAGACTCATCAGCATAGAGAAGGGTCATCAGGATATGCAGGGCACACCTCAGCTCCTTTGTGTGACTGTCTAAAGTGAATGCACAAGCAGCCCAACTGTCACCCTCCCTCAGACACGGATCAACAGGCAGGCAGAGGCACAGAATGGTAAAGCATGAAAATGCCCACTTTCTAAAAGTGGTTCATTTTCAAACAAGCAATTTAAAAACCAACTTCACTATAAGAGGTATTTTTAAATTGTGAGTTCAAGGACTCCTAACTCCAAGTCTCTATCTCTTCCCAATTAGAAGTGACACTTCTAAGAGGTTTACAAGGCAGCTCCAATGGTAACCTATGGTAAGGTAATATTTTATTTGTATATGATTAATTAAAATCTTTACAAAAATATAAATCGCCATCTGACAGTACAAATGATTTAAAATACAGCAGTTACTATTGTCAATTCAAGGTTGTTATCAAGTCCCGATGAGTCATTCAAGTTTGCTTGAATCTTTCCTTCATTAAATCAAAGAACTTCACAACCTGACAATTCGGTTAAATATTGCTGGAGGAAAAACACAGTTTAACTGCCTGCAGGTCCGAACGGCATGTGATCTAAAAAAAGGTAGCAACAGCTTATGCCTCAGGTCCATTAGTCTCGGGCAAATGCATATCACATGAATGATGTCCTCCTTGCCAGACTCACATAGGCGACATAGGGCAGAGGCGTAAGTTCTCTCCCATGGTGGCAGGTGCGGTAATATCGGGATAGCTCCAAGGCGCAGTTTCAGGAACTTTTCTTTGATTTTTATTTTCATCCCGATATTAAGATATGCTTGTGGCCGTGTTTTGCCGTAATCTCCCACCGTTATCCATCCATGCGCCCTGTTGGCTAGGTGTTTCTTATCTTCTATTGCCGAAATTATTCGAGCAGATTTTTTTGCCAACTTTTTGAAGGCCTGGTTGAAGTATTTCGGGGTTCCCAAGGCCTACACGCTCCAGAGATTACCCACTTACACACAAGAACTGTTGGCACGGAAACTGTAAAATGCAAAGAACAAGTTTATTAAGACCCCATGGGGTGGTGGTACACTCAAACAGCACCCTTCGGTAATGCAAGAGGTATCACACCGAACACCGGTGTGACCCCGTTTATATACATTTTTGGGGCAATAAAAGATAGGCGGCATAAGTTAAGACACAGTTTTAGAGACATATATGGTCATGTTTTGGGATACTGCCAGCTCATTGGAGAGTTTCAAACCCACTGGTCAGTTAGCGGCACATTCCTGAAGGTTTACGGGTCAGTGAGAACTGCGCATGTGTGGCTTGACCAGTACTAAAAATAGCCTGTTGCTGGGCAGATGAGAGTGGTCAGTGGAACGGACAAAGGACTAAAGGGCACGTCGGCCACGAGGCCGCTCATGGTCTAAGATGGCCGCTGCAACATTCAAGATGGCGTTTATCGTATATAGCCAAGTTAAGGAGGACAACGTGTAGGTTCAGCTAATCGCTAATCCGAACGGGCTAATTACGACAGACGACCCTTTTAGCGTTTAGCTGAATCTACCTCATAATGAACATAGTCTGGATGTTCGTCCTCGATGTCTATTAACATAATTTGTGTCACCTCTTTGTGTAGCATTATTTTGTCATGGGCAAGAGCTCGCCTCGATGGTAAGCAAGCTGATAGACACATTGAACATAAGGCAGGGCCACATTGGATACACAAGCATATAAAGAACATTGCTCCCACAAGTATACAGAGAATTGTCAACAGTTTCCAGCCCCAAGTTGCAATCATGGACCAGAACCATCCTGACAGTGTCCAAGTTCCATTGTCCGGGTGTATTTCGGCAGCTATTTTATGCAGCTTGGAAATCGCATCATACACAGATGGAGAATTATCAGGTACGTAAACACAACAGCTGCTTCCGATGATTCTACATGCCCCCCCCACGATCAGCCAAAACAACGTCCAGCACCATCCGGTTTTGGAGGGTGACAATTCTGGATATCTGCAGTTCTTCGGTAATATTCCCCAGGGCAATAGCAGTGTCATTCGCAACAGCCTCGACAACGCGAGTCAGCCGTCTTATTTTCCGGCTGTTCAATGCAGCCCCCACAAAGGAGAATAGTCCCAGATTGAAATCCACATACTGTTGTAATGCAGTGTCCGTTTGATCAATGTCCTCTAGAGCAACAGTTCGCTTAACTCTGTTCAAAACAAAATCGTGGTACAGAGTGTAGTCGTTGTGGTACATCGGAGGGGCAATGAATACAGGAGGTAGCACAAACGATACATAACATGTGCCCAACCACCCCACTGGAAGCTGATGGTACCCCTTCGTTCCACAGATGAAGTAGGTGTTTCGAGATGCAACAAATGAAATGCCATTCGGGCTATCAAACGTGAGAGTAATATTACATTCGCTTTTCCCCACTGCAATCGTGCCTTTGTTTCGGATACATAAATCGGCTTTTGTGGCAATGACATTTATGACATGAGCACTGGATACATTCACATTTCGCTGATTGCTATATATTCGTGGAGCAGATACATTATCAGGCCTGTATTCTTCCCACTCGAAACGTGTACCCTCAGCCCGGGGAAACCCATCCTTGTCATGGGAACATACTTTATTCAAACGGAAAAGCACCCCCCCTTTGGTTGGCCATCTCAAAGTAAAGAGGAGGGTGTACCAGGCATTGCATGACCCATTGTGCGAAAACGGGAGTGGAATAAGTGGGGTGCCCCCCCTCTTCTGGTGCCCAGGCAACATTCCACACACCCAGCAATTAGAGGTATTGGTCATATTATGCGTGTGGTGAAGAATCTGAATGAAGCTGTTATTTAAGTACGTTTGACGATGGCGTTCTTCATGGAATGGCAATGTAAAATGGAAATGTTCAGACGGTGCCGGGGTAGTCGGCAGCAAATGTTCACGTACAGGCACCACAAGTTCGACTACCCAGGCTATAACAGCTATCACCACAATAGTTAGAACAAAGAGGAAGGCACCCAATATTTTCTTGTCACGAGATGCCGTTGATGCCATAGTTCAAGAAAGTTTGTGCAAAGTCTCAAGTGGCACAAATTGTTCACAATGTTTTTCACAAATTGTCTCAGATACACGTGAGTGTATGCCTAAAAAAAAGAAAAATGCGGTGCTGAACTCCGAGGTAGCCGTTGTTTTCTTCTCCGGGCCAAGACGGGTGTCTCTACTCTGGCAGAACTGACCCCCCCCCTTGGAATTCCCGGTTTCCGTTTCACAAACCTGGAGCGGTAACCAACCAGTCTCAAAAAGGAACAAAAATCGTAGATTGTAGCGCTCTCTTCCAGTAGCAGATTGGTCCGGGAAGGCTCCCTCCACTTCGGCCGACGTCACAGCTGGGCTCTTTTCTTTCTCCAAGATCTCCTTATAATCAGTCAGCACAGCAGGAGTCACCAGATCCGGAGAGACTCGGCGACAATGTGTCGAATGCACCCACCGCTTCCTGTTGGTCACTCGTACTGCGGTGCGGGTCGCCAGGAGGACCTGCTCGGGGCCCTTCCACCTGGGCTCCAAACTGCTTGCTCTTTCAAACGAACGGACCATTACATGGTCCCCAGGGCGAAGATCGTGGCCTTCTCCAGTGGAGTTATCAGGGAGCGCTTCTCGAACCTGTTGATGAATAGAGAGCAAATCATTTGTTAATCGTGCCAAATAATCATTCATCATAACACAAGGCACATCATGTATTAATCGCGGCTTGGGCACCCCCCAGATATTCATAGGGCGGCCAAACACCACCTCATAGGGCGTAAGGCCAGTTCGTGAGTGGGGTACTGATCTGAGAGATAGTAGTGCTAGCGGCAATGCGTCTGGCCACTTCAATGATGTAGACGCCACGATTTTGGCCAGCTTAAGCTTCAAGGTGGCATTATACCGCTCGACCAAGCCTGCTGACTGAGGGTGGAATACAGCGTGGAACTTTTGCTGAATCCCTAACCCCTTCAGTACATATTCCACAATCTTTCCAACAAAATGGGGCCCATTATCGCTCCACAAAAATCTGCAAACTCCAAAGCGAGGAAAGAATTCCTTAAGCAACACCTTAGCTGTTGTCAAAGCCGTATTGTCTTTCGTGGGGTAGGCCTCAACCCATTTGCTAAAAGCACACACCACCACTAGGACATACTTCAGGTTATTGCAGCGCTCGAGTTGGATGTAATCCATTTGAAGCACTTCAAACGGTGCTGAAGGTGGAACGAACCCTCCTTTCGGAGTATGGGTCCCCTTCCCAGGATTGTGTTGCAAACACACCAGGCAGGTCTGCACTACTCTCTTTGCAGTATTTGCAATCTCAGGATGTTCCCAAACTCGTGTTAAAAGACGAGCGATTGCAAGAGCTCCGACATGGGCCAGTCCATGAGTCATCTGGACCATCGCCTGTAAGTAAGCCGCAGGCAATTTCCACTTCTCCATGTCTTTGCTTCTCCAACAACCTTCGTCATCTAGCACCCCATCTGCTGCCCAAGCCGCAAGTTCAGATTCTGTAGCTGATTTTTGAATATCCCGTATCTCTGCTCTAGCATCACTCCATCTCTCAGCCTGTGATTGTACCACGTACATAGGGGAGCTAGTTCGGGACATAGCCGTCTGCCTTGCTATGCTGTCTGCAAAGGCATTTCCTTGACCCACTTTATCCGTAATCTTCTTATGGGCACTACACTTCACTATCGCTACTTTTTTAGGACTAAGCAACGCATTCAGGAGATCACGCACTAGCTCTCCGTGCATAATGTGCTCCCCGTGTGACGTCAAGAACCCGCGTTCCCTCCAGAGAAGTCCGAAGTCATGGGCCACTCCAAAGGCATACCGGCTGTCTGTGTATATGTTCACACATAGGCCAGCACTCAATTCGCAGGCTCTTGTTAAAGCTATCAGCTCTGCTGCCTGAGCCGATTTTTGTGGTATTCTAGCTGTTTCAACCACCGTCTTAAGAGTCGTGATCGCATATGCTGCGGAAGTCGTACCATCTGGTAGCCTCAAACACGATCCATCAACCCACAGTTCCCCATCCACATCAGGAAGTGGCACATCCTGTAAGTCAACACGACCCTTTGTCTGTTCCTCAGTCAGGAAAACACAGTCATGATGTTTTTCTTCCTGACCCTCCTCGGCCGGATAGGGCAATAAAGTCGCGGGGTTCAAAGTAGCGCATCTTTTCAATGTTATGTGTGGCGCTAGAAGTGTCAGCTCATATCCTGTAAGTCGTGCACTCGTGAGGTATTGGGTCTTTGTTTGGTTTAACAGGGCATCTACTGCGTGAGGAACTAACACCAACAGTTTGTGTGATAACACTATGCCCTCACTCTGTCGTATGGCTACTGCTGTTGCCGCTACCGCTCGAAAACACCCAGGCAACCCTCGTGCTACAGGATCCAAAATGGCAGAGAAGTATGCACATGGTCTCTGCTTATCCCCGTGCAACTGCACTAACACTGACAACGCGCACCCATCATTCTCGTGCACGTACAATGTGAAAAGTTTCGTGTAGTCTGGTGTTCCTAACACGGGTGCAGAACAAAGGGCCTGTCTCAACTGTTCAAAGGCTTTCTGACATTCGTCTGTCCACTCAAGAGGCATCGGTGTAGTTTTGGACAATAATGCTAACAAAGGTTTTATGATATGTGAAAACCCCATGATCCATTGTCTACAAAAAGATGTCAACCCTATGAAGGCACGCACATCTCTCTGCGTGCGGGGGACTGGTGTGTCTAAAATTGCCTGAATTCGATCAGATGTTAATGCCCGCCCCTCCTTAGACAACAGATGACCGAGGTAGGTCACCTGGGGTCTACAGTATTGAAGCTTTTTCTTGGAAACCTTGTGATTGTTTTGTGCCAAAAAGGAAAGCAACGCAAGCGTACTCTGTTCACATTGTGCATAGGAGTCGGCGGCAAGCAAAAGGTCATCCACGTACTGGATGAGCGCCACGCCAGACTGCAATTTAAAGGAATCTAGTTGACGTTTCAAAGCCTGGCTGTAGATGCTAGGGCTTTCAGTATATCCTTGGGGAACACGACAAAATCTATACGATTTATTATTGAGCGTAAAACCAAACAGATATCTGCTATCTGGGTGAACAGGGATAGAAAAGAACGCATTCTTTAGGTCAATAACGCTAAAAGTGGTGGCTGTCGGTGGAACCAAAGTAAGCAAAGTCGTGATATCGGACACCACTGGGTTTTGGGGAATGACAATTTTATTTATTTCACGCAAATCAATAATAAATCGATAGATCTTGCCATCTGAGTCTCTCTTAAGAATCGGTAGAATAGGGCTGTTACAAACATTATAAGGGACCTCCTCCACCACCCCTGCAGAAATCAAATCCTGAACAATATGTGTCAATGCAATTTCACCTTCCTTCGAAATCTTATACTGTGGCACTCGTGGTAGAGGGGCCCCCTCCTTAACAGTAATGTGTATTGGCGGAATGCGCATCTCTCCCACATCCGTATCTGATGTCGCCCACAACGAGTGCGGCAGAGAGGCCAAAGCAGGGATATCTAAAATGGCATAAAATCTGTCAGGGTCAGGGCAATCCTCAGGGTCAGGATAGTTGTCATTCAAAATAACCCGCACTCCCTCTGGAGCGCAGCGTATTGTTGCTCGAAAATATTTAAGCAAGTCAATGCCCAGAATATTATCTGGGGTATGGGGTGATAACAAAAATTGGCCAAAACTAGAGTATTTGTCAATGCATAGTGCAAGGGGCTTGGACAATGGGCTGGGGGAGGGTGTGCCATCAAACCCTACACACGTAATCATTTCGCCAGACAGGGGAGCCCTCGGAACCAAGTTTTTCGACAGAGCGCTACGAGTAGCTCCTGTGTCGACTAGAAATTGATCAGTAGAACCTAAAATACCCGCTGTTACATATGGACCTTGCTGATCTACTGGCACTTCGACTGATTCCTTACCCCATCCTACGCAATCCTATGCATGCACATAATCCTGATGTTCCACATTCTCTCCTTTCGAAATCTGATATTGATTCCGTCTATCAAACGTATTTCGTTCGTCCTGGCCACGGCCCCTCTCCTCAACCTGTCTACGATCACCTCCGCCACCTCTCGTTCCAGTATAACCTCCTCTTGACCTACCACTGCCTCGACCACGCTGACTACGCTGTTCACGAAGTACCGGACAATCTTCGGCCCAATGCCCAAACTCCTTACAATAAGCACACTGATCCTCCGCAATGTCCGTACGACCATACGATGCGTTACCTCCACCTCGTCTACCGCTCTCATTCCCTCTACCCTGTGTTCCCCGAACCTGCGCCAACATCACCTTCGTTTTCAATTCCTTCGTCTTTTTCTCTACACTTTCTTTAGCCTCCACTTCCTGCCGCTCATAATACTGAGCCATAGTTAACAAGGACGCAGGGGTCGCCGTGGCCCAGGAACTCTCACTCGACTTCAATCGCTTTGCAATCTCTGGTAGGAGATTAGCCACATACTTATCTACAAACAAATGCCGACCCGTATCATCAGTTAAAGATTGACCACTGTAATCATGAAATGCCTCCTCGAAGCGTGTAAAGAAATCTGAGACCGTTTCATCGGGTTTCTGCTTGCACGACGTTAACATGGTCCAATCAATCTTTTTGGAGGGAACAAGCGTTTTTAATTTATGCAAGATAGCCGCCGGGAGATCTAGAATTAGCTGACAAGGCTTACATGCTGGTTCTCTATCTAAATCTGCAGCATTTATCTCTTTCCATGTCCCCCCCAAAATCGTTTCGTCATTAGTTTTACGAATTTGCCTCCACATATCAGGGGGTAAAATTAGCCCAAAAAACAAATCTCTATCTACAAGAGTCATCACACAAGACGATATAGCCCCCTCCACCCCTTCATAAAATGCCGCCGGATTCTTCCGAAGATCAGGTAAAGAATTTTTCAAAGCCATCACATCTGCTCTATTCCATGGCGTATATACCCAATTATACACAAAATACCCTTTCGCATCCTTCGACAACTTGTCGTCATCCGTACCTTCCCCTTTTGGTGGAACATACAAAGGCGCGGCTTCACGCATAGGCATAACATGCAACGCAGAACTCTTATCTGAACCACGGAGAGAACACTCCTTAGCCTGCCCACTATTGTCCGGCTCGGACTCCTTCTGCCTCCTTTTTCGTTCCTGTCGTAAGTGGGTTGTCTCATCCCGCAGCTTGATCAATTGCTTGAACAGGTCGTCAACATCTGTAAGATCAAAATCACCTTTAGCTAAATTCTCACGATACACCGACAACACTTTAGGCTCAAGCGTATCAGAAAGTTCACGATATGCGTTTACAACTTCATCCGCCAAACTGGACAGAAAATACATTAATTCAAGATCCGACCACCCTTTCTTCTCTGTTAACAACTGCTCCTGAGTAACACAATGCTTATTCACTTTACGAGCCCAACTACGTAAATGAGCGGACCTATCCGCAGTAAACCTGAGAGCAGATACACCCTTTTGGTTCGACTTATCCTGTCCATCATCCTCGGAATCCGCAGCCGGAGCCGTCGGCAGAACGTACGGAGGCGGTGACCGATCTAACAAAGAAAAATCATCAATTTCATTATTAAGGACAGGATAGAGTGGTCGGCGAATAGGAAACTGACCAGTCGTTTGCAAATTACGCTCCCGTTCCTCCCTTTCTTTCTTCTCCTGAGCCTCCTTTTCCTCAAGCTGTAAAGCCTTATCCCGAGCAGCCTTGCGCTGCTCTTTGTCCGCCAAGGCAACCTCACGCTTCATTCGCTCACGCGCCGCTTTCTCCCACATTCGCACGCAATCAAACATGTTTTGTCTAGACCTGCGCTGAAACATACATTGCTCCACAAATTGGATTTTACTCAAATCGTATGACCCGTGTAGGGGCCATTGCAATTCGGGATCGGCCTTAGTGTACTTATGCCATAATTTACTGTACATAATAGGTGGAAGGCCGAATTTGATATACATGTCCCTATTTGGTGTCCCCTCTGGGGGAGCCGGCTGTGATTCCGCTAACCTAATTGAGGTACCGTCTCCAAAACAACACATTCCCCGGAGTGTGCTAAAAACAGGCATGTTCAAAAAGTATCACGAAAGCGTGACACCGGGCAAAATGGCACTTACAGTTCTTCTCACGATTGTGCCGCTCAAAGGAAAAAAACAAAGTTAGAGAAACATCTCTACATGCCTGCCTATGTGAAGTGCACTACACATATAAGTTCAAAGATCACAAATTCACCATGTTAGCTAACTCAAATCAAAGTTCATAGAATTCGGCAAGCGTCCTCACCGATCACAAAGCACAGATTTTCAGTAAGCGTCCGAAGACTACCTTACCGAACACAAATCACTTCAGTAAGCGTCCGAAGACTACCTTACCGAACACAAAGCTTACCAAATTCCCAAAGATCCAGGTTCCAACTGCCAAGGTCTTGTAAGCCAAATCAGCCAAACGGCACTTTCTCAGCAATGCGGACACTTCGAAAACTCAGTCGGAGACCGGCGCCACCTGGAAGGTCAGATCGGAAGGAAAGGAAAAAACACCGTGGCAGCCAAGACTCGGGTCACTCGTGGCAGCGCGCACCCATGGCGGATTTCCAAGCCTTCGTCACGACCTCTCCTTCGGGCATCCGAGTCGCCGATGAGTCCCTTTGTGGTCGCCAATTGAAGTATTTCGGGGTTCCCAAGGCCTACACGCTCCAGAGATTACCCACTTACACACAAGAACTGTTGGCACGGAAACTGTAAAATGCAAAGAACAAGTTTATTAAGACCCCATGGGGTGGTGGTACACTCAAACAGCACCCTTCGGTAATGCAAGAGGTATCACACCGAACACCGGTGTGACCCGGTTTATATACATTTTTGGGGCAATAAAAGATAGGCGGCATAAGTTAAGACACAGTTTTAGAGACATATATGGTCATGTTTTGGGATACTGCCAGCTCATTGGAGAGTTTCAAACCCACTGGTCAGTTAGCGGCACATTCCTGAAGGTTTACGGGTCAGTGAGAACTGCGCATGTGTGGCTTGACCAGTACTAAAAATAGCCTGTTGCTGGGCAGATGAGAGTGGTCAGTGGAACGGACAAAGGACTAAAGGGCACGTCGGCCACGAGGCCGCTCATGGTCTAAGATGGCCGCTGCAACATTCAAGATGGCGTTTATCGTATATAGCCAAGTTAAGGAGGACAACGTGTAGGTTCAGCTAATCGCTAATCCGAACGGGCTAATTACGACATGGTGGTCTATGGCGGTTTCCCAAATATCGGATAAGCCTAGCACATCAAGAGATCCAAATAGGTAGTCCCTAGGCAGTGAGGTGCGACATCTAAGTAGCTCTACCCAAACGCTGGCATTTAAGGAGTCAGGGTCTGCACCGCGGATCTTGCGCCAGTTAGTTACATATGCGCTCCGTCTTTCTAGTGTTTGTTTGACCACCCCAAATTCTAAACGAATTTGGGCCGGAGACGCGTATTTGGGAAGATTGAAAATGGCCCTGTAACAATTGGCTATGACGGTGTCTAACAATGCAGCGTCCTTCCCATGCAGCTATTCACTCCCATAGGTGAGCGTTGGTTGAAGTTTCGCTCGGAGGATTTCAAGGAAGGGTTTAAGGGTGAGGTCAGGGAGTTTAGTCTTTAGTGATTTCAGTGCGAGGTGGGTCATTGTTGCCTTCCCTCGGATGGACTGGAGCTGAGGCCTAGACGTGTTCTTAGAATCCAGCATGACTCCAAAGTACTTGTATGTGGCTACCTGTTCGAGCTTTACTCCGTTCAGGTACCAACAAAGGATCCTTTTCTTCCTGTAGTTCACCGTCATGACCTTAGATTTGTTGAGGTTTATTTCTAGGGCATTCTTTATCGAGAAGGGATGGGTACAATTCAAAAGATGCTGAAGGCCTATTGGCGACCGGCTTATCAGCACTAAATCGTCCGCATATAACAGACCTGGGAGGGTGACTTTTCCTAGCTTGGGCGCATGATTGCGGCATTTGTCAAGTTCTTCCGGTAAGTCCGAAATAAACAGATTGAATAGAATTGGCGCTAATAAGCACCCCTGCTTCAGACCTTTAGTTGTCCTAATCTGCTTCGAGAGGTGCTGGCCAGTTCCAAGTTTAATTTTAACCCAGGTGTTAGAGTGAAGCAGTATTAGGACGTCTAGGAGATGTTTCGGAATGCCCAAATTGAATAGTTTTTCCCAAAGTTTGTTTCGGTCCACATGGTCGAAGGCCGCAGTATAATCAATAAATGAGAGGAATAGCGGTAGCTTGATGGTTTTTGCTTTGCCCATCAGTAGGGACAGGGCCATGATGTTGGTTGTTGTCCCTTGGCCTTTACGGAAACCTGTTTGGTTGGGAGGGATAATGGCTTTTTCGGACGCCCACGCCGATAGTTCTTCCAGAATGAGCCCGCTGAAATATTTTGCTTCTATGTCAAGCAAAGCAATGAGACGGTAGCTGTTCGGATTGCTCTTGCTCCCATGTTTATATATCGGACTAATGACGGACCCATGCCAGGAGTCCAGAAGGGATAAAGTAAGTCTGGCCTCGTTAAAGACCTGACCCAAGGATGCACTCCAAAAGGCTACGTCAGATTTGTAAAACATGGGGGGATTCCATTCGGTCCCGGGGCCCCATTCGGTCGTCCCTTGGTGATTCGCCGCCCGATGTCTGCTGGGGTGTATCCCAATCCATGCATTCTTGTCCCCCTTTGATTGCTGGGGTTACCATCACGACCAAGCTTTGTGATTTCCATGCAGGGAGACTTTGTTGTGGTGTCTCCTATATTGTCATTATTGAAGTGTGACAATAAGTATTTGGTCCATACTTCCTCTGCTATGTGCAAATTATGCCCTAGATGGTCAGGGTTCTGGATTCTTTTCACCATTTGCCAGAACCTAGAACTGTTTTTCTGCTTTCCTTCGTGGACAAGTTTCCCCCACAGTTCTTCGTTCCTTTGTTTTTGGCTTACCCATTTCAGCCGTTTGAGTTGCTTTTTTGCTTCTCTCAGCACTACTTGCAAACTAGGGTTTCCCTGATCCTTTCGTATCCGCCTTGTTAGACGGGGACCCGAAGGGTCGGCCGAGGACAGGGGGAGAGGCCTCCGGTGAGGACCTTCTCCAGCGATCGTACAGACAAGTAACTTCCCCCCCACAGATGGACACCACACAAGGATGAGGTCAACACTCTTTATATACGATTCTTGAAGCAAGGTTATCAACGGTACAGTGAGGTCGGGACACGAGGGTCCTCTCAATTCTAGTCTCTGAGGGGGAAAAGGTAGCGGGACAGTCTTGGTACCGGTCTGGTACGGGGGTGGCAAGATGGGTAGCTCACAATCCTCGAGCTCGGAGTTCTGGAAGGTCGGGCCGCGGCAGCGCCGGCAGGCTAGGAGGGTAAGTCTCGTTTGAGAAGGGCCGCGGCAGCGCCAGCAGGCAAGGCGATGGTTCACTCAAGGATGGGCCGCGGCAGTGCCAGCAGGTCCCGACGACGATGTAGGTTGCAGAGGGCCGCGGCAACGCCAGCAGGCAGGAGCCATGGTTCACAAGGATGGGCCGCGGCAGCGCCAGCAGGTTCCGATGAAGGTGTAGGTTGCAGAGGGCCGCGGCAACGCCAGCAGGCAGGAGCGATGGTTCTCAAGGATGGGCCGCGGCAGCGCCAGCAGGTCCAGACGAAGGTGTAGGTTGCAGAGGGCCGCGGCAGCGCCAGCAGGCAGGAACGATGATTCACAAGGCAGGGCTGTGGCAGCGCCAGCAGTCCGTCAAGGATGAGTTCTTCAAGGTGTCTCTCGACTCCAGGATACAACTGCCTTCCTGCTCTGGAGCTGCCCCAGTTATAGGTCTGGCACCCTTTGATGTCCGGACCCTCGCTCTTGGAGGTCGGGAGGTCCGGGATGAGGGAGTCCAGACACCCAGCAGGGGGGTGGAGCCAGCGCCCGGGGAGGCTGGGGGCGATCGGCACCTGGCGGGGGAGAGCCATCGACACTCCGTTCTCCCATTGACCTGCCAAGTGGTCTCTTCACCTCCTGGGTGGATGGTGGTGCCTCGATGTCGGGGCCTGGCCAGGCCCAGGGTTGGGGTCGAGCTGAGGCCACGCGGCCTCGTGGTGCAGTGTCCAAGATGGCGGCTGGGCCGGGGCAATGCTTGCTGACGGTGGCCCGGGCCGGCCGATGTCGGGGTGTTCGGGAGCAGGCGTCCTGTTGGGGACGGGTTGCGGGTTGCTTCTGTGGGTTGCCGGGGTGGTTCTTCTGGTGACACCGGGAGAGCCGGTGTTCGGTCCTTATTAGGTAGGGAGGGAGCGGCCCCTTCACGAGGCCTGTCCAACATGCATCCCCCCCAGTTGAAGGCAGGGAGAGTCACCCATCTTCTTGGGTACTCTCTTCACCGAGGCGGAAAAAGCGTGACAGGCCGTCGGCGTTGGGGTGGTCTTGGCCAGGGCGATGTTCCACAGTGAAGTCCATCCCCTGCAAGGAGATGGACCATCGCAACAGTTTTGGGTTCTCCCCCCGCATCTGCATCAGCCATTGCAGGGGTCTGTTTGTACCCTGAAATGGGTACCGAAGAGGTAGGGCCGGAGTTTCTTGAGGGCCCATACCACTGCGAAGGCCTCCCGTTCGATGGTGCTCCAGCGCTGCTCTCGGGCCAGCAGGCGTCGGCTGATGAAGGCCACTGGTTGATCGACTCCCTCTGCGTTGAGTTGAGAGAGTACTGCCCCAACGCCATGATCCGAGGCGTCCGTCTGGACGATGAATTCTCGGCTGTAGTCGGGGGCCTGGAGCACGGGGGCGGTGCACATGGCGGCCTTCAACTTCTCGAAGGCCGCTTGACAGTCCGGAGTCCAGTTGACGGTTTTGGGGTTTTTCTTGGATGTGAGCTCTGTGAGGGGCCCCACAATGCTGCCATAGTCTTTTACAAACCGCCGGTAGTATCCGGTGAGCCCTAGGAAGGCTCGGACCTCGGTTGGGTGACAGGAGGTTGCCAAGACTGGATGGCAGCGATCTTGAGCTGAAGGGGGGCCACCAGTCCGCTCCCCACTTGGTGTCCGAGATAGGTCACGGACCCCTGGCCAACCTGACATTTGCTGGCTTTGATGGTGAGGCCGGCCTGCTGGAGGGCGTGCAGGACTTCTCGGAGGTGGTGAAGGTGGTCTGCCCAGTGACGACTGTACACAGCGATATCGTCCAGGTAGGCGGCGCTGAATTCTTCGAGGCCCGCCAGTACCTGGTTCACGAGGCGTTGGAAGGTCGCTGGAACGTTTTTCATGCCGAATGGCATAACTTTGAAGTGGTAGTGGCCATCCGGGGTAGAGAAGGCGGATTGTTCTTGGGCCCTGGGGGTGAGGCCGATCTGCCAGTAGCCTGCGGTTAGATCGAAGATGCTCAGATAGCGGGCAGCCCCCATGCGGTCAACCAGCTCATCCGCCCGGGGGATGGGGTGAGCGTCGGTTCGGGTAACAGCGTTCAGGCCCCGATAGTCTACACAGAACCGGAGCTCGGGGGCGACGCCCGGGGCGGCACCCTTGGGGACCAGTACGAGTGGGCTGGCCCAGGGGCTGTCGGATGGCTCGATCACTCCTAGGGCCAGCATTTTAGAGACTTCGTCTTGGATGCAGGTGCGCACCCGATCTGGCACTCGGTACGCCCTGTGTCGAATAGGTGGACTATCCCCAGTGTCCACGTCGTGAAGGCACCAGGGGGTGACCCCGGGGGTGAGGGAGAACAGGTTCGCAAATTGTAGCAGGAGAGCCCGACAGTCTTGGCGTTGTTCCGGGGACAAGGCCTCGGAGAGTCTGACTACTTCCACTGAGCCATCTTTTTCCCGGGTCCTCAGCAGGTCAGGGAGGGGCTCGGAGTCTTCTTCTGTTCCACTATCTGTTGCCATTAGTAGGCTGAGTTCCGAGCGTACGAAGTGGGGTTTGAGTCTGTTGGCGTGGAGGACTCGGAGTGGGTTCCGGGGGGATTCCATGTCTATTAGGTAGGTGACAGGGCCCTTGCGCTCTATCACCTTGAAGGGTCCTGTCCATTTGTCCTGCAGGGCACAAGGTTCGACTGGAGGCATCACCCATACTTGCTGGCCTGGTTCGAACTCGATGGAGGAGGCATGTTGATCGTACCATTTCTTCATGTCCTCCTGACTGGCCTCAAGGTTGGCTTTGGCGAGTTCCCTGAATCGCCGGTTCTGGTTGCGGAGGGTCAGGAGGTACTTGTAGACGTCCGGAGGGGTCTTCTGGGGGGCCATCTCCCATCCTTCCTTGACCAGGCTGAGGGGGCCCCAGACGGGGTGTCCGTACAGGAGCTCGAAGGGGCTGAAGCCGAGGGATTTCTGGGGAACTTCTCGATAGGCGAAGAGGAGGCACGGGAGCAGCACGTCCCATTGGCGGCGTAGGGGCTCTTCCAGGCCTATGATCATCCCCTTGAGAGTGCGGTTAAACCGCTCGACCAGTCCGTTTCCTTGCGGGTGATAAGGGATTGTGAATCGGTAGGTGACCCCGCACTGCTGCCAGAGAGACCTCATGTACTTTGAGATAAAGTTCGTGCCCCTGTCGCTGACGACCTCCCGGGGGAAGCCCACTCGAGAGAAGATCCCCATTAGGGCTCGGCCTACCACGGGGGCTGTCACGGTCCGAAGAGGAATGGCCTCGGGATACCGGGTGGCGTGGTCCACCAGGACTAGGATGAACCGTGCCCCTGGGCCGTTCGGGGGTCTAGGGGCCCCACAATGTCTATTCCCACCCGTTCGAACGGGGTGGTGACGACGGGAAAGGGTTGCAAGGGGGCTTTGATCTTTCGGCCGCTCTTCTCGCTGGCCTGGCAGGTAGGGCAGGCCCGGCAGTGGTTGGAGACATCATTTCGCATTTTGGGCCAGTAAAAGTGTGTTACCAGGCGGTTGTATGTTTTGTCTTGTCCCAAGTGTCCAGCAAGGGGGACATCGTGCGCTAACTTCAAAAGGAAGTCTCTGAAGCGGAGGGGCACCACCAGCACCCGACTGGCCCCCAGCTCAGCAATTCTTTGTTCGCTGTAGAGCAGGTCATTGTCCCAATAAATCCAGTGGGCCCCTGCGGTGTCTCCTGCGCTCTGGGCGAGGGCTTGCTGCCGGAGTCCCTCGAGGGAGGGACAGGTCTTCTGTTCCTGTCGGAATTGTTCCTGGGTGGGACCACCCCCTTGACGCCACTGGGCCAGTTCGGGGAGGTCCTGGAGTTGAACGGGACCTTCGTCGTTTCGTTCTGGGGGGTTGGTGCTTAGGGCGGCTCCCTCCGGGACGATCGGGGGAGGAGGTTCTGGCCACTCGGGTACTTCGGGACTGGAGATGGCGCGGGCGGCCATGGACCGGGTCGTTACGCAGGCCCATTCGGGGAGGCCCAGCATCCCCAGGTGCTCTCTTCTTTCAACGGCTGCCCAGGGGGAACTTTCGAGGTCGTTTCCCAGGAGGCAGTCCACTGGGGCATCATCGCGGACAGTCACCTTCAGCATACCGGACACTCCTCCCCACTCGAAGGGGACGCAGGCCATCCAACACAGGCTCTCGGAGTTGTCGGCTGATCGGACGGGGCAAAGAACGCTTGGCAAGATCTGCTCCGGGGTTACCAGATGACAGCGGGCTGCCGTCACACTGGCGCGTAGGGCTTCAGCCTTGCGCCATTTATGTTTACCCACTGGCTGTATTTTCTCGTGTTGGCGGGTAG